>NC_083575.1:34711631-35927881 GCF_027579695.1 Neoarius graeffei | reverse complement strand
GCGTGTGAGAGAGAGAGAGTGTGTGTGTGTGTGTGAGAGAGTGTGTGTGTGCGAGTGTGAGAGAGTGTGTGTGTGTGTGAGTGTGTGTGTGAGAGAGAGTGTGTGTGCGTGTGAGAGAGTGTGTGTGCGAGTGTGTGAGAGTGTGTGCGTGTGAGAGAGAGAGTGTGTGTGTGTGTGTGTGTGTGGAGAGTGTGTGTGTGTGTGTGAGAGAGAGTATGAGTGTGTGTGTGTGAGAGAGAGAGAGAGAGAGTGTGTGTGTGAGAGAGAGAGTGTGTGTGTGTGAGAGAGTGTGTGTGTGTGTGTGTGTGAGAGAGAGAGAGTGTGTGTGTGTGTGTGCGTGCACGTGCATGCGTTGCACCAACTGCTGGTGTCTCCAGCCACCTGTCATCTGTAGCTGTTTAGTGCCATCCACTGTCTCCACTGTTTCTTTCTTTCCCTCCTTCCCTTCCTGCTCATCTTGCTATTTTACTCCAGCACAGGAGGACCTGGTGTTTATGGTTAAATACCCCCCCCAACCCCTAAAACCCTTTCTCGAGTTTATGATCCATTATCTGCACTCAAATTGGCATTAAAGTCAAGCAGAACCTGTCGAATCCACATGCAGAACAAAACTGTGTTTGAAATAAAATCATTTCAAAACATACACGTAGTTTAGACAAGTCCGTGCACTTATATGGCCTGTAGAAATGCAGGACATTTACTCGATTCCAAAACAAATCACAAAATTCACAAAACCCTGTACGAATTTAATTACACCTCCTGAAGCACTCCTCCTTCATTAAGTAGGCATTGTATCTAAATCTGATCTATTTCCAGTTCCCTAAGAGTTAATTAAACAGCGCAGATGTTGATTTCGTCCTGTAAAAGTTAATACAGTGCTGAGACGGGAAATGAACTGTCCCGAAGGCAGATAAACTCTTCGATGCGGCTCTGTCCGTTCGGCTACATCAGGATTATATTGGCACTGTGATTCCACTCCTTTGGGAGAACTTGCTCAAATAATTAACATCACTAATGCATTTTCTGTTTCAGTGGCACAGGGCATTAAACATGTCTAATCAAAGTGGACGTGTATTTATATAACCGGCGGCCTATCGTATCCAAAGGTAGATTTAAACTCCAGTAATGTACTACACATAATAAAGGCGAATTAAAGAGAAATATTTTAACAATGCAGTCAGAAAAGACTCCACTTTGTACGCTGTCCGTGTAATACATTTGAGTGCTTTTCATGTTGGACTGAAAACAACAACAACAACAACAACGTACTTTTGACTTCTTGTGACAGTTGGCAAAGTCCCAGTTTGGTCTATCGTGAATTTGACTGTTTTAAAATCCCGAATCTGTTGAAATCTGTCATGGGAATTGCTGGGAAACTGACGTGGCTTAACTGCTGGTAATTTGGAGTAGCAATGACCAAAGGGCTCCTTTCCATTTCTTTATTGCAGCCTTTCATCCTTTTCTCCGCTGTCGACTTTATGCAGTAGTTAATGGGCTTTATATATCACTTGTCCAAGCACAGACTTTTCTTCTTGCAGACTGACTGTAAATGTTTTATGGAGCATCAGCCCACATGTCTTTATGGGAAATAAAATCGGAGAGAAAAAAAAAATGACATGCAAGAGAACAATTGCTAAAGCTCCAGGATGCTGAGATGAGTTCAATAGTACCATCGGTAGCACCCTGTAAATCAAAATAATCCACCGGACTTAACCGAGTGTCCTGTTGAATAATAGGCTATGAAATAAATTTTGTGCTACTCCTAGACTCCTGCTGAGGCTGCTGTTTTTCCGTGTCAGTTGCAAAGTTATGAAAGCTCACAATTGACAGCGCCTCTCCCAAAACCGTGTGGACATAAGCTACCCTTATATGATGTTTAACTGAATTGGCAAAAAGTGCTGCATTTTTATTTTTATTTTTTTGCTCGTCCATCTGCCGGAGCGCAAACCGTGTTCTTCCGAGTTTCTTTTTGCTTTTTTAATCGTTTTCGTCCTGTGGTATGTCTATGCAATTAAATGTTCCATAAAGCTGGAATGTCTCTAAGCCTATAGTTCACGAGTGGCCCCTTTACCTTTCTCAATTAAGCCGTAATCCACTCGTGTCCTTTAAAGTACAAAACAAGCATGAGGAGTATCTCATTGTCCTCTTTTCTTAGGCACGTTATTGCTCTATTGCATTATTCTTATTGGCTATTGTGAGAAAAATGTAAAATTAGCACATTTCCACACATTCGCATCTAAACAGAAAAAGGTTTAAGAATATGTTTTTGTTTGTTTTTCAAGATTTGATGATGAGGTCAATCATCATTCAACAGCCCAACAGAAGGAACTTGGTGGTTCTCAGATTTGAAATGTCAGCCTTGTGTAACTTCTGAGCTAACACTGGCCACAGTTTTTAGTTCGGTGTGTGTGTGTGTGTGTGTGTGTGTGTGTGTGTGTGTGTGTGAGAGGCCCAGATTGCGAAGCTGACAGCGAGTGTGTGAGTGGTGTGTTCATATGAGGAGACCGAGACATCCTGGATATCTCGGCACCCTGAGCACCGAACATGAACACACACGCAACATAACACATACAGGGCTGCAGGATAATGATTAGAATTATAGCCACCGTTATCCTGCTCCATATTGAAATAAAAATTAAGTGTATATTAATCTAACATTTATAATATAGAGCATTTTATACAGTACCAGTCAAAAGGACACTAATTCGAATTCAATGACTTTTCTTGATTTTTATTAATTAAAAGACACTTCATTCATGTCTTAAAGTAATGCTGGATGTCGTTTCTCTTGACGTAATATGAATTACTACAGTTCTTGAACAGGGCTGTTGACTGTATTTTTATTACTATTTATTACTTCCTGTTTGGGCGGCACGGTGGTGTAGTGGTTAGCGCTGTCGCCTCACAGCAAGAAGGTCCGGGTTCGAGCCCCGTGGCCGACGAGGGCCTTTCTGTGCGGAGTTTGCATGTTCTCCCCGTGTCCGTGTGGGTTTCCTCCGGGTGCTCCGGTTTCCCCCACAGTCCAAAGACATGCAGGTTAGGTTAACTGGTGACTCTAAATTGAGCGTAGGTGTGAATGTGAGTGTGAATGGTTGTCTGTGTCTATGTGTCAGCCCTGTGATGACCTGGCGACTTGTCCAGGGTGTACCCCGCCTTTCGCCCGTAGTCAGCTGGGATAGGCTCCAGCTTGCCTGGGACCCTGTAGAAGGATAAAGCGGCTAGAGATAATGAGATGAGATGAAGGATTTGATCAGTTCAGGAAACCAAATAGTTTTGTTGCATTTAATAATTTTAGAATTTAACTTCAAAATGCACCTAAATGCGATGTAAAAAAAAATCAGATGGTCTTTAGTTACATTAAAAGGATTACTTAAATGCTAAAAAAACAAAAACAAACCAACCTTAAATAAGTAAGTAATAGGGCTGTAACAATATGCGTATCGAAATCGAAATCGCGATACGCAGAGCCACGATCCGTGTCGCGATACAAGAAGGCAGAATCGCGGTACACCCTTTCAAACTTCTCCTCAGCCCAAAAACAGAGGCGCTTCCAAACTTCAATTTATGAATACTTTACTTTTTATTTAAATTACATTTTAAACTTACTTAAATTACTTTTATTTTTTATATCTATTAGTAAGGCGTTTTTTCGCCGACCTGCGACAATCTTCTGCGAGTCACGCAACATCCACACTCGCCACTGGCAGAGCATTCATTTCTTTTAAGCGGTCGCCATTCTGTTTGCGACGCGGGGAGCGAATCTGTAAACAAGCAGCTCATTGGCTGGCTAGGTGTGCCACAAGCCAATCACAATCACTTGACCGGAAAGGCATGCAGTGTTGCCAGATTGGGCGGGTTTAGGTGCTTTTTGGCTGGTTTTGAACATATTTTGGGGTGGAAAACGTTAGCAATATCTGGCAACACTGAAGGCATGTCTGCTTGGGCGGAAGCCTTCTGCGGCAGTTACATTTTGACACGCGAGCAATGTTTCACTATAAAAATTCCGTAATTTCCATCTGTTTTCCGCGATCACAGAAAATCATTGGCCCTATGAGAGAGAGACAGTGAGAGAGCCACCCCTATACCCCCCCCCCCCCCCCCCAAAAAAAAAATCTTAACGGATTTACACGATTTGGAAAAATGACTTTTTCAGAACCGAAAAAACCAGAGCTTCCGGCTCAACAGTATTATTTTGAGAAATAAAACAATCTTTGGAGATACATTTGTTCATTTTTGCATACATATTACTCATTCTCTGCAGTGGTCTGAATTATCTGTTATTAAATAGTTAATGTAAGTAAGTAAATGTTAATAAGTCAAATTTACTACTTTAAAAATACATTTAAAAAAAATCGTGGGTGTATCGAATCGTGGGTCAAAAATCGCGATACGAATCAAATCGTGAGTTGGGTGTATCGTTACAGCCCTAGTAAGTAACTAGAAAAGCACTCAGAGAGCGCAGACCTCCGCCAAGAATCCTTTAAAAACATCCGGGATCCAGAAGGTGATCCGGATCACTGCCAAAATTTAATGGAGTGTTACTTGTGCCCAGTCACACCTCTGGAAAAAATTTCAGAGCAATCCGTTCATAACTTTTTCCGTAATGTTGCTAACAGACCAACCAACCAACCAACAAACAAACAAACAAACAAACCAACGCTACCGAAAACATAACCTCCTTGGCGGAGGTAATTATGCCAGATGTGTATACAACCAAACAGAGAAAGTACCATTTATTCTTTAAATGGTACTGTTGCTCGCTGGTTTTTGTGTGTTGAACACGATGGCGAACAGGTTGAGACCGTCCTGTAAATCATCTTGCACATATGATGTACTGTACGTTTTGTGAATAAATCGTTTCTACCATTTAAGTGTTAACATAATTTTGACTAACCCTGTATATAGAGGATATTACACAGTGGTGCGAAGAGATGAAGTTTATCTTCGAGTGGTGAACATATTTTCAACACAAGAAGATAAACTTCATATCTTCACGTCACCATGTAATGTTCTTTATATTATATGGACACATCCACAAAGACAAATACGCAAGTTCATTAAAAGAATTTTAATTTTGAACCGGTTCACCATTTTGACAACATGGCAGGCAGCAGGCAGCAGGAAAACACTGGGAGTGACGTCATCGGAGTGAAATATCGGGAATTATTATACGTACAGGACACTTTTCGATGGAATAAAAACACGTGTTCTACAGTGGTGCTTGAAAGTTTGTGAACCCTTTAGAATTTTCTATATTTCAGCATAAATATGACCTAAAACATCGTCAGATTTTCACACAAGTCCTAAAAGTAGATGAAGAGAACCCAGTTAAACAAATGAGACAAAAATATTATACTTGGTCATTTATTTATTGAGGAAAATGATCCAATATTACATATCTGTGAGGGGCAAAAGTATGTGAACCTTTGCTTTCAGTATCTGGTGTGACCCCCTTGTGCAGCAATAACTGCAACTAAACGTTTGCGGTAACTGTTGATCAGTCCTGCACACCGGCTTGGAGGAATTTTAGCCCATTCCTCTGTACAGAACAGCTTCAACTCTGGGATGTTGGTGGGTTTCCTCACATGAACTGCTCGCTTCAGATCCTTCCACATTTCCATTGGATTAAGGTCAGGACTTTGACTTGCCTTGGCCATTCCAAAACATGAACTTTATTCTTCTTTAACCATTCTTTGGTAGAACGACTTGTGTGCTTAGGGTCGTTGTCTTGCTGCATGACCCACCTTCTCTTGTTCATGGATAGATGTCCTGACATTTTCCTTTAGAATTCGCTGGTATAATTCAGAATTCATTGTTCCATCAATGATGGCAAGCCGTCCTGGCCCAGATGCAGCAAAACAGGCCCAAACCATGATACTACCACCACCATGTTTCACAGATGGGATAAGGGTCTTATGCTGGAATGCAGTGTTTTCCTTTCTCCAAACATAACGCTTCTCATTTAAACCAAAAAGTTCTATTTTGGTCTCATCCGTCCACAAAACATTTTTCCAATAGCCTTCTGGCTTGTCCACGTGATGTTTAGCAAACTGCAGACGAGCAGCAATGTTCTTTTTGGAGAGCAGTGGCTTTCTCCTTGCAACCCTGCCATGCACACCATTGTTGTTCAGCGTTCTCCTGATGGTGGACTCATGAACATTGGCTAATGTGAGAGAGGCCTTCAGTTGATTAGAAGTTACCCTGGGGTCCTTTGCGACCTCGCCGACTATTACACACCTTGCTCTTGGAGTGATCTTTGTTGGTCGACCACTCCTGGGGAGGGTAACAATGGTCTTGAATTTCCTCCATTTGTACACAATCTGTCTGACTGTGGATTGGTGGAGTCCAAACTCTTTAGAGATGGTTTTGTAACCTTTTCCAGCCTGATGAGCATCAACAACGCTTTTTCTGAGGTCCTCAGAAATCTCCTTTGTTCGTGCCATGATACACTTCCACAAACGTGTTGTGAAGATCAGACTTTGATAGATCCCTGTTCTTTAAATAAAACAGGGTGCCCACTCACACCTGATTGTCATCCCATTGATTGAAAACACCTGACTCTAATTTCACCTTCAAATTAACTGCTAATCCTAGAGGTTCACATACTTTTGCCACTCACAGATATGTAATATTGGCTCATTTTCCTCAATAAATAAAGGACCAAGTATAATATTTTTGTCTCATTTGTTTAACTGGGTTCTCTTTATCTACTTTTAGGACTTGTGTGAAAATCTGATGATGTTTTAGGTCATTTTTATGCAGAAATATAGAAAATTCTAAAGGGTTCACAAACTTTCAGGCACCACTATATTCCCTTCTAGCAGGTTTCATTCATTTGGTTTGATAGCATGCAATATTGTTAGCATATCCGGCGTTTTTCACTCAGGGTACACATTTGGAGAAATAAGATGTTATGCAGGTGTATTTAAATAAATGTGTCAAGTTTCTTGTATTAAACTTATATGTTTACGTTAGTGTCATCGGATCACCACGGAGAACACTTTTAAAATTTTGTTTCCATGTTGATTCTTTCATTTTTTTAATGCCTTTTTGGTCCATTTTAGGGCTGTTTTGGCATGTTCCACTGTACATTGAACGATATAAAGCCTCAGTCACAACCGGACGTACGTGCTCCTACGGCCAGTCTACGTGCAAAAAACGCAAGAAACGCACGGAGGGCGCGCGTGAAACGCACCGAGGGCGCGCATGTGATGTGCTGATTTTCGAGCCGTAGACTGGCCGCAGAGGTTCTTTGTCATGTCAAACAAACTCTACGGGCGCTTACGTTTTTTTTTCAGGTTGCAAGACAAACTTACGGCCAACATGCGTCTTTCTCCACGAACAAAAAAAAACGCAGCGATTTGGGAAACGCCAAAAATCACACGGCCAAAAATTCGTATGTCCGGTTGTGACCTAGGCTTAACATCATACAGAATCCCACATTTCTAGTGCATTTTGTGTTATAAGATTGATATGAAATGATAATGTAGTATCTCTGCTTAATTTAATATATGCATATAAAGGAGTCATTTATCACCTGGCAAAAATTTGCAGTTCTTTAATAACGTGTCCGTCGTCATGCCAAATGACGTTTTTGGTCAGTGTTCTCAGAAAGGAACCGAAAAATTCAATCACTGATTCTTTTAATGGTATCCATTTGGTAGTTTCGATCTCTATATATGTAGGAATAATGCACAGAAAAAATGTGTTGACTGTAAGGCCTTGACACCTTTCAGCATTCATTGAAAATGTTCACTGCGATAATGGAAAAAGCAATGTAGTCTCTGTAGCCCTCTCTAAACTCGGGGTTTAATCAGGGTTAAAGAATTTCCCATAATGTTTTTATAATTACCATGAGAAGTAAAGGTATATTACAGACTTGAAGTAATTGCACTGAGTAGTGGTTTAATTGAGAAATGTAGTCTCCGTAGCCCCCAATTCTTCGTTAGGCGTTTCTTCGTCAGAAAAGATATTTGATTCTGTGCTCATTGCCATAAAAATTGCATTTCATAATCTCATCTCATTATCTGTAGCCGCTTTATCCTGTTCTACAGGGTCGCAGGCAAGCTGGAGCCTATCCCAGCTGACTACGGGCGAGAGGCGGTCCTACGGTCAATTTAGAGTCACCAGTTAACCTAACCTGCATGTCTTTGGACTGTAGGGGAAACCGGAGCACCCGGAGGAAACCCACGCGGACACGGGGAGAACATGCAAACTCCACACAGAAAGGCCCTCGCCAGCCACGGGGCTCGAACCCGGACCTTCTTGCTGTGAGGCGACAGCGCTAACCACTACACCACCGTGCCGCCCGCATTTCCCATAAAATATATTTAGTTATACCTTTAAACCTTTCTTTTTTTATTCTGTGGAAAAAAATATACACTGGTGTTGTCTCCGTAGCCCCCACCAACTCACCGAAACGGTGGTCTTGATCAACAGGCCATATCTTCTGAATCAGATGAGGATACCTCATGAAATTTTCACACTGTAATATTCAGATATGTGGAAACAAAATGCGCTGACTAAAAATCTGAAAACTAAACTTTCAAAAAATGACCATTTTGGAACAGAAATGTAGCCTAGTAAACTAGACCCACCCGCCTAGCGGCCAAAAATATTTTTTGCCTAGCAAATGGGTCTAGCCTCGCACCATATCAACAAAACACCCCGGGCATCAAATCGTGCCCGCCAATCACAACGCAAGGTTTTTGTTTGGATTCTTTGGACGGGCTTTTGCAGGAGTGATGACAAGGCTGCGCGACGCTGGAGAAAGCGCAACAGGAAAGATGGCTACAGCTAGTGAACAGCGCGCGTTTGACTCCGCTTTGGAATCAGTTTTAGAAGAATTAGACTTGGAGTTTTCGTTGAAACATGAGCAGGAAGAGGCTCTCCGCTCATTCCTTTCCAAGAAGGACGTTTTCGCTGTTTTGCCGACCGGCTATGGCAAAAGTCTGATCTACCAGCTGGCTCCGCTCGTAGCCAAAAGGATGGGGCTAGTTTGTGCAGTACGAAGAATTAATAAACAGCTTTGAAACATTACTTTTTGATTTTTTCTTATTTTCCCGTTATTTTAAATTTAAGGGAAATTATTTCACCAAACACCACTAATAAAAACCAGGGCTTTGAACCGGTTCAAGGAACGAAAACAAAAACCGGGAACTTTTTCTATTTCACATGGAACAGAAACGAAACCAGAAACTTTATTATTTTTTATGTTCCGGAACAGAAACGCTTATTAAAAATAATGGTAACCGGTTAATACCGGTTTTTATTTCGTTCCTCAAAGTTTCTGTAGCCTACAAATAAAAGTCATTCTTCTCCTGCACAAGTTTCTATTCCCGCTGGAGTTCACTTCCTGTGTGACGTTCGCTGATTGAATGGAGAGAGCGGGAAGGTGGACTACTAGTGAGTAATTGCATTACTGAGTGTCTGAGCAAAGAAGAGCCTGAACGTTGCAACCTCCCTATTGGCTGTTTGTAAAAATGTATCAGTTGTTGCCCTTCCCACGGGAATCATCGCGGGCTCGAGAGACGAGACCTGACGAGTTAGTTCGTTGGTAGCAGAACAAAATGTCTGGACACAAATCGGGTTTTCAGAAAAGGAAAGAAAATAAACGGAGGGTCGAAAATACAAAAAAGGAGGCAGAAAATGCAAAACGAGTTTTAAGGTAGGACAAATGGTTACTTTTTAAGGCAGCCCGCCGTGGCTGCAGGCTTTCAGTTGTCATTGAATGGTTACTTTTCTGAGGCAGCCCGCCGTGGCTGCCTGCAGGCTTATTTATTATAGCCCATTTAGTTAAAATAGTTGATATAAAATATTTATAGTTATAGTTATGTGATGGTTGTCCTGATTTAGACTGGTGTTTTTTTTGGGGGGGGGTGCGCGCGCGATGTTGCACCCGGGTCCAGATTAGGGCAGAACCGGCCCTGGCTACATTTCAGGTGTAGTTTGTTGTATGTATGTATGTACTTGCATAGATGTGTACTTGGTCTTCCAATATGGCGCCTAACAAAATCTCACGGCGCGGTGACGTCATGCGGTAGCCCTCTATAGGGCCTGACTAGCCTTTGGTAACACACTAAACGAATTATCTTTCATTTTTGGCACCTTTTCTGTTTGTGTAGATGGGAAGACATACTGAGAATCCAAATCGCCAACATTTGAAATAATAATTGTTTTGAATTATTTCTTGTCTTATTTAATGAAGGTTGTAATAGAATTAGCCTACATTTGGCTTAAGCTGGATGAGACAGAGACATAATTTTATAGCCATTTGTTAAACAGCTGACAGGGAATGTAATTAACCGTTCCGGGAACGAAATTTTTTTGTTCTAACCGGTTCGGGAACGTCTATTTAATGGTGGAACCCAAAACCGGAAACGTTAAAATTCCGTTTCTGTTCGGAACGAACCGATAGGAAAAAAATTCTGGTTCAAAGCCCTGATAAAAACTCTCAAAAACAGTTTAAGCAAACTCTTGAAAAACACTTGAAAAAAAAGAGTGTATGTTAAGTATGTGGTACAGACTCCAAACTTGTGGTCATTATCTCCAAACTTCTTAATATCTAGAACCTGTTTATTAATTAATACGCATTTTGAAAAATTATTTATTTCAAGGTCTCCCCCACTGCTTTCTGTCGCTCTGACTACGTCACAGTCACTGTTGCGCTGATTGGTCAGAGCGTTGGCCTATACGCACAGAGACAGTTTGAAAGACAGCGGGTTGTTCCTCCCCCACCCTTCGGAAATGTCTACGACCGAGACCAGACTAAATATTCACATTTAGTCTGGCTTGCCAGGCTAACAGAAATGTGTACCCTGAGTGAAAAAATGCCGATCACTTATCCTACGTGTATCACGTCACTCTACCCAATGGAGAACGAGTGTTGAATATGGTTTATGATATTGCATGGCTGTCAAGACAACATGACGTCACACATCGGTGCTGATGCGAATATTCAATGAGAAAGTTTTCTGCTGCACACGCGCAGAAGCATTTCTTTGTTCGGCGGCGGCACCGACAGTAAACTGTCGCAGTGAAGTGAAAATGTCATGAGATACGAATTACACGTAAAACTTCCATGCTAGCGAGCGACTGTGACAATTTGTAAACAAACATGGTCGCCAGGTTTGCTTCGTTAAATATGGAAGATTTAAATACGGAAGATTTCGTGTATGTATAATAATAATCTCATCTCACCTCATTATCTCTAGCCGCTTTATCCTGTTCTACAGGGTCACAGGCAAGCTGGAGCCTATCCCAGCTGACTACAGGTGAAAGGCGGGGTACACCCTGGACAAGTCGCCAGGTCATCACAGGGCTGACACATAGACACAGACAACCATTCACACTCACATTCACACCTACGCTCAATTAATGCTGTGTTCACACTTATACCGGTACGATAGTGGTATAACTGTATCGATACAAAGTATACCGGTACAGTTTAGTGCATCTGTCCACACTAGCGAGAAATGTTTGCGGTTTTCTTTCACGGTAGTTGAAATGCGCGTGCGCGAAATGTTTCCGTGGTTACCGAGTAACTTCCTTCCGAGAATATATGGCATCCGTTATTTCGAGATCTCGAGAAAACAAAACAATTATTCCATGATCTCAGCTGGATCACTGTATCTCCGTTGGTAGAGACGAAGCCGGGCCAGTCTCCTGCGGAGGTGCCGCGGACTAATTTTGAAATTATCCCTTATTAAAAGACTTAATGCAATCTCTCCCTGTGTCAACCCCTGATCAAAATATTGCCTTATTAGGTGATCGATTATTCCAGACATTCTAATGACCAAAGTTGCGTCTATACAGAATGAGAAACAGCCCCAAAGTCGCATATCACAAGTCTCTTGGCGCACCTGAATGAACCATTTCTCAGCTGTTTACTCGAGATCATGAAATAATTGTTTTGTTTTCTCGAGATCTCGAATTAATTGTGTTGTTTTCTCGAGATCCTGAATTAATTATGTCGTTATCTCGGGATAACAAGGTGAATAAAAAAAAAAGGATTATATGAAGGGCCTCTCTCGGCTTCCGAACGGATGAAACAACGTGTGTGTGCTTTTTGTTGTCAGTGTACAGTCTGTATTTCTGGTGGTCATTTATTCAGTCGAATCGTATAAAACGCGCGAGGCAGTTGAGAAAGAAACAAACGAATCTCCGTTCTTCACTATTTTATTCAGTGAACACATCGATTGAGGTGTGTGACTTTGCGCATGCGCATTATATTTGTATCGATACAGAACCGCTTCATCTGTCCACACTACAGCGAAGCGCTACAGTACCGATACTGTACCGGTACGAAACCCATACATTTGTGGGTTTCGTACCGATACAGTTATACCGCTACAGTACCGGTATAGTTGCTAGTGTGGACAGTAGGGCTGTAACAATATGCGTATCGAAATCGAAATCGCGATACGCAGAGCCACGATCCGTGTCGCGATACAAGAAGGCAGAATCGCGGTACACCCTTTCAAACTTCTCCTCAGCCCAAAAACAGAGGCGCTTCCAAACTTCAATTTATGAATACTTTACTTTTTATTTAAATTACATTTTAAACTTACTTAAATTACTTTTATTTTTTATATCTATTAGTAAGTCGTTTTTTCGCCGACCTGCGACAATCTTCTGCGAGTCACGCAACGTCCACACTCGCCACTGGCAGAGCGTTCATTTCTTTTAAGCGGTCGCCATTCTGGTTGCGACGCGGGGAGCGAATCTGTAAACAAGCAGCTCACTGGCTGGCTAGGTGTGCCACAAGCCAATCACAATCACTTGACCGGAAAGGCATGCAGTGTTGCCAGATTGGGCAGGTTTAGGTGCTTTTTGGCTGGTTTTGAACATATTTTGGGGTGGAAAACGTTAGCAATATCTGGCAACACTGAAGGCATGTCTGCTTGGGCGGAAGCCTTCTGCGGCAGTTACATTTTGACACGCGAGCAATGTTTCACCATAAAAATTCCGTAATTTCCATCTGTTTTCCGCGATCACAGAAAATCATTGGCCCTATGAGGGTGAGAGTGAGAGAGCCCCCCCCCCCCCCCCCCCCCCCCCCAAAAAAAAATCTTAACGGATTTACACGATTTGGAAAAATGACTTTTTCAGAACCAAAAAAAACAGAGCTTCCGGCTCAACAGTATTATTTTGAGAAATAAAACAATCTTTGGATATACATTTGTTCATTTTTGCATACATATTACTCATTCTCTGCAGTGGTCTGAATTATCTGTTATTAAATAGTTAATGTAAGTAAGTAAATGTTAATAAGTCAAATTTACTACTTAAAAAAAACATTTTAAAAAAATCGTGGGTGTATCGAATCGTGGGTCAAAAATCGCGATACGAATCGAATCGTGAGTTGGGTGTATCGTTACAGCCCTAGTGGACAGGTGTTGCGGTACAAAGGTAGTTTTGTATCGGTACAAAATCCCTAGTGTGGACAGCGTATTAGAGTCACCAGTTAACCTAACCTGCATGTCTTTGGACTGTGGGGGAAACCGGAGCACCCGGAGGAAACCCACGCGGACACGGGGAGAACATGCAAACTCCGCACAGAAAGGCCCTCGCCGGCCACGGGGCTCGAACCCGGACCTTCTTGCTGTGAGGCGACAGCGCTAACCACTACACCACCGTGCCGCCTATAATAATAATAATAATAATGGCTTTTTTTGTTGTATATCAGATTTATTCCATTAAGCTAGCGTGATATTGAACAAGTCAAAGAAGAGCAGGATATCACCCCTATTAATGTGTGTGCGAATTTGAGGACGAGACAGATAAACAGAATGAAAACATTTGTACATGAAATGAATGGGATGTTCAACACCTCCATGGTTCGAAAACGCTGAGCAAATGAAAAGTATTTTACACTGGCCTAATTCTGAACTCAAAGAGTCCAAGTCCTGGCACATCACCGACTGCAGCACTCGCTGTTCTCTTTTGGAAAGTGCAGGTGAAAAAGAGCCATCACTCTTCCACAAATATTACAGAAGGTGTGAACAGCTCTAATGGGCAGGGTATTTCCACATATATACCCACCATCTATCTCTGTAGTGGTGCTTCTGTTGCAGGGCTATCACTAACACGCGGCTAAATCACCACTTTCTGCCCAGCTCAGCATTATTCCACACGTTTGTAGGAGAGCGCGCGTGTCAATTATCATCCACAGCTTGGGCCTGCTCGCTACATTGATCAGACATAAGATTCTGAGTTTGAGGTTTTCTGCTGGAGTCGGTTATTATATATCTGTGAGAAATGCAGGATGAATACAGAAAACCGAGCGTCATAGAAAAATCGCTGGCGTCGATGGGACAGCGAGAGCAGTTTACAAACAGTGCGCGACCTGTTTATGTGATATCCCCCGCGGTGTGTTCAGAATTGTAATGTTCTGCGCGTGTGAATGAGCGAGTTTTGTGTGCATGTGTTATGTTTTTCACTCTAGTCCCATTGGTAATATCAGACAACAAGATAGAAGCTGTAGCTCGGTCGCATCATGTTTACCGATCCTGCTAAGTTTTCCAGGCCGATCCGAGCGCTGCGGCTGGCCCTGCCATGTTAACTGTGAGCTGCGCAGTCATGTGGAGCAGACTTGATGTGTGTATGCCAATACACAGTCCAAGCGTAAACCCCTGGTCCCCCGTTAGTGCAGATGAATGCCCTCAATGAGCAACAGGAGCAATCAGGCATGCCAAGCTCTGCGTTTTGCAGCATAATAAAGTTGACGAATCTAATCAAGAGAGCATCCGCTACCCCGAGTGCAGCACCCAGAATGAAGACGAGGAGTGAGCAGAGGTGCTGCTACAGTCGAAAGACTTATAATAGGAAGTGTATTTGTGGCTCCGAGCCAGTGTAAGCCTCAATAGCTCGGTGTGGCTTGTATCATAGATCTTTGGACTGATTACTCTTGAAAGTATTTCTACTTAACTAACCTTTAAAATACCAGAAATATCAGTTCATAACGGGAGGCACGGTGGTGTAGTGGTTAGCGCTGTCGCCTCACAGCAAGAAGGTCCGGGTTCGAGCCCCGTAGCCGGCGAGGGCCTTTCTGTGCGGAGTTTGCATGTTCTCCCCGTGTCCGCGTGGGTTTCCTCCGGGTGCTCCGGTTTCCCCCACAGTCCAAAGACATGCAGGTTAGGTTAACTGGTGACTCTAAATTGACCGTAGGTGTGAATGTGAGTGTGAATGGTTGTCTGTGTCTATGTGTCGGCCCTGTGATGACCTGGCGACTTGTCCAGGGTGTACCCCGCCTTTCGCCCGTAGTCAGCTGGGATAGGCTCCAGCTTGCCTGCGACTCTGTAGGACAGGATAAAAGCGGCTAGAGATAATGAGATGAGATGAGATGAGAAGATCGGAAGAACCCAGAGGAAACGCACACAAGCAGGATTTTGAGAACATGGGGAGAACGTGCAAAACTCCCCGTAGACAGTAACCCAAGTTCAGGATCAAACGCAAAGAGGATGAATAAAATGAAAAGAAAAAAAAGGTCAGCGAAAGTCTGCAAAAACTCATCCTCTTCTAACTGATCTAATGCTTTTCACCCTGTAGCAGATCTCTGGTCCAATGAGCTGCCTTCAGCCAAATCGTAAACTAAAACAAAAGCTTTGCTTGTTCATATTCAGAAAATTGGCACCACTAAACTACAGCCATTGTTTCTCTTCCATTTATTGGCTCATGGTTCGAGCCACTGATATGCTTTGCCGAGTCTGCCTCTGTACCGTGGTCCACCAGTCGACGATACCTGATCTGGAGTTTAACCCAAATCAAATGCTTCACCAAGAAAGCATGCGCTTAATCACTGCTCTAAGTCTGTCACTGCTATCACGAACAGTCCGCAGTGTTCTCTGCTGTTGCTTACAAGAAGAGCATGTTCAAGTCCAGGGTTGCAGCTGACACTTATTTTGATAATCGTTTAATCTGTTGATTTTTAATTCATTGATTACTTGAATTGTCTTAGAAACATAGTAAATGCCAAAAATATTCGTTTAATCCACTAACACTATTACAGAAACTAGGCTTAATTAAATAGCAGGTCACTAACTGCAGTACCTGTTAATAGAGTAGTCATTTATCAGTTATTGACCTATTACTGCACACTAGGGCTGCGTACCTAAACACAAGGGCGTAACCATGGTATAAATATTGGGGGGGGGGTCCAAATTTGAGCCCTTCCCAAAATATTTTTAAGTGCATTTTGCGCAATTTTCATATGGGCCTATTGATAAAGATGTGCTTATCTAGAACATTGTTTTGATGAATACAATTACCAATGAACATGTTAAAGGAACAGTCCACCGTACTTCCATAATGAAATATGTTCTTCTCTGAATTGAGACGAGCTGATCCGTACCTCTCCGAGCTTTGCGCGACCTCCCAGTCAGTCAGACGCGTTGTCACTGAGCAATTCCAGCGTTATGGACGTGACGCTTGAACTCAAAATGGCAACAAATGACCCAGTGCATGTTTTATTGTCTCCCAGTATTTAAACAAGTGTTGCATATTTTAAGGCTGTACCATACTGGAGAAGTGATAGAACAAGAACAATTCCCATAGTACATCTAGGGCATGCCAGAAAACGCCAATAAAAGATGCGTTATGGATGTGACAGAAAAAGTATCACTTTTCTTGGGTGACTGTACATTTTTATCAAACTCTGTGAAATTGTAAACCTAATGTCGAAATGGAGATATCCATTTGATAGAGGGGTCCAAGGTGAATATTAAAAAATCTTTGTTTAAAATATTTGGTATTTCATGCAGAGTTTCGGAAGGAAAAGTCAGCGTTATGGATGTGACGAAATTCCGTTATGGATGTGACGCGTCTGAAATAGACATGGCATATGTTTAGAAAATCAGCAATTTAACCACCATAACCCTTTGAAAAACTCTCTAAATATCAGCTAAAACTATCAAAGTTCTTAAATAATATTTAGGATGGCTATTGTTTTGCTGTTTTGTGGATTTTAGCATACATTTCTGTGGCTTGTGGCAATAATATAGAATTGTACATGATCAAAGTTGATTTTAGCTTGGGTTTTACATTATAAGAAAGAAAGACTGACATATTAAGGCGAAGGGAACAATTCTTGTGACAAATTGGTTCAACTTATTCACATCTGTAAAATACAGGCCTAGGCGATATCTCCCGGAGTGGTTTTGATGTATTACATGTTGCTTTATTTTTGCATGGTGAGGTTGACATTTACATGGAATTGCCCCACTCCTGTTAGCAATGTAGCTAGGCTCAGCATGGCCAATGGTATTTTTTGGGGCTGTAGTTAGATGTGACCAAACTCTTTCGCGTTTTTCCTGTTTACATAGGTTTATATGACCAGTGACATGAAGCAAAGTTCAGTTACACAAATTGAAATGTGGCGATTTTCTATGCTATGGAAAGTCCGCACTATAATGACAGGCGTACTAACACCTTCTGCGCGCTTCGACAGCGCATTGATACCTTCACTCCTGAGAGAAGCGCGCAGAAGGTGTTAGTACGCCTGTCATTATAGTGCGGACTTTCCATAGCATAGAAAATCGCCACGTTTCAATTTGTGTAACTGAACTTGTTTCATGTCACTGGTCATATAAACCTATGTAAACAGGAAAAACGCGGAAGAGTTTGGTCGCATCTAACTACGGCCCCAAAAAATACCATTGGCCATGCTGAACCTAGCTACATTGCTAACAGGCGTGACAGCGCGTCTGACTGCGTCTGACTGACTGGGAGGTCACGCAAAGCTCGGAGAGGTACGGATCAGCTCGTCCCAATTCAGAGAAGAACATATTTCATTATGGAAGTACGGTGGACTGTTCCTTTAACATTTATATCGTGGGTTTTTTTTATTGTGTATCAGGCAAAACACAAAACAACAGAACGTGCAACTGCAAAACATGTAACGCAATACAAAATACAAAAAACATGTAAAACATTGCATGAAAATCTGTCACACCAGAGCTAGTCTCACACACACAAACGTGCACACACATTTCAAACAAATGCAGAAATGCCAAATTGCTACAAAAAAATGGCTACCAAAGCAATAGAAAGGAGCATTACCCTGGTTAATAGGTCAAAACAACATAGAACTTTGTAGAAAATATATTGACTTTATCTAAATAAATGGCCCAAAAAGGATAGTATGCTCTTATTACTAGCCTACTGATGACATGCAGCCTAGATGAGGTTAAAAATAATGTAAAGTTGTTTTAAGGACTCGTAATACAATGCTCTTTACAGTGTTTCCCACAGAAATTTTGGAGACTATGGGGGCAGCCCATGGGGGGGGCGTGTCCGGTTGAATTGCAGGGGTGCGCGGGAGTTGTTTAAAATTGAGTGATATGTTAAATATTAAGTTACTACTGAAAAACTATTGATTAAAAAAACAAAGACACTGAGAAATGGTCCTATAAACAACTTTACCAATATAAAAGATTACCAGGACGACAAAAATGCAGAAAAATAGGCTTTACTTATCCAAATGCACCTGTTGGTTCAAAAGTTAAAGTGCAGAGAACCTCACAGCACAACATGAAGTTACCTAAAAATATAATATAAATGCCTCCGCTTTCACGTAAGAAAAAAAACTATTAATACTAGTACTGTGTGCAGGCAGTCTCTCCTGAAGACCAAATTAAACAATAATTATAAACTAATAAAATAAATGGCTCAGGCTTCATAGAAGAAAAAAAACAATTTGAACAGAATCTCACAGTATGATGCTGAAGCTGCCTAAACAATGGAAAATAAAATACCATTTTGGCAAAAACGTTGGCATCCATTAATTTCTTGTATTAAGTAAAAAAAAAAAATATGTTGCCAGATACTGCTGACGTTTTACAGCCCAAAATATGTTCAAAACCCGCCAAAATGCACTTAAAACCGCCCAATTGGGCGGGAAACCGCCCAATCTGGCAACACTGCGCAGCACATGCTGCTTCTCTTGAACGGAGGAAGTAAGGTGGAAGGTAGTTTGTCGACGTCACCTCAAGACGACGCCAACGATTGGTCAAATTATATATTTTTTATATTTATATTTTATTATTATATTATATTTATATTTATTATTATATTATATATTGGGCATATTATTTGTCTCATATTGATTTAATACGCCAAATATTGGGGGGGACAGATTGGTACTTTCCCAATATTGGGGGGGGACATGTCCCCTCCAGTGCCTATGGTGGTTACGCCCATGCCTAAACGTAACATCAGGTACAGGTACCGGTACAGAGGTTTAGGTACAGGTCCGGACCTGTACCTGTACCTGAACAATTTGACAAATTCTTCTGAACTTCTTTAATAATGACAGAAACATTAATAAACTGTTGACAACTTGTCAGTATCTTTATTCAAAGAAAACCGAACATAACTAGGTTTCCTACCTCACTTCTCAGTCGCCCTCTCAGTCTCACACTATAATTAACTTGGGACAAAAAGTCATAAGTTGTCTCACAGCGAGAAGTGACTACACTAGAGTACTACAGACTACGCGCAGTCCGCGGCCTTTAACTTACGCGGCAAAATTACACAAAGCAGCAAAGGCTGCCAATGCCAGCAAAGGAAAAATGGCTGACCTGATTTTGAGTCTTTTTGACCAATCAGAACGCTGGATCAGCCAAGCTCTCGCAATGTCTCGTGAGACTGTGGCGAGAGGATCTCAAATCAAAGATGGCTCTGATTTCAAGTTTCTGCACGGGATTTTACGTCTTTTCCAGTGCTAAATTTTCGTCTTTGTGGTAGGATTTACGCATCTTCAGTCACAAAATAAGCAGATACTTGGTGTAAATTTATATCGGTACAGTACCGGTACTTCATGATCCGGTATTTTGGACCTGTACCGAATCGATTTTCACGGTACAGTACTGGTACACAGTACCGGTACGCAGCCCTACTGTACACAGTGCTGACATTTATAAGATAATCTGGGACAGCATGAGAATATTAGTGCTTTATGAATCTAACGAGACATCCAGAGTAATGTATTCTATACACATTTTATATGTTTCTCAAACTTTTTTTTTTGCAACTCTACTGTATGTTTTAGCTGCATTTCAAGCCCTGATTTATTCAATTATAACTAGATGCATCCAAAGTAAGGGAAATATAATGATCTTAATAGCTCACGAACTGAAACGCTCAGATTTTAGAAGAGATAATGTTAATGACTTTGCTTGCCATGTGTGCCTGAGGCAACTTGTTTTTCAATGTGTAGAACTGACTCCTAAGTGTCAAGATTACTCTCACCCGCCGTAAGGTTTTGGACACGCACGGGTCGCAGGGTTTGGTAGCTCGCAGCCGTGCCGCAGGGTCGCGGTGAACCCGGGGGAAAGTTTGGGGGAGGAGTACGGGCAAAGTACTTGTCAAGTACAGGTTGCACGCCTGACTCCCTGGAGGCGTGGGAAAAATTGCGCCGTTAGCCCGTGGGAAGCGTATGTCTGACGCGCGTATTCAGTGAGTGTGGAGTGCGTGTGACTTGCATTTTACCAGTTTCCTGCGCTAGGAGTACTGGCCGCACTCGTGAAGCACGTGATTAGCACGTGACAATCACTCATGACTTGCATGTGACGGGTATAAAACCAGCGTGTCTGCAGCATTCTGCATCTGTCTTTCAGCTGAAGAACAATATCGCTTCGTGCTGCTCCTCAACTTCTATCATCTGCCTATAAGGGTCCAACTCCCTCAGTCGTTGCGGCGGTATGGCGACAGCCATCTTCTTCCCTTCTATAATGCTACACGTTACATGATCGGTTCCTTGGTTCCTCCGCAATATATACAGGCTTTCGTCTAAACCGGGGAACAGGGGTGCTGCGCCCTCTTACTCTCGGCGTACGCCCCCTTACCGAAATGCCGATTGAACCCCAAGTCACACTTAGGCCATGCACTTATATGCTACTGCACAACATGCAATCTTTCTCAAAACGATCTTTTCTCCGTGAAAACATCCCAGCAACACCACGTGACAATGCGTCTGATCATCAAATACGTTATAATTACTCCAAAAATATTCCAATCATAGCAGATACACCGCCAGACGGTGCAAAAACAATCCGAATTGGTGTTTTCCAGACTGAGGCGCCATGTTGTTTACTTGTTTACTTGTCGCGGCTGCTCTCGCGAGAGTTGACATGGGTTACATACAAGGTCAGCTGACTTGTAGAGCGAGATTTCTCGAGACTGAATGACCTTTCACCCACCGGCGCAGGAGCTTTTGACAGAAGTAGTTCGCGAGTTGTTTTTGTTGACACTTGGGCATTTAAAGATGTCATCCCACGGCACGAAACGGAAGAAAGCCAAAGACTGTCCGGGGCAGAAGAAGATTACTTCTTTCTTTTTCAATGTTGACAGACAATTTGTTACAATTTCCCTCTCAGATAGCCTCAGAATGTCCCATTGGAGCCTCAGTTTTTCAAAGGCTTCGCACGGCGGAGGGGGGGGACGGACAATCGGCACCATCCCCCCCCCTGCTTCACTCCCTTGCCACGGTGAGCGCCCTCATACTAAATTTTTCTAGAAAAAACCCTGATATATACCCAGAGTCTTGCCCCTCGTGTCGCATGTGTCGGCTGCGTACGCACCACTCATGGGGTAGAAAGTGAGATGTACTTCTGTCTTGGAGGCCGCACAAATAGCAAGTGTGGAGTACTTGTGTAGTATTTCTGAGGCACGTCACTCGTCCAATGACCGTGCGTCACTCATGCGTCTTACTGTCATTGCAAAGCCCCGACTAGCCGTGCTGCTGACTTGGTTCAGGCCTACAAAAGGAGTACGGGTCCCGTACGTAGTATATGCGTTCTTGATTTTTTGCAAGACCCGTAGAATTTGCATGTGCAGGACCAAGTCTCCATGGCCAGTCTGCGACCTTCTACGGCGCTGAACACACGCAAGTGTCACGCAAGTCTCAAGCACAGTTTTGCCAAATTTTTTACCGTAGATCGCCCATAGTAGCACGTACGGCGGGTTGCGAGTGAGCCTTTAGTTTTTATTGCCTAGAATCAGTGAATTGACTCGTTTTGGGATCGACTTTGAACTGAAAGCAGGACAGCAAGTTCATGACTTGACGCACAGTATTCATTAAAGGAAAATTGAAGGCAACTTTTTTATTGTCAAAATTCTATTTCTCATTTTATTAAATATCGGAATGCATTTTTGATCGCTATTTTGTCACTGCTGTACCGTAGCAAGTTATGAGTGTTTGAAATATGCTATGTAATATCAGTCCATGTGTCAAAGCAATGGCCATAAATGAGATTCGCTGAGCCCTGTGCGAGACATCGTAGGACGGAAGTAGAGCGTACAGCGGAAATCAAAGCGACCGACATCTGCCAACATCGTCAAAAGACGCGCGCGCCCTCTTTCGAATGCTGACGTAATCAAGCCAGAAGTTTTGTTTGTTTTGAGAACAATCAGGAAAGTTTGAAAAAAGTAGGCAGTAATCGTCATTTAAACTCGTTTTTGTGCAATACTTCGTTTGGAACACAGTTTTCAAAACGGCGGCGCTGACACCTGGCTGACACTTCACGTTTCGAAGTCTCGCACAAGTCTCGTGAAGATCGCGCGGATAAGCGAAGCCTGCCGTGGACCAAACGAACTAAATTCAACACGGCTAAAAACCGAATAGGCCGATAAGTATAATATTTAATTGCAATTAGTTGCCAATACGAGTCACGATATAAGGTTACTAAAACCGAAAACATAATTGAATAACACGTTAATTAAGAAATAAAGCAAGTTTAAAAATGACTTCAGTTCTTTTGTGTATGCGAAAAGATGCTACACTATGAGCTACCACTGCATAGTTGCACGCTTCATGACATGACTTGTGTTTTGAAGTGAGAAAATGTTCATCTCGTAGACTAATCATTCACCTGAGACCATGTTCAGGTCATTTTTATCTCATCAACAGAATACCAAGTTTTTAGCCAAAGTAGCATGAGGTGATGTTTTCTGATAGGGCAAGAAAGCTAAATATGATCCACCTAGAGAACTGATTCCATCCATTTTGGCACATCACTACAGTGACATGGCCGCTCTGACAGCTTCAGCCATCAAAGTGTCGAGGGAACATTACAGTAGTGGTTTCCCGTTGCCTTCGACTGGACCTGGGCATTTTACGGCCCGCGGGCCACATCCGGCCCTTTGGTTCATTCTGACCGGCCCGCGTAAGGTTAATGAGAAATTACAAAATAAACGTATTTTCTAATTTTACCTCATGCATGGACTGAATGTGCATTGCTTTTATTTTGAAGTTGTGTTCAACAAAAACGCAATGCGCGCGACATGAAATTCCACGAAACCTAATCCCGCGATAACTACTTCTGTAATTTGTCCAGACGAACCACAAACTTGTACGTCATCCTTCAAACGGTCCAGCCAATCACATAGCGTGACGTCACCAGCAGGCGCCGGAGCCCGAGCCGATCTGTAGATCTGATACCTACACCGAATCGACGTTGTTGCGAGCAGGTCACATGAGGTGATTAAACTACAAATGTGGGCATCATTATTATAATATGATGTATCTTGCTTGATATTTGGAGTAGAAAGACAATATTGTGATGTCTTTATTGTGTTTTGGGGTGAATGTGACTGGAAAAAAAATGGTACAAACGTTCACATTTTGTTAACCATTGTTTTGGGAAATTTGATTGAATAAATTAATTTTTTTTGTAAGGCAACCTCGTTTTTTCCCCATACTCTCACCAGTCTTAGCAGCTTGTAAAAACAATGTTATTTACTGCTTTATATAAAGAAATACAATTAATATTCTGCAGAATTTAGTTCAGCCTTTTGGTCCGGCCCTCCACAAAATTTTCTGTTTCTCATGTGGCCCCATGGAAAAAATAATTGCCCACCCCTGTTATAGAGGTTTTTCTCCTCTCAACCATTCACGGTCAATTTAGAGCCACCATTTAGCCTAACCTGCATGTCTTTGGGGGAAACCGGAGCAGAACATGCAAACTCCGCACAGAAAGACCCTCGCCAGCCACTGGGCTTGAACCTAGAACCTTCTTGCTGTGAGGCGACAGTGTTAACCACTACACCACCGTGCCAGCTGAGAACTGATTAAGGTAGAACAAATTAAAAGCACACGATGGTTAATAAGGGTGATTCAACCAGGTACATTACGCTTACATGGTTTCTCAGATCTGGGCGGCACAGCGGTGTAGTGGTTTACACTGTTGCCTCACAGCAAGAAGGTTCTGGGTTCAAGCCCAGCAAAGTTTGCATGTTCTCCCCATGTCTATGTGGGTTTCCTCTACATAGGTTAGGCTTATACCCTGTCCACACTAGGGATTTTGTACCGATACAAAACTACTTTTGTACCCCAACACCTGTCTACACTAGCAACTATACCGGTACTGTAGCGGTATAACTGTATCGGTATGAAACCCACAAATGTATGGGTTTCGTACCGGTACAGTATCGGTACTGTAGCGCTTCGCTGTAGTGTGGACAGATGAAGCGGCTCTGTATCGATACAAATATAATACGCATGCGCAAACGAAACAACCGTGGAGCTACATGGAGCAAAGAAAGGGGGAGAAAGGGAGGGGAAGAGAAGGAAAGAGGGAGAAAGGGAGATTCGTTTTCTTTGTTTCTTTCTCAACTGCCTCGCGCGTTTTATACAAGTCAACTGAATAACACTACGTTCAGACTGCAACCTGAAACGACCCATATCCGATTTGTTGTGAAATCCGATTTTTTTGTTAGGCCGTTCACATTACCAATTATATGAGACTTGTATGCGATCTCCAATATGAACGGAAAACGACCCAAAAGTGTCCCGCATGCGCAAACTGACACGTAATAAGCACATCTACGTAATACGTAAACAAAAAAAAAGCGCACTCTTCAAGTTTGCGAGTAAAGCATGGAGATGAGGCGAGACCTGGCGGTGTTTTTTGTGGCGGCGGCGGAACTCGCACAATAATCTGATTAATGTGGGCAGCAGACTAATGAGACCGAAGGTGTCAAATTACTGGAAATTTCCAGAACAATCTTATCTTGTAATACAGGATGGTTTAAGTTATAAATCAGTTATAGAAACTGTTTTATTTAATCAGGCTAACAGATCAACATCCAGGTCCCTACCAAATCCACCATTAGCTTGATCAATTCTATAAAAGTCTATTTAAATTCTGAAAACTGTACAAATGTTGTTGTTTTCCACCAAAGAGGCGGGATTAGCCAACGCAGAATAGTGACGTTTGTCTCTTGTTGATGACGTGTAGGTCGCATGAATGCGACCTGTCCGGTCAGACTGCAGTCGCATGTGAAAATATCGGATATGCATCGGAATTAGGCCCACATATCCAAGCGGCCTGGGCCGCATGTGAAAAAAATCGGATCTGTGTCGTTCAGATTGTCAATAACAAATCGGATACAGGTCGCATATGGGCAAAAAAATCAGATATGGGTCGTTTCAGGGTGCAGTCTGAACGTAGTCTAAATGACCACCAGAAATACAGACTGTACATTGACAACAAAAAGCACACACACGTTGTTTCATCCGCCATATTCTCGGAAGGAAGTTACTCGGTAACCACGGAAACATTTTGCGCACGCGCATTTCAACTACCGTGAAAGAAAACTGCAAACATTTCTCGCTAGTGTGGACAGATGCACTAAACTGTACCGGTATACTTTGTATCGATACAGTTATACCACTTTCGTACCGGTATAAGTGTGAACACAGCATAAGTGGAGGCTCTAAAGTGAATGTGAGTGTGAATGGTTGTTTGTTTCTGTGCGTCAGCCCTGTGATGACCTGGCGACTTGTCCATACTCAGCTGGGATAGGCTCCAGCTTGCCTGCGATCCTGTACAGGCTAAGCAGCTACAGATAACGGATGGATGGTTTCTCGGATTCCTGCAAATGAACGATTCCTGATTGAAATATTACACACATGAAAGCACAAGCGTTCACGTACTTTACAGGAGGGTTTCTCTGTTGTAACGTGCTCCGCCATTTCCATCGAATGCGCTTTTAGACGAAGTGAAGTGACGTAGTCTGCACCACAGCATGCTTCATAACACTACAATAAACACACTAATCTATCATTTTTGCCGCCACCTATTTTTATCGTCAAGTTTTATTGGTTTTGTTGATTAGTCGTCGCAGCCCTGTTTAATCAGCACCTCAGTACTCTGCCACTGTTGTGGCTAACCAAAGAAACAGGGCCACGTCTGCTGTTAAAGTTACTCTATTACCATACTGACAGAATAAGCTGTCTAACAGGGCTCATTGATCACATTTATAGATTTCGATCGAAGGAAGGTTCAGCTACGGACTGATAATCTCACATGGACCGATAATAAGGCACGATTCTGATGACTTCACCTTCTAAAAGGGAAGGTAAAGTGCTAAGAATTATGGAATTGTTCATTCGGTTTCGTCTTCTCTCGAAAGCCTTTTAGTGGTCCCTCAGGGACCTGAGAGCCTCGAACAATTAGTCTAAGTGGTTGTATTCATCACTTAATTGGCGCAATGAATTAATTCACAGGGGTTCCTGTGGGGTCAAAGTCGATTTATCCTGAATTAACTTGGATGCTGTCCCTAGATGAAATGTTGCTCGTGGTTATCCTTTCCGGAGTGTGCTGCTATCCTTCTCACTTTGTACCATTAACCCTCATCCTACCATGCTATTTTACACCTTAATCTTACCGTGTGGGGTCCGTTTGGACCCCAATACTTTTCTTTAAAATTAAAGCTTATAAAGACAAAATCACCAGATAAGTTTTGTTCAGAACATCTTGTATTAATAACAGCAATACACTAATGGCCCTTTTCCACTACCCTTTTTCAGCTCGCTTCAGCTCACTTCAGCCCGACACGGCTCGCGTTTCGACTATCTAAGAACAGCACGACTCAGCTCGCTTCAGCCCTGCTCAGCCCCCAAAACTCGCACGGTTTTGGAGTGGGGCTGAAGCGAGCCAAACCGAGCTGAATGAGGTTGGGGGCGTGAGCAGACACTCCCCTGTGCACTGATTGGTGAGGAGGAGTGTCCTCACATGCCCACACACGCCCCGCGAGCACGCTGGGATCTGTAAACACCGTAAACCCGGAAGAAGGAGAATTACGAGAATTATGAAGCCTTATGCGCCTCGCCTCATCTATACGCTCTTGCCAGTATCTGTTGGCGTTGTCGGTGACAACAAGCCACAGCACCAAGACCAGCAACACTAACGACTCCATGTCCTCCATGTTTATTGTTTACTCTCTGGGTCGTGAGACTACCGCTTAAAAGGTCACTGATGTCACTGTTTGCGCCACCTAACGACATCACCTGACGTCCACCCACTTTCGCTAACTCCACCCAATGTGTCCACCCACTTCCAGCCAGCACGGTTTAGCGCGATTGTAGTCGAAATGCAACGCCAACAGCCCCACTCAGCTCGACTCAGCCCAACTCAGCACGGCACGGCTCAGCCCGACTCAGCCGCGTTGGTAGTGGAAAAGCGGCATAAAGGGCCCAAGGCATAAAGAACACACTTAACCTTCATCCTACCAGCCAATTTTACATACACAAACTACCAGGCGGGGTCCGTATGGACCCCAGGAGGGGAATACCTTGAAATCAATGCAGTAAGAACCAATTCAATGCAGCAAACAGACATAACTTTATTGAAGAACAAAATCCACTATGGCTGAATATCAGTGATGTATTATAAATGCAATAACTTTGCAATAATATTGCAATAACTAGCATACATGTAGCAAATTATAGCGCCACAAAAAAAAAAATTGGCATTATATACATGATTTTTGCAGCTCATGCAGCTGTAAAACATTCTGGATTACAACTTAGGTCTTTTCTTACAGAATTTAAAACAAAAAAGTAATTGTAAAATAATTTAGGGCTTTTGTTTTGCAGCCTGTGCTTATTGCAGCAGTGGGGTCCACACGGACCCCAAGAAGGAATGCCTTGGTAGTTTCATTATGGAACATACAAGAAATAAAAGAAGTTAACTTTCAGTGTGCTATTCAATTATAAAATGAAAGACAGATAAACTTTACTCTGGGGTCCGGTTGGACCCCAGTAACAAATTAATTATACCTTCACAATGCAAAAAGCTGATCTTCCGGTGCTTTAGTGTTTTAATTAAGACATAAATTCCGACAAATTCATAAAACGGTGAGGCAGTATGTCACATATTTTTAAAATGGCCAACAAACATATAGGTGCGGGGTCCAGATGGACCCCACTTGGTAGGATGAAGGTTAAAAAGAAGAAATAAGAGTGTTACAGGGACAGGAGGTTCACATAAAGAGCAGCCCAGGACACCTGGGTCGACATGACGGTTACACTTTAAGAGTTAACAAAATCGCAAGTGTGTCATCTTTTGTACTTAGAGACTTTATCTCGGTGGTAAATTAAAGGAAGGAATAGCACTACAGAATCACCTAATACACATTAAACAGAAAGTGGAAAGGAAGGATGAAGTTACCTGATGAAGCGTCGCTTGTGGTTTATAGGTCACTATTGTTAATCACCTGTGAAGTAGTGTAATATGTGACAACAGCCATGTTACAAGGCACTGAGGAGATTTTCATTTTACCCTATAGACATCAGCTATTTCGTAGTCATGTGACAATTAAGCATTAAAGGTAGACTGCCTTTCAGATTTTTCAAGTGTAAGTCATTAAAAAAAAAAAAATTTCCCTGACACCCAACTGCTGGTTTTCACGTGACGTCACATCCGCCTCGTTAGTTATTCGAAACTTTAGCTGGTGGTCTAACGAAGCTCACTTGACTCATCGCTCGCATGAAAAATGCCTCACGCTTGCGTTGTTTTAGGTTGTTCGAATCGATCAAACCGTGGAACTGATAAACGTTTCTTCAGGGTTCTAATAAAAAAGGGTGAACGAACACAGGATTTCACAAAAAGATGTGGAGAAAGGTGGCTTTCGAACCTCTCGCTGAAATCGAAGGGAGCCGAGTCGAAGCATGCTCGAGTTTCACTTGGTGAAAGGTTTGTATCTCCCTCTCAGCTATGTCCTTAGCGTTTTCCGAGTACTTTTCTTGCTATGTGTCGTTATTTTACGGTACTTTTTTTAATCACGAAGCGCTAAAGTCCCCAGCTGTTTCTTTGTTTACTCCTCACAAAGTCTATATGCATGAAGGTCGCGACAAAATCCTTCCCCAGCCGTACAGTTACAATGCGCCGTGATCACTTCTCCGTCCTGTTTAACTAAGATCCAGGTCTTTAAAGGGGTTTCTGATGATCTTTGTGAATGATTTAGCTGAGAGATACAGTAAGAGCCAACACAAGTGAGAATCAGTGAACTGTTGTTTGTTTACACTTCAACTTGCAGCGCTTCGTTGTAAAGATGCGAACGAAAACTGGCAAAAACAATACAGGACTCATTGGGCAGCGACTTGATAGCGAGGTGCTTTACCCAGCCACATAGCCTAGTAAACTAGACCCACCCGCCTAGCGGCCAAAAATATTTTTGCCTGCGAGTGGGTCTAGCCTTGGACCATATCAACAAAACACCCCGGGCATCAAATCGTGCCCGCCAATCACAACGCAGGGTTTTTGTTTGGATTCTTTGGGTGGGCTTTTGCAGGAGTGACGACAAGGCTGCGCGACGCTGGAGAAAGCACAACAGGAAAGATGGCTACGGCTAGTGAACAGCACTCGTTTGACTCCGCTTTGGAATCAGTTTTAGAAGAATTAGACTTAGAGTTTTCGTTGAAACATGAGCAGGAAGAGGCTCTCCGCTCATTCCTTTTCAAGAAGGACGTTTTCGCTGTTTTGCCGACCGGCTATGGCAAAAGTCTGATCTACCAGCTGCTCCGCTCGTAGCCAAAAGGATGGGGCTAGTTTGTGCAGTACGAAGAATTAATAAACAGCTTTGAAACATTACTTTTTGATTGTTTCTTATTTTCCCGTTATTTTAAATTTAAGGGAAATTATTTCACCAAACACCACTAAATAAAAACTCTCAAAAACAGTTTAAGCAAACCCTTGAAAAACACTTGGAAAAAAATAAGAGTGTATGTTAAGTATGTGGTACAGACTCCAAACTTGTGGTCATTATCTCCAAACTTCTTAATATCTAGAACCTGTTTATTAATTAATACGCATTTTGAAAAATTATTTAATTTCAAGGCCTCCCCCACTGCTTTCTGTCGCTCTGACTACGTCACAGTCACTGTTGCGCTGATTGGTCAGAGCGTTGGCCTATACGCACAGAGACAGTTTGAAAGACAGCGGGTTGTTCCACCCACACCCTTCGGAAATGTCTACGAGCAAGGCCAGACTAAATATTCACATTTAGTCTGGCTTGCCAGGCTACCAGCCACATATTAAAAAAAAAAGTTGTAAGCCTCCATACTCTTCCACGCTTTCATCTGTTTTGCGGTGTAGAAGGACGTCTGCAACACCAGATAGTTCGAGATGTCGGGGAACTCGACTGAAGGGTAGTTTTCGAGATCGTATGACAAATCCTTCTTTCCCAGACTGTAGGGGTCGATTCCATTGCACATAGCAATCTTCTGAATATATCTAAAGCCAGCAGCGGCTTCTAGATTATGAGCGTACTCTGATAAGTTATCGCTAGTTGTTTGCACTACGGCAGCCATTTAGACCACCAGCTATTTCATTTCCGGTAAAACCGCTAAGAAAAATCAGGTGACTGAAACCCAGCAATTATTTTTGTTTAGTGGACCGAAAGCTACTGAATTTGAATCACAGACTTCCAATTGTATTAAGGTTCTTTTTTTAAATGGAACAATTTATGAATTTAAGCCTGCGTGGCCCTAAATTCTCTGCTATTTTTTCCTGCTTCACCATGACCCAATTCAAGATAGTACGTCATGCATCACGTGGTGGGCTTTCCACGTTCGTGCAAGGCATTGTGGGATACAAATTTGAAACAGGAGAGGAAATGGAGGACGTGAGAGTGTGCGAACGAAGCGTGGAAGACTGACTACAGTAACGGAAAGCGAGAAGAAAAGACGTTATGTTGTGAAGGAAAAGAAACACAGGACCAAACTCATAAATATCGGCAGTCAGCGAGCACCTCAGTGTGATCAGCAGTTCTTTTAGCGACTGAATGTTGTAACTGTCAGTGCACGGTCGAAGGTAAACCTGCGCATGCGCATACGGACTTCCTCTGTCTGCTTGACTGCACAAAGCGAGCGATTTCACGTATATTATTTGCTCCGATCCCCTCAAATTAAATAACTTCCCAGCCACAGAATGGCCTGATATTTTGTGAGAAATAAACAGAGATCACAATGACCAAATTTCAGAGGGAACTAAATTTCATCAATTTTATGAAATCAAAAGGCCGTCTCGCTTGAAATTATCACAATAATTGCATCACCTTTTGTCATGGCTTATGATATTATCACAATTGTGCATCAAAAATACTACTGTTTTAGATAACTACTACAGTTCTTAATAGTGTCGTTTTTTGTGTGGAATATATATATGTTATTTACCAGCTGGGAGGTCTGTATCGTGAAATACCGTGACCGAGGTCTTGAAAGTACTGACCGAGGTCAGGGCTCTACGTTAACTTTGAGACATGGTTGCCCATTCGGGCAACCATTTGTAGAAATCTGGTTGCCCGAACTCAGAACATGGTTGCCCAAATATTACATATTATTATTTTTTTATTTATTATTCAACCTTCTCAGACGCCGTCTGTATCAACAAGCATTGACACTAGCGCCCCGTGCGAGTAATGCGGTAATTAGTCATGTAGTGAAGGACATACCAATAGTCAGTCCCCCCAGGATTCCGCGGGCCTTTTTTGTGATTGTTGTGGGCTAAAATGTCTGATGTTGCGGGGGGTTTCCAAAAAATTGCGATGAAAGTTGCGGTGTTTTTTAGGTTTTTGTTGTGATTACATTGCGGGAGGAAGTGAAAGTTGCGAGAAATTGTTGCGATTTTCTCTTTTTGTGACTAAACTTGAGTAATATGTTAAATATGAAGTTATTACTGAAAAACTATTGATTAAAAAAACAAAGACACTGAGAAATGGTCCTATAAACAACTTTACCAATATAAAAGATTACCAGGACGACAAAAATGCAGAAAAATAGGCTTTACTGATCCAAATGCACCTGTTGGTTCAAAAGTTAAAGTGCAGAGAACCTCACAGCACAACATGAAGTTACCTTAAAATATAATATAAATGCCTCAGCTTTCATGTAAGAAAAAAAAAACTATTAATACTAGTACTGTGTGCAGGCAGTCTCTCCTGAAGACTAAATTAAACAATAATTATAAACTAATAAAATAAATGGCTCAGGCTTCATAGAAGAAAAAAACAATTTGAACAGAATCTCACAGTATGATGCTGAAGCTGCCTAAACAATGGAAAATAAAATACCATTTTGGCAAAAATGTTGGCATCCATTAATTTCTTGTATTAAGTAAAAAAATAATGTAAAGTGCACACAGTCCTTCACTGTAAACATAACACACTTTCAGCAACAGGATTTAAGCCTATATAAACACTGACTCGCACATCATACAATGTTGCCAGATACTGCTGACGTTTTCCAGCCCAAAATATGTTCAAAACCCTCCAAAATGCGCTTAAAACCGCCCAATCTGGCAACACTGCGCACATGCTGCTTCTCTTGAACGTATACACGGAAGTAAGGCGGAAGGTAGTTTGTCGACGTCACCTCAAGACGACACCAACGATTGGTCAAATTTGCGGGAAAGTTGCGGTGATTGGATATAATTGCAACACCGCCCTGAATTCGTGGGGATTGGTAGAATTTGCGTTGAAGTTGCAAATCGCAACATCGCGAAATCCTGGAGGGTCTGAATAGAACACTGAATATGCACTACGCGATAATTATTAGCAATGGGAAACTGCATTGCGAGCCTGCGATGTGCAAATGTGAATTCCGCTAGTTGTTGAACATCCTGTAATGATAACATGGACGCGGTCTTTCCGAGTCAAACAATCGCAAATCGTAAAGGAATTTCATCATAATATGAATGAATAAACATCGTTTTTCACGTAAGTTGACATATTTGGGTAGTTGCCCGATCGGGCAAGCATTTGTGAGAGTCTGGTTGTCCGAATCTATTGAATGGTTGCCCCGGGCAATCGGGCTACTGTTAATGTCGAGCCCTGCCGAGCTCACGGTATTTCACCGTACGGACCGACCTTAAGCTGGTAAATAATATATTTATTTTTTCTTTACCAAATTCTAACAGAAAACAAGAGCGCCCGAAAGGGAAAACCAAGCCGAGCCGCCATTTTGAATCCTCATTCACGGCTGTAATGCAAATTGCTTCCTCCTCGATATACAAGTGCACTTCCATGGCAGGAAAACAACTACATTTTGCCGCCCTATTTATACAAATAGGAGTCATTCAGGATTCAGCCGTGTTTTTGCTCGGCGTTAGCAACAGTTAGAGGTTTTTAGCTTTCTCCTGAAATGTTTTCTTTTATTTCTTCTTCCTCAGGGTAGTAAAACTCGCTTTCGCTGTGAACACTGTCGTTATCGCTGTCCATGCTGTAAAATTAATGCTATTCTCCTGAGAAATGTGGAAATAAATGTTGATAAAATTGCTACTATGTTTGTTGTTGTTGTTGTTGCTGTGATCAAGCGAGTCACCAGAGGTCCGTATCCGGGGTCCGTATCGTAGGATACGGACCCGCTCGCCAGCCAATCAGAGCGCAGGATTGGATGGAAACCAGACCGCGAAAAAAATAATTTAAGTTATTATTATAAGTTACCTTATGAAACAATAAATACACATAAATGTCGAACGTGACTTCCGTGATGCTCTTAAAATAAGATTTTAAGATCCTGACCAAAGTTTTCTAAAGCAGGTACGTTGGCTTATCACACTGTGAGTTTTTAATATTGTTCCACCCTCGCTTCAGAATTTCACATTGCTTTTTGCAGTGATATTCTGAGAAATGCCCTGCTGGACTTAGCCTCGATATGTTTCATTTATGAACTTATCAAGGTCATATGGTCACAGATCGACTCTCTGAACACTTGGACTTTATCACTCCCAGTGACCGACAGTCCAAAGATGTGAAAAGGTTCAGCAGAAGGAGGAAGCACAGACAAACATGCATGCATGCACCCACACACAGATGCTCATCCTGCAGGACTTATGTAAATTGGTGACAGGCATGGCATGGAGGTCACAGGGTCATAATGCCAAGAAGCCATGTGTCACTGTTATTTTCACAAACAAGACAGGTTTTTTTTTTTTTGAAGGGAAACTCAGTCATGGTTTACCCCACTCCCCACCATTTCCTCTTCTATTACCCGCTCCATATATTATTGCAGATTATTATGGCTGGCTTCCTGTGATGCTGTCATTATTAGTGAATATATCAATGTCAAGCCTTATAATGCATTCACATCTCTCATTTTAAAAGCACTCCGTATAATTGAAACGGTTTCACGCAGACTGCTGAGTAAGTCTTTAGTCCTGGGGCTTACTCAAAGACAGCAGCACAGAGGCAAAGGAGACTATGAATTGAGTCTACTCGTATAAAAAGCGCGGTATTATATTAAACATAAGAGCGTGAAAGAAACAGCAACGTATGTGCATGTTTATGTTAGGTCAGGGGTGGGCAATTATTTTTTTCCATGGGGCCACATGAGAAACAGAAAATTTAGTGGAGGGCCGGACCAAAAGGCTGAACTAAATTCTGCATAATATTAATTGTATTTCTTTATATAAAGCAGTAAATAACATTGTTTTTACAAGCTGCTAAGACTGGTGAGAGTATGGGGAAAAAACGAGGTTGCCTTACAAAAAATGTCATTTATTCAATCAAATTTCCCAAAACAATGGTTAACAAAATGTGAACGTTTGTACCATTTTTTTTTCAGTCACATTCAGCCCAAAACACAATAAAGACATCGCAATATTGTCTTTCTACTCCACATATCAAGCAAGATACATCATTTGGTGTTTTTCAGTTTTTTATTTGTCCAGTGAGAGAAATCTAGTCTCTGTTGGTCTTTAACGAGCGCATCAAAGTCAGGTTGGATGTCTGAGGTGGAGATGCGAAGCACAGCTGGCGGATGATCATCAGTCGATTCGGTGTAGGAATCAGATCTACAGATCGGCTCGGGCTCCGGCGCCTGCTGGTGACGTCACACGATGTGATTGGCTGGACCGTTTGAAGGATGACGTACAAGTTTGTGGTTGGTCTGGACAAATGTGACCCCTCACCGAATCCAGGGACGCATGTCGGCCGAAACGAATCCGAGATAATCGCAAAAGAAGCATTTTTTTTTCGAAATTTGTGATTTTTGTTTTTTTCCATCATGTGCAAGTTGAGATCTTGAAGAATGCAATCAGTATTTCAGATAATAGATTGTTTTGTTGGAAAAGCATACATTTTTTGTTGCAAATTGTCTCGTTTTTGTCAGGACTGTAGCCTGCTGGGGGGTGTGGGTAATTACCATATGGGCCATTCACGTGATGATTTAAGTCTTTTGTTTTTTTTCCGCGAATCAGCTGTATGATACGGGCTGAGCGCATGGCTACTTAGCTGCATACAGGCGTGTGATTTCACTATGGAATGAGTTATTAAACAGAGCGCAGAGGAGCTGACACACCGCGAAGCAAACAGACACACGGTATTTACATCGGAGATAACCATTTCTAGCAAAAAAAACCCCGCAACCTCGTTTTCCAGATTGAATGGAATACTTGAATGATCGGATGATACACGGACCGTTCTAGGATTACATTCCATCGGAGGCATTGGTGTGTGCAAGGCGCCGTTTCTCTTTCTGATGGGGTAAGTTTATTAATCTAAGGCTGTGTGATTATTTTTGCATGTAATGCAGAGTGTTGTGGTTTGGTTAAGCCTAGGTCACAACCGGACGTATGATTTTTTGGCCGTGTGATTTTTGGCGTTTCCCAAATCGCTGCGTTTTTTTTTTGTTCATGGAGAAAGACGCGCGTTGGCCGTAAGTTTGTCTTGCAACCTGAAAAAAACGTAAGCGCCCGGAGAGTTTGTTTGACATGACAAAGAACCTCTGCGGTCGGTCTGCAGCTCGAAAATCAGCACGTCACACGCGCGCTCTCGTGCTTTTCACATGCGCGCTCTCGTGCGTTTCATGTGCGCTCTCCATGTGTTTCTTGCGTTTTTTGCGTGTAGACCGGCCGTAGGAGCACATACGGCCGGTTGTGACCGAGGCTTTACATGAAACTAGTGTTGTGTTAGTTGTGTCATCATCGTGCTATCTTTCTTTCTTACGGTGTGAGTAATTTTTCAACCACAAAACGTTAAAGTATACTTTAGGACTTATTTTTGTACTTCATAATTGTGTTGGGCATACTTTGCATGGAAGGAAAATTGACGTGGTGATCTTTGTTTACATGAAAGTAGCATCGTGCTAGCTCGTAGGGGGTAGGGCTTTCCTTAATGTCATGCAAATGAGCAGCATTATGTGCCCGCCCTACACCCAGAGTAGCTGAGATGGAAAACTTTGAGGGTGATTTTCTCCCTTTCCTGTTTTAAGAAGTATACACTTTCAAAAGGCCACACATTCTTCAAATATTGTCAGATCTCCACATGGAAGGCATCATTGGAAAGCTTAGAAACTGTACTTTCTGAATCTGTCAATAACTCAAAATCCCCCCGGGCGGACATGTGTCCCTGGATTCTGTGATCTGCCACAAATTACGGAAGTAGTTATCGCGGGATTAGGTTTCGTGGGATTTCATGTCATGTTCATGTCGCGCGCATTGCGTTTTTGTTGAACACAACTTCAAAATAAAAGCAATGCACATTCAGTCCATGCATGAGGTAAAATTTGAAAATACGTTTATTTTGTAATTTTTCATTAACCTTACGCGGGCCGGTCAGAATGAACCAAAGGGCCGGATGCGGCCCACAGGCCGTAAAATGCCCAGGTCTGTGTTAGGTAGCCTGGGCCCGCCCATCCTAAGTGTGACGCAACACGAGGGCCTGTTGCGAGCTTAGTCTGGCAAGGTAAGCTATCTACAGCTCTTCCAAGCTCCCGAAAAATCGGGAGCCAATCAACTTTGAGCATCTCCAGCGGCCCTGGGTAGAGGCGTGTTCAAGGCAGTGACGTAGTAGCACTGCGACCGGAAGCCATAGATTGTTTACAGAATCTATGCCGGAAGCGCTTCATTCACTAGAAACATTACGAACATGGAGCAAGTTCTCATTGAAAACGGAGCAAAGAGCAGCCCTGGAGGTATTTATTGAAAGGAAGGCCGTTTTCGCCTTGCTCCCGACCGGCTTCGGTAAGAGTTTAATCTACCAGTTAGCCCCGTCGCGTCACATACGTCAGAGGAAAGAGTGATGTGATTGGTTTAAGCTTCGTCACAGCCTTTTCTGGCTTCGACCAGTAGCAAACTGAGGCATTTCAGGGAGGCGGGTCAACCACGGGCTCTGGGAAACGGTTGGGCTTAATATCTTTGCCAGACCAAATGCTCGCAGAGCTTTGAAGTCGCGTTAGCCAGACTAGTGTTAGGTGCTCTTGATCTCATGATCACCTCCATTCGTACATTTTCTCCTTTGAAAGGCAACCAAAGAGGACATATTATGAAAAATGTGCTTTTTCAGTGCACATACATTTGAGTATCTGGAGCCTACCAACCTACCAACTCTGAAATAAGACACCCAGTCAGTTTCCTTTGTGCTGCATATTTCAGAAAATGCGTGCTTCAGAAAGCCGTTCGGATTCGGCTCCCTTTTTAATGTCATAAGGAGCTCATTAGAATGATGCCGCCCTTCATCTGAGTATCTCCACTCATGGCTTGAGAACCGACTTTTCAGAAATGCATATTCATCAGGAAAGTGCTACCTGATTGGTCAGCGAAAGAGGGGCTGGGGTGAGCAGGGGATCATTATCCGTTAAAGGAACAGGCACTCAAATCTGCCATTTTGAACGGAGTGAGAAGGGAGCTGTGGGGCTTTATCCTTGTGGTATTCTTGGGTTTCAGTCACATGACTTTTCTTAAGCCTCGGTCACAACCGGCCGTACGTGCTCCTACGGCCGGTCTACGTGCAAAAAACGCAAGAAACGCACGGAGGGTGTGCGTATGACGTGCTGATTTTCGAGCCGTAGACTGGCCGCAGAGGTTCTTTGTCATGTCAAACAAACTCTACGGGCGCTTACGTTTTTTTCAGGTTACAAGACAAACTTACGGCCAACTTGCGTCTTTCTCCACGAACAAAAAAAACGCAGCGATTTGGGACATGCCAAAAATCGCACGGCCAAAAAATCGTACGTCCGGTTGTGACCTAGGCTTTAGCGATTTCACTTCCGGTAAAACATCTGGTGGTCTAGCAAACCAAAACGGCTGCCGTAGCGCAAACAACTAGCGATAACTTATCAGAGTACGCTCATAATCTAGAAGCCCCTGCTGGCTTTAGATATCTCATCTCATTATCTGTAGCCGCTTTATCCTTCTACAGGGTCGCAGGCAAGCTGGAGCCTATCCCAGCTGACTACGGGCGAAAGGCGGGGTACACCCTGGACAAGTCGCCAGGTCATCACAGGGCTGACACATAGACACAGACAACCATTCACACTCACATTCACACCTACGATCAATTTAGGGTCACCAGTTAACCTAACCTGCATGTCTTTGGACTGTGGGGGAAACCGGAGCACCCGGAGGAAACCCACGCGGACACGGGGAGAACATGCAAACTCCACACAGAAAGGCCCTCGCCGGCCACGGGACTCGAACCCAGGACCTTCTTGCTGTGAGGCGACAGCGCTAACCACTACACCACCGTGCCGCCCCGGCTTTAGATATATTCAGAAGATTGCTATGTGCAATGGAATCGACCCCTACAGTCTGGGAAAGAAGGATTTGTCATATGATCTCAAAAACTACCCTTCAGTCGAGTTCCCCGACATCTCGAACTATCTGGTGTTGCAGACGTCCTTCTACACCGCAAAACAGATGAAAGCGTGGAAGAGTATGGAGGCTTACAACTTTTTTTTTAATATGTGGCTGGGTAAAGGACCTCGCTATCAAGTCGCTGCCGAATGAATCCTGTATTGTTTTTGCCCGTGTATGTTTTTTTTAAGCTTTTCGTTCACGTCTTTACAACAAATCGCTGCAAGTTGAAGTGTAAACAAACAACAGTTGGCTTGATTCTCACTTGTGTTGGCTCTTACTGTATCTCTCAGCTAAATCATTCACAAAGATCATCAGAAACTCCTTTAAAGACCTGGATCTTAGTTAAACAGGACGGAGAAGTGATCACGGCGCACTGTAACTGTACGGCTGGGGAAGAATTTTGTCGCGACCTTCAATGCGTATGGACTTTGTGAGGAGTAAACAAAGAAACAGCTGGGGACTTTAGCGCTTCGTGACTAAAAAAAGTACCGTAAAATAACGACACATAGCAAGAAAAGTACTCGGAAAACGCTAAGGTCAGAGCTGAGAGGGAGATACAAACCTTTCACCAAGTGAAACTCGAGCATGCTTCGACTCGGCTCCCTTCGATTTCAGCGAGAGGTTCGAAAGCCACCTTTCTCCACGTCTTTTTGTGAAATCCTGTGTTCGTTCACCCTTTTTTATTAGAACCCTGAAGAAACGTTTATCAGTTCCATGGTTTGATCGATTCGAACAACCTAAAACAACGCAAGCGTGAGGCATTTTTCATGCGAGCGATGAACATGCGAGCGATGAGTCAAGTGAGCTTCGTTAGACCACCAGCTAAAGTTTTGAATAACTAAGGAGGTGGATGTGACGTCACGTGAAACCCAAGAATTTTGACCAAAGCATCTCACAGACATTTCATTAAGACCTCAGAGAACTTGTGGAAAAGGGGTCTAATATCTCATCTCATTATCTGTAGCCGCTTTATCCTGTTCTACAGGGTCGCAGGCAAGCTGGAGCCTATCCCAGCTGACTACGGGCGAAAGGCGGGGTACACCCTGGACAAGTCGCCAGGTCATCACAGGGCTGACACATAGACACAGACAACCATTCACACTCACATTCACACCTACGGTCAATTTAGAGTCACCAGTTAACCTAACCTGCATGTCTTTGGACTGTGGGGGAAACCGGAGCACCCGGAGGAAACCCACGTGGACACGGGGAGAACATGCAAACTCCGCACAGAAAGGCCCTCGCCGGCCCCGGGGCTCGAACCCAGGACCTTCTTGCTGTGAGGCGACAGCGCTAACCACTACACCACCGTGCCGCCCATGGAGTCTAATATGTCACCTTTAATTATTCCTATTTGAATGTCAATTCAAGATACTAAAACATTCATCAGGGATCAATTGCATGCTTAGTTTTGATGCATTAATCAGTTTTCCAGATTTAGAATAATGCTATTTCATATCTAAATTAGTCTAAATTGCAGATGGGGATCCTACAAAGGCATATTCTGAGCTTTGGCTTAATCCATGTCCAAATAAACAGCCTTGGTACAGGCTTATATTTGCTGCGAATATTGCCAGAAATCTTTAATACTGTGGACAAACAGCTTATCTCATCTTCTCTTGTGTCCAACAACTATGTCAGCGTGTTGGTCTTGCTGCGAGCCCGGCTGCTCTTTGTCTATGGGCTATTTTTCTTCTCGCTCCAGATAGTAAGTTAACGCTTGGGCGGATTTGAAGATTGTTGTTGCTTGAGGAACAAAAAGAGATTGATGTGTTTACCTTCATCAGCAGCGCAAAGTTCAAGGTGCAGGAGAGACATTTAATTAGATCTCCCATCTTATAAATGATTTTCAAATGTTCCAGGCTCAGGCGCAGGCAGCCGCTTTTTAAAGGACACTCCGAAGGTACAGTACCTAATGTGCCATCCATTAGACTCATGTGCTTAATACAGATAAAAAGCCACCCAGCCGTCCCTGAGTAATGATCAATTTTTCACCTCCTTAGTATGATTTAGCGCCTACCCCTTCCAGACCAAATGCGCGCTTTAATTCTTTGTTAAAGGCTAATGGCGCTCTCGAGTTTTTACAGAACGTCACTTTCCAGCCAAAAAAATTTTCCTTTCCTCATTAATAGCTTCATGACACTTATGCCATAATTGCTCTTGCTTAGTCAAACCTCATGAAGGGTGTAGACTCCTGGTTCGTTTAATTTGTGCCAGTCTTTTAAAGCTCCATATTGATTTAGGACCGAATATGGCTTTTAGGAAAGGATCAGCGGGAGCTCAGGAGCCCATCGATCATCTGGCACGCTCAGGAATGACCTTCCATTCTGAAGACATGCGATGTACACAGCCGCTCATTCTGCAACATTAACCCCTTAGGCCAAGAAAAAATAATTGTTTGTTTCCTATTACATCTTGAAAAAAAATAGGGTAGGTAGGTAGGTCTTTTTATTTTATTTTATTTTATTTTTTTATCACACAAAATACCGGGTAGGTAGGTTTTTTTTAAAAAATAAATTTTAGGTGGGGCGGCACGGTGGTGTAGTGGTTAGCGCTGTCGCCTCACAGCAAGAAGGTCCTGGGTTCGAGCCCCGGGGCCGGCGAGGGCCTTTCTGTGTGGAGTTTGCATGTTCTCCCCGTGTCCGCGTGGGTTTCCTCCGGGTGCTCCGGTTTCCCCCACAGTCCAAAGACATGCAGGTTAGGTTAACTGGTGACTCTAAATTGACCGTAGGTGTGAATGTGAGTGTGAATGGTTGTCTGTGTCTATGTGTCAGCCCTGTGATGACCTGGCGACTTGTCCAGGGTGTACCCCGCCTTTCGCCCGTAGTCAGCTGGGATAGGCTCCAGCTTGCCTGTGACCCTGTAGAACAGGATAAAGCGGCTACAGATAATGAGATGAGATGAGAAATTTTAGGTGATATCCATCGTGATATCGATACCGCCGTTAGCCTGGGCGCTGTGTGTATACTGTTTGCATGACTCGTCCAGCGGAGGATGATAATGTTCGTAGAGTTCTTTTACAGTTGAAAACTTATAAAATGAACTTATTGTCTTACAATCTTCCGTGTGGTCGCAACCGATCACGGTAATCGAGAACACTTCGTTGGCCGCCATGATGCCTAGCGTTGTGTACAACACAAGCCGGAGTTTCCCGGAAAGAGGTCATGACGTCAGATTGAGGCCGTGAGAAATCAATGAGTGTTTCTTGTCTGATATATGCGTTTTAGAATTAGTCACTTGTCAGATCGACAATATTATGCAAATCGTAATGCAGATATATTTTTTTTCAAAATTTATTGTTGGTCGGCGAAAATACTTTTTTTTTTTAAAGATCTAACAAAAAAGTCTAGGGTCGGGGCATTTTTTAAACAGTCGGTCGGGTAACCGGAAACAAACAATTACTTTTTCTTGGCCTTAGCGGCTTGACTCGTGACAGCGCAATGCGATTAAACCATGGGATCCAGAGTGTAGTGGGAATGTACTCGGCTCTTTTGTTCGGGCTTTGTTTGACCGAAGAAAAGTTTTGAGCGTGTAAATTTATCACCTGATACCTCAGTGCGGGCAGCACGGTGGCGTAGTGGTTAGCGCTGTCACCTCACAGCAAGAAGGTCCGGGTTCGAGCCCCGTGGCCGGCGAGGGCCTTTCTGTGCGGAGTTTGCATGTTCTCCCCGCATTCGCGTGGGTTTCCTCCGGGTGCTCCGGTTTCCCCCACAGTCCAAAGACATGCAGGTTAGGTTAACTGGTGACTCTAAATTGACCGTAGGTGTGAATGTGAGTGTGAATGGTTGTCTATGTCAGGGATCCCAGACGTCCGCTATTTAGCGGAATTCCGCTATTTTCTAGTGAAAGTGTTTTTTTTTTTTTTTTAAATCTCTTGTATATCCATTAAAAATATGTTTAAGTAAAATGACCAGCAGAATACGTTCTGATTTGGTTTGCTTGTTTAGCGATGTTTTCGTCGGCTTCGTTTGTTCTCGTTGACATTCGGGAACACTCGGAAGTTAAATTGATGTAAATACCGCGAGCAGTGTTGCCAGATTGCGCGGTTCTCCGCCCAGTTGGGGGGTTTCAAGTGCATTTTGGCGGGTTTTGAACATATTTTGGGCTTGAAAACGTCAGGAGTATCTGGCAACACTGACCGCGAGACTGTACGCGATAGAACAAGAAAACAATATGGCTGCGCCCATTTGCTAGAAAACATGTTTTAACTCCGTTCGTGCTTTTGTTTCTAATGCGTTGAACTTAATTCAGAGCACTGCAGGAACATCAGAAAAGCAGAAGGAAAGATCAGAGAAACAAAAGCAGAGAAAACTGGAGGAAAGACAGAATGCACCCCAGAAAAGAGCATTCAATTCCTTTGCAGTGAAACCTTTCAAAAAGAGAGGTTTAAATCAAATATCTCCAGTATTTGCTGTACATATGTATATATCTAATATTACTGAATCATTGATTTCTGCTCATATTCATGATTTTTGAAAAATGAATGTGGCTTATATTAGACTAGTTTTGACATTAACTTCATCTTATCTCATTATCTCTAGCCGCTTTATCCTGTTCTACAGGGTCGCAGGCAAGCTGGAGCCTATCCCAGCTGACTACGGGCGAAAGGCGGGGTACACCCTGGACAAGTCGCCAGGTCATCACAGGGCTGACACATAGACACAGACAACCATTCACACTCACATTCACACCTACGGTCAATTTAGAGTCACCAGTTAACCTAACCTGCATGTCTTTGGACTGTGGGGGAAACCGGAGCACCCGGAGGAAACCCACGCGGACAAGGGGAGAACATGCAAACTCCACACAGAAAGGCCCTCGCCGGCCACGGGGCTCGAACCCAGGACCTTCTTGCTGTGAGGCGACAGCGCTAACCACTACACCACCGTGCCGCCCGGTGATAGTTTCTTACATTCCTCTATTTTTTTCAATTACTGCTGGGATCCCTGCTATGTGTCAGCCCTGTGATGACCTGGCGACTTGTCCAGGGTGTACCCCGCCTTCCGCCCGTAGTCAGCTGGGATAGGCTCCAGCTTGCCTGCGACCCTGTAGAACAGGATAAAGCGGCTAGAGATAATGAGATGAGATATTGCATGGTTGATGGGCGGCACGGTGGTGTAGTGGTTAGCGCTGTCGCCTCACAGCAAGAAGGTCCGGGTTCGAGCCCTGTGGCCGGCGAGGGCCTTTCTGTGTGGAGTTTGCATGTTCTCCCCGTGGGTTTCCTCCACAGTCCAAAGACATGCAGGTTAGGTTAACTGGTGACTCTAAATTGAGTGTGAATGGTTGTTTGTCTATTGCTGTGTTCACACTTATACCGGTACGAAAGTGGTATAACTGTATCGATACAAAGTATACCGGTACAGTTTAGTGCATCTGTCCACACTAGCGAGAAATGTTTGCGGTTTTCTTTCACAGTAGTCGAAATGCGCGTGCGCGAAATGTTTTTCTGTGGTTACCGAGTAACTTCCTTCCGAGAATATATGGTGGATGAAACAACGTGTGTGTGCTTTTTGTTGTCAATGTACAGTCTGTATTTCTGGTGGTCATTTATTCAGTCGAATCGTATAAAACGCGCGAGGCAGTTGAGAAAGAGACAAACGAATCTCCGTTCTTCACTATTTTATTCAGCGAAGACATCGATTGACGTGTGTGACTTTGCGCATGCGCGTTATATTTGTATCGATACAGAGCCGCTTCATCTGTCCACACTACAGCGAAGCGCTACAGTACCGATACTGTACCGGTACGAAACCCATACATTTGTGGGTTTCGTACCGATACAGTTATACCGCTACAGTACCGGTATAGTTGCTAGTGTGGACAGGGTATATGTGTCAGCCCTGTGATGACCTGACGACTTGTCCAGGGTGTACCCCGCCTTTCGCCCGTAGTCAGCTGGGATAGGCTCCAGCTTGCCTGCGACCCTGTAGAACAGGATAAAGCGGCTACAGATAATGAGATGAGATGAGATGCCTCACTGCATGGTGTGTTCATGGACATATATCATCGTCATCATTTGTCCTGCGATTCATGACGGTTTTAGTGTCAGGATTTAACCGAGTCTCATGTTCCCATGGCATTCATATTATAATGCTTGTTCGTGTGTATGTGTGTGCGGATTGATCCACGCTGTGTTCGGAGTGTTGAGGGAGTCCTGCGTTGGAGCCAGGAGGCGTTTGATGCACACTCTTCAGTGCGAGAGTGGCACATATGCTGTCCTCAGTGTGTAGCCCAGCGTGATGCATCTCCTGGTGCATATTAGAGGCTCACCACTGAGAATAATCATTTCTTTTGTGTCACCACCCCCTGAGGGAGCAAGCGTTGAAAGAAAGAGCAGGCAAAGCATGTAGATGCCGACACGCACGCACAAAAACACAAACAGCACACTGTCAAATTCCTCGTACTATTCTTCATACACACAAATAATGTCCCGTTCTTCTACGATGAGAAAGGACTTTCGATAGAACCGGAATGGTTACGCACAACAGATTGAGTTGTTGTATATAATTGCAGATTAAAGTGCCATTCCACCATTGGACGTATTCTTTGGCATAAAATACAATATATTTTATGACAACATGACTAGACAGAGAAATCTCATCTCATCTCATCTCATCTCATTATCTCTAGCCGCTTTATCCTTCTACAGGGTCGCAGGCAAGCTGGAGCCTATCCCAGCTGACTACGGGCGAAAGGCGGGGTACACCCTGGACAAGTCGCCAGGTCATCACAGGGACAGAGAAATCTTTTAGCTTCAAAATGATATATCAAACATAATTTTTTGACAACGACAAGTATATTAATTTTGCGACCAAAGTCACCTACCCTTTTAATTTCCGCGCGGTAGTGAAATGCGATGTCATCGGCAGGTTCCCCTTCTTGTGTACCACGTGTCGGTCTATTTTTAGACCAGGAAACCCCCAAAGTGAGAGAGTCATTTCTCCTCGGATATGGGGGCCAAAAAAATTGCGAAAAAGTTTGAGTTAATCTTTCAGTTAGCTAGATTTATCGGTATTAGCTAGATTTATTGGTATTATTTTTATCGCGTTCTATCCGCCATTGCTGATAATATGTGCCACGTCACACGTCACGTGGTACACAAGAAGGGGAACCTGCCGATGACATCACGCGCGGAAATTAAAAGGGTAGGTGACTTTGGTCGCAAAATTAATATTCTTGTCGTTGTCAAAAAATTATGTTTGATATATCATTTTGAAGCTAAAAGATTTCTCTATCTAGTGATACCATTTATATATGTTGTCAAAATATATTGTATTTTATGCCAAAGAATCCATCCAATGGTGGAATGGCACTTTAATCTGACTTCTTTTAGCCTCATATTGTGTCAACAGAAGTCCAGAAGCATTGTAGTCGTCCTGATAGCTGCTGCTTCCATGCAAATTCTGCAAATACTGTCTCTGCATGACTGTCTCTGATGACTCTGCACTCAGCCATGCTGTTGTCATCCATCTGTGCAGGCCGTAGGGAAAGTGTACTCCATGCTTTTAGAGACACAGCAAAGCACCAGCGCCTGCTCTCCGCTGTACCACACAGAGCTAATTGAAGTGAGGCTTTGCCAAAACCAGTCATGCAGGAAGCCTGTCCAGCCATCCTCTTCTCTCCCTCCTCTTCGCTCTCAGTTCCATGATAAAATCTTTGCGGCTTTATTGCATTCCGGACAATTCTTAGAGAGTAGTTTTGTGGTTTTTTTTTTAAACTCCATGTGAGAGAAGCTGTATTGCTGGGTTTCAGTCACGTGACTTTTCTTAGCGGTTTTACCGGAAATGAAATAGCCGGCGGTCTAAACGGCTGCCGTAGCGCAAACAACTAGCGATAACTTACGGGTTGTTTTACAATCAGGGTACAAAGTTTGTGTCACAGGGGTCCAAAATTCAAATTGATTCAAACTGGTTCTTGTACCAGTTTTTAAGTGAAGGACAAGTTAAAGAACAGATTTCAGGTAATTTTTTGACGTGTGTATGGTAGTTTTGCGTAATCTGCTATAAGATAAAGAGGATTAAGTGTAGCTTTAAAGGAACAGTCCACCGTACTTCCATAATGAAATATGTTCTTCTCTGAATTGAGACGAGCTGCTCCGTACCTCTCAGAGCTTTGTGCGACCTCCCAGTCAGTCAGACGCGCTGTCACTCCTGTTAGCAATGTAGCTAGGCTCAGCATGGCCAATGGTATTTTTTGGGGCTGTAGTTAGATGCGACCAAACTCTTCCGCGTTTTTCCTGTTTACATAGGTTTATATGACCAGTGACATGAAACAAAGTTCAGTTACACAAATTGAAACGTGGCGATTTTCTATGCTATGGAAAGTCCGCACTATAATGACAGGTGTACTAACACCTTCTGCGCGCTTCTCTCAGGAGTGAAGGTATCAATGCGCTGCCGAAGCACGCAGAATGTGTTAGTACGCCTGTCATTATAGTGCGGACTTTCCATAGCATAGAAAATCGCCACGTTTCAATTTGTGTAACTGAACTTTGTTTCATGTCACTGGTCATATAAACCTATGTAAACAGGAAAAACGCGGAAGAGTTTGGTCGCATCTAACTACAGCCCCCAAAAATACCATTGGCCATACTGAGCCTAGCTACATTGCTAACAGGAGTGACAGCGCGTCTGACTGACTGGGAGGTCGCGCAAAGCTCGGAGAGGTACAGATCAGCTCGTCCCAATTCAGAGAAGAACATATTTCATTATGGAAGTACGGTGGACTGTTCCTTTAAGCAGGGCTGGGAGAAACAAATGAAGTGATTCTCGGAGAGGACTTTTTTTTTTTTGACAATTCAGAATCCACTACTTCCATAGTGCTTTTAAATATAAGGCTGTAAGGTTTGTGTTAGTTGTCTCTAATATTTATGTCCCAATATCTTGACCACATTTTAGGATGAAAATAATCATTTTAGATATGTTATTTTATATTGAAAAATTAGCTGTCTCGGAGAGGACTTTTTTTGGACACAGTTACATACTAAGACTACGTTCAGACTGCACCCTGAAACGACCCATATCCGATTTTTTTGCCCATATGCGTCCTGTATCCGATTTGTTATTGACAATCTGAACAACACAGATCCGATTTTTTTTCACACGCGACCCAGGCCGCTTGGATATGTGGTCCTAAATCCGATGCATATCCGATATTTTCACATGCGACTGCAGTCTGACCGGACAGGTCGCATTCATGCGACCTACACGTCATCAACAAGAGACAAACGTCACTATTCTGCGTTGGCTAATCCCGCCTCTTTGGTGGAAAACAACAACATTTGTACAGTTTTCAGAATTTAAATAGACTTTTATAGAATTGATCAAGCTAATGGTGGATTTGGTAGGGACCTGGATGTTGATCTGTTAGCCTGATTAAATAAAACAGTTTCTATAACTGATTTATAACTTAAACCATCCTGTACCACATCGCCAGGTCTCGCCTCATCTCCATAGCAAACTGCACTGGTGTTTCTGCACCTTGAGCCAGCGCTGAGAGAAGTTGCAGAATTCAGCTGGCTATAAACAATCTAAATAAATATTTATAAAAATGTAGAAAAAGTTTATTAATATGACGAAATAAATATGTGCTAATTATTAAGCCTGAATTAAGAGTTTGGTAATACAGCGGCCGTATCCCAAATGACTGCCTACTGAAGCTCGAGTGCACTATATAGAGTTTAAAAATCCATTACTTCCTAGTAACATGTAGTGCACTTATATAGAAATTAGAGACACATTTAGGAGTCAACCCTCGTTACCAGGCTACACGTTTTCATTTCAGTTCAGAAACAAAAACACACACGAGACCTCACACTTTAACACTAACCAGATTGTGAAAAATGATGAGGGATTGTAGCACCATTTTTCACGGACATTTTTCACTATATGCCTTCACGTACGCTCAGACACTGCCCGACATTCAGAGACTCACTCATGCGCTAACATACACGCACACATGCAGCCGAGACATCTGTTAGTCCAAACATTCACATATTGGAACTTTTTTTCTTTTCTAGCGTGACTAGCGTGAAAATGAGACTTGCACAAAAACGTCTACTTTTCATTCATTCACTCATCATTTTAGCGAGCAGCGCGGTACCCGTTGTCTCCGCTCCATAATTCATACGCATTCCCATCACTTCACATAATAAACAAATATTTCACTCACCTCACTTCCTGGTGCAACAGCAGGCTGGTCCGAGAGGAAACCAGAGTCTCTCGGAACCACCGTTCTTAACCACTGATCTGGTGCAGTGGGGGGGAGAACATTTGGACTTCCGGAAGTGTAGTGTGTTTGGGAAATTGTTTTGTGCAGTTTTATTTCAGTTATGGATGCATGTTAATGTGGTCTGTTATTTTTGTTAGTTTTAATGGGGGGGGGGGAATATTGGGGTATTTTCTAGGGGAATTTAAATGTGTGTTTTAATACTTTTTGTACTTTTTTTGTATTGGGTAATTGGTGGACCAATCAGCAGGGAGCTGCCGCCTGTGAGCCCTTTAAAAGGGGCAGTTTTTGTCATTATGGAGAGAGAGGGTGAGGGGAATGCAGGCTTGCTGTGAGGCTGTGCAATGTAGGTGCAAAGTATGTAAGTGCAATGCAAAATTTGACTTTTTTGTTGTAGTTATTATTTAAGTTGCCTGACTGAGGCCGGTTTTGTTTTGCGTTTATTCAGTTTTTTTTTTCCCCTATTTTGTATGCACTTATTATTCACTGTAAATAAATTCGCACCCGTATTCACTTTATATTTGAGTTGCCAAGTCTTCTTCTATCCTTTATTGGCAAGGGCCAGTCCTGAGGTGAGGTGGGGGGTGGAGAAGCCCCCTTTTCTCACAGTTGGTGTCAGGAGTGGGATAGTGGCGCCTCGGAAGATTCTGAAGAAGACGATAGGCCGACGGGTTCAGCCTAAACGAGGCATGGCTTATCGGCGGCTACCCCAAGATGCCGTGAAGGGGGTGACGGCTGAGGAGGAGGAGCAAGAGGCTGGTGAGGAGTTTGAAGGAGCCATGGGCGGAGCAGGGGATGTTCCACAGACACGGGACATGAGCATGCTATACAGTTTGTTACAGAAGTCCATACTGGATCAGCAGCGTGAGGCACACAAGCAGGACATGAGATGGCGCAGCGTCCAGATCCAGCTCAACACTGTGCACGATGAGCTGGAGAGGGAGCGACGAAAGGCAGCAGAGGAGCGGGAGCAGCAGCCAGATGACGACGGTACTGGGACTCCTCTACAGCTAAGTCCTCAAGACAATCCAGTTGCGCCACCGCCAAGACTCCAAGCAGCAGCAGCAGCACCACCGCCAGCAGCACTACCTCCTGCAGGACCAGCAGCACTGACTCCAGTGGCCTGGACAAGGGCAGCAGTGCCAAAGCTGGAAGATGGAGATGATATTGAACAATACCTTACCACGTTTGAAAGGCTTGCCTTGGCCTACAGGTGGCCTGGGTCGGACTGGGCCATCTACCTGGTACCATATCTGACGGGCCGGGCCCGAGCGGCATACGTCGCGATGGACATGAACGAGGCTATGGATTATGATCGAGTGAAGGCAGCAATCCTCAACAAGTATGAAATCAACGGCGAGACGTACAGGCAGCGTTTCCGTGAGCCAGATGTGCGAGTAGAGGAGACCCCCCGGGAACTGTACAACCGCCTGATGGATTTGTACAAGAAGTGGGTGAGGCCGGCAGGCAAGACTGTGGAGGAAGTTGGAGAAATCCTTGTGCTTGAACAGTACCTGCGCACTCTAGCTCCTGAAATCCGGATCTGGGTTAAGGAACATAACCCAGCCACAGGCCAGCAGGCAGCTGAACTGGTGGAGGCGTTCCTGGCAGCTAGACCGGGTCCGAAGGTGTTCCGCAGCCAGAACTATAGCCGACCAGCCGGAGGGGGTAAGTCTGGGGTTCCTGGTGGGGGATTTGGTCCTAGGGGGTTAGGTCAGGTTAGACCACCACACCATACCTATACTCCCCCTTACAGCCCAGCACCTAGGACTCCTACACGCCCCTATACTCCACCGCCTAGACAGCCAGCGCCCACAGCTACCATACATAGGCCGCCCTTCACATGCCATCACTGTAACAAGCCTGGTCACATCGCCAGGGACTGTCCAGGCAGGAAAGCTCAGGGGTCTAGTTTTTGTAATGTCCCTAGACCTGAGGGCGGAGCTGATGACACTGTATCCAGAGTGCAGACTATCCCTGTAACTGTGAATGATAAGCCAACATTTGCATTACTAGACACGGGCAGCACACACACTCTAGTCCAGCCACACCTGATTGATAAGTCAGAGGAATTGGGGACAGAGCAGCTGAGAGTGCGTTGTGTGAATGGAGACGAGCATGTGTATCCAGTGGCAGATATTTGTCTTGAGGTTCAGGGGCAAGCTTTTTTGCTGAGGGCAGGCATTGTACAAGGTTTACGGTATCCTGTAGTCTTGGGTCAGGATGTCCTCATTTTGCCTGAGCTGGTGCAGTCAGCAGAGCCCATTAGCATGGTAGTCACCAGAGCTAGGGCTAAGCAGTCTGCTGAGGAGGAGGCAAAGAAAGTTGTATGTGATATGTTGCCCTATAGCCAATGTGATATTGATCCCCCTGTGTCTACTAGAATGCCAAAAACCCGTAGGCAGCGAAGACTTGCTAAACTGCAGGGCACAGCAGATAAGGTGATCAGCTACTTGCCAAAGCCTGTTGATGAAAAGGATGTGTGGAAGGCTCCCCATAATTTTGCTGACCTGCAGAAGAATGATGACTCTTTGAAGGATGCGTTTACTAAGGTCACAGAAATTGATGGTGTTGAAACTGGTGTGGTTAAACAGCTAACTGGTGAATACTACTTTATGAGAGATGGCATATTGTACCACCAACCTGAGAATGGCAATGTGGAGCAGGTGGTAGTGCCAAAGAGTCTGAGAGAGAGAGTGCTCAGTTTAGGTCATGACATACCCTGGGCAGGGCATTTAGGTACTGTTAAGACCCTAGAAAGAGTGGCACAACGTTTTCACTGGCCAGGGCTCTACACAGATGTCCAAAAATATTGTCGCACATGTTCTACCTGTCAGCTTACTAGTAAACACAAGGCTAGACCCTCCCCTTTGCAACCACTTCCCATTATGGGCATTCCATTTCAGAGGATAGGGATGGACATTGTAGGTCCCTTGGAGAGAACCAGGTCAGGGCACAGGTTCATTTTAGTCATGTGTGATTATGCTACACGTTACCCTGAAGCATTCCCCCTTCGAAAGATAACAGCAGGGTCAGTGGCAAGAGCACTGTTGCAACTGATATCACGAGTAGGCATACCACATGAAATACTGACAGACCAGGGTACCGCATTTCTATCCAAAACACTTAGACAAGTGTATAGTTTGCTTGGGATTAAGGGGATACGGACCACTCCCTACCACCCCCAGACTGATGGGCTGGTGGAGCGTTACAACCAGACCCTGAAGTCAATGTTGCGGAAATTTGTGGCAGATAACGGCAAAGACTGGGACCAGTGGTTGCCATACCTCCTTTTTGCCTATAGGGAGGTACCACAGGCATCCACTGGTTTCTCCCCTTTTGAGTTGCTGTATGGGCGCCAGGTCCGGGGCCCATTGGATTTACTCCGTGATGCCTGGGTGACTCCAAAACCCCAGGAGCCAGACAGCGTGCTCTCCTATGTCTTGAAGATACAGGAGAAGATGGGGAAGATGGCTAGCTTGGTGGAGGAGAACATGACCAAGGCCCAGCAGACCCAGGCGAGCTGGTATGACCAGAGGGCGAGGCAGAGGAGCTTCGCACCTGGGCAACAGGTTTTGTTGCTGTTACCCACCACCGAGAATAAGTTGCTGGCCCGCTGGCAAGGTCCTTACACCGTGGTGCGTCAGCTGGGGCCAGTGACCTACGAGGTGGAGATGCCAGGACGACGGAAGGCAAAGCAGGCCTTCCACATTAACCTGCTTAAGGAGTGGCAGGAGCGGAAGGCGCCGCTCAGCCAGCAGCTCCTGGTGCAGGACGTGGACAGTGATGTAGAGCCACAGGAGCAGTTCTTCCCGGCAGCAGGTGCACCAACTGACCCGGATGTCTCCCATTTGACAGCCCAGCAAGCACGGGAGTTGCAGGCCATCATCCCTCCAGGCTTGTTTTCTGAGCAGCCTGGGCGCACGTCATTGGTTGAGCATGACTTCCAGCTGAAGGACTTGAATCCAGTGCGGCAAAGGATGTATCGCATCCCAGAGCGATTGCTTCCAGCTCTGCAGGAGGAGCTGGAGATAATGAAGCAGCTGGGGGTCATTGAGCCGTCCAGCAGCAGCTGGAGCAGTCCTGTCGTGCTGGTCCCAAAGAAGGATGGCAGCATCCGCTTTTGTATTGATTTCAGACAGTTGAACGTGCAGTCCACATTCGACGCCTACCCAATGCCCAGGCTGGAGGACTTGATTGAGGGGCTTGGAAGGGCGTCTTACATCACAACCCTTGACCTCTGCCGGGGGTATTGGCAGGTGCCACTGGCCGAGGGGGCAAAACGGTACACCGCCTTCCGTACCCCTCAAGGCCTGTATCAGTTCACTACCATGCCCTTTGGTCTGCAGGGGGCACCAGCGACTTTTCAAAGACTCATGGACCGTGTGCTGGAGGGCACGGGGGACTTCGCCGCGGCTTATCTTGACGATGTCGTGGTTTGGAGCGCCACTTGGGAGGGGCACCTCCAACACCTGGCCGAGGTGTTCCGGCGCATTAGTGAGGCTGGCTTGACCATCCAGCCAAGGAAATGCTTTCTGGCTCAGCAGGAGGTTCGGTACCTGGGCCACATTATTGGCAAGGGGGTGATAAAGCCCCAAAAGGACAAGGTCGAGGCGGTCCGGGACTGTCCACGACCCCGCACCAAGAAGGACGTCCGCTCTTTCTTGGGCCTTGCAGGGTGGTACAGGAGGTTCATTCCGAACTTCGCCACCCGCGCGGCACCCCTCACAGACTTGACTCGTAAGTCAGGTTCAGCAAAGGTGGAGTGGGGGGAGGTGCAGGAGCAGGCCTTCCAGGACTTGAAAGGGGCTCTGCTTTGTGAGCCTGTGCTACAGAGCCCAGACTTCGAACAGACATTTACTGTGCAGACAGATGCCTCTGGGGTTGGACTGGGGGCAGTCCTTCTTCAGGGGGAGGCAGAGCAGCAGAAGCCGGTGGCGTATATTAGCCGAAAGCTGTTCCCCCGAGAGACGAGGTACTCGGTGGTAGAGCTTGAATGCCTTGCGGTGAAATGGGCGCTAGAGACATTTAAGTATTACCTGTTGGGCAGAGACTTTTTACTAGAGACTGACCACAGAGCACTGCAATGGTTGGACCGAATGAAAGACTCTAATGCACGTATTACACGTTGGTTCCTCTCTTTGCAGCCCTACAGGTTTACAGTGAAATACAGGGCAGGGTCACAGAACCCTGTAGCGGACTTCCTGTCTCGCCACCCTGGTGGCGAGCCAACAGAAGGGGGAGGAAATGTGAAAAATGATGAGGGATTGTAGCACCATTTTTCACGGACATTTTTCACTATATGCCTTCACGTACGCTCAGACACTGCCCGACATTCAGAGACTCACTCATGCGCTAACATACACGCACACATGCAGCCGAGACATCTGTTAGTCCAAACATTCACATATTGGAACTTTTTTTCTTTTCTAGCGTGACTAGCGTGAAAATGAGACTTGCACAAAAACGTCTACTTTTCATTCATTCACTCATCATTTTAGCGAGCAGCGCGGTACCCGTTGTCTCCGCTCCATAATTCATACGCATTCCCATCACTTCACATAATAAACAAATATTTCACTCACCTCACTTCCTGGTGCAACAGCAGGCTGGTCCGAGAGGAAACCAGAGTCTCTCGGAACCACCGTTCTTAACCACTGATCTGGTGCAGTGGGGGGGAGAACATTTGGACTTCCGGAAGTGTAGTGTGTTTGGGAAATTGTTTTGTGCAGTTTTATTTCAGTTATGGATGCATGTTAATGTGGTCTGTTATTTTTGTTAGTTTTAATGGGGGGGGGGGAATATTGGGGTATTTTCTAGGGGAATTTAAATGTGTGTTTTAATACTTTTTGTACTTTTTTTGTATTGGGTAATTGGTGGACCAATCAGCAGGGAGCTGCCGCCTGTGAGCCCTTTAAAAGGGGCAGTTTTTGTCATTATGGAGAGAGAGGGTGAGGGGAATGCAGGCTTGCTGTGAGGCTGTGCAATGTAGGTGCAAAGTATGTAAGTGCAATGCAAAATTTGACTTTTTTGTTGTAGTTATTATTTAAGTTGCCTGACTGAGGCCGGTTTTGTTTTGCGTTTATTCAGTTTTTTTTTTCCCCTATTTTGTATGCACTTATTATTCACTGTAAATAAATTCGCACCCGTATTCACTTTATATTTGAGTTGCCAAGTCTTCTTCTATCCTTTATTGGCAAGGGCCAGTCCTGAGGTGAGGTGGGGGGTGGAGAAGCCCCCTTTTCTCACACAGATAATTAAACAAACAAACAAACTTGGAGTGCGCTTTTTTTTTTTTTTTTACATATTACGTAGATGTGCTTATTACGTGTCAGTTTGCGCATGCGGGACACTTTTGGGTCGTTTTCCGTTCATATTGGAGATCGCATACAAGTCTCATATAATTGGTAATGTGAACGGCCTAACAAAAAAATCGGTGTAAGAGACCCTACGTGTGGGTGGAGCACAGAGGACGGCAGGACAGAGATCAGGTTTTATAAATGGGCTTTATTGCCACACTTTTCAGTCTAACAATAATATGCACAGACACACAACCGGCGTCTGGTTCAGGGTTGAGCTTCCTCTGCTCTCGCTCTCCCTCCTGATATAGGGCGCAGTCACTGGGAAGACACACAAACAGGTTAATTGCTCTCAGGTGACATGATTCTGCCACTTACCTTCCCTGACTCCGCCCTCCTGTCACAGACCGGCGCTTGACCACGCCCCCGCTGCCACATACCCCCACCGCCCGACTCAGGCCGGGCGGCCGTCCGGCCTGCAGCCGACTCCCCCCTCCCCTTGACGGGAGAGGAAGTCCGCCACGACCATCTGCGCCCCCGGCCTGTGGACCACCTTGAAATTAAAGGGTTGGAGCGCCAGATACCAACGGGTGATCCGCGCGTTGGCATCTTTCATGCGGTGGAGCCACTGGAGGGGCGCGTGGTCCGAACAGAGGGTGAAAGGGCGCCCCAGCAGGTAGTACCGGAGGGCAAGAACCGCCCACTTGATGGCCAGACACTCTTTCTCTATGGTGCTGTAGCGCCCCTCACGCACCGACAGCTTCCTGCTGATATACAGGACAGGGCGGTCCTCCCCCTCCACCTCCTGGGACAAAACTGCCCCCAGCCCTCTGTCCGACGCATCGGTCTGCAACATAAAAGGGAGAGAAAAGTCAGGGGAGTGTAGAAGTGGCCCCCCACACAGTGCAGCCTTTACCTCTGAGAAAGCCCGCTGGCACTGCTCCGTCCACTGGACCGGATCTGGTGCCCCCTTTTTAGTGAGATCAGTCAGCGGGCTGGTGACGTCCGAATAATTAGGTATAAACCTGCGATAATAGCCAGCCAGCCCCAGGAACTGTCTCACCCCCTTTTTGGTCTTGGGCCTCGGGCAGGCCGCAATTGCTGCCGTCTTATTAATTTGGGGACGCACCTGCCCGTTGCCCAAGTGGAAGCCCAGATACCGTACTTCCACCCGCCCAATCGCACACTTCTTTGGGTTGGCTGTGAGCCCCGCTCGCCTCAGCGACCTAAGGACGGCCCTCAGATGTTCGAGGTGCCGCTGCCAGTCATTGCTATAGATGATTATGTCATCTAAATATGCTGCCGCATATGTGGCGTGAGGGCGGAGGACTCTGTCCATCAGCCGCTGAAACGTTGCGGGGGCCCCAAACAGCCCAAACGGAAGGGTGACGAATTGGTGTAAACCAAACGGTGTGGAAAAGGCCGTTTTTTCTCGGGATAGTGGAGTCAAGGGGATCTGCCAATATCCCTTCGTTAAATCCAGTGTCGAATAAAAGCGAGCAGTGCCGAGTCGATCGAGCAACTCATCAATACGAGGCATTGGGTACGCGTCGAATTTAGACACCGCGTTGACTTTTCTATAGTCCACACAGAACCGGACCGACCCGTCGGCCTTGGGTACCAAGACCACCGGGCTGCTCCAGTCACTGTAGGACTCCTCGACGATGCCCATTTCGAGCATGGTCTGAAGTTCTTCCCGAACCACCTTTTTTTTGTGTTCAGGTAGCCTGTAAGGGCGGCTACGCACTACCACCCCCGGGGGCGTCTCTATGTGGTGCTCTATGAGGTTAGTGCGACCGGGCAGGGGCGAGAACACATCCGAAAACTCGGTCTGCAACTGGGCGACCTCCGTGAGTTGGGTCGGGGAGAGGTGGTCTCCACAGGGGACCGGAGAGGTACGTGATGCCAATGTCCCTTTTTGAACCTCCGGCCCCAGCTCCGCCTTCTCTGGAACTACCGACACCAACGCCACGGGGACCTCCTCGTTCCAGAGTTTAAGCAGGTTGAGGTGGTAAATCTGTAGCGCCCCACCCCTGTCCGTTCGCCTCACCTCATAGTCGACGTCCCCGACTCGCCGTGTGACCTCAAAGGGTCCTTGCCACTTGGCGATCAATTTGGAGCTCGACGTGGGCAACAGTACGAGTACCTTATCTCCCGGAGTGAACTCTCTAAGGCGCGTACCCTCGTTGTACAGGCGGGCTTGCCGTTCCTGGGCCTGCCGCAAATTCTCCTGAGTTAGGTGGGTGAGCGTGTGGAGTTTTGCGCGCAGGTCCATAACGTACTGAATTTCGTTCTTACTTTGTGAAGGTCCCTCCTCCCAATTTTCCCGCAGCACGTCCAGGATGCCGCGCGGCTTACGCCCATATAATAATTCAAACGGGGAGAACCCCGTGGAGGCTTGGGGGACCTCTCGCACTGAGAACAGCAAGGGTTCGAGCCACTTATCCCAGTTACGTGCGTCCTCACTTACGAATTTTTTAATAATATTTTTGAGGGTGCGGTTGAATCGTTCCACTAAACCGTCCGTTTGTGGGTGATACACGCTGGTGCGGATCGGCTTAATCCCCAATAACCCATACAGTTCGCGCAGTGTTCGTGACATAAACATAGTGCCTTGATCAGTCAGAATCTCTTTCGGGATTCCGACTCGGGAGATGACGCGGAAGAGTGCCTCTGCAATACTGCGTGCTGAGATATTGCGCAGAGGCACTGCTTCCGGGTATCGCGTTGCATAGTCCACCAGAACTAATATAAAGCGGTACCCTCGTGCTGACCGATCTAATGGCCCGACGAGATCCATCCCAATTCTCTCAAACGGGGTCTCGATTAACGGTAGAGGGCGCAAAGGCGCTTTTGGAATGGCCGCTGGGTTTACTAACTGGCATTCGCGGCATGCCGTACACCACCTACGGACATCGCCGCGAATCCCCGGCCAATAGAAACGGGCCATTATTCGGGCTAGTGTTTTATCCTGCCCCAAGTGTCCAGCCATGGGATTAAAGTGAGCCGCCTGGAATACCAATTCCCGGCGGCTCTTCGGAATTAAAAGCTGCGTGACGCGCTCTTTAGTTTGAGTGTCCTGCGTCACTCGGTATAATCTATCCTTCATAATCGCGAAGTAGGGGAAGGACGGGGTGGCGTTCGGCTGGAGCGTTTGACCATCGATTACTCTCACTTGGTCAAACGCATGCCGCAGAGTCTCGTCTCGCGACTGCTCTAATGGGAAATCCGCGAGGGATTCCCCAATAGAGAGAGGAGGAGCCGGCGGCTCCTCACTCTGACGCGGAGATGACGTAGACGGCTCTGTGACAGCTGCTCCCGCCAAAGCGACACCGGGACCTCCCCCTGTCAAATGGCAGGACCCACTCTCGACTAGGCGTGTCATTAAACCCCGAAATCCCGGCCAATCAGTCCCCAAAATTAGAGAGTGGGTAAGGCGAGGATTAACCGCCGCCTTTACTATGAATTTTTCCCCTCTGAAAATAATGTGGACCGACACCAAAGGGTAGCTGTGAACATCCCCGTGCACACATAACACCTTCACCCCTTGTGCTCCCCCCAATGCCTCGTTTTGAACCAGGCTTTGGCGAATTGAGGTCTGATTACAACCAGAATCCACCAACGCCTGATATGTAGCCCCTTGGATACTCACCGGTATGCGATACGCTCTGGCCCGATCGAGGGCGGCCTCTGGCGCGTCGGGGATCCGAACCACCGCGCCCACTTCCATTGCCGTGCACTGCTGTTGAAGGTGGCCCGGTTCCCCGCAGCGCCAGCAAACCGGCCCGGGCTTTCCCTCTGCACCGGTGATCTGGGGTTCACTCACCTGAGGTGGGGGAGAGACAGACACAGAAGGGAGAAACGGGAGGGCACCGCGGGTGCGGCGGGCCGGCTGGGGGGGTGCCGGCCCCTGCCTCCGCGGAGGGGGAATGGGGCGAGGACAGGACACAGGAGGAGGGGGAGAGAGAGAGAGAGAAGAGGAGAGAAGAGAAGATGCCATCTGCTGTCCTGCCGCCGGGACAGCCGCCAGATGATCCTCCGCCAGCTCGACTGCCTGATCCAGCGACGCCGGGCGGTGGCACTGGACCCACTCCGCGGTTCCGGCTGGTAAGCGGGCGATGAACTGTTCCAGTACCACCTGGTCGACGATTCCCTCGGCGTCGCGATCGTTGGCCCTCAGCCACCGCCAGCAGGCGTCCCGGAGCTGCTGGCCGAACGCGAACGGCCGGCCGACTTCCTCCAGTCGCAGCGCGCGGAAGCGCTGGCGCTGTTGCTCCGGTGTGCGCCCCACGCGCTGGAGGACGGCCCGGCGGAGGTCTGCGTAGGCCAGCCGGCGGTCGGCGGGGAGCTGTAGCGCGGCCAGCTGTGCCTCTCCCGTGAGCAGGGGGAGGAGGCGGCGCGCCGCGCGCTGCTCCATCGGCCACCCCGAGGCTTCGGCGACCTGTTCAAACAACGTGATGAACGCCTCGGGGTCGTCCTGCGGGCCCATCTTGGTGACAATGAGGGGAGACGGGCCCGCGGCCGGAGCGCTGGTGGACCCCGCCGACGCGAGGAGATGCCGGAACGCCTCGCGATCTTCCTGCTGGGCCAGCACCAGGGCTTCGAAGCGCTGCTCCTGCTCCTTTCGGAGCGTGACGAGTGCCTGGTGCTGGCTTTGCTGAGCCGTGGCGAGGGCGTGGACCAGATCGGCGAACGGGGAGGATTCCATGGGGCTGCTGGTTTGGTGCTCCACTGTCCCGGGTTTCAGCACCACTGTAAGAGACCCTACGTGTGGGTGGAGCACAGAGGACGGCAGGACAGAGATCAGGTTTTATAAATGGGCTTTATTGCCACACTTTTCAGTCTAACAATAATATGCACAGACACACAACCGGCGTCTGGTTCAGGGTTGAGCTTCCTCTGCTCTCGCTCTCCCTCCTGATATAGGGCGCAGTCACTGGGAAGACACACAAACAGGTTAATTGCTCTCAGGTGACATGATTCTGCCACTTACCTTCCCTGACTCCGCCCTCCTGTCACAGACCGGCGCTTGACCACGCCCCCGCTGCCACAATCGGATTTCACAACAAATCGGATATGGGTCGTTTCAGGTTGCAGTCTGAACGTAGTGTAATTTGATCAAAATAGTCTGAAAACTTACTGGCATTCAACATTAAAGCTTCACTATGTTTCCAATGATATGGAACCAAATATGTGTTTTATGGTATAAAGAATGATTTAAGTGCATCCCTTTTGGAGCGACCTGTGGTCAAAAAAGCACTTTTTCTAAATGACACGAGTAATTTTGCTAAATATGACATATATTGCCATACATTCGCCAAAAATAACGTTATCACCAATTTTTTTTTTGCATGGTAAATAGAGCGATCACAGGGCTACAATAAACAACCAAGTTTATTTAGTCAAGCCTTTTGATATTGAAGATAATAAGTGTTAAATGTGATTTTTAGCTTGCGTACCCTGATTGTAAAACAACCCTTATCAGAGTACGCTCGTAATCTAGAAGCCGCTGCTGGCTTTAGATATATTCCGAAGATTGCTGTGTGCAATGGAATCGACCCCTACAGTCTGGGAAAGAAGGATTTGTCATACGATCTCGAAAACTACCCTTCAGTCGAGTTCCCCGACATCTTGAACTATCTGGTGTTGCAGACGTCCTTCTACACCGCAAAACAGATGAAAGCGTGGAAGAGTATGGAGGCTTACAACTTTTTTTTTTATATGTGGCTGGGTAAAGGACCTCGCTATCAAGTCGCTGCCGAATGAATCCTGTATTGTTTTTGCCCGTGTAAGTATTTAAGCTTTTCGTTCGCGTCTTTACAACGAATCGCTGCAAGTTGAAGTGTAAACAAACAACAGTTGACTTGATTCTCACTTGTGTTGGCTCTTACTGTATCTCTCAGCTAAATCATTCACAAAGATCATCAGAAACTCCTTTAAAGACCTGGATCTTAGTTAAACAAGACGGAGAAGTGATCACGGCGCATTGTAACTGTACGGCTGGGGAAGGATTTTGTCGCGACCTTCATGCGTATGGACTTTGTGAGGAGTAAACATAGAAACAGCTGGGGACTTTAGCACTTCGTGACTAAAAAAAAAAGTACCGTAAAATAACGACACATAGCAAGAAAAGTACTCGGAAAACGCTAAGGACATAGCTGAGAGGGAGATACAAACCTTTCACCAAGTGAAACTCGAGCATGCTTCGACTCGGCTCCCTTCGATTTCAGCGAGAGGTTCGAAAGCCACCTTTCTCCACGTCTTTTTGTGAAATCCTGTGTTCGTTCACCCTTTTTTATTAGAACCCTGAAGAAACGTTTATCAGTTCCACGGTTTGATCGATTCGAACAGCCTAAAACAACGCAAGTGTGAGGCATTTTTCATGCGAGCGATGCACCTTCTCCGTACAAACGCTTTGTCAACTGAGCTTCGGTAGACCACCAGCTAAGGTTTTGAATAACTAATGAGGCGGATGTGACGTCACGTGAAACCCTGCAATTCGCAGATCCCTTAAACACAAAGTGCCTCGATCTCAGCCCTTCCATAGGTTGGTTGAGATGCTGTTTGTTCGTGAGTTTCCTGAATTGGAGCAAACGCACTTGTTCACACCCCATGGTGCAGCAGTTAACCTTCATTAGTCAGACTCTATATTCGGCATGAAGCTATCCACTGAGCCAAAAGCTAAGCACTGACTCATTGTTTATTTACAGTGCTGAGAAACAGTTCTCCCAGTGACATGTAAAACCCAGTGCAGGTGACCAATCCAGAACTCAAGTTTCTATGTTTAACTGGTTTGCTAAGATCATTTACTGACTCATAGAGATCTCAGTTAAAGGACTTTGTCAAAAACAAGTTGTTTTGCTACTCGCCATTGATGGTGATTCGCACTTTCATCAGTCGTAGGCTTGATTTCTTGGAACGCTTTCCAGAATTGTTCGTTAGTAGTCTTTTAAAAGGACTGTTAAAAGGCACTTTTTTACATAATCTGCAATTATCTTTTTATGCTGTATGTGTGTGTGTATATATATATATATATATGGGTCCGTCTCAGAAACTGGTCTCTCATTTGGGACATTATGGTCAAAAAATAAATTTTCTAATTTTACTATTTTTTTTTTTTGCATTTACCCAACACTCAATGTTTCTTTTGTCATGTTTAATAAGAATAAAGATAGTATCTTGCTTTATCCGGCCTCCACTGTGGAAAATTTTTTTTGATTACAATTCAAATGCTTTTGTAAAATTTGATTTCCATGTAAAATAACTCCATCATGAAGAATTAAAGCCCCTCCTTCACAGAGGAGTGAAAATATTGAATAAATTTCCTCTTTTTGATTGCTTGGGTTAAAAATGCCAAGTTATGATGACTGAATTGATTATTCACTTAAATATGAATAATATGATACATTTTGGGTATTTGATATGGCGGAATAGGACACAGTGGAAAAATCAAGAACACACCGGAAAGATGAGAATAACGGCGGTGGTAAAAGAACAGCGACTGTACCGGCTGAAGGTCGCGCGGGTCTCTGCTGCGGCGCACGAGCAATGGGACATCACTACCGCACCGGACGGAGCGTGAGGCGGGGGCGGGGCAAAATGACTACCCGTAGATTCTATCAAAAGTTCGATCTAAATTGACCATGGTTGCAAAATATTGGCCAAAAATACGCAAACACTACGAAATATGAAAGTAAGATGAAAAAGAAACGTTCTATTGCCTTATACTGCAAGACTAAAACAAAATAAAACTGTCAAAACTCACCTTTTCAGCGATAACGTCCGAACAGATCACCCGCGTAACAGAAAGGCCGCAAATGGAAGCACGATCAACTTCTAACTGTTGGAGTGGAAAATTCCATTCTACACATGCAGATTGTTAATGTGTGTCCTTCCCCGCACACACAACACGCTACGGTAAAAAATAGACCACGACTCATTTTATAGCTCAGAAATTCAGACAAGACCAGCTACCATCGTAACATATTCTGTAAGAAACATATTCGATACCTAACTTTCAGCTTTCGTTTTAAAAAACAAAATCGCAGATTTATAGCTAAATTTTTATATGGCGTAGTGATTTTAAGTTACTACTTTTGGTGAGGTAGCGACCTTGACCCTGAGGCTTTCTGTTGAGATCAAAACACACGATCGTATTGGTTTTGGGTCTGCGGAAAATGGAGTTACAACAGTGATGAAATATTTTGCATGATGTTTTATTACGGTTATGATTATTCTGTGAGCGCACCAATCCTTAGGTGTATAAAGTTACAAGTTAAAATACAGTTAGTGCTAACTGTAGACTTTTCAGTGGACTACAACCTTTTTAAGGGAATGCGATGTAGTCAACCATTTATCATGTCCCAGATTAAGCCGCCATTTTTCCACAAATTTGCAGAATTTTTGCCAAATTCTGAAGAGTATTCACATCAAAGATTTAGTTTTATCTGTATTATTTCTTTCATCATTTTATTTCAAATTAAAACCAACATCACCATTCAAAACCGTATAGTTTATTGACTGAGTATATTTAGTGGGCTACCCACACAGTACCCAGTTCCCAGTTTCTGAGACAGACCCATATATATATATATGTATATTAGTAATATTTCTGGTAATGTCCTAGTGATATGCTTATGAGCGATTTCCATTGTCGGTATTTCTAGTCTGTTTTTTACCTTGTTCCTGCCATCTTGAAACTTTACTGTGGGGCCAAAATGGAAATAAGTGTATTTTACACTTTTTGTGTAATCTTTGGTTTAGTTTCATGTTTTTCAGTTGTGATGTATATGCGTACAGTATAGCTGATTTTCATGTTATTTTACCTCAATAAATTCAATCAATCAATCAATCAATCAATCAAGTGTAGCAAAAGGAGCAGGGGTTTTTTTTGTTGCTTGACTTGTATATAATTGTCCAAGTACAGAGCTTAATGATAATAACAGTAACAAGATTATTTAATTTGCTTCAGAATGTGATTGTCTCAGTTCATCTGATTATTTAATGAGCCTTTTACGTTTTATCAGTGAAAATGCATGTTGTATAAGTTATAGCACCTATCCTGTTTTAATGAGAGTCAACCCACAATCAATGAAGTCAGTGGGGTGGCACGGTGGTGTAGTGGTTAGCACGGTCGCCTCACAGCGGCCGGCGAGGGCCTTTTTGTGCGGAGTTTGCATGTTCTGCCCGTGTCTCCGTGGATTTCCTGCAGGTGCTCCGGTTTCCCCCACAGTCCAAAGACATGCGGTTAGGTTAATATGGGACGGCCTTGGGCTGAGGCACCGAACTCCCAACTGCTCCTCGGGCGCTGTTAGCATGGATGCCCACTGCTCTGGGTATGTGTGTGCATGTGTGTGTTCACTGCTTCAGATGCAGAGAGGAAATTTCACAAGTGTGTGATGAATAAACTTGGTCTACACAAGCTGTGCACTGAAACCATGCAAAGCTCTCGCAGCCTGCTGGCGCTTCCGCAGGTGACGTCACGAATCTGGCTCCAGACTCCCTTGGGATTTTTCCAGACGCGTTTTGTTATTTTATTTTTTTCTGCTGTCGACAGATGGCCTTGTGCAAAATTACCCTTCTGGATGAGTGTGTAAAGGGACATGCTTTCATATAAAAAAACACGAAATTGGTCCCGAATATATATGCACTTTAAGCAGGATCCATTACTTGTGATCGTGATTGTCATCACTGGACATCTGCTTGAAGCCAGTGACCCAGTCCCAGCTTGATTATTTTTCCAAGCCATGTCCATTTGCACTGGGAGCTATTCTAGGCTCTCTCTGAGCATTTGTTTACCAGGCAGATGCACTCTTTTTTCACATGATAGGATTTGATAGTGCGTGTGCATGTCTGTAGGTATGTTTGGTAAAGCAGCAGGTAGCCTTACAGGTCTGGGCAGTGTTACCATTCTGCATCCAGTGCAGACACAGATGGCGTCGCAGTTTGAGCGTGTGCCTTTTCCTTCCCTCCCCACCTGCTCTCTCACTCTGCAATGCATAATTACAAGCACAGAAGGGCGTTACTTTCCACAGCTCCGGTCGTCTCTGTCTCAGTCTGTCCTCAGCTATCTGTCTCTGCTGTCTGCATGTCTTCCTGTCTCCCTGATCTGCACTGACTGACGATAGTTTGTAGCTGGTGGGTTTTCTTGAAACCATCTCCATTTTTACTCAGATTGTCTTTATCCACCCTTACGCACACCATGCCTGGTCGGATGGACTCAACCGCAGACACACTGCTGCGTCCTTGCTGCCTTTTAGACTTTGTGTCTCTTTTTATCTTTCCTTTTCTCTCTTCCATTTTCTCGCTTTTATTTTCCTGCCTGGCTGCTTCTCCGGTTCCCCTTTTAATGCTCAGCTCTGTCTCACTCCCACCGTATCTCTCTCTCTCTCTCTCTCTCTCTCTCAGAAACGCCTTCGAAATCCATCTTCCTTTTATCCTGTCTACATCTCACCTCACTCTTTGTATCCATTCTCTCACAGGTTCTCCACTCATGTGGACCTTTCCCTGCAGTAAGTGACGGTAATAGCATGCTTTAGCCTTGCGTTTGGATGACAGCCTCATCACACTCCATCTCCTCACATCCGGTGGTGTCACAATACAAGCAGCACCACAGCGCTCCTTACATCTGGGCTAAAAGCCAGAGATTCCACAGCTGTTTTATTAATATAATACCCGATGTCAGAAATCACTCGTGTAATCGCTCTCTGGTCAGCTGAGGCAGCAGCTGTGAGCTTTGGCTGTCTAAAATCCTCAGACTGAACAAGGTTCATGATTAGTGCTGGAGAAGGACGTCCAGCTCTTCACATTCACTGCGAGCTGTGCTCATAGTTTGTGCGTATCATTTCATGACCAAAATGCAGTACAACTATTAAAACACTAAAAAAAACCACCCCGAAAACCCACACCTCGAAATAGTCTTTTGTAAAAACACCAGTGCTACTTTGCTTCTAACGAGAGCATTTTGCAGTCGGAGAACAAGAACCTCAAAAACACTTAAACTGGTGTCATGACAGGGCGTCTCCCATAACCCGGTATGGAAAGTATGAACCGGAACGGGACGGTACATTACAATAACGTGACGTTTTCTAAATATTCAAGGGTTTCATACTTCACATTTCGTACTCACACGCATCACGGTCATGTATTCTTTGGTTATCCAGTCTTATTATATCCCGTCACGTTGTATTAACGTTATATTCATGATATTTTCAATCGAAATTGACCTAAAAGACCGGAACTCCTATTACGGAATATACCTCGGGGTGACGTCATAAAGAAATCCCGTGTGGCGGAACGAGCGCCATCTCGAGTAAAATGTGGTTCGTGGGTCATAAAACAGAAGCACAGATCAAAAAAAAGATAAGAACTTGAAATGTATACAATGCCAACTGAAGAAACGAAAAGGTAGAAGTAGGGGAAGAGGCAAGAAATTGTAAAATAGATGAATAAATAGTAGTTAAGTTATATGTTTTGACAATAAAACAACCAAACAATATATTTTGTTTTTCCTCTAACTTTATTTATCATACGGGACAGGACGGGTTCATCTATAAAGTTGGGATGACTAATGTACGTACCGATTAATACAACCCCGATTCCAAAAAAGTTGGGACAAAGTACAAATTGTAAATAAAAACGGAATGCAATAATTTGCAAATCTCAAAAACTGATATTGTATTCACAATAGAACATAGACAACATATCAAATGTCGAAAGTGAGACGTTTTGAAATTTCATGCCAAATATTGGCTCATTTGAAATTTCATGACAGCAACACATCTCAAAAAAGTTGGGACAGGGGCAATAAGAGGCTGGAAAAGTTAAAGGTACAAAAAAGGAACAGCTGGAGGACCAAATTGCAACTCATTAGGTCAATTGGCAATAGGTCATTAACATGACTGGGTATAAAAAGAGCATCTTGGAGTGGCAGCGGCTCTCAGAAGTAAAGATGGGAAGAGGATCACCAATCCCCCTAATTCTGCGCCGACAAATAGTGGAGCAATATCAGAAAGGAGTTCGACAGTGTAAAATTGCAAAGAGTTTGAACATATCATCATCTACAGTGCATAATATCATCAAAAGATTCAGAGAATCTGGAAGAATCTCTGTGCGTAAGGGTCAAGGCCGGAAAACCATACTGGGTGCCCGTGATCTTCGGGCCCTTAGACGGCACTGCATCACATACAGGCATGCTTCTGTATTGGAAATCACAAAATGGGCTCAGGAATATTTCCAGAGAACATTATCTGTGAACACAATTCACCGTGCCATCCGCCGTTGCCAGCTAAAACTCTATAGTTCAAAGAAGAAGCCGTATCTAAACATGATCCAGAAGCGCAGACGTCTTCTCTGGGCCAAGGCTCATTTAAAATGGACTGTGGCAAAGTGGAAAACTGTTCTGTGGTCAGACGAATCAAAATTTGAAGTTCTTTATGGAAATCAGGGACGCCTGAAAGAGGAGAAGGACGACCCGAGTTGTTATCAGCGCTCAGTTCAGAAGCCTGCATCTCTGATGGTATGGGGTTGCATTAGTGCGTGTGGCATGGGCAGCTTACACATCTGGAAAGACACCATCAATGCTGAAAGGTATATCCAGGTTCTAGAGCAACATATGCTCCCATCCAGACGACGTCTCTTTCAGGGAAGACCTTGCATTTTCCAACATGACAATGCCAAACCACATACTGCATCAATTACAGCATCATGGCTGCGTAGAAGAAGGGTCCGGGTACTGAACCGGCCAGCCTGCAGTCCAGATCTTTCACCCATAGAAAACATTTGGCACATCATAAAACAGAAGATACGACAAAAAAGACCTAAGACAGTTGAGCAACTAGAATCCTACATTAGACAAGAATGGGTTAACATTCCTATCCCTAAACTTGAGCAACTTGTCTCCTCAGTCCCCAGACGTTTACAGACTGTTGTAAAGAGAAAAGGGGATGTCTCACAGTGGGAAACATGGCCTTGTCCCAACTTTTTTGAGATGTGTTGTTGTCATGAAATTTAAAATCACCTAATTTTTCTCTTTAAATGATACATTTTCTCAGTTTAAACATTTGATATGTCATCTATGTTCTATTCTGAATAAAATATGGAATTTTGAAACTTCCACATCATTGCATTCTGTTTTTATTTACAATTTGTACTTTGTCCCAACTTTTTTGGAATCGGGGTTGTAAAATGGTGGACATGACGGATGTCCCTGTGAAACCGGAACAAAAAAAGGTATGATTATGTAAATAAATGTCACAAAAATGGTATTGCGGGATGGAACACTTGTTTTACATGGGACGGAACAGCATATAAAAACCCGGAAGGCAAATATAAGAAAATACGTGACTCCACATTAAAATACGTGACGGTACTGTTCCGTCCCGTTCTGTTCCGTACCGGGTTATGGGAAATGCGTCATTACAGTGAGTGCACTTCATGCTATGTGCTTTTTTTTTTTTTTTTGCTTTGCATTGTAAATGTTCATGGAGTGTTGTGTGAAGATCTGAAAAAATAAACTTGGTAAGGATTAACGGTTAAAAACCCCCAGCAAAAACACAATGATCAGTAATGATCTGTTTTTTGGAAGACTTACCTGAGGCCCTTATGAAGAGAATAGAAGAAGTTTCAATTAATAATAAAGTACCTATAAATAAAACGCCCTGGCTGCCAGATCTGTGTGTTAACTGCCGTTGCGCTGCAGCCACAACCGACAGCACAGTTTGTGCTTTGATTAACAAATGAGGACATGATGAGTTTATTGTGTTTAAAGTGCATATCACGGGTAAATTCAGGAGCAAGATCAATGTAATTCTCCTATTTTATATCAAACTTTGGTCAAATATCTGTCACATTTTGCATTTTGTGCAATTTTTTTACCTTGCACAGTACCAGAAAAATTCAGTTGAAATCGAGCCATTTGAGGCGAATTGGTCCGCCTCTGAAAAAACTTGGCATTTGGATTTCCCGGGAAACACTGATTTTCATGACGTCGCATGCAGGACGCCTCCCTCTGAATCCTACATCAGCGCTGGTTTGTTTATGAGAAAACGACCTGGTGGTTTTCTGCAAATTTCCCCAACGTTATCACGTAATTATTAAAATGGTTAACAGATGTGTCGTAGGAGGGTGTAGCAACACCAATCTTGATGGGATTAGTACTCATCGTTTCCCAAAAGACCGGACAATGAGAGAGAAACGGGAGCGCTTGGTCTACACAGGCTGTGCACTGAAACCGTGCAAAGCTCTCGCAGCCTGCTGGCGCTTCCGCAGGTGACGTCACGAATCTGGCTCCAGACTCCCTTGGGATTTTTCCAGACGCGTTTTGTTATTTTATTTTTTTCTGCTGTAGACAGATGGCCTTGTGCAAAATTACCCTTCTGGATGAGCGTGTAAAGGGACATACTTTCATATAAAAAAACCACGAAATTGGTCCAGAATATGCACTTTAAAAGCATTCAGAGTATGTTGTTAAAATCAATGTCTGCAATGTTGTCAAGTTGACTTCACTTTATAGAGTTACTTTATATAGAGCAGCCTCTGATAACCCTTTTTGACCAACAGGGAATGGGTTCTGTTCTTGTTCATGCACCAAATTTTGAACCCTTCAGGGGTGGGTTTAGCACAAAGATCATCGTTAAATGGTAGAGCCGAGCATCACAATGAACACTCACTCTCTCCTAGTTAAGATGCTCTTAGCATTAAGAGGCTTTTGGGAAACCCACCCCAGAGCATTGCGACCAAAAATAAATTGTTTCGGAACCTGGAAGGTTGGTTCCCAGCTGGAACCAAAATATAGCTGGTTTTTCCAGCGCAAACCGTAACATCATTAGTTTGAAGATGAAGCAATGGAAAACGCAATGGAAAAGGATACATCTTCAGAAAAAATAGAATGAAAACATCCATCCATGTTCTACAGGGTCACAGGCAAGCTGGAGCCTATCCCAGCTGACTACGGGCGAAAGGCGGGGTACACCCTGGACAAGTCGCCAGGTCATCACAGGGCTGACACATAGACACAGACAACCATTCACACTCACATTCACACCTACGGTCAATTTAGAGTCACCAGTTAACCTAACCTGCATGTCTTTGGACTGTGGGGGAAACCGGAGCACCCGGAGGAAACCCACGCGGACACGGGGAGAACATGCAAACTCCGCACAGAAAGGCCCTCGCCGGCCACGGGGCTCGAACCCGGACCTTCTTGCTGTGAGGCGACAGTGCTAACCACTACACCACCATGCCGCCCAGAATGAAAACAAAAACAGAACAAAAGTTTGCAGGTAATCAGCGCGTACCGCTAGCTTGCTCCTACTGTGAATTGTTCAACGCCCTCCATTTATGACGCATCCTTGATTACAATGGTTCTGCTCAAAACTGGAGAAAACGTGGGCCGGGTACCTAGCTGGCACCAAGGTTCAAAGAATCCTGAATGGAACCAATTCAAGAACCCGTTACTTGTTAGTCGAAAAGGGCTAAGTTAGAACTTATCTTTGGTTGTTTTCTACTTTGGATGTGAGTAATACATACACGGCGTTTGCAATATAGTTCTTACTTCTGTAGAATTTTGGTTTAAATATGGGTTGTGTTGAGGTTATGTTTTAAGTTAAAGTAGAAAACGGCACGTAGTTTCTCGTCTCATCTCATTATCTCTAGCCGCTTTATCCTGTTCTACAGGGTCGCAGGCAAGCTGGAGCCTATCCCAGCTGACTACGGGCGAAAGGCGGGGTACACCCTGGACAAGTCGCCAGGTCATCACACTCACATTCACACCTACGCTCAATTTAGAGTCACCAGTTAACCTAACCTGCATGTCTTTGGACTGTGGGTGAAACCGGAGCACCCGGAGGAAACCCACGCGGACAACATGCAAACTCCACACAGAAAGGCCCTCGCCGGCCACGGGGCTCGAACCCGGACCTTCTTGCTGTGAGGCGACAGCGCTAACCACTACACCACCGTGCCGCCGGCATGTAGTTTGTTATGCACCAATCATATTGCCTTGCATTACTACATTTAGTACAAAGATACCTCGAAAAGCAGCTGAATAATCTTGAAATAATTATAACAATACAGTTTAAGTCACAACTCAAGGGTTCACAGCCTGATCTCATGCTCAGGTTACTGTCTTTGTGGAATTGTCTCTGTGCATCTGTGTGGGTTTCCTCAGTAGGTGGACGAGACACTTTAAATTGCCTGTAAATTTGAACGAGCGTGTGAATTTGTTGAATATAATGCTGCATTTTGATATTCTACCCGAATATTGATTGCTTTAGTTCAGTAATTTAAATGTACTCAACTGGCTGGTGATCCACCTGAGTGAGTATCATTGGTCTTGTTACATCAGATAATCTCACAATGATAGTTCATAAATTGTTCAGTCATGGTAATGACGTGTTTGTTGCTTCTCATCTTCAAATGAAGAGAGAGAGAGAGAGATCAGATGAAGATGAGAGGCCTTCTCATCTTCATCTTCGTGATTCTTTGTGAATGTGCTGCTCAGTGTGTGTGTGTGTGTGATGTCAGTGGCTGACTGTATGAAGTCTTTGCGGCGTATGTGCACAGGTGGCTGCTGCATGCTCAGTCGTGCAGCAAGTCCAGCCCTTGAGGCCAGCGATGAAAGTGATTGAATTCGGCAGGCAAGAAAGCTGACAAATCACTAAAAAGTGCTTTCAAAATGCCGTAATAACGTCATTCATAAATCACCACTGACAGTTTAATCATCCTCAAGTCTGGAGCCTCCGTCTGACCTCTGGACAGAAAGAAAACAAGCTTAAGTACACGTTCTGTTCGATCGTATTTATACTCCGAACCCTGAGTTTCCATAGAAGAACATCAATGACCATCATCTCATACTTGGATATTATCTGACAGAATAATTCAGTTATGAAAGATACAGCTAATCTCTGAAGTTTCGACTCTTGCACACTCATTCACAATGAGGCGTCCTTGTATTCCTCTGGTACCCCTTTTCCACCAAATCAGTTCCAGGGCTGGTTCGGGGTAGCCCGGGCCCGCCCATCCTAAGCGTGACGCAACACGAGGGCCTGTTGCGAGCTTAGTCTGGCCAGGCAAGCTATCTACAGCTCTTCCAAGCTCCCGAAAAATCGGGAGCCAGTCAACTTTGAGCATCTCCAACGGCCCTGGGTAGAGGCGTGTTCAAGGCAGTGACGTAGTAGAACTGCGACCGGAAGCCATAGATTGTTTACAGAATCTGTGCCGGAAGCGCTTCATTCACTAGAAACATTACGAACATGGAGCAAGTTCTCATTGAAAACGGAGCAAGGAGCAGCCCTGGAGGTATTTATTGAAAGGAAGGACGTTTTCGCCTTGCTCCCGACCGGCTTGGGTAAGAGTTTAATCTACCAGTTAGCCCCGTCACGTCACATACGTCAGAGGAAAGAGTGATGTGATTGGTTTAAGCTTCGTCACAGCCTTTTCTGGCTTCGACCAGTAGCAAACTGAGGCATTTCAGGGAGGCGGGTCAACCACGCACTTTGGGAAACGGTTGGGCTTAATATCTTTGCCAGACCAAATGCTCGCAGAGCTTTGAAGTCGCGTTAGCCAGACTAGGTTCGGGGCCAGTGCTGGTGCTGGTTCACAACTCATTCAACTTGCGAGCCAGCTGAGAACCAGTTTGCTTTTCCATAGCTCGCGGTGCTAAGGGAAGCCACGTCATTACGTCGCTGTATACGTCAGTTACGTCGTTGTATATGTCAGTTACGTCGCTACGTTTGCATAAACCTTGGCGCAAATATCGAAGCAAAAACACCATGGAAGAAGCAGCAGCAGCAGCAACAACAATAATAATAATAATGGATGAATTCGCATTTGGGGTGGCACGGTGGCGTAGTGGTTAGCGCTTTCGCCTCACAGCAAGAAGGTCCTGGGTTCGAGCCCCGTGGCCGGCGAGGGCCTTTCTGTGCGGAGTTTGCATGTTCTCCCCGTGCCCGCGTGGGTTTCCTCCGGGTGCTCCGGTTTCCCCCACAGTCCAAAGACATGCAGGTTAGGTTAACTGGTGACTCTAAATTGACCGTAGGTGTGAATGTGAGTGTGAATGGTTGTCTGTGTCTATGTGTCAGCCCTGTGATGACCTGGCGACTTGTCCAAGGTGTACCCCGCCTTTCGCCCGTAGTCAGCTGGGATAGGCTCCAGCTTGCCTGCGACCCTGTAGAACAGGATAAAGCGGCTAGAGATAATGAGATGAGATGAGATGAGATGAGACTTCGCGTTTGTACAGCTGCTGCTTCTCGTCGCTTAAAAATGGCGATCGTTCGCGGTCTTGTTATTGTTGTTGGTCTTAACAACTCCGCCCCCCCCCCCGCTGACGTAAGCGGTTCTTTCCTCTGGCCCAGCAGAGAGTTGGTGCTAGCCTGGAACCGGTTTTTCTGGCCCCAGAGCCAGTTCTTTGTCAGTGGAAACAGAAAACCCGGTTCCAAACTAAGCACTGGCCCCGAACCAGCCCTGGAACTGCTTTGGTGGAAAAGGGGCATGTGTGTGCGTAATGACTTCTTGTATCCGGAAAGAGAGCAGAAGTGAAAAAGCAAGAGCTAAGTGCAGGTGTAATAACTGGAGTCTTGCTGTCTAGGAGAGAGAGCCGAATGAGGCTACACTCTACGTTCACAGGCATCCTAGCTGATAAAAGGCTCTGTGTATCCTGTTCTCCACATGTAGTGAGCTAATCCTCAGCACTGCCACTGCGTTCAACCTGCCGAGTGCCAGCGACCAAGGAGAACAGAGACCTGTGTGCACATACCATGCAGATACAGCAGTCTGGGTGGAGTGGATTTACAGCTGAGATTATCATAGAGTACTGTCACGAGGTATTTATAGAGCTAAAGCAGTTTAAAGAAAAAGAAAGAAAGAAAGAAAGAAAGAAAGAAAGAAAGAAAGTGTGCATTTGTCAACATGCAAAACTGTTATTAGGAACCTTGGGTTTGTTAGAAGAACCTGAAATGAATGAGAGGCCCGAAATCACTTCCACCTAAAAAGAGGATCAGACACATTTGTGTGTTTTGTGCACTTCAGTCTGTCTCAAGGACGAGACCTCGCAAGACTTGGATTGTAATAGAAATGCTGTTCAATTCAAATGATGACATTTCAAAGAAAGAAAGTGTAGAGATTTGCTGTAAGACTTGCTGTTTCTATTCCCGTTCTCCACCAAATCATCCCTGGTGCACTGATATCGCTCATGTGTGCTGCTACTTACACTTCCGCACTGTGTGACCAGCCTGGCGTCACTCTCAACTCTCAAAGGAATTTCTCCCTTATTGGACTTCTGTCTTACAGTTACAGTGGTGCTTGAAAGTTTGTGGACCCTTTAGAATCTTCCATATTTCTGCATAAATGTGACCTCAAACATCGTCAGGTTTTCACACAAGTCCTACAAGTAGATAAAGAGAACCCAGTTAAACAAATGAGACAAAATATTATACTTGGTCATTTATTTATTGAGGAAAATGATCCAATATTACATATCTGTGAGTGGCAAAAGTATGTGAACCTTTGCTTTCAGTATCTGGTGTGACCCCCTTGTGCAGCAATAACTGCAACTAAACGTTTGCGGTAACTGTTGATCAGTCCTGCACACCGGCTTGGAGGAATTTTAGCCCGTTCCTCCGTACAGAACAGCTTCAACTCTGGGATGTTGGTGGGTTTCCTCACATGAACTGCTCGCTTCAGGTCCTTCCACAACATTTCGATTGGATTAAGGTCAGGACTTTGACTTGGCCATTCCAAAACATGAACTTTATTCTTCTTTAACCGTTCTTTGGTAGAACGACTTGTGTGCTTAGGGTCGTTGTCTTGCTGCATGACCCACCTTCTCTTGAGATTCAGTTCATGGACAGATGTCCTGACATTTTCCTTTAGAATTCGCTGGTATAATTCAGAATTCATTGCTCCATCAATGATGGCAAGCCGTCCTGGCCCAGATGCAGCAAAACAGGCCCAAACCATGATACTACCACCACCATGTTTCACAGATGGGATAAAGTTCTTATGCTGGAATGCAGTGTTTTCCTTTCTCCAAACGTAACACTTCTCATTGAAACCAAAAAGTTCTATTTTGGTCTCATCCGTCCACAAAACATTTTTCCAATAGCCTTCTGGCTTGTCCACGTGATCTTTAGCAAACTGCAGATGAGCAGCAATGTTCTTTTTGGAGAGCAGTGGCTTTCTCCTTGTAACCCTGCCATGCACACCATTGTTGTTCAGTGTTCTCCTGATGGTGGACTCATGAACATTAGCATTAGCCAATGTGAGAGAGGCCTTCAGTTGCTTCGAAGTTACTCTGGGGTCCTTTGTGACCTCGCTGACTATTACATTCCTTGCTCTTGGAGTGATCTTTGTTGGTCGACCACTCCTGGGCAGGGTAACAATGGTCTTGAATTTCCTCCATTTGTACACAATCTGTCTGACTGTGGATTGGTGGAGTCCAAACTCTTTAGAGATGGTTTTGTAACCTTTTCCACCCTGATGAGCATCAACAACGCTTTTTCCGAGGTCCTCAGAAATCTCCTTTGTTCGTGCCATGATACACTTCCACAAACGTGTGTTGTGAAGGTCAGACTTTGATAGATCCCTGTTCTTTAAATAAAACAGGGTGCCCACTCACACCTGATTGTCATCCCATTGATTGAAAACACCCGACTCTAATTTCTAGAGGTTCACATGCTTTTACCACTCACAGATATGTAATATTGGATCATTTTCCTCAATAAATAAATGACCAAGTATAATATTTTTGTCTCATTTGTTTAACTGGGTTCTCTTTATCTATGTTTAGGACTTGTGTGAAAATCTGATGATGTTTTAGGTCATATTTATGCAGAAATATAGAGAATTCTAAAGGGTTCACCAACTTTCAATCACCACTGCAAGTCCTTGCTTGTCACAATAAATGTATAAATCATCTTTGATCGCAATGTGCCTGCCATTCCTGGCCATCAGAAGGCTTTTTAGGTTGTGATTTATTGAGATGAGCTAATAGATGGTTCGTCAAATTGCATGCCCAAGTACACAGAGAGCCCAAGCCATGTACGGTACCTGATGAGAAAAGGATGCCCGATGTGTACCACTTTTAGTTTCCTGGGTTCCTGTCTATGTTTCTGATTACGCATTACAGCAAAACTTTTTCTCGAAGCCGCGTCATGTTTATTACCATGCTTTCTCATTTTCATTCCTCTAACCTGAGACGATATATTTACACTATAGCAGGATTAAGGATCTCTGCAGGTGTGTCAGATGTATGCTATTCCACATGCTATTCCAATTGTAATTACATCTCTCCATCCTCCATCGTTTGCCCCTGAGGTTTGCTCCAAAGAATTCATCCTCCAGTAATAGAATTACACAATACACAATGGTGGCTGCTAGATTCCAGGACGTAATGTCTTTTATGAAATATTAACAGAGCTGGTGGTTTTAATTATCTCTCCTACCTTATTACAAGGCATTCTCTCTCATTTCTCAATCTCTCTCTCTCTCTCTCTCTCTCTCTCTCTCACTCATTCCCCCCACCCCACTCTTGTACTTCTGGTTCTCCTAAGGGATTATATGGGTTGCTTTAAGAAATGGAGACTTATTGCTTCCTTCATTAAGCGACAAAAGGGATCATCTATAATTATAGTGATTATCCTTCCTGCCTGTTCTGTGGTTTCCTGCTGTAGATCCTGGCAGCAGCAGTAATGTGTAACCTCTGAAGTTCACTAAAGACTGTGTTAAAGCAGGCAGCTTCCATGGCACTTTTATAGCTCTCAGCTTCAGATGCGCAGTCCACAGGCCATGGAGCATCTGCTGTCTTTTTTGTACACATTTCTGGTCCCAAGCTTCAGAATCTTGATGGTTGTAGTCTGGTTCTCTGCACTTGCATGTACACACATAAAATAAAAAAAATAAAACTTTGAAACATCGCAAGACAGTAAACAAGATATTGTTCCAGGATAATCCCGCGCCATTATTAAAAAATGTCCGGGTGAGTGCCGTTTGTGCGGTTGAAATTTTTTTTTTTAACGCCGGTTTTTCGACATTTTTTTCGGGTTCGTAAATCTAAAATCGAACTTGACATTTACGCATTCCGCGCAGGATATAGAATCGAATCAGCTCTGCGCATGCGCCGTGTGGCACAAAAAAATGTCAGCCACCATGAAGGAAGGAGATCCGGAGCTTTCAAACATTTGCTTAAGTGTGAAATCGCAAAATGGTATTCTAGCGAACAACAAAATAGTAAAGGTTCAGAAAAAACAAATCATTCAGTGATCATTTTTTTAATAGTGTAATTTCATCCGAACTAGGCCTAACGCTCGATTTAGAACTACAAAAAGCCCGTGTGTCGGACCATTATAAACTGTTACTGGAAAATTCGTTTGATCTTGATCCATCCGAGACGTTACAAACAGCGATTTCTTATCCATATATATATATATATATATATATATATATATATATATTAGTGCTGTCAAAAATGTCGCGTTATTAACGAGTTAACTTGACTCAATTTTAACGGCGATAATTTTTTTATCGCGAGATTAACGCTCTGTGACATGATGCCACGCCCTGCACAGCCAGAGTCCTCTGCCCTCCCCCGAAGAGCCACAGTGCTCGGCTTGAGTTTCGTTTTCCCATCGGCGGCTCCAGCCCCACTTTGCAGTGGCTGTGACAAGACGTGTTATGCTCTGCAATAAAAAAAAAAAACATTGGTACAACCAGTGTTCGAACTATGCCGATATTTTCGGGAGGGTCCCTTATTTTCCCTTGGGGGGGTGCTTGCGCTTGTCTCAGAGCACGGATCTCCGATCGCGCGCTCACTTCGGATATGCAAATGCTTCCCGTTACACACGATTGCTATGTCAATAAACATCATTTTGCCAATATTTTAAAGACCCCCCAACATTTCCCAAATCATGTTTTCAAGGGGTCTCATGTCTGTTTCAGGGGATTTCGGATCCCCCGAGTACCTCCGTAGTTCGAACGGTGAGCAAGCCCATTCACTTTTTTATGCTGATAAGAGAATTACAATGGTTTTTCATGTGACAAAAATGTGCGATTAAATTGCGATTAATCGCGAGTTAACTATGACAGTCGCGACATTAATCGCGATTAAATATTTTAATCGCTTGACAGCACTAATATATATATATAAAAATTCCTCCCTCCCTACTGAAAATTTTTTTGCTCACCCGGTGGACAGGAAACGGATTTTTTTTTAAGGATGGCCCCAGTATCAGGCGAAGAGGATGGGGTCCATTTTGAGTGCGGTTCTTCTCAAGGTATCTTCCTCCTTTTGACTCAGTGAGTTTTTTTCCTCACCAGTCATCTCTGGTTTGCTCAGTAGGGATCTAAATCTACCTCCGGATTTCTATAAAGCTGTTTAGTGGCAGTGTCTGTTGTTAAAAGCACCAGTGACCTGAATTTAATCAATTGAAAACATTTCACCAAATCCCATCTTTCAAAGTTATCATGGGATTATGGTAAAAGGGCTTTGATCATCGGCCATGTTAGTCAAATGGCCTCTTTTTGTGAATGCTGGCAGTTCTTGGCCATTTCTGACAAAACGTATCAGACTCTGTAGAGAAGACTGGCTTGCAAAATTAGTTTCAGTCACGTCAAAATAAAAACTGCAGTAGCAATGCTTCAGCAATGCAGTGATAAGTCTCCTTCAGGCTTTATTGCAAATGGAGTGTTTTGCTTAAAGCTGGTGGTGTGGTGGTGTACTTTAAAGGAGTACTGAAGTCATTTTTAAACTTGCTTTATTTCTTAATTAACGTGTTATTCAATTACATTTTCGGTTTTAGTAACCTTATATCGTGGCTCGTGTTGGCAACTAATTGCAATTAAATATTATACTTATCGGCCTGTTCGGTTTTTAGCCATGTTGAATTTGGTTCGTTTGGTCCACGGCAGGCGTCGCTTATCCGCGCGATCTTCACGAGACTTGTGCGAGACTTCGAAACGTGAAGTGTCAGCCAGGTGTCAGTGCCGCCATTTTGAAAACTGTTTTCCAAACGAAGTATTGCACAAAAACGAGTTTAAATGACGATTACGGCCTACTTTTTTCAAACTTTCCTGATTGCTATCAAAACAAATGAAACTTCCGGCTTGATTACGTCAGCATTCGAAAGAGGGCGCGCGCGTCTTTTGACAACGTTGGCAGATGTCGGTCACTTTGATTTCCGCTGTACGTTTTACTTCCGTCCTACGATGTCTCGCACAGGTCTCAACGAATCTCGTTTACGGCCATCGCTTTGACATATGGACTGATATATTACAGAGCATATTTCAAACACTCATAACTTGTGACAAAATAGCTGTCAGAAATGCATTCTGATATTTAATAAAATGAGATAAATAGAATTTTGATGGGGGCGGCACGGTGGTGTAGTGGTTAGCGCTGTCGCCTCACAGCAAGAAGGTCCGGGTTTGAGCCCCGTGGCCGGTGAGGGCCTTTCTGTGCGGAGTTTGCATGTTCTCCCCGTGTCCGCGTGGATTTCCTCCGGGTGCTCCGGTTTCCCCCACAGTCCAAAGACATGCAGGTTAGGTTAACTGGTGGCTCTAAATTGAGCGTAGGTGTGAATGTGAGTGTGAATGGTTGTCTGTGTCTATGTGTCAGCCCTGTGATGACCTGGCGACTTGTCCAGGGTGTACCCCGCCTTTCGCCCGTAGTCAGCTGGGATAGGCTCCAGCTTGCCTGCGACCCTGTAGAACAGGATAAAGCGGCTAGAGATAATGAGATGAGATGAGACTCTGCACTGGAGGTGAAACAAACTTCATAACATTATCGAGTTGAAGGGTCAGTTTTGCCACTAGTTTTAAACTGTTGCCATTTATTTTTCATATCCCCTTGTTACGCCTTTTGTGTGTTTTAAATGTTAGAATGCATTTTGCAGTAGTAGACATGCTCTGAGAAAAAGCTGTGTATAGGGCTTTGAAATGGAGTACCAGGCTCATATTTTTATCACAGGCTTGACAACCTTGTTAAACTGAACAGCAATGTCGACAGTGAAAGAAACACAAATGTGGCAGACAGAGATGTCAGTTGTAGCATCGGTTTATTTTACAAAGCAAAAAATTGATGAGACTGAGAGGAGGTGGAATTTTTGAGTTTTCTCTTGAGCGTGTCTTGTGCTGTTGCTTTCACAGCCAACTGTCACTCTGTGCAGTTATACAAACAGCCATGTGATATTTAAACCAATTAGAGACAGAGGGAGGACTCTGATCCGCCGTGGAGCTCTGTATGGAAGTTTGCACACAGCACGGAGTACAACAGATTCTCTTTGTTGACCAATTTTTAACGTTTTCAGGTTGCTGCGTGGTCATCAGTCCATGCGTCTGTGCATCCATCTGAGATTCTTGCTAGCACAATGTCTCAAGGATGAGTGTTGACTGTTTGTTTGCAGGATTTATATGGAAGTATCATTGTTACACAGAGGAACTGATTAGAATTTGGAATTGAACCAAACAAGGTCAAGGTCACAGCAAGGTCAAATGTCTGAAGTAGTTTTTCTTCAATAGCTTCCTTCATGTTTGAAGTATCACGGGCATTTGGTCAAAGGTATTTGATGCATTCAAACTAGTCACAAGAAGGACTAGACATCCCCATCAGTGCAGCTGGCATTGAGTGCTATTTGTTGTCTATAACTGTATTTTTACATTTGTCTTCCATGAATTCATGCTAGAATTTACCAATACCAATGCTAGTCAGAATCTGCCACAATGTTAGAGTTTACCACAATGCTAGTCAGACTCAACCACAATGCTAATCTCGGTCTACACAAAGTTAGTATGAGTTTACCACAATGCTAGTTAGAGTCTTCCACAATGCTAGAGTCGAAAACAATGCCAGTCAGAGTCTACCACAAAGTTAGTTTGAGTTAACCATAATGTTAGCCAGAGTCTACCACAATGTCAGTCAGAGTCGAAAACAATGCTAGTCAGAGTTTACCACAATGATAGTTAAACTCTACCACAGTGCTAGTTAGACTCTACCACAACACTAGTCAGAGTCCACCACAAGTCAGACTTTACCACAACACTAGCCAGATTCTACCATAACACTAGTCAGACTTTACCACAATGCTAGTCAGAGTCTACCACAACACAAGTCAGACTTTACCACAATGCTAGCCAGACTCTACAACAACACTAGCCAGACTCTACCACAACACTAGTCAGATTTTACCACAATGCTATTCAGAGTCCTCCACAACACTAGTCAGACTCTACCACAACGCTAGCCAGACTCTACCACAACACTAGCCAGACTCTACCACAACGCTAGCCAGACTCTACCACAACGCTAGCCAGACTCTACCACAACGCTAGCCAGACTCTACCACAACGCTAGCCAGACTCTACCACAACGCTAGCCAGAATCTAGCACAACGCTAGCCAGCCTCTACCACAATGCTATTCAGAGTCCTCCACAACACAAGTCAGACTTTACCACAACACTAGCTAGATTCTACCATAACACTAGTCAGACTTTACCACAACGCTAGCCAGACTCTACCACAATGCTATTCAGAGTCCTCCACAACACAAGTCAGACTTTACCACAACATTAGCTAGATTCTACCATAACACAAGTCAGACTTTACCACAACATTAGCCACACTCTACCACAACACTAGCCAGACTCTACCACAACACTAGCCACACTCTACCACAACACTAGCCACACTACCACAGTGCTATTCAGAGTCCTCCACAACACAAGTCAGACTTTACCACAACATTAGCTAGATTCTACCACAACACTAGCCACACTCTACCACAACACTAGCCACACTCTACCACAACACTAGCCACACTCTACCACAACACTAGCCACACTCTACCACAATGCTATTCAGAGTCCTCCACAACACAAGTCAGACTCTACCACAACATTAGCTAGATTCTACCATAACACAAGTCAGACTCTACCACAACACTAGCCACACTCTACCACAACACTAGCCAGACTCTACCACAACACTAGCCAGACTCTACCACAACACTAGCCACACTCTACCACAACACTAGCCACACTCTACCACAACACTAGCCACACTCTACCACAACGCTAGCCAGACTCTACCACAACACTAGCCACACTCTACCACAACACTAGCCACACTCTACCACAACGCTAGCCAGACTCTACCACAACACTAGCCACACTCTACCACAACACTAGCCACACTCTACCACAACACTAGCCACACTCTACCACAACACTAGCCACACTCTACCACAACACTAGCCACACTCTACCACAATGCTATTCAGAGTCCTCCACAACACAAGTCAGACTCTATCACAACATTAGCTAGATTCTACCATAACACAAGTCAGACTCTACCACAACACTAGCCAGACTCTACCACAACACTAGCCAGACTCTACCACAATGCTAGTCAGACTTTACCATAACACTAGTCAGAGTCTACCACAATACTTCAAAAAACAACCATTGAAAATTGCTCTGGGTGCCAGACACATTTTTATCATGAATTTTGATTTAGAAAACGGACACAGAAATGCGTTTAAACCACAGAAAAAAATAAAACCCAGAAACCATGCTGCCTAAAGTGTACACTGATTATCTAGGTTAGCATCTATTATGCTGTGATTACCATAATTAAGTGAGAGTGTGTTTATTCGTTGCAGAGATCAGCAGAGTACGGAAGGACATGTACAATGACACATTAAATGGGAGCACGGAGAAGAGGAGCTCGGAGCTCCCCGACGCTGTGGGTCCAATTGTACAGCTGCAGGAGAAGCTTTACGTGCCTGTTAAAGAATATCCTGATGTGAGTATCTACTTATCACCTTATTTACACCTAGTGCAGGAGCCAGACATTTATGTGTTACAGCAAGCTCATATAGTGGCTACAAATAGAAAACTAAGTGTACTAAAAATGTTTTTCTTTTGTCCTGCACTAAAAGACGTGCATTACTCGAGTAAAATAAATAATAAAAGATTACCTTTGAAATATATATTTACACAACAGCCCTTAGTTAAATCTTCTTAAGTAAATGGAATTGTAAAGCACAGAGCTACGTACGATATTGCATTATTTAATTACAGAGGTCTACATGTCTGTGTAATCTAGTTTCCCTTGCATTAGGGCATGGGCTCACGTCCAGTGTATCGATTTCATTACAAGAGGCTTAGGTAGTGAGCCACATACTGTGCTTTGCTTTATTTTATGGACCCATTTAATCTATTATGGACTAAACAGATGGTTTGTTGGAGGCACTTACTGCCAGAGCAGCCTCAGTTTTGATCATTTTCTGCTTTAGAGCATTTTATACTTATATCTGTGTTTTAAATGCAGTCATTAAGAGTGGCTTGCACCCTCTGTGTCTCATTCCTTTGGTGTTCACACAGCTCCAGTAATAGGGGTGACATTGAACTGTGTCCGCTTTCCAGTTTGTGTTGAGTCAGATGCACTCAGCCGAGTCAGTAGTATCCCAGCGGTTAACAAATCTTTTAAGCAATCGCTGTCAGATCCTGCTTGTCTAAGCCCTCTGGCCGAGGAGAACGCACAGAGCACCGAGTTGATTGATCCCAATTAACTTGCGCCAGTCCCCCATGATTCCTGCATGGGCATCATTAATTGAACTTTTCCAGCATGGGTAGGGGCACAGTTTGGAATTAGCCATCCTCCATTTTGGTGAAGTTTCCTAGTGTGAAAGTTTGCTAATTTCCCCAAAGGATGGAGTAGTGAGGAGAGAGGTGTCCCACTGCATCTGTTTGACTGAGTCTTTCTTCAATCACAACACAGAATATCAAGGATTCCGTATAAAGCCTTAAAGTGCATATCACGGGTAAATTCAGGAGCAAGATCAATGTAATTCTCCTATTTGATATTAAACTTTGGTCAAATATCTGTAATTCTGCATTCTCTGCAATTTTTTTACCTTGCGCAATACCAGAAAAATTCAGTTGAAGTCAAGCCATATGAGGCGAATTGGTCCGCTTCTGAAAAAACTTGGCATTTGAATTTCCCGGCAAACATTGAGTCATCTGTGGGACGCCTCCTTCTGAATCCTACGTCAGCGCTGGTTTGTTTATGAGGAAACGACCTGGTGGTTTTCTGCAAATTTCTTCAATGTTATCGCGTAATTATTAAAATGGTTAACAGATGTATCGTAGGAGGGTGTAACAACACCAATCTTGATGGGATTAGCGCTCATTGTTTTCTAAAAGACCGGACAATGAGAGAGAAATGGGAGCGCTTGGTCTACACAGGCTGTGCACTGAAACCGTGCAAAGCTCTCGCAGCCTGCTGGCGCTTCCGCAGGTGACGTCATGAATCTGGCTCCAGACTCCCTTGGGATTTTTCCAGACACGTTTTGTTATTTTATTTTTTTCTGCTGTAGACAGATGGCCTTGTGCAAAATTACCCTTCTGGATGAGTGTGTAAAGGGACAGACTTTCATATAAAAAAAACATGAAATTGGTCCAGAATATGCACTTTAATAAAATATCAATCCATCCATTATCTGGGGGCGGCACGGTGGTGTAGTGGTTAGCGCTGTCGCCTCACAGCAAGAAGGTCTTGGTTCAAGCCACGTGGCCGGCGAGGGCCTTTCTGTGCGGAGTTTGCATGTTCTCCCCGTGTCCGCGTGGGTTTCCTCCGGGTGCTCCGGTTTCCCCCACAGTCCAAAGACATGCAGGTTAGGTTAACTGGCGACTCTAAATTGACCGTAGGTGTGAATGTGAGTGTGAATGGTTGTCTGTGTCTATGTGCAGCCCTGTGATGACCTGGCGACTTGTCCAGGGTGTACCCCGCCTTTCGCCCGTAGTCAGCTGGGATAGGCTCCAGCTTGCCTGCGACCCTGTAGAAGGATAAAGCGGCTAGAGATAATGAGATGAGATGAGATCCATTATCTGTAGCTGCTTTATCCTGTTCTACAGGGTCGCAGGCAAGCTGGAGCCTATCCCAGCTGACTACGGGCGAAAGGCGGGGTACACCCTGGACAAGTCGCCAGGTCATCACAGGGTTTTGGTGATTTGGAAGAAGCCACTATGCTGGAGACCGATATCTAGAATGATAGATCTGAAATAATAAATTAACTCTAATACACAAATAGATTTTGCTCGATACCCTCCTGCTTACACTCACCGGCCACTTTATCAGGAACACCCATCCACCTGCTGTTTGATGCGGTTCTCTGATCAGCCAGTCCCTTGACAGCAGCAGAGTGCATCAGATCATGCAGATACAAATCAAGAGCTTCGGTTAATGTTCACTTCAAAACAATTGTGAACTCAAAGTGTGACTTCCACTGTCACATGGGCGTTGGTTTGAGCCAGATGGACTGGTTTGAGCATTTCAGAAACTCCTGGGGTTTTCACACACAACAGTCTCTAGAGTTTACACAGAATGGTGCGAAAAACAAAAAATATCGAGCGAGCGACAGTTCTGTGGGTGGAAACGCTTTGCTGATAAGAGAGGTCAGAGGAAAATGGCCAGTATTGGTTCGAGCTGCCAGGAAGGATGTACCGTAGCAACTCATATAATCTCTCTTTACAACCGTGGTGAACAGAAAAGCATCTCAGCATGCAGCAGCAGAAGACCATATTGGGTTCCAGTCCTGCCAGCCAAGAACAGGAAGCTTAGACTGAAGATCAAGTTCCTATTAAATTGGCCAGTGAGTGTATATCATCCGTACAACTGGGAGTTACAAAAATTTAACATTAATGAAGCAATTGTTAGCGGTATGGCTGTGAAAAGGTCATTGGTGTGTGTATGTGTGTGTATGTGTGTGTGGCTGTCCTTGGTACTCTGAAGGACGCCCAGGATCATTATTAGTGTGCTTGGGTTCATTAGGAGGAATGAGAGATGAAATAAGAGGCTTCAAATAACCGCCAGCCGAGAATAGAGTCCCAGCAGAGGTGTGTGTGTGTGTGTGTGTGTGTGTGTGTGTGTGTGTGTGTGTGTGTGTGTGTGTGTGTGTGCACACTACCATGTAACCACTGTTTTTTTTTCTGCACGTAAATAGTGTTTCAAAATCTCCAATTTGCTCTTCATAGATGGTCATTATTGCTTCCACGTTGGGAGTATAAGGCACTTACACTGCAAAAAATGGCCTTTCAAAGATAAGAAATAAAAGATTAAAACAAAGCATATTTGCTTGAATCAGGTGAAAAAAAATCTGCCAATGGAACTAGTCAAATTTGACTTGGTAAGATTTCTTAAAGTAAGATGAAAAATCTAACCTGTTTTTAGATGAAATAATTCCAAAATAAGATCGGGGAACTTATTATGTGAGATCTCTCATTCTCATCTCATTATCTGTAGCCGCTTTATCCTGTTCTACAGGGTCACAGGTAAGCTGGAGCCTATCCCAGCTGACTACGGGCGAAAGGCGGGGTACACCCTGGACAAGTCGCCTTGAGTTTGTGACTTTGTTATTACATTTTCTGTATTAACCTACCAGGGACTAGATGAAAACTGGCTCTGTTATCAGCAATGCATGCAAGTTAGTTAATGCATGAAAAAGTTTGATGCATTCAAGTTTGATGCATTTAAATGAACTCCATACTCAGTAGCCTTACAAATGTTACCCATAAAAGACAGGAAACATCTTATTATACATTTATTTCAAAGTGACACGGAGTGACATTTCAATTTGATCAATTACGTACGTATTTCTTCATATGTTGTAACCTCTATCCCTCTTTTATGTGTGCTGCGCTTTCTCCAGCTCCTCAATTTGAAACCAATGGTTTAGAACGTGCGAACATTCCACACACGTAACCATGTCCAACACTTGACCGGTGTCCATTATTAGCAACACTTTAATCGAGCAAACTGTATATGGCGCTCGCTCATTAAAAACTTCAATCCTAAAGCATTTATGGGTTGTATTGCTGCTTACCTCCTTCTCCAAAGAGGGGTTCAGTGGTTTGGTAGGGCGGAGGTCCCCCTGAGGCTGAATCTGTGCGTATTTAGGGCACCCCATTAGTTATGAAACTGGTTATTAGCACTAGTTATTCGCACCAGCATAACGTAATATTTCATCTTGTTTATCGCACAAGTCAGTTCAGTTATTAAAATGGAAAAAATGTCACTGTACAAACTGTAAAAGTGTTCTCTTGATAGGCTAATCCAACCACGTTCATACTGTTCATTTACCATTCGCTAATATTTTGAACACGCATGTGAGCGATAGCTACCTTTCTTTGGGAAAAACTGAGTGACCAGTTGCCTGCCTCTCCGGTCCCTCTCAGCTTTCAGTTGCCTTTCTTTACGTTTTTGACAGCCACTCTTCATATTTAGCGATCATATACTGTACGCACTCCACTGCTGGCTGGCTGCTGCACCGCAACACAGCAGCAAGTAGCGTTGCACTGATCAGCACACAGATTTAACGCATCGCGCTTCTACCAGAACTGGACCGTACCATTTCGCAAAAGGGGGAGGGTTAAATGACAATATGTTGAAGAACTCAAGAAATAGACAACCTTGTTCAATTAGCTCATTTTACCAGATGGAATATTGCATTGTTGTTATTTCAAAAGTCTTATTAAAAGCATGTTATCAGCCCCTTAAAGGGCCCCATGGCAGTGCTGGGCCCCTAGAATTGTTCTAACCTTTCCCCCCCTGGCAGCGCCCATGATTAGGATTGTTAAATTCTGCAACTAAGCATTGCTAGCTTAAAAGATTCTCCTTTTGTGGCCTGTAATTAGTAAAATACTCTAGATATGAGACCAGAGACTATCTTGAATCAAGTTGACGACACGTGTAGCATTGCAACAAGTTTATTTTTTTTCCCATTTCAACATTCAAACATCTCTTAAGATTCCACTTCCCCAGGACCTCAGGCACCAAAAAAAAAAAAAAAGTCTACGCATTTTGACTTACAGTGCTTACACAACGCCAAAGCAACAGTGCATTTTGGGGGCACTGACTATTCATGTGTACGAGGGGTTTACAAGATCAGGCACAACAAACAAACAAACACTGAACTTAACTCACAGCATTCCAAAAAGACGTCACTAAAACGCCCTCCACTCACTCATAGCCTTTTTGAAGGCACTTGTCTGGTCTAGAGTCTATGTTTTGAAATGTATGAATTGTAATGAAAGATTCAAAGATTTCAGTAAAGTTCATTTATTCCCAAAACAAGCATACTTTGTTTTTTTTCTTGAAACAAGATGAACCGCATTTGACAAATGTCCAAAATGTACTTACTTGTTTAAAAAAAAAACTTGTTTTATTTTCAAAGGTGCTCCAAATAAGACTTTTTCAAGACATTTTGTCTATACAAGATTTTCAAGAGGGGCGGCATGGTGGTGTAGTGGTTAGTGCTGTCGCCTCACAGCAAGAAGGTCCGGGTTCGAGCCCCGTGGCCGGCGAGGGCCTTTCTGTGTGGAATTTGCATGTTCTCCCCGTGTCCGCGTGGGTTTCCTCCGGGTGCTCCGGTTTCCCCCACAGTCCAAAGGCATGCAGGTTAGGTTAACTGGTGACTCTAAATTGACCGTAGGTGTGAGTGTGAATGGTTGTCTGTGTCTATGGCCAAGTTTACATTAGACCGTATCTGTCTCGTTTTCTTCGCGGATGCACTGTCCGTTTACATTAAACCGCCTGGAAACGCCGGGAAACGGGAATCCGCCAGGGTCCACGTATTCAATCCAGATCGTGTCAGCTCCGGTGCTGTGTAAACATTGAGGATACGCGGATACGCTGTGCTGAGCTCTAGCTGGCGTCGTCATTGGACAACGTCACTGTGACATCCACCTTCCTGATTCGCTGGCGTTGGTCATGTGACGCGACTGCTGAAAAACGGCGCGGACTTCCGCCTTGTATCACCTTTCATTAAAGAGTATAAAAGTATGAAAATACTGCAAATACTGATGCAAATACTGCCCATTGTGTAGTTATGATTGTCTTTAGGCTTGCCATCCTTCCACTTGCAAGTGGTAAGTGATCTGCGCTGGGATCACACACACAGCGGCTCAGTCCCGAATCACAGCTTGTTCACTTCACTCGCGCGCTCTGTGAGCTGCGCAGGGCCGGAGTGCGCACCCTCCAGAGGGCACTCGCTGTTCAGGGCGGAGTGATTTGGAGCGCAGGATGCCTGCGGAGCCGAGCGTATCCGTGTATTGGCGTTGCTGTGTGCACGCAAATCGTGTATTGGTGTTGCTGTGTGCACACTAATCGTTTTAAAAACGTTAATCTGATGATCCGCTGATACGGTCTAATGTAAACATGGGCTATGTGTCAGCCCTGTGATGACCTGGCGACTTGTCCAGGGTGTACCCCGCCTTTCGCCCGTAGTCAGCTGGGATAGGCTCCAGCTTGCCTGCGACCCTGTAGAACAGGATAAAGCAGCTACAGATAATGAGATAATGAGAAGATTTTCAAGATGGACTGTCTAAAAACTAGCCTTTCTAGCTACACTGCAAAAAATAAAAATCTTAGGAAGTTTATTTGTCTATTTTCAAGTCAAAACATCTAGCCACCCTTATTATAAGACATAACTGCCCAACAAGCAAAACCTCATTTAGCTAGAAAGGCTAGTTTTTAGACAGTCCATCTTGAAAATCTTGTATAGACAAAATGTCTTGAAAAAGTCTTATTTGGAGCACCTTTGAAAATAAAACAAGTTTTTTTTAAAACAAGTAAGTACATTTTGGACATTTTGTCAAATGCGGTTCATTTTGTTTCAAGAAAAAAAACAAAGTATGCTTGTTTTGGGAATAAATGAACTTTACTGAAATCTTTGAATCTTGCCCCCAAAATGCACTGTTGCTTTGGCGTTGTGTAAGCACTGTAAGTCAAAATGCGTCGACTTTTTATTTTTTATTTATTTTTTATTTTTGGTGCCTGAGGTCCTGGGGAAGTGGAATCTTAAGAGATGTTTTAATGTTTGAATGTTGAAATGGGAAAAAAAAATAAACTTGTTGCAATGCTACACGTGTCGTCAACTTGATTCAAGATAGTCTCTGGTCTCATATCTAGAGTATTTTACTAATTACAGGTCACAAAAGGGGGCGGCACGGTGGTGTAGTGGTTAGCGCTGTCGCCTCACAGCAAGAAGGTCCGGGTTCGAGCCCCATGGCCGGCGAGGGCCTTTCTGTGCGGAGTTTGCATGTTCTCCCCGTGTCCGCGTGGGTTTCGTCCGGGTGCTCCGGTTTCCCCCACAGTCCAAAGACATGCAGGTTAGGTTAACTGGTGACTCTAAATTGAGCGTAGGTGTGAATGTGAGTGTGAATGGTTGTCTGTGTCTATGTGTCAGCCCTGTGATGACCTGGCGACTTGTCCAGGGTGTACCCTGCCTTTCGCCCGTAGTCAGCTGGGATAGGCTTCAGCTTGCCCGCGACCCTGTAGAACAGGATAAAGCGGCTACAGATAATGAGAATGGGATGAGGTCACAAAAGGAGAATCTTTTAAGCTAGCAATGCTTAGTTGCAGAATTTAACAATCCTAATATTAGTATATTTATCTTAACCTCCTAGGGCTTAGCGGTCACATGCGTGGACAGCACTTTATGGAAATTCGGAACAAGAATCCACATATGTGGACATACAGTACTTTTTCTCTAAAAGTACATCTTATCAAAAGATGATGCTTAGTTTTTATTCTAATCAGGTTCTAATAAGCCCAAATAGCGAAGAGAAATAAAAAATGCATGTAAAAAAACAGCTTTGGCCTTAGGAGGTTAAATTCAGTTTTTACTGCTAAGACTTTGTCATGAATTTAAGTGAAATACCCTTAAAATGAAATAAATAAAAATGACTTGAATGGCTAAATGTAAGAAGTACTATCTTGTTATAAGAACCATTTTGATTATTTTGAGTTAATCAGATCTCGCATAATAAGTTCCCCAATCTTATTTTGGAATTATTTCATCTGAAAACAGGTTAGATTTTTCATCTGACTTTAAGAAATCTTACCAAGTCAAATTTGACTAGTTCCATTGGCAGATTTTTTTCACCTGATTCAAGCAAATATGCTTTGTTTTAATCTTTTATTTCTTATTTTTGAAAGGCCATTTTTTGCAGTGTAAATGAGGTTTTGCTTGTTGGGCAGTTATGTCTTATAATAAGGGTGGCTAGATGTTTTGACTTGAAAATAGACAAATAAACTTCCTAAGGTGTTTATTTTTTGCAGTGTACATATTTCAAATAGAATAGCAGTATTTTAGAGGGAGAGAGAGAGAGAGAGAGAGAGAGAGAGAGATAATAACCAACTGTGGATGCAAGCTGGTGATGAATGTGAGGGTATGATGAGGTCACGGAACCAGGGCAGAGGAGCACTGGCCTGGTCAGCCTGATAAAAGAGGGAGAACAAACTCATACACACCCTGGTGTCTCCCATAGCCGTCCCTAAGAAAGGCTCTGCCAGCAGCACGGAAATTAATTTGGTTCTTCAGACTCTTGCAGCACTATTGCTCTCTTGGCAGCACACACTCGTTCCAATTTGGTGAACAATGTTATTAGACTGGGAAAGACAACAGTGCTAGCAGAATGTTGCTGTTCCCAGTAATTGTTGCCATTCGTTTGTGTGCTCATATCTCCAATATAGTGAGGGAGAGAGTGAGGGAGATAATGTTAGAGAGCAGACAGTGTTCCGCAGGGAAAGAGATCTATAAATACTGCGCTCAGACTCTGGGCATGGACAGAGCTTTTAATTGTAGTCATTGTGGTGCGTGGTGGGTTTGGAAGTGGAGGAGAGAGAGCGAGGGGAAGCAGGAGAACAAGAGAAGGCTGTCATCTATCATTCCTCCCTCAGCGTCCTTTTCTGGGTCACGCTCGTCTGACGCAGAGATGAGCAGCTATCACTGATTATTAATCATTATAAGCACGCATGACAGGATTGATTCTCCGTCAGTCCTCTCTTTGGCCTTGGCCATCGTTCAGCAAGCTCAGAGTGGAGCAGAGGGACACTTTGCATGTATAGCTGTTCGTTATGGCATATGTATAGCTGGAACTTCATGTTCTCTTCAGCAGGGGCTTCAAAATTTGGGAGAATACAAATAATTTACAGCAGGGTGCAAAATGGTAAAATGTCTGCCAGCGGCAGACATAATGCATGCAAAGCGTGCAGGGATATAGATAGATAGATAGATAGATAGATAGATAGATAGATAGATAGATAGATAGATAGATAGATAGATAGATAGATAGATAGAAGTAAGAATTTTTCATGGGGCGGGATGGTTTGGAACAGGCCATCTAAAATTGGGATAACATTTACCCGGGACGGGTATTTGAGGCGGGTCGTCTAGCTTAAGCTTGATTAGCGTTGTTACGCACGCCAGTGTTTCCCACAGAAATTTTGGAGACTATGGGGGCAAGCCATGGGGGAGGCGCGGGGGTTGTTTAAAATTGAGTGATATATGTTAAATATTAAGTTATTACTGAAAAACTATTGATTAAAAAAACAGACACTGAGAAATGGTCCTATAAACAACTTTACCAATATAAAAGATTACCAGGACGACAAAAATGCAGAAAAATAGGCTTTACTGATCCAAATGCACCTGTTGGTTCAAAAGTTAAAGTGCAGAGAACCTCACAGCACAACATGAAGTTACCTTCAAATATAATATAAATGCCTCAGCTTTCATGTAAGAAAAAAAAAACTATTAATACTAGTACTGTGTGCAGGCAGTCTCTCCTGAAGACCAAATTAAACAATAATTATAAACTAATAAAATAAATGGCTCAGGCTTCATAGAAGAAAAAAAACAATTTGAACAGAATCTCACAGTATGATGCTGAAGCTGCCTAAACAATGGGAAATAAAATACCATTTTGGCAAAAACGTTGGCATCCATTAATTTCTTGTATTAAGTAAAAAAATATGTTGCCAGATACTGCTGACGTTTTACAGCCCAAAATATGTTCAAAACCTGCCGAAATGCACTTAAAACCGTCCAAATTGGGCGGGAAAACGCGCAATCTGGCAACACAGGCGGCAGTAATGGCTGCACTCGTGTCGAGGATGTAAACACAGTTGACGTGGCAACGGACATACATGACATAGTGGATGTAATTTACGTTCACAACTTTTTTTGCTGTCAGAAATATTTAATATTAAATTTTGTGACTCGACTGACAATAGCCGGCGGCATAACAAGCCATAGCCGGCGATTTGCCGCCGGTGACCGGCTACTTTTGAGACCGCTGCTTCAGTATCTGTGAGCAATGAATTTCACACTGATCCAATCCAGTTGTTTAATAGCAATAAAACGTGTCATATTTTCCTCTCAGGTATTAGTAAAGTCTAGTAATAAACTAAAAAAATATGCCTGGGGATCCATTTGAGATGTGTAGGTCTGTATGCACGGAAGTCTAAATAATACCCTGTCCACACTAGGGATTTTGTACCGATACAAAACTACTTTCGTACCGCAACACCTGTCCACACTAGCAACTATAGCGGTACTGTAGCGGTATAACTGTATCGGTACGAAACCCACAAATGTATGGGTTTCGTACCGGTACAGTATCGGTACTGTAGCGCTTCGCTGTAGTGTGGACAGATGAAGCGGTTCTGTATCGATACAAATGTAATGCGCATACGCAATGAACCATTCCTACGTCTTCCGGGTTATTCATACAATACAATACGCCCGTGCTTTCCAGCTGTAAATAAAACGTCAAAATGGCTCAAAACGACCGTGGAGCTACATGGAGCAAAGAAAGGGGGGAGGGAGGGGGGAAAGAGGGAGGAAGAAAGGAGGAAGAGGGGGAAAAGGGAGAGAAAGGGAGGGGAAGAGAAGGGAAGAGGGAGAAAGTGAGGGGGGAGAAAGGGAGATTCGTTTTCTTTGTTTCTTTCTCAACTGCCTCGCGCGTTTTATACGATTCGACTGGATAAATGACCACCAGAAATACAGACTGTACATTGACAACAAAAAGCACACACACGTTGTTTCATCCGCCATATATTCTCGGAAGGAAGTTACTCGGTAACCACGGAAACATTTCGCGCACGCGCATTTCAACTACCGTGAAAGAAAACCGCAAACATTTCTCGCTAGTGTGGACAGATGCACTAAACTGTACCGGTATACTTTGTATCGATACAGTTATACCACTATCGTACCGGTATAAGTGTGAACACAGCATTAGTGGTACAGCTTATGTGACAGAAACAACTCTACGTGGCCAAAGGTTTGTGGACACCTGACCATCACACCCGTATGTGGGTTTTTTTTCCCCTCCCCATATTTATGGCCCATTCAGCCATAATGAGCTTTAATGAGGTTGGGCACTGAACTGATGTCCTGGGGCGCAGTCGGGGTTTTAATTCATCCCAAAGGATTCAGTGTTCAGTGGGGTTGAGGTCATGGCTCTGTGCAGGTCACTCAAGTTCTTCCACATCAAACAGCAAACTATGTCTTCATGGACTTTGCTTTGTGCACAGGGGCATTGTCATGCTGGAACAGGTTTGGGCCCATTAGTTTTACTGAAGAGAAATGATCACGATACAACACGCTATATTCTATACAATTGTGCGCGTCCAACTTTGTGGCAACGGTTTGAAAAAGGCCCAGATATGGGTGTGATGGTCAGGTGACCATATACTTTGGCTATATAGGGCATATTCACCATTTTGGCTCCATCTCATCTCATCTCATCTCATTATCTCTGGCCACTTTATCCTGTTCTACAGGGTCCTGTGATGACCTGGCGACTTGTCCAGGATGTACCCCGCCTTTCGCCCGTAGTCAGCTGGGATAGGCTCCAGCTTGCCTGGTTTTGGCTCCATATTTACAAAAAGAAAAAAAAAGGAGTCATTTGAACTTTCATTTCACCTTATCATCAAAAATGTGCTAAAATGACCCAAACATTACATCATGGTTATGATGGTGATTATATGATATTTAAAAAGTACTTTTCACGATTATTAAATTGTGTGGGTTTCCTCCGGGTGCTCCGGTTTCCCCCACAGTCCAAAGACATGCAGGTTAGGTTAACTGGTGACTCTAAATTGACCGTAGGTGTGAATGTGAGTGTGAATGGTTGTCTGTGTCTATGTGTCAGCCCTGTGATGACCTGGCGACTTGTCCAGGGTGTACCCCGCCTTTCGCCCGTAGTCAGCTGGGATAGGCTCCAGCTTGCCCGCGACCCTGTAGAACAGGATAAAGCGGCTACAGATAATGGATGGATGGATTGTTAAATTGGGGGTGGCATGGTGGTGTAGTGATTAGCACTCAAGCAAGAAGGTCCGGGTTCGAGCCCCGTGGCCGGCGAGGGCCTTTCTGTGTGGAGTTTGCATGTTCTCCCCGTGTCCGCGTGGGTTTCCTCCGGGTGCTCCGGTTTCCCCCACAGTCCAAAGACATGCAGGTTAGGTTAACTGGTGACTCTAAATTGACCGTAGGTGTGAATGTGAGTGTGAATGGTTGTCTGTGTCTATGTGTCGGCCCTGTGATGACCTGGCGACTTGTCCAGGGTGTACCCCGCCTTTCGCCCATAGTCAGCTGGGATAGGCTCCGGCTTGCCTGGGACCCTGTAGAACAGGATAAAGCGGCTACAGATAATGGATGGATGGATTATTAAATTGTGATTTTAACAACACTGAGAATGATTTATAAGAATTTGCTTTACAAAGAAATGTCTGCTGCAAATCCCCTTTATATCATCTTGCGCTATCAGAAACCGCTGTCTATCTAATTAGTGTGCTGACCTCATATTTGAGTGAGATGCTTTTTCGATGTCATGTTAACTGTCGGGTGAAATGTCTAAGGTGTTGTGAGGGTTGGGGGGAGAGTTGGCCAGCTGCCCTGCTTCTCCAGGTGTCATAGTTTTAATTGAACCAGGCTGAGAGGATGGCCCCATAACTCACTGCTGAATGAGGGCCTAATGAATGCTAAACTGCTGGACGTAATCTGGGGATTGGCAGCAGTCTCTGGACCAGCTGGTCGTGATTAATATGACTTAATTTTGTGTGTGCATATGAATGTGTCTTTGTACGTGGACTTGCAGTTTAAAGAGCTCCGTGTGGTCCGAAACCGATTTGTAGTGTAGATCTGAGACTTGCGTGTGATGTGTGACCACCCGTGAACGTTCGGTCTGGAGCTCTCAGGCCGCAGCCTATACAGAAAGCATGCCATATACTGAACCACCTACACAGCCCCCTGCCTCTCATTCATTCAGCTGTGATTAGGTGAGGGCTGGCACACGGAGCACGGATCCTCTCATTATTCCTGGCGATAATAAACAGGAATGCGCACAGGGGAGAATGCTGCAGCAGGAGCGCCTGCGTTCTGGATCATTGCAAAGCTAATGAAGGTTAATTAGGGTTCATTAGGACATGATGGCTGCTCACAACAACACCTCAGGCCCGCGTGAGGCAGCCAGACAGCCCTTCAGCTCGGCCTCCTCCCCTTCACACTCCTGTAACGACAGCACCGATGCTCAGTCAGCTCAGCACTCATGTACGCTGTCAATCTGGAGCAATCACAGGCCAGTGTCAGACCAGCTCGAGAAGCAGGAGGTGGGATGTCGTTTTAAAGGGGCAGGGGATTAGTCTTATATGTTAACGTGCCAACGGCACGGTGGTGTAGTGGTTAGCGCTGTCGCCTCACAGCAAGAAGGTCCGGGTTCGAGCCCCGTGGCCGGCGAGGGCCTTTCTGTGCGGAGTTTGCATGTTCTCCCCGTGGGTCTCCTCCGGGTGCTCCGGTTTCCCCCACAGTCCAAAGACATGCAGGTTAGGTTAACTGGTGACTCTAAATTGACCGTAGGTGTGAATGTGAGTGTGAATGGTTGTCTGTGTCTATGTGTCAGCCCTGTGATGACCTGGCGACTTGTCCAGGGTGTACCCCGCCTTTCGCCCGTAGTCAGCTGGGATAGGCTCCAGCTTGCCTGCGACCCTGTAGAACAGGATAAAGCGGCTACAGGTAATGAGATGAGAATGAAAATAACATATCTAAAATGATTATTTTCATCCTAAAATGTGGTCAAGATATTGGGACATAAATATTAGAGACAACTAACACAAAGCTTACAGCCTTATATTTAAAAGCACTATGGAAGCAGTGGATTCTGAATTGTCAAAAAAAAAAATGTCCTCTCCGAGAATCACTTCATTTGTTTCTCCCAGCCCTGCTTAAAGCTACACTTAATCTTGTTAGAATACAAACTATTACACATGCCTATCTGTTCTTTAACTTGTCCTTCACTTAAAAAACTGATACAAGAACCAGTTTGAATTTTGGACCCCTGTGGCACAAACTTTGTACCCTGATTGTAAAACAACCCTGCATATCTTTGGACCGTGGGAGGAAACCCACGCCGACAACATGCAAACCCCACACAGAAAGGCCCTCATCGGCCGCTGGGTTCGAACCCAGAACCTTCTTGCCATGAGGCGACAGCGCTAACCACTACACTAGAGCCCTGCACTCCCGCGGGAGTCCCACAGGACCCGCGGGACCCGATGCAAAGCAGTGCGGCGCGGGACAAATTTTGAAAGCTCATTGCAGGCGCGGGCGGGAGGGGGAGTGCACAATGCGGGAGCGGGCGGGAGAGGTGATAAGCTGCAGTCCCGCTAACTAAAATCATGTTTAAAATAAAATTTATAAATTATTAATTTATGTCTATCATATATAATTTGTGCTGGATATTTTATTTGTCATTAATGAAAACATTTTAAGATGCCTAAATTTGCGGATGTGGTCTAATCTCGCGTACGTTTCCGCTTCCTTTCCGCTCTTCCGTGTTTGAGATCTCCGATCATGGCAGAAGAGCAGAGCTCCTCTAGTGAAGCTCACAGTGCTTCAGAAGTAAGTGCTGCTTTAAAAAGAGGTACATTTACCGTTAAAAAGTCAAGAGTCCTGAAATCAGACATTTGGAAGTCGTTCTCACTCGTGTACGACGCAGAGGGAAATCAGCTGCCCTTTGCTTGTTGTGATAAGTGCCAAAAGGTTCTGACATACAACGGCCATAAATCAGGTACATCAGGCCTGAATCGCCATGTATGTACTGTCTTAAAAGGACAACAATTGTTAGAGTTCAGAGGGAACAACGCAAAAGTGACAGATGCGTTGAGGGCAAAAACCGTGGAGAAATGCGTTGATTTTGTTGCTGCGGACCTCCGCCCGTATGACAGCATCGCTGGTCGGGGATTAGTTCAGTTAGCCCAACACTTAGTTGACGCGGCAGCCACAATAGGCAAATTCGATGTGCGAGATATTCTGCCCCATCCAACAACTGTGTCACGTCATGTAGATGATAGGGCACTCAAATTTAGAAGAGCTGTTGTTGATGACATGAACAATGACAAGAACTTTCGTGAGAAATAACGCGAACGTCTGCATCATGCGGGATTTGCGGGCGGGAGCGGGACAAAATATGGCAGGCGGGAGCGGGACTGAAAATCATAATTCTTTGCGGGAGCGGGACTGCACAATGTGGGAGCGGGACTGAAAATTCTGTCCTGCGCAGACCTCTACACTACACCACCGTGCCACCCATATACTTTGTTAGTGTTCATTACACCTGTAACTGTAATTCAGCCACACTAACGGTGGTACCGTTGCTCTCATCTCATTATCTCTAGCCGCTTTATCCTTCTACAGGGTCGCAGGCAAGCTGGAGCCTATCCCAGCTGACTACGGGCGAAAGGCGGGGTACACCCTGGACAAGTCGCCAGGTCATCACAGGGCTGACACATAGACACAGACAACCATTCACACTCACATTCACACCTACGCTCAATTTAGAGTCACCAGTTAACCTAACCTGCATGTCTTTGGACTGTGGGGGAAACCGGAGCACCCGGAGGAAACCCACGCGGACACGGGGAGAACATGCAAACTCCACACAGAAAGGCCCTCGCTGGCCACGGGGCTCGAACCCGGACCTTCTTGCTGTGAGGCGACAGCGCTAACCACTACACCACCGTGCCACCCATTATCAAATAAATGTCACAAATAACCCACATTTCTTAACAGCAAATAACCTGATGCTCCAAAAATGAAGCCTTATACAGAATTTTTTTTTTTTTTTTAAATCTTTGCTAGCTCATTTACTGGTAAGTGCTGTTATTGTGAGAACTATGATAAGATCTACTAATAGGGGCATAAACCCAGCTGCTGAACCAAGTCAGAGAAATCAAATGTTTCAGATATTAGATTCACCCCCACCCTGTTTAAAGGAGCAGGGCAGTCTTCCTGCCCTGCGTCCCCTCCCCTTGTTCCAGACGGTAATGAAAACAAAAGACATCTTGCAGCAAGGAATCAGAGCGCAGTGGTATTTGAAGTCATGCAATAATTAATTTGCCTATTAGCAGTGCCAGCTCGTTTATCTTCATAAGATAATGCCATCACTCGCGCTCTCTGGCAGGCCCATGCGCGCTGTCTTAAACAGCCCTAATTATATCCCTGCTGCCTGTTTTATTGTAGTTGATGGAAAACACGCATAATCTCCACTGTGCAGATCGTGTAAATAGGCCTGAGCCTTGAACAGCAGATATTAGAGATTCTGTTACAGCCTAATGATTTTCTTTGTTGGGTTTTCTTTTTGTAAGTGGTGCTCGGAAGAGTAAATAGAACTTCTGTGCAGAGAGAGAGAGAGAGAGAGAGGACTGAGCTGAGCTTGTTGGCTTTTCAAATGCTGTTCTTTAGGTGACTAAAGCTCTGTCAGTGGCAACACAATATGAAGAGGAAAAAAAAACGCATTATGCGTAAAAGTGAGCTCTTTCTGTTATTGTTGAGCGATGGCAGAACTGCTTCTTTGAAAGCACGCTAAAGGGACAGCGGTGACGCACTGAAAAGGACACAGCTCGATAAAATTCTTCACATGCACAAAAATGGGCACGCGAATCCCTGTACCTGGCGAGTGCAGTAAATGCGCAAACACAGTGTGTAGGCTTTAACAAGAAGAGAACGTGCCCTGTGATCCCAATACTGAACACAGCTGCCTGGATCACAGAGCTTTATAATAATAATAATAATTTATTTCTATGTGCATTCCATAAGAATCTCAATGCCCTTGCAATAATATCTCATTCTCATCTCATTATCTCTAGCCGCTTTATCCTTCTACAGCAGACCTGGGCATTTTACGGCCCGCGGGCCGCATCCGGCCCTTTGGTTCATTCTGACCGGCCCGCGTAAGGTTAATTAGAAATTACAAAATAAACGTATTTTCTAATTTTACCTCATGCATGGACTGAATGTGCATTGCTTTTATTTTGAAGTCGTGTTCAACAAAAACGCAATGCGCACGACATGAACATGACACGAAATCCCATGAAACCTAATCCCGCGATAACTACTTCCGTAATTTGTCCAGACCAACCACAAACTTGTACGTCATCCTTCAAACGGTCCAGACAATCACATAGTGTGACATCACCAGCAGGCGCCGGAGCCCGAGCCGATCTGTAGATCTGATACCTACACCGAATCGACGTTGTTGCGAGCAGGTCACATGAGGTGATTAAACTACAAATATGGGCATCAGTATTATAATATGATGTATCTTGCTTGATATTTGGAGTAGAAAGACAATATTGTGATGTCTTTATTGTGTTTTGGGCTGAATGTGACTGGAAAAAAAATGGTACAAACGTTCACATTTTGTTAACCATTGTTTTGGGAAATTTGATTGAATAAATTAAATTTTTTTTGTAAGGCAACCTCGTTTCTCCATCCTCTTACCAGTCTTAGCAGCTTGCAAAAACAATGTTATTTACTGCTTTATGTAAAAAAATACAATTAATATTATGCAGAATTTAGTTCAGCCTTTTGGTCCGGCCCTCCACAAAATTTTCTGTTTCTCATGTGGCCCCATGGAAAAAATTATTGCCCACCCCTGTTCTACAGGGTCGCAGGCAAGCTGGAGCCTATCCCAGCTGACTACGGGCGAAAGGCAAGGTACACCCTGGACAAGTCGCTAGGTCATCACAGGGCTGACACATAGACACAGACAACCATTCACACTCACATTCACACCTACGCTCAATTTAGAGTCACCAGTTAACCTAACCTGCATGTCTTTGGACTGTGGGGGAAACCGGAGCACCCGGAGGAAACCCACGCGGACACGGGGAGAACATGCAAACTCCACACAGAAAGGCCCTCGCCGGCCCCGGGGCTCGAACCCGGACCTTCTTGCTGTGAGGCGACAGCGCTAACCACTACACCACTGCCCACAATAATATATGTAAAATAACAATAACAAATAATTAAATATCTAATGTCCATGAAAACTCATCTCATCTCTCATCTCATTATCTCTAGCCGCTTTATCCTTCTACAGGGTCGCAGGCAAGCTGGAGCCTATCCCAGCTGACTACGGGCGAAAGGCGGGGTACACCCTGGACAAGTCGCCGGGTCATCACAGGGCCGACACATAGACACAGACAACCATTCACACTCACATTCACACCTACGGTCAATTTAGAGTCACCAGTTAACCTAACCTGCATGTCTTTGGACTGTGGGGGAAACCGGAGCACCCGGAGGAAACCCACGCGGACACGGGGAGAACATGCAAACTCCACACAGAAAGGCCCTCGCTGGCCCCGGGGCTCGAACCCGGACCTTCTTACTGTGAGGCGACAGCGCTAACCACTACACCACCGTGCCGCCCCCATGAAAACTCATTCACATAAAAACATTATCAAAGAGAAAAAAAATCGAGACTTAAAAGTTCAAAAATCAAAACTAAAAGGATGAGATATGTAAATCGAAAAGATAAGTCTTAAGTCCTTTTTTAAAGTCATTAATGTCAGTTGATTCTTTTAAGGCCTTTGGAAGTTGAGTCCACAATTTCGGTGCACATGAAGCGAACGCACGCTTTCCATAAGTATCGGTTCTGTAACGTGGCATAGAAAGAACGATGTTATTACTGTTAGAGCGTAGTGACCGTAGTGGCTTCTTCACCACCAGTAGATCACTGAGATATGATGGTGCCAAGCCATTGAGTACTTTGAAGGTCATCAACAAGATCTTGAATATTATTCTCTTCTTCACTGTCAGCCAATGAAGTGAGCGTAAGACAGGTGTGACGTGGTCATATTTCTTCTTCAAAGTGACCATCTTTGCAGCTGCATTTTGGATGCGCTGCAATTTCGACAAGTCCTTGTCGGAGAGACCATACAACAAACTGTTGCAATAGTCCAACTTGGATGTTATGAATGCATGTACAAGCTTTTCCGTAGCGGCAGTATCAAGATATTTTCTAATCTGACCAATACGTCTGAGAGAATGTGAAGCGGATTTACATATATTACTGACCTGGGAAGACATCTTAAGATGGTGATCAAAGATGACCCCAAGATCACACGCTTCAGATATTGGCTCCTTCACAGATTCACCAACGGTGACCTACTGAATGGCATGAACTGCAAGATACCATGACTGAAAATGCAGAACCTTTGTTTTTGTTGTATTGCACAGCAGCTTATTGCACTTCATCCACTGAACAATGTCGCTAGCACAGTATTCAAGAGCTTCAATGCTGGTAGATCTTTCAGAGCTCTGTGTGACCAAGTACAGCTGTGTGTCATCAGCATAAATCATGGTCTGTAAATTATGTGCATTTACAATATCCTCCAATGGAGAGACATATAAGGAAAGCAATAAAGGGCCAAGCACAGACCCCTGCGGGACACCATACATCAAAAAAGATGGTGCCGATGTTGATGACAACAGATTGAGTTTGGTTAGACAAATAAGAACAGAACCATTTAAGTACAGTACCAATCAAAGCAAAATTTAAAATATTTCAATCTTATGACAGTCAACATTATGACAGTTAAGGGTAGACATACTGTATCACACACGCACACTTTCAGAGTATTTCAAGACACACAGGTGTATATTTAAAGGAGAACTGAACTGTTTTTATCATCAAAATTCTCTTTATCTCATTTTATTAAATATAGGAACGCATTTTTGATCGCTATTTTGTCGCTGCTATAGCAAGTTATGAGTGTTTGAAATATGCTGTGTAATATATCAGTCCATGTGTCAAAGCGATGGCCATAAACGAGATTCGCTGAGACCTGTGCAAGACATCGTAGGACGGAAGTAAAACGTACAGCGGAAATCAAAGTGACCAACATCTGCCAACGTTGTCAAAAGACGCGCGCGCCCTCCTTCGAATGCTGACGTAATCAAGCCGGAAGTTTCGTTTGTTTTGATAGCAATCAGGAAAGTTTGAAAAAAGTAGGCAGTAATCGTCATTTAAACTCGTTTTTGTGCAATACTTCGTTTGGAGAACAGTTTTCAAAATGGCGGCACTGACACCTGGCTGACACTTCACGTTTCGAAGTCTCGCACAAGTCTCGTGAAGATCGCGCGGATAAGCGACGCCTGCCGTGGACCAAACGAACTAAATTCAACATGGCTAAAAACCGAATAGGCCGATAAGTATAATATTTAATTGCAATTAGTTGCCAATACGAGTCACGATATAAGGTTACTAAAACCGAAACTGGCGGCACAGTGGTGTAGTGGTTAGCGCTGTCGCCTCACAGCAAGAAGGTCCGGGTTCGAGCCCCGTGGCCGGCGAGGGCCTTTCTGTGCGGAGTTTGCATGTTCTCCCCGTGTCCGCGTGGGTTTCCTCCGGGTGCTCCGGTTTCCCCCACAGTCCAAAGACATGCAGGTTAGGTTAATTGATGACTCTAAATTGACCGTAGGTGTGAATGGTTGTCTGTGTCAGCCCTGTGATGACCTGGCGACTTGTCCAGGGTGTACCCCGCCTTTCGCCCGTAGTCAGCTGGGATAGGCTCCAGCTTGCCTGCGACCCTGTAGAACAGGATAAAGCGGCTAGAGATAATGAGATGAGATGAGAGACAATCAATCTCCATCCAGAAGTTTTAGCTCTATATTAAAAACAATCTCCATTCATACTACTATGCTTGAAAACACATCACATGACCATTCATGTACCGTACATTGAGCAGGCACGCACCAGTATAATCTGCGCTGGTTTGTTTTCTTCCAGAAAAGAGTAACGTGATAGGAGCATGATGGTTCAGGGAAGAAAATGTCATGACTGATCAGACCTGATCAGGATATTTGTGTCATTGTTTCCAAAAGTCTCCTTTTCTGCCCCATCCAGACTAAAAATGTAAGCCCGGAGTTTTCAGTGTTTCCAAAAGTCTCCGTTTTAGAGGCTCAACAACTCTGGAGTAGTACGGACGCCAGACGTAAACGCAGCAAAAGTAAAGCTAAAACGTATTAACGTAGCCACAGAGTCATATTCCAACCAACACTGCCACAGAGATGTGTGCTAATTCTGATTCATACCGTACGGTGTGGGCGGCACGGTGGTGTAGTGGTTAGCGCTGTCGCCTCACAGCAAGAAGGTCCGGGTTCGAGCCCCGTGGCCGGCGAGGGCCTTTCTGTGCGGAGTTTGCATGTTGTCTGCGTGGGTTTCCTCCAGGTGCTCCGGTTTCCCCCACAGTCCAAAGACATGCAGGTTAGGTTAACTGGTGACTCTAAATTGACCGTAGGTGTGAATGGTTGTCTGTCAGTGCGTTTACATGCACATCCAAATCGAGCTACTCGGTAATCGAGCTAAGGGTCCCAGCAGGGGTGCCAGAGAAATCCAATCCTACATGCACACAAGGAAATCGAGCTATTGTGTGAGGTACATTGTGCACCCGAGCCACAGGTGGCGCTACACGCCCCATCGTGTTGGTACACATCCGGTTGTCGTCATGAAGAAGAGCTATTCAAGAGTATAAACAAAGTTATCAGCAGTGTTGCCAGATACTGCTGACGTTTTCCAGCCCAAAACATGTTCAAATCTGCCAAAATGCACTTAAAACCTCCCAATCTGGCAACACTGGCAGTTCCGTGTTCACAAGTTCCATGCTCAAGCTGTTAGGCTTGCTCTAACAGACTGTATGGCTACAAACTGTCCTGCGCAGACCACGGTTTTGTAAGACAACTTATTTTGCACAATTGTATATTTTTCTAAAGTCCATTTTTTGCTTACAAAAAAATTTTTTTTTTTGCTTACTGTCTTAATAAACACACAAAAAAGTTCAATTGTTTTGTTTTTATTGACATTCTTCAGATGTTGGACATATATATACACACACGCACAAATACAGTGACTTGTTTATGTACACAATTCACAGCTATGCAACAGCTGTACAGATGTATTTGGTGATACAGTAAGTGAGCTAAATTTTAACAGTGCAAACAATGCCATAAAAAGAAAAGATTCATGCCGTTGTCATGATTCGTTGTCATGCCGACCGAGGCTGTTGTGTTTCCCGCTTGTGGTCTCGTCACTAGTCACTTCCGGAAGGGGCAGTGCTGAAGTAAGTAGCTCGACTACGTAGCTCGATAGCGTTTACATGCACTAAGTAGCTCGGCTACAATCGCATAATCTAGGTCGCGTAGCTCGATTACGAGAAATCAAGTTCGGTTCGATTTCAGCCGAGCTAAGGTGTTTCCATGGCATTTAGAACTTCGATTTCAGTCGAGCTACGGCAGAAATTCGATTTTCTCTATGTGCATGTAAACACACTGAGTGTGAATGGTTGTCTGTGTCTATGTGTCAGCCCTGTGATGACCTGGCGACTTGTCCAGGGTGTACCCCGCCTTTCACCTGTAGTCAGCTGGGATAGGCTCCAGCTTGCCTGCGACCCTGTAGAACAGGATAAAGCGGCTAGAGATAATGAGATGAGATGAGATGAGACCGTACTGTGCTACCGTACCTGTTGTGATCTAATCCCAGTATAGTCCCACACAGCTCAAATTCACCAGAGTACATATAACTAATAGTAGGAAGCTTATTCTGACATTAAACCAACAGCTGTGTTCAGTCAACAGCTGTGTTCAGCATACGGGCTTTATGCTTCAGCTGGGCTTTTTATAGGAGCCGTGAACACACAACAGCACTGACAATAATGTGGGCAGAAATATGGAGCTTCAGGCTCTCAAATCTATTCCAGCATATCACCTTCAGTTGCCTCGACCACCTGATGGGCGGAAGATGAAAATTTAATTCCTCGCTCTCTTCTAGACTCCTTCCTTAAAAGCACAGAGACCTGCACTTCTCTTCTCTCCCATATATATATATATATATATATATATATATATATATATATATACACAAACGCAGATGCGTATACACGTATACACACACACACACATAGGCATTCGTCAATGCCAAATACAGAAGTGGGGTGTGTGTTGCCCAGCAGGAGAAGACCCAGCACAAAAGAGCCATGCTCAGAAGCGTGTGTGAAAGAGCAGCATCAAAGCTTAGTTGACAGCTCGAGAGTGGGAAAGGGTAGAGAAGTGATACAGCCACTCAGGTAGCGTAGTTGCTGCTGTCACATAGGCTTTGGGCGTGCATGAAGTGTATGAATAATGGTGTGTGTGTAATTGTGGATCCTTTTTAGCATGTATATCTCAACCAAAAGCTTTTGGTTCCTGATATTTACCGTACTCTTTTAGTACAGAGGTTTAGTAGCGCATGCTGTATGAGCTGTTTGTGAAAAGACTGTGAACTGGCTTCTTCTTTCACCCACCAGGTGCAGTAATGATATTTCATCAGCAGCATTCACACAGATGCAAATCTTGTTTGTAGAAATCGTCATCAGTTTTACATGATCACGTTCATTATATTCATTATGAATCAGAATTTTGCCCATGATACACTTGTGTGTGTTGATCTCTATTTTTTCATAGTGCAGATGGTAGATTAAATCAGATCAATTAAATCAAAACAGTCGATTTGAGTGCCTGTTCCTTTAAATGATAATGACACACACACACCCCTTCCAGCGGCCAATCAGGTTGCATTTTCCTCATGAATATTTATTTGCAAAGGCAGTTCTTAGTTCATCCCTGTGTCCGAAATCGCTCCCTACTCACTATATAGTGGCGACGCCATTTTGTAGTGCTGTCTGAAACATTAGTGAGGATTATTTACACCCTATATAGTGCACTCAAAGTATCCCACAATGCATCACGGAAAGTAGTGTACAACCGATGGTCACTAACCAAAGCGATATATCCCATCATGCATTGCGGTCATGCTGAAAGAAATCAAATCAAAAGCCTCAAATTTGATTTAATAAAAGGCAGCGGCAAAGAAGAAAGTATTCAGCCTTGATTTAAAAAAAAAAACGAAAGAAAAGATGCAGGTACTTTGTATTGATTAATGTGGGAAATGCGCTCAGTATAATATGGATTTATCACAAAAATACACGCATGTATTTATTATTTTGAAAACCCACCAGCCGACTGATCGGCACGTTTTAATTGTGCGACAATAATGATGTAAATATCAGCACGACGGAGTAGTATCCGAAAGCGGTTTTTTAAAAATTATTTTATCAATGAGCTCACTAGATAGTCCTCTATATACAACCCCGATTCCAAAAAAGTTGGGACAAAGTACAAATTGTAAATAAAAACGGAATGCAATAATTTACAAATCTCAGCAACTGATATTGTATTCACAATAGAACATAGACAACATATCAAATGTCGAAAGTGAGACATTTTGAAATTTCATGCCAAATATTGGCTCATTTGAAATTTCATGACAGCAACACATCTCAAAATAGTTGGGACAGGGGCAATAAGAGGCTGGAAAAGTTAAAGGTACAAAAAAGGAACAGCTGGAGGACCAAATTGCAACTCATTAGGTCAATTGGCAATAGGTCATAAATGCCGCTTTTCCACTACCAACGCGGCTGAGTTGGGCTGAGCCGTGCCGTGCTGAGTTGGGCTGAGTCGAGCTGAGCGGGGCTGTTGGAGTTGCATTTCGACTACAACCGCGCTGAACCGTGCTGGCTGGAAGTGGGTGGACACATTGGGTGGAGTTAGCGAAAGTGGGTGGACGTCAGGTGATGTCGTTAGGCGGCGCAAACAGTGACATCAGTGATCTTTTAAGCGGTAGTCTCACGACCCGGATAGTAAACAATAAACATGGAGGACATGGAGTCGTTAGTGTTGCTGGTCTTGGTGCTTGTTGTCACCGACAACGCCAACAGATACTGGCAAGAGCGTATAGATGAGGCGAGGTGCATAAGGCTTCATAATTCTCGTAATTCGTAATTCTCCTTCTTCCGGGTTTACGGTGTTTACAGATCCCAGCGTGCTCGCGGGGCGTGTGTGGGCATGTGAGGACACTCCTCCTCACCAATCAGTGCACAGGGGAGTGTCTCCTCACGCCCCTAGCCCCACTCGGCTCGGTTTGGCTTGCTTCAGCCCCACTCCAAAACCGTGCGAGTTTTGGGGGCTGAGCAGGGCTGAAGCGAGCTGAGTCGTGCTGTTCTTAGATAGTCGAAACGCGAGCCGTGTCGGGCTGAAGTGAGCTGAAGTGAGCTAAAAAAGGGTAGTGGAAAAGGGCCATAACATGACTGGGTATAAAAAGAGCATCTTGGAGTGGCAGCGGCTCTCAGAAGTAAAGATGGGAAGAGGATCACCAATCCCCCTAATTCTGCGCCGACAAATAGTGGAGCAATATCAGAAAGGAGTTCGACAGTGTAAAATCGCAAAGAGTTTGAACATATCATCATCTACAGTGCATAATATCATCAAAAGATTCAGAGAATCTGGAAGAATCTCTGTGCGTAAGGGTCAAGGCCGGAAAACCATACTGGGTGCCCGTGATCTTCGGGCCCTTAGACGGCAGTGCATCACATACAGGCATGCTTCTGTATTGGAAATCACAAAATGGGCTCAGGAATATTTCCAGAGAACATCTGTGAACACAATTCACCGTGCCATCCACCGTTGCCAGCTAAAACTCTATAGTTCAAAGAAGAAGCCGTATCTAAACATGATCCAGAAGCGCAGACGTCTTCTCTGGGCCAAGGCTCATTTAAAATGGACTGTGGCAAAGTGGAAAACTGTTCTGTGGTCAGACGAATCAAAATGTGAAGTTCTTTATGGAAATCAGGGACGCCGTGTCATTCGGACTAAAGAGGAGAAGGACGACCCAAGTTGTTATCAGCGCTCAGTTCAGAAGCCTGCATCTCTGATGGTATGGGGTTGCATTAGTGCGTGTGGCATGGGCACCTTACACATCTGGAAAGACACCTTCAATGCTGAAATGTATATCCAGGTTCTAGAGCAACATATGCTCCCATCCAGACGACGTCTCTTTCAGGGAAGACCTTGCATTTTCCAACATGACAATGCCAAACCACATACTGCATCAATTACAGCATCATGGCTGCGTAGAAGAAGGGTCCGGGTACTGAACTGGCCAGCCTGCAGTCCAGATCTTTCACCCATAGAAAACATTTGGCGCATCATAAAACGGAAGATACGTCAAAAAAGACCTAAGACAGTTGAGCAACTAGAATCCTACATTAGACAAGAATGGGTTAACATTCCTATCCCTAAACTTGAGCAACTTGTCTCCTCAGTCCCCAGACGTTTACAGACTGTTGTAAAGAGAAAAGGGGATGTCTCACAGTGGTAAACATGGCCTTGTCCCAACTTTTTTGAGATGTGTTGTTGTCATGAAATTTAAAAATCACCTAATTTTTCTCTTTAAATGATACATTTTCTCAGTTTAAACATTTGATATGTCATCTATGTTCTATTCTGAATAAAATATGGAATTTTGAAACTTCCACATCATTGCATTCCATTTTTATTTACAATTTGTACTTTGTCCCAACTTTTTTGGAATCGGGGTTGTAGTAATTCCCTATATAGTGAGTAGGAAGTAGTGAACGAGTGAGCGATTTTGGACACAGGGCATGAGTAGAGATACTCAGATGAGCGGCGGCATCATTTTAATGAGCTTCGCTTGTGACAAAGAAAGAGGAGCCGAATGTGAACGGCTTGTTGAATCACATGTTTTCTGAAATAGGCATCTCAAAGGAAACTGACTGGATTGTCTTATTTCAGAGTTTGTGTGTTGGTAGGCTCCAGATACCCAAGTGTATGTGCACTGAAACAGTTAATTTTCCATAATTATGTCCTCTGTAATTCTGCTTCTTTTGAGCCATTCAGCGGTGGGCTTTTGTCCTTTGGGTCGTTGCTTTGCTGCATCACCTAACTGCGCTTGATTGATCGATTAATTCTCCTTCAGTATTCTTTGGTAGAGAGAAGAAATCATGGGTCTATCGGTGGATCACGCCCAGAAGCAGCAAAGCATTGCCACAGCATCACACTAACGCCACCATGTTTGATTGTTGGTAAGATGTTCTTATTGTGGAACACCGTGTTAACTTTGTTACATCGGTGCTCAACTTTCGACTCATCAGTCCACAGAACATTACCACGAAATGCTTGGGGGTGACAAGCAAATGTAAGATGAATCTTTATATTCCTCTTGGTTAGCTGTGCTTTTCGCCTTGCTGTTCCATGGATACAGTATTTCCCAGTCTCTCTCTAATGGTAGAATTATGAACACTGACCTTATCTGAGGCAAGAAAGGCCTGCAATTCCTTGGATGTTTGTTTGGGTTCCTTTGTGACTTCCTGGATGCGTTCTTTGAGGAATTTTGGTAGGCTGGCCACTTCTGAGAAGATTCACTACCATTTGGGCGGAAGGGTGGTGCAGTGATTAGCACTGTCACCTCACAGCAAGAAGGTTCCAAGTTCAAACCTCTCAGCTGACGAGGGCCTTTCTGTGTGGAGTTTGCATGTTCTACCCGTGTCTACATGGGTTTCCTTCAGGTGCTCCGGTTTCCCCCACAGTCCAAAGACATGCAGATTAGGTAAAATCCCTAGCCACTGGGTTTGTACAAGACAGCGCATACTTAATGCTGGTCCCAGTGTGAGGTGAGCTAAACTGGTTATTCACCTTCTGAAAATAAAGTCATTCTAAATTTGAAGGTAATGGCTCTCACTGTGGGCGGCACGGTGGTGTAGTGGTTAGCGCTGTTGCCTCACAGCAAGAAGGTCCGGGTTTGAGCCCCGTGGCCAGCGAGGGCCTTTCTGTGTGGAGTTTGCATGTTCTCCCCGTGTCCGCGTGGGTTTCCTCCGGGTGCTCCGGTTTCCCCCACAGTCCAAAGACATGCAGGTTAGGTTAACTGGTGACTCTAAATTGACCGTAGGTGTGAATGTGAGTGTGAATGGTTGTCTGTGTCTATGTGTCAGCCCTGTGATGACCTGGCGACTTGTCCAGGGTGTACCCCGCCTTTCGCCCGTAGTCAGCTGGGATAGGCTCCAGCTTGCCTGCGACCCTGGAGAACAGGATAAAGCGGCTAGAGATAATGAGATGAGATGAGGCTCTCACTGTGATTTGCTGGAGTTGCAGAGTCTTCGAAATGGCTTTGTAACCCTTTGCAGACCAGGATATTTAAAGAACAAACTCGAACTCTCATCTCATCCAGAATTTCTTTTGATCAGTATGCTGCTTGTTGAGATCTTTTAGCCTATTTGACCTTGCTGGAAAGGCTTTATGCTTTCCAGCAAAGTAAATGCTTTATGCTTTTATCAGTCAAAGTCAAAGAGTCATATACGTTTTTCGTATGTACGTTGGGGAGTGCCTGTTAGAGAGCACACTCTGTCTAAGCCGTCGGCATGGTGAGGTAGGGTGGCCAGTTCCTTTCCTCGCCACCTTTAACTTCCCCAGTGTTTCCACCAGGTCCCCATTCACTGCTGGGTGGACAGGAGGCGAGCCCCTGATCACCATCCGAGGCGAGGCTCAAACCGGGGACCGTTCACTTAGTGGTCTAGCACTCTAACCACTTGGCCACTTCCCCTCTATGCTTTTATACATGCTAATTTTCAACACTTGTCCCATGGACAAGTGTTGAAAGTTAGCATGTATGCTAACACACTCGAGCAATGCATTTGGTTCGTCCAGTGTAATTGTGATGTCCATGTCAAATAAAATAAATATATATTTCAGCAAATTTGGTGAATTGTTTGAGTAACTAGGAGGCAATTACTTTCTCACACAGGGCCACTTGGTGTTGGATAGCTATTTTCCTTAAATAAATAAAATGATCTTTTTAAAACTGTATTTTCTGTTTGCTCAGGATGTCTTTTTTGATTATCTGAAACAATTAAGTATGACAAATGCAAAAAATATATACAGTCAAGCCAGAAAGTCTGCACACCCCTTTCACCTTCTCTGTTTTATTAAGTTACAGACTTATTCTACAATAGATTGAGTTCATTTTTGTCACAAAATTCTACACAAAATAGCCCATAATGACAAAGTGAAAACAGGTTTTTAGACATTTGTGCTAATTTATTAAAAATCAAAATGTAAAATATCATATGTACACAAGTGTGCACACCCTTTGATATGACACCCAAAAGTGAGCTGAGGTGCATTTTGTTTCCACTGATACTGCTTGAGATGTTTCTACAACTTAATTGGAGTCCACCTGTGGTAAATTCAGTTGATTGGACATGATTGGGGATTGCCAACGCCTGCCTATATAGTAAGGTCCCACAGCTGACAGTGCATGTCAGAGCAAACTCCAAGCCATGGGGTCAAAGGAATTATCTGCAGACCTCAGAAACAGGTTTGTGTCAAGGCATAGATCTGGAGAAGGGTACAGAAAAAAATTGCTGCAGCTTTACAGGTCCCAAAGAGCACAGTGGCCACAATCATTCGTAAATGGAAGAAGTTTGGAACCACCAAGAATCTTCCTTGACCTGGCCACCCGGCCAAACTGAGCGATCAGGGAAGACGGGCCTTGGCCAGGGAGGTGAGCAGGAACCCGAGGGTCACTCTGACAGAGCTCCAGCGTATCCTTGTGGAAATGGGAGAACCGTTCAGAAGATCAACCATCCAGGCAGCACTCCACAAATCAGACCTTTATGGCAGAGTGGCCAGATGGAAGCCACTCCTTAGTAAAAGACACATGACAGCCCACTTGGAGTTTGCCAAAAGGCACCTAGAGGACTCTCAAACCACGAGAAACAAGATTCTCTGGTCTGATGAAACCAAAATTAAACTTTTTGGCCTGAATACCAAGTATCACGTCTGGAGGAAACCAGGCACTGCTCATCACCTGGCTAATGCCATCCCTACAGTGAAGCATGGCGGTGGCAGCATCATGATGTAGGGATGTTTTTAGCAGTGGGAATGGGGCGACTAGTCCTGATAGAGGGAAAGATTAATGCAGCTAAGGACATCGAGATCCTTGAAGAAAACCTGCTCCAGAGCGCTCTGGACCTCAGACTGGGGCGAAGGTTTACCTTCCGACATGACAACGACCCAAAGCACACAGCCAAGAGAACAAAGGAGTGGCTTCAGAGAAAGTCTGTGAATGTCCTTGAGTGGCCCAGCCAGAGCCCAGACCTGAATCCAATTGAACATCTGTGGAAGGAGCTGAAAATGGCTGCGTACCGATGCTCCCCATCCAACCTGTTGGAGCTTGCAAGGATATGCCAAGAGGAATTGGCAAAAACGTCCAGAAACAAGTGTGCCAAGCTCGTAGCTTCTTTCCCAAGACGCTTTGAAGCTGTAATTGCTGCCAAAGGTGCATCAACCAAGTATTAGGCTTAGGGTGTGTACAGGTACAGTATGTAACCCCTAAATAACCTATTTTTGTCAGTAAGATAACATTGAAAATTTTCTAAAAACCTGCTTTCACTTTGTAATCATTGGCGATTGCGTGTAATAATAATAATAATAATAATAATAAGTTAAAATTATATAGCGCCTTTCAAGAAACCCAAGGACGCTTTACAATTATAGACAAGGAAAAAAATAATAATAAATAATAAATAAAATAAATAAAAACTAAAAAGTCCACCAAGTAGGGGTCAGGATGTAATTCCCGTGGTGTAGCAGCCACAGTCCCACCAAAAGGCGCACGAAAACGAGTCCCACATCTCCAGCACCGCCACCGTGACGCCGTCAGCAACATCGCTCGAACACCACGCCATGGATCCACAAAGCGAGCACAGAAGCACCGCCATGCAGAGCGCTGGTATGTCCAAACCGCCTGCACAGCCGCCGCGACACCACCGAGCAACATCGCTCAGAACATCACGCCAAGCATTAAAGCACAGAGCGCTGGACAACCACGATGTAAAATGAGCAACGAGCTCACTGCAGTCCATAGCTGGGAGCACAGGCATCGCCCACTGCAAACCAAGGCCTGGAGGGAACCGACGCCCAAAACTAGGTCCGGAGCTACACCACAACCAGCGGACAAAACCTTCAAATAAACATCAAACTACACAAACACACAGAAAAAATAAATAAATAAATGAAAATAAAAAAAGAAAAAACGTTCTGGTGTAGATGTTTGAGGCAAAAAAAGAACTCAATCTATTGTAGAATAAGTCTGTAACGTAATAAAACATGGAGAAGGTGAAAGGGGTGTGCAGGCTTGGCTGTACATAATCAGGAAGGGGCAAATACTTTTTCACTGTAAGCATGCTCTCAGCAAACACCGGCTTTTAGCAATGCAGAAGGCTTGAGAGCATAAAATGCGTATCTCAGTTGACATCTCACACATGTTTGTAGCATAAATTGCAGTGGATTGGATAAAAAAAATGTCAAATTTGTTCTGACATTGATCCAGTTTTTCAGGCCAGTATTGACCCCAATAACGAGACTCCATTCCGCACTGCGCTGTTTATTCACTGTACGTGTGGACCGAGGCAGGAGAATACATCTCGTTTTTCTCTTTAGAGTACGTGTCTGAAATAATACTAGGAATTACTAGAATGTCTAGGAATGTATTTTATGATTTTATTCGAAAATAAGACTTTTAACTGAAACATTAGCTGAAAAAAAAGCTTATCAGCTCTTCATTAGACTATTGTACATAACGTGAAAGTCCATGAAAGCTGTAAGTAAAGACACTCTGAGTCGCTAAAGCGGCTTCCCTCGTAGTAGCTGATATTCCTTTTTATTTTATTATCTTTCTTGTTTATTACGGTTCCTGTTTTCAGGCTGTTTTCCTTTTTTACGCCGGACCCATTGGTCAGGTTTTACTCAGGGCCAGAGGCACAGCGTGGTCATATCGAAACCGAGCGAATTGTCATTGGGAAATACAGGATGCTGTGGAGGTAGACGGCAGGTGGAAATAGAAACAGTCACAGACCAGATTCATGCTGCTGTTAGCCAAAGCATGCTTGTTTTTTAAATGAATAATTAAAGCTGAATGTGTGCTCCAGTTCAGTTATTAATAAAGGGAACTGTGTCATTTAACTCAACCGAGAGCACTACATTTCCAAACTAATGTTAATGTTCTAATGCTATCTTTCTTCCTTGCTGTTGTCTTAAATGTGTATGTAAGGTGACAGAGAAATAATACCAGTTAATTAGACAGACATGGGCGGCACGGTGGTGTAGTGGTTAGCGCTGTCGCCTCACAGCAAGAAGGTCCGGGTTCGAGCCCCGTGGCTGGCGAGGGCCTTTCTGTGCGGAGTTTGCATGTTCTCCCTGTGTCCGGGTGCTCTGGTTTCCCCCACAGTCCAAAGACATGCAGGTTAGGTTAACTGGTGACTTTAAGGCCAAGTTTACATTAGACCGTATCTGTCTCGTTTTCTTCGCGGATGCACTGTCCGTTTACATTAAAACGCCGGGAAACGGGAATCCGCCAGGGTCCACGTATTCAATCCAGATCGTGTCTGGTCCGGTGCTGTGTAAACATTGAGAATACGCGGATACGCTGTGCTGAGCTCTAGCTGGCGTCGTCATTGGACAACGTCACTGTGACATCCACCTTCCTGATTCGCTGGCGTTGGTCATGTGACGCGACTGCTGAAAAACGCCGCGGACTTCCGCCTTGTATCACCTTTCATTAAAGAGTATAAAAGTATGAAAATACTGCAAATACTGATGCAAATACTGCCCATTGTGTAGTTATGATTGTCTTTAGGCTTGCCATCCTTCCACTTGCAAGTGGTAAGTGACGCGCATGCCCGATATGCACTGAGATCACACACACAGCGGCTTAGTCCCGAATCACTGCTCGTGCGCTTCACTCGCGCGCTCTGTGAGCTGCGCAGGGCCGGAGTGCGCACCCTCCAGAGGGCACTCGCTGTTCAGGGCGGAGTGATTTGGAGCGCAGGATGCCTGCGGAGCCGAGCGTATCCGTGTATTGGCGTTGCTGTGTGCACGCAAATCGTGTATTGGCGTTGCTGTGTGCACACTAATCGTTTTAAAAACGTTAATCTGATGATCCGCTGATACGGTCTAATGTAAACCCCACCTAAATTGACTGTAGGTGTGAATGTGAGTGTGAATGGTTGTCTGTGTCTATGTGTCAGCCCTGTGATGACCTGGCGACTTGTCCAGAGTGTACCCCGCCTTTCGCCAGCTGGGATAGGCTCCAGCTTGCCTGCGACCCTGTAGAAGGATAAAGCGGCGAGAGATAATGAGATGAGAACAGAGATGTACAATTAATAGTTATTCCAAGAAATCCAGTTGTTCATGAGCGTTACGCGCCTCGTTGGCTGTAAGCCATGTACGACGAGATTGAGTGGAATAACTGTTTTATTATATGCGCATTCACTGGATTTTGATAAGCGGAGCATTTTTATTTTTTGCAAATACGATAAATAAAAACTTTGTACAAAACGTCTGACAAAATCACTTCCACTTAGGCAGACTTCTTAAAAACCTATTGATGGCTGCATGTGGTGTTTTTTTTTTTGAATGTGCCGTCTTGCTGAGGTATAGATAGATCGATACTTTATTCATCTTGAAGGAAATTAAGAATAGCTTTAGACATTTATTTAATTCTTCCTTGGACATTTCAGTTATCTCATCTCATCTCATTATCTCTAGCCGCTTTATCCTTCTACAGGGTCGCAGGCAAGCTGGAGCCTATCCCAGCTGACTACGGGCGAAAGGCGGGGTACACCCTGGACAAGTCGCCAGGTCATCACAGGGCTGACACATAGACACAGACAACCATTCACACTCACATTCACACCTACGGTCAATTTAGAGTCACCAGTTAACCTAACCTGCATGTCTTTGGACTGTGGGAGAAACCGGAGCACCCGGAGGAAACCCACGCGGACACGGGGAGAACATGCAAACTCCACACAGAAAGGCCCTCGCCGGACCCGGGGTTCGAACCCAGGACCTTCTTGCTGTGAGGCGACAGCGCTAACCACTACACCACCGTGCCGCCCACATTTCAGTTATGCAAGTTTCAAACTTCTTTGAGCTTTTGAACCAGTCTAAAAAAAAATTAACAAATTTAAATTCTTGGAGATGAAGAATGTCAACAAACCAGCGAAATGACAGGAGCAATTTGTGAAAAATGCAATAATAATTCTTGGAAAAAAAAGAGACTTACTTTATTTCCTCCCCCCGAGTAGTTTTTATTTTGTCCTCGGCTGGTTCAGCAACACACTCCGCCATTTTGTTTTTCTCTACTCACGGTATATGAGCTGATAGCCTAGTAGTAGTGTAGCCAATCAGAGCGTGTGAATGTGGATAGAATCTTACAGATATTTTCTTGCCAACACCCAGAGACCACGCCATACAAGCACCTCATTAGATTTATGTGGTTTCGAGTAGTTTATACAGTAGTAAACATCCTTACTGGTTTAGAGGAGTTGGAGTAATTGGAACCAATATGTACAATTTTGTGTTGCATGTTAGACTGTAAAGAATCAAACCAAGGTGATGAAGCTTCTACACACAAGAACCACTGGAATTATAACTGGTTTAAAAAAAATCTAAATAAGTTAGTAGTGGTGCTCCATACTTAAGGGAATATGGTATGGTAAAGCCAGTATCTCACTGGGCTGCGGCAGCTTGCGACAAATTGCGAACGTCATTCGCGAGAGAGTTTCAAAAGTGTCTTGAAACATTCGCAGGGCTTCTCAATTTCCTCGCATGAGTCGCAAAGTGTCGCTCCTTCGTCGCTGAAATTTTGAACGCATTCAAAAATTTCCTGCGACAATTTCTCTCAAAATAGCCGCAAATGCGTCGCAAAGCCGTCACGAACCCTTTTCAAGTCAGTTTCCGTGAGACAGGAAGTGCGAGTGGATCTCACTGGGCTGCGACGGCCTGCGACTAGTTGGAGACACAACAATTGCGATAAAATATCAATTCAGTGTGATTCCAAGTAAAAATTGTCGATAATTTGCATATTTTATCGCAATTGCTGTGTCTCCAACTAGTCGCAGGCTGTCGCAGCCCAGTGAGATACTACCCTAATGCATCAGCCTGATTTTTGATGGCTTTTGCGACAATATGACATCCATACAAACGTGTACCATCACAGGGAACCCAGTCATAAACACAAGGCAACGTATCTCATAAACACTTGATCACCGGACAGTGAAATTTATATCTTTATTTGCATAAAAGTTATCCAACGCTTATTTTTATTGTGCGTTTTAAAAAATAACATGGGATTATTTCCTAACACGTTTAACGAAAAATATTCACAACAGTTTCATATAAAACTAGTTAAAACAGTTTTATTACTTTCTGGTCCTGGTGTCTTCCACCAAGTGCAGAACCATGGAGTTGCAATTTGGTATGGCAGTTGGACAAGCCACGATGCGTGTGATATTCTCCTGCATTAGTGAAGTAGTAAGAAACCCTTACACCTTACAAGGGCGGCACGGTCGCCTCACAGCAAGAAGGTTCTGGGTTCGAACCCAGCAGCCAGCGAGGGCCTTTCTGTGTGGAGTTTGCATGTTCTCCCCGTGTCCACGTGGGTTTCCTCCGGGTGCTCCGGTTTCCCCCAAAGACATTAGGTTAATATGGGACGGGCTTGGGCTGAGGTGCCCTTGAGTGAGGCACCGAACTCCCAACTGCTCCCCGGGCGCTGTTAGCATGGCTGCCCTTTGGGTATGTGTGTGTGCTCATTGCTTGTGTGTGTGTTCACTGCTTCTTTCTTTCTTTCACCTGATTTATGAAAGTGAATTGCACATGAAATAGCTCTTAAGAATAATGTACAACATTGTCCTCCGGTCTTCAAAATCAATCAGAAGTACGAAGCATTATAGTTAGATTATAAGGTGTAAATATGTAATAGGGTGGCACGGTGGTGTAGTGGTTAGCGCTGTCGCCTCACAGCAAGAAGGTCCGGGTTCGAGCCCCGTGGCCGGCGAGGGCCTTTCTGTGCGGAGTTTGCATGTTGTCTGCGTGGGTTTCCTCCGGGTGCTCCGGTTTCCCCCACAGTCCAAAGACATGCAGGTTAGGTTAACTGGTGACTCTAAATTGACCGTAGGTGTGAATGGTTGTCTGTGTCTATGTTACCCCTTTTCCACCAAATCAGTTCCAGGGCTGGTTCGGAGCCGGTGCTGGTTCACAACTCGTTCAACTTGCGAGCCAGCTGAGAACCAGTTTGCTTTTCCATAGCTCACGGTGCCACGTCATTACGTCGCTGTATACGTCAGTTACGTCGCTACGTTTGCTTAAACCTTGGCACGAATATCGAAGCAAAAACAACACGGAAGAAGCAGCAGCAACAACAACAATAATAATAATGGATGACTTCGCGTTTGTACAGCTGCTGCTTCTCGTCGCTTAAAAATGGCGATCTTTCGCGGTCTTGTTATTGTTGTTGGTCTTAACAACTCCGCCCCCCCGCTGACGTAAGCGGTTCTTTCCTCTGGCCCAGCAGAGAGCTGGTGCTAGCCTGGAACCGTTTTTTCTGGCCCCAGAGCCAGTTCTTTGTCAGTGGAAACAGAAAACCCGGTTCCAAACTAAGCACTGGCCCCGAACCAGCCCTGGAACTGCTTTGGTGGAAAAGGGACATGTGTCAGCCCTGTGATGACCTGGCGACTTGTCCAGGGTGTACCCCGCCTTTCGCCCGTAGTCAGCTGGGATAGGCTCCAGCTCGCCTGCGACCCTGTAGAACAGGATAAAGCGGCTAGAAATAATGAGAGAGAGAGATAACCTGTTATCACCCAAATGAGGATGGGTTCCCTTATGAGTCTGGTTCCTTCCTCATGTCATCTGAGGGAGATTTTCCTTGCCACCGTCTCTTCAGGCTTGCTCATTGGGGATAAAATCAGCTCATGTTTAAAATCTTTAATTTTCTGTAAAGCTGATTTGCGACAATGTCTGTTGTTAAAAGTGCGATGTAAATAAACTCGACGATATTTTCCCTCACGTGTTCAGGTTTTCTATCCAACAATCTCTTCCTCAAATGAATTCCATTCATCAAAAATAACAGTCAATACGACTTCGAATAAATGTTGTGGTGAGGCTATGGGCTGCTACAACATCCTAGTTTACACCAAAGTTCCCCGTTCTAATCAATAGTCCTTCAAGGCCTGATTTATCAATCCTTTTGATATTCAGATTTAATTATGTTTTCACATGAGTGACTCTGTGCATAATCGACTACTTGTAAAACACTGCTGAGTGTACGTGGAGTTGATAACAGCGTGTTTCTGCCCCTGTTGCATATTGCATGGGCATGATATGAATAAAAAGGAGCAATTAAACTGTTCTTCAAGGAGCAAAAGCAACCATATTGGCATGGCATTTGTATTTATCAGCATACAAAATCTCGGAGTCGAAGAAACACGAACGTGTGTGTCTCATACTCTACACACATCAGGCGACTATTCTTTCACACCAATGACTAGACCACGTTTTACTCACCAGCAGGTGAACGTATCTTCATTTCATGACTGTTATTCATGCGTTCTTGAAAACTGAACACAGGTAATGGTTATGTAGTGTTACATAGCCCTCAAAATATCACTGCAAGGCAAATATCCTTCTTTTAAGTCTTGTCCAATGTTTCAAGGTGTCCTTGGACAGGGAGTCAGAGGGAAAACTAGAGGAGCTCCAGGAGACCTTCGTTTTTATACGTATAGCTTTGTTCATGCACAGGTGGAGGTAAATTGCACGGGCATACTGTATACGTAATTTAATATACCCTGTTATCTGTATACTGTGTCTCCCTGAGTGGAAAAGCTTTTTATTTCAGAGGAGTGGGAGTCCTTCATAAAAAATGTAATGCAACCACTTTAGAACAAGTACGCATGTGAATCACGGGCCAGTCATATTTGTTAAAGTTATTTTCATGTTACTGTGTGAGCAGTAGGATGATGAGGGCTAAGAGCTTAGAATGTGCCCCAAAGCAACACCGGCTCAAAGGCAACATACAATATTCATATCATGTCAGAGAGCTTGAGAAGAAGGAAATTTCTTTGCCTTTAATGCACGCATGCACGCACTGTACGGGTTGATCTCAAGATGATCACTACTACAAACCTTATTATTGCACTCCATCTCTTGATTATTACATATTTCTCATCTCATCTCGTCATCTCTAGCCGCTTTATCCTGTTCTACAGGGTCGCAGGCAAGCTGGAGCCTATCCCAGCTGACTACGGGCGAAAGGCGGGGTACACCCTGGACAAGTCGCCAGGTCATCACAGGGCTGACACACAGACAACCATTCACACTCACATTCACACCTACGGTCAATTTAGAGTCACCAGTTAACCTAACCTGCATGTCTTTGGACTGTGGGGGAAACCGGAGCACCCGGAGGAAACCCACGCGGACACGGGGAGAACATGCAAACTCCGCACAGAAAGGCCCTCGCCGGCCACAGGGCTCGAACCCGGACCTTCTTGTTGTGAAGCGACAGTGCTAATCACTACACCACCGTGCCAATTAAATTGAAAAACAAACAAATCTGTTCCGAGGGGGGGGAATAAAAAATAAAAAACATACAATAAGTTGGTTGCATAAGTGTGCACACCCTTAAACTAATACTTTGTTGAAGCACCTTTTGATTTAATTACAGCATTCAGTCTTTTTGGGTTCACACCCGCCATCAGTTAAAATGACTCTGATTAACCCCAAATAAAGTTCAGACATTTACTCAGTTGCATCCTCCAGCAAAAGCCAGGGTTCACAGAGAGCTTACAAAGCATCAAAGGGATCTCAGTGTTGAAAGGTATCAGTCAGGAGAAGGGGACAAAAACATTTCCACGGCATTAGATATACCATGGAGCACAGTGAAGACAGTCATCAAGAAGTGGAGAAAACATGGGACAACAGTGACATTACAGAGAACTGGACGTCCCTCCAAAATTGATGAAAAGACAAGATGAAAACTGGTCAGGGAGGCTGCCAAGAGGCCAACAGCAACACTGAAGGAGCTGCAGGAATTTCTGGCAAGTACTGGCTGTGTACTACATGTGACAACAATCTCCCGTATTCTCCATATGTCTGGACTATGAGGTAGGGTCAAAGAAAAACATCCAGGCCCGGCTAAATTTTGCAAAAAAATGACATCAACTCTCCCAAACGCATGTGGGAAAATGTGTTATGGTCTGATGAAACCAAGGTTGAGCTTTTTGGCCACAATTCCAAAAGGTCTGTTTGGTGCAAAAACAACACTGCGCATCACCAAAAGAACACCATCCCCACGGTGAAGCATGGTGGTGGCAGCATCATGTTTTGGGGTTGTTTTTCTTCAGCTGGAACAGGGGCTTTAGTCAAGGTGGAGGGAATTATGAACAGTTCTAAATACCAGTCGATTTTGGCTCAAAACCTTCAGGTGTCTGCTAGAAAGCTGAAGATGAAGAGGAATTTCATCTTTGAGCACGACAACGACCCCAAAAAAGTTTTGGAACGGCCCAGCCAGAGCCCAGACCTAAACCCAATTGAAAATCTGTGGGGTGACCTGAAGAGGGCTGTGCACAAGAGATGCCCTCGCAATCTGACAGATCTGGAGCGCTTTTGCACAGAAGAGTGGGCAAATGTTGCCAAGTCTAGATGTGGCAGGCTGATAGACTCCGACCCCAAAAGACTGAATGCTGTAATTAAATCAAAAGGTGCTTCAACAAAGTATTAGTTTAAGAGTGTGCACACTTATGCAACCAGCTTATTGTACGTTTTTTATTTTTTTATGTTTCCCCCCCTAACAGATTTGTTTGTTTTTCAATTGAATTGTACAGGTTATAGGTCGGGCGGCACGGTGGTGTAGTGGTTAGCGCTGTCGCCTCACAGCAAGAAGGTCCGGGTTCGAGCCCCGTGGCCGGCGAGGGCCTTTCTGTGTGGAGTTTGCATGTTCTCCCCGTGTCCGCGTGGGTTTCCTCCGGGTGCTCCGGTTTCCCCCACAGTCCAAAGACATGCAGGTTAGGTTAACTGGTGACTCTAAATTGACCGTAGGTGTGAATGTGAGTGTGAATGGTTGTCTGTGTCTATGTGTCAGCCCTGTGATGACCTGGCGACTTGTCCAGGGTGTACCCCGCCTTTCGCCCGTAGTCAGCTGGGATAGGCTCCAGCTTGCCTGCGACCCTGTAGGACAGGATAAAGCGGCTAGAGATAATGAGATGAGATGAGATGAGGTTATAGGTCACATTAAAGGTGGGAAAAGTTTTGAAATTATTTATCATGGTCTCAGGTTTTCCTGATGTAAAAAAAAAATCATTTTAACGGGGTTTGTACACTTTTTATATCCACTGTAGTCACAACTGTGGAAACAGGAAAATCATTACAGTTTTAACATGAAGTCTGTTTTGTTGACGTTATCAGCTGTTCATTGATGGAAACTTGAGTACAAAACTGTCCATGACAACTGCAGTCCTAGTTAGCATGTCAACTGTCATCCTCAGCCATAGATGTATTACTGTAACACTGTGTTCACACTTATACCGGTACGAAAGTGGTATAACTGTATCGATACAAAGTATACCGGTACAGTTTAGTGCATCTGTCCACACTAGAGAGAAATGTTTGCGGTTTTCTTTCACGGTAGTTGAAATGCGCGTGTGCGAAATGTTTCCGTGGTTACCGAGTAACTTCCTTCCGAGAATATGGCGGATGAAACAACGTGTGTGTGCTTTTTGTTGTCAGTGTACAGTCTGTATTTCTGGTGGTCATTTATTCAGTCGAATCGTATAAAACGCGCGAGGCAGTTGAGAAAGAAACAAAGAAAACGAATCTTCCTTTCTCCCCCCTCACTTTCTCCCTCTTTCCTTCTCTTCCCCTCCCTTTCTCTCCCTTTTCCCCTCTTCCTCCCCCCTTTCTTTGCTCCATGTAGCTCCACGGTCGTTTTGAGCCATTTTGACGTTTTATTTACAGCTGGACAGCACGTGCGTATTGCTGGAAGAAGTAGGAATGGTTCACTGCGTATGCGCATTATATTTGTATCGATACAGAGCCGCTTCATCTGTCCACACTACAGCAAAGCGCTACAGTACCGATACTGTACCGGTACGAAACCCATACATTTGTGGGTTTCGTACCGATACAGTTATACGGCTACAGTACCGCTATAGTTGCTAGTGTGGACAGGTGTTGCGGTACGAAAGTAGTATCGTATTGGTACAAAATCCCTAGTGTGGACAGGGTATTAGTGTCCAGCACCATCTTCCAAGTGTGACTTTCGACTGTCCATATGGGGCCGTCCTCCACAGGGGCAATATGATGAGACTCCAGCCAAACATAGGGCATCAGGATGGATCAGGCAGGCCCAGAGAACAGAAGAGGTCCGCACCATTGGTGTCTCAGGATTGACATGTAACTCAGCAGAGAGGGACAGAAAGAGGGAAGAGACGGTGGGGGGGGGGGACGATGACACAGGTTGTTAGGTATGCCCAATGTCTTTGTTTACAGCATCTGTGGCAAAACATTAGGTCAACGGAGAGAAGCACTTAGGCCCTGTCCACACGGCAACGGATTCAGGTGAATCCGATAAAATTGTTTATCGTTTCGGCCTGGCGTCCACACGGCACCGGCGTTTTGGGTGCCCCAAAACGAAATCTTTTGAGAACGGGTTCCAGAGTGGAAAGATCTGGCAACGGCGCTGTTGCGAAGTCGTCTGGATGAGTAGAACGGATTTGTTTATGATGACGTCACAACCACATGTGCTTCACGCCGGGTAGAAGTGTAACGAACTCGATGCGAGTTGTCAACAAATCCTATAACTTGGTTCATGAAACGCGCTTACAAAATATTTTCACTGTGAATATGTATTGTGTAATGGTGCAAAGTGAGAGAGAGAGAGAGAGAGGGAGAGAATAGCCCTTAGGGCAGAGTCAATCCCGCCAGCAAAAATAGGGAAAAAAAGGAGTGATCTCACCTCTTCAGATGTTGGTTTAAGTCCTACAATACATTCCTCAAAAAGGGCGTAGAAGAACAAATGAATCCATCAACGTGTAGCATTCAATTTATTCCGGACCATTAAAGACGCCGCCTTCCGCGTAGAATCATACGTCATCCTCGCCGCCATATTGGATGGGTCAAAGCGGAGAATAAAGATGCCTCATTCATGTGCTGCGTTTAACTGTACCAACAGGTTTACCGTCCAAACAAGATCACAAACGGGATTACCTTTCACAGGTGAGACTGGAAAAATACTTTTCATTGTATTTGGTCATTATAATGTAATTTTACGAACAGATTTTCCTGACTTTGTGGCTAATATGAAGTCTCGCGCATAATAGTTTATGCGCATGCGTCCTTACTTCTTCTATTGTTCTGGTGTCTCCGAAGGGACCGTCTTACAGCGCCCCTAGAGGTGTGGCATGTGTATTGCATCGTTTTCAGCAAGCGTTGCGTTGCCATATGGACCTGATATTTTACTGATCCGTTGCCCATGTGGACGCGATATTTTTTTTAATAACATCTCGTTGCCGTTGTCGTGTGGATGTAGCCTCAATTTGCCTCGTCAGAATGAAGTGTATGGCATGTTTAATATCACATTAGCACTTTTTATTTCTCTACTGATTACTTGTGGTTCTTCATTTCATCGCTCATCTAAACTACCGTAAAGCAGTTGGGCTGTTAAAAAGAGCAGAAGCAGGCTCACGGGCAAACAGTTAATGTTTGTCTCTTAAAACCAATCAAGGTTGGCTTTGTTTTACAGCTTGTCCGTCAAATCCATTCACACGTCAACATATGGCAGCATTTAGAGGGCGTCTGATCTTTTGACTGACATGTCTCAGGTTAGCTCCATCGATCAGGTGAAGGATCAGTGGCTCTTATCTTGTAGTGATTGGCCTGGAGCAGGCAGGGCACACTCACCACACATCGAGCGCCATTGTCGGAGCTCAGGCTGATGAGCTGCAGAGATAACGTTCGACAGCTTGCTGAGACAAGGTGCCTCCCAGGAAATCTCATTCTCTCTCTCTTCTGGCTTTCTTACTTCCTTTTTTCATTTTTATTATAGGCTATAGTTATATCAAGGATTTGTGTAACGTTTCTGTACAGTGTCTTTTCATCAGCACTAGGAGTCTAATTATACTGGCATGTTTGTTTTTTTTGTGCTGAAATGTGTGTGGATTTTGAAGATTCCATTGTTTAAAAATGCATGAGGTCAATTTTATCCGGGTGTTAAAGGTTGCATCTCAAAACAGAGCTGAGAAGAGCATTTGGGAACAAACTCAGCCATCCAGTGGCGAACCATTACTATTAGAGCTGGGACTTGAGCTCAGCCAAAACTTAGCCAGACACACCAAAAACCAACAGGGCAAAGGATTTTGCAAGGGATTAGTGGCAGGGTGCCAGGTAGCTCCGTTGTGTGAAGTTGTCGATGTTGATTTTGAAAGTAACTAAGTAAATTACACAAGGAAATGAATACTTAAGTCTGAGTGAAAAATACTGTGGTGACCATGCGTGGAAGAAAAGTCTGGAGACAGAACTCTTAGGCTACATCCACACGACAACGGCAACGAGATGTTATTTAAAAATATATTGCGTCCAAATGGGCAACGATCAGTAAAATATCAGGTCCATATGGCAATGCAACGCTTGCTGAAAACGATGCAATACGCATGCCACACCTCTAGGGGCGCTGTAAGACGGTCCCTTCGGAGACACCAGAACAATAGAAGAAGTAAGGACGCATGCGCATAAACTATTATGCGCGAGACTTCATATTAGCCACAAAGTCAGGAAAATCTGTTCGTAAAATTACATTACAATGACCAAATACAATGAAAAGTATTTTTCCAGTCTCACCTGTGAAAGGTAATCCCATGTGATCTCGTTTGGATGGCAAACCTGTTGGTACAGTTAAACGCAGCTAATCTTTATTCTCCGCTTTGACCTATCCAATATGGCGGCGAGGATGACGTATGATTCTACGCGGAAGGCGGCGTCTTTAATGGTCCGGAATAAATTGAATACTACACGTTGATGGATTAATTTGTTCTTCTACGCCCTTTTTGAGGAATGTATTGTCGGACTTAAACCAACATCTGAAGAGGTGAGATCGCTCCTTTTTTTCCCTATTTTTGCTGGGGGGATTGACTCTGCCCTAAGGGCTATTCTCTCTCTCTCTCACTTTGCACCATTACACAATAAATATTCACAGTGAAAATATTTTGTAAGCGCGTTTCATGAACCAAGTTATAGGATTTGTTGACAACTCGCATCAAGTTCGTTACACTTCTACCCGGCATGAAGCACTCACAGTCATGTGGTTGTGACGTCATTGTAAACAAATCCGTTCTACTCATCCAGACGACTTCACAACGGCAACGTTGCCAGATCTTTCCACTCTGGAACCCATTCTCAAAAAGATTGCGTTTTGGGCACCCAAAATGCCGGTGCCGTGTGGACGCCAGGCCTAAACGATAAACAATTGTATCGCAGTCACCTGAATCCGTTGCCGTGTGGACAGGGCCTTAGTTTCTCAGTCGTTAGCCTGTGCTACTTGCTCTCGATAGCACTGGCTTGACTGCTTTATTAGCATTCGCTAACACTACTGATGAACGCTACACTGGCTGGAAGGTGACTTCACTGCTGCACTGACTTGCAGTTAAGCTAGTGTCAGCCTTTGAGAAGGATTCGTACGATAAATTTTTGGTCCCTCCCACTATAAATCAAAATCTGATTGATTAATTCATCTGTCATTTCCTACATAAATATACACTGCCATGGCCTTCTGTCCTGGCAATGAAGTCCTAGCCAATGAGTGAGCCAGGTCTAAACTGTTCTCTGCCTAGAGACGACAAACAAAAAATGTCATTGGAGAACTCTATTTTAATGTTTTCAAGACAGTAACCCTTTCATTTCTGAAGCAAATTTGATAGAAAACGAGGCTGAATTAGAAGAGGATAATTATAATGAAATTATGAAAGAAATTAAATGGAGCATTTGAAATGCTGATATGTTTGGGCCTTCTCTGAAGGCTTAGAAGGCCCTGACGGTTCCCCTCTGCAAGCGTCCCTTTTGCCATGTAGAAAACTCATGGCGAAACTAATAATTGGTAACTAATTCTGTCAATCTGGTTTTAATGAGTGCATTTACACTACCGTTCAAAAGTTTGGGGTCACCCAGACAATTTTGTGTTTTCCATGAAAAGTCACACTTTTATTTCCCACCATAAGTTGTAAAATGAATAGAAAATATAGTCAAGACATTTTTCTGGCCATTTTGAGCATTTAATCGACCCCACAAATGTGATGCTCCAGAAACTCAATCTGCTCAAAGGAAGGTCAGTTTTATAGCTTCTCTAAAGAGCTCAACTGTTTTCAGCTGTGCTAACATGATTGTACAAGGGTTTTCTAATCATCCATTAGCCTTCTGAGGCAATGAGCAAACACATTGTACCATTAGAACACTGGAGTGAGAGTTGCTGGAAATGGGCCTCTATACACCTATGGAGATATTGCACCAAAAACCAGACATATGCAGCTAGAATAGTCATTTACCACATTAGCAATGTATAGAGTGGATTTCTGATTAGTTTAAAGTGATCTTCACTGAAAAGAACAGTGCTTTTCTTTCAAAAATAAGGACATTTCAAAGTGACCCCAAACTTTTGAATGGTAGTGTAAATATTGCATTACAGCAAGGAAGAGGAATCGGTCTTAAATTGCAGTAAAGGCTAGCCTGGCAAGCCAGACTAAATGTGAATATTTAGTCTGGCCTCGATCCGTAGACATTTCCGAAATTAAATAAGTTTTCAAAATGCGTATTAATTAATAAACAGGTTCTAGATATTAAGAAGTTTGGAGATAATGACCACAAGTTTGGAGTCTGTACCACATACACATTTTTTTCCAAGTGTTTTTCAAGGGTTTGCTTAAACTGTTTTTGAGAGTTTTTATTTAGTGGTGTTTGGTGAAATAATTTCCCTTAAATTTAAAATAACGGGAAAATAAGAAACAATCAAAAAGTAATGTTTCAAAGCTGTTTATTAATTCTTCGTACTGCACAAACTAGCCCCATCCTTTTGGCTACGAGCAGAGCCAGCTGGTAGATCAGACTTTTGCCATAGCCGGTCGGCAAAACAGCGAAAACGTCCTTCTTGAAAAGGAATGAGCGGAGAGCCTCTTCCTGCTCATGTTTCAACGAAAACTCCAAGTCTAATTCTTCTAAAACTGATTCCAAAGCGGAGTCAAACGCGCGCTGTTCACTAGCCGTAGCCATCTTTCCTGTTGCGCTTTCTCCAGCGTCACGCAGCTTTGTCGTCACTCCTGCAAAAGCCCGCCCAAAGAATCCAAACAAACACCTTGCGTTGTGATTGGCGGGCACGATTTGATGCCTGGGGTGTTTTTGTTTATATGGTGCGAGGCTAGACCCATTCGCTAGACAAAAAATATTTTTGGCTGCTAGGTGGGTGGGTCTAGTTTACTAGGCTAAGTAAAGGCTGAAATCTGTCCCTATTTCATTGACCCACCAAAAATCTCCAAGGATGAACAGTAGAACTTTCAGTACCAAGATTACTGATTATCCCATTAGTGTAATTTCATGTTTTCACGGTGGTGTAGTGGTTAGCACGGTCGCCTCACAACAAGAAGGTTCCGGGTTCGAACCCAGCGGCCGGCGAGGACCTTTCTGTGTGGAGTTTGCATGTTCTCCCCATGTCTGCGTGGGTTTCCTCCGGTTTCCCCCACAGTCCAAAGACATGTAGTTAGGTTGACGTAGGGTGGCCTTGGGCTGAGGTGCCCTTGAGCAAGGTACCTGACCCCTGACTGCTCCCTGGGCGCTCTAGTGTGGCTGCCCACTACTCTGGGTGTGTGTGCGCATGTGTTCACTGCTTCAGATGGGTTAAATGCGGAGGACGAATTTCACTGTGCTTGAAGTGTGCATGTGACAAATAAAGGTTTGTTTCTTTTTCTTTTTATTATAGTTTTTTGTTTTAGTCATATTTCGTCCCTTTTTTTTCTAAATGTCGATTATGGAAGCATTTTTACACACTTTCTTTGAAACATGGATTTGTGTATTGTAGAAACTTTAATTTAATACATTTAATCTCGTGTGTAAGCAGAGGACTCCGTGTTACGAAAGCAATGAAAGAAATTAAATGGAGCATTTGAAATGCTGATATGTTTGGGCCTTCTGCGAAGGCTTAGAAGGCCCTGACGGTTCCCCTCTGCAAGCGTCCCTTTTGCCATGTAGAAAACTCATGGCGAAACTAACAATTGGTAACTAATTCTGTCAATCTGGTGTTTGTGTGTTGCAGTTTAATTTCGTAGGACGGATCCTTGGCCCACGGGGGCTTACGGCCAAGCAACTGGAGGCTGAGACAGGATGCAAGATCATGGTGAGAGGCAAAGGCTCCATGCGAGACAAGAAAAAGGTAAGCCCATACAGTACGCATACATGCACCATCACTCGTGCATTCAAGCAATGATTCTGCAAAACCCTGTTCGTTTACAGTAAGGAGTATATGAGTATAGAGGAAGGAGTGCACATCATGTGCAGGTCTGTGCAATTTGTGAGGCCTTTCCTGACACCCCCCCCCCCCCCCCCCCCCCCCCCCAGTGCTGCAGCTGAGAGTTTTGGGCAGGTGTTCAAACATTGTCCTTGGCATGAGAGCTGAACCCAGTGTCCCTGCCAGGGCTCCTGTCCCAGTCAAACGCCAGATTGAGTGTTGCATGCTGGGTATCTATCTCTCTAGACCAGTGGGGGTCTGGGAGGGTCTGGGGGTAAGCGGTTATGTCCATAGTCTATTACCAGAGTCTGTGACGACTTGGATAAACATAAGCCTAGGTCACAACCGGACGTACCGGTATGATTTTTTGACCGTGCGATTTTTGGCGTTTCCCAAATCGCTGCGGTTTTTTTTTCGTGGAGAAAGACGCACATTGGCCGTAAGTTTGTCTTGCAACCTGAAAAAAACGTAAGCGCCCGTAGAGTTTGTTTGACATGACAAAGAACCTCTGCGGCCGGTCTACGGCTCGAAAATCAGCACGTCACACTCACGCCCTCCGTGCGTTTCTTGCGTTTTTTGCACGTAGACCGGCCGTAGGAGCACGTACGGCCGGTTGTGACCGAGGCAATATACACGCTTAGGCTTTTGTGTATGAGTAGAGGTAAGTCTGTGTTCCTGCTAAGTCATAATGTGGTTGCGGAATTTAGTTTCAAAGCAAATAATAAATGTAGCTAGTTGCATGAGTGACCTGTTTGTTGTTGTTTTTTGTTTTTTTTTCCCCCTCCAGCCTCCTGTGTATAAGAGGATGTGAGAAAATGGTGCAGGGCTGGTCTCGTATTTAGACAAGTGACTCTTGCAGAGATAGTTATCAAAGGTCATGTTGCACGGTGCTGAGTGGGAGCAGGCAGAAAAATAAAACAAGTGCTCTGTAAAAAGTGCCGTTGTCATCTCACACTCCGTTTCCACATCTGGATCGGTTCTGCGTCCTGTCGGAGCACAGCTGGTCGTCGGTGTATTGGATCTCAGCTTTGTGTGCATGTCCATTCCGTGTGTTTTCGTGCGTCCGTGTGTCCGTGCATGCGTGCGGGAGTTTGTGTGTGCTCAGTCCTGCCCCTCGCAGCTAGCACTGCTAGGGCATTTGACATGGATGGGGTCATTAGAAGCTCTCGTGTGAAAAGTGCAAACATTCACATGCATGCTTGAGCGTGCTTGTTTAAGGACATGGTAACTAAAGTTGTCCATTAAATAGCAAGTAACCTCTGTGGAGAGCTTCATCAACCATCAGGCCATCTTTCCTTCCCACCTCAGTTTCAGCTTATTCTTTGTGTTTACATGTTTGATCAGATTAGTCTCCATTTGGGCAAGTGTGCTGGTTTTCTGTCTTTTTTTTTTTTTCATGACTCGCTCTCGCTCCTTTTTTCCACGTAAATGCGCACACACATGCACGTGAACCAGTGTGAGCATGGCTTAAGTGATACAAATGCGATCTGACGTGTGTGCGGAGTGAGCTAGGAATCTTTTCAGGGTCTACTGGCCATTATTAGGCTTCAGATCCTTAAATATTTGCTTTATTCACAATTATAATGTCTTCATATGTTTCTTTAAACAGACTTAATAACATCCTAGTTATACTTATGAAAGCATATTCAGTTTTTGGCGTTTTTTTGTTTTCTTTCATGAATCATTTTCAACCATATTTTAAGAGTCTTCAAAACTAAAATGAAGCCTCATCAGTTGTACATAACCAGACAATAGTAACACTTATTGATGCCATCTAAACGCAATTGAGTTTCTTTTGTCTTACGCTTGCCTAAAGCGCAACTTTAATGTGAGCAGAGATGGCATCTGGTAGCAGGATCATTTTCTGCGAACACCCAAGGCAAGGTTTTCCACAGCCTGCACATCTATCCCGCTCTCATTTTAAAGACATCTCACGCCGCATCTGAAAATTGAACAAAATAGACTTTCATCATCTTTTGAAATCTCTTTTGGAAGTGTAATGGAGATGCCCGAACTATAAAGTGAATGATTAAGGCACACTATGCACACACACACACACACATACACACACTTGTACTTCTACATCTTGTATCTTGTATCTTTGTGGCGACACTCATTGAGATAATGCATTACCCTATACAACTAAATACCTAAACATAATTCTAACCTGAACCCTGAAACTAAAGGTGATGATACACGGGGCAACATTTTGAGCAATGTTGCCAGCAATGGGCAACCAGTTGAGATGCAAGGCAACTAAATAGGGCAACAGACAATTGGCAGCAGCCAATCAGATAAGAGCAAGTCTATTGCCAGGGAGACCGACACCGCAAAGATGGACACTGAAACATTTGCAGCGGTCACTTTTGTCTTGGCTTCAACCTTGATTTTGCCAAGTAAGTATCACTTCTGGGGCGGCACGGTGATGTCGTGGTTAGCGCTGTCGCCTCACAGCAAGAAGGTCCGGGTTCGAGCCCCGTGGCCGGCGAGGGCCTTTCTGTGTGGAGTTTGCATGTTCTCCCCGTGTCCGCGTGGGTTTCCTCCGGGTGCTCCGGTTTCCCCCACAGTCCAAAGACATGCAGGTTAGGTTAACTGGTGACTCTAAATTGACCGTAGGTGTGAATGTGAGTGTGAATGGTTGTCTGTGTCTATGTGTCAGCTCTGCGATGACCTGGCAACTTGTCCAGGGTGTACCCCGCCTTTCGCCCGTAGTCAGCTGGGATAGGCTCCAGCTTGCCTGCGACCCTGTAGAACAGGATAAAGCGGCTAGAGATAATGAGATGAGATGAGTATCACTTCTGGGACAAAACTGAATACTCTGGTCAAAAGATAATTTGCCATTATTTTAATATTTATAAGTAAAAAAAAATAACCACATTATTCTGTGAATAATAAACACTTTTTAAATCTCTTTAAAAATGCTACTAGCCTCAGTCACATGCTCAGAGATGCCAATCACTACGATTCGTGCGTAGTCACTACGTTTTCGACAGTAGCACTACGAGGCTACGACAGTCTATTCAGTTTATATGGGATTCATACGATTTTAGCATGGATGCGGTTTGAAACGCGTGAATCTATAAGGGTTCACGATATTTTGCCGGTGTTCGGTACATTTGAGGCCAATTATCGCTTGATAATTCAATATTTTGACTGTATTTATGGTCAAAGTTTGCATCGATGGGCGCCGCCATCTTTGTTGACAAGTGTTCTGCGCATGTGCGAATTAATTATCGATGCCGCGATGGAATGTCGAGCAGCCCATGTCACTAGGTATTGAGGGGCTGTCGGGGTGTTGTAACCTCACAAACTATCGCCCAAAACATGAAATCAGGGTTGTCATCCACCCAAAACACCATGTTCCGAATATGCAATGAACATTTCATGATATATTCGCAAAAAGAAACGAAACACTGTTGGAACTGAAACGGTCATCTTCTGAAGTAAATCAGTCAGAACTGAATAAGTAATCTGACTTGATATTGATGAGATTAAAAGTGAAAGGAAGTTGATAAAAATGAAAAGTAATCAAAGTGACTTGACATTAATCATGGGAATAAAAAGGAAATGGACATGTTCCAGTACAACTATTTGAGTATTTGCTAATTGAGTGTTCCAGCATATTCTCTATAAACATTGATGGCATGTAATCTGCATTTGTTTCGTAAACTATTTGAGTATTTGCTAACTGAGTGTTCCAGTATGTTATCTATAAATATTGATGGTATGTAATCTGCATTTGTGTAGTAAAGTTAAGAAAATAATATTCACTGTTTGAAAGTTGATTGTATACAAATTACCAGAGAAGTCTTTACTTTGTGTGAATGTGGTGAGTTATGAGTATCACTCATGAGAAAATCATGAGTGATTGTGGTTTGGTTTTATTTTTCAGATAATTGAAAAAAAAAACCACCAAATCAACAATTTTCTCCCCCCAAAACCAACATGTCCCAGTTCATTTTAGTCACCTGTATTCACTCAGAATGGCCCTAAAAAAGCACCAATTTCCAAAATTTTCTCGGGGGGCTTTCAGCGCCCCCCGAACCCCCAGCTGGATTGGACTCGCTCCGCTCATATGCATATGTCACTACACATTGATTTCACAAAAGGTTGGCATCTCTGCATGCTCTAACTAATAACTGACACATACACCACAAAAACATAATGGCAAAAACATAATCGTTTAATTCTCATCTCCGCAATAAAGAAAAAAGCACATGGACCAAGAGATGGCTGCTGAGAAGGAAAAGGCACTGACAGAGCTCCTGAAAACATTTCTTTTTTTAGATCCTGAAGTTTGGACTGTTTCGCCCCTGGATTCCACAAGTAGTTGTGCTCTGTACATGAATTATATCAGACAACTAGAGACAACAATTCCCCTGGGGGAAATTGTGAGAGTGATGCAGTGCACGTTGCCACGCCTCTAGGTGAAAGCACCACCCAAAAGGCATCATGAGATATGAGCCAAAAGTCATTTTCCCTAGGTATAGCGCCCCCTAGCAGCCAATGTGGTCCAATTTTTTTGTGGGCCTTTTTGGTGGGGTGCGGCATAATGCCACCAAGTTTCGTTAAGATACGCCAAAGGGCGGCCGAGATATGAGCATACTTCCTGTTTCGCGTCTGTGCAGGCAATTTTGATTGGCTGCCACGGACAAACGCTTATGAAATTCTAAACACCGGCTAAGTTTCTTGTGCAGCCTAGTCCAAAGTTGCTATGTACCAAGTTTGGGAGAAATTGGTCAAAAATTGAGGGAGGAGAAGCATTTTAATTGATTTTCACAAAATTCAAAATGGCGGGAAAACTTTCCGGCATTGGAAATGGCGTCATAGGGTGCGCTGGATTCGTCTTGGCCCAAGGATTCCAGGGATACCAAGTTTTTGAAAATCGGACCAACGGTTCAAAAGTTACAAGCAGAAATGTACCTGCGAATTTGAGCTGCCAGTGCAATGTTGATTGGCTGCCACAGCCAAACGCTTGCGCAGTTCTGAACACCGGGTAAGTTTCTTGTGCAGCTTAGTCCAAAGTTGCGATGTACCAAGTTTGGGAGAAATTGGTCAAAAATTGAGGGAGGAGAAGCATTTTAATTGATTTTCACAAAAGTCAAAATGGCGGGAAAACTATCGGGGCGGAAAATGACGTCATAGGGTGCGCTGGAATCGTCTCGGCCCAAGGATTCCAGGGATACCAAGTTTTTCAAATAATTCCATAGAAATGAATGGGAAATTTTGGACGAATTTTTCGCGACTACGTTGCGAAAAAAAAATCACAGAATAGCGAACAAAGTAATAGCATAGCGAGTCCAATCGAGCCGCACGTTTTGATATATTGCTTGTCTGTGTGCGATGTACAGTTATTGAGTTATTCGAAATCGAAATTTGTACGGAAGATGAATAATAAGAAGAAACACATAGAAGAACAATAGTGATGCTGTGCTATGCACTGCATCACTAATAATTTAGACAGTCTATTACAACTCACACACACACAAAAAAATATGAGCTGCCCATCACCTTTACCTTGACGCGCGAGAGATAACGTTATCCCTACATAGCTCGTGATAACTTTCAGCAAACTATATTCGCAAAAACCACCGCTAGTTAGCTAAATCCCATTCAATCTCTATGGCATGGTGGTTAACTAACGGCAGTTTACACTTTGCTGAAAAAAAACCCGATGTCTTAATTACAACCTGAGCACATAAAAATAGATTTCTGTTGGTTTTCTAAGCATTTGAAATTCACCACTTTGGGTTTACACAGAGCAACTTACTGGCATAAAAAGATAGGTCATCTCTCTTTTTCTTCGCTCCACTCCCGGAGACGCTGACATCTTTTTGTGAAAACTTCAGAAGCTCTCGGGTGGTCACGCGATTCGCTGCTAGCACTCTGAATGGATGATCTTAAAAAGCTGGCCAAAACGATCAAAATCGTTCAGATAGAAATTATGTTGTCCAACCTCAATGGGAAAGTGTTGAAGCACAATTGGCCAAAAAGTTGCCCCGTGTATCATCACATTAAAGTGCATATCACGGGTAAATTCAGGAGCAAGATCAATGTAATTCTCCTATTTTATATTAAACTTTGGTCAAATATCTGTCACATTTTGCATTCTCTGCAATTTTTTTACCTTGCGCAGTACCAGAAAAATTCAGTTTAAATCAACCCATTTGAGGCGAATTGGTCCGCCTCTGAAAAAACTTGGCATTTGGATTTCCTGGGAAAGATTGATTGATTTTCGTGACGTCGCATACGGGACGCCTCCCTCTGAATCCTACGTCAGCGCTGGTTTGTTTATGAGAAAACGACCTGGTGGTTTTCTGCAAATTTCTTCAACGTTATCACGTAATTATTAAAATGGTTAACAGATGTATCGTAGGAGGGTCTAGCAACACCAATCTTGATGGGATTAGTACTCATCGTTTCCCAAAAGACCGGACAATGAGAGAGAAATGGGAGCGCTTGGTCTACACAGGCTGTGCACTGAAACCGTGCAAAGCTCTCGCAGCCTGCTGGCGCTTCCGCAGGTGACGTCACGAATCTGGCTCCAGACTCCCTTGGGATTTTTCCAGACGCGTTTTGTTATTTTATTTTTTTCTCCTGTCGACAGATGGCCTTGTGCAAAATTACCCTTCTGGATGAGCGTGTAAAGGGACATACTTTCATATAAAAAAACATGAATTTGGTCCAGAATATGCACTTTAAGTCTTAATCCTCAAACAGCCCTTTGGAGAAGTGAGGACCAGCCAAATTGTCCTCACTTCCCAAAGTTGTCCTAACTCTGTTGGTTAAAAAAAAAATGTATTCCGGTCCTCAATATGTAGTACACAAACACAAATTTATATTCTGACTGTGCAGCTCTTGTTCAGATTATACCCAATAGAGGAAATAAGCCTTTCACAATGTTTACATTAACTGTCTAATCACAATTATTGATTATGATAACAGATTCCACAGTTTCCTTATAAAAATACTGTATATAGTTATTAAATAAGACATTCAGCCTTAATAACGGTTTAATAGAATCAAATCACATCAAATTAATGCGTTATTATATTTTAACCATTATTCTTACTCACTGGCTTTTTTATAGTTGTAACTTGTATGTTTCTTGTCATGAAACACAGTAATTGTTGTAAATAAGTTGTAGATGACAAGGTTTCACAAATTACGCTTTAGCATTCTGATCTGCAGCACAGCAATTAAAACTGTCAAATTTCTCCATCAATCTGTCCAACACGGTGTCTCAGAGGCTGTCTACACAGCAACGGATTCAGGTGAATCTGATAAAATTGTTTATCATTTCGGCCTGGCGTCCACACGGCACTGGCGTTTTGGGTGCCCCACAACGATATTTTTTGAGAACGGGTTCCAAAGTGGAAAAATCTGGCAACGGCGCCGTTGCGAAGTCGTCTGGATGAGTAGAACGGATTTGTTTACGATGACGTCACAACCACATGACTAGAACAAGCAGCACTCTCGCTGTTTTGTATGAACCACTGCATTGCATTCACTTTTGTATACAGCTTTTCTTTTAAATAAACAAGTAACTGAGCCATTTCTTGAATTTCTTTTTTTTATTGGATAAGACTGCTTTTCAAAATGTTCACACACAATATAAAAAGTTATATAAATTATATAAAAATGCTTTTCAAAATGTTCACACATAATAAGAAAATTAAGTTATATAAAACTATGCACACTAATAAAACTAATTTGTACACACAGAAGGCACGATTTCCTCGTGTAGTCGCAGCCATCTTCTTCTTGTTGTTGTGTGCTTGTTCCTGTGAGTGATTCACGCCGGGTAGAAGAAGGGGTTTATGCGCATGCGTCCTACTTCTTCTATTGTTCTGGTGTCTCCGATGGGACCGTCTTACAGCGCACGTAGAGGTGTGGCATGTGTATTGCATCGTTTTCAGCAAGCGTTGCGTTGCCATATGGACCTGATATTTTACTGATCCGTTGCCCATGTGGACGTGATATTTTTTTTTAATAACATCTCGTTGCCGTTGTCGTGTGGATGTAGCCTCAGATTGCATGACTTGTACACCATTCTAGACCAAGTACTAACACTACCTGGTTTTCCTTTTAGTGAGTGTTTGAACTTTAAAAACTTCTCATACCACCTTCAAACCTACCGAAAGGTCTGTCTTTTTTTTTTTTTCCAATCTTCCAGATCTTCTAGACTGGTAAATATTGAAATGCAGCCAGTGACAAAAGCTCATCAAACTGATTAATGTTGTGTAGGAATTTGCGAAATATTTTACAGTTCAGCGTGGAAACCTGACAGACAGACATGGATGCTTTGCATCTGACATGCCGACTATTGAACGTCGCATTTAGTCCTCCAGAGGGACTGTACATAAGATACGCAGACAAGCGTGTGAACAGTGCCGCTCACGTTGCCACCGTTTCCATGCACACACAAAGTCATGTGGATTATTTTCTTCTTTGTCGTTTGAAGCTGGATGTGACAGCGGAAAAGAGACTCCCCCTTTCAAAGACAAATCCAGGCTTTTTGAAAAGGGGTGTCAAGAAATATAAGTTCACCATTCCCACTAGGCTGGTAAGTCTTTTTAGAAGAAGAAGAAGCATTTAATTTGGTCGCATGTACACTCAAGCACAGAGAAATTCCTCCTCTGCATTTAACCCACCTGAAACAGTGAACACACAAGCGTGCAGTGAGCGCACACACATACCCAGAGCAGTGAGCAGCTATGCTACAGCACGCAGGGAGCAGTTGGAGGTTAGGTGCCTTGCTCAAGGGCACTTCAGCTACACGTATAGTACAGAGGGAGGGGGAAGTGCTGCTTATTCACTCAACTCCCCTGACATTTTTCCTGATGGTCCTGGGAATCGAACCGGTGACCCTTTGGGCCCAAGGCTGCTTCCGATGTAATAAAATGTTTAAATTGTCTGAAATTTTTAATATGAAATTGTTAAATAATGTAAGGTGGTCAAGGCTTAAAGTCACAAAAAATGTATAATGTCCATTTAAAATGTCCAGTTTTTTGGACTCCTGCTTTAGAGTGCATATCCTGGACCAAATTCGTGTTTTGTTTTTTTTTATATGAAAGTATGTCGGGGTGGCACGGTGGTGTAGTGGTTAGCTCTGTCGCCTCACAGCAAGAAGGTCCGGGTTCGAGCCTGTGGCCGGCGAGGGCCTTTCTGTGCAGAGTTTGCATGTTCTCCCTGTGTCCGCGTGGGTTTCCTCCGGGTGCTCCGGTTTCCCCCACAGTCCAAAGACATGCAGGTTAGGTTAACTGGTGACTCTAAATTGAGCGTAGGTGTGAATGTGAGTGTGAATGGTTGTCTGTGTCTATGTGTCAGCCCTGTGATGACCTGGCGACTTGTCCAGGGTGTACCCCGCCTTTCGCCCGTAGTCAGCTGGGATAGGCTCCAGCTTGCCTGCGACCCTGTAGAACAGGATAAAGCAGCGAGAGATAATGAGATGAGATGAGATGAAAGTATGTCCCTTTACACGCTCATCCAGAAGGGTAATTTTGCACAAGGCCATCTGTCTACAGCAGAAAAAAATAAAATAACAAAACGCGTCTGGAAAAATCCCAAGGGAGTCTGGAGCCAGATTCGTGACGTCACCTGCGGAAGCGCCAGCAGGCTGCGAGAGCTTTGCACGGTTTCAGTGCACAGCCTGTGTAGACCAAGCGCTCCCATTTCTCTCTCATTGTCCGGTCTTTTGGGAAATGATGAGTACTAATCCCATCAAGATTGGTGTTGCTACACCCTCCTACGATACATCTGTTAACCATTTTAATAATTACGCGATAACGTTGAAGAAATTTGCAGAAAACCACTAGGTCTGGCGCTGACGTAGGATTCAGAGGGAGGCGTCCCGTACGCGACGTCACGAAAATCAATCAGTGTTTGCCGGGAAATCCAAATGGCAAGTTTTTTCAGAGGCGGACCAATTCGCCTCAAATGGCTTGATTTCAACTGAGTTTTTCTGGTATTGCGCAAGGTAAAACAATTGCACAAAATGTGACAGATATTTGACCAAAGTTTAATATAAAATAGGAGAATTAGATTGATCTTGCTCCTGAATTTACCCGTGATATGCACTTTAAGGGTTCTAGATTTCACTTCTTTTTCTTAGAGGGTGCAGAGGACAAGTGGCTGAGTTTCTTTAAAAGGCTCCACTCGACACTGTGGTGTGCCACCAATTATTGTTATTAAGGCTGTCAAAATCACTTTCGTCCTGTCTAGTCACAGTACAGCCACCAAGCAGAAGCACTATCTGTGTGTGTCTCAATCAATCACTTACTTTATTATTTGTGCACATTTGCAGAATGTTTATTTTTATTTAAAACAGCCCCCGCCCCTAACAGTGGACACATACCTAATGCAGTTGTTTATATGAGCCTCTGCAAATTTAAATGAGTATTTGGGGCACAATGCACCTATGCTAACAAGAAACTAGCCATGGGCGCGTCGTCTGGTGATATAAATTTTAAGGAGCCTTCTCCCACCAAATTTTAAACCCAATCTTAATTACAGCTGTCAACCATGTCCTCAAAAATTGCACACCTTTACTACAAGGACAGTTGAGACTTAAATCAAGTGTTGTTTCAGCTCAATACGAATGAGAACAAACTGACAGCATACATAATAGGAATCCATAATTCAACAGGGTCGTTTTGTTCCGTCTGTCTTTATTAGTCACCCAGCAAGAAATGGAATAAAGAAGAGGTTTGAGGAAGCGGAATTAAAGGGAGTGTGTGTGTGTGTGTGTGTGTGTGTGTGTGTGTGTGTGTGTGTCCATGTAAGTGTCTGTGCGGCAGTGCTATTTCATCCAAACAGAATACTAGGATGCTGCGATTAGGAGTAACAAAGAACATAACTCTGGATTTTTCTGTTCTCTAAATCCTCCAACAAGGAGCTTTGACACACCGAGGCTTTGACACAATCATAGAGTCGTCAGGATCACCGAGCATAGCCTGCGCTCCTTCTTCTCTCGCCCCTCAACCTGCAATCCAGCACCTGCTGTAGTATTTTTGAAAATGGCACATCCAGTATAGACCCCTTTCACATGATGTCACCGCGCCGCGAGATTTTGTTAGGCGCCATATTGGAAGACCAAGTACATGCACTCACAATATAAAACAAAGTACGAGCGAGAGTAAAGTGACACGATGGCTGATAATTCGGGTTATGTGAGTACATTACCAGCTGCAGAAAGGGCACGGTATGTGGAGAAACTGGCTGGGATTGATGGGTTTGACCCATATGATAAGACTTGGGGCAAGGGAGAATGGAAACATAAGGAGGACCGGACACCAATTCTGCCATCTGTTTGCTACCCAGACATTGTAAACTATTTGTTGTTTACACCCAGTGCCTACGCTCAGTGTTCGAACTATGCCGATATTTTCGGGGGGTCCCTTTTTTTTCCTTGGGGGGGGCGCTTGCGCTTGTCTCGGAGCGCGGATCTCCAAACACATGAGAAGCCTATCTTACGTACATATCACGCAGACTCCACACACGCATCGCGTCTGAAGTCATAACTCATCGGGGAAATCGTGTCCGCATTGGCATGTTCAAAAAACAACCTCGCGTCAACAATGATACCACACGCAAGAAAAAAAAAAAAAACAGTCAGGCTACTCAACAACCAACCTGGCAGCAGCGAGCAAGCCCCAAACCATCCTAAATTATTATTATTATTAAATTGTAGAAGTCTGGGAGGCTTGCTCCTCATACAGTTATCAACTTGGGGCCAATTTAGCATGTTTTAAATCTGAATTTCTTGCGTTTGCTTACCTCAAAGTGTCCGCAGATCATGCACAGACTTATCCATTATATCCACAGTTTTTTGCCAAGTCTCACACAGGTTTCTTTCAAGTCTACTGTTGGGCCAATAAATCATAAATAAAACAGCTCAGATTTGTTTGTTTAAGTCGTTTGCCACTCCACTTTATTCTCGTGGGTTCACATACCGCTGCCGTTATTTCCCCCTAATCACGAGTTTGTTGGTCTTCCAAAATGGCGCAGGGTCTGTTTACTTCCAGTTTCGGGTGACGTCAGTGAAAGGGGTCTATAGTATATACTCTCAGTCAAAGTTGCTGTCACAAGCCAAAGACCTATTTGCGCTATTCTTCGTGCGCAACCACGTGACAAAATAGTGCGACGTATGCATCCGCCTCCATATTGAATGTGCTGTCTCAGAAGACTTCTGGGCAGGACCGTGTCACCAACACCGATGTCCTGGCCAAGGCAGGGATGTCCTAGTCTGGTTAACACCAGACCATATCACAAGTGAAATATGGTCTGGAATCCACCTATTGAATTTCTCGTAGGGGAGGTGTGGTTTATGATTGTCAACGGCCGTTTATTGGACGTTGCGAATGTCTATCATTTGGCGTATACGTAGCCCATGGCCGATCATGGCAGTTGTACCCGGTGATGTAGTTAGAGCGACGAAGAGGCGAAGAAGAGAAGGAAAGAGAAAGAGAAGGCAAAATAAAAATAGGAAAACAATGGCACCGAACGATTACTGCCGTTTGTGCAAGACAAATATGAGAGAAGCTGGACCCGCCGCCATGTTAAATGTGATCCGTAAACAGTCCCAAATAAACTACAAGCTTCTGTTTGTCGAGTAGTACGCGTCACCGTCTTTCCACCCCTCCCCACTCTCTGATTGGCTCCCTAACTCAGGCGAGCCTTTAGACCATAGTTCCCATGCTGTCTTTTCAGATCGGAACGATTGTGCAAAGCAGCATGGGATTTCCCAGGCTAGGGATGCCCAGCATGTTTGCCATGCTGACCCAGAGACACCTGCACTGGCTAGGCCACGTCAGCCGTATGGACGACGGCCGCATCCCAAAGGACGTGCTGTATGTGTATGGTGAGCTGGCCACAGGCTCCAGACCTACAGGATGACCCGCACTATGCTACAAGGATGTGTGCAAGCATGACCTGAGGGCAGGTGGCTTCAACCCTGTAGACCTGGACACGGCGGCCTCAGACCACGCCGGCTGGCGGTCCACCACCAAGGCCGTCATTGGGGAAGCCGAGGAAAGGAGAGAGACCCGGTGGGGGGAGAGGAGGCGCCGACGACAGCGGAGACTGCAGACGGCATCAACAGACACCCGACCGAGCAACTTCACCTGCAGCAACTGTAGCAGACCGTGCGGCTCACGCATGTCATACTAGGCGCTGCAACTCGACAACTGATGGATGACCCCGGCGCAGATCACCATGATCTTTCGAGATCGAAGGAGCAAACTGGATGCATCCGCCGCCATATTGAATGACATAGAAATCCAGAATGCCGCCTCGTGCAAATAATAACTGTGATGCATCTTTGACTTTTTCCAAATATTATGATTCTCTGGAGTCGTCTGCCAAGTCAGGATTCAGAGAAAAAGTTGAAGTTTGTGGTTTTGACCCGTTTATGTTAAAGCTGTCAGACTATACAGAGGATTTAGCCTCATTACCATCGATTGAATACCCTGATACTGTGAACTGTCTCGTTCTACAAAAAAAAAAGTGCATAAGTAAAGTGAAGTTACTGGGTTACTGGGACGGTATCGCTGATATCTCACCTGGCAAAGTTGACCCACATTATTGTTCTTGTGTATCCAAATTCGCTAAGGTTTGCGCTGCTTCTAATCTGGCTTTCTTGGAAGATCTTTCATTTATCCTGTTGGCGGCACGGTGGTGTAGTGGTTAGCGCTGTCGCCTCGCAGCAGGGAAATTCCGGGTTCGAACCCAGTGCTGGCGAGGGCCTTTCTGTGTGGAGTTTGCATGTTCTCCTCGTGTCCGCGTGGGTTTCCTCCGGGTGCTCCGGTTTCCCCCACAGTCCAAAGACATGCAGGTTAGGTTAATACGGGACGGCCTTGGGCTGAGGTGCCCTTGAGCGAGGCACCTAACGCCCAACTGCTCCCCGGGCACTGTTAGCATGGCTGCCCACTGCTCTGGGTGTGCATGTGTGTGTGTTCACTGCTTCAGATGGGTTAAATGCAGAGAGGAAATTTCACAAGTGTGTGATGAATAAAGTTCTTTCTTTTTTCTTGATACTGCGAGATGAGTTTTCGTCTTGATCTTATCGTGTCCTAATTTGAGTCTTGGTACCCGATCTGGATTTGTTTTATTGCGTAGGTTTGCCGGCGCTCCTGCAAGGTGAGGAGCAGAGTGTTCGCGCTAAGGCTCAAAAGTTCAATTTAATCAGCAGCAAACAAAGCCGTAATTCGCAGTGAACTCTTACCAGATGTGAAGTGGTCATCACACCCACGGGTGTAATTAGCTTCTTCCTCAGGCCAAGTTTACATTAGACCGTATCTGTCTCGTTTTCTTCGCGGATGCACTGTCCGTTTACATTAAACCGCCTGGAAACGCCGGGAAACGGGAATCCGCCAGGGTCCACGTATTCAATCCAGATCGTGTCAGCTCCGGTGCTGTGTAAACATTGAGAATACGCGGATACGCTGTGCTGAGCTCTAGCTGGCGTCGTCATTGGACAACGTCACTGTGACATCCACCTTCCTGATTCGCTGGCGTTGGTCATGTGACGCGACTGCTGAAAAACGGCGCGGACTTCCGCCTTGTATCACCTTTCATTAAAGAGTATAAAAGTATGAAAATACTGCAAATACTGATGCAAATACTGCCCATTGTGTAGTTATGATTGTCTTTAGGCTTGCCATCCTTCCACTTGCAAGTGGTAAGTGACTTGCGCACAGCGGCTCAGTCCCGAATCACTGCTCGTGCGCTTCACTCGCGCGCTCTGTGAGCTGCGCAGGGCCGGAGTGCGCACCCTCCAGAGGGCACTCGCTGTTCAGGGCGGAGTGATTTGGAGCGCAGCCGCTGAGGAGGAAGCGATGAGCCGTAGTGACACATTTCAACTTACGTGCCGAATTAGTCATGTGATTAGCGTATCCGTGTATTGGCGTTGCTGTGTGCACGCGAATCGTGTATTGGCGTTGCTGTGTGCACGCTAATTGTTTCAAAAACGTTAATCTGATGATCCGCTGATACGGTCTAATGTAAACCCCACCTCAGTTACGTCCTTACGATGCATGTTTTTGAACCACAGCATACGCTCGGCGTTCCCTGGACAGTTCTTCATCTGTTTTGTCGCCGTTTTTAATTATTTTGGGAGTTCTGACGAACCGTTTCTCTTCGTCACGGGCAGCATTGTTACTGCAGTTATATACCGTACACCAAGTAGGCATTGTCTTTCTTCAAAGGGAATGGAATCAATCAAAAGAAAATCATGAAGTGTTGCAGCAGCTCATACGTGATGCGCCGCTATCTTGGTTGTTGTTGTTATCATCCAAAATGGCGGACTTCCGGTTTGGAAAATAAGCATGACGTCACGTGCAAACAAAGAATACTGTACATGCGTATTTACAATGCAAACACATTGTTTCTTAACAAACATCCCATGACTGGTTATATACAGTAGCAGCACTATTACACTCAAGGTTTACCCTCTTTCACTCTCCGTCTTCTGTTCTTCTTTTGTATTCATCCCCCATTTTCTGTGCGTGTGTGCTTAGTCAGGTAGCCCTCTCCCCTTCCTCCCCAGGCAGCTGTGATATTAGTTGATGCTTCAGCAGTAGTGTGATGCCTCAGGACGACATTACTGTCTCAGCAAAGATTACAGAGGTTGCTGGCCGGTGGATTTATAGGCATTGATTATGCCACTGTAAGGCTACTGGATGGCCAGTTAGAGATGGAGGCGGTGGCAAAGGGATAAGGGGTTGTAGGCAGAGAGAAGCCGTGGACGTGTAAACAAAAGCCTAGTGGACGGCTGCACAGCCGGACATTTTTCCTCCGCAGACCGTTACGGCAGCGTCACCTTGACTACGAGCCTGTCACCGGGTGTCCTGCAGGGCCTGAGAAAGCGCGATGTGAGAAAATCTGAGTGATCCACAAGAAAACAAGTGTTCAAAGATTCACAAACGCAAACAGACTCTCAGATAGACAGGTCAACAAAACGACCCATCGTTAACCCTTTTGAAACTGGCACTCACACCCTCTGAGGTTTTCCTCCGTGAATTATTGACTGGGTGGCTATAGATGGATGGCTGAGCTGTGACAGTCGGGCAAAGAGGATCAATTTTCAGCGCTTGTCAAAACCAAGGAAAGCCGAGTAAATCAGCCAAGCAGAAAACCGACTGACGAACGGCAAGAAAAAAGGAAGTGACCTAATATAAGCATGCTGCCTCAGTGTCAGATGATAAATCATATTGAGCGCGTCTGACGATGCTAATGCTGCAATATTTTCCCTCGTCACATCACACGAACAGGCCAACAATGGAGCCCTAATGAAAATCAGCAGGCAAAATGCAGCAGCACAGACGGCAGCATGGATTGCCATCAATTTCCCATTTTGCTGGCATGAGGAGAAAAATGAGTACTATTTGCATGTCTGATTATTGCATAAATCAAATCTTGTTTTTTGGTTTTTTTCAATCTGGGAAAATTATATATGAAAAGAAAGGCAAGGAAGGCGGCACGGTGGTGTAGTGGTTAGCGCTGTCGCCTCACAGCAAGAAGGTCCGGGTTCGAGCCCCGTGGCCGGCGAGGGCCTTTCTGTGCAGAGTTTGCATGTTCTCCACGTGTCCGCGTGGGTTTCCTCCGGGTGCTCCGGTTTCCCCCACAGTCCAAAGACATGCAGGTTAGGTTAACTGGTGACTCTAAATTGACCGTAGGTGTGAATGGTTGTCTGTGTCTATGTGTCAGCCCTGTGATGACCTGGCGACTTGTCCAGGGTGTACCCCGCCTTTCGCCCATAGTCAGCTGGGATAGGCTCCAGCTTGCCTGCGACCCTGTAGAAGGATAAAGCGGCTAGAGATAATGAGATGAGATGAGAAGAAAGGCAAGCAAGGCAGCACGGTGGTGTAGTGGTTAGCGCTGTCGCCTCACAGCAAGAAGGTCCGGGTTCGAGCCCCGTAGCCGGCGAGGGCCTTTCTGTGCGGAGTTTGCATGTTCTCCCCGTGTCCGCGTGGGTTTCCTCCGGGTGCTCCGGTTTCCCCCACAGTCCAAAGACATGCAGGTTAGGTTAACTGGTGACTCTAAATTGACCGTAGGTGTGAATGTGAGTGTGAATGGTTGTCTGTGTCTATGTGTCAGCCCTGTGATGACCTGGCGACTTGTCCAGGGTGTACCCCGCCTTTCGCCCGTAGTCAGCTGGGATAGGCTCCAGCTTGCCTGCGACCCTGTAGAACAGGATAAAGCGGCTAGAGATGAGAGAAGAAAGGCAAGCAGCGAACAATGCAGGGCGCTGGCAAACGAAAGACTGGTACGGGAGGAGCAGAACTCCTTTCCTTTTTTCACTGCAGTGCTGTTTCCTACCGTTAAAGCATTGCGAGATCTTCACCTGGTGAATTAGGCTTTCTCCGCATCTGCATTTAGACCATAACTGAGTCTCGGTCAGTTTTCCAGGCCTGGTTGGGAATATTGCTTGCTCGTTGACTCCGGTAGCCGTGAAAGCTCCTGCCTGTCCACGTTCTGAGCTTCTGTTTGTGCCTTGTGATGCTCGCTTTGTACGTGAGCACATTACACCATGGCATGCGTAAAACATCTTGTCCTTGGCGCTGGAATCAGATCAAAGTCACGGTACGTCTTTCAGTTTCATTTTATGTTTATTTCCATGTCCTTTCCTGACGCATTCTTGCTGGTTCTGTTCTCTGCTGGAGAAGTGAAAACAATGTACATTGTTTTGGCCCCCTCCAGGTCTTGAGCAGTGAGGTCTAGCAGCAAACTACAACACAGGATGCCAAAGTTCAAACAGCAAACACTCCCTGCTCTTTGATCATGGCTTTCATCTACCGTATAAAATTAAATTCACTCGACTTCAGTCGAAAAAAAAAAAGCCGAAGAATATCGTTTCATCCTCATTCATTCTCTTTATTCTTATTTAGCTTCTGGTGATTCATGAACAGTGTATGAATTACACCATGCTTGCATAAGACTACACATTAATCTCCCGTGCTTTGTTCCAGGAAGAGCAGAACCGCGGAAAGCCCAACTGGGAACACCTGAACGAAGACCTGCACGTCCTAATCACAGTAGAAGATGCTCAGAACCGTGCTGAGATCAAACTCAAACGAGCCGTGGAGGAGGTGAACAAGTTGCTGGTGCCTGCAGTAAGTTTCTCTCACATCACTTCCTGCTACAGCTCGTGACCTTTATTCTTGTTGCACAGCAGAACTATTTTTACCACTGAAATGAATGTATTGGAGTGAAAGAGAAGCAGTGTCATAAGACAAAAGTTTTTGGACGGAAGGTGAAATGAATTTTTTTTTTTGAGCATGCCGTTTATAGAGAATTTTACCGTATGGGGGAAAAAAAAGGCATTAGGCACGACTGAACAGGAGTAAATATCTGCGTGTGAGAGTTTCTTGTGTCTTGCCTTGACTGATGAGTTGATTATGCAGCTTCTCCAGACCTTTGGGTGCTTATTAGAGTATTCATTTCATTCAGAATAGCATCATCACATCGCCAGATATAATGTCTACCCTTTAAAACCAATTATCAAAGATTGCACTACTTGGCATTCCACTGTACACTGCAGCCGAGTTGCCGATCATCCCAAGTGTCAGCTTTATCCGAGCAAACGAGTCTTCGGACAGTTTTGTTTTGCTGGTGTGTTTAATGCATGCATGTGTGTGTGTGTGTTTTGTGCTATTCTTTGAGCAACTCCACATTTCCTCTTTTTGTTTCCATTCGCTGCCGTGTCACTTGACAAGTAGGAAATGAAATTTACTCTCATCACGCTGGAGAAAGAGGAAGTGCTCCTCTTCGTGCTGCTGCAATTGAGTAATTGTTTAGATCACTAGCGTTCTTTCGCCATGGCCTTTTAAACATTTTCATCTGTGCTAATTCCTTCGAGTTGGGAGTTTCATTTGAATCCGTAAGTGCACGGGATGGGTGTTGTGGACATTTGCACATTATCCCTTTGTGAAACTGAGGTCTCTGAAATACCGGCCTTCAAGTATGTGCTATATTAAGGCTACACCCACACGACAACGGCAACGAGATTTTATTAAAAAAAATATATCGCGTCCACATGGGCAACGGATCAGTAAAATATCAGGTCCATATGGCAACGCAACGCTTGCTGAAAACGATGCAATACACATGCCACACCTCTAGGGGCGCTGTAAGACGGTCCCATCGGAGACACCAGAACAATAGAAGTAGGCGCATGCACATAAACATAGACATCCTATTATTACGTAGACGGAGCATCCAACGTAAATTCTAAAAGCACTGACGAGATGCGGGGCCGCCATCTTGGAGTGGTGATACGCTGCACTCAGTGTAATGCGCTGGCAGCGCTGGCTCGCATTTTTTTGTCATACATGTAGCTATGATAAAGGATAGCGGCGGGGTTATTATTCATAGTTGGCTTCACGTTAATAGAATATCCTGATATTAAAGTGCCATTCCACCATTGGATGTATTCTTTGGCATAAAATACAATATATTTTATGACAACATGACTAGACAGAGAAATCTTTTAGCTCCAAAATGATATATCAAACATCATTTTTTGACAACGACAAGTATATTAATTTTGCGACCAAAGTCACCTACCCTTTTAATTTCCGCGCGTGATGTCATCGGCAGGTTCCCCTTCTTGTGTACCACGTGTCGGTCTATTTTTAGACCAGGAAACCCCCAAAGTGAGAGAGTCATTTCTCCTCGTATATGGGGGCCGAAAAAATTGCAAAAAATTTTGAGTTAATCTTTCAGTTAGCTAGATTTATTGGTATTAGCTAGATTTATTGGTATTATTTTTATCGCGTTCTATCCGCCATTGCTGATAACATGTGCCACGTCACACGTCACGTGGTACACAAGAAGGGGAACCTGCCGATGACATCACGCGCGGAAATTAAAAGGGTAGGTGACTTTGGTCGCAAAATTAATATACTTGTCGTCGTCAAAAAATGATGTTTGATATATCATTTTGAAGCTAAAAGATTTCTCTATCTAGTGATACCATTTATATATGTTGTCAAAATATTAGGGCTGTAACAATATGCGTATCGAAATCACGATACGCAGAGCCACGATCCGTGTCGCGATACAAGAAGGCAGAATCGCGGTACACCCTTTCAAACTTCTCCTCAGCCCAAAAACAGAGGCGCTTCCAAACTTCAATTTATGAATACTTTACTTTTTATTTAAATTACATTTTAAACTTACTTAAATTACTTTTATTTTTTATATCTATTAGTAAGTCGTTTTTTCGCCGACCTGCGACAATCTTCTGCGAGTCACGCAACGTCCACACTCGCCACTGGCAGAGCATTAATTTCTTTTAAGCGGTCGCCATTCTGTTTGCGACGCGGGGAGCGAATCTGTAAACAAGCAGCTCATTGGCTGGCTAGGTGTGCCACAAGCCAATCACAATCACTTGACCGGAAAGGCATGCAGTGTTGCCAGATTGGGCGGGTTTAGGTGCTTTTTGGCTGGTTTTGAACACATTTTGGGGTGGAAAACGTTAGCAATATCTGGCAACACTGAAGGCATGTCTGCTTGGGCGGAAGCCTTCTGCGGCAGTTACATTTTGACACGCGAGCAATGTTTCACTATAAAAATTCCGTAATTTTCATCTGTTTTCCGCGATCACAGAAAATCATTGGCCCTATGAGAGTGAGACAGTGAGAGAGCCACCCCTATACCCCCCCCCCCCCCCCCCCCCCAAAAAAATCTTAACGGATTTACACGATTTGGAAAAATGACTTTTTCAGAACCGAAAAAAACAGAGCTTCCGGCTCAACAGTATTATTTTGAGAAATAAAACAGTCTTTGAATATACATTTGTTCATTTTTGCATACATATTACTCATTCTCTGCAGTGGTCTGAATTATTTGTTATTAAATAGTTAATGTAAGTAAGTAAATGTTAATAAGTCAAATTTACTACTTTAAAAAAACATTTAAAAAAAAATCGTGTGCGTATCGAATCGTGGGTCAAAAATCACGATACGAATCGAATCGTGAGTTGGGTGTATCGTTACAGCCCTACAAAATATATTGTATTTTATGCCAAAGAATACATCCAATGGTGGAATGGCACTTTAAGTGAACAGACGTCGGAGATTGTTGAAGTTGAGGAAACGGTGATTAATATCCTACAAAAAATGTGTGAATACTAAATACATTAGATATAAACAGCTTAACGTTTTTCTATCGGCTACAACCACCAATCTGTTGCAATGGATAGGGTCAATTCAGGTAAAGTGGGACACTTTTTTAAATAAAATGCGGTTTTAACAATCTAAATCCATTATAATGATTCAAATGTGTGTATGTTTTCTTTAAATAGATTGTTAAGAACATATCAAAGGGGAAATGAATCTATTCAGTGAATTTATAAGAGATGGCGAAGGGTAATCTTGTAGCATTTCCTCTACTGTTATTTACAGGTTACTTTAACCGACAAACTTTTTTTTTTTTGAAACCGAGAAAAATGTGACAGGTTAGCGTAGGTTAACAGCCCTACCCCTAACACAATCTAGACTGTACATTTATACCCGTTGGTGTTCACAATCATCATAATTTCTTCATCATTTATTTCGACTTTATCATATTTAATTTCATTCATGTCTATTATTGTCATACTCTTATGTATTAGACTAGTGCTACCTGATGATGATTTAAGTCTCTTAGCTCCTTCTCAGCTCTGGTAGTATACTATTTAAAAAAAAACAACAAATAGTACGGTAATGTTAAATCTTACTTGTGAAAAGTAATCCCCCTGCTTCTGTTTGAAACGGTTCGCTCGTTTGAGCAGGAGTACGCTGAGCACCAGCCTGGCATTTTGTCTCTTGTCTTCTTCTTCAGTCGTGTAGTATGGTGCAGTAATAGACGTTACCTTGATATACATATGAGTATCTCGCGCTTATCTCACCACTCCAAGATGGCGACCGTATTTCTCGCGTCAGAACAGCCAACGCTCCGTCTACGTAATAATAGGATGTCTATGCGCATAAACCCCTTCTTCTACCCAGCGTGAAGCACTGTCAGGAACAAACACACAACAACAAGAAGATGGCTGCGACTACGCGAGGAAATCGTGCCTTCTGTGTGTACAAATTAGTTTTATTAGTGTGCATAGTTTTCATCTCATCTCATTATCTGTAGCCGCTTTATCCTTCTACAGGGTCGCAGGCAAGCTGGAGCCTATCCCAGCTGACTACGGGCGAAAGGCGGGGTACACCCTGGACAAGTCGCCAGGTCATCACAGGGCTGACACATAGACACAGACAACCATTCACACTCACATTCACACCTACGGTCAATTTAGAGTCACCAGTTAACCTAACCTGCATGTCTTTGGACTGTGGGGGAAACCGGAGCACCCGGAGGAAACCCACGCGGACACGGGGAGAACATGCAAACTCCACACAGAAAGGCCCTCGCCGGCCACGGGGCTCGAACCCGGACCTTCTTGCTGTGAGGCGACAGCGCTAACCACTACACCACCGTGCCGCCCGTGCATAGTTTTATATAACTTAATTTTCTTATTGTGTGTGAACATTTTGAAAAACATTTTTATATAATTTATATAACTTTTTATATTGTGTGTGAACATTCTGAAAAGCAGTCTTATCCAATAAAAAAAAAGAAATTCAAGAAATGCTTCAGTTACTTGTTTATTTAAAAGAAAAGCTGTATACAAAAGTGAATGCAATGCAGTGGTTCATACAAAACAGCGAGAGTGCTGCTTGTTCTAGTCATGTGGTTGTGACGTCATCGTAAACAAATCCGTTCTACTCATCCAGACGACTTCGCAACGGCGCCGTTGCCAGATTTTTCCACTCTGGAACCCGTTCTCAAAAAATATCGTTGTGGGGCACCCAAAACGCCGGTGCCGTGTGGACGCCAGGCCGAAACGATAAACAATTTTATCAGATTCACCTGAATCCGTTGCCATGTGGACAGGGTCTAAGTGGACCTGAATATTTAATAACTAATGACCTAAAAGGTGACGGCACGGTGGTGTAGTGGTTAGCGCTGTCGCCTCACAGCAAGAAGGTCCGGGTTCGAGCCCCGTGGCCGGCGAGGGCCTTTCTGTGTGGAGTTTGCATGTTCTCCCCGTGTCCGCGTGGGTTTCCTCCGGGTGCTCCGGTTTCCCCCACAGTCCAAAGACATGCAGGTTAGGTTAACTGGTGACTCTAAATTGACCGTAGGTGTGAGTGCGAATGGTTGTCTGTGTCTATGTGTCAGCCCTGTGATGACCTGGCGACTTGTCCAGGGTGTACCCCGCCTCTCGCCCGTAGTCAGCTGGGATAGGCTCCAGCTTGCCGGCGACCCTGTAGAACAGGATAAAGCGGCTACAGATAATGAGATGAGAGATGAGACGAACCTAAAAGGTTAATTTCATCTGGTGGATTTGATCTTGATTTATTTTGATGAGTATAACTCCGCTAGCTCACGTGATGCGTCAGGCTGAGGTCAGCTGATGGACTAGTAGCTTCATGTAGGTCATGGTTATTGGATTACGTGAGCTGCCACTGATGAATTCAAAGCTATGGGGAGTCTGCTAACAGCTAGGGCATGACCAGAATCCCACTATGTTGATTTCATTATCTGCAAGGCATTAATGAAGAACACGAGACGACAGAGTCTATGACCGGAGCACCTGGAGGCCCCTAAACTGTGTGTATTAGCACGATTAGTCTGTAGACCTACATTCATTTGTTTCCAGTCAGATTTTGTCTGACACTACTTTGTCTGTATTCAATAAAAAGTTCACCTGTTTGGAAGAACTGACAAATGAGCTTGTGTTCCTGGATCACTTTTGCATCTTGCATCTTCAAGATGGACATTTTACAACAAGCGCATCATTTATGGCTATTCCCTGAAGTAACCAGAACAAACAACACGGGCGTTTGGTTTTTTGTATCTTCACTGCTACCTGCTACTACTGCCTGTGTTATTATCCTGATCTCTGACATTCTATCGAGCAACACTGAGCACCATAGGAGCAATCTGAAGAGTTAAGGGTAAAGAAAGAGCAGCGTAATCACCATGAATCCTGAACCCACTCCCACAGACTTCCCTAGGACTGTGAATCAAGTGTACGAGCAATAGCACTGACTTTTCAACTAAATACATGATTCATTGTTTTATATGATTCATCCTCTTATGTGACTTCTTGCCTGTGACCATACTGCAGTCACTCACAGAGATTCTTCGCTAAAACATGAGTAAAAAAATGCAGCATTACTAACTTTGGCGTATTTTATAAACATAATTTGAGTTATTTGACTATTTAACTAACTCGTTAGTCTGGCTAACACGACTTCAAAGCTCTGCGAGCATTTGGTCTGGCAAAGATATTAAGCCCAACCGTTTCCCAAAGCGCGTGGTTGACCCGCCTCCCTGAAATGCCTCAGTTTGCTACTGGTCGAAGCCAGAAAAGGCTGTGACGAAGCTTAAACCAATCACATCACTCTTTCCTCTGACGTATGTGACGCGACGGAAACTGCTTGAGTAACAGGAAGAAGATAAATACCTCCAGGGCTGCTCTTTGCTCCGTTTTCAATGAGAACTTCCCGTTGAATGCTTTCAATACAGCATCTACCGCTGTGTCAAAGGCTTGCCGCTGCTCCATGTTCGTAATGTTTCTAGTGAATGAAGCGCTTCCGGCATAGATTCTGTAAACAATCTATGGCTTCCGGTCGCAGTTCTACTACGTCAGTGCCTTGAACACGCCTCTACCCAGGGCCGCTGGAGATGCTCAAAGTTGATTGGCTCCCGATTTTTCGGGAACTTGGAAGAGCTGGAGATAGCTTGCCTTGCCAGACTAAGTTCGCAACAGGCCCTCGTGTTGCGTCACACTTAGGATGGGCGGGCCCAGGCTACTAACTCGTATTTAAATGATCATGTACTTGCTATCGAAGCTAGATATAACAGACTTATTTGCAGAGGTGGACAAAGTACCCAACTTCATTACTTAAGTCAGAGTACAGATCCCGCCAGTCAAATGTTACTCCGATACAAGTGAAAGTTGCCCAGTCAAATTTTTACTTAAGTTAAAGTACTTGCTTTTAAAAATACTTCAGTATTAAAAGTACATTTTCTGTCTATTTTTAGACAGGTTTACTTCTTCTCTGATTCAGGAGCTTGGTAGCAAATTTGAATTTCCCTCCGGGGATTAATAAAGTAATTCTGATTCTGAACACATCGTTGTATTATTGCCACAACAAAAACAGAAATGTGAATTCGCAAAATGAACGCGTGCTGTGCCATCATGGTGGTTTAACGTTAAACTAGCTAGTCAGTGAAACTCCACCTGACATGCTAGCAAACTCTTTTCAAACTCAAATCATATTTGGTAGCTAACGCTACTAGAAAAGAAAGATTTCTACATTCTGTTTATTTGGCAAGATTATGCTAAAACATATATTTCTGAAAGTACTAAAGATAAGTTAACGTTATTCATGTTAGCGTAACTCCGTGTTTACATGCTAACTAACAGTGTCCAAGTTAACTAGCTATGTGTTAACGTTAGCCGTGAACAAGGCAATGGCAACTTGGTGGGCAAATCTATAGAAAGTCGTTCGACTAACCAGACTGCATAGCTATTGTTAGCTTTAAAAGCGCAGACAACTTCATTGCAAGCTTTCTCTTAGAATAAAACGTTTACAGACCTCAATATGCTCCCGCAGGTTGGATGGCGAGTTTTTGTAGGCCGCGATATGGTTCGTTTTTGGCAAACATTTAAAACGAAACGAATCTGTAATCCTTTCAGAAAACTGAAACATGGGTTCTACTGTAGGTATGGCCATGGGTGCGTGTATGCTCCAGAAGAACCGCCTTCTTCCATTCTGCCATCACCTGATCGTGTTAAATAATGCTGCGGAGAAATCATTGAACTTGATTTTATACAGTCTGTGGACGAGACGTGACGCTAGTGATTACTGATCGGCTGCCTCAGTGTCACCTGCGAAAAAACCAATCACGTTTTAGAAAAGAAAAAAACATCCACTTTCAAAGCTGCTTCATAGTAACGAGGACCTTGACAGAAATGTAGTGGAGTGAAAAGTACAATATTTGTCTTTCAAATGTAGTGAAGTTAAAGTCATAAGTTTCCAAAAAATAATACTCAAGTAAAGTACAGATACTCAGAAAGTGTACTTAAGTACCGTACTTAAGTAAGTGTACTTCGTTACTGTCCACCTCTGCTTATTTGATATCTTGTGTGGGTGACATACTGGCACAGTAAGTAGACTGCCACCTCACAGCTACACTATATTAGCCTGGGCCCGCCCATCCTAAGTGTGACGCAACACGGGGGCCTGTTGCGAGCTTAGTCTGGCAAGGCAAGCTATCTCCAGCTCTTCCAAGCTCCCGAAAAATCGGGAGCCAATCAACTTTGAGCATCTCCAACGGCCCTGGGTAGAGGCGTGTTCAAGGCAGTGACGTAGTAGAACTGCGACCGGAAGCCATAGATTGTTTACAGAATCTATGCCGGAAGCGCTTCATTCACTAGAAACATTACGAACATGGAGCAGCGGCAAGCCTTTGACACAGCGGTAGATGCTGTATTGAAAGCATTCAACGGGAAGTTCTCATTGAAAACGGAGCAAAGAGCAGCCCTGGAGGTATTTATTGAAAGGAAGGACGTTTTCGCCTTGCTCCCGACCGGCTTCGGTAAGAGTTTAATCTACCAGTTAGCCCCGTCGCGTCACATACGTCAGAGGAAAGAGTGATGTGATTGGTTTAAGCTTCGTCACAGCCTTTTCTGGCTTCGACCAGTAGCAAACTGAGGCATTTCAGGGAGGCGGGTCAACCACGCACTTTGGGAAACGGTTGGGTTTAATATCTTTGCCAGACCAAATGCTCGCAGAGCTTTGAAGTTGCGTTAGCCAGACTAACACTATATGGCCTAAAGTATGTGGACACCTCACAAATCACCCTTGAAAATATTTCATTCTTTCGTAATGCTCCAGTATACAAAGCCTTTCTAGACAATTGTGTAATTCATACTTTGTGGCAGTGGTTTGGGGAAGGCCCACATATTGGTGTGATGGTCAGGTGTCTACATACTTTTGGCCATATAGTGTACAGGATCCCCAGTTTGATCCTGAGATTGGGTCTGTGTGGAGTTCTCCCAATGCCTGCACAGGCTTTTTCTAGTTTATTCCATCCATTCATTATCTACAACACTTGTCCCACTTGCAGGGGAAACTGGAGCCAATCCCAGCTGACTCTGAGTGAGAGGCAGGGTGTCAAAGTATAGCAGCGTCGAACAACCATTAACACTCATGGGCAGTTTAGAGTAGCCATTTGACTTCATCCACATGTCTGTGGAGTATGGGAGGAAACCCGAGAACCCAGAGGAAACCCATGCATGGTTTAGAAGATGCGAGCTCCACCCAGTCGGCTGCGAGTTTTGAACACGGAACCTTCTTGCTATGAGGAGACAGTGTTAACCGCTGCACCACCGTGCCGGCCTGAGTTTATTCCAACTTTCCAAAAACACGGCAGTAGGATAAAGCAGTTACTGAATGTATAAATGGATGAATGATACCTTACGTGATATACCTTATCCAGCTATAGTGAACGTGCACTACTTTTGCTTTTGGCTTGATCACAATTGGCTGTTCACAAAAGCTCTGCTGTATCCAGGAAGTGTTTGATGGCTGTGGTGTGGTGAAATCTGCCTCACCGTGTGACGGCAGAAAATCAAGCCCAACTTTAGGTACCTGTAATACGTTCCTGATGTGGGTGGAGTACAGAAGCACGGCAGGCGAGAGATGATGTTCACACACACTTTTTATTTTCTTAATGCTTTTCAGCTTTACCGTTTGTTCTAGACACACACACACACACACACACACACACACACACACACACACACACACACACACACACACACACACACACAGTTGTGTTCTGGTCTGGGGGGAGATCCCTTCTCTCTGCTCTCTCCCTCCTTTTCTATCCTCCACTGTTACTGCAACAAACACACACACACACTGAATTGACAACAGGTGCACTGACTTTGTCACTCACCTTCCGTGGCCTCGCCCTCCATTCACAAACTGATGCTAAGCCACGCCCCCGCTGCCACAGTATCATTTAACTTTTTAAAGTGCATATTCGGGACCAATTTCGTTTTATTTTTTTTATATGAAAGCATGTCCCTTTACACACTCATCCAGTAGGGTAATTTTGCACAAGGCCATCTGTCTACAGCAGAAAAAAATAAAATAACAAAACGCGTCTGGAAAAATCCCAAGGGAGTCTGGAGCCAGATTCGTGACGTCACCTGCGGAAGCGCCAGCAGGCTGCGAGAGCTTTGCACGGTTTCAGTGCACAGCCTGTGTAGACCAAGCGCTCCCATTTCTCTCTCATTGTCCGGTCTTTTGGGAAACGATGAGCACTAATCCCATCAAGATTGGTGTTGCTACACCCTCCTACCATACATCTGTTAACCATTTTAATAATTACGTGATAACGTTGAAGAAATTTGCAGAAAACCACCAGGTCATTTTCTCACAAACAAACCAGCGCTGATGTAGGATTCAGAGGGAGGCGTCCCGCACGCGACGTCACGAAAATCAGTGTTTGCCGGGAAATTCAAATGCTAAGTTTTTTCAGAGGCGGACCAATTCGCCTCAAATGGTTTGATTTCAACTGAATTTTTCTGGTATTGTGCAAGATAAAAAAATTGCGCAAAATGTGACAGATATTTGACCAAAGTTTAATATAAAATAGGAGAATTACATTGATCTTGCTCCTGAATTTACCCGTGATATGCACTTTAATGTTTAATGGTTTGGGGCGGCACGGTGGTGTCGTGGTTAGCGCTGTCGCCTCACAGCAAGAAGGTTCTGGGTTCAAGCCCAGCAACCGACGAAGGCCTTTCTGTGTGGAGTTTGCATGTTCTCCCCGTGTCCGCGTGGGTTTCCTCCGGGTGCTCCGGTTTCCCCCACAGTCCAAAGACATGCAGGTTAGGTTAACTGGTGACTCTAAATTGACCGTAGGTGTGAATGTGAGTGTGAATGGTTGTCTGTGTCTATGTGTCAGCCCTGTGATGACCTGGCGACTTGTCCAGGGTGTACCCCGCCTTTCGCCCGTAGTCAGCTGGGATAGGCTCCAGCTTGCCTGCGACCCTGTAGAAGGATAAAGCGGCTAGAGATAATGAGATGAGATGAGATTGTTTAGTGTGTAGGTTGTGGGTGGTTTATACAGACCTGGCAACCTGTAACAGAATCAGTGCAGCTGCTCTGTCATGAAGCAGCGCTGTTTTGTTTTTTTTTGTTTTTTTATTAAACCTAGAGGTGGATGATATTAAAAAAAACAGATATATAATTTTTTTTTCCCCAGGACTGTGTTCCTCTGATAACAGAAACAAAGCTCCAGCTCTCTCTGCTCTTAATCTGTTCTGTTCTTTCAGGATTTATCGCGCACGTCACTCTTTGTTGAGTTTTTTATGCCCGAGTTGTTTGAAACCAATCTGGGTTTTCTGCATCGAATAAGGAAGCGGCTTCACCTGTAAGAAAATGCAAGCAGAAAAAAAAATAAAACGAGATTCTTAAGCAAACTCTTCCATCCTCACTTCTGACTTTCTATTTTTGTAAAATACATTTTGAATACAACTGTGAATTTCTCTGGAGTTTTCAGGCTGAGCTCCTCTCCTCTTATTCTTTAACCGCTCATTTCCTCGTTGTTTTTGAAGCATTTGCTTCTATTTGTTAACATTTGTCTTGATAGCGGGGAGACGGTAATGCCTTTTATCCATTTCTCTGTTTGAACAAGCAAAAACGGCGCAAAAATTAATGATATTGAAGACAGATTAAGCCTTGCTTGCATGAAAGACGGTGTCTGTCTGACCCCAGCTGTATTTGTCACGTGATGCGTGACGTCATGCACAAGGGGTCTATAAACAATACACATCCCATACTACAACAGTGGGGGGATATAAAATAACTTGCAGAGCAGTAAATGAAGCTGAGACTAAGAAAACAGCCAAGTCGTAATGGTGGATACGTAGTGAGGGACGTTTTTAGGAACTGAAATAAAAGATCAAAAAGCCTAACTTCTGTGGTGCTAGATCGTAATATGCGTTCATTCCAACTTGCCCAGTCAGGCATGTCGGGGACATATCCCACTTGCACGAATGCATGTTTCACTTGCCCCGGGCAATCGGGCAGTCCTTAAAGTGCATCTCATCTCATCTCATTATCTGTAGCTGCTTTATCCTGTTCTACAGGGTCGCAGGCAAGCTGGAGCCTATCCCAGCTGACTACGGGCGAAAGGCGGGGTACACCCTGGACAAGTCGCCAGGTCATCACAGGGCTGACACATAGACACAGACAACCATTCACACTCACATTCACACCTACGCTCAATTTAGAGTCACCAGTTAACCTAACCTGCATGTCTTTGGACTGTGGGGGAAACCGGAGCACCTGGAGGAAACCCACGCAGACACGGGGAGAACATGCAAACTCTGCACAGAAAGGCCCTTGCCAGCCACAAGGCTCGAACCCGGACCTTCTTGTTGTGAGGCGACAGCGCTAATCACTACACCACCGTGACGCCCTTTGGTCAAATATCTGTCACATTTTGCGCAATTTTTTTACGTTGCGCAATACCAGAAAAATTCAGTTGAAATCAAGCCATTTGAGGCGAATTGGTCCGCCTCTGAAAAAACTTGGCATTTGGATTTCCCGGGAAACACTGATTTTCATGACGTCGCGTGTGGGACGCCTCCCTCTGAATCCTACGTCAGCGCTGGTTTGTTTATGAGAAAACGACCTGGTGGTTTTCTGCAAATTTCTTCAACGTTATCGCGTAATTATTAAAATGGTTAACAGATGTATGGTAGGAGGGTGTAGCAACACCAATCTTGATGGGATTAGTACTCATCGTTTCCCAAAAGACCGGACAATGAGAGAGAAATGGGAGCGCTTGGTCTACACAGGCTGTGCACTGAAACCGTGCAAAGCTCTCGCAGCCTGCTGGCGCTTCCGCAGGTGACGTCACGAATCTGGCTCCAGACTCCCTTGGGATTTTTCCAGACGCACCTTGTGCAAAATTACCCTTCTGGATGAGTGTGTAAAGGGACATACTTTCATATAAAAAAAAGCACGAAATTGGTCCAGAATATGCCCTTTAATGTCGAGCCCTGGATAAGTGGCTACAGATAATGGATGGATGTTTTAATGTTTTGGTTCCAAGAGGCTGGATGGATCTCTAAGTAATTACCGGGAAAGGAGAAGCTTTACTATGTCCACCAAGTTCTTCTGTCTCCTTGATTCTTTCTGTTAGGTTACTGCTGCTCTGCTCTACTCTTCTCTCTCCCTATCACTGTTTCTTTCCCACTCCCTGTTACTGTCCTCACCACTGAACCCTTCACCATCACAGTGCTCTTTTTTTTTTTAATTGGGACAAAATGTACTTTGGTGGTCCTCAGTTTATACGGGGTGCCTTCAACCCTGTATGCATGAGAAACACTGACTTCACTCTTGGCTTCCAGAGGCTCGTCTCAGAGAAGGAGATAAAAAAAAAAGTCTTTTTTTTTTCCTCTGTTTGCACTAAGAGCTGCTCCTGCTCATCAAGTGCATGCCATAATCCCCACTGAAATTTACATACAGATTGAAGGAGTTCCATGGTGCTTTATCTCCTAGCTGTGCTCCCAGGCAGGCAAATTAAGCAAGTCAGTGACGACAGCCTTTGTGGGAAATGTGCTGTCTTTAGTGACACACATTAGCAGAGGTCCTGTTGTGCCAATACTTGGCTGTTGGGTCATTGGAAAACCACTCATGGGCTGGGAAAAAAGGGGACAAACACGTGGTCTACCTGTCCACACCGAGTGATAGAGCGTATGTCATTCAACCCAGCGGTCATCATCATCATCATCATCATCATCATCATCATTACACTTATAATCAGAAATCATGTTTCTGCAGTAGGCTTGGTGCTGACAGGAGTGCAGTGGTCAGCGAGATGCTGGTAGCACAGTCAAAAGCAATTATCATCAGTGGCTTTGTGACAAAAATACAAAACGCTTAACTGCAGACACTTGCATCTGATTGTGCTGACAGAAGCAGCAATTCGCGCAAGCACACTCATGCACTTACCGCACATGACACTAATCTTGCACAACAAAGTTACAGTTAAATGTGTCAGCCATGTTCAGCTTGTGTCACCTTCAGAGCCACAGCAATACTTTTGAAGTTGGAAGGCCGAGGTAATATCGCTTTTAGGTAATATCGGCGGCACGGTGGTGTAGTGGTTAGCACGGTCGCCTCACAGCTGCCCCTTTTCCACCAAAGCAGGTTCAAGGCTAGTCTGGTTAACACCAGACCATATCACAAGTGAAATATGGTCTGGAATCCGCCTATTGAATTTCTCGTAGGGGAGGTGTGGTTTACGATTGTCAACGGCCGTTTATTGGACGTTGCGAATGTCTATCATTTGGCGTATACGTAGCCCATGGCCAATCATGGCAGTTGTACCCGGTGACGTAGTTAGAGCGACGAAGAGGCGAAGAAAGACTGTAACGCCAAACACTGTTCTTTTTTTAAAACAAACTTTCGCTCTAAACTATTGATCGAAAGTTTGGTTCGTATCACTCGCCGCCATGTTAAATGTGATCCGTAAACAGTCCCAAATAAACTACAAGCTTCCGTTTGTCGAGTAGTACGCATCACCGTCTTTCCACCCCTCCCCACTCTCTGATTGGCTCCCTAACTCAGGCGAGCCTTTAGACCATAGTTTCCATGCTGTCTTTTCAGATTGGAACAATTGTGCAAAGCAGCATGGGATTTCCCAGGCTAGTTCGGGGCCAGTGCTTAGTTTGGAACCGGGTTTTCTGTTTCCACTGACAAAGAACTGGCTCTGGGGCCAGAAAAACCGGTTCCAGGCTAGCACCAACTCTTTGCTGGGCCAGAGGAAAGAACCGCTTACGTCAGCGGGGGGGGGCAGAGTTGTTAAGACCAACAACAATAACAAGACCGCGAAAGATCGCCATTTTTAAGCAACGAGAAGCAGCAGCTGTACAAACGCGAAGTCATCCATTATTATTATTATTGTTGTTGTTGCTGCTGCTTCCGTGTTGTTTTTGCTTCGATATTCATGCCAAGGTTTATGCAAACGTAGTGACGTAACTGACGTATACAGCGACGTAATGACGTGGCTTCCCTTAGCACCGCGAGCTATGGAAAAGCAAACTGGTTCGCAGCTGGCTCGCAAGTTGAATGAGTTGTGAACCAGCACCAGCACTGGCCCCGAACCAGCCCTGGAACTGATTTGGTGGAAAAGAAGACAGCAAGAAGGTTCTGGGTTCGAGCCTAGCGGCCTGCAGGGGCCTTTCTGTGTGGAGTTTGCATGTTGTCTGCGTGGGTTTCCTCCGGGTGCTCCGGTTTCCCCCACAGTTCCAAGACATGCGGTTAGGTTAATATGGGACGGCTTTGGGCTGAGGCACCGAACTCCCAACTGCTCCCCGGGCGCTGTTAGCATGGCTGCCCACTGCTCTGGGTATGTGTGTGTTCACTGCTTTAGATGGGTTAAATCTCATCTCATCTCATCTCATTATCTCTAGCCGCTTTATCCTTCTACAGGGTCGCAGGCAAGCTGGAGCCTATCCCAGCTGACTACAGGCGAAAGGCGGGGTACACCCTGGACAAGTCGCCAGGTCATCACAGGGCTGACACGTAGACACAGACAACCATTCACACTCACATTCACACCTACGCTCAATTTAGAGTCACCAGTTAACCTAACCTGCATGTCTTTGGACTGTGGGGGAAACCGGAGCACCCGGAGGAAACCCACGCGGATACGGGGAGAACATGCAAACTCCGCACAGAAAGGCCCTCGCCGGCCCCGGGGCTCGAACCCGGACCTTCTTGCTGTGAGGCGACAGCACTAACCACTACACCACCGTGCCGCCAGATGGGTTAAATGCAGTGAGGAATTTCACAAGCGTGTGTGTGATGAATGAACTTCTCCTTCTTCTTCTTCTTCTTTTAGCACATATGCCAAACATTGTTTGATGTTTGAGGGATACTTTGTTCTTGACCTTTAAGTGCAAAATACCATGGGATTCTTTTCTTGGCATCTGTGCTCAAAACTCTACAGAAATCGATTTATCTGATCTGGAGCTCCTGATGAGTCATATTTCTAACAAATCAGCGTAGTAGTGACAATAAATTCGATGACCTCGTTTCTTGGACTGAGGCACGCAGCTCCAGCATGAAATTACTCAAATATCCCAGAGAAACCATCTTCAGGGGGGGGAAAAAAAAACCATACTAATATTCTTATTGAAAATATAAGCTGCTGGCCTGTTTTCTAACTTGCTAGAGAAAGTAACGCTCTCACTGATGTTATTTCAGCCAAAGCCAGCTCTAAATGGTCGTTGCTGACGGGGCTACTTTAATTAAAGTTCTGTCCATCAGCCTTCCTGCTGTGGCTCCCAGCCATAGTCAGGACAGATAGAGACAGCTTTAATTGTCATTGCTGGAGATAAAGTGGAATTTAAAATGGAGGTTTAAGGAGGTCGCAGGAGCTATTCACAAACATGCGGTGCAAACACATTGGCCATCAGCTGTCAGAGAAGCGAGGACACTAGAAGAACACGGAGGAGCTCTGGATTATCCTGAAGAGCCAACCACAGCGTGTCAATCACACAGCCGTTCCTGCTTCAGTCAACAGACCTCATGCTCAGCAGTTTTACGTCAGTGCTTGTGACCTCGAGGGAACCAGCGGATGTGTTCTCAGTCTAGTCATTGCATCAGTTTTAGGCCTGATTCCAGGATATCACTGTTTCATTGTCTTACACTCTTACCACACACACACACTCTCTGAAATACGCACTGAAACATGTTCACCTTCTCCAGCTCCCTTGTTTCATTCTCACTGTATTGGACTCGGAGCAGTGCGAGAGCCAAATAAAATTCCTCCTGTTCAGAGGACACTTAACTAGCTGTGTATCTGGGTGGAGAGCTCTGGACTTGAGCTTGGGGATTCCCGTCACAAGCACGTTCCAAGCATACTCTCACAAATGCAAGAATGTACACACAAATGCTGGCATCTCTATGAAGCACAAGTAGACGTGAAACGAGAAGAATCCCTGTGGGGGATGTCAGGAGCCACCATCGCTGTTTGCGACAAGGTGTGTGTTTATGAGTGCAGCCGAATGGAGAAATAAAAGGCCCAGTGGTTTGTGGGAGTTTCCATCTGTTCTCTGTGCAGCACAATAGGCTCCCTCTTGCATGACATGTTTTTGTGCCGCTTGCTGCTTCTCTGAGTGCTTCGTCCAGCTGCCCAGGCAGGGAGCCTCTCTTTCAACATGGCCCTTGCTTCTCTGACTGGAAATGGGGCTGGGTGTGTGTGTGTGTGTGTGTGTGTGTGTGTGTGTGTGTGTGTGTGTGTGTGTGTGTGTGTGTGCGTGTGAGTTAGGACCTTGGGACAAAATGAAGAACACAAATTGGTTTATAGAAATGTTACATTCCACGGATTTTCTTTCATTCTCCCAAGGAAGAAAAAGGTTCAAAATATTGTGTGTGAAGATATTAGCTGTCAGTAAACAGCTTCTGTTCTAATTCAGATTGCCTGGCCGTTTTTGTATAGCATTTTTAAGATATGAGATATAACTGTTTTCTTCCGACCAACTCTGGAGAGTGAAAGGGTCATCACAAATCTCTCATCTCATTATCTGTAGCCGCTTTATCCTGTCCTACAGGGTCGCAGGCAAGCTGGAGCCTATCCCAGCTGACTACGGGCGAAAGGCGGGGTACACCCTGGACAAGTCGCCAGGTCATCACAGGGCTGACACATAGACACAGACAACCATTCACACTCACACCTACGGTCAATTTAGAGTCACCAGTTAACCTAACCTGCATGTCTTTGGACTGTGGGGGAAACCGGAGCACCCGGAGGAAACCCACGCGGACACGGGGAGAACATGCAAACTCCACACAGAAAGGCCCTCGCCGGCTGCTGGGCTTGAACCCAGAACCTTCTTGCCGTGAGGCGACAGCGCTAACCACTACACCACCGTGCTGCCCCAAAACATTAAACATTAAAGTGCATATCATGGGTACATTCAGGAGCGAGATCAATGTAATTCTCCTATTTTATATCAAACTTTGGTCAAATATCTGTAACATTCTACATTCTCTGCAATTTTTTTACCTTGCGCAATACCAGAAAAATTCAGTTGAAATCGAGCCATTTGAGGCGAATTGGTCCGCCTCTGAAAAAACTTTGCATTTGGATTTCCCAGCAAACACTGATTTTCGTGACGTCGCGTGCGGGACGCCTCCCTCTGAATCCTACGTCAGCGCTGGTTTGTTTATGAGAAAACGACCTGGTGCTTTTCTGCGAATTTCTTCAACGTTATTGCGTAATTATTAAAATGGTTAACAGATGTATCGTAGGAGGGTGTAGCAACACCAATCTTGATGGGATTAGTACTCATCGTTTCCCAAAAGAGCGGACAATGAGAGAGAAATGGGAGCGCTTGGTCTACACAGGCTGTGCACTGAAACCGTGCAAAGCTCTCGCAGCCTGCTGGCGCTTCCGCAGGTGACGTCACGAATCTGGCTCCAGACTCCCTTGGGATTTTTCCAGACGCGTTTTGTTATTTTATTTTTTTCTGCTGGAGACAGATGGCCTTGTGCAAAATTACCCTTCTGGATGAGTGTGTAAAGGGACATGCTTTCATATTAAAAAAAAATAAAATAAAACGAAATTGGTCCAGAATATGCACTTTAAAAAGTTAAATGATACTGTGGCAGCGGGGGCGTGGCTTAGCATCAGTTTGTGAATGGAGGGCGAGGCCACGGAAGGTGAGTGGCAAAGTCAGTGCACCTGTTGTCAATTCAGTGTGTGTGTGTGTGTGTGTGTTTGTTGCAGTAACAGTGGAGGATAGAAAAGGAGGGAGAGAGCAGAGAGAAGGGATCTCCCCCCAGACCAGAACACAAGTGTGTGTGTGTGTGTGTGTGTGTGTGTCTAGAACAAACGTTAAAGCTGAAAAGCATTAAGAAAATAAAAAGTGTGTGTGAACATCATCTCTCGCCTGCCGTGCTTCTGTACTCCGCCCACATCAGGAACGTATTACAGGTACCTAAAGTTGGGCTTGATTTTCTGCCGTCACACGGTGAGGCAGATTTCACCACACCACAGCCATCAAACACTTCCTGGATACAGCAGAGCTTTTGTGAACAGCCAATTGTGATCAAGCCAAAAGCAAAAGTAGTCTTCTAAACCATGCATGGGTTTCCTCTGGGTTCTCGGGTTTCCTCCCATACTCCACAGACATGTGGATGAAGTCAACTGGCTACTCTAAACTGCCCATGAGTGTTAATGGTTGTTCGACACTGCTATACTTTGACACCCTGCCTCTCACTCAGAGTCATATACCCCTTTTCCAGTGGCGGCTGGTAGTCTTTCAAACAGGGGAGGCTGGTCGGTTACGATATTTCCAGATTTTAAAAGAAAAAACATCAATTTTGCCCATACTCTTGCCTCTGATCTGGCTGATTGTTGGCAGCGTCACAAACTGTGAAATAACAGGTTCTTTTGGCCCATTAGCCTACTGTCCAATATACATGATGGTGGTGTTGGGGGGGTATATTTTAACATTTTATATTTTAAAATTGTGGCATGTTGTTTAAAAATTGATCATTATTGAAAGCAGCTCTTTGTCAGGAACCTCAGCAGTAACAGCAGAGTGTTCTGGAATAGGCACAAGCACTGACCTTGGGGAGCCAAACATAGAGCTGGGTGCCACACATTTCATTCAGTGACACTTTCCCTATATTTTACTTATTTTGACTGAGAAATGTTTTATTGACAATTTTGATAACCCTTCACTTTTAATCCAGGTCTGTAGTGTGAAATGTTCTCGGCTGTGTTTTTGTTTAAAAATGTTTTCCAAATTGTAGCTGTGTTTAATTCATATCCAGAAAAATATATATTCCAATATAATATACTCAGCATAAACATTTTAAATAGATTCTATATTTTTGGTCCATCCATGACATATTACTAAAGTAGCCTATTTACTGTTGTTGATGTGGGTCACTTGCTGTTAGCCAATTCACTTTCTCGTACCAGGAGAGCTGAAAGGAACGAGTATTATTCCCTACCTTTTTCACCAAGTCAATTTGAGGCGTTGGTCTACCCTGCTCTTTAATTTTAATTTTTTCCTCGAAAGGAAGACTGGCAAATGGCTTCGCCAAAATTAAATCAGCAATGCTTGGCATCCGTGCGCAGCTTTCTTGCTAGCTGACTAGCCCCCTCAAGTTCAAGTTCAGTCACTCAAATAAACGAAATTTCTGGAACTAAGATAGCAAACTTGACAACACTATATTTACACTTTATTTACAATGAAAATATATACAAACTAAAAAAGCTGGTAGAAACCGTATGTAATGAATGAAATCGAAATGTAAGCTGATCTCTTACAATACACCACAGCACTTGTGAATCCGCATGGGACTGAACTGAAATTCACCGCTGCCTGTCTATAGTTGAAACGAGCTGTCAATCAAAGAAAATATCCGGCCGCTTTCACCAATCACCAGTCTCCTCGCGGAAACTGCCATGTCCCTCCCATGTGAGGCTGGGAGTCCGTAGGCAGGCATTTTCGCAGTATTTGTCCAATAACCGTCTTGCATTTTGAGATTGAAAAGCGCATAGCTCCCAAATGCCATTGAAGTCCACTGAGGCTGGGAGTCTGTGGGAGTCGGTGGGCGGGCGTTTTCACAGTATTTGTCCAATAATCGTCTTGCATTTTGATATTGAAAAGCGCAAAGCTCCCAAATGCCATTGAAGTGCACTGAGGCTGGGCTGCATCACGCTGTCACGAGGGGGAAAAACTCACGCACACATTAAAGTTATAAGGGAATGATTTCGCACTGTAGTTGGGTTGAGCACATATATTTCTATGATTCTGGATCTGAAATAGCAATGTTATGAGGTCGGCTATAACATAAGCCTAGCGCAATTCATCCTACATGATGTTCGTCATTTTTAGAGGAGGCTGAGCCTCCCTCATTGTCTTAGAGCAATCGCCCGTGCCCTTTTCCACCAAATCAGTTCCAGGGCTGGTTCGGGGCCAGTGCTGGTGCTGATTCACAACTTGTTCAACTTGCGAGCCAGCTGAGAACCAGTTTGCTTTTCCATAGCTCGGGGTGCTAAGCGGAGCCACGTCAGTTACATCGCTGTATACATCAGTTACGTCGCTGAGTTTGTATAAACCTTGGCGCGAACATCGTAGCAACAACAATACGGAGAAGAAGCAGCAGCAGCAACAACAACAATAATAATGGATGACTTCGCGTTTGTACAGCTGCTGCTTCTCGCCGCTTAAAAATGGCCACCTTTCGCGATCTTGCTATTGTTGGTCTTAACAACTCCGCCCCCGCTGATGTAAGCGGTTCTTTCCTCTGGCCCAGCAAAGAGCTGGTGCTAGCCTGGAACCGGTTTTTCTGGCCCCAGAGCCAGTTCTTTGTCAGTGGAAACAGAAAACCCGGTTCCAAACTAAGCACTGGCCCCGAACCAGCCCTGGTGGAAAAGGGGCAATAGACACACAGTGCGTTTACATGCACATAGAGAAAATCGAATTTCTGCCGCTGCTCGACTGAAATCGAAGTTCTAAATGGCATGGAAACACCTTAGCTCGGCTGAAATCGAACCGAACTTGATTTCTCGTAATCGAGCTACACGACCTAGATTATGCGATTGTAACCGAGCTACTTAGTGCATGTAAACCCTATCGAGCTACGTAGTCGAGCTACTTACTTCAGCACTGCCCCTTCCGGAAGTGACGAGTGACGAGACCACAAGCAGGAAACACAACAGCCTCGGTCGGCATGACAACGAATCATGACAACGGCATGAATCTTTTCTTTTTGTGGCATTGTTTGCACTGTTAAAATTTAGCTCACTTACTGTATCACCAAATACATCTGTACAGCTGTTGCATAGCTGTGAATTGTGTACATAAGTCATTGTATTTGTGCGTGCGTGTGTGTATATATATGTCCAACATCTGAAGAATGTCAATAAAAACAAAACAATTGAACTTTTTTGTGTGTTTATTAAGACATAAGTTAAATTGTAAGCAAAAAAATATTTTTTTTTGTAAGCAAAAAATGGAGTTTAGAAAAATATACAATTGTGCAAAATAAGTTGTCTTACAAAACCGTGGTCTGCGCAGGACAGTTTGTAGCCATACAGTCTGTTAGAGCAAGCTTAACAGCTTGAGCACGGAACTTGTGAACACGGAACTGCCAGTGTTGCCAGATTGGGAGGTTTTAAGTGTATTTTGGCGGATTTGAACATGTTTTGGGCTGGAAAACGTCAGCAGTAGGGCGGCACGGTGGTGTAGTGGTTAGCGCTGTTGCCTCACAGCAAGAAGGTCCGGGTTCGAGCCCCGTGGCTGGCGAGGGCCTTTCTGTGCGGAGTTTGCATGTTCTCCCCGTGTCCGCGTGGGTTTCCTCCGGGTGCTCCGGTTTCCCCCACAGTCCAAAGACATGCAGGTTAGGTTAACTGGTGACTCTAAATTGACCGTAGGTGTGAATGTGAGTGTGAATGGTTGTCTGTGTCTATGTGTCAGCCCTGTGATGACCTGGCGACTTGTCCAGGGTGTACCCCGCCTTTCGCCCGTAGTCAGCTGGGATAGGCTCCAGCTTGCCTGCGACCCTGTAGAAGGATAAAGCGGCTAGAGATAATGAGATGAGATGAGACGTCAGCAGTATCTGGCAACACTGCTGATAACTTTGTGTATACTCTTGAATAGCTCTTCTTCATGACGACAACCGGACGTGTACCAACACGATGGAGCGTGTAGCGCTGCCTGTGGCTCGGGTGCACAATGTACCTCACACAATAGCTCGATTTCCTTCTGTGCATGTAGGATTGGATTTCTCTGGCACCCCTGCTGGGACCCTTAGCTCGATTTGGATGTGCATGTAAACGCACTGACAGACAACCATTCACACCTACGGTCAATTTAGAGTCACCAGTTAACCTAACCTGCATGTCTTTGGGGGAAACCAGAGCACCCGGAGGAAACCCACACGGACAACATGCAAACTCTGCACAGAAAGGCCCTCGCCGGCCACGGGGCTTGAACCCGGACCTTCTTGCTGTGAGGCGACAGCGCTAACCACTACACCACCATGCCGCCTCATCACAAATCTGCAAAAAAAAAAAATCTATTTTATTTTCCTGATGTTGTCTTATTTTCAGAAACACCTACAATTTCAAATTTTTTTTAATTGTGGAATTCTTATCTTCTCATTTTTCCCCCCCAAGATAAATTGCAATATGTGATGTCAAACTTTAATTTTCCTTTTTCATCCAGGAAGGATGCAAACGTTTGCAATCAAACGAACAAAAGACAATAAACTTTTTTGTTGTTGTTGTTCCACAGCTGTGATTATTGCATAACTATTTCACATTCTGTCTCAATACCTGTGGGGGGGAAAAATGCTCGAGTCCATGTCCGCAACTTGATGTATGTCTTTGGTAGATGTGTGAACAGCAGGCACGTCTTCTCTCTGGTCACATGATTGAGTAGTCATCCAGGTCTTTGAGGCTGAAGGAGCATCAAAAGGCCTTTTGTTTACAAGCGGAGTGTGGAAATCCTGAGCCAAGTTTTCAGCTCCTGTAGGACTGGATATAATGCTCCCAGTGGGGCTCCCTCCCCTTCCCTGGCTTGCTCTCTCTGTCCCTGTTTCTCTTTCTCCTGTACTTTACCTTATTACAGCTTATCTCCATCCATGCCAATGTACACACTTTTCTTTCTGTCTCATATGTCTCCTTTATTGAGGAGCATGTTGTGTTTTGCAACGTAAGTAGGTAAAGTAGAAAGTTTCGCCGGGAAATAAAAGCATTCTTTAATGCAACCTAAGCGAACGCATTGCCTTGGAGACCTGCTAAGAGGCTCTCGCTCCATCTTTCAAGTATAAGTTCATATAAGCATAAAACAGAGGCTTTAATCCTCCAGCCAAGGCCACTTTTACGAACTCACTTTGCCCTGGTAACAAGGACCACATAATGCTTGCTCAGTGATTCTCATTCATACACTCTCATACTTCTCTGCCCTGTGTCTGGTGAATAACACATTAATCCCAGTGCGAGTGAAAAGACGATGTAGGCTTGGAAATGGATGCAACTCCACAGTTGTATAGAGGTGCTCGGGAACACAAGACCGCCCGAGGCGCCATACAAACAAAATGTCACCAGTTGAAATAGAGGCACCTGTTCACGACATGTCCACTCTGTCAGCATGCCTCACTTTCTGAACCGTCCCTTCTGAAACACAGCTCAGTTGTGCCAAATGCTGAACAGTCAACTGTATGGTGCCATTCATAGGGTTTTGAAATTCTACAGTGCTGAACACAGAAGGAGCTGTTTATATTTTGTCCACATTGATTGTGCGATTTCCTCCAACACATTTCCAGCTGCTCCTTCTCTGCGAAAATCAGAAAGCCACGTGATTGTGGAGGCGGCGTGGCTCAGGTGGATAAGGCGCCATACCATAAATCCGGGGACCTGGGTTTGATTCCGGCCCGAGGTCATTTCCCGATCCCTCCCCATGTCTCTCTCCCCCGCTCATTTCCTGTCTCTACACTGTCCTATCCAAAAAAAAAGAAAGCCACGTGATTGTGTTTTAATATGAATACGCAATACCTTATCTTCATTTATTCTATCCACATTCACTGGATATGTGCAATCACACATTCTGATTGGCTACTCTACTACTAGGATCTCAGCTCATATACCGTGAGTAGAGAAAAACAAAATGGCGGCGCGTGCTGCTGAACCAACCGAGGACGAAATAAAAACTCCTCCTTGAAAACAAAAGGAACAAAATACGGAATGAAAGTATTTGATGGGAAGAATGGACTGTCAGGTACGCGAGGGAGGCGGATGTATGCGCAGAAGTTTCAGTTTAATAAAGTGCTGATATCGGCAAAAGGGTCGGTCGAGGTATCAAAAGCTAAGCGAGAAACCAGAACGAGAAACAGGCACAAGGAAATCAAGAACACGGGTAGAAAGGCTTGGTAATGCGTACTTAACGTAGCGTAATACTTCGCGATACAACTGCATCAGCACAGTCCTTAAATAGGCAAACACATAGTTCCTTAATTGAGCTCAGGTGCGCATTGTTCACAGCGTGCGTGCTGGAGTCCATTCGGCTCACGCGCAGCCCAAGGCGTGCCTTCATGTGCACGCGCCACAGCACACAGGACTGACACGTATCTTTTTCTATTTTTCATCCAATTATTATTATTGTAGCATTTTTCACAAATTGTTATTGTCGTTTCACCGGTTTGTTTACATTCTTCATCTTTAAGCATTAAAATTTGTTGATTTTTGTGCCTCCGCCACCGTAAGGTTCAGGAGGCATTATGTTTTCGGGTTGTCCATGTGTCCGTCCGTCCGTCCATGCGTGCGTCCGTCCCGAAACCTTGTGAATGCGATATCTCAAAGGCTAATTAAAGGAATTTCACCAAACTTTCACCATTCGTGCACTTTGGGACAAACATGAACTGATTAGATTTTGAGATCAAAAGGTCTAACGTCAAGGTCACTGTGAGGTCAAATGTCTGTCCGAAAACCTTGTGAACACAATATCTCCAAGGCTGATGCAAGTAATTTCACCAGGTCAAGATTACTGTGAGGTAGAGCCCTGCACTCCCGCGGGAGTCCCGCGGGACCCACAGGACCCGACGCAAAGCAGTGCGGCACGGGACAAATTTTGAAAGCTCATTGCGGGCGCGGGTGGGAGGGGGAGTGCACAATGCGGGAGCGGGCGGGAGAGGTGATAAGCTGCAGTCCCACTAACTAAAAACGTGTTTAAAATAAAATTTATAAATTATTAATTTATGTCTATCATATATAATTTGTGCTGGATATTTTATTTGTCATTAATAAAAACATTTTAAGATGCCTAAATTTGCGGATGTAGTCTAATCTCGCGTACGTTTCCGATTCCTTTCCGCTCTTCCGTGTTTGAGATCTCCGATCATGGCAGAAGAGCAGAGCTGCTCTAGTGAAGCTCACAGTGCTTCAGAAGTAAGTGCTGCTTTAAAAAGAGGTACATTGCTTGAAACGCACCCCTGAACGTGAGCTGTAGATATTTATGCTCAAATCCACTCAAAGTAGGGGGCGGGGCACCATCACGCTGTGTCTTTAAATTGTATTAATTTCTTATAGGCCTACTTGTCTTTCCTAGAATGTAAATGTGAGGAGTGACATATAAGCTATGTGCAATGTACAATATTCTTAATATCCACTGTAGATTTTGGTAGGTGTGTTGGGAATCTCTGTAAAGCCTCTGCCGCCTGGCAGCGCGCACCCTCGCTACGTTCGCTAGGTGAAGGATCGGTCAGTGGAGAGCTCAGCTAAGCTCAGCATGTTTAATTCCCCAAGCCAATGACAAGAACTTTCGTGAGAAATAACGCGAACGTCTGCATCATGCGGGATTTGCGGGCGGGAGCGGGACAAAATATGGCGGGAGCGGGACTGAAAATTCTGTCCCGCGCAGACCTCTACTGTGAGGTCAAATGTCCATCCCCAAATCACAACTTAATAAGGCGTGTAGTCTACCGGGCGGAGGCATCCCCATCGACACCTTTGGCGTCGAGTTCTATCTAGGTTTTTTTCAAATTTGCAAAAAAAATACAAATAAAAATGCTCTCTTTCTTAAAATCCAGTGAACATGGATAGAATAAAACAATTATTCCACTCAATCTCGTCGTACATGGCTTATAGCCGACTGCTCATGTACGATTCGATTTCGTGGACTAACTGTTAAATATAAACTTCATATATAAAGTATGAAGCGGCTGTCGTTTATTCGAACGGTCAGTTTAATCCTGCAGAATCACACGTTTTTCTTTCTTCTTACAGACTCCAAATAAACATAGCGTCAGTGGTGTAAACCCTAACAACTCAATAAAATAATAAAGTATCCGTCAATCTGATTGAAAGGATTATGGATTTCAAAACGAGTTACCCTGAAGTGCTTCGAGCCGCTCATCCTGCTGAACACAGAGTTAAAATACTTCAAAAATGCTTTCAATCAGAATTGACTTGGTTTATAATTAGTCACACAAGATTTCCTTTCCCTCCAGTAAATTAGTTTCAAAACAGTAATTTGTCCGCGTTGTTTTCTGTTTATTATTCCGGCAGTGAAACAAGGAACTCCTGTTGTTTTTTTTCCACTCTTCTCTGTCAGTAAATTCCGGTGTGTTTCATTACGCGCATGTATAAATGCTTCACCCTGTGCGAGCGTCATTGCCGTGGCCTCGGTGTAAAAATTCGAAGTGTAAGCCAGCCTCAAGATCCAAATAAAAGCCCTGACGGCTGCAACGGGTCTGTTTTCCTACGTTTTTAATAGACAGCTCATCCAGACACTCCTGCTTAAATCACAATTCCAGCTCTCTCGAGCAAAAGGATATGAAGTGAAGACACATGAAAAATGTCTTTTGACCAGGTTACTCGCTCCAGGGTGAAACATTCAAGGTCTGAACATTAGAATCCAATGAGGTTTTTTTGTTTGTTTGGTTGTTGTTTTTTTTGCATCATTACATTTAGAGATGTCTGAGAGCTGTCACACCATGTACCAGGAAACGATGATGTAGAACAGAAGCCCTTCGTTTTCAAGAAAGACAGCAATTTCTCAGCATTTTCACATCGTTCTCTCAGATCATTATCCATTTTTATCACAGTCACTTAATGCGTTTCATTCAGACTGGGACAGGCTTTGTCTCGCACACAGATTTTGAATTTGGGTGGAATATTCTAGAAGATGCCATGCATTTTTGTCGGGCTAATTGACTCAGATTTTCTCTCTCTCTCTCTCTCTCTCTCTCTCTCTCTCTCTCTCTCTGTGTGTGTGTGTGTGTGTGTGTGTGTGTGTGTGTGTGTGTGTGTGTGTGTGTGTGTGTGTGAGGAAGTTTTTGGCTTCTGGTCCTGCTGGAAAGATGAGAGGATTCCATCTGTGTGATGTCAAAGAGCTCTTTTTCCACTCTTTTCTTTCTTTTCTCTTCCTGTTTTTTTTTTTTTTTTGTATTTCTTTGTAATGTTTTTGACTTTGTGACTAGCAAACTTGTCGTGGCACTTCTCTTGTGCATATTTTTTTTGCATGTCAGGCTGCCTTTTATGAGGGGAGAGGGAATAAGGGCATATTATAATATACGGCAAGAGGACAGGACCATCTGGACCATTTCTAAGAGTGTGAATTATAAAAGGGAGGAAAGGGAGAGATTGTATTTTAATTTGAACCTGTGTGTGTGTGTGTGTGTGTGTGTGTGTGTGTGTGTGTGTGTGTGTGTGTGTGTGTGTGAGAGTGTGTGTGTGTGTGAGAGAGAGAGTTCCTGAACAATAAAGTTTCCTGACTGTCAGTCATGTGAGCAACTAGCTTTGAATGAATCTCTCTCTCTCGCAGTTTCCGCAGTTTAAAGCCAGTTTGATATATGAACCTTCCTCCTCCTTTTAATTATGCTTCTTTAATTTCAGTCAGAAGCTTGCCTACACTGTCACAGCTAGTCACTTCTTTAAAGGAACAGTCCACCGTACTTCCATAATGAAATATGCTCTTCTCTGAATTGAGACGAGCTGCTCCGTACCTCTCAGAGCTTTGTGCGACCTCCCAGTCAGTCAGACGCGCTGTCACTCCTGTTAGCAATGTAGCTAGGCTCAGCATGGCCAATGGTATTTTTTGGGGCTGTAGTTAGATGCGACCAAACTCTTCCACGTTTTTCCTGTTTACATAGGTTTATATGACCAGTGATATGAAACAAGTTCAGTTACACAAATTGAAACGTGGCGATTTTCTATGCTATGGAAAGTCCGCACTATAATGACAGGCGTACTAACACATTCTGCGCGCTTCTCTCAGGAGTGAAGGTATCAATGCGCTGCCGAAGCACGCAGAAGGTGTTAGTACGCCTGTCATTATAGTGCAGACTTTCCATAGCATAGAAAATCGCCACGTTTCAATTTGTGTAACTGAACTTGTTTCATATCACTGGTCATATAAACCTATGTAAACAGGAAAAACGTGGAAGAGTTTGGTCGCATCTAACTACAGCCCCAAAAAATACCATTGGCCATGCTGAGCCTAGCTACATTGCTAACAGGAGTGACAGCGCGTCTGACTGCGTCTGACTGACTGGGAGGTCGCGCAAAGCTCGGACAGGTACGGGTCAGCTCGTCTCAATTCAGATAAGAGCATATTTCATTATGGAAGTACGGTGGACTGTTCCTTTAAATTGCATTGACATTACAAATATATATTTGTGTATTTTTACTCATTTTTGTGCATGCACATTGAACCGTGGGTTTGTATTGGTCTACTTAGTCTCTTGTTTATGCTAAATTTTCTGACCGAGCACAGTGTATTTCCGTGCAGGTCTAACAGGCACAACTGTAAATTGTAAAAGGATCTGAATTGGCATCAGTGGCTCTTTTAAGCCCTTTCCAAGAGGGATGTGCCTGGATCTTCAGCACATCAGTTTACATGAGTGAAAACGCACATGAAGCAGCAAATACGGAAGGTATTAAATGTAAATGTTACACATATCTGTGAGTGGCAAAAGTATGTGAACCTCTAGGATTAGCAGTTAATTTGAAGGTGAAATTAGAGTCAGGTGTTTTCAATCAATGGGATGACAATCAGGTGTGAGTGGGCACCCTGTTTTATTTAAACAACAGGGATCTATCAAAGTCTGATCTTCAGAGCACATGTGTATCATGGCAATCAGAGCACATGTGTATCATGGAAGTGTATCATGGCACGAACAAAGGAGATTTCTGAAGACCTCAGGAAAAGCGTTGTTGATGCTCATCAGGCTGGAAAAGGTTACAAAACCATCTCTAAAGAGTTTGGACTCCACCAATCCACAGTCAGACAGATTGTGTACAAACGGAGGAAATTCAAGACCATTGTTACCCTCCCCAGGAGTGGTCGATCAACAAAGATCACTCCAAGAGCAAGGTGTTTAATAGTTGGCGAGGTCACAAAGGAGCCCAGGGTAACTTCTAAGCAACTGAAGGCCTCTCTCACATTGGCTAATGTTAATGTTCATGAGTCCACCATCAGGAGAACACTGAAAAACAATGGTGTGCATGGCAGGGTTGCAAGGAGAAAGCCACCGCTCTCCAAAAAGAACATTGCTGCTCGTCTGCAGTTTGCTAAAGATCACGTGGACAAGCCAGAAGGCTATTGGAAAAATGTTTTGTGGATGGATGAGACCAAAATAGAATTTTTTGGTTTCAATGAGAACCATTATGTTTGGAGAAAGGAAAACACTGCATTCCAGCATACGAACCTTATTCCATTTGTGAAATATGGTGGTGGTAGTATCATGGCTTGGGCCTGTTTTGCTGCATCTGGGCCAGGATGGCTCGCCATCATTGATGGAACAATGAATTCTGAATTATACCAGCGAATTCTAAAGGAAAATGTCAGGACATCTGTCCATGAACTGAATCTCAAGAGAAGGTGCGTCATGCAGCAAGACAACGACCCTAAGCACACAAGTCGTTCTACCAAAGAATGGTTAAAGAAGAATAAAGTTCATGTTTTGGAATGGTCAAGTCAAAGTCCTGACCTTAATCCAATCGAAATGTTGTGGAAGGACCTGAAGCGAGCAGTTCATGTGAGGAAACCCACCAACATCCCAGAGTTGAAGCTGTTCTGTACGGAGGAATGGGCTAAAATTCCTCCAAGCCGGTGTGCAGGACTGATCAACAGTTACCGGAAACGTTTAGTTGCAGTTATTGCTGCACAAGGGGGTCACACCAGATACTGAAGGCAAAGGTTCACATACTTTTGCCACTCACAGATATGTAATATTGGATTATTTTCCTCAATAAATAAATGACCAAGTATAATATTTTTGTCTCATTTGTTTAACTGGGTTCTCTTTATCTACTTTTAGGACTTGTGTGAAAATCTGATGATGTTTTAGGTCATATTTATGCAGTTATATAGACAATTCTAAAGGGTTCACAAACTTTCAAGCGCCACTGTATTATGTGAGTATTAGTTAGCACATTGTGGCATTCAGAGGATACGACTAGAAGAAACACAGTTGTATTTCTCTATCTGTAATTTTTACATCTAACCAAGACCAGATCACAAATGTGTTACAGTAGCATTTATTTTTCAAAAGACTTTTTGTAAATTTTTTCTCAACTTTAGGTCAGTGTCAATGAAATCTCTTCTCAGAGGGAGGGATCAGGGTTGTTCCAGGCTCTGTGAATGAAACCCTGACCAAAGAAAACAAATAAAGTGGATTCATCAAATCAGGATCGGGTGGCGTCTCTGCGGTTCTGTCAGTCATATTGTCTGTAATTGTGGAAAGATCCTCAGATCATCTATCATAGGCAGAACTCCCGATACACACCCAGAGGGACACATCCGCCTTTTCTTCTTTCACAGCCAATTAACATGATTGTACTTAGTATTAAAGGCCAGGCTTTTGGAGTTTCTTCCTCGGTGGCCTGCCAGTAGGACCCTCAGACACAGACCCACACTAATTAGCTAATCAGATACGCACATTCCCAATTCTACCCATTTCCTCTAAATATTTTAATTTAATTTTAAAAGAGCGAGAGGGAGGGGCACGGTGGTGTAGTGGTTAGTGCTGTCGCCTCACAGCAAGAAGGTCCGGGTTCGAGTCCCGTGGCCGGCGAGGGCCTTTCTGTGCGGAGTTTGCATGTTGTCCACGTGGGTTTCCTCCGGGTGCTCCGGTTTCCCCCACAGTCCAAAGACATGCAGGTTAGGTTAACTGGTGACTCTAAATTGACTGTAGGTGTGAATGTGAGTGTGAATGGTTGTCTGTGTCTATGTGTCAGCCCTGTGATGACCTGGCGACTTGTCCAGGGTGTACCCCGCCTTTCGCCCGTAGTCAGCTGGGATAGGCTCCAGCTTGCCTGCGACCCTGTAGAACAGGATAAAGCGGCTACAGGTAATGAGATGAGATCTAAAGCCCTAGCTTGACTAGGAAATCTCATAATCATGTCATGCCATGCAATTTAATTTTGTTAACCGACAGAAACACCATTTTTAGTATCTAATATATGTTTCATGAATTCTATTTTTTTTAAGGCCAAGTCCAACAGGGGCATTTGTCTGTACGTATCCCTCCCCTTTCCCCAAAAAACCAACTGTCTGATTTTTAAAGCAGAACTGGGAAACACATTAACCCAGTCATGTTGCTACACAGACTCAAGTGCGGTTATATATGTGGAGTAGAGTATAACAAACTTATTGCAGTCTTGTGCATGTATAGTAGAAGTTTAACCTGTGGTGAAAAAAGCTTATTTTTTTATAATAATAATAATAATAATAATTTATGGCAATGTCACCAAAATGGTTTAAGCTGTTTTTATCAGATTTGACTAGTGAGTCTCTGCATGCAGTTTGATGTCTCGATGGCCATTGAAAGTGTAGTTATGGCTCTCTCCACATTCATTTAGATAGGGGCTTGATCTTGTTAGCCTGAAATAACTGCCCGAGCAGTTTACCAAAATGGCTGCCAAGTGGCAAGACTTGCCCATAAGGACTTTGGCACAAAGCAGGAGAATTCACTGTGGATGGGATGCCAGTCCATCACAGGGCACCATGCACACATTCACACCTGTGGGGATTTTAGCGTAGCCAGTCCGCCTACTTGCATATTTTTTGGCAGGTGTGAGGAAATTGGAGAACCAAGCCATCACATAGTTTTCAATTTGCTGCTAAATAACTGTCCTCCTCAAAAGAATAGTTTACATCTCATCTCTCATCATCTGTAGCCGCTTTATCCTGTTCTACAGGGTCGCAGGCAAGCTGGAGCCTATCCCAGCTGACTACAGACGAAAGGCAGGGTACACCCTGGACAAGTCGCCAGGTCATCACAGGGCTGACACATAGACACAGACAACCATTCACACCTACAGTCAATTTAGAGTCACCAGTTAACCTAACCTGCATGTCTTTGGACTGTGGGGGAAACCGGAGCACCCGGAGGAAACCCACACGGGGAGAACATGCAAACTCCGCACAGAAAGGCCCCCGCCGGCCACGGGGCTCGAACCCGGACCGTCTTGCTGGGAGGCGACAGCGCTAACCACTACACCACCGTGCCGCCCAGAATAGTTTACATATTTAATGATATTAGTTACAATCAAAGTGGGTTTAGTAGCTAGCTACCGAACTGCTCTCCTTCCTACAGATGAACTACTGTAGCACAAACTGCTGAAAAGGTTAATGCTGGCTAAAACAGAAAGGTGTCAGCATTAACTTTTTTCAGCAGTTTGTGCTACAGTACCAGTAGCTCTTCTGTGGGATTGGACCATATGGGCTAGCTTTTGTGCCCCATGCGAATCAGTGAGCCTTTGACACCCATGACCCTGTCACTGGTTCACCGGTTGTCCTTCCTTGGACCACTTTTTGTAGGTACTAACCACCACATACCAGGAACACCCCACAAGTTGTGCCATTTCGGAGATGCTCAGACCCAGGCATCTAGCCATCACAATTTGGCCCTTGTCAAAGTTGCTCAGATCCTTACGCTTGCCTATTTTTCCTGCTTCCAACACATCAACTTCAAGAACTGACTGTTCTCTTGCTGCCTAATGTATCCCAACCCTCGACAGGTGCCACTGTAATGAGATAATTACTGTTATTCACTTCACTTGTCAGTGTTTTTAATTTTATGGCTGATCGGTGTAACTACTACCTGTAATTCCAGGCTAGTGATCTTTGCAGCTTAGCACTCAGTGCAGATCATTCTGCTACACTGTATGGCCAAAAGTATGTGGACAGCTGACGAATCACCCCCAGATGTCTGTGCTTGTTGAAAATCTTATTATATATTTAGTCTCCACTTTGCTCTTCTGGGAAGGCTTCGCACTAGATATTAGAGCATGGCTGTGAGGATTTGCTCATTCAACTACAAGAGCATTACTGAGGTCAGACGCTGATGTCAAACGTGGAAGCCTGAGGCGTAGACGGTGTTCTAGTCCATCCCAAAGGTGTTCAGTGGGGTTGAGGTCAGGGCTCTGTGCAGGTCATTTGAGTTCTTCCATTCCAACCTTGGCAAATCATTGCTTTATGGAGCTCGCTTTGTGCACAGGGACATTATTGTGCTTCTAACTTTGTGGCAACAGTTTAGGGACTGCCCACACAGGGGCGTGATAGTCAGGTGGCCATATAATTTTGGCCATATAGTATTATGCTGTGTGGAATGGCATTTGCTTGAATGGGTGCATAAGGTGTCAGAGAACAAAATTCCAGATGACCAACAGATATTTCAGGTTTACAGTGGTGCTTGAAAGTTTGTGAACCCTTTAGAATTTTCTATATTTCTGCATAAATATGATCAAAAACAACATCAGATTTTCACACAAGACCTAAAAGTAGATAAAGAGAGCCCAGTTAAACAAATGAGACAAAAATCTTATACTTGGTCATTTATTTATTGAGGAAAATGATCCAATATTACATATCTGTGAGTGGCAAAAGTATTTGCTTTCAGTATCTGGTGTGACCCCCTTGTGCAGCAATAACTGCAACTAAACGTTTGCGGTAACTGTTGATCAGTCCTGCACACCGGCTTGGAGGAATTTTAGCCCGTTCCTCCGTACAGAACAGCTTCAACTCTGGGATGTTGGTGGGTTTCCTCACATGAACTGCTCACTTCAGGTCCTTCCACAACATTTCGATTAGATTAAGGTCAGGACTTTGACTTGGCCATTCCAAAACATTAACTTTATTCTTCTTTAACCATTCTTTGGTAGAACGACTTGTGTGCTTAGGGTCGTTGTCTTGCTGCATGACCCACCTTCTCTTGAGATTCAGTTCATGGACAGATGTCCTGACATTTTCCTTTAGAATTTGCTGGTATAATTCAGAATTCATTGTTCCATCAATGATGGCGAGCCTCCTGGCCCAGATGCAGCAAAACAGGCCCAAACCATGATACTACCACCACCATGTTTCACAGATGTGATAAGGTTCTTATGCTGGAATGCAGTGTTTTCCTTTCTCCAAACATAACGCTTCTCATTTAAACCAAAAAGTTCTATTTTGGTCTCATCCGTCCACAAAACATTTTTCCAATAGCCTTCTGGCTCGTCCACGCAAACGAGCAGCAATGTTCTTTTTGGAGAGCAGTGGCTTTCTCCTTGCAACCCTGCCATGCACACCATTGTTGTTCAATGTTCTCCTGATGGTGGACTCATGAACATTAACATTAGCCAATGTGAGAGAGGCCTTCAGTTGCTTCGAAGTTACTCTGGGGTCCTTTGTGACCTCGCCGACTATTACACACCTTGCTCTTGGACTGATCTTTGTTGGTCGACCACTCCTGGGGAGGGTAACAATGGTCTTGAATTTTGTCCATTTGTACACAATCTGTCTGACTGTGGATTGGTGGAGTCCAAACTCTTTAGAGATGGTTTTGTAACCTTTTCCAGCCTGATGAGCATCAACAACGCTTTTCCTGAGGTCCTCAGAAATCTCCTTTGTTCGTGCCATGATACACTTCCACAAACATGTGTTGTGAAGATCAGACTTTGATAGATCCCTGTTCTGTAAATAAAACAGGGTGCCCACTCACACCTGATTGTCATCCCATTGATTGAAAACACCTGACTCTAATTTCACCTTCAAATTAACTGCTAATCCTAGAGGTTCACATACTTTTGCCACTCACAGCTATGTAATATTGGATATGTTTCCTCAATAAATAAATGACCAAGTATAATATTTTTGTCTCATTTGTTTAACTGGGTTCTCTTTATCTACTTTTAGGACTTGTGTGAAAATCCGATGATGTTTTAGGTCACATTTATGCAGAAATATATAGAAAATTCTAAAGGGTTCACAAACTTTCAAGCACCACTGTATAGGTTTTTTTTTCCCCGTAAGACCCACTTACCATGAAGAAAAGGGAAAAAAAAGATATTATAGTTTAAAAATGGGGAGAAAGAGGAGTAAACAGATGGTAGATTTTGATACTTAGCATTTTGCTTGCAGTTCTTGTAATTTTGTTCAATACTGTTGGCACTAAATTATCTCCATACTTCACTGGTAATGGGCAATTTAAATCAGACATGTATCAGTGTTGCCTCATTATCTTTGGCCATTTTCTAGACATCAGATTACTCACATTTTCTTCTTTATGCTTACGCACCATGGATTTTAAAAATCAGACAGAATATTTGCTTCTCTTGAGTTAGCAAGTTAAACTGCCCTATTATGAGCTGTGCTGCGAGTCTCATCAACACCAAGGATGCAGTTGTTCTCACAAACATATAAACTGTGTGTGTGTACAGAAGGGTGATATATTCAAGAATACTCATGTCACTGGAACTGTACTGAAGGGATAAACACAATTTTAATAAATAAATAAATAAATAAATAGCCCCTGTATCTCAATTGGTGTTTTAATGATGGTTCAGGGCGGCACGGTAGTGTAGTGGTTAGTGCTGTCGCCTCACAGCAAGAAGGTCCTGGGTTCGGCGGCCGGTGAGGGCCTTTCTGTGTGGAGTTTGCATGTTCTCTCCGTGTCCGCGTGGGTTTCCTCCGGGTGCTCCGGTTTCCCCCACAGTCCAAAGACATGCAGGTTAGGTTAACTGGTGACTCTAAATTGAGCGTAGGTGTGAATGTGAGTGTGAATGGTTGTGTGTCTATGTGTCAGCCCTGTGATGACCTGGTGACTTGTCCAGGGTGCCTCTCGCACATATGCTGTGTTCACACTTATACCGGTACGAAAGTGGTATAACTGTATCGATACAAAGTATACCGGTACAGTTTAGTGCATCTGTCCACACTAGCGAGAAATGTTTGCGCTTTTCTTTCACGGAAGTTGAAATGCGCGTGCACGAAATGTTTCCGTGGTTACCAAGTAACTTCCTTCCGAGAATATGGCGGATGAAACAACGTGTGTGTGCTTTTTGTTGTCAATGTACAGTCTGTATTTCTGGTGGTCATTTATTCAGTCGAATCGTATAAAACGCGCGAGGCAGTTCTCCCCCCTCATGGTCTCCCTCTTCCCTTCTCTTCCCCTCCCTTTCTCCCTCTTCCCTTCTCTTCCCCTCCCTTTCTCTCCCTTTTGCCCTCTTCCTCCTTTCCCCCTCCCTCCCTCCCTCCCTCCCTCCCCATCTCCCTTTCTCCCCCCTTTCTTTGCTCCATGTAGCTCCACGGTCGGTTTGAGCCATTTTGACGTTTTACTTACAGCTGGAAAGCACGGGCGTATTGTATTGTATGAATAACCCGGAAGACGTAGGAATGGTTCATTGCGCTTGCGCATTATATTTGTATCGATACAGAGCCGCTTCATCTGTCCACACTACAGCGAAGCGCTACAGTACCGATACTGTACCGGTACGAAACCCATACATTTGTGGGTTTCGTACCGATACAGTTATACCGCTACAGTACCGCTATAGTTGCTAGTGTGGACAGGTGTTGCGGTACGAAAGTAGTTTCGTATCGGTACAAAATCCCTAGTGTGGACAGGGTAATAGTCAGCTAGGAGAGGCTCCAGCTTTCCCGCAACCCTGTACAGGATAAGCGGCTACAGATAATGGATGGATGGATGGATGGATGGATGATGGTAGAGGAGCAAGCTGATTAGCATGTCACTCCACAATCTTCCATAGGTATCGAACTGATCTGGTGACTGAATGCCACATGATTCAGTGAGCCCTCATGTCCTGTGGAAGTGGACACTGTCATCCTTGACGTGACTGCTCGTATTAGCATAGAAATGTTTCTTCGTAGGATAAAGGAGATCAGTCAGAATAACTTCGTATTGATTTACAGTGACACTTGTGTCTAAAGGCCTAGCTTTTACTTGGATTTTATTTTAGAAATAAGTCTTGCTTTTCTTTTAGGGTGAAACAGAAACTGGTGGCGTCAACCTTCCTTCCAGTTATTGATTACGGTGATGTGTTATATATGAATGCGTCTGCTCAATGCCTCCACAAACTGGACAGTGTGTATCATGGTGCTCTTAGGTTTATTACAAACTGTAGAGCTCTAACTCATCACTGTGTCTTATACAGCAAAGTAAACTGGCCATCTTTATACGTGCGTAGGCTCGGTCATTGGTATGTGCTAATTTACAAGGCTATTCTTGAGATGACTCCATCTTACTTATCATCACTTTTACACTGCAAAAAATAAAAATCTTAGGAAGTTTATTTGTCTATTTTCAAGTCAAAACATCTAGCCACCCTTATTATAAGACATAACTGCCCAACAAGCAAAACCTCATTTAGCTAGAAAGGCTAGTTTTTAGACAGTCCATCTTGAAAATCTTGTATAGACAAAATGTCTTGAAAAAGTCTTATTTGGAGCACCTTTGAAAATAAAGCAAGTTTTTTTTTAAAACAAGTAAGTACATTTTGGACATTTTGTCAAATGCGGTTCATCTTGTTTCAAGAAAAAAAAACAAAGTATGCTTGTTTTGGGAATAAATGAACTTTACTGAAATCTTTGAATCTTTCATTACAATTCTCATCTCATCTCATCTCATTATCTCTAGCCGCTTTATCCTTCTACAGGGTCGCAGGCAAGCTGGAGCCTATCCCAGCTGACTACGGGCGAGAGGCGGGGTACACCCTGGACAAGTCGCCAGGTCATCACAGGGCTGACACATAGACACAGACAACCATTCACACTCACATTCACACCTACGGTCAATTTAGAGTCACCAGTTAACCTAACCTGCATGTCTTTGGACTGTGGGGGAAACCGGAGCACCCGGAGGAAACCCACGCGGACACGGGGAGAACATGCAAACTCCACACAGAAAGGCCCTCGCCGGCCCCGGGGCTCGAACCCAGGACCTTCTTGCTGTGAGGCGATAGCGCTAACCACTACACCACCGTGCCGCCCCCATTACAATTCATACATTTCAAAACATGTACTCTAGACCAGACAAGCGCCTTCAAAAAGGCTATGAGTGAGTGGAGGGCGTTTTAGGCCCTGTCCACACGGCAACGGATTCAGGTGAATCCGATAAAATTGTTTATCGTTTCGGCCTGGCGTCCACACGGCACCGGCGTTTTGGGTGCCCCAAAACGATATTTTTTGAGAACAGGTTCCAGAGTGGAAAAATCTGGCAACGGCGCCGTTGCGAAGTCGTCTGGATGAGTAGAACGGATTTGTTTACGATGACATCACAACCACATGACTAGAACAAGCAGCACTCTCGCGCGCATCATTCGTAACAACAACAGCAACAATGGCGGACCCCAGAGTAGTAGTAGTTCAGTGCCGGGTAGAAGAAGGGGTTTATGCGCATGCGTCCTACTTCTTCTATTGTTCTGGTGTCTCCGATGGGACCGTCTTACAGCGCACGTAGAGGTGTGGCATGTGTATTGCATCGTTTTCAGCAAGTGTTGCGTTGCCATATGTACCTGATATTTTACTCATCCGTTGCCCATGTGGACGCGATATTTTTTTTACCTGCTAAAAAAAAAATCTCGTTGCCGTTGTTGTGTGGATGTAGCCTTAGTGAGGTCTTTTTGGAATGCTGTGAGTTAAGTTCAGTGTTTTGTTTGTTTGTTTGTTTGTTTGTTTGTTTGTTTGTTTGTTTGTTTGTTGTGCCTGATCTTGTAAACCCCTCGTACACATGAATAGTCAGTGCCCCCAAAATGCACTGTTGCTTTGGCGTTGTGTAAGCACTGTAAGTCAAAATGCGTAGACTTTTTTTTTTTTTTGGTGCCTGAGGTCCTGGGGAAGTGGAATCTTAAGAGATGTTTGAATGTTGAAATGGGAAAAAAAATAAACTTGTTGCAATGCCACACGTGTCGTCAACTTGATTCAAGATAGTCTCTGGTCTCATATCTAGAGTATTTTACTAATTACAGGTCACAAAAGGAGAATCTTTTAAGCTAGCAATGCTTAGTTGTAGAATTTAGCAATCCTAATATTAGTATATTTATCTTAAATTCAGTTTTTACTGCTAAGACTTTGTCATGAATTTAAGTGAAATACCCTTAAAATGAAATAAATAAAAATGACTTGAATGGCTAAATGTAAGAAGTACGATCTTGTTATAAGAACTATTTTGATTATTTTGAGTTAATCAGATCTCGCATAATAAATTCCCCAATCTTATTTTGGAATTATTTCATCTAAAAACAGGTTAGATTTTTCATCTTACTTTAAGAAATCTTACCAGGTCAAATTTGACTAGTTCCATTGGCAGATTTTTTTTTCACCTGATTCAAGCAAATATGCTTTGTTTTAATCTTTTATTTCTTATTTTTGAAAGGCCATTTTTTGCAGTGTACATCCAGGCTTCAGGAGTGCAAATGTTTTATTGGAGAGCAAATATCTGACTAAACCTTGTAAATTTACTAGTTTTGATTTTGAACTTCAGGTTTTGTCTGTTTTGATGTGACGATGTAATTATGTTTTTGTTTGTGTTGATGTGCCGATGTTTTGTTGTGCTTGTTGTGACGATGTGATGGAACTTCATGTACTGCCATTCTTGGCCAGGTCTCCCTTGTAAAAGAGATCGCGATCTCAATGGGACAAACCTCATCTCATCTCATCATCTGTAGCCGCTTTATCCTGTTCTACAGGGTCGCAGGCAAGCTGGAGCCTATCCCAGCTGACTACGGGCGAAAGGCGGGGTACACCCTGGACAAGTCGCCAGGTCATCACAGGGCTGACACATAGACACAGACAACCATTCACACTCACATTCACACCTACGCTCAATTTAGAGTCACCAGTTAACCTAACCTGCATGTCTTTGGACTGTGGGGGAAACCGGAGCACCCGGAGGAAACCCACGCAGACACGGGGAGAACATACAAACTCCGCACAGAAAGGCCCTCGCCGGACCCGGGGCTCGAACCCAGGACCTTCTTGCTGTGAGGCGACAGCGCTAACCACTACACCACCGTGCCGCCATTGGGACAAACCTGGTTAAAATAAAATAAATAAATAAATAGGGGACACGTGGACTGAAACCTGCTAGCAAAATATCTCCCACAGCATAACAAAGCATTTTTATCCACTTCGGACATAATGTACACATGACAATTGTACACATGCATTTTTCCTCGTGTGCAAAGGAGTTAAACATGTTTAAAAGAGCGATAGAGAGGGTGTGTGAGGAAAAAGCTGAGAGAGGGAGAGAAACTGGAAATCTGGTTTTTTTTTTTTTTCAGTGTTCCAGTAGGATGGCTCAGCTGAATTGGGTTTTGTGCAGCTGCAGTGGAAACTTACTCTGCATTTCTCCTTTCCACCTGTCAGAATGTCACTGGCACTAAACGTCACAATCATTTCTTTAAGAGCCACAGGCAGACAAGATCAGGGGATAGCAGTTAAAGCTCAGGTTTACACTGGGAAAAAAAGAGCTATGCCGTGTCAGGAAGGGGGGGTTGAGACGGGATGAGGTGACTGTAGTGTGTGTGTGTGTGCGTATTCAATAACAGCAGCTGTGTGCACTGGAAGTGAGAGACACTCTTAATGCTCTGGCATCCGGTTTCCATTCACCCCAGCCCGTGTCCTGATGATTCTGACTCAGCCAATCACAGTGTCTCTCTGTCTTTCAGTCTCCACCAATCAGAGCCTTGTCTGATGGGCAACCTGCAACACTGACCTTGAAAAAAAAAATACAGCATACGACTAACAAGATCACACATATAATAGGATCAAGCTCATACTGTAGATGGTCCAAATCTGATCATGTTTAAATCATTTTGCATTTTCTAAATTCTAACCAGCTGACTTAATCCCAGGAGTTTTATTGTTCTGGGTTCATCTTAGCTCAGAGGGAGGGAGAGAGAGAGAGAGAGAGAGAGAGAGAGATTGGCAAAACTTACAAAAATAAGGAACAAGAATGCAAAATTGAGTTATGACAAGAAACTGCACTTACAGTGCATATCACGGGTAAATTCAGGAGCAAGATCAATGTAATTCTCCTATTTTATATTAAACTTTGGTCAAATATCTGTAACATTTTGCATTTTGTGCAATTTTTTTACCTTGCGCAGTACCAGAAAAATTCAGTTGAAATCGAGCCATTTGAGGCGAATTGGTCCGCCTCTGAAAAAACTTGGCATTTGGATTTCCCAGCAAACATTGATTTTCGTGATGTCGCGTGCGGGACGCCTCCCTCTGAATCCTACGTCAGCACTGGTTTGTTTATGAGAAAACGACCTGGTGGTTTTCTGCGAATTTCTTCAACGTTATCGTGTAATTATTAAAATGGTTAACAGATGTATCGTAGGAGGGTGTAGCAACACCAATCTTGATGGGATTAGTACTCATCGTTTCCCAAAAGACCGGACAATGAGAGAGAAACGGGAGCGCTTGGTCTACACAGGCTGTGCACTGAAACCGTGTAAGCTCGCGCAGCCTGCTGGCGCTTCCGCAGGTGACGTCACGAATCTGGCTCCAGACTCCCTTGGGATTTTTCCAGACGCGTCTTGTTGTTTTATTTTTTTCTGCTGTAGACAGATGGCCTTGTGCAAAATTACCCTTCTGGATGAGTGTGTAAAGGGACATGCTTTCATATAAAAAAACAAACAAAATTGGTCCAGAATATGCACTTTAAGTCCCCAGTTCTCAATCTCAGAACTTTAAGTGTGTGGTTTAAAGGTAACAATTTAGTACAAACACAAAACCTAAAGGGGCGGCACGGTGGTGTAGTGGTTAGCGCTTTCGCCTCACAGCAAGAAGGTCTGGGTTCGAGCCCCGTGGCCGGCGAGGGCCTTTCTGTGCGGAGTTTGCATGTTCTCCCCGTGTCCGCGTGGGTTTCCTCTGGGTGCTCCGGTTTCCCCCACAGTCCAAAGACATGCAGGTTAGGTTAACTGGTGACTCTAAATTGACCGTAGGTGTGAATGTGAGTGTGAATGGTTGTCTGTGTCTATGTGTCGGCCCTGTGATGACCTGGCGACTTGTCCAGGGTGTACCCCGCCTTTCGCCCGTAGTCAGCTGGGATAGGCTCCAGCTTGCCTGCGACCCTGTAGAACAGGATAATGAGATTTAACTGTATTTATTAGGGATGCCACTGAAATTTTTCAGCTGGAACCAGTCAAAAACTGCAGTTTAAACCTCTTTAAAGATGAAATTGTGGAAATGTTTTTTCGTTTCTTGTTTTTGCTGTCAGTTCTGGAAGACGAAAATAATTTATCCCGATTTTTAAATAGTAAATTGCAAGCAGAGAAAAATCAATATCGCACAAGCCTAATAGTTGCCTTGTTAATGTTATATTAAAGATATAGAAAGCTACTACTAGTAAGGGAAATATCTAATTAAAAATATTATTCCAGTGCATTAACAACCTCAGTTTGTTTGACTGAATACATACGTGTGTACAGAAGGAGACCTGGTGCCATTACTTACCTCAAGGATTGGGTCCTTGCAGTTGTGTCAGTAAATATATGAAATTACATTACATTAATGGCATTTAGCAGACGCTGTTATCCAGAGTGACATACAACATACCCAGTGCAGCAGTTGAGGGTTAGATACCTTGCTCAAGGGCACTTCAACCATTCCTGCTGGTCCATGGAATTGAACAAGTGACCTTTTGGTCCCAAATCTGCTTCTCTAACCATTAGGCCATGGCTTCCCGTCATGAGAGAAATATTTTGCAGAATGTATTCTGAGTAGTTACAGAACACTGATACGTTAAATGTGACAATGACACAAATGATGAATTCTGCCCCAAAGCTGAGGCTGAGATATCGTAAAGCGCTGCAGAATAGTACATTACATGGCAAATAATCGTGAGTTTAATCCCAGAATGCCCCTTTTAAAGGGGAACTGAAGTCATTTTTAAACTTGCTTTATTTCTTAATTAACGTGTTATTCAATTATGTTTTCGGTTTTATTAACCTTATATCGTGACTCATATTGGCATATTATATTACACTGATCGGCCTTTTCGGTTTTTAGCCATGCTGAATGTAGTTCGTATGGTCCACGGCAGGCGCGATCTTCACGAGACTTGTGCGAGACTTCGAAACGTGAAGTGTCAGCGCCGCCATTTTGAAAACTGTTACACAGCGGCCAGATCGCCATATCATTCCAATTTAGATTAATTTCAAGATTTGCCAGCTTCATCAGTGATGGAGATTATTCCATACAACTTCGAACCATTGGTTAAATGAAAAAACACTTTCGGACACTAGTCCGTCTCGCTGGTATTTACGTCATTACTGTCACACAATTAAAACGTGCCAGATCAGGCGGCTGGTGGGTTTTCAAAATAATAAGTGCATATATGTTATTTACCAGCTGGGAGGTCCGTATCGTGAAATACTGTGACCGAGGTCTTGAAAGTACGAGGGCCGAGGTCACGGTATTTCACCATACGGACCGACCTTAAGCTGGTAAATAATGTATTTTTTTTTTTTTTTACCAAATTCTAACAGAAAGCGAGAGCGCCCGAAAGGGAAAACCGAGCTGAGACGCCATTTTGAATCCTCATTCACGGCTGTAATGCAAATGGCTTCCTCCTCGGTATACAAGTGCACTTCCATGGCAGGAAAACAACTACATTTTGCCGCCTATGTAGTCCCCTATTTATACAAATAGGAGTCATTCAGGATTCAGCCGTGTTTTTGCTCGGCGTTAGCAACAGTTAGAGATTTTTAGCTTTCTCCTGAAATGTTTTCTTTTATTTCTTCTTCCTCGGGGTAGTAAAACTCGCTTTCGCTGTGAACACTGTCGTTATCGCTATCCATGCTGTAAAATTAATGCTATTCTCCTGAGAAATGCTGGCAAAAATTTATAAGATTTTTGATAATCATATAAATAAATCTGATAAAAAAAAAGATAAATGTTGACAAAAAATGCTACTATGTTTGTTGTTGTGAACGAGCGAGTCGCCAGACATCCGTAACTGGGGTCCGTACCGTAGGATACGGACCCGCTCGCCAGCCAATCAGAGCGCAGGCTTTGGACGGCGAAAAAAATAAATGCGTGTATTTTTGTGATAAATCCATATTATACTGACCGCATTTCCTACATTAATCAATACAAAGTACCTGCATCTTTCAGGTTTTTTAAATCATGGCTGAATACTTTCTTCTTTGCCGCTGCCTTTTATTAAATCAAATCTGAGACTTTTAATTTGATTTCTTTCAGCGTGACCACAATGCATGATGGGAGATATCGCTTTGGTTAGTGACCATCGGTTGTACACTACTTTTCGTGATGCATTGTGGGATACTTTGAGTGCACAATATAGGATGTAAATAATCCTCATTAAGGTTTCGGAGAGTGCTACAAAATGGCGTCCTCAATATATAGTGCCCTATATAGTGAATAGGGAGCGATTTCGGACACGGAAAACTTCCGGCTTGATTACGTCAGCATTCGAAAGAGGATGCGTGCGTCTTTTGACAACATTGGCGGATGTCGGTCACTTTGATTTCCGCTGTACGTTTTACTTCCGTCTTATTATGTCTCGCACAGGTCTCAGCGGATCTCATTTACGGCCATTGCTTTGACGTATGGACTGATATATTACAGAGCATATTTCAAACACTCATAACTTGCTATGGAGCACTTGCATGTGATGTCACAGCCGATCCAGATTGTGACAGACGCCATCTTGTCGGTCAAACGCCATATTTCCGCCTTCTACTTCTACTTCTGCTTCTACCTTTTCTTCTGGAAAACCCTACTACAATTCTACTACAACGGCTGCGGCTACAAGCTCTCCCTACCTGTGCACGTTTATGTTTTTTGTGTGTATTTTTGCGTGTTGTTCGTCTGTACCGGACTTCAATATCCACTACAACCGTATGGACTTACTGGACATTGGTTTCCAGCAGAAAATGACGGTTTGTAGCGATTTCCATCGCATGCGCAACATTCCGGATGAGATAGCGAGACCACCGGGGTCTCCGTGGATTGTTATCGGGTCTGGCAGGCAAAGGAGGCGGCGTCGGGAGAGGAAGCAAAAGCGAGGCTGCAGAGCCGGCCTGTTGACTAAGCTCAGAAAACAGCCACTCAAACCTCCACTGCCAAGCCTCTACCTCTCCAACGCCAGATCCATGGTAAACAAGACGGACGATTTGGAATTACAGCTGGAATTACCTTATTCTATTCTATTCTATAATCGGCTGGTCAGTGCTATACTAGATAATACTTAAGTGACTTACCCGTCCAATGAGGATTGTTATTTTCTTGTTTACAAGATGCCACATCTGAGTCGCTGACAAACCCTGAATTTCTGTAAAGATAACTGTCCAGAGATTTATAAGCACTTTCACTGAACAGCGAGGGAAAGTTAATGAGGTAATTATACACGTCCGGGTATTCCGCTGGCAGTTCAAAATCCACTGACACGGTCGTGAAAACTCCGTCCGGTAAGCCATAAGGGTCACTAATCTGTAGATCGTTTATTTTAGACATATATCTAGTTATCTGTTCATTAGAAAAATGAGCCGTGTAGTCCGTCGGTTGAAATTGATCCATTCTGTACAAGAGTGCAGCAGTATTCAGCGGTGTTTTTTACCGACAAGATGGCGGCTGTGTACTTTCCGGTCACGTGACTGCAAGATCTCTATAGCAGCGACAAAATAGCGATCCAAAATGCATTCTGATATTTAATAAAATGAGATAAAGAGAATTTTGCTAATGACAAATTTGCCTTCAGTTCCCCTTTAAGTGGGTGTATGACTGGTAAAGTGTTTGAATGAGTAAGAGAGAACACACACACACACACACAAAGGAAAGAGAGAAGGAGTCAGAGTCAGCCTGACAGCTGGTGATGGAGAGTTAGGCAGGCAGGCATTGTACTCCAAAGGTCATTATGGTCCCAGCCTCAATAGCTCCAGAGTGATTCTTCTTTATGCCGACAAACATTAAAAGCATTCCACTGCAGCTGAACTGCGCAGTAGCCCCACTATAAGTGCTCCAGTTTCCCTCTCTGTCCCCCTCGCACTCTGCTTGGACCAGTGCTTAGTGTCTGGAAGAGGACCCTCATAAATCTCTGTGCTTTTAATTCATTATTTGAAGGTCATCAGCTACTCTGTGCACTCAGACTGACAAATGTATATGTCTTCATTAGATTCTTATGAAACTGATTTTTATTGAAAAGCAGAATGATTTTTACTTGCAGGTAGCAAGCAATAATCTGCGTCTACCCGAACCTGCACAGGGTCATGTCTCTTCCTTCATGCATCTACGATCTCACCGGTCAGGCCACGTTCATTATAATAAAATATCATAATAATACGATCATACCATTTTAATAATAGCATGACGGTTGAGATAATATCGATTGCGACGCTCATTATACGATCAATTCTTTCAGCCAGCAGGTTTTCCGGAGAACTCCGACTTGTTTGCTTGCTGTTCCATCGCTTTTTTTCTGTTAGCTAGTTGCTGGGAGCTGTCTGACAAATAGTTTTTGGGCAGCCGTTTTGTGTTGTCTAGTTGCTGGGAGCCCTCTGACAAAGTTGCTGCACAGCCTGAGATTTGTATTGTGCTTTTGAAAATACTTCAGTGCTCCACACAAGAAAAGACAAGCTGCTGAACCCCAAGGCGCCTTAGCGGAAAACCGAGAATAAGATTTAGGAGCTTCGGCTTCCTAGAGCATTCTTTATATTAAACCGAGATCGACCATATTGATGTTTGCTGCAAGCATCAGGAGCCACACATATATACATGCGCGCGTGCACACACACACACACACACACACACACACACTAGCATAATCACTTGAGCTTTGTCTGGCACGATTGCGCCGGGCAACTTTGTCACAGAGAAAGAGAGGGAGAAGGAGACAGGATGTGGATGGAGGAGTAAAAAGGCAGAGGACAAAGAGAACTATAGGGTGCAGTAGATGGAGAGAGAGAACCGTGGGTGCATGAGTGAGAGTCAGCAGCTCTATAATTGGTGTGTGCCAAACTGACTACTGACTGCTGTAAAGAGAAGAGCTGGGCAAGAGAACGTGTGGAGGAAGAAAATGATATAATAATAATAATAATAATAATAATAATAGTGAAAAGTGGATGGAGCTGTGTGGAAGGAAAGCAGAATAAATCCCAGTATGAAATGCGAATTTGCTCCACAGCTCTCTTTAACTTCTGTGCTAGATTTGGTTGGGAGCTCAGGTTCAAGTTGTGTGTGAATAAAAGGGGTGAATGTGAGTGCGTGATCGAGAGAGTGAGAGAAATAGAACGGCAGCTTGTGTCTATTTAGTGAGCATAAGCACTGTATTGCCAGGCTGTGAGACAATGTGCTATCATGAAAGAACAGCGCATCTCACTGGCTCATAACTCATACTGCATCATCATACAGACTCCCGCCAGGTACCATCTCAAAAATCTGCTTTTCTTTATTTATTACCTTTTTCTTTTTGCATGGCAGGCTATGTATGAATTTTATCACAAAACCAGAGGTGGACAAAATACCCAACTTCATTACTTAAGTCAGAGTACAGATCCCGCTGGTCAAATGTGACTCCGATACAAGTGAAAGTTGTCCAGTCAAATTTTTACTCAAGTTAAAGTACTGAAGTACTTGCTTTTAAAAATACTTCAGTATTGAAAGTACATTTTCTGTCAACGCATCGCTGTGTTATTGCCACAACGCTTACAAAACCTGAAGCAACCGACTGGATTTACTGACTAACTTGTAGAACCTGTAGAATAAACACCTGGTAGAACATTATAAAATGAACCACAACTGAACTGAAAACGAGCCATTGTCCAGCGGTCTCAAAAGTAGCCGGTCACCGGCGGCAAATCGCCGGCTATGGCTTGTTATGCCGCCGGCTATTGTCAGTCGAGTCACAAAATTTAATATTAATATTTCTGACAGCAAAAAAAGTTGTGAACGTAAATTACATCCACTATGTCATGTATGTCCGTTGCCGCGTCAACTGTGTTTACATCCTCGACACGAGTGCAGCCATTACTGCCGCCTGTGTTGCCAGATTGCGCGTTTTCCCGCCCAATTTGGGCGGTTTTAAGTGCATTTTGGCAGGTTTTGAACATATTTTGGGATGTAAAACGTCAGCAGTATCTGGCAACATATTTTTTTACTTAATACAAGAAATTAATGGATGCCAACGTTTTTGCCAAAATGGTATTTTATTTTCCATTCTTTAGGGAGCTTCAGCATCATACTGTGAGATTCTGTTCAAATTGTTTTTTTTCTTCTATGAAGCCTGAGCCATTTATTTTATTAGTTTATAATTATTGTTTAATTTAGTCTTCAGGAGAGACTGCCTGCACACAGGACTAGTATTAATCAGGGCTTTGAACCGGTTCAAGGAGCGAAAACGAAAACCGGGAACTTTTTCTATTTCACATGGAACAGAAACGAAACCAGAAACTTTATTATTATTTATGTTCCGGAACAGAAACGCTTATTAAAAATAATGGTAACCGGTTAATACCGGTTTTTATTTCGTTCCTCAAAGTTTCCGTAGCCTACAAATAAAAAAGTCATTCTCCTCCTGCGCAAGTTTCTATGACCCGCTGGGGTTCACTTCCTGTGTGACGGTCGCTGACTGAATGGAGAGAGCGGGAGGGTGGACTACTATCACGTCTCCATGTGATAATAAGTGCATTACTGAGTGTCTGAGCAAAGAAGAGCCTGAACGTTGCAACCTCCCTATTGGCTGTTTGTAAAAATGTATCAGTTGTTGCTCTTCCCACGGGAATCATCGCGGGCTCGAGAGACGAGACCTGACGAGTTAGTTCGTTGGTAGCAGAACAAAATGTCTGGACACAAATCGGGTTTTCAGAAAAGGAAAGAAAATAAACGGAGGGTCGAAAATACAAAAAAGGAGGCAGAAAATGCAAAACGAGTTTTAAGGTAGGACAAATGGTTACTTTTTAAGGCAGCCCGCCATGGCTGCAGGCTTTCAGTTGTGTCATTGAATGGTTACTTTTCTGAGGCAGCCCGCCGTTGCTGCCTGCAGGCTTATTTATTATAGCCCATTTAGTTAAAATAGTTGATATAAAATGTTTATAGTTATAGTTATGTGATGGTTGTCCTGATTTAGACTGGGTTTTTTTTTTTTTGGGGGGGGGGGGGTTGCGCGATGTTGCACCCGGGTCCAGATTAGGGCAGAACCGGCCCTGGCTACATTTCAGGTGTAGTTTGTTTTATGTATGTATGTACTTGCATAGATGTGTACTTGGTCTTCCAATATGGCGCCTAACAAAATCTCGCGGCGCGGTGACGTCATGCGGTAGCCCTCTATAGGGCCTGACTAGCCTTTGGTAACACACTAAACGAATTCTCTTTCATTTTTGGCACTTTTTCTGTTTGTGTAGATGGGAAGACATACTGAGAATCCAAATCGCCAACATTTGAAATAATAATTGTTTTGAATAATTTCTTGTCTTATTTAATGAAGGTTGTAATAGAATTAGCCTACATTTGGCTTAAGCTGGATGAGACAGAGACATCATTTTATAGCCATTTGTTAAACAGCTGACAGGGAACGTAATTAACTGTTCCGGGAACAAAATTTTTTTGTTCTAACAGGTTCGGGAACGTCTATTTAATGGTGGAACCCAAAACCGGAAACGTTAAAATTCCGTTTCTGTTCGGAACGAACCAATAGAAAAAAAATTCTGGTTCAAAGCCCTGGTATTAATAGTTTTTTTTTTCTTACATGAAAGCTGAGGCATTTATATTATATTTTAAGGTAACTTCATGTTGTGCTGTGAGGTTCTCTGCACTTTAACTTTTGAACCAACAGGTGCATTTGGATCAGTAAAGCCTATTTTTCTGCATTTTTGTCGTCCTGGTAATCTTTTATATTGGTAAAGTTGTTTATAGGACCATTTCTCAGTGTCTGTTTTTTTAATCAATAGTTTTTCAGTAATAACTTAATATTTAACATATCACTCAATTTTAAACAACCCCCGCGCCTCCCCCATAGTCTCCAAAATTTCTGTGGGAAACACTGGCGTGCGTAACAACGCTAATCAAGCTTAAGCTAGATGACCTGCCTCAAATACCCGTCCCAGGTAAATGTTATCCCAATTTTAGACAGCCTGTTCCAAACCATCCCGCCCCATGAAAAATTCGTACTTGCATATCTCTCTCTATATCTATCTATCTATCTATCTATCTATCTATCTATCTATCTATCTATAGATAGATAGATAGATAGATAGATAGATAGATAGATAGATAGATAGATATAGATATATATCCCTGCACGCTTTGCGTGCATTATGTCTGCAGACATTTTGCCATTTTGCACCCTGCTGTAAATTATTTGTACCCTGCTATTCTCCCAAACTTTGAAGCCCCTGATTGTCATTTGCAATTTTGTTTTTTTTTTAAATTCTAACCCTCCTCCCCACCCCCACAAAGCAGCATGGTAGTGTTCTGACCCAGCTCTGGCAGTGTGTGCACACATGTATGTGTATATTAATCAGTAAGACAGTGGAATAGCTGTAAATGCAGCTTGCTCAGAAAATAAAAGTGACAATCCAACCTGATTAAAACCCAGATCCACACCTCGAGCTTAATAACGGCCCAAAAGCAACACTGCTTTAAGCAAGACAAAAAAATGCAAGACCATCATCTGACATCAAAACAAAAAATGCCAACAATTTGTTGTGACTGACTAGTACAATACTGTCCATCTCACAGGTCTCGCGTGTGCGTGTATTCATGCACGTATGAATCTGCCTATGGAATCATGGTGGTTTAATGTTAAGCTAGCTAGTCAGCGAAGCTCCACCTGACATGCTAGCAAAATCTTTTCAAATTCAAAATCGTATTGGGTAGCTAACGTTACTAGAAAAGAAATATTTCTACATTCTGTTTATTTGGCAGGATTATGCTAAAACATTTCAGAAAGCACTTCAGATAAGTTAACGTTATTCATGTTAGCGTAACTCCGTTTTTACACGCTAACTAACAGTGTCCAAGTTAACTAGCTGTGTGTGAACGTTAGCCGTGGACAAGGCGATGGCAACTTGGTGGGCATTTGACTAACCAGACTGCATAGCTATTGCAACGTTATCGCTAGCTCTAAAAGCACAGACAACGTCATTACAAGCTTTCTCTTGGAATAAAATGTTTACATCCCTCAATATGCTTCCGCAGGTCAGATGGCGAGTTTTTGTAGCCTGTGATGTGTTCCATTTTAGGCAAACAAAGCAAACATTTAAAATGAAACAGCTCTTTATTCCTTTCAGAAAACTGAAACATGCGTTCTAGGTATAGCCATGGGTGTGTGCATTCCCCAGAAGAACCGTCTCCTTTCATTCTGCCATCAACTGATCGTGTTCAAATAATGCTGCGGAGAAATCATTGAACTTGATTTTATACAGTCTGTGGACGAGACGTGACCCTAGTGATTACTGATCGGCTGTCTCAGTGTCACCTGCAGAAAAAACCAATCACGTTTTAGAAAAGAAAATTAAAAAACATCCACTTTCAAAGACACTTTATAGTAACGGGTAACGAAGACCTTGACAGAAATGTAGTGGAGTGAAAAGTACGATATTTGCCTTTCAAATGTAGTGACGTTAAAGTCATAAGTTGCCAAAAAAATTAATACTGAAGTAAAGTACAGGGGGCGGCACAGTGGTGTAGTGGTTAGCGCTGTCACCTCACAGCAAGAAGGCCTGGGTTCGAGCCCCGTGGCCGGCGAGGGCCTTTCTGTGCGGAGTTTGCATGTTCTCCCCGTGTCCGCGTGGGTTTCCTCCGGGTGTTCCGGTTTCCCCCACAGTCCAAAGACATGCAGGTTAGGTTAACTGGTGACTCTAAATTGACCGTAGGTGTGAATGTGAGTGTGAATGGTTGTCTGTGTCTATGTGTTAGCCCTGTGATGACCTGGCGACTTGTCCAGGGTGTACCCCGCCTTTCGCCCGTAGTCAGCTGGGATAGGCTCCAGCTTGCCTGCGACCCTGTAGAACAGGATAAAGCGGCTAGAGATAATGAGATGAGATGAGTAAAGTACAGATACTCAAAAAGTGTACTTAAGTACAGTACTCGTTACTGTCCACCTCTGCGCAAAACAAAAACAATAGTCCAGAGAACTGATCTTGATAATTCAATTATCTGCAATTTTGTTACTTAATTTTTAGTATCTAAAACTTTAAATCCTTAGCTCTGTGTAGGTCCCTGTCCGTGAAGCTCCCAAACATCCCGGATTCCTAGGAGTGTGTAAGTGGCCCTCAGCAGCCAGCAGGCCCTGGAGGCCTTTCAAGGACGGTGTCCATTAGTCTGATTGCATAAAGACAGAGAGTGATTTATAGCAGCTCTCCTCCCCCCCCCACAATTCATCAAAAGCCTCTTGACTTAATAAAGTATTGATATTTAGAACTAGCCCAAGCAGAGGAGTGTTCTGGGACCTTGGAAGATCTCGGCAGCGGCATAGTAACAGGCCATGAAATACATCTCTCCTTTTCTGTTTCATCTCCAGAGAACTCAAACAAATCAAAGATGTAGACGGACTGAAGTCGGAACGCATTACACTTGGCAAGTTAATTGCTGTAGCGGGCCTGAGACACACCAAACGGAGCTGTGATGTGAGCTGTAGAAAGAATACCACTGTCGCAGCCTCACAGATTAGATGTGTATAAATATCAGGTTTGCTCCAGTTAGATTTTACTTGGGATTTAGTCCACTCCATTCCAATTAAAATAGTTTAAAAGATCGATAATTGGCTGTTGATTTATCATTAAATTACGTGTGTGTGTGGTTTACTGTATGTTTGGGTTTAGCATCATTCCATCTTGTATCCTTTACCACAGTCTAAGAATTCGTTCATTAGTGATGTACAGTGGTGCTTGAAAGTTTGTGAACCCTTTAGAATTTTCTATATTGCTGCATAAATATGACCTAAAACATCATCGGATTTTCACACAAGTCCTAAAAGTAGATAAAGAGAACCCAGTTAAACAAATGAGATAAAAATATTATACTTGGTCATTTATTTATTGAGGAAAATTATCCAATATTACATAGCTGTGAGTGGCAAAAGTATGTGAACCTCTAGGATTAGCAGTTAATTTGAAGGTGAAATTAGAGTCAGGTGTTTTCAATCAACGGGATGACAATCAGGTGTGAGTGGGCACCCTGTTTTATTTAAAGAACAGGGATCTATCAAAGTCTGATCTTCACAACACATGTTTGTGGAAGTGTATCATGGTACGAACGAAGGAGATTTCTGAGGACCTCAGAAAAAGCGTTGTTGATGCTCATCAGGCTGGAAAAGGTTACAAAACCATCTCTAAAGAGTTTGGACTCCACCAATCCACAGTCAGACAGATTGTGTACAAATGGAGGAAATTCAAGACCATTGTTACCCTCCCCAGGAGTGGTCGACCAACAAAGATCACTCCAAGAGCAAAGCGTGTAATAGTTGGCAAGGTCACAAAGGACCCCAGAGTAACTTCTAAGCAACTGAAGGCCTCTCTCACATTGGCTAATGTTAATGTTCATGAGTCCACCATCAGGAGAACACTGAACAACAATGGTGTGCATAGCAGGGTTACAAGGAGAAAGCCACTGCTCTCCAAAAAGAACATTGCTGCTTGTCTGCAGTTTGCTAAAGATCACGTGGACAAGCCAGAAGGCTATTGTAATAATGTTTTGTGGACAGATGAGACCAAAATAGAACTTTTTGATTTAAATGAGAAGCGTTATTTTGGAGAAAGGAAAACCCTGCATTCCAGCATAAGAACCTTATCCCATCTGTGAAACATGGTGGTGGTAGTATCATGGTTTGGGCCTGTTTTGCTGCATCTGGGCCAGGACGGCTTGCCATCATTGATGGAACAATGAATTCTGAATTATACCAACAAATTCTAAAGGAAAATGTCAGGACATCTGTCCATGAACTGAATCTCAAGAGAAGGTGGGTCATGCAGCAAGACAACGACCCTAAGCACACAAGCCGTTCTACCAAAGAATGGTTAAAGAAGAATAAAGTTAATGTTTTGGAATGGCCAAGTCAAAGTCCTGACCTTAATCCAATCGAAATATTGTGGAAGGACCTGAAGCGAGCAGTTCATGTGAGGAAACCCACCAACATCCCAGAGTTGAAGCTGTTCTGTACGGAGGAACGGGCTAAAATTCCTCCAAGCCGGTGTGCAGGACTGATCAACAGTTACCGCAAACGTTTAGTTGCAGTTATTGCTCCACAAGGGGGTCACACCAGATACTGAAAGCAAAGGTTCACATACTTTTGCCACTCACAGATATGTAATATTGGATCATTTTCCTCAATAAATAAATGACCAAGTGTAATATTTTTGTCTCATTTGTTTAACTGGGTTCTCTTTATCTACGTTTAGGACTTGTGTGAAAATCTGATGATGTTTTAGGTCACATTTATGCAGAAATATAGAAAATTCTAAAGGGTTCACAAACTTTCAAGCACCACTGTATTTCTCAGTCGCTCCCATTTACAGTCATTTCTCCTGTTATTCTTTTTTTTTTTACTGTACATTGTTTATCTTGGTCTTACTTAGCTGTATTAATGACTTGTGTAAATTGTATTAATGAGTTTGTAGAACCTGGTGTGTGTGAACGAGGACTCGGGAGACAGGTGGACTTTGAAAAAGCTTTGGGGCTCATTTTATTTTTCAAGTGTGCTTTCAGCAGTTCAACAGAACAAGCTAAAAATAAAAAAAAAACACACTCCCAAATGTTTGGGTCTTTTGGGGCACACGTGTGTATGTGTGTGTGTGTGTGTGTTATGTGCAACTGCTGTCAGCGCTGTCCCTCTCTCACTGGTGCACAGCATTTTCCATTGAAAGGACAAACTAAACACATGACGTCAACTCGCCGTGATCACACACAGGTGAGACATGTGTTGCCTGCTGGTTCAACCCGCTTCCTCTCCTCTCCGTCTGCAGCTGCCACTCAACCACGCCCACCCTGCCATAGAGTTGTATAAATCATCCATGTGAAAATGTGCCAGAGCTCCAAGCTATAAATAACCAATTGTGAAACGTCATTCTCTTGAGTGTCCCAATAATTTCTTGGATAACGATTTAGCATTTCATCCCGATGGATGGAACATGCCAGATCATTCAGTTTCATGCTTCCCAGAATTCCAGCTTGTATTTACACTAAATCATCCAAGATACACTACCGTTCAAAAGTTTGGGGTCACCCAGACAATTTTGTGTTTTTCCATGAAAAGTCACACTTTTATTTCCCACCATAAGTTATAAAATGAATAGAAAATATAGTCAAGACATTTTTCTGGCCATTTTGAGCATTTAATCGACCCCACAAATGTGATGCTCCAGAAACTCAATCTGCTCAAAGGAAGGTCAGTTTTATAGCTTCTCTAAAGAGCTCAACTGTTTTCAGCTGTGCTAACATGATTGTACAAGGGTTTTCTAATCATCCATTAGCCTTCTGAGGCAATGAGCAAACACATTGTACCATTAGAACACTGGAGTGAGAGTTGCTGGAAATGGGCCTCTATACTAGTCTGGCTAACGCAACTTCAAAGCTCTGCGAGCATTTGGTCTGGCAAAGATATTAAGCCCAACCGTTTCCCAAAGCGCGTGGTTGACCCGCCTCCCTGAAATGCCTCAGTTTGCTACTGGTCGAAGCCAGAAAAGGCTGTGACGAAGCTTAAACCAATCACATCACTCTTTCCTCTGACGTATGTGACGCGACGGAAACTGCTTGAGTAACAGGAAGAAGATAAATACCTCCAGGGCTGCTCTTTGCTCCGTTTTCAATGAGAACTTCCCGTTGAATGCTTTCAATACAGCATCTACCGCTGTGTCAAAGGCTTGCCGCTGCTCCATGTTCGTAATGTTTCTAGTGAATGAAGCGCTTCCGGCATAGATTCTGTAAACAATCTGTGGCTTCCGGTCGCAGTGCTACTACGTCAGTGCCTTGAACACGCCTCTACCCAGGGCCGTTGGAGATGCTCAGAGTTGATTGGCTCCCGATTTTTCGGGAGCTTGGAAGAGCTGGAGATAGCTTGCCTTGCCAGACTAAGTTCGCAACAGGCCCTCGTGTTGCGTCACACTTAGGATGGGCGGGCCCAGGCTACCTCTATACACCTATGTACTGTAGATATTGCACCAAAAACCAGACATTTGCAGCTAGAATAGTCATTTACCACATTAGCAATGTATAGAGTGGATTTCTGATTAGTTTAAAGTGATCTTCATTGAAAAGAACAGTGCTTTTCTTTCAAAAATAAGGACATTTCAAAGTGACCCCAAACTTTTGAACGGTAGTGTAGATTACCATTGAATTCCCATGTAGAGTGCGTGTATGAAAGGTGTTTTTCGTGTGTGTGTTTGTGAACGCATGTGTCTCTGTGTATACCTCTGATTTAGTTGTCGCTCCTTTGTTTTTGCCAGGCTGAAGGAGAGGACAGTCTAAAGAAGATGCAATTGATGGAACTGGCCATTCTAAATGGCACCTACAGGGATGCCAACATTAAATCACGTAAGTGCCTCCTCATCTCTCTCCAGAGATTTGTTTGTAACGTTTTTTTTTTTTTTTTTACCAACAGTGCTGGCATTGTGAAAGGCCTGTGTGATCCCAGCTTTTAGTAATGCCCAACACTGCACTCTCAGATAACCCTGATTCTCAGATAAGAGCACTCACCACAGCTTGCTAGTTTGATTCTAAATTACCACAAGAGAGCTGTACGCCTGCAAAAGCTTGCAAACACTCAAAAAGGTATGCAGTAAAATAAAGCATATTTTATTTTTCTTTCGTCACTGAGCATTGTGCTATTTGGCTCTTTGCTGTGTTGCTTTTGCAAATGCTGCTGTTGAAGTGTGGAGTCGTGTAAAAAGCTGTGGTATAAGTACTACTGGGTTGGTTTCTTCCTCCCTAACTAACTGAAGTCTGGCTGCTCATGCTGCTGCTGATGTGCTTTATGTGCCATGTAGAGCTCATGGCTAATACTAACTCTTGTTTTGTCTCTCCTTGTCTTCTTCTCTCTTTTCCTCAACATCTACATTCCTTCCGCTCACTGCAGCTGCCCTTGCCTTCTCTCTTGCAGCGAGTGCCCAGGCCCCCCGCATCATCAGCGGCCCAGCGCCCGTGTTGCCCCCGGCTGCCCTGCGCACTCCCGCACCTGCTGGCCCCACCATCATGCCCCTAATTCGGCAGATCCAGACTGTCGTGCCCAACGGCTCAGCCCACGCCCATGCTGCCGCCGCCACCCTGGTGCCTCCCGGGCCGGAGTCAGCTGGCCTGATTTACGCCGCACCCTATGAATACCCATACACACTGGCGCCAGCCACCTCCATCCTCGAGTATCCCATCGACTCCAGTGGCGTGTTAGGTAAGCACAGTTGTGAGTGCCCTAGCATGCCACAACACCAACACCTACTTGGGCAGTGGAGCGTAGCACCTACCTTACTCCTGCGTCACCCTTCTTAAACCCTGACCACCCTACAACCCCCACCTCCTCCTCCTCCTCCTCCTCCTCCTCAAATGCTGCCTGTCGATTTTGCTGAGCTTTCTATATTTACCGCCACCCTCATCCACCCATTTCCCATCACCTTAGGAAAAACAAAAAGGCAACAGAATAACACTCCAAACGTTTTCCCACTTAATCCATTTAGCTTCATAAAAGTCATCTCTCATTGCAAATAAAAATGCATTAAAGAAACGTGGCATAAATGATTGGGCTGCTAAGTGCTCTATTGGCTTTACGTGAATTCAAAGAGAGGGATCTGTTTTGCTTTCCAACCTCGCTCTTTCTCCCTACCTCTTTTTCGCTCGCTTTCTCTTTCTCACTCTCAAAGGCCCTGTCCTCCCCTCCCCACACAAGCTCTATGGCTTCATTAAGGCACTTGAGAAAAGCCGATTATGAGTATCATGTTACAAACAGCATTCTGCCAGTTTGACACAGGCTGCTCCCAGAGGCACAGTGTTAAGTTGAGAAATGACAAAAAAAAAAAAAAAATGCATCCATGAGGCAAGATCAGCGTGTCCAATAAGATGAGCCAGACTGGGGTTTAGTCTCTATCTAATAAAGCAGCCTTTATTCTGCCAGGATCAAGCTGACTGCTCCAAGTGTTCTAAGCCCCGTACAGTAGCGTTGTATTACAGACCTGATTTTAGTAGTTTGGGTGGGTTTGATCATAAAGGCACTTCAGTGAGACAGCAAAGGAGGTGAGGAGTGTTGTGGAGGGAGGAGAGTGGAAGATTTCATCCATGTCTTCTCTCTTGTGTACACCTATACAGCATCCTCAAAGGCCGAAGAGCTGCCGCTGTACCTGGGCTTTCAGACCTGTCACTTTCCCATCACTGTGCAGCGCGCAGAGCCAGCCAGCCGGCCTCCTTTTTAAAGCAGACCCACTCCCCTCATCCCCTTTTCTGACCCTCACTCACCTTACACACACACACACACACACACACTTTGACACCCTCACCCCCTCCCTGCAAACACTCATCTTATTGGATTGACCGGAAAGCACCCCCCTCTTCCTGGAGCCTGTGCTCCTCCAGCCTTTCACTGTGTGTCTCTTCTGCGACCTGAAGCCTGTTTTGTTTTTGGTTGTATTTAATGTCATGTGTTGAAACTGTGTACCATAACGAGAGAAAAAGCACTGAGCCCCAAACTGCTGCAAACCCTCTCTGGATGCTCCCTCCTTCAGTGCGGAGGGTGTATCAGGAGAGGTGACATGAAGACGGTGAGGGGACAGTGGGGGTCAGACAGGGGCTGCTTTGGGAGTCATAGGATGGCGGGATTGTTAAAAAAGTTCTACTCACACAGCTGTTTGATGGTGCTCTGTGGCAGTGAGTTCCAAGGTTGTTTACAGTATAATATGAACCAATATAAAAATTAAAAAAAAAAAAAAATACCATAGCCTTATGCATGCAGTGACCAAATCCAGCATCTCTGCTTTTCAAAGGTCTTTGGCACAGACTGCCCGAAAATGGCTTTGATAACGCATGGAATTGTAGTGTGTGTTGCTTCTTGAGGACAGACACTCCTGGCACTAATTTCACATTCCCTTCCTTTATTCTTTAGGTGTGGCTTTCCCCACGAAAGGCTAAAAGTGCTTTCGAGGATCCTTACTGAGCCCCTCATCCGATCTGAGTGTTAACACACATGCGCTTTCGTTTCACAGCGGCCTTGTTATTTCTTGAGTGTTAATGAATTATGAAATCAAGCCTAGCAGTCAGTCAGACACACTACTGTTTTGTTTACACTGACCACCCTTCTGTCCAATGAGGCTCAGCATATGCTCATAAATATTGTATCTCTACCCGATGCCCCTTCAGCAGTAAATGTGTATATTTGCACATATAAAATCAGTCAAAAGTTCGGACACCCCCTACTCATTCATAGGTTTTTCTGCATTGTGACTATTTTCTACATTGTAAAACAATACTGAAGACATCAAAACTACGGAATAACATCTGGAACATATACGGAATTATGTGGTCAACAAAAAAGTATGAAAAAAATGATATGTTTCATATGTTAGATTCTCCAAAGTAGCCAGCGTTTACCTTGATGACGCTTTGCACACTATCGGCGTCATCTTAACCAGCTTCATGAGGAATGCTTTTCAGTTAACAGGTGCCTCGTCAAAAGTTAATTAGTGCAATTTCTTGCCTTCTTAACGTGTTTAAGATCAAACAGTAAATAACAAATAATAAAAATACAGTAAATAGCCCTGTTCTACAACTGTAGTAATCCATATTGTGTCAAGAGTCGCTCAACTAAGTAAAGCGAAACGACATCCAGTGTTACTTTAAAGGAACAGTCCACCGTACTTCCATAATGAAATATGCTCTTATCTGAATTGAGACGAGCTGATCCGTACCTGTCCGAGCTTTGCGCGACCTCCCAGTCAGTCAGACATGCTGTCACTCCTGTTAGCAATGTAGCTAGGCTCAGTATGGCCAATGGTATTTTTTGGGGCTGTAGTTAGATGCGACCAAACTCTTCGGCGTTTTTCCTGTTTACATAGGTTTATATGACCAGTGATATGAAACAAGTTCAGTTACACAAATTGAAACGTAGCGATTTTCTATGCTATGGAAAGTCCGCACTATAATGACAGGCCGTACTAACACCTTCTGCGCGCTTCGGCAGCGCATTGATACCTTCACTCCTGAGAGAAGCGCGCAGAAGGTGTTAGTACGCCTGTCATTATAGTGCGGACTTTCCATAGCATAGAAAATCGCTACGTTTCAATTTGTGTAACTGAACTTGTTTCATATCACTGGTCATATAAACCTATGTAAACAGGAAAAACGCCGAAGAGTTTGGTCGCATCTAACTACAGCCCCAAAAAATACCATTGGCCATGCTGAGCCTAGCTACATTGCTAACAGGAGTGACAGCGCGTCTGACTGACTGGGAGGTCGCGCAAAGCTCGGAGAGGTACGGAGCAGCTCGTCTCAATTCAGAGAAGAGCATATTTCATTATGGAAGTACGGTGGACTGTTCCTTTAAGACATGAATGAAGTGTCTTTTTAATTAATAAAAAGAAAGAAAAACCATTGAATTCGAAGGTGTGTCCAAATTTTGGACTGGTACTCTGTGTGTGTGTGTGTGTGTGTGTGTGTGTGTGTGTGTGTGTGTGTGTGTCACAAAACTGTTCTACTGACTGCTATGTTTTATGGTAAAGAGAGTTAAAAATCAAGGAGCTTGCTTTACTAATCACTTAAATCATTGCTGTTGTATTTTTTCTTTCCTTTTTTTTTTAAAAAACTACTGCACATGTGCCTACGCACTATCATCTCTGTGCCTTTGCTCAGAGAGTGAGTTTATCAGTATTATATTTAAATGTGGAACTGGAGAGGTGCACTTCCCTGTTGCTTCAAAGCAGGATTATGTGACTAGTAAAGCTCCTACACTCTCTCTCTCTCTCTCTCTCTGCTGTGTGTGTGTGTGTGTGTGTGTGTGTGTGTGTGTGTGTGTGTGTGTGTGTGTGTGTGTGTGTGTGTGTACATGTGTACTTGTCACTAATGTCCATCGTACTATCCAAGCATGGATCCACCACTTGGAATGAATGCAACTTTTTCCCCACTTTCAATATGCTACTTTGAAAAATGAACAAGTATTATTTGTGCCTTAACTTGTATTTTTATTATTTGCATAATAATTGTTATACATATTTGCCCACACAGATAAATGAACTCTGTTCAGTTTGATTGATTTTTTTTTATGGATTTTTTTTTTTAATCTAATCTGTGTATTTGGTGATTATTATTGCAATCCAAGCAGGTGCAGTGGCAACTAAAGTTCGAAGGCACGAAATGCGGGTCCATCCTTACCAAAGGGTAGTGACCACAGACAGAGGTTAGTTTAGCTCATATGCTTTTGTGTTTGTGACTTGTAGTCACTTCCTTTTGGTTCTGATCTGTTGTATCCAGCTACACTACAGGCAGAAATGACCGTCTTAATGTTAAACATTTGGGAATACAAACACATCCAGTGTAAACACAGCACCTGGATTTTTTACGTGATCAACTTCATTCCATTATTTTGATGACCTTGTGGCCTTGACATGATGTTGATGACAAATAATGGACCAGTTTTGTTTTGAAAGTTCTTTAGGTGCCATTTACAATCTCATAACCTCAATGAGATTTATTATTTATATTTATTTATATTGCAGGCCCTAGTTAAAAATTGTAAATGTTAAACATTTACATCAAACTCCCCAGAGATTTCTCCATTTTTCCAAATATGAAAGTCCTTATAAAGCATTATTACAAAAAGAAAATCAAAGTAGCAAAACTCAGCACTCTGATTCTTTTTTTTAATTTATTCTTTATCTTCTGTAATGGCTTTATCGTGATCACAGAAGAACACTGGGTGCTCGGTGTGAATCCACCCAGTCACCATGCACACACTCCTTCACACACATTTACACCTGGGGGTAATTTAGTGTAGCCACTGGCATGTTGTTGTTTTTTTCTTTTGTTTGTTTGTTTTTTTTTGGGGGGGGGACTGGAGGAAACCAGAGAACCCAGAGAAAACCCACACAAACATACGAAGAACATGAAACTCCTGAAACTCCGTAACCAGAGCTCAGGATCAATGTTTTGTTTTGTTTTTTAATATATATATATATATATATATATATATATATATATATATATATATATATATATAGAAAAGCAAATTATCATATGATAGTTGGATAAATTGTTTGATAAATCAGTTCCACATACTGTCTATTCTTTGATGCAATGGCGCAAGAAGAAATAATATAAACAGATAATTGGGTGTAACATTTATAAGCAATGGGTAGAATTTGTGAAAAATATACATTATTTGATTTCACAGGCCAAAACCTGGAATTCAGTCCAGTAGCGAAACAGACCCTCGGAATATTTAGATTGTCATATCAGTGTCTAGTTATAGGTTTGCTTTATGCACTCGTGCTCTGATGTATATTTCGGGTCATGTGGTACTTCTGCTTGACTGAATGAGAAGGAAGATATTGTTATTAAGTGCCATTTTAAGCTTGATGCCCTTCACCAGCTGTAAACAGACGGCAAGCAGGGGGGGAGTTTTCTCTTTATTTTTTACTCCTTTTTTCATTATTATCATTTATCATGTATTTCTCATATCCTTTTTTGTTTTATACTGGGAATGTTTTATATTAAGGTACTACTGCTTTCCAGAAATTATACTTTTGAGAACCCGTTTGCACAGAACTTCCAATTTACCAATCTGTGCATTTTTACTGGATTGCCAGTCTTCAGAGGTCTCACTTTTTTTTATTTTAGTTTAGTTACTTGTTTTTTTTTTTTTAATTTCAAATTGTTGGTATTTGCCTCATTTGATACAGAGATGCTATGTGGCACAACTATTATTTTGCACTGAACAAGTCAGAAGCATTCATCTCTTCTGTTCAGCAAAGAACAGACATGTTGAAAAAAGTGAAAACTACGTCAAACCTCAGATGACAGAACTGAACAGAGTATTGAATACATGTGATCGAAGCTGCATAGTCTTAAGGGTGACCACTGTTATGTGGACAGAAATGTCAGAGTATAGATATAGATGCATTTATGGAGAAAAAAAAATATTCCACTTGATATTTTTTGTTTATGTTTTACTGTAAGCATCATTTTATTTTTTGTTGTTGTTGAAAAGAAAATAGTATTTACTTGTTGCTTCTTTAAGAATATATATATATATATATAAATATATATATAAATATAAAGCAGGAATGTATGTGAAATGTCAGTTTACTTGCAATTTGCAAAGAAATAGCAGTGATATTATAGAGGGCTATTTGTAGGAAAGGCAGATATGCATAATAGTTGCTTTATAGTACCACCTTAGAGATTTTCCTATATTTTTGGATATATGTTAGGGCTTTATATGAACGACAGGACTTTTCCAGTGTTTATATGCAAAAGCATTTTATATTATGTGTCCTGTGAATTGTCAATGGTCTGCAAAGCTGAGGGCGATGGCGAAAATTCCCACAGCTTGTGTTTCCATGGCTATTATGTTATCTAGAGAATTCCGTGTAGTGTTGCTTTGTATCATTAAAGGCCAAGATTTTTATGTTGTTGTAAATAGAAGGAAAAAAAATGAATTTGAAAAGGCAATAAAAATTTTATTGAGTACAACAACAACCAACAACTGTTTTGGCCCTAAATTATTTCAGTGTTCAATGACTTGTTTCCTTGACATTATAATCCATCTCCATCATAACTATCAGCTCGCCGCTTAAATCTCTGAAGAGCTCTAGTGCTTACTAGCAGTCGGGTAACAAGACACTGCATCTGCCGCTCTCTGGTCTGTCCTCTCCTTTTATTAGGATCTATAGCTGACCCTTCACTTGACTGCTACTAACCATTAGACATGTTTACCACAGTTGGGTTCTGTTTTGTTTTGTTTTTTTGTCAGGAATTTTCTCTTTTCATTTCCTCCTTTTTAACACGTAACCTGTTGGTTCTCATTGGCTGCCATCCTGTCAGTAAAATCATGCTTTGATTTTACTGCATTGTGTAGATGAAGACCAGCAGTTCTTCCAGTGCTCCCATATTCAATCAACCCCCAGTTGGTGTTGTCTTCAATTGTTAAACGCGAATCATTTCATGTCTAACACATTACTGAACAGGTGTTGTGTAAGGCATGAATGCAGCGAAGCTTAGGTTTGACTCGATTCAATCTGGAGCCTAATTGTGATGGGTTTATCATATTGTCATCCTGCTTTCACTAGCTGAAACTAATCTCCTCTGTATCTTTTTTTCTTTTCCTCCCTCTTTTGTTGCCCTTTGTTTCTTCCTTGTTTCCTTTTCTCTAACCACCCAGCCACCACCGGCAACTAACCCCTGACCTTCTGACTTCTCAACTTCACCCAATGATGACCTGCCCATTGCCTGCCTGCAGATCACTTCTCTACTCTAAAAAACAAATGAGTGAATAATAGAAAGAAAGAGCATTAAACAGCTTTCACTGCGCTGGCAGTGGAGATGCAGCGGCGTAAATCTGCACCTGATCTCTGGACACACAGCAAAGCCTGGAAGACGCCCTCCAGTCCAAAAGGTCTGTAGGGAGCGGACCGTGCTGTCACTGTAGACCTACACTGAGTCATTTGTAAGCAATAAGCAATAACGGTTAGCTCACTCTGACCTGATCCTTCACCCACATACTCTACAGCCCCACAACACATGACACATGATGTTCAGAGCTCCAAGCAAACACAGACCCAGCCTTCAGTCAAGACAGAGAGAGAGAGAGAGAGAGAAAAAAAAAAAAAGCAGCCCTCGTTGCGCTGCCCGTTACCCAGATGTGACACATCTGTCTGAAAATATTATATGATGGTGTGGCATTAGTGCATGTACCCTTCTGTCCCTGTAAATTAGCCGTGTGAACTGGTGAATTCACAACTCTGTCTTCTTCTCTAAAAACTGATTAAGGAATCAAAGGGAACTTTCTTTGACTCACATTAATGAGGTTTGGCGCATTAATACACAGTAGGCAGTGCAAAGCGAATGAACATCGACGGGCGTGATTAACATTTTGCCCAACAAACAATTTGAACACTTTTCAGTGGATGATTTTTTTCTGAGGATGTATAAGCCATGCTTGCCTATCTGCTGTAAAAATGTATCAGATTTGTAGATAAATGTTAAAATATGACAAAAAAAAAACAAAACAAAGAACATATGTACAGAAATCTTTTATTATCCTCCAGTTCAGGGGAAGAGAAAGTGTATATTTTTACATCTGAATCTTTTATACAAGTATTGTAAAGTGGAAAAAAAAAAAAGAATACTAAACCCTTTATGTGAAAACAATCCCGTTTTCTGTAATTGGATGTAGAAACGGACGACCAAACCAACCTTTTCGTTCTGCTGACAGGGGGTTGAAATAGAAACATTACAAAGTGCCTTATTGTGCTTCTAACGGTTTCTTCAATCTGAATGTGTCATCATTAGTGGCGAATGAGCAGACCGGCGCTCCGTGCACACAGCTTTCTCTGAGGACAAGTCAGGCAGTCTCTTCTTGTTTCCCCTTTCAGCTCAACGTAAATCAGAGATGATTGAAGACGTGTAATATTACACTGAATGTAAATTCTAAATCTGAATCTTAATCCTTACACTACCGTTCAAAAGTTTGGGGTCACCCAGACAATTTTGTGTTTTCCATGAAAAGTCGCACTTTTATTTACCACCATAAGTTCTCATCTCATCTCATTATCTCTAGCCGCTTTATCCTTCTACAGGGTCGCAGGCAAGCTGGAGCCTATCCCAGCTGACTACGGGCGAAAGGCGGGGTACACCCTGGACAAGTCGCCAGGTCATCACAGGGCTGACACATAGACACAGACAACCATTCACACTCACATTCACACCTACGGTCAATTTAGAGTCACCAGTTAACCTAACCTGCATGTCTTTGGACTGTGGGGGAAACCGGAGCACCCGGAGGAAACCCACGCGGACACGGGGAGAACATGCAAACTCCACACAGAAAGGCCCTCGCCGGCCCCGGGGCTCGAACCCAGGACCTTCTTGCTGTGAGGCGACAGCGCTAACCACTACACCACCGTGCCGCCCCACCATAAGTTGTAAAATGAATCGAAAATATAGTCAAGACATTTTTCTGGCCATTTTGAGCATTTAATCGACCCCACAAATGTGATGCTCCAGAAACTCAATCTGCTCAAAGGAAGGTCAGTTTTATAGCTTCTCTAAAGAGCTCAACTGTTTTCAGCTGTGCTAACATGATTGTACAAGGGTTTTCTAATCATCCATTAGCCTTCTGAGGCAATGAGCAAACACATTGTACCATTAGAACACTGGAGTGAGAGTTGCTGGAAATGGGCCTCTATACACCTATGGAGATATTGCACCAAAAACCAGACATTAAGGCCCTGTCCACACGGCAACGGATTCAGGTGAATCTGATAAAATTGTTTAGCGTTTCGGCCTGGCGTCCACACGGCACCGGCGTTTTGGGTGCCCCAAAACAAAATCTTTTGAGAACGGGTTCCAAAGTGGAAAAATCTGGCAACGGCGCCGCTGCAAAGTTGTCTGGATGAGTAGAACGGATTTGTTTACGATGACGTCACAACCACATGACAATCCCGCCAGCAAAAATAGGGAAAAAAAAGAAGCGATCTCACCTCTTCAGATGTTGGTTTAAGTCTGACAATACATTCCTCAAAAAGGGCATCGAAGAACAAAGTAATCCATCAACGTGTAGCATTCAATTTATTCCGGACCATTAAAGAATTCTGGAGGATCTCAGAATGTTGGCGTACCGGCTTCCATCTACCCCTGTTCATTCCTCTCTCTCTCTCTCCATCTACCCCCGTTCATTCCTCTCTCTCTCTCTCCATCTACCCCCGTTCATTTCTCTTTCCACGTCTCCATTCAAAAAATGAGCACGTGATTTAAAGGGACTATATCCATAGGACGGAGTGAGAAGGTGTGCGCGTGTGAAAGTGACAGGAAAGAACCTAGGCTCATGCTTGCCCTGAATTTCTCTTAAAGTGAAGGCAGAAGAACGTTCAGCGCCTGGCCAGGCTTTCTATGTATTAATTTACATAGACGTTTTAATATGAAATATAAATAAGTGTCTTAGACAATAGATATTATTTTACGCTACTGACTAATAATCAAAACTTTATGTGGCTGATGCTACAGAAGAAGGGGTTTATGCGCATGCGTCTACTTCTTCTATTGTTCTGGTGTCTCCGATGGGACCGTCTTACAGCGCACGTAGAGGTGTGGCATGTGTATTGCATCGTTTTCAGCAAGCGCTGCGTTGCCATATGTACCTGATATTTTACTCATCCGTTGCCCATGTGGACGCGATATTAAAAAAAAAAAATCTCGTTGCCGTTGTCATGTGGATGTAGCCTTAGTAGAATTTAGCTAGAATAGTCATTTACCACATTAGCAATGTATAGAGTGGATTTCTGATTAGTTTAAAGTGATCTTCATTGAAAAGAACAGTGCTTTTCTTTCAAAAATAAGGACATTTCAAAGTGACCCCAAACTTTTGAACGGTAGTGTAAGTCTTCAAACAGGAAATGTAAATTGCTGTATGAGCTCTTTGCACATCTGAAAAGTTGAGAAACATTCATACCTCCAGTCTCAGACATCCGGATTATTCTTTTAAAATAGTAGCCAATATTCCACCTGTGATCCTTTAATAATCTGTGAACCTTTACGGTGGAGTTTATTCTCGTATGTTTTCAGCCTAACAATAATAGAGTATGACACTGTGAACAGTTCAAAACGTTGCAATATGAGTGAATTGCGGCAAAGTTGCACCGACGTCACCGTATTTTTCGGTGGAAGCTGTGTGCACTGCCCATGCTGGACTGCACCATGTGTTGCGTGTTTCCCATCCCCCAGATCTTTCTTTACTATGCAACAAAATGGCCTCTGATGTCTTGTGGGGGGTCTGTGAGTCATTGAACATGTCTTCCTGTCCCACCCTCACATCACTACCACGTTCAGTTTCAATCCTGCAGTACCATGGTCGTACAATGTATTTATGAAAGTATTAAAGTTGAAGTTCAGCCTGTATTTTGGTATAAGAAGAAATTTGAAAATATTAAATGGGGGGAAAAAAGCTTGAGAGTGCATTACAGGTTAGACGTATCTGTGGATGAGCCACACCATACTATATATCGCATGATATTTCACCTTAGATAGCAATTAAAGTATAAAGCTGGTTTCTGATATTTTTTTTTCCTTTTCAAAATTACTGATTTTATTTCTGTGAATGTTCCTTCTTATATGAGTGAAGACGTGTATTACACACGTACAGACATAAGACTGTGATAGATTCATGCTCTGTGTGTCCCTACCCAGGTATTGCCTCTGAGACGACGTGTACGTTTGTGTCAACAGCCATTGTTACAAGTTTACACCTTATTTTTCTATCTTATTTTATATGTATGTAATAAACTACATTAAATGCCTTGTCTCAGTGCTATGTGTATATGAAGAATCGCTTTCACATGTCTGTCTTATCACTATAAACTAACATCATGTTACGTACAAGCATTTAGCACACTTTCTTATCCAGAGCTATCTACAACATACCCAGAGCAGCCTGGAGAGCAGTTAGAGGGATTGCTCAAGGCCAATTCGGCCATTCCTGCTGGTCCAGGGAATCAAACCGACAACCTTTTGGTCCCAAAGCTGCTTCTTTAACCTTTACGCCACGACTTCCTCACAGTCTATGACCAAATGTTGCCAGCACAATCTCGCTGATCGTTTCTGAATAACGTCCTTAGTGGAACTAAGCGTATTTATAAAGTATGTTGATGTTAATGGAGCTGTGCCAAGCGAGCACTTTCCAAATGAACGGAACCAGATTTTATTTGTCGCTACCAATCGGTGCTCTGACAGTCTACATCATTTGATTCAAAAGTAGCCTACGTAATGCACAGGAATTAAAAAATATGCTTAACCCTAAAAAGAGCCATATAATTTAATATATACTGAACTCGGTGGGCCATATTCAGCGTTGGTTTAGTGGGCAGTAGGGAGGAGTTAATACTGAAACAGCACTCATCAGTATTCAGACCCAGGATTAACTACAGAGTTAAGCATTTTCATGGACAGTTGTGCGCTAATGGTTTTGTTGGACGTTGACCAAAACAGAAGCCTGCCTTGGATACAACCTTCAGCTTCAGTCAGCTTTTCTTAAGTTCAACTGTGTGATACTGACTCGAGAAGGGAGCGGTAAGTCCAGCATGACTGTCTGACAATTTGTTGTAACCACAGGAGTTCACTCGGGTATACTGGATATGTTGATGCTGTTAAATAACTGGGTTCTTAAACTTGCCAATATTTATCTCAAGGACAAAATTCTGCCTGAAACATTACTTGTGAGTTGCAGATGACTTTATGTATGCAATTTATTAAGTAGAGAACATCCATCCATTATCTCTAGCCGCTTTATCCTGTTCTACAGGGTCGCGGGCAAGCTGGAGCCTATCCCAGCTGACTACGGGCGAAAGGCGGGGTACACCCTGGACAAGTCGCCAGGTCATCACAGGGCTGACACATAGACACAGACAACCATTCACACCTACGGTCAATTTAGAGTCACCAGTTAACCTAACCTGCATGTCTTTGGACTGTGGGGGAAACCGGAGCACCCGGAGGAAACCCACGCGGACACGGGGAGAACATGCAAACTCCGCACAGAAAGGCCCTCGCCGGCCACGGGGCTCGAACCCGGACCTTCTTGCTGTGAGGCGACAGCGCTAACCACTACACCACCGTGCCACCCTAAGTAGAGAACACAAAATAGCTAATTGAGAATATGAAAAAAAAAAAAAACATTACGCACACTGCCTGTGCATTGGCACCTTGTCTCATAACCACGCTATATAAAATTTGTATAAGGTTAATAATAATAATAATAATAATATGGTGGTGTAGTGGTTAGAGCTGTCGCCTCACAGCAAGAAGGTCCGGGTTCGAGCCCTGTGGCCAGCGAGGGCCTTTCTGTGCGGAGTTTGCATGTTCTCCCCGTGTCCGCGTGGGTTTCCTCCGGGTGCTCCGGTTTCCCCCACAGTCCAAAGACATGCAGGTTAGGTTAACTGGTGACTCTAAATTGACCGTAGGTGTGAATGTGAGTGTGAATGGTTGTCTGTGTCTATGTGTCAGCCCTGTGATGACCTGGCGACTTGTCCAGGGTGTACCCCGCCTTTCACCCATAGTCAGCTGGGATAGGCTCCAGCTTGCCTGCGACCCTGTAGAACAGGATAAAGCGGCTAGAGATAATGGATGGATAATAATAAATTAATCTTATAAAGTCCCTCGAGCCAGTTGGTAAAACTTAAATGGGCAACTTTTGACATTCCACATGGCATTACTATTACATTCCATCAACAAACTACATTTTTTATCCTTGTCATAGTGGTGAATGCAGTCAGATGAGCAGGTTTCGATTAAACTGTAGACAAATGCATGGACAAAAATCACTACGTTCACAAGTGCAAGTGTCAAAAGGAGAAAAAAAAAGCTCTTGTTGCAGATCTCTAGATGCAAACAGTGAATGTGACATTTTGTGAAAAGCACAAACGTCAGCAATAAGTCATCTAATTCATTTCTCCGTTGAGAACATTTATTTCAGATTTTAGATATTTAGACATTTATTTTACATAAATGCAGACAAAAAGGCAATTATAAGCCATAAAACAGTCAAAGGTAGACAAATGTGAACTGGAAATACATAAATAAACTTAATTATACACACACACAGGGCGTAATGTCCTTGTCTTCTGTTCTTTCCAGCTGTATTTTATCAAAGCGAATAATAATAATCTTGATCAGCTCCATCAGCAGCAGCAGCACTGCATTACACAGCGCAAGTCAAATAAATTGCGCAGTCAACAGTGTTTATTCAGTTGAGCAAATGCCCCCCTCTGTGTGCCCTCCTTTGTCTCTCCAGCCCTTTTCACCCCTTTTTTTCCTGTGCAACATCCTTCCCTCGTTCGCATCCTCTGCATCGTCTTGTTCAAGTCCAAGCATGTGCAGCGGAAACTACTGTGTCTATCACAGGGCTCAAATTGCCTGGGCCTCTGTGCTCCTCTGCTCACCGCTGATAAGGCCATGCCGAGGATCCTCCCGGCTGTTTGGAGGAAGAAATCGCATCTTGAGTCGCCGCCGGGTGTTCAGCCATGAAAGTGTTTGTTTGTGCTGGGGAGAAGACGACCACATGACCAGAGCCGCAGGACATACGGCTCACTCGCTTGACTTTTCGCGTACCTTTACTCTCGCCTCTGCTCTTCGCTTCTCTCAGCTGCGTCTCCACTCCAGGGTGTAGGAGGTTTCAATTATACACTGACAGTGAGAGAGAATATTAAGTCTGGAATGCTGCCGAGATAAGAAATGCACAGCGAAATAAACTAGTCCACCTTGTAATGAAAGCAGCAACTAATTCAGCGGTGTACTCGTGCAAAATGTGATAGCGTGATGTCTGTGAATAGTGCATGTTTTCTTTTGCTGTAAAAATGTCACACCTTAAGTAATCACAACCTTTTCCCCAGGAGTTCTTTCTTGCTTACAAGTAAACGTGACTCAATTTGGACTTGAACACATAGACAAGCATATATTTTACAAATGAATATCGACTCGACAATCTTGAATCTTGAATATGTTTTATCCATGGAAATGGAAGATATACAGGAGCGTTAAATTACATGTGAGTCACTTGGGGCTGTCTAAAACGTTCATTTAAATGAGAATCGGTCAGGACAGAGAAAGAGAGAGCAAGGTTGGGTGGACAGATGAACAAGAGCAAGATTAGAATGAGAGACAAAGCTCTGGGTGATCAGATTCTCCCTGAATCTGCAAACGTCAGACGCTGCTCTTAAGAGCTCCCTTTCCCTCACACACACACACATTAGCCTGCCCTCTTTCTCCTAATGTAACACAATGCAGTGTGCCTGGGAGAGAGGGAGGAGATGGGGCTAATGAGAGAGTAATTGTGCTGCTAAGATGCAGAGGGGACTGCTAGGACAGGCAGGCTTGAGGAAAAGCGAGCCGACCGGGCTGAGTTAAAGAGTCCTCAGAGAGTGTTTAGCAGGAACACAGGGATCACCTTCGCCATGTGAGAAACACTCCTGACCTTCATGTCTGAGCAGGGCGCTTCAGCTCAGCTTTCTGGAGACAGAGAGGCGTTCTGCACCGGAACACTGGATCTGTAGCCTGCCACTGCTCACTCCAGTTAACACACGTAGTAGTTCCAGTTTCAGTAACGTCAGTGCTTTAATCGTTCATGTTAAAACGTTCAACAGCAAAGCACTTCAAATGGAAACTGACGGTTCCTATTCACACCAGTATTTTGCCAGTCACTTCAAAATCTCTACGGGCGAAAGGCGGGGTACACCCTGGACAAGTCGCCAGGTCATCACAGGGCTGACACATAGACACAGACAACCATTCACACTCACGGTCAATTTAGAGCCACCAGTTAACCTAACCTGCATGTCTTTGGACTGTGGGGGAAACCGGAGCACCCGGAGGAAACCCACACGGACAACATGCAAACTCTGCACAGAAAGGCCCTCGCCGGCCACGGGGCTCGAACCCGGACCTTCTTGCTGTGAGGCGACAGCGCTAACCACTACACCACCGTGCCGCCCCGAATGAGCCATTTCTAGATGCTATTTCCAAAAACCCAAGTTGCACGGAAGAAGCTCTTCTTGAGAGCAAACCGCAAAATGCAGCACCTGAACTTCCCAAAGCACATTTGATTCCCAAAGCACATTCAATTTCAATTCAATCTTATTTCCATAGTACTTTTAACAACAGACTTTGTCACAAAGCGGCTTCACGGAAATTCAAATGTAGGTTTAAAATGATCCCGAATGACCAAGCCAGAAGTGATAGTAGCAAGGAAAAACTACCTGAGATGACATGAGGAGGAAATCTTAAAGAAGAGAAAACCATTTGCATCTGTATGACTCCAGAGAGCACCAGTATGGGTCATTAATCTTTCACAACTGTGTACCATGGAACCAAGTGCTGCTGAGTGTGTTAAAAGGATCTTCGGTGTAAATATCAGTCATTTTGATTTAATTAGAGTTTTAGGTTTAAGTTTATTTATTCAAATGAAGTTATCCACTGAAGAATGATTGAGCTTTGAGCGTAAACTGTGCAGTCCTTAGGCTATCCAAGTAAGAAGCTATTTTGAGGGTATCTGTGTGGTACCATCCACAGAAACCTCATGGCAGTCATGTGGGGCCATCCTCAGCTATTCTTATAAGTGATTCTCAGCTCTATCAAGATGAATCAGGCAGGTGCATCCGGTTGCATTGTGGTATTTAATCATAATAATCAGTTCAATTTATATAGCGCCTTTCTCACACCCAAGGTCACTTTACAATGAGAGGGGAAAAAAAGAGAGTCCACCAAAAGAGGGTAAGGATGTAATTCCAATGGCGTAACTACCATAGTCCCACCAGGTGCACGAAAATAAATCCTACACCACCTGCACAGCCACTGCAATGCTGCCAGGTTACATCACTTGGAACACCGTGCCATGGATCCACAAAGCAAGCACAGAAGCACCGCCACACAGCACACAGGTATGTCCCAAACCACCTGCACAGCCAATGCGGCGCCACCAGGTCACATCGCTCAGAACACTGCACCGAGCACAAAAGCACCGCTGCACAGAGTGCTGGAAAACCCCGATGTTAAGAAGAGCAACGAGCTCACTGCAGTCCATAGCAAGGAGCACAGGCGTCACCCATGGCGGACCAAGGCCTGAAGGAAACCGATGCCAAAACTGGGTCCGGAGCTACGCCACAACTGGCAGACAAAACACTCAAACAAAAAATAAGCATCAAACTACAGAAACATCCATCCATCAATCATCTGTAGCCACTTATCCTGTACAGGGTTACAGGCAAGCTGGAGCCTATCCCAGCTGACTACGGGCGAAAGGCGGGGTACACCCTGGACAAGTCGCCAGGTCATCGCAGGGCTGACACATAGACACAAACAACCATTCACACCTACGGTTAATTTAGAGTCACCAATTAGCCTAACCTGCATGTCTTTGGACTGTGGGGGAAACCGTAGCACCCGGAGGAAACCCACGCGGACACGGGGAGAACATGCAAACTCCGCACAGAAAGGCCCCCGTCGGCTGCTGGGCTCAAACCCAGGACCTTCTTGCTGTGAGGTGATAGTGCTAACCACTACACCACCGTGCCGCCCAACTACACAAACACAAAAAAAGAAAAACAAAATGGGAAAAAAAAAGAAAAATAAAAGGCTCCGGTGAGAAGCGGTAGCCAAAACATGCACAGAATACTCTCAACCGGAAACAGAAATAATTTAGAAGCATAAAAGTCTGCCAAACTTTTTGTCCATGCTTACTATCACATTACAGATATTTAGCAGACGCTCTTTTCCAGAGCAAAGTACAACAAGCACACACACATACCCAGTGTAAGGGGAGCATTTGTGGGTTAGGTGCCTTGTTCAAGGGCACTTCAGCCATGGATTTTCCTGCTGGTCCAGTGAATCGAACCAATGACCTTTTGAGCCCAAGGCTGCTTCTCTAACCTTTAAGCCATGGCTAAAAGCCATGAAAACTTGCCCCAAGTCTCCCTGCTCTCCCCTATAGTTTTCTTAGTTTCCCGTTGTCCTTGAATACAAGGAAAAACAACTGTACCCAGTGTAAAATACAGTTGTGGCTCCTTAAGGGTTGTTTTACTCCTTGTGGAGTGACCAGGGGCTCTTGTGAACATTAATGACACCATGAATTCTACAATACAGTGGTGCTTGAAAGTATGTGAACCCTTCAGAATTCTCTATATTGCTGCATAAATATGACCTAAAACATCATCGGATTTTCACACAAGTCCTAAAAGTAGATAAAGAGAACCCAGTTAAACAAATGAGATAAAAAATATTATACTTGGTCATTTATTTATTGAGGAAAATTATCCAATATTTCATAGCTGTGAGTGGCAAAAGTATGTGAACCTCTAGGATTAGCAGTTAATTTGAAGGTGAAATTAGAGTCAGGTGTTTTCAATCAATGGGATGACAATCAGGTGTGAGTGGGCACCCTGTTTTATTTAAACAACAGGGATCTATCAAAGTCTGATCTTCACAACACATGTTTGTGGAAGTGTATCATGGCACGAACAAAGGAGATTTCTGAGGACCTCAGAAAAAGTGTTGTTGATGCTCATCAGGCTGGAAAAGGTTACAAAACCATCTCTAAAGAGTTTGGACTCCACCAATCCACAGTCAGACAGATTGTGTACAAATGGAGGAAATTCAAGACCATTGTTACCCTCCTCAGGAGTGGTCGATCAACAAAGATCACTTCAAGAGCAAAGCGTGTAATAGTTGGCAAGGTCACAAAGGACCCCAGGGTAACTTCTAAGCAACTGAAGGCCTCTCTCACATTGGCTAATGTTAATGTTCATGAGTCCACCATCAGGAGAACACTGAACAACAATGGTGTGCATGGCAGGGTTGCAAGGAGAAAGCCACTGCTCTCCAAAAAGAACATTGCTGCTTGTCTGCAGTTTGCTAAAGATCACATGGACAAGCCAGAAGGCTATTGGAAAAATGTTTTGTGGACGGATGAGACCAAAATAGAACTTTCTGATTTAAATGCGAAGCGTTATGTTTGGAGAAAGGAAAACACTGCATTCCAGCATAAGAACCTTATCCCATCTGGGAAACATGGTGGTGGTAGTATCATGGTTTGGGCCTGTTTTGCTGCATCTGGGCCAGGACGGCTTACCATCATTGATGGAACAATGAATTCTGAATTATACCAGTGAATTCTAAAGGAAAATGTCAGAATATCTGTCCATGAGCTGAATTTCAAGAGAAGGTGGGTCATGCAGCAAGACAACGACCCTAAGCACACAAGTCGTTCTACCAAAGAATGGTTAAAGAAGAATAAAGTTAATGTTTTGGAATGGCCAAGTCAAAGTCCTGACCTTAATCCAATGGAAATGTTGTGGAAGGACCTGAAGCGAGCAGTTGATGTGAGGAAACCCACCAACATCCCAGAGTTGAAGCTGTTCTGTACGGAGGAATGGGATAAAATTCCTCCAAGCCGGCGTGCAGGACTGATCAACAGTTACTGGAAACGGTTAGTTGCAGTTATTGCTGCACAAGGGGGTCACACCAGATACTGAAAGCAAAGGTTCACATACTTTTGCCACTCACAGATATGCAATATTGGATCATTTTCCTCAATAAATAAATGACCAAGTGTAAGGTTTTTGTCTCATTTGTTTAACTGGGTTCTCTTTATCTACTTTTAGGACTTGTGTGAAACTCTGATGATGTTTTAGGTCATATTTATGCAGAAATATAGAAAATTCTAAAGGGTTCACAAACTTTCAAGCACCACTGTAGTTTCAATCAGTATTTTAAGATGACCATCACAGTCTCTGGATTTGAACTCCTCTGGATGTTGAAAACCTGTGGTCTGTGGAAAAATTAAAGAATGCAGTCCACATGAACAAACCAAAATATACAAAAGGGCTTAAAATGTTCTGCATGGATGACTGGAGCAAGATCCCCTTAACAAGGGTCTCCAACATTTTTCTACATTACAAGAAGATACCCAGTGTGGTTGTGAGTCTACAGGGACATTTCACTGAATATTAACTGTTCCAGAGGAAAAAGGGTCCTAATTAATCTCATCTCATTATCTCTAGCTGCTTTATCCTTCTACAGGGTCGCAGGCAAGCTGGAGCCTATCCCAGCTGACTATGGGCGAAAGGCGGGGTACACCCTGGACAAGTCGCCAGGTCATCACAGGGCTGACACATAGACACAGACAACCATTCACACTCACATTCACACCTAATTTAGAGTCACCAGTTAACCTAACCTGCATGTCTTTGGACTGTGGGGGAAACCGGAGCACCCGGAGGAAACCCACGCGGACACGGGGAGAACATGCAAACTCCACACAGAAAGGCCCTCGCCGGCCCCGGGGCTCGAACCCAGGACCTTCTTGCTGTGAGGCGACAGCGCTAACCACTACACCACCGTGCCGCCGTCCTAATTAATTATTTTTAAAAATAAATACATTAAAAAAAAAAAAGACAATGTTGAAATAAAACTATAGGGATAAGCAGGGTGACTTGGGACAAGTTTCAGCATTTTTCAGACACAGTTTCTCAGCTTGTCACATACCGTATACTGGCCTTCAGGCTTCACTTTTTCTGTAATTATTTTTTGCAGGGAGACATGAGACGGTGAGGGGAAATATGGGACATTATGTTGGGAGACTTGGGACATAGTGGAGAGACGTGGGACAAAAATAAAATACCTAGGCCTACAGGTTTAATCTTTGTGGCGACTGCCTCATATACAGTACAGGCTGTAGCCACTATGTCATTGTGTTGTAAGAATGTAAGAATGAGTGTAACAACCACGCACTGCGCATGCGCATAAGCATTACAATCACCAGAACGGTGACTCGTGATCTCGTGATATGATCAGTTGATCTCGTGTTATCATCGTGTTGTAAAAATGAGTGTAAGACTGTATTGAAGGACTTTTATCCTTCACTCGCTCACACTCCGCCTCGCGACTTTATTTACTGTATGGACATGGTGTCAGAAAACAATTTTATTTATAAGCAGTAGCCACATGTACCCATAAGGTACCTATTTTTATTTATTATCAAAACTTGTAACATGTGAACTGTACCGCATGAACACACAATGCTGGTACAGCGATAGAAAATGTCAGTTTACCCAAAACCTGACCCGATAAAACAGTTCCATTCTCAAGAAGGAATACAATAAGTTTAATCCTCATGCAAGTACATGCCCACATTTTTAACAAAAAATTTAAACAATTTTATATTTGTAAACCACAAGAAAAAATCTGTACCATTAACTGTCCCAACTCTCCCTATCTGGACATTTGGGGGGGGGGGGGGCCTTAAATGTTTTCCTCAGAATTTAGGTATAATAAATACTATATATACCGCCTAGTGGTTAGTGTGTCCGCCTCTCAATTGGGAGATCGCAAGTTCTACTCGCGGTCGGGTCATACCAAAGACCATCATAAAAATGGTATCTACTGCCGTCTGGCAAGGCACACTGCAATCCAGATGTGAGTGGGGAGTCAAACTCTCGTGGTTACCAGAGGACCCGCCCCCCACTGTAACCCTAGCTATGTAATAGGTGAGAGGCTGAGGGCTACGGAAACGGAGATCGGCGCCGCCCTACGCGCCACATGGCTATGGAATCAATTTTGTGCCAAAATGTTCATACAATACTTTTGAAATATCAAACAAAAAAGACAAATCAAAATACAAAAAAAGAAAAAAAAGTCAATTTTTTTAGACTGGCAAACAAATTATTCATGTAAAATATTACAACAAAGTGATTCAACAAAGTGTAAATTCAATATCATAGTCGCCACTGAAGTCCACTCGACCCTTGTTTACCGTCAATGGATCGGTCACTCGTCAAACAGTCCGCCAGAATCCGAGTAGGGAATGGCTGAGCGTAGCTGTCAGTCAAACACAAGTTAGCCAATGGGAATGCGTTCCTGGACAGCCCGCCCACACGTGAAGTTTGTGCCAAAACTGCAAGCAAAAAGTCAGGGAGCGCAAACGGGGAAGCTGGAATCGCAACCAAAATAAATTACGTCAAACAAAACTGAGAAAGACGTGGAACAAAAATCAAAGGTTTCTGAAGAGTAATAGACTGATATTTTGCACGGTTACACGAATAATTTGTTTGCCAGTCTAAAAAAAATTGACTTTTTTTGTATGTTGATTTGTCGTTTTTATTTGATATTTCAAAAGTATTGTATGAACATTTTGGCACAAAATTGATTCCATACATGGCATGGGAAGGACTTTGATTTGATTGAAATACTATATATGGTAACTCTTGGCTACATACTTTAATTCTTAACAAATCCCGACTTTACCAGCATACATTACACCATAGTGGAATCCAAAGTTGGAAATACAAGTTTTAATTGACAAAATTATTGAACTGCACAAACCTGATTGCATTGTCCAGCTTCGTGGCTCCAAAGGAAGTAGGTTACTCTAAAGGGCAGCCTCTAACTTCTGATGTAATCTAAAACCTGATGAGTTGAAATTAATTTATGGGAATACAAACTGTCCCGGGCGGCACGGTGGTGTAGTGGTTAGTGCTGTTGCCTCACAGCAAGAAGGTCCGGGTTCAAGTCCCGTGGCCGGCAAGGGCCTTTCTGTGTGGAGTTTGCATGTTCTCCCCGTGGGTTTCCTCCGGGTGCTCTGGTTTCCCCCACAGTCCAAAGACATGCAGGTTAGGTTAACTGGTGGCTCTAAATTGACCGTAGGTGTGAATGTGAGTGTGAATGGTTGTCTGTGTCTATGTGTCAGCCCTGTGATGACCTGGCGACTTGTCCAGGGTGTACCCCGCCTTTCGCCCGTAGTCAGCTGGGATAGGCTCCAGCTTGCCTGCGACCCTGTAGAACAGGATAAAGCGGCTAGAGATAATGAGATGAGACAAACTGTCCCGAGTCTCCCCACTCTCCCCTACAGTGGCAGTTTATGTTTGAGTTCAAACTATTACTCACTGCAAGTGTTGACTCATTTTTGCTCATTTTCATTCATTATAATTATGGAGTTCACTTTACTGATTCAAAACCTTCTTTGAAGAGTGCTGGTGAGTCCCTCTAATGTAAGAGATGAGTAATTATTCTACTTATCTAGTTCTTAAGCCACTTTGGCATATCTTTGGCCCATTAAAACTACACCTACCAAGACCTTGTATAATTTAATGCCCATTTCAGAATGTGTCAAAACTTATTAGCGCAATGCTTTCATTTGCTTCTCTCATCTGCTAACATTGAACAGAAAGAGTAACTTTAAAAAAAAAGAATCTTACAAATACATATTCATCAATGGTCTTTCAAGAGGAAATTATTAAATGATCATTGTAGACAGTGTTCATTAAAGTCATTGCTAATATGTGGCTGAGAAAGAGCTGCTTTTAGCTTTCTGAATGCATGCACACCTTAAAAATGTGATAAACGTTAGTGCTGGTGTTATGAAATAACATTTGGGTCAAAATTCATCCTCTGATGTAAATGTCAACTGCTTTTAAATCATTTCAAGCACAGAATGTAGATGCCTGCAGAAGCAGGATGAAATTACTTTTTAGATCTAACTCACTCACAGGGTGCAATGCAGCAGTGCGCCTTAAAAAGTAGACATTTATCCCACTATTTTCTTTTCCCCTAAAGAATGTGTCAGGATATGTTTCTTATGTTAATTCCATCTGCCGTCCAAGCTCGGTGAGAATGAGTTGAACTTGAAATAGTTAATGTCATTGTTTAGCATCCAACAGAAAAACACCATAGTGACACTGAAAATTAGCCTAAAGTGACCCTGAATGGAAGCCAAATGAGCAAGAAAAGTCTCTTTGCAGAGTACCGTGAGAACGTTTCCATCTTCAAAAGAATTCTCTCAGCCTTAAAGACTTGATTTGGTATGCTGTGGCTACACATATACTGTCATTATGCCTCTTTTAATCAATGCTTTGCCGCTGCCAATACTTCTGATTATGCTTTCCATCTCTTCTTAGCTTGGCTGAAGATTGATGTCTGAGAAACGCTACAAGGAATGGAATTCGGAGATAAATCTACAGTAATGATGTGCATTGCATGTAACAATACAAGTGAAATTTTCGCAAGATGATAAAAGACAGTATGCTCCAGCACTTTTCAGCATTTGTTTCCAGCAGTTGAGCTGTATTTAGCATTCGCAGCGTGTCTCTGTGAAAAACGCTTTGGCTGACTGTAGAGGATCTTTTGAGATCGCAAACTCCATTAGACTTTCGAACCTTTGTTTGAGTAAAAGCCTAGAAATTGAAGGATTACAAATTTGTCTTTAAACATGTCCAAATTCCTGCTCATTCTGGTCTCATCGTCCCCACGCCCCGCCCGTCCGCGTCTCATCGCTTCCAAACTGATTTAAAAGACTGCTACCCTCAAACTCTTGCACTGTTTCCATGTTTCCATAGCAACCAAGTCTGAGGGTTTCTTTGGATTTGCAGTCTGATGCAGCCTTATAATGGGGATCTAAATGGAACAGGAAGAGAACAGTAGGGTGGATGGGAGGGTGAGTGCGAACAGAAGAGGGAGGGGGGGTTTAGGAAAGCAACAAGAACAGTAAGAAAATGCATTGATAATGACATCACCCGCATTTCCCACAGCAGCCGATGCCTTAGCGGGAGCTGGGCCTTTCATTTGCTGGCTTTGGGGTTCGCCTTTCAGGAGGCCTGGGGAGGCCAGCGCACCCTTCATCTCAATGGGCTTTTTGTTAAGGAACAGAGGAGCTGTTTCTCGACCCACAGAAAGGCCTGGCTAATTCACTTCACGGTTGCCAGGAAGCCAAGGCCTGTGAGCTCTGCAACAATGGCAAACTTCATTGCCTCACTTCGGCGGCCCGAGAACTCACAGCTGCAACTCCAGAATTCTAATGGGAACTTGTTCCTCTTCTTTCTGTTCTACTCTCTCTCTCTCTCTCTCTCTCTCTCTCTCATACTCTCTCTGTCTTTTACTCACTTTCTATCCATCTCTGTCCCCCTGCCTGCCAGTTTCTTTCCATCCTTGCACAATCTTTCATCTTTCTGTCTGATGTAATCCCCCCATACACTCTGCATAAAAGGAGGACAGAGTTTCCAGTATCAATGGACTGTGCAAAAACGTTTGCAAGCCACAGGTTAAGTCCAGTCCCATCCAGTTCACAATAAACCAACCCAGTGTGCTTGTTAAATATATTGAAATTACATTTAAATATTTAGATTCATGTTTATATTTGAATCAACATAAAGTTCTTAGCTTGAGGTGATACTGATGAATCATATGGGTGGTCAGGTAACTGCTGAAATTGGCAAGTCCGCAAAGAAAGGTCATTCAAGTGTGCTAGTTCTTTCCTTGGTAGTTGGATGCCCTCTGTTGGATAGAATGTGTAAATTGCTAAGGCTGAGTGGACTTGAACCCTTATGGGGCTTTTACAAAATATAGTTTCTACAAAGTGATGTCATTAGATCAATTTTGACTCCTGATTTTTCTACTCATGCCTGTATATTTTTATAGGAGATAACACTTCAGAAATGACCAAATAATAATAACAATAATAATAGTTGTGGGGCGGCATGGTGGTGTAGTGGTTAGCGCTGTCGCCTCACAGCAAGAAGGTCCAGGTTCGAGCCCCGTGGCCGGCGAGGGCCTTTCTGTGCAAGGCAAGTTTATTTATATAGCACATTTCATACACAATGGCAGTTCAATGTGCTTTACAGAAGTAAAAACAAAAACAGTAAACAATAGAGAAATAAAATTACATAAAATAATTTTATCTTTATTCTAAAATAATTAATTAAAAGAATTAAAAGAAAATAATAAGAATTAAACAATAGTAGAAATAAAATATTAAAATGCCAAAAAGAAAAAGGAGAAAAAGAAAGAGAAAGAGAAAAAAAACCTAGCAGAATAAAATAGAATAAAGTTAAAATAAATTTAAGACATGCAGAGAAAAAGATTATAAAAAGTGTAAAAATATTAATTATTTAACAGAAAGCATCTGAAAACAGCTTGGTCTTTAACCTAGATTTGAAGCTGCCAACAGCAGGAGCATGTTTGATGTCCTCTGGCAGTTGGTTCCATAGCTGTACTGCATAGTAGCTAAAAGCTGCTTCACCACACTTTGTTTTAACAACTGGTTTTAATAGTAAATTTTTCTGTTGCGATCTGGTAGATCTGATTGGGTTAGGCCGCTGCAACATATCAGAGAGGTAATTGGGCCCTGTACCATTTAGAGATTTGTACACCAGCAGCAATGCTTTAAAGTCAATTCTGTAGCTTACTGGAAGCCAGTGAAGGGACCTTAGAATTGGAGTAATGTGCTCTGTTCTTTTTGTTCGTGTGAGAACCCTCACCACTGCATTTTGAACCAGCTGAAGTCGTTTGATGGTCTTTTTTGGCAGGCCTGTGAAAAGGCCATTGCAGTAATCAACCCTACTAGAGATGAAGGCATGTATTAGTTTTTCCAGATCATGTTTTGACATAAGTCCTCTTAGTTTGGAAATGTTTTTAGGTGATAAAATGCCGTTTTAGTGATTGCTTTCATGTGACTGTCAAAGTTTAGCTCGCTGTCAATGAAAACACCAAGATTTTTAACCATTTCTTTAGTTTTAATCCCTTTTGTGTCAAGAATAGTGGTAATCCTGAGTCTTTCATCTTTTTTTCCAAATAGAATTATTTCTGTTTTATCTGTGTTCAGCTGAAGAAAATTTTGTGACATCCAGCTATTGATTTGATCAATACACTGGTAGAGACATTCAAGGGGGGCATAATCATTTGGTGATAGAGCAAAATAAATTTGGGTATCATCTGCATAGCAGTGATACAAAATTGAATTTTTATTGATAATTTGCCCAAGTGGGAGCATATAAAGGTTGAAAAGTAATGGTCCAAGAATCGACCCCTGGGGGACACCACAGGTCAAGGGCATTGACGTTGAGGAACAATTTCCCAGGGTAACAAAGAAGCTTCTATCTTTTAAGTATGATTTTAACCAATTGATAACTTTACCAGTCAATCCAACCCAGTGTTCAAGTCGATATAGCAGTATGTTGTGATCAACAGTATCAAAAGCTGCACTGAGGTCCAGTAATACCAGGACAGATGTTCTGCCTGCATCAGTATTAAGACGTATGTCATTTATAACTTTAATCAGCGCTGTTTCAGTGCTATGATTGGCACGAAATCCTGACTGAAAATTATCAAAACGGCTGTTTGATATCAAGAAGGCAGTTAATTGATTGAAGACAATTTTTTCCAGGATTTTCCCGATGAATGGTAGATTTGATATTGGCCTGTAATTATTTAACACTGAAGGATCCAGATTATTTTTTTTAAGAAGGGGCTTTACAACAGCTTTTTTTAGGGACACAGGAACAACACCAGTCTCCAAGGATGTATTTATAATTTGAAGCACATCTGTAATTATAAGATGAAGAACAGACTTAAAAAAGTTGGTGGGCAGAATGTCCAGTTCAGATGTTGAGGAACTGAGATTTTGTACAGTTTTTTCAAGAGTCTCATAATCAATTAAACAAAATTCTGACATTGTGTTAAAGTTATCTATCTGTGTCATTGGTGATTGCAGTTTTTCAATTTTTTGCAACTGAGATATATTATGAGAAATATTCTGCCATATTTTATCAATTTTACCTTTGAAGAAGGATGCAAACTCATTGCATTTATTAACTGAGAGTGCAGAGTGCAGAGTTTGCATGTTCTCCCCGTGTCCGCGTGGGTTTCCTCCGGGTGCTCCGGTTTCCCCCACAGTCCAAAGACATGCAGGTTAGGTTAACTGGTGACTCTAAATTGACCGTAGGTGTGAATGTGAGTGTGAATGGTTGTCTGTGTCTATGTGTCAGCCCTGTGATGACCTGGCGACTTGTCCAGGGTGTACCCCGCCTTTCGCCCGTAGTCAGCTGGGATAGGCTCCAGCTTGCCTGCGACCCTGTAGAACAGGATAAAGCGGCTAGAGATAATGAGATGAGATGAGATAGTTGTGGGGTGGCACGGTGGTGTAGTGGTTAGCGCTGTCGCCTCACAGCAAGAAGGTCTGGGTTCGAGCCCCGTGGCCGGCGAGGGCCTTTCTGTGCGGAGTTTGCATGTTCTCCCCGTGTCCGCGTGGGTTTCCTCCGGGTGCTCCGGTTTCCCCCACAGTCCAAAGACATGCAGGTTAGGTTAACTGGTGACTCTAAATTGACCGTAGGTGTGAGTGTGAATGGTTGTCTGTGTCTATGTGTCAGCCCTGTGATGACCTGGCGACTTGTCCAGGGTGTACCCCGCGTTTCGCCCGTAGTCAGCTGGGATAGGCTCCAGCTTGCCTGCGACCCTGTAGAACAGGATAAAGTGGCTAGAGATAATGAGATGAGATAATAGTTGTTGTAGTACTAATAAAAATTCAGGAATTTCATTTGTAAAAAAAAAACCACAGTGGTTTCACATTGTATACACAGTGGATATTTTATCAGGTACACTTACCATATGGATCCATTTTATAGGTAGTCTATACTGACTGTATCGGTGGCATGGTGGTTAGCACTGTCACCTCACAGAAGAAGGTCCTGGGTTTGAGCCCAGCAGCTGGTGGGGGCCTTTCTGTGTGGAGTTTGTATGTTCTCCCCCGTGTCTGCATGGGTTTCCTCCGGGTGCTCCGGTTTCCCTCACAGTCCAAAGACATATGGTTAGGTTAACTGGCTACTCTAAATTGTCCATAGGTGTGAGTGTGTGTATGAATGATTTGAGAAGAGAAAACCTCTATAATAATCCAGTAGAAGGCAATGGGAAACCACTACTGTAATGTTCCCTAGACATTTTGATGGCTGAAGCCGTCAGAGCAGCCACGTCACTGTAGTGATGTGCCAAAATGGATGAATGGATACTGACTGTAGCTTCTTTGTGGCTTTGCACAATCTGTCGCTACCCCTTCTATCAGTCACAAGTGCCCAGCTGTCATATCGGACCAAATCTTCATAGCACAGCAGTGATACTCAGAAGATCCATCTATGTGATTGAGTTAAAGCTAGCACTTTTGTCACTGCATTCTCTTTAGTGTATTCGGGTATCTGTCCATTTCTTCATTTTATATATGGAAATGTCAAGTCACGTCAGTTTATTTGTATAGCGCTTTTAACAATAAACATTGTCGCAAAGCAGCTTTACAGAAAAATAAAGATTTTAAACATATGAACTCATAATAATTTTATTTTATCCCTAACATGCAAGCAGAAAGCAATGGGAAACCACTACTGTAATTCTTCGCTAGAAACTCTGATGGCTGGAGGTGTCAGAGTGCCCACATCACTGCAGTGATATGCCAGAGAGAGAGAGAGAGAGAGAATGAGCAAGCTGAGGTGACAGTGGCAAGGAAAAACTCCCTGAGATGACATGAGGAAGAAACTTTGAGAGAAACCAGGCTCAAAAGGGAACCCATCCTCATTTGGATGATGACCGATAGCATGATTATAAATAACTCGCTTCTATAAGTGTGTCTGTAGTACATCCCTGGATGGGTGGAATACTGAAGTGCAGACCGGGAGAGAATGATGTCAAACACAGACTTTGACTATTTTAGCTTTTCAGCTTCAGTGACTTCAGCTTGTTAGCTCTCTCTCACACACACACACACACATACATACATATACTCTGGTCAGGAGGTCCTACTTCCCAGACCCTCCACAGGAGCAATGTGATGAGAACTTGGCCAGAAGTAAGGCATCAGGATGGATCAGGGACTGTCCATATGGGGCTATCATTGCAGGAGTGAAGCGATGAGACCTCCAGCCAAAAATGTGTGCTAGCTGCTAGCTCAAAGTAAATTAAAGCTTTCACATTTATCAGTGTTTACATTCATTTTCTATGCCACTTATCCACTGCAGGTAACAGTTGAGCTGGAGCCAGTCCCAGCTGACACTGGGCAAGAGGCAGGTACACCCTGGAGGCATTGACTGTCTATCACGGAGCAAACACAGACAGACAGACAGACAGCGATTCACATTCACACCTATGAGCAATTTAGAGTAGGACTGTGGGATGAAACCCACACAGACACAACGAGAACATGTAAACTCCACAAAGAAAAGCCACGGTTGATGGGCAGGTTCCAATCCAGAACCTTCTTGCTGTGAGGTGACAATGCTAATCACCACACCGACATGCCATCATGTTGTTTTAGCTACGTCATAAGATAATACTTTTATTATTTTAAAGGCATAAGTAGGTGATTTTGCAGAAACTAGCAAGAGTAAGCTAGATTTTGAAAATATCAAACTGGAAAATACCACCGCCTCCCTTCAGGCTTCCCTCCAAAGCCACTCCTCCAAAATGCATGAATGTGCACTGACTGGAGGACGAGTCCATGAGAGAGAGAGAGAGAGAGAGCAGTGCATCATTGTCATATCCAACTAAAAAAAAGTCCCCCAAAAAACAATAACCAGTTGTTACCATTGTTGAAAAGTCATACTGACATTCGCTCTGATTTGACCTTTTGCTGCTTTCATGTGCTATTTGGAAGGTCCTACATCCCACTTGTGAAGTTGGAATTAAAAGTATGTCATGTTCATGGGCTTTGTTGTTAGAGCAAAATGAAAAATAGCGGATGCAAGATTGCTTCTCACTTGTTTCTTGGGGAAATCCTATTTTGATTCAGTAAAGAGCGCTGTCGCCTCACAGCAAGAAGGTCCGGGTTCGAGTCCCGTGGCCGGCGAGGGCCTTTCTGTGCGGAGTTTGCATGTTGTCCGCGTGGGTTTCCTCCGGGTGCTCCGGTTTCCCCCACAGTCCAAAGACATGCAGGTTAGGTTAACTGGTGACTCTAAATTGACTGTAGGTGTGAATGTGAGTGTGAATGGTTGTCTGTGTCTATGTGTCAGCCCTGTGATGACCTGGCGACTTGTCCAGGGTGTACCACGCCTTTCGCCCGTAGTCAGCTGGGATAGGCTCCAGCTTGCCTGCGACTCTGTAGAAGGATAAAAGCGGCTAGAGATCATGAGATGAGATGAGATTCAGTAAAGCGCATGCTAAATAGCATTGTTCTCTATCAAGTAAAGTGTACACAGATTACAGATTGGATTATGTACACAAGCAACAGCTAATGATAGTTGTATTGCTAAAAATAAACAATTACGTACTATCCACTACTGAAACTGTCCTCCAACATGTTCTAAGGTTGAAAGTCATCCCAACTCAGGTTCCTACTCGAAATTACGAGTTCATGATTCCATAATCCATCGTTCTGATAGTATGTTATTTAACTTATTTTGTGTTGTAGCCTTTCAGGCTTTCTTATCTTGGTTTGTTTAACAGTGCAAGCTGTGATAGGTATAACTTTAGGTGAAGCTGGACGTTTTGGCTGTCCTTTCTCTGCCATTCTTGTGTGACTAGCTCACTAGCTTTAGCAATATGTCTGCATAGCTTTATGGAAGACTCTGGTCACATGCAATGAGTGCACTGGCAGAGTGGGTAGGTAGGCCATCTGATCCTATCATTTCACTTGGCTTTTTACAGCCCTGCGACTGCCACAGATGATGGATTTTTTATTCTATTTATTGTCAGAGTGTTTGATTTATTCATTGCTGTCAGGATGTAAAGAGAATTTCAATAAATATAAAAAAAAGTTTCTGGAAAAAAAACACCCCTACCATACCTTTAATGTGCACTGGAGAGGAATTATGGATATCAAAAACATTGTTGTATTAATACTGTTTGTTACTACTTACTTACTTATGCCCACCGCCCCTCCTGGAGCATAGGCCGCCAACAACACTCCACCACAACGTCCTTACCTGGGCCATCCCTTCAAACTGGTTCCATGTGTACCCTGACTGCCTGATGTCCGCTTTGAGTTCTCTTCACCAGGTGTTCTTTGGTCTTCCTCTCTTTCTCTTACCTTGTGGGTTCCATTTCAGTGCTTGTCTTGTGATGCTGGTTGCTGGTTTGTGAAGCATGTGCCCAATCCGTCCCCATCTTCTGCGTTTGATTTCTTCCTCGGCAGGATGTTGGTTTGTTCTTTCCCAAAGTTCTTTATCATTTACTGTGTCTGGCCAATGGATTTTCAAAACTTTCCTCAAACAACTGCTGATGAAAGTTTGAACTTTCTGTATCATAGTCTTGGTGGTCCTCCATGTTTCCGCTTCATACATTAGAACGGGGCAGCACGGTGGTGTAGTGGTTAGCGCTGTCGCCTCACAGCAAGAAGGTCCGGGTTCAAGCCCCGTGGCCGGCGAGGGCCTTTCTGTGCGGAGTTTGCATGTTCTCCCCGTGTCCACGTGGGTTTCCTCCGGGTGCTCCGGTTTCCCACACAGTCCAAAGACATGCAGGTTAGGTTAACTGGTGACTCTAAATTGACCGTAGGTGTGAATGTGAGTGTGAATGGTTGTCTGTGTCTATGTGTCAGCCCTGTGATGACCTGGTGACTTGTCCAGGGTGTACCCCGCCTTTCACCCGTAGTCAGCTGGGATAGGCTCCAGCTTGCCTGCGACCCTGTAGAACAGGATAAAGCGGCTACAGATAATGAGATGAGACATTAGAACAGGTTTCACATTTGAGTTGAATAATCTAATCTTTGTGTTATGACTAATTAATTTAGAGTTCCACACCTTGTTGAGCTGAATGAAAGCAGCCCTTGCCTTGCCTATTGTTCTAATGTCTGCATCTATACCACCTTGTTTATCAATTATACTGCCAAAGTATGTAAATACTTCCGCTTTCTCCAGTCTGTTCCTCTGTATCATAACCTGATCCTCATTGCATGTGTTAACTTTGAGTATCTTTGTTTTCCCTATGGGTGGCACGGTGGTGTAGTGGTTAGCACTGTTGCCTCATAGCAAGAAGGTTGTGAGTTCAAGCCCAGTGGCTGACAGGGGCCTTTCTGTGTGGAGTTTGCATGTTCTCCCCATCTCTGTGTGGGTTTCATCCGGGTGCTCCAGTTTCCCCCACAGTCCAAAGACATGCAGGTTAGGCTAATTGGTGGCTCTAAATTGACCGTAGGTGTGAGTTTGATGAACTGGTGACTTGTCCAGGGTGAACCCCATCTCTCGCCCATAGTCAGCTGGGATAGGCTCCAGCTTGCCTGCGACACCGCACAGGATAAGTGGTTACGGATAGTGGATGTTTTCCCTATGTTGATCCTAAGACCAATCTGTGATGATATGGCATCCAGTTCTGTTGTTTTCTCCTGCATCTGTTGATAGTAATGAGAGAGCAAAGCTAAGTCATCGAACAAAGTCGAGGTTGTCTAACTGGGTTCATAGTGTCCACTGAATTCCATTTGTCTTCTGGGCAGTGCTGTTTTTCATTAGCCAATTGATGGTTAGCAGGAAGAGAAAAGGTGACAACAGGTAATCCTGTCTGACTCCTGCCTTCACCTCAAAGCTTCTTTGGAGCTGACTTCCATGGATCATTCTACAGATCATTCTCTCATAGGAGTTCTTAATCAGGTTGATCAACTAGACTGGGATACAATAATGATGGAGTATTTTCCATAATTTTCCCTATCCATTACTGTCAAAGGCTTTTTGAAAGTTTATGAAATTTATATAAAGTGAGGAATTCCATTCTAAAGACTGTTCAACAATTATGCGAAGCATTGTAATCTGATCAACGCAAGATCGGTTTTTAAGCAGGCAATCATGGCCTGAAGGTTAGAGGAACAGCCTTGGGCCCAAAGGGTCACTGGTTTGATTCTCGGGACCGGCAGAAAAAATATGAGGGGAATTGAGTGAATGAACAGCACTTTCCCCTCCCTCTGTATCATGGATGAAGTGCCCTTGAGCAAGGCACCTAACCCCCAACTGTTCCCTGGGTGTTGTAGCATATCTGCTCACTGCTCTGGGTATGTATGTATGTGTGTGTGTGCTCACTGCTCACTTGTGTGTTCACTGCTTCAGATGGGTGAAATGCAGAGGAGGAATTTCTCTGTGCTTGTGTGTACGTGTAATAAATAAAGGCTTTTTCTTCTTTATGAAAGCCTGCTTGGTGATCTCATAGTTGTAAGTCTACTGAATCCTTTAATCTTTCCAAGATGATTCTGTTGAACACTTTACCAGCTACTGAAAGAAGCATGATTCCTCTATTGTTGGAACATTTGCTGAGGTCACTTTTTTAGGAAGCTTTACGATGTATCCTTCTTTCCATGATAATGGCACTTCCTCCTCCTCCCAGATCTTATCAAACAAGGGATACAATATCTCAGCAGAAGTGTCAACATCTCCCTTCAGTGCTTCTGCCGAGATGTCATCTGACCCTGGTGCCTTTCCATTTTTTAGCTGTTTGATAGCATTCTTGATCCCCTCACTAGTGGGTTTGGTGCAGATAATTGGAAGATCTGCCTCCACTTCTGGAATGTCAGGTAGATGTGGTGGGCTTGGCCTGTTCATTAGCTCCTGAAAATGCTCTGCCCATCTGTCAAGTTGCTCTTTTGTGCCCCTAATAGTGTTGCCCTCTTTGTCTTTAACTGGTCTCTCCATCTGGTAATATCTTCCTGAAAGTTTCCTTTTAGTGTCATAAAGCTGCTTCATATTCCCCATTGCTGCTGCCTCTTCTGCCTCCTTTGCCAGATTTTCAGTGTAATTTCATTTGTCTGCCCTTATATTCCTCCTCACTTCCTTATTGACATCTTTGTATTCTTCATGTGCCTTTGCCTTTGCTGCTCTCGTTCAGCTGTTGTTATTTGCTTCCTTCTTTTGTTTCCCCTCTTCGAGCTTGCGTAATATTTCTGCAGATATCCTTTCCTTTTGACGGTGTTTTCCGAGGCCTATCACCTCTCTGCATGTCAAAACAAAAATCTCATTTACATTCTTCCACTGATTCTGAATCTCATCTTCCTCATGTAAATTCTGGAGAATTGCAAACTTACAACCCCGATTCCAAAAAAGTTGGGACAAAGTACAAATTGTAAATAAAAATGGAATGCAATAATTTACAAATCTCAAAAACTGATATTGTATTCACAATAGAAAATAGACAACATATCAAATGTCGAAAGTGAGACATTTTGAAATTTCATGCCAAATATTGGCTCATTTGAAATTTCATGACAGCAACACATCTCAAAAAAGTTGGGACAGGGGCAATAAGAGGCTGGAAAAGTTAAAGGTACAAAAAAGGAACAGCTGGAGGAACAAATTGCAACTCATTAGGTCAATTGGCAATAGGTCATTAACATGACTGGGTATAAAAAGAGCATCTTGGAGTGGCAGCGGCTCTCAGATGTAAAGATGGGAAGAGGATCACCAATCCCCCTAATTCTGCACCGACAAATAGTGGAGCAATATCAGAAAGGAGTTCGACAGTGTAAAATTGCAAAGAGTTTGAACATATCATCATCTACAGTGCATAATATCATCAAAAGATTCAGAGAATCTGGAAGAATCTCTGTGCATAAGGGTCAAGGCCGGAAAACCATACCGGGTGCCCGTGATCTTCGGGCCCTTAGACGGCACTGTATCACATACAGGCATGCTTCTGTATTGGAAATCACAAAATGGGCTCAGGAATATTTCCAGAGAACATTATCTGTGAACACAATTCACCGTGCCATCCGCCGTTGCCAGCTAAAACTCTATAGTTCAAAGAAGAAGCCGTATCTAAACATGATCCAGAAGCGCAGACGTCTTCTCTGGGCCAAGGCTCATTTAAAATGGACTGTGGCAAAGTGGAAAACTGTTCTGTGGTCAGACGAATCAAAATTTGAAGTTCTTTATGGAAATCAGGGACGCCGTGTCATTCGGACTAAAGAGGAGAAGGACGACCCAAGTTGTTATCAGCGCTCAGTTCAGAAGCCTGCATCTCTGATGGTATGGGGTTGCATTAGTGCGTGTGGCATGGGCAGCTTACACATCTGGAAAGACACCATCAATGCTGAAAGGTATATCCAGGTTCTAGAGCAACATATGCTCCCATCCAGACGACGTCTCTTTCAGGGAAGACCTTGCATTTTCCAACATGACAATGCCAAACCACATACTGCGTCAATGACAGCATCATGGCTGCATAGAAGAAGGGTCCGGGTACTGAACTGGCCAGCCTGCAGTCCAGATCTTTCACCCATAGAAAACATTTGGCGCATCATAAAATGGAAGATACGACAAAAAAGACCTAAGACAGTTGAGCAACTAGAATCCTACATTAGACAAGAATGGGTTAACATTCCTATCCCTAAACTTGAGCAACTTGTCTCCTCAGTCCCCAGACGTTTGCAGACTGTTGTAAAGAGAAAAGGGGATGTCTCACAGTGGTAAACATGGCCTTGTCCCAACTTTTTTGAGATTTGTTGTTGTCATGAAATTTAAAATCACCTCATTTTTCTCTTTAAATGATACATTTTCTCAGTTTAAACATCTGATATGTCATCTATGTTCTATTCTGAATAAAATATGGAATTTTGAAACTTCCACATTGCATTCATTGCATTCCATTTTTATTTACAATTTGTACTTTGTCCCAACTTTTTTGGAATCGGGGTTGTATTACTAAGAGTAATACTAAATTCTTGTCTCATCTGTGATTCTATCAAAAGATTAGTGTTGAACCTCTGTCTCTTTGTGGTTGTTTCCATTTCATTTCCCTTTAGTTTTAGTTTGGGTGTGGCCATTAGCAAGTAATGGTCAGATGCTGTATCCGTTCCCCTTTTTACTCTAACATCTTGTAGTGATCTTCTAAATTTCTTGGAAATACAAATGTGGTTTATCTGGTTCTCTGTCATGTAATCTGGTGATACCCAGGTGGCTTTGTGGATTCTCTTATGCAGAAATAGACTGCTTCCTATCACAAACTTGTTGAGTTTGTGATAGGATAGAATTTATTGAGCACGTTAATAAATCTACCTATTCTCGTTCGTTGTTCCCGGATCATGTGCTCCCATCACCTCTTGGTATCCTGTGTTGTCTGTCCCAATTTTTGCATTGAAGTCGCCCATAAGAATGTTAATGTCCATCCATCCATTATCTGTAGCCGCTTATCCTGTATAGGGTCACAGGCAAGCTGGAGCAAGGTGGCTGACTATGGGCAAGAGGTGGGGTACACCCTGGACAAGTCACCACGACAAGTCTCTAACACATAGAGACAAACAACCATTCACACTCACACCTACGGTCAATTTAGAGCCACCAATTAGCCTAATCTGCATGTCTTTGGACTATGGGGGAAACCGGAGCACCCGAAGGAAACCCATACAGACACAGGGAGAACACATAAACTCCACACAGAAAGGCCCTCGTCAGCCTCTGGGCTCAAACCCAGGACCTGCTTGCTGTGAGGCGACAGTGCTAACCACTACACCACCATGCCGCCCGATTGTTAACGTCTTTCTCTGAAAACTTCTCTAGGATACTTTGTAATCTGTGGTAGAACTGATCCTTGACTTCCTCCTCCTTAATTATTATTTGCTATTATTATTATATGAAGCACCACCTAATCCTAATGTTCTTCTTAAATATTCTGAAAGATTCTGTGATTATTCTTAGCCCATGGCTTTCCCAACCTATTAGTGCTTTTTGAGCAATGCTTGATAGCATGAATCCAAGTCCCTGTGTGTGAACTGCATTCTCATCTCCATGTCTTACAAATTTACAAATTAATTTCATAATCCTATAAATCCTATATATAGAGCCCTCCACAATTATTGGCACTCCTTGTAAAAATTGGTAAAAAAAAAAAAAAAAAAAGGTTAGAAAAAAAATCCACCTTTTGGTGAAATAGCTTCATCTCACACTGGAAAATAAACTGCTTTATACTGACAGGTAATATCCATACAAGACATGTTTGAGTATTCATTTATTCATATTTGTATCCGTATACTGTATACAGATTGTTTTTCTTTGAAAATAAAACTTGCGTGGGTGCTGCCATCTTACCCTCTCCGAGGTTCAAATATCATATCAAAATAGGAACCTTCACCATATATTGACCGCCTCATCATATAGTGACAACATTCCAAAATTCCAGATATCAATTTGGAGGGGAGTACGGTGTGAGGTGAAGCTACTTCACTAAAAGGTGGATTTTTTTCTAACCTTTTTTACTAATCTTTACAAGGAGCACCAATAATCGTAGAGGGCATGGTATAACCTCATACAAAATTAGATCGAGAAGCTGTCACACATTGTTTCTTGTGCTATAAGCTAGTGAATGTTTAGAGTAACCTCATTAGGCAGCTGATAATCGAAAACATACAGACATACAAACTAGCAGCTCATTTTACTGGGTTCTAAACATACTTTTGTTTAACTGTGTTCAGAGTAATAGCATTAACCAGAGTTTACATGTTTCAGCACAATTTCCAGCCCAACTGCACCTCAAAGCACACATGTATGACCTGAAACTAGCCCAAAACGTTGGGTATTGGAAAGGGGGGCATTTTCTTCTTTTTCTCAGCCTTTGCATGGGGAAACAAGTATTGCACCTGTATTTCTGATGTTCTGAAAATCTTTGCAATACACTGATCAGCTATAACATTAAAACCACTGACAGGTGAAATGAATAATATTGATTATCTCATTACAGTGGCACCTGTCAAGGGGTGGGATATATTAGGCAGCAAGAGAACAGTCAGTTCTTGAAGTTGATGTGTTAGAAGCAGGAAAAATGGGCGAATGTAAGAATCTGAGGTACTTTGACAAGAGCCAAATTGTGATTGTTTGATGACTGGGTCTGAGCATCTCCAAAATGGCAGGTATTGTGGGGTGTTTCTGGTATGCAGTAGTTAGTACCTACCAAAAGTGGTCCAAGGAAGGACAACTGATGAACCGGCGACAGGGTCATGGGTGTCGAAGGCTCATTGATTCACATGGGGCACGAAGGCAAACCCATATGGTCCAATCCCACAGAAGAGCTACTGTAACACAAACTGCTGAAAAAGTTAATGCTGGCTAAAACAGAAAGGCGTCTGTTTTATTATGCACTAGTTTTGTGCATAATAGCTACACTGTCTGCACTTGCACTTTGCCTTTTTGTTGAAATGTATTTGATATCATTTTAATTATTTGTACGAAAAAGTAAGATCGTGGCTGCGGAATATTTTTAAAACTAGTCAAATTTGGTAGCCATGTTATGAACTGACTGTCTTGACCGCTGCTCATCCATTTCTTCCCCTTTAAGCAGTTTCTGCAGTTCCCATTTTTGACCACTAGGTGTCATAATAACTCTCTCGTGGCCCCGGGATTGGGCACCATGTAGAAAGGCTTTTCAAATCAATGGAATGTAGGCTTATATCTATCTATCCCTTTTTTCACTCAAAAGAGGCAATTATTTAACAGAATTTAAAATAAATGAAATGAGGACTTTATGAATATTAAAATGTGTTAAATGACTGATATAGCCTACATGGTGGGGACTCCGTCCACCTGCCCATCACTGACAGTGAACGAATTATAAACACTGGTTTTGGGAGGCGTTGAGCAGGTCGATGATTATGTTTATGTTACAAAATTGCCTGTGTTACATTTCAAAGAAGTGTCAAAAATGACTGTTTACATTTATTTAAAAGTCGCTGTGCACACGAAACTCATGAGTGAGAGTTGCTATGTTTCTGCAAAGTAGCATCACACCTCATCTTATAGCATGAATTCACGGTGGTGTAGTGGTTAGCACTGTCACCTCACAGCAAGAAGGTCCTGGGTTTGAGCCCAGCGGCCGGCAAGGGCCTTTCTGTGCGGAGTTTGCATGTTCTCCCCGTGTCCGCGTGGGTTTCCTCTGGGTGCCCTGGTTTCCCCCACAGTCCAAAGACATGCAGGTTAGGTTAACTGGTGACTCTAAATTGACCGTAGGTGTGAATGTGAGTGTGAATGGTTGTTTGTCTCTGTGTCAGCCCTACGATGACCTGGTGACTTGTCCAGGGTGTACCCCAACTCTCGCCCATGGTCCGCTGGGATAGGCTCCAGCTTGCCTGCGACCTTGTAGAACAGGATAAGTGGCTAAAGATAATGGATGGATGGATGGATGGATGGATGGATGGATGTACGGATGTACATGACTGCTAGTGGAATTGTCTCTCTGTATTCATTCATGATGTGACTGCTGATGAAGCATGAACTATTATCCCAAGTATTAAAAATGCCAAATTAATTTATGATTATATACAACCTCGTTTCCAAAAATGTTGGGGCGTTGTGTAAACTGTAAATAAAAACAGAATGCAATAATTTGCAAATCATGAAAACCCTATATTTTATTGAAAGTAGTACAAAGACATATCAAATGTTGAAACCGATAAATCTTACTGTTTTTTGAAAAATATATGCTCATTTTGAATTTAGTGCCAGCAACACATTTCAGAAAAGCTGAAACAGGGGCATGTTTACCACTGTGTTGCATCACCTCTACTTTAAACAACACTATAAAATTAGTAAAGGGATCATGGTTTCCCCCAACTACAGTGGGGAAAGCCATGGCCTAATGGTCAGAGAAGCAGCTTTGGGATCAAAAGGTTACTGGTTTGATTCTCTGGACCGGCAGGAATGGCTGAAGTACCCTTGAGCAAGGCACCTAACACACAACTGCTCCCCAGAGGCTGCTCTGGGTATGGAAAGATAAGATACCGTAAGAGAGCCTTTTATTATCCCACAAGGGGAAATTTACATTGTTACAGCAGCAAAATATATAAAGAGAAAAAGATAAGGCAGTGAAGGAGTAGTGCAAAACTACTAAGTATACAACAAAGGATATGCATAAAAGAAATAAACTAAAAATTTAGAGATAAAAAATTCACAAATTTGCATAAATTAAATGGTTTGCAGATATATAGTTAACGTAACTGTATTACAAAGGTGGTATTGCATGTGTAAGTATTGCACAGGTATTATTGATAGTATTACCCAAATAGTATTGCACAAGTAAGTCGGTATATTGCACAAGAGCCATTTTAACCATGTGTAGCTAGCAGTTTGCTGTAAAGTACTGATGCTGATAGTCAGTGCACACAGTATACGCTCAGAGGGGTTTCTGTGGATGTAGAAGTGATCTGGACAGTATTGTTCATTATTGTGAGGAGTGTCTGGTGCTGTGCTTGGTGAGGTGCCGGTTGTACAGTCTCACAGCAGTAGGGAGGAAGGAGCTGCTGTATCTCTCCTTAACACACCGCAGATGGAGGAGCCGGTCACTGAAGGAGCTGCCCAGTGCTGCTACGGTCTCCTGCAGTGGATGGGAGGTGTTCGCCATTAAGGATGACAACTTGGCCAACATCCTCCTCTCCCCCACTACATCCACTGAGTCCAGTGCACAGCCCAGGACAGATCCTGCCTTCCTAATCAGTTTGTTCAGTTTTTTCCTCTCTGCTGTTGTGATACTGCTTCCCCAACAGACAACTCCATAGAATATGGCTGATGCTATGGTTATTACTAAGATAAGAAATTTAATGTCACTACATGATGCGGAAAAACTAGTTCATGCTTTTGTTACCTCCAGGTTGGATTATTGTAATGCATTACTGTCTGGATGTTCCAATAAGTGCATAAACAAGCTCCAGTTAGTTCAAAATGCAGCAGCAAGAGTCCTTACTAGAACTAGAAAATATGACCACATCACGCCCGTCTTATCCACACTGCACTGGCTCCCAATCAAATTTCGTATTGATTATAAAATACTACTATTGACCTTTAAAGCACTAAATGGTCTCGCACCACAGTACCTGAGTGAACTTCTGCTCCTCTATGACCCGCCACGCCTACTTAGATCAAAAGGTGCAGGCTATCTGCTGGTACCTCGTATAGTGAAGGCTACATCAGGGAGCAGAGCCTTTTCTTACAAAGCCCCACAGTTATAGATCAGCCTTCCAAGTAATGTTTGGGAATCAGACACAGTCTCAGTGTTTAAGTCTAGGCTGAAAACATATCTGTTTGGTCAAGCCTTTTGTTAATGGTGTTTATGAGGTAAAGGTGTAGATCTGGAGGGTCCTTAGACAGAGTGTTTTGGTAAACTGGGATGTACGGTATGGATGCTGTCAGTCCCCCACTCGAGTTTGTTGACAGTGTAGTGGCTGCTGCTTTATGTCCCAGGGCTCCCTCATGCCTGTGTTACCTTCTGGCTCTCCCCTTTTAGTTACGCTGTCATAGTTAGTTTTGCCGGAGTCCCTGCTTGTACTCAGTGCAATATGTATACTGTTCCTACTTATTCAGGTGACATTGGGCATACCTAACAACCTGTGTTTTCTCCCCCCCCCCCCCCCCCCCCCCCCCCCAATCTGTCCCTCTGAGTTACATGTTGGTCCTGGGATTGAGATGCTGGCCTCTTCTGCTCCTCGGACCTGCCTAATCCATCCTGGTGCCCTGTGTCTGGTTGGAGCCTCATCGCATCGCTCCTGTGGAGGACAGCCCCATGTGGACAGTTGAATGTCACACCTGGAAGATGCTCTGGTCTCTTACAATAATGCTTTTATGGCTGAGGACTACAGTTGACTTGCTAACTTTAGGACTGCAGTTGTCATGAACAGTTTTGCACTCAAGTTTCCATCAATGAAGAGTTATAACATCAACGAAACTGACTTTATGTTAAAACTGTTAATGTTATAGTCATGTTGTCTCTTGCTGCCCAAATGAGGATGGGTTCCCTTTTGAGTCTGGTTCCTCTCAAGGTTTCTTCTTTATGTCATCTGAAGGAGTTTTTCCTTGCCACCGTCGCCACAGGCTTGCTCATTGGGGATAGATTAGGGATAGATTAGGGATAAAATTAGCTCATGTTTTAAGTCGTTCAAATTCTGTAAAGCTGCTTTGCGACAATGTTTATTGTTAAAAGAGCTATACAAATAAACTTGACTTGATGCCACCACAGAGTCATAAAAAGAGTTCAGAAGTGGACCCTGAACTCCAAAGGCCCTGAACCTCCTCAGCAGGTGGAGTCTGCTCTGGCCTTTCTTGTACAAGGCGTGTGTGTCATCAGTCCAGTCCAGTTTATTGTTCAGATGAACACCCAGGTACTTGTAGCTCCTAACGATCTCAATGTCCTTTCCCTGAATGTTCACTGGGGTAGGTGAAGAGAACCTCATCCTGTGGAAATCCACCAGCAGTTCCTTGATTTTACTTGTATTTATCTGGAGGGAGTTCTGTTGGGGGCGGCACGGTGGTGTAGTGGTTAGCACTGTCACCTCACAGCAAGAAGGTCCGGGTTCGAGCCCCGTGGCCGGCGAGGGCCTTTCTGTGCGGAGTTTGCATGTTCTCCCCGTGTCCGCGTGGGTTTCCTCCGGGTGCTCCGGTTTCCCCCACAGTCCAAAGACATGCAGGTTAGGTTAACTGGTGACTCTAAATTGACCGTAGGTGTGAATGGTTGTCTGTGTCTATGTGTCAGCCCTGTGATGACCTGGCGACTTGTCCAGGGTGTACCCCGCCTTTCGCCCATAGTCAGCTGGGATAGGCTCCGGCTTACCTGCGACCCTGTAGAACAGGATAAAGCGGCTAGATATAATGAGATGAGATGAGATGAGATGAGTTCTGTTGGCACCAGTCCACAAAGTTCCTTGTCAGTTCTCTGTACTCGCCATCATCGCCATCTAGGATATAGCCCACAATAGCAGAGTCATCAGAGAACTTCTGTATATGACAGGTAGTTGTACTGTATCTAAAGTCCGCAGTGTAAAGTGTAAACAGAAATGGGGCCAGGACTGTCCCCTGTGGAGCCCCTGTGCTGCAAAGAATGGTGTCTGACATACAGTTCTTTAGTCTCACATACTGTGGTCTGTTTGTGAGATAGTCCATAGTCCAGAAGGTAAGATGATGGTCCACCCCTGCGCTCTCCATCTTACTCCTCAGAAGAGTCGGCTGGATGGTGTTAAAGGCACTGGATAGATCAAAGAACATGATTCTAACAGTGCTTCCTGCCTTTTCAAGATGAGAGAGAGATCTATGAAGCAGGTAGATGACTGCATCTTCCACCCCGATGCCTGGCTGACAGGCAAACTGCAGGGGATCCATAGCTGGCCCCACCAGTGTGCGGAGATGTGCCAGAACAAGTCTTTCCAGAGCCTTCATCAGGTGAGAGGTCAGCGCCACTGGTCTATATCCGTTTAACTCAGTGGGGTGTGCAGTTTTTGGTATCAGAACTACACACGACATCTTCCAAAGGACCGGCACTCATTCCTGTTCCAGGCTCAAGTTGAAAATGTCCCACACTATTCCACACAGCTGGTCAGCACAATGCTTCAGGAGCCCAGGGTTGATGCCATCAGGACCTGCAGCCTTTCTCGCCTTCATCTTACTCAGTACCCTCTTGACTTGTCCTCTGTCGAAGGACAAAGAAGAGCACAGCTGAGTGCTCGGTGTTACGCATGGAGGTATGAAGCACTGAGCTGGAGGTATGATGGTTGAGGGGTGCTGAGAGGGTGAGAAGGAGGTCTGTGGGGTGGGTGACGATGACCAGGAAGAGACAGTAGCAGTAACAGTGGGCTGATCTGGGGGGAGGGCTGGTGCCTGACCAAATCTGTTAAAGAAGTTGTATGTTGTAAGTTGTATGTTGCTCTGGATAAAAGCATCTGCTAAATGCCTGTAATGTAAATGTTTGGGAACTGAGGGGACCGCAGTTGCTCTAGTTTTGAAAGTGAATATTTGCCCTATTCTTGATTCGTTGTCTTTGTGCTATTTTTAATGAAATATAGGGTTTCCATGATTTGCAAATGATCACATTCTGGTTTTATTTATGTTTTACACAGCATCCCAACTTCTTTGGAATTGGGGTTGTAAAATATATTAAAATAAATTCCACATTAATCTGTAGCACTATATAAAACACTTAATATTTGACTGGGGCGGCACGGTGGTGTAGTGGTTAGCGCTGTCGCCTCACAGCAAGAAGGTCTGGGTTCGAGCCCCGTGGCCGGCGAGGGCCTTTCTGTGTGGAGTTTGCATGTTGTCCGCGTGGGTTTCCTCCGGGTGCTCCGGTTTCCCCCACAGTCCAAAGACATGCAGGTTAGGTTAACTGGTGACTCTAAATTGACCGTAGGTGTGAATGTGAGTGTGAATGGTTGTCTGTGTCTATGTGTCAGCCCTGTGATGACCTGGCGACTTGTCCAGGGTGTACCCCGCCTTTCGCCCGTAGTCAGCTGGGATAGGCTCCAGCTTGCCTGCGACCCTGTAGAGCAGGATAAAGCGGCTAGAGATGATGAGATGAATATTTGACTGCGGAGTATGATCATATACTTTATTTTCAGATGTAATTAATTTGTTTCTTTTTCATTTGTTCCACTTCAGATGCCACCCTGTTCAGATAATGAGCTGTAAATTAAGGCCAATATGTTTTGAACAGTTAATGCCAGGGTGAACCCCGCCTTTCGCCTGTAGTCAGCTGGGATAGGCTCCAACTTGCCTGCGACCCTGTAGAACAGGATAAAGCAGCTAGAGATCATGAGATGAGATGAATAATGCCAGGGTAGGTAATTTATTTAGAAGTATTGTTGTTATATTTATTGAAATTCTCTCTACATCCTGACAGGAATGAATAAATCAAATGCTCTGACAGTAAAAAAGTAAAAAAATAAAAAGAAGTCACCTGTGGCAGTCGTAGAGCAGTAAAAATGGCTGAACGACCCACCTACCTGCGCACACACTGCCTGTGTCCTCACTGCACATGACTGGAGGATTTCACAAGGCTAGGCAGACATATTGACATATTGCAGACACATTGCTTGAGTACTAACAACAGCCATGTTTGTTATTTACATTCATTATGATAATGTTAGGTGTTTTCTTAGACGTGAATGAGACATAAGATAGTTGGTTATGACAATGGTGCACTAAGCTCCTCCCCCCAACGCTCTCTTTCATTGACTTGTCCTCCAAGAGTAATCAGGCAGTGTGCCTTCATGTACTTTGGAGGAGTGGTTTTGGAGGGAGGGCTGAACAGAGGGGTGGGGTTTTTCAGTTGGATATTTTCAAAACTTCAAGATCTCTCTCTCACACACACATATACTCTCAAACCCCTTTCCCACATGAAATCCGTTATTGTATGAGGTAAAAACAGACTTTATAACACATTTTCATTCCCACTTAGTCTTCCATGACAGAACAGTAACAGATATCATGTTTTCCCACCTGACTGTATTTAATAGAATGCTACGGCATGCACACCTCCGTGAGATGTGTAAAACATGTGAGACTGGATGTCCATTGTTGTGAAAAGCCCAAACTGAGACATTAACTACTGTAGTTAGCAACATGGCACAAGTTGAGCTGCATCACATCGAACATTTTTTGCTGATATCAATGGATGTTTTCTTTGCTTGTTGTTTTGAGTTTGTCACCAGTTGCTTTACACTGAGGCTGTATGAATAGTTCCAGCAACATCATGACCAGTCACAACCACTGAGCTCTACGTAAAAATCTGGAAAGCTCATAGCCTATTCCCCGCTGTGGAGACGAGTGAAGCCATCTGGTCACCATCTTACCACTTACATAGCGTGCTTATGTGTTAAACCGTCATATCCTATCAAATTTGCCCCAAGAAAAGTATCTCCTGACGTTTTTTCCTTTCATTACCTCCTCTTATTTTCTCAACTTGTCCCACATTCCTTACATATCTTATAGCGCTCCCCTTCACGGTTATTGTTTTTCCCTTTACCAGTTCAGTCTCTGATCATTTTTTTTTTGAACAGTTCTTTTACTACTATAATTATTTTTACGGATATTATTTCAGTTTTTATTTGTACTGGAAATCATATATTGGACGCCGTCCAGGAAAAAAGCCATTGACCGGGAAATATGACTAACCCTGATTTAACAGTCCTTATCAATATACTCGCACTCAATTTAAACTAAACTCGCATAGTTAAAACAGACAATCATGCCCATTTTGTCAATTTGTGCAAGTGGGTGTGAATGTGTAGATGATCTACATTGTCAGTTGTGCTCAGCCTGAGGTAAATGAAAATAACTACTGACCAAACTAGAACAATAACATATCTCTCTTTATTTTGTATCCCTCACTGCCATTTCTGTCAAAGGCTCTGGTCCTTCTTTTATTTAGGTTACTGAGGCTAATTTACTCCGTTCATTTTTCTTTTTGAATTTGAACCGCTGAGCTTGAGCTCTCACATTCAATATCAAAACATGTCAAAGCCTTTGGTTTTGATCTAGTCTGGGACATTTCCATCGAAAATCTGACACAGTCACAGTGTTCATCCTGGTGACACCAGCTTAATAGAATTGAGGAATGTGTTAAGGACATTAGACACTGGATGCTTATTAATTTCCTTCTGCTTAACTCTGACAAGACTGAAGTACTTGTGGTAGGACCACATACAGCTAGAAGTAAGTTTTCTGATTACACAGTGACTCTGGATGGCCTTTCTGTTTCTTCACGTGCAGCAGTAAAAGACCTCGGAGTGATTATTGACCCCAGTCTTTCATTCGAAACTCACATTGATAACATCACCCGGATAGCTTTCTTTCATCTCAGAAATATTGCAAAGATAAGAAATTTAATGTCATTGCATGATGCAGAAAAACTAGTCCATGCTTTCATTACCTCCAGGTTGGATTATTGTAATGCCTTACTGTCTGGATGTTCCAATAAGTGCATAAACAAGCTCCAGTTAGTTCAAAATGCAGCAGCAAGAGTCCTTACTAGAACTAGAAAATATGACCACATCACGCCTGTCTTATCCACACTGCATTGGCTCCCAATCAAATTTCGTATTGATTATAAAATACTACTATTGACCTTTAAAGCACTAAATGGTCTCGCACCACAGTACCTGAGTGAACTTCTGCTCCTCTATGACCCGCCACGCCTACTTAGATCAAAAGGTGCAGGCTATCTGCTGGTACCTCGTATAGTGAAGGCTACATCAGGGGGCAGAGCCTTTTCTTACAAAGCCCCACAGTTATGGAACAGCCTTCCAAGTAATGTTCGGGAATCAGACAGTCTCAGCATTTAAGTCTAGGCTGAAAACACATCTGTTTAGTCAAGCCTTTTGTTAATGGTGTTTATGAGGTAAAGGAGTAGATCTGGAGGGTCCTCAGACATAGAGTGTTTTGGTAAACTGGGATGTATGGATGCTGTCAGCCCCCACTCGCTTGCTCACTCGAGTTTGTTGACGGTGTAGTGGCTGGCTGCTTTATGTCCCGGGGCTCCCTCATGCCTGTGTTACCTTCTGGCTCTCTCCTTTTAGTTATGCTGTCATAGTTAGTTGCCGGAGTCCCTGCTTGTACTCGGTGCAATATGTATACTGCTCCTACTTATTCAGGTGACATTGGGCATACCTAACAACCTGTGTTTCTTTCCTTCCCCCCACCCCCCACCCCAAATCTGTCCCTCTGAGTTACATGGAGTCAACAGGAAATCTTTTGGTGGAGAGGGTGGAGACCTCGACTGGCTATCGTAGCCTGCAGGGAATCAGCCGTCAGACATTCTGTTGCATGTCCCAGACCCGGTGAAATGTAACTGAATTGTCTTGGCCAGCCCTAAGGGTCCCATCTGCATCTCATCATTGCTGAGGAGTGTGCTCCCATCACCCAATCAAGCATCCAGCCAGAGCAGGTCATGATATTTTTTACCATATTAACATGCCATTGTTGTGTGTTATGCCTGATGTAAAGACTCTCGTCTCTGCGAGCCTACCACACAGATTTAATACTTGTCATTTTTAGGGCATACCTAACAACCTGTGTTTTCTTTCTCTCTCTCTTCCCCCCCAATCTGTCCCTCTGAGTTACATGTTGATCCTGGGATTGAGATGCTGGCCTCTTCTGCCCCCCGGACCTGTTTGATCCATCCTGGTGCCCTGTGTCTGGTCAGCGTTTTATCGCACCGCTCCTGTGAAGGACGGCCCCATGAGGACAGTTGAGGGTTATACCTGTTAAAACTGTTAATATTATAGTCATGCTGTCTGTTGTTGCCCAAATGAAGATGGGTTCCCTTTTGAGTCTGGTTCCTCTCGAGGTTTCTTCCTCATGTCATCTGAGGGAGTTTTTCCTTGCCACCGTCGCCACAGGCTTGCTCATTGGGGATAGATTAGGGATAAAATTAGCTCATGTTTTAAGTCGTTCAAATTCTGTAAAGCTGCTTTGCGACAATGTTTATTGTTAAAAGCGCTATACAAATAAACTTGACTTGACTTGATCCCGGATATCAATGTCAGATTTTCAACAAGAACAGACAAAATGATGAGACAGATTTTCTGTTTTTTTTCTTTCGCTCTTGCAAACCATCATAAAATCCATGCAAATGGCACTGTGCACAGACATGTAAAAATGATCACAGGCTATCAGTACTCACAGGTGAAATGTCCATACACAACCTTTGACCTGACGGTTTGTACAGTTCACTGCTGCACATGCAGGCATTTTTATTGCAATTTTTCTCACCAACTGCATAAAATAACTTATCTGGTTTTGTGTAGCTTCCAGTATCCTAAATGACTGTTCCACTCCATGATATGAGTGGTAAGATGGTGGCCAGATGACGAGCCTTTGAGCTCTGCAGATTTTTACATAGTCCTCAGTAGTCACAACACATAAATCTGATGGTTCCGATTCCCTTTAGAGTCATGGCAAAACATTACCATAAAAATTATGTCGCCAGGGGATAGATTAGTGATTCAACTTTGCCATTTTGCTCCACTGAGCTCTACGTAAAAATCTGGAGAGCTCAGGCTCGTCAGAGTGAAAGGAAATATTGGACAGCATTTGTGTTGGTAGAAGAAGAAGTATATGAAAGAGAAAGGTACGTTGTATAAGATAAAAACTGAAATAATCTCCGTAAAAATAATTATAGCCGTTCAGTAAAAACAGATCAGAGACTGGACTGGAAAAGGAAAACAAACCAATAATGGTGAAGGGGAGTGCTATAAAGATGTGTAAGGAATGTGGATAAAGTTGAGAAAATAAGAGGAGGTAATGAAAGGGGGGAAAAGTCAGGAGATACTTTTCTTGGGGCAAATTTGATGGGGGCACGGTGGTGTAGTGGTTAGCGGTGTCACCTCACAGCAAGAAGGTCCAGGTTCAAGCCCCGTGGCCGGCGAGGGCGTTTCTGTGCGGAGTTTGCATGTTCTCCCCGTGTCCGCGTGGGTTTCCTCCGGGTGCTCCGGTTTCCCCCACAGTCCAAAGACATGCAGGTTAGGTTAACTGGTGACTCTAAATTGACTGTAGGTGTGAATGTGAATGGTTGTCTGTGTCTATGTGTCAGCCCTGTGATGACCTGGCGACTTGTCCAGGGTGTACCCCGCCTTTGGCCCGTAGTCAGCTGGGATAGGCTTCAGCTTGCCTGCGACCCTGTAGAACAGGATAAAGCGGCTAGAGATAATGAGATGAGAAATTTGATGGGATATGACGGTTTAACACAAAAGCCAAATACACGCGATGGGAGTGGTAAGATGGCGGCCAGATGGCTTCACTCTTCTCTACAGCAGGGACTTGGTTATGAGTTCTCCAGATTTTTACGTAGAGCTCAGTATTTTGCTCCCATTCCCACACCCCACCATTACTGAATAATAACGGAAGTACGGTTTTCATGGTGAGTAAGAATTAGGTAACACAAACACTCGGAGATCTCAAATGGTTTTGTCTCCACCTTGTGGTTGAACATTGAACTGAAATATACAGTATAAAGATAGCTCAGGCCTAAAATCTGGTCTATACCTGGCAGTAAGTAAATAAATAAATACATAAATGTCAACTGTAATGCTTGAATAGATTTTCATTTTTTAAACTAAACCCAAACTAAGCTGTACACACTTTCACTGTAAACAATGCCAACGCCAATGCTTGTTAATAATAAATGAAAAAAGTAGTCCTGAGAACAAAATTTCAAAATTGATTTCATGTACATTTGTGAATATAAACCGAGACCATAAATCATGTCAATAGCCAGTTTGTGAATAATGTAACAGTTAGAAAATGACCTACTGACAAATCTGATCCTTACTGACAATTTACTATATTTCAAAATGACGTTGTACAATGTATTTCAGTAATTCTGGTATTGGGTCACCTTTTCAGTATGTTATTTGTATAAAAATATAAGTATAAAGGAACGAATGAATGAGTTAAGGCTCTCACTCAAATTTTTTCCAAGAAGGTTAGTAATTTGAGCAGCTGTTTCAGGAGCACACACCTACTTTCCACCAAACAACAAGGTAAATATTTCTGTTTGTAATATCTACAGTACCAGTCAAAAGTTTGGACACACCTACTTATTCCTAATTTTTTTTTAATTTATAGGTTATTTTGACAGTATAAAAATATACTTATTAAACAAAAAAGTGGTAAAAAATTTCTCATATTCTGGATTCTACATAGTAGCCAGCATTTACCTTGATGACGCTTTGCACACTGTTGGCATTATCTTAACCACCTTCATGAGATGGTCACCTGGAATGCTTTTCAATTAACAGGTGCCTTGTCAAAAGTTAATTAGTGCAATTTCTTGCCTTTTTAATGCATTTGAGATCAAATATACTATGCACCGAGGGGCTCCGGTTGAACTTATGGATTCTCTTTGGTGACTGGCATAGTACCGTTTTGTGAGGGGCACAGCCATGAAGAAAATCATACTATGCCAGTCACTGAAGAGAATCCATAATTACTAGTGCCTCTCAGTGCATGGTATATTACATTTATAACCCTCATAAAAAATTCCAAACTAAAAGTGTTAAGATTGAATCTCGGCATAAAAACTCACTGGAGGCAGCCATGTTTGCTGTTTACATCAGAACAACCTTCGACCTGCGCATGTCCAATGTACCATGCTATCACCTGCCTCGCTAGGCACGATCATGATGCGTAGGTCTACACACATACACACAGATGCTCATGGAACCACAGCTGTGACTCGAGTCGGCCATACAGCTTGAAATTGTGACGTCAGTTCACAGTATATCCAGGACATACCCATGACTGACTCGCACCATATCCATTTTTTATTGTCACGAGATACATTGCTTAATCAATGGTGGAACTATTTTGTCACGTGAGCCACACCTGGCCAATCCCTGCACAGGATTTTTTTGTTGATGAGGGATATAATAAATAATAAAAACACAGTAAATAGCCTTGTACCACAACTGCAGTAATCCATATCAAGAACCTCTCAACTAAAAAAGAAACGACATCCATCATTACTTTGAAATGAAGTCTCATCTCATCTCATTATCTCTAGCCGCTTTATCCTTCTACAGGGTCGCAGGCAAGCTGGAGCCTATCCCAGCTGACTATGGGCGAAAGGTGGGGTACACCCTGGACAAGTCGCCAGGTCATCACAGGGCTGACACAGACACAGACAACCATTCACACTCACGCTCAATTTAGTGTCACCAGTTAACCTAACCTGCATGTCTTTGGACTGTGGGGGAAACCGGAGCACCCGGAGCAAACCCACGCGGACACGGGGAGAACATGCAAACTCCATACAGAAAGGCCCTTGCCAGCCCCAGGGCTCGAACCCAGGACCTTCTTGCTGTGAGGCGACAGCACTAACCACTACACCACCGTGCCGCCTTGACATGAAGTGTCTTAATAAAAAAAAAATTAAAAAAAAAAAAAGAATTAGGTGTGTCCAAACTTGCGTCTGATACGCATATATACCAAACATTATATTGTATTGAGAACTATGAAATGTAGACACACTGCTTGAACCAATTATTTATTACAAAACTGCAAGACAGAAAATTCATAAGTTGTCTCCTAATGGCAAACACAACACAAAAACATACACCTCTTATATTAGATGTAGGTCCGCTGCATCAAAAAACGAGACAACGACAGCGGTTAAAAACAGAAGGTAATGATATGACATGATCCATGATGGGGAGAGAAGTGCAGAAAACAAGAAGAAACCTGTTTATCCGCATTAGAAAGTTGGAGGCAAGAAGAGACTAATAAGATTAAATGAATGTTTTTACTCAGGGAATTTGACCCTCAGCTTCAAGGTGAACAGTGGAACCATTTCAAAACAAATGAAGAAAAATCAGAGTACCAAGCATATTTATGTTTTTCCTTTGTGTTTTTTTTTCTCCCACAGCAAACATCATGTCCAGTATCAGAGCTGTGCTTGATTTGTGCAACAACACCTCTGAAAGATTCATAGTTCAAACAAGCAATGGCTTTAAAATAGGTTAGTCATTGCTATTTAACCTCAGTTTGAACAATAAATGGTTAAGCAGAAGGTCAAGTTGACATGAACATTGAAGAACACCGAGAAAACGCTGCCAAGGTGCACGGCTGAGAGAGAACCAATCAAGTGCATGTGTAAGGTTGCTTCCTAAAAGCTTTGGTGGCGCTGAGTCACTGACAGCATCATAAAACTTTGTGAAAATAACTTCATGAAATGAATTTTGACTATACTTTTCTTAGAAATCAAATATTTGAATCAGGTGTGACGAGTACTGGGTGGGGTTTAAAAAAAAAGCATTAATATTCAAAACTTTCACTCTAGCATGGCCCATTTGTTGCTCTGTATAACGTTTAATTCCAAATTAGTGGGTATGTAGTGCTTGGTTTGTTTTTGTTCGATCGATAGTGCAATGCCTGGTGAAATATGAAATCCCCTGGTTATTTCATAAATTATTAAAACGTTATTCATAAATCATTCACACATTATAACTTTCTTCATGGCATTTTCATTTTTACACATATGCACATATTTAAAATGTATATATAGATATATTTTGTTTGGTGATTATATTCTCTCAATATATTCAACATGCACACACACACACACGCTAATTTATATGAAGTCACCGTTTCTGAATGCATTCCTGTGGATGGCTGCACCACAATTTGCAGTTCTGTGTAACCCAGATGGATTTCATAGTTTGACAAATGGACAAGTAACCTTCCAGAACGTTCGCGCTTTAATCAATCAGATGAAGGAAGAACAGTACTAGAGCACCAAGCACTGTGCAGAGCAAAAAAAATAAAAAATAATCTGACTCCAACTCTGATTTGTCAAACACGAACAAAATATTTCTTTCGGGAAGGCTTGTCTACTTGGCAGGTCAGAACACACAACCAAATATTCTCGTCAACATTTAAATTTGAACCAACGAATACAAGTCACTGAGTGTATGTATGTTTTAATAAAAACCAATTACCAAAAGAAAAAAAAAAAAAGTGAAAAATATGAAGAGATTAGAGGATTATATTTGTTGGTCGAAGGTAACGGGAGGAGAGGTGACAGGATCTCTGGTCAAAAAAAGGTCAAATTGTTGAATTTTGTATAGCTATATTAAACCTCAAACCCATACTTCAAGAACTTCTCAGTGTCTTTTGAGGAGCTGCTAGCCACACAAATTACTATTGGCCCACTAACAGCAAACACTGGGTTCCAATTATTCTTTACTATTTTTAACCCTACAGGTTTTTTTTTCTATTAAGTACTTCATTTTGTTTTCAGGTGTGTTTAGTGCAAGCATCCAAAATATTTAACACCTGCAATGCTAATGTCAAATTTTTTTTTTTTGTTATGAAGGACTACAAATAAAAAGGTAGACATAACACTACAGAATTGGCAAAACTATTACCCTGCCATTAAATTAACTGTCCCTAACCATGACCAATAAGGGAATGTCAACAAAAATGTACAAATCTTTTATACTTTACACTGCCAAAGATGGCCTGAACATCCTCGAACATCACCCCACCAAAAAAAAAAAGAATATTATTATTCTTATTATTCTTCTTATTATTATTATAATATTGACGCCTATTGCTGACAAACACACAGCCAGCAACATCACACCCACTTCACAATGAGAGCAATGCCAAATTATCTGTCCTTTAACAAAATCAGAAAAGGTTGGGGGGGAAAAAAATAAAGGAAATGGAGGAGAGGGACAAAAATAAGGACTTTTCCATAAGCTGTGCTTGGACAGTCCTGGAACGTGAGGGTCTCTCACTCCGACTCCGACTCCAGAGGTGCGCTCTCGTCGATCATCTCGTGTTTACTTTGTTTAGGTGCCTGCTTTATCCCAGAGTGGACCTTCTTGTGGCGTGAGAAGCTAGATGAATGAACGAAGGTCTTCCCACAGTGCTGACACTCATAGAGCTTGCCAGAGGCATGCGTCTGCTGGTGCTGCTTCAGGTTGGACAAGCGCACAAAGGTCTTCTTGCACACATTGCAGGTGTAGCGCCTGTCACTAGCGTGCGATTGCTCGAATTTGGCGAGAGCGACGCCGCAGCCCGAATATGGCTGTTCATCATCGGTCAACGACAGCCTTTTCTTGGCACCTTTGCGGCGCTTGTTCTTCTTACACAGCGTGTAGTAATTGGGCTTGTCGCGCGAGCAGAGCTTCAGGCGAATCTTCAGGTCTGAGGACTTGTCCAGCGTGTCTCTGCCCTGCGCATAGGAGTTGAGCAGCTGCCGCACGTGAGACACTTGGTGCTTGGACAGATTGGTGGAGGTGCTGAACACCATGTCGCATTGCGTGCACTGGTACTGCTTCTCACCCACAGCAAATTTACTTTCCGTTTGCTGCGACTTCTTCTTCTTCTTCGATCCACGGCCAGACGGGCGGTTCTGATGGGCTATGATGGGCACCGGTGTGGGTGTCGTGTATAGTGGCTTCAGCTTTTTGTCCAGGCCTTTTTTATGGATCAGCCTGTGGCGCGAAAGGCTTGAGCTGTGGTTGAACGACTTGCCGCATGCATTGCATGTGTGCAGTCTCTTGATTTTGTGGCACTTCTTATGGATTGCCAGGAGCCTCTTGCCATTGCATCGCACGCCACACAAGTTGCACTGCAGGAGCTTTTTCCCATCCTCTGACTTGCCACTCACTTTAGAAAGAGGCGAGGTGGAATTGGCCAAATGGTCACCTGTAGAGTGGAGGTGCAGGTGGCGGGCCAGACTGGACGAGTGGCTGTAGCTCTTGCCACAGATGTGGCAGTTATATGGCCTATTTCTCGAATGGGATCCCCCTTTATCCCAATCACTGTCTGAGCCATCAACTTCCTCTTCCTCCTCCCCAAGCTGGGTGCTGACAAGCACCGTGTGCTCGTCGACATCCGAAACACTCCTCACCTCTTCCTCCTGTGAGGCAATCAGGCCAGTTTCTGTGTCCTCACACTCCGCGTACACAGCCTCATACGGGACAAAGAACCTCTCGTCAGAATCGGTTTTAACCAGGTGGTCAGACGGAAAGCTCTCGTCCGATTCCCTTTTCACACAGGACAGAGTAAATTTAGAGCCAACTTCGGCCCACTTGACCACATACTCAATGGGCTGGGTATCGAGTTCCACTGTGATAAAGTCCGCTCCAAGAGCATCTGGTTCAGACGGAGTTAACGCAGTTCCTGTATCCTCCATCGGGTCTGTCCTTTAACTTAAGGGTTCAGATCTTGTCAAAAAAATAAATCTTGATTAAGCGGCGGATCTCACGGCCTCAATTCACAATTCCTAGGAGGAAAAATAAAGCCTGCATTAATCCTAGCTGGAATAGCAGTACATACATTGAATGGCTCAAATCAGTTCTGAACAAGTAGAACATACAGGATGAGGCAAACAAAAAGATAAACATACTCCTGGTCATTTTTACCCCCTGTGCAGTCTGGCAGAGTTTAGAAAGATTATGATCATAATTAAAAAAAATAAAATATAAGGTCTAGAACATGGAGTGCTAAAAAGTCACGCCGAAGTGAAGTGTAAACCGAAAGCTGCTCTGCTGCTGCCCACGGAAGAAAGCAGGAGGGTTATTTCCTCATTACTCGGGGCCTCGACGCGACAATACAGAGCGACTGCACTGCTACATCCAGCTACACAGACGGAAATAAACAAGCAGGAGATGTGTTTAATTCTTCTCACCATCGTTTTATAGGTCCGATCATAAAGTGCGTTGTTAAAAGGCTGCGTTAGTGAAAGCAAACAAGCAAACAAAGCCTTGCAGAGCTATACAGGAAATACAACAGAGGGAAGACACGGCACGCGCGGTGCATTGTGGGTAGGATGGATTAAAAGGGCTGTTCAGCGACACACTCAGAGAGAGAGAGAGAGAAAGTGTCCGGAATAATACGGGTTTATCCGACATTGTGCGTCCTGACAACACGGTTTGGGATTAAAACACAAAGTGGTCGCATAAGATCATCTTCCAAAACATAAGTGTGACTTTATCTTTCTCTTATAAAACACAGCTTTCTAGCCTGGATTCAATCGGCCCGCCATAAACTCACTGCACTCAACCTCTCTCTCTCTCTCTCTCTCTCACACACACACACGACCCTGACGTGTATTTATCACAACCCAAAATCGACACCGATTACACACTACAGCCTCCATGTGATGTTTATTAAGCGCATTAGTGAGAAGCTGGGCTCATCTCAGTGCTGAAGTGAGGTGCGATGAGATGAGAACCACCAACCAACCAACCTCCATCACCCTATACTGCAGGCTTTGTGCTCCAATCCCACTAACAAACGTGTTTAGATCTGATCCCATTTACTACAAGATCACACTTACCAAGACCAACAACAACAACCTTCTTCATCAGGACGGATTTCATAAACATACTGCTATATGGTCAGTGTACTCCACACACACACACACACACACGCGGTGAATGGAGATGGAAATTCAAAACAGAAATTGTAGCCCAGGCGGCCGTGTTCCACGTAAACGCGACTCGACTCGGACATGATGTCTTTCTCCTTCACTCCATGACACGGTTTCTAATATGTCTGTCTGGGAAGCCTACAAAGATAACCTAGTACCTAGAATTGAAGGTCATTACCAAGCATCTGCCCTGAAAACAGTCGTTTTTGGTCCTCGCAGTAATCTGACTGTCTGTCCTGCCGCACCTCTGCTCTGCCAGATCATAAACGATGTCGTCATGACTGTCAATTTAGCCGTTTTTTTGCGTTACATCACAGATCTTAATAAAATACGCACCGACTTCAGTTCGATATGATTTGCCTGCTGTGTTTACGTAAAATCCGTACGCGGTTCGTCTAGGGATCTGGCCAGAAAATAGACCTGCTGTCGTAAAGACTGTCGTGAACGTTGCATGAAAGTTGAAACTTCTTTCCAAAACAATTATAATGCACGCGCTGGATTCGTGCGTGTTAGTAATCTGCGTTTGATTAAATGATTCACCTGCTTGTACTGGAGGGAATAGTGTTTATGAGTTTAAAACGGGCGATAGATTGCTTTACGGCTTGGGAGCTGTGACAGTCTGGTAAAATTCTGCACACTGAGGGGTTGAGACTTGCTCCTGAAAGCTGTATTAGATATAAGAAAGTGTCAGCTGTGAGTTTTATTTGTTATTGTCTGTATTTTTGGCCTTGTGCAGGTAGGAAGTGAAAGAAGTGGTGTGTTGTTGTTTACTGTGTGACTTCACCTGGTTGTTTTTGCTAGGTGTGATTACAGAGGAGGAACAGCAGAGGGGAGATGAATAAGGAGTCTGTAGTGTGCTGTAACCCAGGTGGAGGTGGTAGTCGTAGAAGTGGTGGTGGTGGTTGTAGAAGTGGTGGAGGAGGAGGAGGTAGTCGTAGAAGTGGTGGTGGTTGTAGAAGTGGTGGAGGAGGAGCTGGTAGTGGTGGTGGAGGAGGAGGTGGTAGTCGTAGAAGTGGTGGTGGAGGAGGAGGTAGTCGTAGAAGTGGTGGAGGTGATGGTAGAAGTGGTGGAGGTGGTTGTAGAAGTGGTGGAGGAGGAGCTGGTAGTGGTGGTGGAGGAGGAGGTGGTAGTCGTAGAAGTGGTGGTGGAGGAGGAGGTGGTGGTGGTAGTCGTAGAGGTGGTGGTGGAGGAGGTGGTGGTAGTCGTAGAAGTGGTGGAGGTGATGGTGGTGGTGGAGGAGGAAGAGGAGGTGGTGGTGGTAGTAGTAGTGCTGGTGGTGGTGGAGGAGGAGGTGGTAGTCGTAGAAGTGGTGGTGGAGGAGGTGGTAGTGGTGGTGGTAGTTGTAGAAGTGGTGGTGGAGGAGGAGGAGATGGTGGTGGAGGAGATGGTGGTGGTAGTCGTAGAAGTGGTGGTGGTGGAGGAGGTGGTAGTTGTAGAGGTAGTGGTAGTTGTAGAAGTGGTGGTGGTGGAGGAGGTGGTGGTTTCAGCAGTTTATTGAGATCTACAGGTCTAGCTTATTCAAATTCAGACCTCACCGGTGTCTCATAAGTAAAATTTGTTACAGTGTCTGATACACTGTCAGAAATAGGAGCCCATTTCTGTTCCCCAAGATACAATCGATACTAATATACCCCCTAGGGCTCATTATTAGACCTCAAGGTAACTGTGTACCTATTTAGGATCAAAAAGGTACATATATGGTACAAATAAGTACCTTAAAGTGCATATCCTGGACCAACTTTTTTTGTCTTTTTTTTTTTTTATATGAAAGTATGTCCCTTTACACACTCATCCAGAAGGGTAATTTTTCACAAGGCCATCTGTCTACAGCAGAAAAAAATAAAATAACAAAACGCGTCTGGAAAAATCCCAAGGGAGTCTGGAGCCAGATTCATGATGTCACGTGTGGAAGCGCCAGCAGGCTGCGAGAGCTTACATGGTTTCAGTGCACAGTCTGTGTAGACCAAGTTTAGCAGCTAGCGATTTTGCATTGAAATATGGAATTGTCACCTGAGCGCAATGTTACTTCACCTTTGGATGAAGAATATAATGAGATGTCAGGATTGGGGCTTCATCTGTTTGGATTTGATGATGATTCAAGTAGTGAAGACGACTGAGACAACGGGGATGTAAATAATAAGGCGGTGGAAGGGCTGTGGCACTTCACCTTCTGTCAGGGGAGACGAACATGGCTGGCTCCTTTGGTGACGCTGACACAGATGGAGACAGTGTTGCTTTGGGCATTCTAACAGATGGAACTGCGTCTTTTTTCAGATCAAGTTGCCTTGTGAAGCCCATTTCTCACTGCATATAGTTCTCAAAGTTGTCGGGCCTTGTGAAGTGAGCACCGCAAATAATGCTGTAGTCTGTAGCAAGTAGCCAGTTTTTCCGGGTGCCTCGCACGAAGCGCTCCCATTTCTCTCTCATTGTCCGGTCTTTTGGAAAACGATGAGTACTAATGCCATCAAGATTGGTGTTGCTACACCCTCCTATGATACATTTGTTAACCATTTTAATAATTACTTGATAACGTTGAAGAAATTTGCAGAAAACCACCAGGTCGTTTTCTCATAAACAAACCAGCGCTGACGTAGGATTCAGAGGGAGGCGTCCCGCATGCGACGTCACGAAAATCAATGTTTGCCGGGAAATCCAAATGCCAAGTTTTTTCAGAGGCGGACCAATTCACCTCAAATGGCTTGATTTCAACTGAATTCTTCTAGTATTGCGCAAGGTAAAACATTTGCGCAAAATACAAAATGTGACCGATATTTGACTAATGTTTAATATAAAATAGAATTATATTGATCTTGCTCCTGAATTTACCCGTGATATGCACTTTAAAGGGTTCTGCCCCAATGACAAGCTATTCTACCCCTAAAGGCACTAAATATTATTATACACATACGGGCCACTTTTACTAACCTCTTCTGCTCCTCGGACCTGCCTGATCCATCCTGATGCCCTATGTCTGGTTGGAGTCTCATCACGTCACTCCTGTGGAGGACAGCCCCATATGGACAGTTGAAAGTCACACTTGGAAGACGCTCTGGATGCTTACAGTAATGCTTTTATGGCTGAGGACTACAGTTAACTTGCTAACTTTAGGACTGCAGTTGTCATGAACAGTTTTGCACTCAAGTTTCCATCAATGAAGAGTTATAACATCAACGAAACTGACCATTTTAAAACTGTTAATGTTGTAGTCATGTTGTCTGTTGTTGCCCAAATGAGGATGGGTTCCTTTTTGAGTCTGGTTCCTCTCAAGGTTTCTTCTTCATGTCATATTATTTTTCGCGGTCCGGTTTCCATTAAATTGTGCGCTCTGATTGGCTCGCGAGTGGTTCGGAATCCTATGATCCAGACCCTGGTTACGGACCTTTGGCGACTCACTCATTCACAACAACAACAAAAATGGTAGCAATTTTTTTGTCAACCTTTATTTTCACATTTCTCAGTATAATAGCATTAATTTTATAGCATGGATAGTGATAACAACAGTGTTCACAGCGAAAGTGAGTTTTGCTACCCTGATGAAGACGAAATAAAAGAAAACATTTTAGGAGAAAGCCGAAAACGAGCTCGTAGCAGGTTTGTTCTAAATATGGTTTCCCTTTTGGGCACTCATTTTTCTGTTTAGAATTTTGTAAAGAAAAAAAATGAATGTATTATTTACCAGCTTAAGGTCGGTCCATATCGTGAAATACCGTGACCTCAGCCTTGGAAATACTTTTTCAAGACCTCGGTCACGGTATTTCATGATACGGACCTCCTAGCTGGTAAATAATAAATATATATTGCACGTTGTCAAGACAACGACGTCACACTTCGGAGCTCATGCGAAGATCCAATCACAAAACTTTTCTGCTGCACATGCGCACAATCATTTCTTTGTCAGCCGGGAGAGAGAGAAGGGGGTTAATTCAGTGCTCGGTTTAAGCACGAAATAAATAAACTGAAACTAAAGACGTGCTGAACACCTGAAAGGCTACCAAAACTTCATTATATATTCTTCATGCATATTTACAAGAGAAAAACGTACCAACGGACAAAAAAAACTGGAAAAGAGACACATTGAAGATGTAAAACTTCCACGCTAGCGAGTGACTGTGACAGTTTGTACACAAACATGGCTGCGAGGTTTGCTTCATTAAAAGTGGAAGATGTAAAGAGAAAGACGTGCTGAACACCTGAAAGGCTATCAAAACTTCACTGGATATTCTTCTCGAATATTTACAAGAGAAAAACATACCAACGGACATAAAAAAAAGAGAGCAATAGCAGAAATATTGTCAAAGTTCTACTTGGAAGTGAGGAAAAGTGACTGAGACTTTTACAAAAGGACTTCGCTCGTGGACTTCACTCAGCAAGGCCCTTTTGTTTTGAGCAACTGCAATGTAACAATTAACTACTACCAAAAGTAACTTTGAACTTGAACTGTCAACCTGTATAGATGACTTGCAACCACGTGATCAAAATGTGCTACGTCATGAGTGTCCACCACGATGGTGGATATACAAAGAAACTAGGATGGCAGCTGATGAAAGCATACCTGTAAACAATGCTGAATTTTGTCATGATTTGAACGATCGAGCGAAGATAGATATGTGTAGTTTTGACCCATATTATTTTTAAAAAGTCAGGCTTTTCTGAAGATAAGATGCTTCTACCAACCATTGAGTACAAATACAGATCATTTCTTCCAAAGCCTTTTTCATACGCACTATCAGTTATTTTATATTTCAGGTATTTGTTTGTTTGAAAAAAGGAGGAATTCTCAATGGAATTTGACCGAAGCAAAACACATTTTTGTAAACCAAATGAGTGCCATAGTGTGGATCATGTTAAATCTTTAGGTGCCGAGCAGCACTCTCACGGGGGCTTCGTTCATGAATCCCGGGCTGAGGCACAGTCCTACCGACCCAAGACTGTGCTCTTTCCAAGGGGGAGACTTAGAGGGAGGTGCCTGTCAAATTTGGCTTCGCTGCGAGCTTTGTTGGCCAAGTTATTAATTTTTAAAGCCGCCTGGATCATGTTAACTCTTTAGGCGCAGAGCAACGCTCTCGCAGGGCTTTCATTCACGAACACTGGAATACCTGAAATATAAAATAATTGATAGTGCGTCTGAAAAAGGCTTTGGATGGAATATCTTAACTATTGGATGAAATGTTCACTGGACGAAGTGTCCTGAGCCCCTCGTCTCCTCTTCATACTAAGCCTCAGAGTTTCCTCGCGCTCTTTCTGAATCACGGACGGAATTCTAAAAAATTGGAACATGCCACGGTCACGAGTACTGTTGTGACCACAACCATATACAGCACAAAGATATGGCATGGCTAAAAGCAGTGGGGAAAAAAAAAAGAGTTGCACACGCCTGACTGTGTTTTGTATGGAATGTCGCTTGACCCCGCATTTGTATCTCCACCAACATGGCCGACATCCAGGTTTCTGTTTTGCTTTGACGTCACTTGCAAGTCAAGGATACAGCTTGTATATAAGTTGGGTTGGGGCGGCACGGTGGTGTAGTGGTTAGCGCTGTCGCCTCACAGCAAGAAGGTCCGGGTTTGAGCCCCGTGGCTGGCGAGGGCCTTTCTGTGCAGAGTTTGCATGTTCTCCCCGTGTCCGCGTGGGTTTCCTCCAGATGCTCCGGTTTCCCCCACAGTCCAAAGACATGCAGGTTAGGTTAACTGGTGACTCTAAATTGACCGTAGGTGTGAATGTGAGTGTGAATGGTTGTCTGTGTCTATGTGTCAGCCCTGTGATGACCTGGTGACTTGTCCAGGGTGTACCCCGCCTTTTGCCCGTAGTCAGCTGGGATAGGTTCCAGCTTGCCTGCGACCCTGTAGAACAGGATAAAGCGGCTAGAGATAATGAGATGAGAAGTTGGGTTGTTGTTCAGGCTTTTTGGACTTGTACAATTTTTTGATTGTTAGAACTTTGACTGACTTTGTACATGTACACTGGATTGATACTGATCAGAATCAGCATTCAATATTGGTAAATTACTCCCCTGTTCTTAACTTTTTGTAAAATCTACAGTTATGTCCATATATATTTGGACACTGACACAAATTTTGTTTTTTTACCTGTTTACTGAAACATATTCAAGTTATAGTTATATAATGGACATGGACATAAAGTCCAGACTTTCAGCTTTCATTTGAGGGTATCCACATTAAAACTGGATGAAGGGTTTAGGAGTTTCAGCTCCTTAACCTGTGCCACCCTGTTTTTAAAGGGACCAAAAGTAATTGGACAATTGACTCAAAGGCTATTTCATGGGCAGGTGTGGGCAATTCTTTTGTTATGTCATTCACAATCAAGCAGATAAAAGGCCTGGAGTTGATTTGAGGTGTGGTGCTTGTATTTGGAAGCTTTTGCTGTGAAGAAAACATGCGGTCAAAGGAGCTCTCCGTGCAGGTGAAACAAGCCATCCTTAAGCTGCAAAAACAGGAAAAAACCATCCGAGAAATTGCTACAATATTAGGAGTGGCAAAATCTACAGTTTGGTACATCCTGAGAAAGAAAGAAAGCACTGGTGAACTCATCAATGCAAAAAGACCTGGAGACCCACAGAAGACAACAGTAGTGGATGATCGCAGAATAATTTCCATGGTGAAGACAAACCCCTTCACAACAGCCAATCAAGTGAACAACACTCTCCAGGAGGTAGGCATATCAATATCCAAATCTACCATAAAGAGAAGACTGCATGAAAGTAAATATAGAGGGTTCACTGCACGGTGCAAGCCACTCATAAGCCTCAAGAATAAAAAGGCTAGATTGGACTTTGCTAAAAAACATCTAAAAAAGCCAGCACAGTTCTGGAAGAACATTCCTTGGACAGATGAAACCAAGATCAACCTCGACCAGAACGATGGCAAGAAAAAAGTATGGCGAAGGCGTGGTACAGCTCATGATCCAAAGCATACCACATCATCTGTAAAACACGGCAGAGGCAGTGTGATGGCTTGGGCATGCATGGCTGCCAGTGGCACTGGGTCACTAGTGTTTATTGATGATGTGACACAGGACAAAAGCAGCCGGATGAATTCTGAGGTATTCAGAGACATACTGTGTGCTCAAATCCAGCCAAATGCAGCCAAACTGATTGGTCGGCGTTTCATAATACAGATGGACAATGACCCAAAACATAAAGCCAAAGCAACCCAGGAGTTTATTAAAGCAAAGAAGTGGAATGTTCTTGAATGGCCAATTCAGTCACCTGATCTCAACCCAATTGAGCATGCATTTCACTTGTTAAAGACTAAACTTCAGACAGAAAGGCCCACAAACAAACAGCAACTGAAAACTGCTGCAGTAAAGGCCTGGCAGAGCATTAAAAGGGAGGAAACACAGCGTCTGGTGATGTCCATGAGTTCAAGACTTCAGGCAGTCATTGCCAACAAAGGGTTTTCAACCAAGTATTAGAAATGAACATTTTATTTACAATTATTTAATTTGTCCAATTACTTTTGAGCCCCTGAAATGAAGGGATTGTGTTTAAAAAATGCTTCAGTTCCTCAATTTTTATGCAATCATTTTGTTCAACCCACTGAATTAAAGCTGAAAGTCTGAACTTCAACTGCATCTGAATTGTTTTGTTCAAAATTCATTGTGGTAATGTACAGAACCAAAATTAGAAAAATGTTGTCTCTGTCCAAATATTTATGGACCTAACTGTATAATTGTTCCATTGACTGTGTATGTATAATAATAATAATAATAATAATATGACTCGTTCAATATCGTGCTAGCTGAATGGAATATATGATATACCATGAAAAAAACAGCCATTATTATTATAATACACACATTCGATGGAACAATTCTAGATTTTACTGGCAGCCAGGTTTGTTTACAAATTGTCATAGTTGCTTGCTAGCGTGGAAGTTTTACGTGTACTGCGTATCTTTATAGCATTTTAAATTCACTTTGACAGTCTACTGTGGGCGCCGCCAGTGAACAAGGAAATGCTTCTGCGCATGTGCAGCAGAAAAATTTCTCATTGAATATTTGCATCAGCTCCGTGTGGCATCATGATGTCTTGACAACCATGCAATATCGTAAACCATATTCAGCGCTCGTTTTCCATTGGGTAGAGTGACATAAGACACGTAGGATAAGCGATATACTAATAATATTGCATGCTATCAAACCAAATGAATGAAACCCGCTAGAAGGGAATAGAACACGTTTTTATTCCATTGAAAAAGTGTCCTGTATGTATAAAATGTACTTTATTTTCTAAGAGTGTACTGTCATTTCCCGAGCACAAATTTATATCTTCAATAACCAATCTATAGTTAAATGTACCGTAACACAAAGTCACTATTTTAACATCATTGCGCCAGATGTCAGGATTTCATTTAAGACACTTAATTCCAACCTGTTATCAAGGCGTTAAATACTCTTTCATTTATTCCTTTTCAGTATAAATTGTATCCTGCTCAGGTGGATCTTGAGCATATCACAGGAACACTTGCTATGAGGCAGAAATACACCCTGCATGAGAAGTCAGTTCAACACTGGCACTATTTAGACCTAGGAGCAAATTAGAGCCACCTACAGGCATGTTTCTGGAGCCGGAAAGAAATCTGAGAAACCTGAGGAAACCCATGGAGACATCACACATACAGGCAGTAACACAAGGGGCGGCACGGTGGTGTAGTGGTTAGCACTGTTGCCTCACAGCAAGAAGGTTCTGGGTTCGAGCCCAGTGGGTGACCGGGGCCTTTCTGTGTGGAGTTTGCATGTTCTCCCCGTGTCTGCGTGTATTTCCTCCGGGTGCTCCAGTTTCCCCCACAGTCCAAAGACATGCAGTTAGGTTAACTGTCCATCCATTATCTCTAGCTGCTTTATCCTGTTCTACAGGGTTGCAGGCAAGCTGGAGCCTATCCCAGCTGACCACAGGCGAAAGGCGGGGTACACCCTGGACAAGTCGCCAGGTCATCACAGGGCTGACACATAGACACAGACAACCATTCACACTCACATTCACACCTATGGTCAATTTAGAGTCACCAGTTAACCTAACCCGCATGTCTTTGGACTGTGGGGGAAACCAGAACACCCGGAGGAAACCCACGCGGACACGGGGAGAACATGCAAACTCCGCACAGAAAGGCCCTCGTTGGCCACGGGGCTCAAACCTGGACCTTCTTGCTGTGAGGCGACGGCGCTAACCACTACACCACCGTGCCGCCCTTGTTAGGTTAACTGGCTACTCTAAATTATCCATAGGTGTGAATGGTTGAGAAGAGAAAACCTCTATAATAATCTAGTAGAAGGCAGCAGGAAGCCACTACTGTAATTCTTCCCTAGAAACTTTGATGGCTGAAACCGTGAGAACTGCCGTCAACCATCAGGCAGAACGCTAAAGGAGAAGTAACACAAGCTGAACTGTGAGGTGTCAAAGCTATCTGCTGTGCTGTCTGGCTTTTAAATATGCTTGTTATTGCTTTTTGTTTAAACCTGGGTTGAAAATGCTTGTTTTCTATCAAAATGGGATTAAATAATGTTCTTGTAATTTCCTGTGCTTTGTGTGCATTACCAAGCCTGCAGTGACACAAATCCTTTTGATTGACTGACTTAAATGTTCCCAAACATGTGGCTTGTATGAGTTATTACGATTACTTGCTCACTAATATTATACCTGGTTCCCAATTCAATCTCTGTTCAGCTAGAAATTGAAAGTTAAAGGCTGTGGCCATGATTAAATATGTTATTACAACCATAAATGCTCTCCAGGATGCAGATGAGTTAATTTTGCCCACTGGTGCCAACAAGACAAGAGGACGCTTTGAGTTGGCTTTCTTCACCATTGGCTCATGCTGTATAACCGGTAGACTTGCTTTACATTTTTTCCCCCCATTTTCTTTTACTCTTCCCAAGTCTTCACTTTGTCTGTAACTGGGGCTGAGTGTTTGCATGGCCCAAGGGGCAAATCCTGAGTGATGATGAAGGCAAGGAAATCCTGTACCAGTCAAAAGTTTGGACATACCTACTCATTCATAGATTTTCTGTATTTTAACTGTTTCCTACACTATAGAACAATAGTGAAGACATCAAAACTATATGAAATAACATATGGAACATATAGGGAATTATGTGGTAAATTAAAAAAAAATTGTTAAAAACAAAACATGTTTCATATTTTAGATTCTTTAAAGTAGCCAGTGTTTACCCTAATGATGATGATTTGCACACTATTGGCATTATCTTAACCAGGTTCATGAGGTAATCACGTGTAGTGCTTTTCAATTAACAGGTGCCTTGTTAAAAATAGTTAGTGGATTTTCTTGCCTTCTTAATGTGTTTCAGATCAAACAGTAATTATTCTATCCACATTCACTGGATATGAGCAGTCGTGTGCTCTGATTGGCTACTCTACTACTAGGCTATCAGCTCATATAGATGACTTGCAACCACATGATCAAAATGCGCTACATCATGAGCATCCACCATGATGGTGGATATACAAAGCAACGAGGATGGCAGCCGCTGAAAGCGTGTCTGTAAACAATGCAGAATTTTCTCAGTATTACCACGATTTGAACGGTCGAGCGAAGATTCGATACAAAGAGAAGATAGGTGTGTGTGTGTGTGGTTTCGACCCATATTATTTTAAAAAGTCAGACTTTTCTGAAGATAAGACTCTTCTACCAACCATTGAGTACCCAGATACCGCATTCGATCTGGTTTGGGTGCCGAAGAATCAAGTCCGACCTTGGACGAAACACAGCCCCTTTTCTGAGTGGGTGCCCAGTCTGGATTGTTTCTATCGTATAATCTTGCTGGCACTCCTAGAAGCGAAATGGTAATACACGTGTTAAAATTATAACAACAACCAAACAAACCACGACAAGAGAACGCTCATTTTATAGCAAGATTCTAGCAACACGAAATAAAATTCTTCCATGATATTATTGAGAGAGCTTTTAAATCTCACCTGAGATAAAATGATTACTGCAAACACGAGCTGGTTTGGTTTTAGCCTCTGTTAGATCAGCCCTGCCGATGTTGTTCAGCCGTGTTCGTCTCCTCTCCATAGTAAGCCTCGGAGTTTCTTCGCCCTTTTTCCAGATCACGGATGGAATTCTAAAAAATCGGAACGTGCCACGGTCACGAGTACTGTTGTGACCATAACCATATCCAGCACAAAGATATGGCATAGCTAAAAGAACGCTTAAAGCAGTGGAAAGACAAGGAGAGTTGCGCACACGTGACTGTTTTGTATAGAAGGTCACTTGACCCCGCATTTGTATCTCCACCAACATGGCTGACATCCAGGTTTCTATTTTGCTTTGACGTCACTTGCAAGTCAAGGATAACGTGAGTAGAGAAAAACAAAATGGCGGAGCGTTTTGCTGAGCCAACCGAGGACGAAATAAAAACTCTACTCGAAAACAAAACCCCAAAAAATAAAAAAGCAACAAAATGGAATGAAAGTATTTGATGGTAAGAACGTATCTTTTTTTTTTTCCAAGAATTATTATTGCATTTTTCACAAATTGCTACTGTAATTTCACCGGTTCTTAAAATTCTAAGCGGAATTGATTTTGTCGGACATTTTGTATTAAATTTTTATCTATCAAATTTGCAAAAAATTGAAATACACTTCTCAAAATCCAGTGAATGTAGATAAAATAACAGTTACTCCACTCAATCTCGTCATACATGGCTTATAGCCAACTCGGTGCTACCTGCCTTGTCGGCTGCCAGCTCATGTACAACTTGATTTCGTGGAATAACTGTTAAAAATACAGTAAATAGCCCTGTTCCACAACTGTAGTAATCCATATTATGTCCGGAACTGCTTAGTGAAGTAAAGAGAAACATCATTACTTTAAGACATGAAGTGTGAATGCTTTTTAATTAATAATTAGGTGTGTCCAAATTTTTGACTAGTACTCTAAATACACCCCTCCTGGAACTGCCACCTTATTGTGGTGGAGGGGTTTGTGTGCTTGAATGATCCTAGGAGCTATGTTGTCGGGGGCATTACGCCCCCTGTTAGGGTCTCCCAAGGCAGACAGGTCCTAGGTGACAGGCCAGACCAAGAGCAGTTCACCAAAACCCTTATGGATAAAATAAAATCAAGGACCGTGACGTTGCCTGGTATGGCGCAGCTGGGGCCCCACCCTGGAGCCAGGCCTGGGGTTGGGGCTCGTATGCGAGCGCTTGGTGGCCGGGCCTTTGCCCACGGGGCCCGGCTAGGCTCAGCCTGAAGTGGTGACGTGGGCCCGACCTCCTGTGGGTTCACCACCCACAGAGGTAGCCGTAGGGGGCTGGTGCAGTGTGGATTAGGTGGCAGTCGAAGGCAGGGGCCTCGACGACCTGATCCCTGAACACAGCGGCTAGCTGTTGGGACATGGAATGTCACTTCGCTAGGGGGGGAAAGAGCCTGAGCTTGTGCGGGAGGTTGAGAGGTACCGGCTAGAGATAGTCGGGCTCACCTCCACACACAGCTTGGGCTCCGGAACCCAGCTCCTCAAGAGGGGTTGGACTCTCCACTTCTCTGGAGTCGCCCATGGTGAGCGGCGGCGGGCTGGTGTGGGCTTGCTTATAGCTCCCCAGCTCAGCCGCCATGTGCTGGAGTTTACCCCAGTGAACGAGAGGGTCGCCTCTCTGCGCCTTCGGGTCGGGGAGAGGGCTCTTGCTGTTGTTTGTGCCTACAGGCCGAATAGCAGTATAGAGTATCCGGCCTTCTTGGAGTCCCTGGGAGAGGTACTGAGAGGTGCTCAGACTGGGGACTCCATTGTTCTACTGGGGGACTTCAACGCTCACGTGGGCGACGACAATGACACCTGGAGGGGTGTGATTGGGAGGAACGGCCTCCCTGATCTGAACCCGAGTGGTGTTTTGTTATTGGACTTCTGTGCTAGTCATGGTTTGTCCATAACGAACACTATGTTCTAGCATAGGGGTGTCCATAAGTGCACGTGGCACCAGGACACCTTAGGTTGGAGGTCGATGATCGACTTTGTTGTCGTTTCATCGGATCTCTGGCCCTATGTCTTGGACACTCGGGTGAAGAGAGGGGCTGAGCTGTCAACTGATCACCACCTGGTGGTGAGTTGGATCCGCTGGTGGAGGAGGAAGCCGGACAGACCTGGCAGGCCCAAACGTATGGTGAGGGTCTGTTGGGAACGTCTGGCTGAGCACTCTGTCGGGGAGGTCTTTAACTCCCACCTCCGAGAGAGCTTCTCCCAGCTTCCGAGGGAGGCGGGGGACATTGAGTCTGAGTGGACCATGTTCTCTAACTCCATTGTAGACGCGACTGTTTGGAGCTGTGGCCACAAGGTCTCCGGTGCCTGTCGTGGCGGGAATCCCCGAACCCGGTGGTGGACACCGGAAGTAAGGGATGCCGTCAAGCTGAAGAAGGAGTCCTATCAGGCCATGTTGGCCTCTGGGACTCTGGAGGCAGCTGATGGGTATCGGCAGGCCAGGCGTGCCGCAGCTCGGGCAGTTGCGGAGGCAAAAACTCGGAACTGGGAGGAGTTCGGTGAGGCCATGGAGGAGGACTATCGGTCGGCCTCGAAGAAATTCTGGCAAACCATCCGGCGCCTCAGGAGGGGGAAGCAGTACTCTGCCAACACTGTTTACAGTGCGGGTGGGGAGCTGTTGACCTCAACTGGGGACATTGTCGGGCGATGGAAGGAATACTTCGAGGATCTCCTCAATCCCACCGTCACGTCTTCCATTGAGGAAGCGGAGGCTGATGACTCAGAGGTGGACCCGTCCATTACCCAAGCCGAAGTCACTGAGGTGGTTTTCAAGCTCCTCGGTGGCAGGGCACTGGGGGTGGATGAGATCTGCCCTGAGTATCTCAAGTCTCTGGATGTTGTGGGACTGTTTTGGCTGACACGCCTCTGCAGCATCGCGTGGCGGTCAGGGACAGTGCCTCTGGAGTGGCAGACTGGGGTGGTGGTCCCTCCTTTTTAAGAAAGGGGACTGGAGAGTGTGCTCCAATTATAGGGGAATCACACTTCTCAGCCTCCCTGGGAAGGTTTACTCCAGGGTACTGGAGAGGAGAATTCGGCCAATAGTCGAACCTCGGATCCAGGAGGAACAATGCGGTTTTCGTCCTGGTCATGGAACACTGGACCAGCTCTATACCCTTCATAGGGTGCTCGAAGGTTCATGGGAGTTTGCCCAACCAGTCCACATGTGCTTTGTGGATCTGGAGAAGGCATTCGACCATGTCCCTCGTGGTATTCTGTGGGGGGTGCTTCGGGAGTATGGGGTTTGGGGCTCTTTGCTAAGGGCTGTCCGGTCCCTGTACGAATGGAGCAGGAGTCTGGTTCGCATTGCTGGCAGTAAGTCAGACCTGTTCCCAGTGCATGTTGGACTCCGGCAGGGCTGCCCTTTGTCACCGGTTCTGTTCATAATTTTTATGGACAGAATTTCTAGGCGCAGCCAGGGGCCGGAAGGAATCCTGTTTGGGAACCACAGGATTTCATCTCTGCTTTTTGCGGATGATGTCCTGTTGGCTTCTTCAAGCCAGAACCTTCAGCATGCACTGGGGTGGTTTGCAGTCGAGTGTGAAGCGGCTGGGATGAGAATCAGCACCTCCAAGTCCGAGGCCATGGTTCTCGACCGGAAAAGGGTGGCTTGCCCTCTCCAGGTTGGTGGAGAAGTCCTGCCTCAAGTGGAGGAGTTTAAGTATCTCGGGATCTTGTTCACGAGTGAGAGAAGGATAGAGCGTGAGATCGACAGGCGGATCGGTGCAGCCTCCGCAGTGATGCGGTCGCTTTACCGGTCCGTCGTGGTGAAGAAGGAGCTGAGCCAAAAGGCGAAGCTCTCGATTTACTGGTCGATCTACGTTTCGACTCTCACCTATGGTCATGAGCTTTGGGTAATGACCAAAAGAACAAGATCACGGGTACAAGCGGCCGAAATGAGTTTCCTTCGCAGGGTGGCTGGGCGCTCCCTTAGAGATAGGGTGAGAAGCACAGTCACTCGGGAGGAGCTCGGAGTAGAGCCGCTGCTCCTCCACATCGAGAGGAATCAGCTGAGGTGGCTCGGGCATCTCTTTCGGATGCCTCCTGGATGCCTCCCTGGGGAGGTGTTCCAGGCATGTCCCCCCAGGAGGAGGCCCCGGGGAAGACCCAGGACATGCTGGAGGGCCTATGTCTCTCGGCTGGCCTGGGAACGCCTCAGTGTTCTTCCCGAGGAGCTGGCCGAGGTGTCTGGGGAAAGGGAAGTTTGGGCTTCCATGCTCAGACTGCTGCCTCCGCGACCTGGCCCCGGATAAAGCGGATGAAGACGAGACGAAACTCTAAATACATACTTTTAGCTCTCATAAGGGAAAGCCCATTATTACACCTATCAGATAGAGAAGAAGTAGAAAATATAGAGTAGCAAATGCCATAAATACAGTCAAAATAACACTATGAAAGTTATAGTTCAGTAGTACGACTCTACTAAGATATTTTCAGTTCCTTTTGAGGGCCAGTAACGATAAACAAATATACAAGAGTACACAATTTCTAGACATTCCAGTACAATGTAAAAAAGCAATAAATTGAGAAGTTTTAAGTAAAATGAAATTATCCACCATTATATTGAAGAATCCCCACACGTACATTAAAATAATTACCCAATACATAAAGGACAACATTTATAGCATCGTCCCACTCTTCCACTGGCTAATTCAGCCTCCTTCTTTTGCTTATTTCCTGGTGCTGAGAAATGCAAGCAGATTTGAGCTGTTTGACACTCAGGTGCACAGTTTGGAGCCATCAGTGGATTACGCATGTGGCTTGGTCTAAACCTCATAATGTACAGTGAGTACTATTTCACTACATCCTAATTCCTGTCATAACAAATTGTCTTAAATAATTTACATTCTGTTAAATGTAAATTATAAGTTGCTTTCAAACTTTGCAGGCTTTCTCTGAAACAAAAAATTCCTCATTAATATTTACATTTAGAGTTAGTGATTTTAGGACATGCTTATAACCAAAGCGACTTCCAAACGTGCTTCAGTAGTCAACATTTATTAATTAAATAGGCTTTTAGATTTAGATGACTTCAAACAAAAGTCCTTAATCACATCCTGTTTCTCTAAGACATTTTGTACTACACTGCAACTCTGATAGATAATAATTATAATAATAATAGAAATCTTATATATCCAGCCACTAGAGGTCAGTATTTACCTTGGGTTTGATATTTTGCATGCCATACCCTACTTTTAAGGAATTTATAGTCATTTATCATTTGTAGTGACTTGTGGCTTACGTTCTCTCCAGCTTTCCCAACATTATCTAACAAATAAGTATGTGATTTAAAATTAGCAGCTTAGCAGGTTGAGCAATGACCTGGAAAAGTGTGTGCGCGCACGCTGTTGTGGACAGAGCAAATAGACAAACTATTTAGGTTGCCCAATACATTATATATCAAGCTCTCTTTGACAGAGGTGGACAAAGTACCCAACTTCATTACTGAAGTCAAAGTACAGATCCCGCCGGTCAAATGTTACTCTGATACAAGTGAAAGTTGTACAATCAAATTTTTACTTAAGTTGAAGTACTGAAGTACTTGCTTTTAAAAATATTTGAGTATTAAAAGTACATTTTCTGTCAACACATTGTATTATTGCCACAACGCTTACAAAACCTAATGCCTCTGAAGCAATCGACTGGATTTACAAAATGAACGCATGCTGTGCCATCATGGTGGTTTAACGTTAAGCTAGCTAGTCAGAGAAGCTCCACCTGACATGCTAGCAAATGCTTTTCAAACTCAAAATCATATTGGGTAGCTAACGTTACTAGAAAAGAGAGGTTTCTACATTCCATTTATTTGGCAAGATTATGCTAAAACATTTCTGAAAGGACTTCAGATAAGTTAACGTTATTCATGTTAGCGTAACTCCGTTTTTACATGTTAACTATGTGTTAACGTTAGCCGTGGACAAGGCGATGGCAACTTGGTGGGCAAATCCATAGAAGGTCATTTGACTAACCAGGCTGCATAGCTATTGTAGCATTATCGCTAGCTCTAAAAGCACAGACAACTTCATTGCAAGCTTTCTCTTGGAATAAAACGCTTACATGCCTCAATATGCTCGGCAGGTTGGACAGCGAGTTTTTGTAGGCCGTGATGTGGTTTGTTTTAGGCAAACATTTAAAACGAAATTAACCTTTAATCCTTTCAGAAAACTGAAACATGGGTTCTAGGTATAGCCATGGGTGCGTGTATGCTCCAGAAGAACCGCCTCCTTCCATTCTGCCATCAACTGATCGTGTTAAATAATGCTGCAGAGAAATCTTTGATCTTGATATTATACAGTCTATGGATGTTCTGTGACACTAGTGGTTACTGATTGGCTGCCTCAGTGTCACCTGCGAAAAAACCAATCACATTTTAGAAAAGAAAAGAGAAAAAAATCCACTTTCAAAGCTGCTTCATAGTAACAAGGACCTTGACAGAAATGTAGTGGAGTAAAAAGTACGATATTTGTCTTTCAAATGTAGTGAAGTTATTCATAAGTTTCCAAAAAATAATACTCAAGTAGGGAACAGATACCTCAAAAAGTGTACTTAAGTACAGTGCTCAAGTAAATGTACTTCGTTACTGTCCACCTCTGCTTATTTGATATCTTGTGTGGGTGACATACTGGCACAGTGAGTAGACTGCCACCTCACAGCTACACTATATGGCCTAAAGTATATGGACACCTCGCAAATCACCCTTGAAAATATTTCATTCTTTCGTAATGCTCCAGTATACAAAGCCTTTCTAGACACTTGTGTAATTCATACTTTGTGGCAGTGGTTTGGGGAAGGCCCACATATTGGTGTGATGGTCAGGTGTCTTCATACTTTTGGCCATATAGTGTACAGGATCCCCAGTTTGATCCTGAGATTGGGTCTGTGTGGAGTTCTCCCAATGCCTGCACAGGGTTTTTGTAGTTTATTCCATCCATTCATTATCTACAACACTTGTCCCACTTGCAGGGGAAACTGGAGCCAATCCCAGCTGAATTTGTACTTTGCTTACACAGTGTGTGCTTATCTATTCGGCTTTGAACTGTCTGTACCGAAGGAGGTTGAATTGACAAAGTACGATCTAAGAATGTAGACCCTCTGCCACCTAAGAGATTCTGCTTCATGGATTGATCCGGGAGCAAACAGTCTGAGGAAACCCACACGGGCATGGGGAGAGCATGCAAACTCCATACAGAATGGCCCCCGTCAGCCGTGAGGTTTGAACCCAGAATATTCTTGCTGTGAGGTGACAGTGTGATAGACCGCTGCACCACCTGGGCGTAAACTAAAGCTATTAATTTTTAAAAATTTTTGTACCACTTAAACCCAATAACCTAGGCTGCGAAACAACAGTAGACCTATAATATGACATTTATAGGGGGGAAAGGTCATATGTTCTGCTATTACTAACATAATAGCAGATATTTGATTTTAAAATTGGTTGACAATAGCTTTCAGCTCATGCACTGAATGATTAAAGCAACAAATTCGTGCCATCACAGCTTCTACTGCTGTGTGGCATCCACTCAAAATCAAGTGCATCACTTCTCTACTAAACTGTACAGGTCAGATCACACAGTGCTTTTTATTTCGTATATGTCCTCATGCCTCTAGAAATAAATTCTTGGCCACTGCTTTAGAAACCCAACATGTTTCTAAATTGTTTTTACAACCCCAGTTCCAAAAAAAGTACCAATAACACCAGTTGTAACGCACCTCTCCGAGACCGGATATAACCTGTGACCTTGGATTCAAAAGAAAATCTAGATAAATAGGAATGGCCGCAATGTGATTAATTTCACTTTAGATGAGTTTCTGAATGAAACTCACATTTATTTGTGCTTCTTGATGCATCTTGATTTAATTTATTATTATTTAATATTTTCCCCCAGTATGACCACTTGCTGATTGGGTTTAAAAAAAAATCAATTCTGAGAAAAAGGCTTAAAGGTATACTGCCTTTCAGATTTCTCAAAGATTTTCCCTGATACCCACTTTTTTTTTTTTAGTGGACCGAAAGCTACTGAATTTAAATTAAAGACTAACGATTTTATTACTTTTTTTTCCCCTAAAAGAACAATTAATTAATTTCAAGCCCCCTTGGCCCTAAATTCTCCACCATTTTTTTTTCCTTGCCTCACCATGACTCAATACAAGAGACTATGCCATGCATGACATGGTGGGGTTTCCCCATTTGCGCAACGCATTGTGGGGTACAAATCTGAAACAGGAGAGAATGATGGCGGACGTGAGTGTGCACACGAAACGTGAAAGACCGACTACAGTAACAGAAAGCGAGAAGAAAAGACGTTATGTTGCGAAGGAAAGGAAACGCAGGACCAAATTAATAAATATCGGCAGTCAGCGAGCACCTCGGTGTGATCAAAGGTTGACCTGTAGATGGCAGTAATGCAACACTGGATGGCAGCTGCTGTAAAACGCAAAAGATGAAGACTATGACGGCTCTGGTAAGCATGCGTGTGAGCATGCGTACATGGACTTCCTCTGTCTGTTTGACTGCATGAAGCGAGCTATTTCATGCACATTTTGCTCTGGAATCCCCTCAGATTAAATAACTTCCCAGTCACGGAATGGCCTAGGGTGTTTTTTTTTTTTTTTAAAGATATTACAAAAATAAACATACATCACAATGACCAAATTTTAGAGGGAACTAAATTTCACCGATTTTATGAAATCAAAAGGCCGTATTGCTTTAATGTATTCATTTGTATATTTTACACATGTATTCATAAGAACATGTTTGCCTATGTAAAATTCTAATTATATATTTTTGTGTGGCAGTGTAGAAAGATGAAGCATCTAAAAAAAAAATTTCCATCCCTAGTTTAAGTATTTTTCCATGTACCCTTGAGAAAAGTATACAGCATAGTATCTTTATTGACCACAAGGACTGATACAATAAGGTAAAACATAATATGTCTGGCATTCGATCATCTGTCTAAACAGCAGCTAGAACACAGCTGTGTGTGCAGACTGTGTTTGTCCGCTCACAATCGAGTGGAAGTGACCATGCGTAAAGCTGATTACATGCAGTCATGTGCTTGCACAAGGTGGGCCAAAGTCTGTCTGTGTTGCCTCACACACACACAATCTAATCAAAGAAAATATTCGATGGCCGGGACATTGTGATTAAAACCTACACTAGACTATCTTGACCTTTTAAAGGTCTGAACAGGTCCCACAAATATTTTAATGTTATGTTTATGTATGTTTATGTATGTTTAGTGCTGCGAGATCAACATATTTCTCCTCCCTAATAGAAGATAACAAAAATAATCCTAGATTCCTATTTAATACTGTAGCAAAATTAACCAGGAATAAGTCCACTATCAACACATGCACACCTGCAGTATGTAGTAGCAACGACTTCATGAATTTTTTTAATGACAAAATTGAGAATATCCGACAAAAAATTCAAACTACTAATTTAAGGTTAGACAATGAAAGTGACCTTGTAGTTAACAATATAACTGTATCAGATCATCAGTTAGAATGTTTTACTCCCCTAAAAGAAACTGAATTACTTTCATTAATCTCTACATCAAAAGCCTCAACTTGCGTACTAGATCCCTTACCGACACATCTATTCAAACAGATAATGCCTGGAGTAATTGAACCGCTTCTAAAAATAATAAATTCTTCTCTTATGATTGGCTATGTACCCAAATCCTTTAAACTAGCAGTTATCAAACCCCTGATTAAAAAACCTGACCTCGATCCCTGTCAGCTGTCCAATTATCGGCCAATATCAAACCTCCCCTTTATCTCCAAGATCCTTGAAAAAGCTGTGGCACAGCAGTTATGCTCATATTTACATAGGAATAACATCCATGAAATGTATCAGTCAGGATTTAGACCTCATCATAGCACAGAGACAGCACTGGTTAAAGTAGTAAACGACCTACTGTTGGTGTCTGATCAGGGCTGTGTCTCGCTACTTGTGTTGCTTGACCTTAGTGCAGCATTTGATACCATTGATCATTCCATTCTTCTGGATAGACTAGAAAATGTTGTGGGAGTTAAGGGAATGGCCCTCTCCTGGCTCAGGTCTTATCTAACTGATCGTTATCAGTATGTTGATATAAATGGTGATATTTCTAGACGTACCGAGGTAAAGTTTGGTGTTCCACAAGGTTCTGTCTTGGGTCCACTGCTTTTTTCTCTATATATGTTACCTCTGGGCGATATTATTTGTAAACATTGTATTAGTTTCCACTGTTATGCTGATGACACACAGTTGTATGTCTCTGCAAAACCTGATGAGAGACACCAGCTTAATAGAATTGAGGAATGTGTTAAGGACATTAGACACTGGATGCTTATTAATTTCCTTCTGCTTAACTCTGACAAGACTGAAGTACTTGTGCTAGGACCACATACAGCTAGAAGTAAGTTTTCTGATTACACAGTGACTCTGGATGGCCTTTCTGTTTCTTCACGTGCAGCAGTAAAAGACCTCGGAGTGATTGTTGACCCCAGTCTTTCATTCGAAACTCACATTGATAACATCACCCGGATAGCTTTCTTTCATCTCAGAAATATTGCAAAGATAAGAAATTTAATGTCATTGCATGATGCAGAAAAACTAGTCCATGCTTTCGTTACCTCCAGGTTGGATTATTGTAATGCCTTACTGTCTGGATGTTCCAATAAGTGCATAAACAAGCTCCAGTTAGTTCAAAATGCAGCAGCAAGAGTCCTTACTAGAACTAGAAAATATGACCACATCACGCCTGTCTTATCCACACTGCATTGGCTCCCAATCAAATTTCGTATTGATTATAAAATACTACTATTGACCTTTAAAGCACTAAATGGTCTCGCACCACAGTACCTGAGTGAACTTCTGCTCCTCTATGACCCGCCACGCCTACTTAGATCAAAAGGTGCAGGCTATCTGCTGGTACCTCGTATAGTGAAGGCTACATCAGGGGGCAGAGCCTTTTCTTACAAAGCCCCACAGTTATGGAACAGCCTTCCAAGTAATGTTCGGGAATCAGACACAGTCTCAGCATTTAAGTCTAGGCTGAAAACATATCTGTTTGGTCAAGCCTTTTGTTAATGGTGTTTATGAGGTAAAGGAGTAGATCTGGAGGGTCCTCAGACATAGAGTGTTTTGGTAAACTGGGATGTATGGATGCTGTCAGTCCCCACTCGCTTGCTCACTCGAGTTTGTTGACGGTGTAGTGGCTGGCTGCTTTATGTCCCGGGGCTCCCTCATGCCTGTGTTACCTTCTGGCTCTCTCCTTTTAGTTATGCTGTCATAGTTAGTTGCCGGAGTCCCTGCTTGTACTCGGTGCAATATGTATACTGCTCCTACTTATTCAGGTGACATTGGGCATACCTAACAACCTGTGTTTTCTTTCCCTCCCCCCCACCCCAAATCTGTCCCTCTGAGTTACATGGAGTCAACAGGAAATCTTTTGGTGGAGAGGGTGGAGACCTCGACTGGCTATCGTAGCCTGTAGGGAATCGGCCATCAGACATTCTGTCGCATGTCCCAGACCCGGTGAAATGTAACTGAATTGTCTTGGCCAGCCCTAAGGGTCCCATCTGCATCTCATCATTGCTGAGGAGTGTGCTCCCATCACCCAATCAAGCATCCAGCTAGAGCAGGTCATGATATTTTTTACCATATTAACATGCCATTGTTGTGTGTTATGCCTGATGTAAAGACTCTCGTCTCTGCGAGCCTACCACACAGATTTAATACTTGTCATTTTTAGGGCATACCTAACAACCTGTGTTTTCTTTCTCTCTCCCCCCCCCCCAGTCTGTCCCTCTGAGTTACATGTTGATCCTGGGATTGAGATGCTGGCCTCTTCTGCCCCTCGGACCTGCTTGATCCATCCTGGTGCCCTGTGTCTGGTCGGAGTTTTATCGCACCGCTCCTGTGAAGGACGGCCCCGTGAGGACAGTTGAGGGTTATACCTGTTAAAACTGTTAATATTATAGTCAGGCTGTCTGTTGTTGCCCAAATGAGGATGGGTTCCCTTTTGAGTCTGGTTCCTCTCGAGGTTTCTTCCTCGTGTCGTCTGAGGGAGTTTTTCCTTGCCACCATCGCCACAGGCTTGCTCATTGGGGATAGATTAGGGATAAAATTAGCTCATGTTTTAAGTCGTTCAAATTCTGTAAAGCTGCTTTGCGACAATGTTTATTGTTAAAAGCGCTATACAAATAAACTTGATTTTGATTTGATTTGATATGTAGAATTGAATAAATAGTCCTGTCAGTTTAATGTGATCTGGTGAGGTGTAAAAACAAAACCAAAGCATATTCTTACATTCACAAACAAGTTATTTGTGACTTCAAATTGTGACTCTTGTTACTGCTGATAATGTGTCCATTTTTACATCCTTACTTTCTGCTGTAGGATACTAAACCTGGTGACCCGTCAGGGAGCTATATGGGTGATCACTCTGGGTTCAGTGGGCGAGTGCTTCAGTTTATGCCCATATGAATGATCGTGTTTACATCATCAGTCAATTCTTATATATTAGTACTTATTATTTATATTACTATATATTATACTATATATTAGTATCATTCATTCATTCATTCATTCATTCATTCATTCATTCTTCTTCAGTATCTATGCTATCCATGCTAACAGTGGGCGCTGTTAGCATGGCTGCCCACTGCTCTGGGTATGTGTGTGTGCTCATTGCTCACATGTGTGCATGTGTGTGTTCACTACTTCAGATGGATTAAATGCAGAGAGGAAATTTCACAAGTGTGTGATGAATCAAGGTACGGTATTTTTCTTTCTTTCTTTCTTTCTTTCTTTCTTTCTTTCTTTCTTTCTTTCTTTCTTTCTTTCTTTCTTTCTTTCTTTCTTTCTCTCTCTCTCTCTCCCTCCCTCCCTCCCTCCCTCCATCCATCCATCCATCCATCCATCCATCCAGGTCAGGGTTTTGGTGTATTTGAGAAACACTGGGAGCACAAGGTAGGAATGCAACACCACTGCAGGCCACCGTGCGCGCACACATTCAGACCTAGGTGTAATTTAGAGTAGCCAGTCTCGCTGCCAGGTTCATTTTTTTTACATCACAAAAACATATAATTTTATCAGGAATGTGTAGACTTTTTATATCAATTGTATTTAATGGAAAAAGTTGTTTTCAATTAGATTAATGGTAAGCGTTAACTGTGTGATATGAGGTCTGTAATACCTGTTTTATAGACATACAGATATTCTCCTTCCCCATATTAACAGCTGAGTATTTTCTGCCCTTCTTTTTCTTTTTGTCCATATGGTTTATCTCATGATTCATTTATCTAATGGCCATTCTCTTTCTGTCCGTCTCATAAACATCTTACACAATGTGTATTACAATAGAATAGAAATGTAAAATCCGTATTCAAATAAGGGGGTGGAATAATAAGGTGAACAATGAGATGGACCCCCTGCAGTTCGCATATCGGCCGGGCATTGGTGTGGATGACGCTGTCATCTACGTGCTACACCGGTCACTTTTACACCTGGAGGGCACTGGGAGCACTGGGAGAGTCATGTTCTTTGACTTCTCCAGTGCTTTCAGCACAATCCAGCCATCACTGCTTAGGGGGAAGCTGGAGGGAGCTGGTGTCGACTGCCACCTGGCTGCATGGATCAACTACCTCATTGACAGACCGCAGTATGTGAGGCTCCGCTACTGTGTGTCTGATGTAGTAGTCTGCAGCACGGGGGCTCCACAGGGTACAGTGCTCTCTCCTTTCCTCTTTACACTTTACACATCTGACTTCAGCTACAACACGGACAGCTGCCACCTCCAGAAGTTCTCAGATGATACAGCCATCGATGGACGTGTGTCAGAGGGGGACGATCTGGAGTACAGAGAGGTCATCACCAACTTTGTCGCCTGGTGCGAACTGAACCACCTGTGCATCAACGCCAGCAAGACAAAGGAGGTGGTGATCAATTTCATAAGGACGGCTCCTCAAATTGCACCAGTAAACATCTAGGGTTTGGACATTGAAATCGTGGAGGAGTACAAATACCTGGGTGTTCACCTCAACAACAAACTGGACTGGACAAACAACACAGATGTCCTGTACAAGAAGGGCCAAAGTCGTCTCCGCCTGTTGAGAAGACTGAGGTCTTTTGGTGTGTGCAGGACACTGCTTAGGACTTTTTATGACTCTGTGGTGGCATCAGTGATTTTCTACACTGTGGTCTGCTGGGGCTGTGGAAGTTCAGAGAGGGACAGGAAGAAACTTAATAAACTGGTCAGAAGGGCTGGCTCAGTCTTGGACTGTCCTCTGGACTCCATTGAGGACGTGGATGAGAGGAGGATGTTAACCAAGCTGACATCAATCATGGATAAACCCTCTCACCCCCTACATGAGGCTGTGAGGGCCTTAAACAGCTCTTTTAGTAGTAGACTGCTACACCCACGGTGTAAGAAGGAGAGATACCTCAGGTCATTCATACCTACTGCTGTCAGACTGTATAACACCCACAACTTGTAATGTAGCACCAATAACCTGTTTGTCGTTATATTTGCACTACTTCACCACTACTCCTCTGCCATCTCTCATCAATGCAATTATTATGTGCAATAATATAGGTCTTAAACTATTTTTATACATACTTATATTATACAGAGTCTGCCTGTAATGTGCAATTTTTTCCGAGCCTCTCAATAAGGCAATATTTCTATACTTTTTCATGGTAGATAATGCAAATAGCCCTCTGTATTTAATCTTTCGTTTGTCTAATTTTTATTTCAGTTTTATTTTGTTATCTGTATGACATTTTCTTGCTACTGTAACATGTGAATTTCCCCGATGTGAGATCAATAAAGTGAATCTAATCTAATCTAAAAATAGGAATAATAAAATTTAATAATTAGTATTGTTTCCAGAACAAAGCTAACATGACGTGTACATTCCCAGCTCTATTGTGCAGTGTATTTGGTGTGATTATCGAAAAAAACAGAGGAGCCGAGGATGATCTCAACACCATGGCCAATGGCACAATGACTGGCATCCTCTACAAATCCCCAGGTAAGGAAACAAGGGGGCATTTCATAACAGAAACAGTATCCTGCAAGGAAAAAAAATACAGAACCGAACAAGGCAGGGGATAAAAACAGTGACCCAAAGCAATGATGTAAGCTGTGATTTAGTGCTGGAATGGTGAAGCATTGTGTAGTTGGGTTTGTATGAGTAATTCGTAAACATTTCCTTGGTGATAATCATATTTCCTTGATAGGCTCCATCCCTGAACTGGAATTAGTTTGTTATTCTGGGGGGGAAAAATGGAGTTGATAAAACTGCCACTAAAGCTGTGGTATTTTTGGTGATTCATGGATAAACAAGAGCAGATGGCGGTCTAAAGCTGGAATGACGATTATTATTTGTTGCATTATGCGGTCATAGAGGGCTTGAGGGCTTTTGTTGTCATAGTTTAGTCACAAGTGCTTCTAGAAGACTGAATTCCGTGTGTGTGTGTGAGCGAGAGAGAGAAGAAAAATACTTGGGGGTTTTGTGAGATCAGGTGTTTTTTACATGGTTTGAGGGAAACTCTAAGCCAAATCATGTGGTACAGTCTTCCCAACTATACTTGAGGAAGTTTGTTTGAGGAAGTGTAGTATGGAAGAGTAGCAGCTGATAGTTTAAAAAAAAGATAGAGGAAGCACAGTTGTTTGTTATGGTCATATATTACACCTACACTTCCCTGTGAAATCCTTGTCGTTTTGAATAAGTTTTTGTTATATACTGAAGACATTGGAGTTTGAGATCAAAACATGAATGAGACGATAGCCTGGGCTGCCAACTCTCACGCAATGAGCGTGAGACACACGCATTTGATTGTCTTCACACGCTCACACGCCATACCTCCGATTTCTCACGCTAGAAAAAAATCTCGTTTATCTATCTAATCTAGGCTACCCATTGCGTCGTGCCAACCACTTGCGATTGATCAATTACGCCTTACGCACGGCTAAACAGGCAGAGAGGCGTTCCCTTCTGTACACACTCCCCTATGGTAGGTGGCGCATCTAATGATGCTGCACTCGCCGGAAGTTGGATAATTGCCTACCGTCAATTTAGAGGAAGAGGAGAGAGAAGAAGGTATCCGAGTTGAAGACGGGTGTCTCAGACAGGTTTGTACATATGCACGCCAATGTGTGGTGTTACTGGTGTAATTATGAACTTATATAAAGTTTCTTAATCGTTTTAGCCTATAAGTGTTGTGAGAATATTTAATGCCATATCGAGAGCTGTGTACTAGGCATGCTAAATCATTATAGGCCTCCTGCTGTGCCACAGCCTCTATCTTCCCCAACAAGCAGCATGGGAGAGCACCTCCTTAGCACACGTTCATTAAGGCGCATTTTTAGTTTGTTTACTGTATGTTATCATACTTTATGACTTTATTTGAAGCCATACTGGAAATGTTGTAAAATAAAGCAAGTAAGAGATAATATTACAAATGCAAGAAGAGCCATTAGCCACCATACCTATTGCTTATTTACAGGGTATTTATTTTTAATTATTTATGATGTATGTAATTGCTCAGTTAAAGTAAATAAAGCATGGTCACCTGTAATATCAAAGAACTTGAACTTGTGAATAATTTAAAAAAAAGACAGAACAATATACTGAGGAGACAGGGTTTCAAAGAGGGCAAGACGGGTAGAGAATATTTGTCAGATAACAGGCCCTGACGAATGATCTATTACTGATAAGAAACATAGATAAGAAATAAATTAATAAGAAATATATTAATATAGCTTTTTTAAGTATGACCAAAATTTTTAAGCCCAACTTTGTGTGCACATTCCCACCTATGGCCAAGGTTCAGCTTTTTGTGTTTCAATACTGTTCAAACTTAATCATTTTAATGTTTCTTGTAGCACATGCACATTTTGCTTACTGTTTAAGCATTTTATTTGTTCTTTTGCTGTTGATATTTTTCCCCATGCCAATCTTCTGCTGAACCCAGTGGTGGGGAAAGCCCTTAAATGCATAATGAATAGTCAGTGAGGGACAATCTTATCTTTTGCAACAGTTATTAAAAACTTAACATTCAGTTTCAATTCAGAAGGTGTTTAGGCTTAGCTGATGAAATATTTTCAAACATGAACTTGCCTTTAAATCTGAAACACAGGTCTATAGGGCTACAGGAACATTGGCAGTCATCTGTAGTTTTCTAGTGTGGGGGCTTTTAAGCCAAAAATTGGTGCTTTTGTTGGCCACAAGCTGAAGGCCTGGCAAGTCAGGGTGTGTAAGAATGTAGGTATGGCACAGCAGGCCACTCCAAAAATCCACCAGAATGCAGGAACATCTACTAAATCCAAAATCTCAAACCCCCCCCCCCCCCCCCCCCCCCCTTGTCCATCTCCAGCTGGACGACCCACAAACAAAACACCAGAATGCAGGGGGACAAGTGAATATCAAACTGAATACAAAATTCCCACTTACTGCATGGTGTGCGGAAAAATTTTGCCGTCGACCCCCCCCCCCCCCCCCAAAAAAATTCTCACTCCGAGGAATTTCGAAAAGTTGGCAGCCCTGCGATAGCTCAGAATTTTAGCTTTCAGTTCCTGATATCTAGATGTGTTAAACAACTTTAAAAAATGCCACCTTTAGTGGCAATTTTTAGGTGAGCAAAAGTATTGGAGCAGATAGTCTTGAAATAAATAACGTAATATTTGGTTGCATATCCCCTGCTTCCAATAACTGCATCAAGCCAGCGACCAACTGACCATCACCAAACTGCTGGATTCTTCTTTTGTGATGCTTTTCCAGGCTTGTACTGCAGCTTCTTTCAATCGTTGTTTGTTTGGGGGGATTACTCCCTCCAGTCTCCACTTCAGGAGGTGAAAAGCATATTCAGTTGGGTTAATGTCTGGTGATTGACTTGGTCAGTCTAAAACATTTCACTTTTTTTTAGCTGAAATCCTTTATTGTGTTGGTAGTGTGTTTTGGGTCATTGTTTTGCTGTATGATGAAGTTCCTCCCAATTAGATTGGATGCATTTCTCTGTAAATTTGCAGACAATGTTTCTGTAGACTTCCAAATCCATTTTGCTGCTACCATCATGAGTTACATCAATAAAGATTAGTGAGGCTGTTCCAGAAGCAGCTGTGCAAGCCCAAGCCATGACACTAGCTCCACTGTGCTTGGTCAACGAGATTGTATATTTTGGATCATGAGTAGATCCGTTCTTTCTCCACACTTTGGCCTTTTCATCACTTTGGTAGAGTTTAATCTTGGTACCAGAACTTTTTTGGTTCATCTCTGTATTTCTTTGTGAATTCCAGTCTGGCCTTCTCATTCTTACTGCTGATGAGTGGTTTATAGCTTGCAGTATGGCTTCTGTACTTTTTCTCTGGAAGTCTTCTTTGATTGGTGGATTATGATACTTTCACCCCTGCCCTGTGGAGGATGTTGATGTCAATGACCGTTTGGGGTTTTGTTTGTTTGTTTGTTTTTCCCCCTCACACCTCAGTGTTTGTCATCATGTGCTGTTGTTTGCCTTGTCCAGTCTGTTGGATGTGTGATTATTCGTACACCAGTGGTTTCTTTCTTTTTCAGGACATTTCAAGTTGTATTGGTTATGCCCCATGCTTGTGCAATGACTGACTGATTGATTGTTTTCCCCCCTCTTTTCTCAGCTTCAAAATGGCTTGTTCTTCCCCAAGACAACGCTCTTGGTTTATCCTTTTTAACAACAAATGCAGTCTTCACAGGTGTAACCCAGGGCTCAAACCAAGAGACATTCAGAACAGTCAATCTAACAGGGCACACCTGGGCAAGAACCACCAATCACATGTCCTAATATTTTTGACCACGTGAAAAATGGGTGAGTTCAAATAAAAGGGGCCATGATCGAAGTTGCTTAACATCCTTCCTTCCTGGCAACTCAAACCAATCTGGACATTTTCCTCTGAGCACTCTAATGAACAAGGTGTTTCTACCCACAGAGCTGTTGCTCGCTCAGTTTATTTATTTATTGATTGATTGATTTTTTAAGTATAATGGAAACTCTAGGGAATGTTGTGTGTGAAATTCCCTGAAGATCAGCAGATTCTGAAATACTCAAACCAGCCTTTTTGGGACCAACATCCATGCAACAATCAAAGATCTTTTCTACATCTCCTTTTATTCAATAATGCATCTCTCTTTAAATTAATATAGACAATATGCTGAAGGAGAAAAAAAAAGTTGTTTAATTGTAGCTGTTGAGTACGCTATGATTAAGGGACTGCCAATCCATCATTACCTGGCATCATTACCTGCTGCGAGTCTCTAATTCATATATCTACTGCTGTGGAACCACTGTTTTCTAACATGTCACAGCATTTGTGTTAAAAAAAAAAAAAAAAGAGATGGGAATTAAAATGTGATTCATGTAGTTTGCTACATGGTGGCCAGGTCTCTTTAATATCCATTTTTATCTGATGAAGGCAAAGTACACATCTTAGCTAAATAATGCAAGCACCACTCATCATGGGAGTTTGTTTGAGGGACAGACTCTCTGGGTGCTCTGATAGGCACAGCTTTTTCCTGATATGCACCAAAAATCCATTTACATTACCTGTCACCCAGTCATATTCTGTTGAAGTCTGGAATTAAAATTTCCTCTTACCCTTAATTTACCTTTTTATTACCTCAGATACTTCTTTACTCAATTCAGAAGTCCAAATTTCCTCTTGCAGAACTCAAGGTCGCTGATTCTGAGATCTTCCTGCAAATAGTCATTATGCAATCATGCGGTTGAACAGACAATGGCGAAACAGTTGACCCTTAAAAGTTTCTTCCTAAAAGCAGGTGATTCTGATTAGCCCAATAGAGACAGTAGGGAACATGTTCAGGTCAAAGAGATATATGAGAAGCTACTGGTCCAGCTTCACAGAAGCAGAAATGTTGTACATTTGAGAATATGTGCTGCAAGATGATGTTCAGGTGCATCTTTAACTAAATCAATCTAGTTAAAGCAAAGATAAATAACCTGTCATAAGCAGCCGTGTCATAATACTTTTCATTTGCAGAATATTTTCTTGTTCTTAACAGTTTGTTGCATTTATAGGCCTGTTGAATTTATTTAGGTTTATTTAAATGTTGACGGTATGATGAAAGTGTTAAACATTGATGGCTGTAGTAGTAATTAATGGAATGTCATTTCTCTTTACTTAATTGAGCGGTTCTTGACAATATGGATTATTAAAGTTGTGGAATAGGGCTATTTACTGTACTTTTATTATTTACTATTTGATTTCTTGCATTAAAAAGGCAAGAAATTGCACTAATTAATTTTTGACGAGGCACCTGTTAATTGAAAAGCATTCCAGGTGACTACCTCATGAAGCTGGTTAAGATAACGCCAATAGAGTACAAAGTGTCATTAAGGTAAACGGTGGCTACTGTGAAGAATCTAAAATATGAAACATATTGTTTTTTAATAGAACCCCAATTCCAAAAAAGTTGGGACGCTGTGTAAAGCATGAATAAAAACAGAATGAGAGAATCTGCAAATCATGGAAACTCTATATTTCTTTGAAAATAGTACAAAGACAACATATCAAATGTTGAACCTGAGAAATTTTGCTGTTTTTTGAAAAAAAATACTCATTTTGAATTTGATGTTAAAAACAAGTTTCAAAAAAGTTGGGACAGGGGCAACAAAAGACTGAAAAAGTTGCATAATGGTAAAAAAATAAATAAAAATTTGGTTAATTGGCAACAGGTCAGTAAGATGATTGGGTATAAAAAGAGCGTCCCAGAGAGGCGGAGTCTCTCAGAAGTAAAGATGGAGCAGGGTTCACCACTCTGTGAAAGACTGCATGGGCAAACAGCGCAACAATTTAAGAATAACGTTCCTCAATGTAAAACCACAAAGAATTTGTGGATCACATCATCTATGGTCCATAATATCATTAAAAGATTCAGAGAATCTGGAGAAATCTCTGTATGCAAGAGACAAGGCTGAAAACTAACATTGGATGCCTGTGATCATCAGGCCCTCAGGAGACACTGATTTAAAAGCAGACACGTGTCTGTAGTGGAAATCACTGTATGGGCTCAAGAACACTTCAGAAAACCATCATCTGTGAAAACACTTCATTACTGCATCCACAAATGCAAGTTAAAACCAGATATAAACAATATCCGGAAACACCGCCCCCTTCTCTGGGCCCGAGCTCTTTTATGATGGACTGAGGCGAAGTGGAAAACTGTCCCGAGGTCTGACAAATCAAAAGTAGAAATTCTTTTTAGAAATCTCGGACACCACGTCCTCCAGGCTAAAGAGGAGAGGGACCATCCGGCTTGTTATCAGTGCACAGTTCAAAAGCAGCATTTGTGATGGTATGAGGGGGCATTAGTGCACATGACATGGGTAGCTTGTACATCTGGGAAGACATCATTAGTGCTGAATGATATATACACGTTTCAGAGCAATATGCTGCCATACAGACTAAATCTTTTTCAGGGAAGGCCTTCCTTCTTTCAGCAAGATAACGACAAACCGCTTTCTGCACATATTACAACTGCATGGCTCCGTAGTAAAAGAGTCCGGGTGCTAAACTGGCCTGCTGCAGTCCAGACTTGTCTCCCAGTTAAAAAATTTGGTGCATTATGAAGTGCAAAATACAACAAAGGAGACCCCGAACTGTTGAGCAGCTGAAATTGTATATCAGAAAAGAACAGGACAACATTTCTCTTTCAGATCTACAGCAATTGGTCTCCTCAGTTCCCAAACGTTTACAGAGTGTTGTTAAAAGTAGAGGTGATGCAACACAGTAGTAAACACGCCCCTGTTCCAACTTTTCTGAAATGTGTTGCTGACATCAAATTCAAAATGAGCATATATTTTTCAAAAAACAATAAAATTTCTCAGTTTCAACACTTGATATATAGTGTTTGTATTATTTTCAATGAACTATAGGGTTTTCATGATTTGCAAATTATCGCATTCTGTTTTTATTTACAGTTTACACAGTGTCCCAACATTTTTGGAATTGGGGTTGTACTTTTTTTGCTTACCACATAATTCCCTATATGTTCCAGATGTTATTTCATAGTTTTGATGTCTTTAGTATTGTTCTACAATGTAGAAAATGGTCAAAATACAGGAAAAAAATATAAAAAACTATGAATCGGGGTGTCCAAACTTAAGAAGCCATTTTGGAATTCAACTTTAACGGTGTTGAAGGTCTAGGATTTTTGGGGTTTGCATAATTAAATGTAAAATTAGTATCAGTGGCATCCTTTTTGTGGGCAAATTAAAAAAAACTGAAGTACTAAAGCGGGTGTCTTCTGTATTATCTATAAAGACTGGTGTATCAGATTTTGACTTTTTTTTTTTCCGTTTCTCTCCATTGTGTCCTGATGAGATTTTTATCCCATGTATTTACATTTGTACTCGGCTGTCTCGGCAGTTAAACAGACTGAAATCTGATTACTATATAATACGTTAATGCAAATTAACCCATTATATTTGAAGACCAACTGGAACAACAGTTTTGTTCCTCATTTTTAGTTATTTTGTGAATAAGATGGTTGCTGCAGCAAAAATCACAATTAAATGACTCTCAGACCTCCTGAAGCGAATCCTGCACACCCTTAAATTCTCTTAAGTTCAACATAAATCCGTGGCTCTGGAGACATGACACATAAGACAGGGGCGTAGCTAGGATTTTTCAAAGGGGGGGGGTCACACTGGCTGGCAGCCTGAGTACATACCCGCAGGCTTGTAAATTAAAAAATACACTGAATACATTTGAGAAAATAACGTGGTCTTTGCATCATTCTTTCATCTCATGTTGCGAGCTGTTGAGATGTCGGACAATGATTAGGCCAAATCGGCTTTATCCGGCAGTGTATGGATTGCAACTCGACATCTTACCCTAGTCAACCAATGCAGATCTCTTTATTCTTGTTGTCTTGCTGCTCATTGGCCAAAATGTTTAAGTAAAAGGCGTCGTGGATGACGAATGACAAAGATGTCAATGATCTTGTCAATGTCGATCGCTCTGCCATAGTGTATGTTCATCATCGCCAGTCCTGACTATGAAAAATATGTAATAAAAAATAATTACCATTGCTAGTTTTAGGTAGCTTAGAAACCGGCTCTTCCATTGTTGCTGTTTCTTCCACATTTTCTTGATGATGTGTTCCAGAAACGGCACGCTAAAACTTAGCTTCGAAGCCACAAAATGTAACTTTGATGGAAAAAAATTATATAATAAATTGCTTACCTCTCTTCATGTCGAAAGAAGGAGGAAAGTTTTGCTTGTTTTGACATGGCGAATTATTAACACGAGGTTAAAAGTTAAAGTCCTTCCCACGCCGTATCGGACGGCACCAATCTCCGTTTCCGCAGCCTTCGGCCTCTCGCCTATTACATAGCTAGGGTTACAGTGGGGGGCTAGTCCTCTGGTAACCACAAGAGTTTAACTCCCCACTTGCATCTGTATTGCAGTATGCCTTGCCAGATGGTAGTAGGTACCATTTTTATGATGGTCTTTGGTATGACCCGACCGTGAATAGAACTCATGATCTCTCGATCAAGAGGCGGCCATGCTACCACTAGGCCACTAGCCAGTTTTAACCCAAGAGGATACTTGTACTCATAATTCACAACTAAAAAGACTCCAGCTACACTGGCAGCTTGACCATGCTTTCTAGTGCGATCGTGTTGCTCTTGCGCAGAACTGGGTTTTCGCGCCCAAACCACAGGAATTCCATACAAGGTTATAGAGACCCTAATGAAGCTGAGGTGCCAATCTAGTTTAAAAAATATATATTAGAAAAATTACAGTGGGTGCTTTTCTAATATTCTTATGCGGCTATTAAAAAAAATGTATGGTCCAACAAAGGGGGAGTCACAGGCACCCCAGGACCTCCCCCCCCCAGCTACGCCCCTGTAGGAGAGATGAAGTGTCTGAGTTTCAATTCATGATATTTTAATATTTATAAGAAGCAATGAGGTGAAGAAATGATCAGTAATAGTTATTATTATTATTATTATTATTATTATTATTCAGGTTTTTGTTGCTAGTGAAGTCCAAGCTCATTTCAGGGGATCTGGGCTCTTGGAGGTTCCTAGAAAGTAATTACGCTTTTATGCATAGGGGAATACGGCCAGCTGATTTATTTAGTTATTTTTTTGCCAGTCAGCTGAAAGGAGAGGCCAAAGTTCCAAATCAGATAAGACCTTCATGAGAGCGATGAACAATGCAGCAAGTTTGACCTCAGTGACTGCTGCAGTCAGTGAAAAAAAGCAGGTTGACGGGTTCAAGTTCATTTTTGCTCTCATATGGCATCCAAAACATTTGTGCATTGTTTTTCCTAGTAAAGAGAGGAACCTTGTAGATAGTGTAGTAGTTAAGCTGTTAAAGCTTATAAAAAAAGTCTGAAAGGGTGGGGTTTTTTTCTTTTTTACTTTTTTTTTAAAATGGTCAAAGTGCAAATGCTGTATACTTGGGCCTTTTTCTTCGTTATTGATATCAGATGACAGCTGAGTAAACAGACGTGCAGGTGGATCATGGGGCCATGGAGAGGTGATGAACTATTGATTAGTTAGTACTGTGAAATTGAGGATGGAGGTGAGGGGGCACCGCTGTTAAATACTTTTGCTTTAGGATTTTATATCAAAATAAACAGAATATCAAAAGAATAAATATATAGAGTATCAAGCGTTCCATTTTTAGTCATTCTCTGTAATATTGACTTTTTATTGTTCGCAGATATGATGTGCTGTAAACCTGATTGTGTGCTCTGCAGGTCCACCACTGATGGGTGCACAGAATTAGGGAGAGAATAAGTAAAGGCTTGAAGAAATTACGTAGCTCTTGGTTCATCCAACAATTATCAGGACTCTGCCAGTGATGGGTGTGGATCGCATGAAGCACTACTTGAGAACTCTATCAGACTTTATCCCACTTAAACACTTTCTCCTGCCCCTGATGTTAAACGCACTGAGTCAGTTGGACAGGCCACAGCTGTCCACTAAACAATTCACCAAATGGTCAAGAATACTGATTAACTTTTTATCTGCGACAGTCATGTGGCCTGACTCAAGGTACAGTAGTTGGATTAAATCGTATGGCTAATTGTCTTTATCCATTGACTCTTTTAGTTCTATTAGTCACTTCATGTTCCAGTGCCTCGTTTTATTTTTATGCCTCCACCACTACTTGGTGAAAGCTTCTTTTTTGGGGGGTTGTCCATGTGTCCATCTGAAATTCTAGTTAGCACAAAAACAAATAGCCGAATGTTAGATTTTGGCATCGGTCCAAACAAGGTCAAAGTCAAACATCAAAAAATATCTTTGAAATAGCTTTCTTACAAATGAATAACAAGAAGAACTTGAATTTTTGGCGCTGGCAGCATCGCCGTCGATGCTGTTGACATTGAGTTCTCTTTGTTAGACATAATCATCTATCAAAATGGTCAACATCTTGGAGTAAATCTTCAAACACAGTGGTGTATTTGTGTCTTTTTGCAGGGGGTCTGCGTGGAGCAGTTCGAGGAGGCATGGTCGGCTTTGCATTATCAGAACTGTATGCCTTGTACAATAACTGGGACCATGTGAAAGGCAGCTCCCCCAGATTTTATCAAGAATAAAATGTTCACTTGGTGCAAATTTTCACTTCATGTAAAATGCTGCATTTCCATGAACTATAAATAGCAGATTTGTTAATTTCTGTTCTTGATGGGTTTGTGTTTTATGGAGTATATTACAGCGGAGTGCAAAATGTTGTGTTTTTTTTTCTTTGTTTTTTTTTTTTAAATGAAGAAACCAACAAGGCATTTAATGCAAGTTCAGAAAAGGAAAATAAATAAATCTGAATGAATATATAATGTGGGTTTGTATACTGACACTTTGAAGTACTCTACACTTCCTGGTTTCTTGGTTGAAATATTGAGAGTACACTATTTTGAAACTGTTGTGTTCTGTGGTTCATGATTTTACTTACAATATGAATGGGCTTTGGGTTTTTGTTTTTGAATTAGTGAACTATTGCACTTTGGAAGACTTATAATTACATGCAGTTATATATGATTTTTTTTCTGAATTGTTTGTGCTAATAAATACATAACAGCCTGTTTTTATGTAAACTATTGAGTCAAAGATCAGTAATAATGATTCAATGTAGAAAAGCCCATGTGGTGGTGTGTCCCCCCCCCAAAAAAAAAACGTAAAATAGACAAATGGACGCTAATCTATTTTACCTAATATTCAATATTTGTACTATGCATTAGAAACATATGATCTGATTTAACAGGCAGATACACTCCCTGGGGACATGACTTCGGCGTGGAGATAATTAACGTGACCTTGTGTCAAGTTTTCATTCTGTATCAGCACAACCGGTAATAAGGAGGAAATTGACATTATAAACTAATCACAATGCATTGTAAGCATAAAATGATATCTCCTGAAAACAACAAATATATATCGGACACGAACACACATACAGTGCCCTTCACAATTATTGGCATCCCTTGTAAACATTAGTTGAAAAACAAAATCCACCTTTGGGTGAAGTCGCTTCATCTCACGCTGAAAAAATGAGAAGCATCTTACCTTTAATTGAATTAAATTTATTCAGAGAAAAACAAATCCCTCATCAAGAATATTATTTTCAATAAAAACATGTGCCGTTATTATTGGCACCCCTGCATTTAATACTTTGTACAGCCTTCCTTTGTCAGTAAAACAGCACTGAGTCTCTCCTCTAACATTTAATAAGGTTGAAAATACAGAGCAGGGCATCTGAGACCGTTCTTCTTTACACAATCTCTCCACATTATCCAGGGTCCGAGGCCATCTCTTGTGCTCGCTCCTCTTCAGCTCATCCACAGGTTTTCAATAGGGTTCAGGTCAGGACTGAGATGACCACATGGCAGAAGCTTGATCATGTGGTCAGTTAACCATTTTTATTTATTTATTTATTTATTTATGTTTTTGTGATTTGGACATATGCTTTGTATCATTGTCTTGCTGGAAGCTCCAACAACGACACAGTTTGTTTACTTGCAGAAGCAGCCAGATTTTCATGTAAAATGTTCTGGTATTTCATGGAGTCCATGATGCCATGTATCCTAACAAGGTTTCCAGGCCCTGTGGAGGAAAAACAGCCCCAAAACATCACAGAACTTCCACCATATTTTACAGTAGGGATTGGGTTCTTTTCATTACAGCCATTCTTCTTTTTATGCCAAACCCACCTTGGGTGTTTATTGCCAAAAAGCTCCATTTTTGTTACATCAGACCAAAGAACACGGTTCCAGTCAAAATTGTCATAGCATTTTGCAGACTTCAGGTGCTTACGTTTGTGGTAAACTAAACAGAAAAGGCTTTTTCCTGCACACCTTCCAAATAATCTGTTGGCATGAAGGTGGCATGTGATGGTGATTTTGGAGACTTGGAAACCCCAAGACTTTACTTTTTCTTGTAATTCACCAACAGTGATCCTTGGGGAATTTTTTTTTTTTTTTTGCCTCTCTTACCCTCCTCCTCCTCATTGTACGTGGGGGCAAAATAATCTTGGGTCCTCTTCCAGGCAAGTTTGTAACAGTTCCAGTTTTTACTGTTAGGGTAATAATAAAAAAGTAAACATTTTCAGGCGAGTAGCTATTTTTTATAGTGGCGCTAAGTGCACACAGAGCAGAGCCCTGTACTTTACAGAAATGCATCGACCTGACTTTTTGATGGCTTTGACTGTTTGACATCTGTATGTACGAACGTGTAACACCACGAGGAACCTGATCGTAAGTGCAAGGCCGCGTATCTCAAACACTTGACCACTGGACAACAAAATTTGTATCATTTACATAAGATAGATGGGCTTTTATCCAGCACTTATTTTTAATTTGCTTTTTATAAAATAATGTAGGATTATTTACTAATTTTTACAGAAAAGATTCACAATTTCATATAAAACTAGTTAAAACAGTTTTATTAGACCAGTAATTTGTTGGACACTTCACAGTTTCTGTCATGCAAGGGCGATAGTTGGATGTAATCACATGAAGAGTTTTACTGAAAGCATGCTAAGAAACAGATCCAAAACAGAGACAACGGCAGAGTTGAAAACCAGTCAATGGTTGAGTGAGGCACAGACAGGATATCTCATCTCATCTCATCATCTCTAGCCGCTTTATCCTGTTCTACAGGGTCGCAGGCAAGCTGGAGCCTATCCCAGCAGACTACGGGCGAACGGCGGGGTACACCCTGGACAAGTCGCCAGGTCATCACAGGGCTGACACATAGACACAGACAACCATTCACACTCACATTCACACCTACAGTCAATTTAGAGTCACCAGTTAACCTAACCTGCATGTCTTTTGACTGTGGGGGAAACCGGAGCACCCGGAGGAAACCCACGCGGACACGGGGAGAACATGCAAACTCCGCACAGAAAGGCCCTCGCCGGCCACGGGGCTCGAACCCAGACCTTCTTGCTGTGAGGCGACAGCGCTAACCACTACACCACCGTCCCGCCCAGACAGGATATCAGAGGTAATATAATATCCACAGTCCAAAAACACAAACAGGGTCAAAACCAGAAAAACAGTACAAAATACAAGGCTTTCACAAAGTCCATGTTACTGAGAGTTCTTATGTGTCATTGAGCTCTAATCAGGAACAGGTGCATGCTAATTAGGTCTAATGACACATGGACATGACAGATGTAACCAGACAACTGTCTGACATATCAGGTTTGATATTGGATGGTAACTACATAGTAATGCTGTAAAGTGAAGGTGCTGGTTCACTGCTGTCCACCAGTCTTACCATAATAAACGTCATGGTGTTTCTGGCGCATGGCATGTGGCGTCAAAGAAAGGAATAAATATGTATTTATAACTGTGATGCACATCTCATTATTTGTGTCACTGTCACAAAACAATGCAGCAATTTACTGATGTGAATTACACAACATGACAATTCAGTGGTTCATATGCTATAATACAGTGGTGTGAAAAAGTGTTTGCTCCCTTCCTGATTTCTTTTGCATGTTTGTCACACTTAAATGTTTCAGATCATCAAACAAATTTAAATATTAGACAAAGATAACACAAGTAAACACAAAATGCAGTTTTTAAATGAAGGTTTTTCCAACCCCAATTCCAAAAAAGTTGGGACAAAGTACAAATTGTAAATAAAAACGGAATGCAATGCTGTGGAAGTTTCAAAATTCCATATTTTATTCAGAATAGAACATAGATGACATATCAAATGTTTAAACTGAGAAAATGTATCATTTAAAGAGAAAAAATTAGGTGATTTTAAATTTCATGACAACACCACATCTCAAAAAAGTTGGGACAAGGCCATGTTTACCACTGTGAGACATCCCCTTTTCTCTTTACAACAGTCTGTAAACGTCTGGGGACTGAGGAGACAAGTTGCTCAAGTTTAGGGATAGGAATGTTAACCCATTCTTGTCTAATGTAGGATTCTAGTTGCTCAACTGTCTTAGGTCTTTTTTGTCGTATCTTCCGTTTTATGATGCGCCAAATGTTTTCTATGGGTGAAAGATCTGGACTGCAGGCTGGCCAGTTCAGTATCCAGACCCTTCTTCGACGCAGCCATGATGCTGTAATTGATGCAGTACAGTGCCTTGAAAAAGTATTCATACCCCTTGAACTTTTTCACATTTTTCCACCTTACAACCACAAACTTAAAAGTTTTTTATTGAGATTTTATGTGATAGACCAACACAGAGTAGCACATAATTGTGAAGTGAAACGAAAATGATAAATGGTCTTCAAAATTTTAAACAAAAATCTGAAAAATGTGGTGTGCATTAGTATTCAGCCCCCCTGCGTCAATACTTTGTAGAGCCACCTTTTGCTGCAATTACAGCTGCAAGTCTTTTGTGGTATGTCTCTACCAGCTTTGCACATCTAGACACTGAAATTTTTGCCCATTCTTCTTTGCAAAATAGCTCAAGCTCAGCCAGATTGGATGGAGAGCGTCTGTGAACAGCAATTTTCAAGTCTTGCCACAGATGCTCAATGGGATTTAGGTCTGGACTTTGACTGGGCCATTCTAACACATGAATATTCTTTGATCTAAACCATTCCATTGTAGCTCTGGCTGTATGTTTAGGGTCACTGTCTTGCTGGAAGGTGAATCTCCTTCCCAGTCTCAAGTCTTTTGCAGCCTCCAACAGGTTTTCTTCCAGGATTGCCCTGTTTTAGCTCCATCCATCTTCCCATCAACTCTGACCAGCTTCCCTGTCCCTGCTGAAGAAGAGCATCCCCATAGCATGATGCTGCCACCATCATGTTTCACAGTGGGGATGGTGTGTGCAGGGTGATGAGCAGTGTTAGTTTTCTGCCACACATGGCGCTTTGCATTTAGGCCAAAAAGTTCAACTTTGGTCTCATCTGACCAAAGCACCTTCTTCCACATGTTTGCTGTGTCCCCTATATGGCTTCTGGCAAACTGCAAACAGGACTTCTTATGTCTGTCTTTCAACAATGGCTTTCTTCTTGCCACTCTTCCAAAAAGGCCAGATTTGTGGAGTGTACGACTTATAGTTGTCCTGTGCACAGATTCTCCCACCTGAGCTGTGGATTTCTGCAGCTCCTCCAGAGTGATCATGGGCCTTTTGGCTGCTTCTCTGACCAGTGCTCTCCTTGCTCGCTCTGTCAGTTTAGGTGGACGGCCATGTCTTGGTAGGTTTGCAGTTGTGCCATACTTTTTCCATTTTTGAATGATGGATTGAACAGTGCTTCTTGAGATGTTCAGAGCTTGGGATATTTTTTTTATAACCTAACCCTGCTTTAAATTTCTCCAGAACTTTATTCCTGACCTGTCTGGTGAGTTCTTTGTTCTTCATGATGCTGTTTGTTCTTCAGTGTTCTCGAACAAGCCACTGAGGCCTTCACAGAACAAGTGTATTTATGCTGAGAGTAAATTACACACAGTAGGACTCTATTAACTAATTGGATGACTTCTGAAGGCAATTGATTGCACTGGATTGTATTTAGAGGTATCAGAGTACAGGGGGCTGAATACTAATGCACACCACATTTTTCAGATTTTTATTTGTTTAAGATTTTGAAGACCATTTATCATTTTCGTTTCATTTCACAATTATGTGCTACTGTGTGTTGGTCTATCACATAAAATCTCAATAAAAAACTTTTAAGTTTGTGGTTGTAAGGTGGAAAAATGTGAAAAAGTTCAAGGGGTATGAATACCTTTTCAGGGCACTGTATGTGGTTTGGCATTGTCATGTTGGAAAATGCAAGGTCTTCCCTGAAAGAGACGTCGTCTGGATGGGAGCATATGTTGCTCTAGAACCTGGATATACCTTTCAGCATTGATGGTGTCTTTCCAGATGTGTAAGCTGCCCATGCCACACGCACTAATGCAACCCCATAGCATCAGAGATGCAGGCTTCTGAACTGAGCGCTGATAACAACTCGGGTTGTCCTTCTCCTCTTTAGTCCGAATGACACGGCGTCCCTGATTTCCATAAAGAACTTCACATTTTGATTCGTCTGACCACAGAACAGTTTTCCACTTTGCCACAGTCCATTTTAAATGAGCCTTGGCCCTGAGAAGACGTCTGCGCTTCTGGATCATGTTTAGATACGGCTTCTTCTTTGAACTATAGAGTTTTAGCTGGCAACGGCGGATGGCACGGTGAATTGTGTTCACAGATAATGTTCTCTGGAAATATTCCTGAGCCCATTTTGTGATTTCCAGTACAGAAGCATGCCTGCATGTGATGCAGTGCCGTCTAAAGGCCCGAAGATCACGGGCACCCAGTATGGTTTTCCGGCCTTGACCCTTACGCACAGAGATTCTTCCAGATTCTCTGAATCTTTTGATGATATTATGCACTGTAGATGATCTCATCTCATCTCATTATCTCTAGCCGCTTTATCCTTCTACAGGGTCGCAGGCAAGCTGGAGCCTATCCCAGCTGACTATGGGCGAAAGGCGGGGTACACCCTGGACAAGTCGCCAGGTCATCACAGGGCTGACACATAGACACAGACAACCATTCACACTCACATTCACACCTACGGTCAATTTAGAGTCACCAGTTAACCTAACCTGCATGTTTTTGGACTGTGGGGGAAACCGGAGCACCCGGAGGAAACCCACGCGGACACGGGGAGAACATGCAAACTCCGCACAGAAAGGCCCTCGCCGGCCCCAGGGCTCGAACCCAGGACCTTCTTGCTGTGAGGGGCTTCAGCTTGAGGTCACGAACAGATGGCCAGACATTCTTCTTCAGGATTTTTTGGTAGACAGCAGAATTCATGGTTCTGTTTACCACAGCAAGTCTTCCAGGTCCTGAATCAGCAAAACAGCCTCAGACAATCACACTACCACCACCATATTTTACTGTTGGTACAGTAGGATGATCCTTTTCTGAAATGCTGTGTTACTTTTACGCCAGATGTAATGGGACATACACCTTCCAAAAAGTTCAACTTTTGTCTCGTCAGTCCACAGAGTATTTTCCCAAAAGTCTTGGGGATCATCAAGATGTTTTCTGGCAAAACTGAGACGAGCCTTTATGTTCTTTTTGCTCAGCAGTGGTTTTCGTCTTGGAACTCTGCCATGCAGGCCATTTTTGCCCAGTCTCTTTCTTATGGTGGAGTTGTGAACACTGACCTTAACTGAGGCAAGTGAGGCCTGCAGTTCTTTGGATGTTGTTGTGGGGTCTTTTGTGACCTCTTGGATGAGTCGTTGCTGCGCTCTTAGGGTAATTTTGGTCGGCCGGCCACTTCTGGGAAGGTTCATCACTGTTCCATGTTGTCGCCATTTGTGGATAATGGCTCTCCCTGTGGTTCGCTGGAGTCCCAAAGCTTTAGAAATGGCTTTATAATCTTTCCCAGACTGATAGATCTCAATTACTTTGTTTCTCATTTGTTCCTGAATTTCTTTGGATCGTAGCATGCCGTCTAGCTTTCAAGGATCTTTTGGTCTACTTCACTTTGTCAGGCAGGTCCTATTTAAGTGATATCTTGATTGAGAACAGGTGTGGCAGTAATCAGGCCTGGGTGTGGCTAGAGAAATTGAACTCAGCTTTCCAAAGACGTGATAAACCACAGTTAATTTGTTTTGTTTTTTTTTGGGGGGGGGGGGGGGGATCACTTTTTCACACAGGGTCATGTAGGTTTGGATTTTTTTCCCCTTAATAATAAAAACCTTGCTTTAAAAACTGCATTTTGTGTTTACTTGTGTTATCTTTGTCTAATATTTAAATTTGTCTGATGATCTGAAACATTTAAGTGTGACAAACATGCAAAAAAATATAAATCAGGAAGGGGGCAAACACTTTTTCACACCACTGTATATTCAGGTTAATTTTGTGCCCTTGCAAATATTTTGCTCATACACTCAATCAGGAGATCTGCTTTTAGGCGCTGCATAAATATCTATATTTACCATTCTCTGACTTATGAAGGTCAACACACTTGTCCCTCATTAGGTTTGCGTGTTCTCTTATCTTGACAGATGATGAAAGGAATTTGGCCTCTGTGTCATATCAGTTCATCAGGAAGTCATGGATTATAGCTGGAAAGTTCCTACACACTCCAACTCAAATATGTACAATTTAAATGGGAAACATGCTTCAGGTATATTGTGTTCATTATAATTTCCAGGGGTACCAAGAATAGTGGCACATGTTTGTTGTTGAAAATTATTTCTTGATGAGGGATTTGTTTTTGAGTAAAATTTCAATGAAACGTTGGATTTTTCTCCTATTTTCAGTGGGAGATGAAGGGACTTCACCAAAATGTGAATTTTCTAATCCTTTTTACTAATCTTTACAAGGTCTTTACAATGATTATAGAGGGCACGGCCCACCTAAATTTTGAATTATTACAGAGAATAAAATATTTAACTGAACACTGACACTGATTCCATGACTGAGGTTACAGTGAGCATGTCAGAGTACATTTACAGCTACTGCATAAACAAATCAGCCATTTTTAAGTCAGGGGCCAGAGATAAGTAAGCAGTTGTCTGTTTTGTACCAAGCCATGTGCCAGTAAATGAATAATTTATACACAAATGTGTTAAGAAAAAACCCTGAATTAATTCCAGATGTTACATTTATGTCTGAAGTCTCTTGCTATTGTCTTTCAGTGAGTACAAAAGCCATATCAATGCCTCATGTTCACATCAAAGATCCAAATGGGGAAAAATTGTGATCTGTGACTTTGATATTGGCATGGATGTTGGTGACAGATGGACTGGTTTGAGTCTTTAATAAACTCCTGGGAGTTTCTCCCTCTCTCGCACGCACACCAGCTGTTTAGTCTGTGCCCATGATGGCATCAGATTCTTGATGCTGGCTGATAGCAATGGAACCTGACGTGGTCTTCTACTGTTCATCCACATCAAGGTTCAATGCTTTGTTTCACAGAGATGCTTTTCTGCTTACCACCGTTGCAAAGGGTGATTTCAGTTACAATATCAAGCAAGGAGTTTCAGCCCCCAGAACTCAATCTGAGTGGTGGGTTGTTTGTGCACCCAACCCCCCCCCCAAAAAAAACCCCTCACCACTCACAGATTGAGTTCCACTCCTGTCAGCCAGCATCAAGAATCTGATGCCATCATGGGCACAGACTAAACAGCTGAATGCCCCCCCCCCCTTTTTTTTTTTTTTGGAAGGGAGGGAGGAAGAGATGGTTTCTATTGCCTTTTCTTCAGCTGGCCAGTTTGCTTTGGCCAGTCTGTACCCAAATCTGATGGGCCATCTCTCCATAATTTCATGCACTGCTGGCACACCATTTGCTGATTAGGTGACTGCACAAATGAGTAGACGCAAACAATGTTCCTAATAAAGAGCTCAGCAAGTGAATATGTAGCATCAGAATCCCCCCCGCCCACCCAGAGAAGAAGAAGAAAAAAACAAAAACACAACTCTCCAATTTAAAATGGAGATGTATGTAAATTTGAAGTGGATGTATCTCACTGGTTGGACATTAAATAAAACCAAACGTCTGAATATTTGTTCTCACTTTAAAGTTCCCAGCAGAACACAGAAAGTGAAACTTAAAATACTTCCTCAGTCAACAAGAGCAAAGACAGAAGGGAGTATTACGGTGTTTAAATATATTTATTAAGAGTTAGATTTTCATACAGATCGCAGAGAACAGAAAGCGTATCAGTAATAATACTCCAAATAGCATAGGTGTAGGATTCATCTGCGATACATTTGTGCATGAATGAGACAATGGGCTTAAAATAAGGGATGATATTTAAAAAAATAATAATAATCACTGGCAGAAGAGTGGTATTAGTCACATTTTGTTACCATGTATTGCACCAAACCCTTGGTCCTTTTAGGGAGAGCTGGCAAAGTTTATATAAGGTTTCCTGTTAAATCTGCTTCACATTTGCTTTATTAATCTACTGCAAAGAAATACATCTTCAAGCCACTGCAATCTAGACCACCAAAGCTTTGAGAAACATAGGAGACCAAAGGAGAGAAAAAAAAACAAGCACTTATACCTCAACATACTTTCTAACTTAGGTTTGCTACACTGTATTTCAGGAGTTACTGTAGGATGCCTACTCAGTAGTGATGGTCAGAATAAAACCAAACTCAGATTGCCCCATTACACTAACAAACCATAAGTACAGGAAGGTGAGCAATTATCAAAATATACTGTGCAGAATATTGGACTGTGCGCACTAAATTCAATCTGCCGATCTTTGCCAGTGGGTGCCAATTTAAACAATTTCAGCTTTCCATACTGGAAGAAAACTCTGCTCGATAATCCAGAGTCATATTATCAAAAATCTAAAGACGTATACGTCAGACAAAATGCACCTCAGGCCAGCGGAATGAAGTGTGTGAATAAACCAGCTTTTCCTCCTCTGGGTGTACAAAAACCTCTCACCTCTTGATCAGCTTTGTCATTATTATTCCCACCCATCACTCAATCCGTCAGTCTCAAAGATAAAAGAATAGCTGGACCTGATTTATGACCTTTACATTATACGGTCATGTAAAGTTTGTTTCACTGGCTTTCTGCAGAAATAGGGTCATTGATTTCCGTCTGTAATGAGCTGAACTACACAATGTGTTAGTTGGTTGCATGGAAAGCCTTATTCTCTCCTGACAGCAGTGTTGAGCTAAAACTTAAACAACTAAAATAAAAGTTAGGAGAGACACCTTGAATCCTAGAGAAATTTTAAAATAAGGCAACAGATGATTCTATGAGGGATGACCAGCAATCAGTAGGTCCACCAAAGGATTACTGAATACGATTCAGTTTTCACACCTGAAAAAGAAAAGCGGTTTTATTTCTTCCACAAAAGCAGACATTTCCTTTTAACCAAATTTAGAATTTCCTGTGTCATAAATAGTGCTGGCTCTCACCTGTATAGGTGTATGATGTAACCACTTCTCCTTGTCCCCATCAAGCTTGAGACAGGAAAATAAATCACATACTCTGGGAAGACCAAGCCTGTCCTGTAAAGCATTGGGGTGGGGGGGAAAAAAAAAAAAAAAATCAGCTTCACATCATATAATGAAATAATTTGGGGGATTTTGCAGTAAATTACGGACTACTGCCCTACCTGCTGTACGTTGGCCCGCTTCCGTAGGAGCCATTTGTCCTCTTCTGCGTCTGGCTCTGGCGTGGTGTTCTTGCAAGAGATTTCTGTGCATTTCTTTTCAGGCAGCACCCAAAGGTCAGGTTTCAGGGGTTTGTGGAAGGGACTCTCAGAATCTCCGAGCAAATTAAAGCGTGAGCTCTTCTCACAAGTGGCTCTCTCTTTTCCATCCAGCTTACATGGAAAAACCCAGCCTGACAGAGAGGATAGAAACGGAGCTTCTACCCTTTTGCTGGGATGCAGCCAGGCGTCCAAGATGGCCTGCACCTTCTGCTCCTGTAACATAGCTGGTTTATTGGCGGCGTTCTTGTCCATAGGCACACCATTCTTGTCTCTGCCTTCCTTCTTAAGCAGCCAGGCACTCAGAGCCTCCTTGCCACAGTTGGTGTCACACACACACTGTGCAAAGCTTGAACATTTCTCATTGGCTTTGCAGGTATTTTCTATAGGGATGGTCTGCTGGAGCCAAGCTTCCAGTGGATTAGGACTCCCAGAAGACACAGTGGGAGTAGTAGGAGTAACAGCACTTGAAGGTGGGGGAGTTTTCAGGCACTTGAGCTTCCCCAAGTTCTCAATCTCCACTGCCTTGACACGTGAGGCACAGCATGAACCACAGTCTGATTTTGGAAGCCAGTCAGCAGGACAGAAGGTCTCATGGAAGGGTTTGAACACCTGCTTCCACTTACCTGCATCTGAAACAGGACTGGTCTCCAATGACTTGTTGGTTTTGGGGGTGATGAGCCAATCATCAAGAGCCTCAGTGTTCTCAGTCTCCTCATCACTCTCCATTTGGACTCCCTCAACATCATCTTCCAGCAAGTCATTCTCCTCAATCTTCTCGATGGAGAAAGCAGAGCTGCTAGTGCTGGCAGTGCTGTTGGTTCGCTCACGTGCAGGTGACTTCTTCAGGAGCCACGCTTCTAGATCTTTGAGCTGGCCCCATGCCTTCTGGAAGTCCACGGGGACAAGTGGGCAATGTGCCTGGAAGGAGGCAAGCTCAGTAAAAATTAACTGGCCTTTCCCCATGGCAACAGTCACAGAAATTCATGATGCAAATCTTGTGGGATCACCAAGCTTGCAAATCTAAAGAACCCAGGTGCCTTTAGTATCTAAACATTTCAATATGATGTTAACGACTCATAATAGCACTACACTGTCACCCAGAAGAGAACGGGTTCACTTTTGAGTCCCTTTCTTCTGAAGGTTACCTAATGTCTTCGGGTACCTTTTGTTCATTAGCAACTCATCTAAAGCTGCATTGTAACAATATCCATTGGAAAAAGTGATTATATAAATACTTTGACTTGAAGCCAGGAAGTTATGTAAAGGACCCAAGTGCATACCTTTTCCCTTCCAAAAAAAAAACCCCACCCACACACTTAGCATGCATTTTCTATGGCTAATTTCCAGTTACCATGCTCTTACCCTCCAATTATGATTAGTTTTGGATCTCGGACAATGGTGGATTCAAATTGTTGAGCGCCCCCCCAACTAACTTCATACAGTGATTTTCTCCAAGTAGTTTTATATTCAAGTACAGAGAAAATATCTATTTAAATATTTTTAAAAGGTCAAATTGGCACCCAGCCCAAAAAAAAAAAATCTCATACCATACAACAAGACTAATCCATCCAAGAAGAGCTAACCATTTTTTTTCTATCACAAGTAACCCTTGAATTTAAAGATCAGCTGAAGCGGTCTGAAATATTCACGTTGACAGCCATGTGACCCGCCACAAGAACTCACCTGAAGTTTCTCTTTTGGGGTTAACAGCCAATCCTGAGGGTTATTACTGGACTGGTATCCAATTGGAGTACTGGGCACAGGCCTGCTGGTGAGAAGCCATTCAGCAAGTGGACCTCCCCATTCTTCCAGCTTCTGTAAAAACATAACCAGGTAATTTACACCAACACAAGGAGGTAGGACAACCCAGAAATGCCTGCACAAGTCACATAGTGCTACAGAAACCTGTAGCGTGTAAAGGACAAACCTGTCTCTTTGTAGTGACGGGGCAGTTCTGTACAAGCCATGTTTCCTCAGCAGAGCGTGATCTTTGACTGGTTAAGCCAGAGGCAGAGGTCTTCAACATCTGCTGAAATAGGCAGGTAGAGTAATGAGTGTGATGACAGTTCAGTGACGCACATTCTATTCCCATCAGCCGGCACGCACACAGTGCAAGTTTAAAAAGTCAATTTACATAAAAGTTAATAGCACACTAAACATTTAAATGACAATACAACAGTGAATTAAAACCCATTTTAACTTCTGAAAGTCATTCTACACCAACAATCCAAAAGCAAAGAAGGGTGAAAAACCATAAAAGGCATTTAACAGCAAGCGCGTGTTAATCAGAACAGATGAGCAAACCTGGGTGGAAATGGTCCCAAAAGAGGTAATAGCTTGGCGCAAGGAACGGGCATCTGCTTCAAAACTCATCTCTGGTGTTTCTTCAGGACTCAGACTCGCGCCAGAAAACCTGTACAGGGCAGAAGAGTTGTAACGCTCTACAGCTCCTTGCCTCCGACATATGTAGCATTATTGCATGGGTGTGAGCTCAAGCTTTGCCTCTTTGAAGGGCAGATAAGAACTGAGGCTTAAACCACTACAATTAACGTTCTACCTCGTAAACAATAATTTAGCTGGGTGAAGCAAACATGCCAGCTAAACCAAAGGCTTCAAAAGAATCCAGTGTGAGCTGGGGCTTACTTTTCCAAGCAGCTAGTGAGTTGGCTGGCAAGGCCGCTGTTGTTGGAATTTTGTAGTTGATGGATGAGGATGTCAAACTGGCCCCGGAGCTGCATTTATATAAAATAAACAAACACCCAGAGGGTTGCACAAAGAACATAATTACCTTGACTACCACAGACTTCAGTATCACATCTAGAACGAAAAACTGCAAGTTTATAACATTACCATGTCTGACCAGTACATCATTTCCTACTAAATTACATATCAGGTTCAAGAGAATCTGTAGTGTGTGTGTGCGCATCAGTGACAGACTGACCCAGTGGAGCTGCTGTAACTGCTGCTGTAGACTTTCTGCCTTCAGGTGCTCCAACAGGTCAATCTGCTCGAGCAGCCAAACCTCCCGCGAGCGCAGCGTCTCCAAATGCCTGCTGATACAGCTGTGAAGCTGAGACTTCACCTGAACAGAAACAATATTTCAGACAAATTTAGAACAAGCAACTGAAAGTAAATGGAAACAAAATGTAAATATAGAAGGAAGAAATAATAAGTCTCTCCCCCACACACATGAGCAGAGAGCATCCTGTACCTGATTACAGGAAACAAGATTTTATTAGTAGTCTGACTGTACCGAAATAAAGGTTGTGGATTTCTTATAAACACACAAGCTCATTGTCTCAAATCTTGGTTCGGTGAAGATTAAAAAACATTTCCATGATAGAAATACCTAACTTTCCTCCAGTTCCAGGTGAAAGGAGTTTATGAAGAAATTTGATACAAATCTCAACCAACAGGGAATATGAAGCTAAATATTCATCTACATATGAGGAAGAACAACCCTTCTTGGCTGTCGTGTTAACGTATCAATCACACAACGTAGATAAGTGATCCAGGCTTAGAATGTGTTAGTGTGCGGCAACTAACCAATACCAAGGCACAGAGATATTGGAATACGTCATCCAAGCACAAGTTTTTCCCCAGACTTTTATCACATGATACAGCATGCATGAGGGTGTGGAGGAATTGGTAATCACCACGTCATTTGCTGTGTGCTTCTGATTAAAAAAAAAAAAAAAGCCCCCTTTCTCTGGCTGTATTACAAAGGATTAGCCAAAGTGCCTGAATAAAGACCTCCTAATCAACAAATGTTTACAGCGCAAAGCAAAAAGGCAAAGCACAAAACACCAGGCAGTCAGTGAGGAGTTCAGCTGGAAAAACAGAACACTGATGCTGCAACTTCAGGTCAAAAACCAACACAAACACGAAACAAAAAGGTCCAGTCAAAAACAGTAAGGAATAATAAATAACTTATACAGCACTATTTAGCAATGGCAGATCAATAGCGCTTTACAATTCAGTTACAAAATCAAGAAAAATACATGTTTACATGTTCCATTAAAATATATTTTAAAAGTATCCAAATACATAAACAATTACAAAATATACGTATGACTAATAAAGCCATACGTAATACAGAAGACTCCTAAAATTAAGTAAAAGCTTGCTTGAATAGATACGTCTTTAACGCTGTCTTAAAATCGGTCAGTAATTCCATGTTCCTAATTGACAGTGGAAGACTGCTCCATAACGTTGGTGCTGCGGCTGTGAAGGAACGCGCGCCAAGGGTTGTTCTCATCCTGCCATTGGGATGCTTAAGTAGAATGCCATTGTTCGATCTCAGGCGGCATGACGATTTGTCCTTGATGTTGAGCTTACAAATACATGATTGTGCGAAGCCATGGATGCCCTTGAAAGTAATTAAAAGTACTTTGAATTGGATATGATAGTGTATGGGTAGCCAATGCAACTGATACGACGACGGAGTGATGGGTGAATATTTGCCAACATCCAGTATTAACCTTGTGGCTGCATTTTGGCGATCTGCTCTTTAGGGAGACCATACAGCAAACTATTGCAATAATCCACCCTACTTGTAATAAAGACATGGACTAAGGTAACTAGACAGTCTTTAGACAGGTACTTCCTTATGCGTCTTACATTGTGTAGATGGAAAAAAAAAAAAAAAAGCTGCTTTACAGAAGTTCATAATGTGTTCTGACATGCCCAAGTTTGAGTCCAGCCAGTAGCCAAGATTCTTTACATTGGAGCTAGACTCAATCAATTCAAGACGTGACTTGACAAAGAATCAGCAGAACCAAAGGCCTTTTAGTTGAAACAGCAGTGGATTTACGACATGCTTAAAGCCCCTCACCTCTCTCGAGTTTCCCCTGAGCTGGGCCTCAGCTTTAATCACTCCAGCTATGGCCTCCTCCAGCTGCGCTCGAGCCTGAACACACTGTCGCAGGGCTGCGTGCTCTTCTCCTGGTGGTGACATGCTGCAGAGAAACAAATTTGTCATTTGCATTTCAAATTTCAGTTTCAACATAGTTCTTGCATGTAAACTGAACTCCGTTGACGAGAATGATAATGCTTTCAGCACTATACAGGGCTCGAGATCGGAGGAGACACATTCACTGAACTGCAGCAAAAGAACACCGTGTTCATCAATAGCGTGCTTGATTTCTGCTGAAAAACAACCAGCTCTGTCACTTAACACAAACAGCCTGACAAAGGCACATTCCAGTTACCTGAACAAAAAGCATGTTTCAAGAAACACACACAAAAAAATAAGGCTATTGTGTGCCTTTCTACCACAAACTGCTAAACACTCGCACCTAACTTTCAAAGCCTAGCCATCAACAGTGAGCCGATTTACAGCCTTGTTTTTAATTATTTTATCTCTCCATTTTTTTTTAAAAATTCATTCATGTTTAGGTAATATTGCTGTAGGACTCACAAAATAAGCATTCCACTGTACTGTCTAGTACTCATGATAAATCATGAAATGCATTTAAGTGAATTTACAAAAATAACGTGCTAAAAAGAATTCATTCAGTAAAACTCAGTTAAAAATAACCCAGCAAACAAAACAGACGCCGAGAGCTAAAGCCATCTCCGAAAGCTGCAAAAGGTCAAAGACAAATTTTTGTTCAGCAGCCAGTACAGCTATTTAAAAACTAAAAACGTGATGCAAAAAAAAGCTTCATTTTTACTGAATCAGAAAGATGAGCCATTGTTTTAAACTTGTTAAAAGGCATTTTCCCATTAAAACAAAAAATTACAGATTTATCAACTGGATATTTAGTTAATTTCCTTTATGAAAATGAACATCTCGAAAATAGAAAGTTAATGACTGTAAAATGTAAGTTACATAAACAACCTGACAGTTATTAGATATTTAAATGTTAATGTGTGTAAAAGCAAAAGGTCTGAACAGAAAAAAAGAAGAAACTGGGAACAAACAAACAAGGTTAAATCTAGTGCTCCCAAATCTGATCCATATTAAAATGGGCAGTTATAACAAAAGTGTCACTCATTAAACTAGCAGCAAATTCAAAACCACAACAAAACAAGGTGTTTGCTAGTTAGCCAGCGTTATAGTTTAGTAAACTAGCTACAATAGAATTTAATTCAGCCTTTAACGCCACTGAATCCCAGTTTAATACTAATAAACACTCCTGTGACAGTAATGAAGGTTAGTTTCCATGGTGAGGCCTAACCCGGAAGTGTCCGTGTGGAGAGACTGCGGTCACTACATCATGACTGATTCATACCTCGTCCAGTCAATCCGCTCAGTGACACAACCGAAATCCTTCAGCGATGTTATTTTGTCTCTAACAATCCTTAACACACAGCTTTAATTATCGAACTTCCTGATTTATACCGCCACCGGGGCCTCAACCGCCTTTCCTCCCGTCACCTCCTAAGACCCGCCCTAATTCGTGGATTGGCTTGTGCACTACACTTGCTCACACTCGCAACCAATCACAGAGCGTGAAAGGTGGTGTGACGTCTGATGGGCGGTGGATGGAACGTTATCGCGCGCGGCGCGCAGCTACGTCAGCACCCGGTGCGAGATCGCCTCCACCAGCACTGTTCCATTTCGCACGTACACCCCCGGGTTGCCAGATTTGCAACAAATCCACACCGCTTTTCCACCAACATGCATTGATTTAATTAAAAAGTATGTACTTAATGAATGCTATATGTACTATCGTAACGTATTAGCGAACACTCTTGTCTCAACCGAAAGTAAAAATTAACTCCGTCTAGGTTTCAGTAAATAATCAACCAATACAGCCCTCACAGTTTCTTCAACTTTGTTCCAACTTCTGTACAAATAACCCGTGAATAGTTAAAGATTTAAAAGGGTGAGATTATTAACGAAAACCGAATGTATGCCATCATAAAGCGGCTAGAGATAATGAGATGAGAATGTATACTATGACTTTTTGTTACACATATCTGGCAACCCTGAGGAAAAAGGCAGAAATATGCTGAGCTGGACAGTGAAAGTGGGAAAAGCAAAAAAAAAGGAGAACACTTTCACAACAGTTTCTGAGTACTGCGAAACAGCATGCGAAAGAAATGGAGGGAAAGACATTTAAGTTTGGTCACGACTTGTTACTCCGGTTAACTAGACTATAGTGTAGTATTAAACAGACAAAAACAGACATGACTGTGAAACAGCATGTACATGAGCACATCTGGGTGATTTATGAGTCCAGAACGCCACTGATTTAATTAAATCATCCATCATTTATACAGCAGGATGTTTAGCATCATGACCCACAAAAACGAGTTGTGTTCGTGCTTTAAAAATGTAGTTAGTTGGGTCGAGACCCTCATTAAAGACTAAACAAACGCACTACAGTAAACTTGGATTAACTTTCCGTTTAAACTAACACAGAATATTAACATAATAATAATAATAACCCTGTGTGTGTCTACATTAGCCAAGTTAGCTCATTAGACATTAACATCCTCAGAAAGTGTCCGGACCTACCTCTGATCTCCTCTGTAGATGCGTATATATTTGGATACCAAATAATTATTCGTGCAGAAGGTCAAAAACACAAACAGGTAAATTCCACACAGCCAAAATACCAAACGTGCTTTTGAACCATTAAAAATGGTTCCGTTCGACTAAAGCAGATTTCACAAACATGCGCACCTTCTAGTTAACGGAGAAACGATGCCATCCACATGAAATATAAAACGAAACATTTTTAAAACGTCATTGTCTCGCGATAATACCGTCGCCTGTTCTTCTTCGGCTTCATAATGCACGCTATAGACGGCTTACCGCCACGTGCTGGTAATAAGCGGTATGACAGCACTGCTGGAACAAGATTGAGACAGAAAACCAAATAACCATAAATAAGTACATAAATACTTAAAAAAAAAGCAAGCACCGGGGGTTTCCCCAGAGGACTCCTGTATTTCTTCCTTTGAAGTGCACTACTCCCCCCAACCCTTACACTTACCCTAACCCCACTTCTCCCCCCTGTCCTATTCTTTTATATTTGTATATATAAATACTTAGTTTATTTTAATTTATCTAGAAGTTTTCTCTATTTCTTTTCTCTATTTATCTGTAATGATGCTGCTGGAATCTTAATTTCCCTGAGGGAACCTGCCCAAAGGGATCAATAAAGTTTTATCTAATATAATCTAATCTAAACTCTGATTTTGATAGTAAAAACAACTTCAGTATTGTCCACGTAAAGTCTAGATCATAGTGGGGGGGGGATGTAAAATAGAATAGCTATTGTTTGTAGATTTTACGGATATAGTTAGCTTTCATTTTGCAAGAATTATATTGTACGTTATTACTCTAAGAATTATAGCCACAATTCAAAGCTTTGTGCTGCCACCTGGTGGTAGCAACATGTCATTGCAGGGAGAGGTTTGATTCACCCACAGAGCACAATGGCGCAGCAAAATAAGGTGATCCATCCATCCATTATCTGTTAGCCGCTTATTCTGTCCAACAAGGTCGCAGGCAAGCTGGAGCCTATCCCAGCTGACTACGGGCGAAAGGCGGGGTACACCCTGGACAAGTCACCAGGTCATCACAGGGCTGACACATAGACACAGACAACCATTCACACTCACATTCACACCTACGGTCAATTTAGAGTCACCAGTTAATCTAACCTGCATGTCTTTGGACTGTGGGGGAAACCGGAGCACCCGGAGGAAACCCACGCGGACACGGGGAGAACATGCAAACTCAGCACAGAAAGGCCCTCGCCGGCCACGGGGCTCGAACCCAGGACCTTCTTGCTGTGAGGCGACAGCGCTAACCACTACACCACCGTGCCGCCTGACCAGTTGATCACATCACACACACACATCACATCACATTATCTCTAGCCGCTTTATCCTTCTACAGGGTCGCAGGCAAGCTGGAGCCTATCCCAGCTGACTACGGGCGAAAGGCGGGGTACACCCTGGACAAGTCGCCAGGTCATCACAGGGCTGACACATAGACACAGACAACCATTCACACTCACATTCACACCTACGGTCAATTTAGAGTCACCAGTTAACCTAACCTGCATGTCTTTGGACTGTGGGGGAAACCGGAGCACCCGGAGGAAACCCACGCGGACACGGGGAGAACATGCAAACTCCGCACAGAAAGGCCCTCGCCGGCCCCGGGGCTCGAACCCAGGACCTTCTTGCTGTGAGGCGACAGCGCTAACCACTACACCACCGTGCCGCCCCACCAGTTGATCAAATCCATAAATCCATTTTAGTGCTATTTTAGAAATTGGCTGTGTTTGAATGGTTGTATTTTAAGCAGGGCTTTGAACCGGAATTTTTTCCTATTGGTTCGTTCCGAACAGAAACGGAATTTTAACGTTTCCGGTTTTGGGTTCCACCATTAAATAGACGTTCCCGAACCGGTTAGAACAAAAAAATTTCGTTCCCGGAACGGTTAATTACGTTCCCTGTCAGCTGTTTAACAAATGGCTATAAAATTGTCTCTGTCTCATCCAGCTTAAGCCAAATGTAGGCTAATTCTATTACAACCTTCATTAAATAAGACAAGAAATAATTCAAAACAATTATTATTTCAAATGTTGGCGATTTGGATTCTCAGTATGTCTTCCCATCTACACAAACAGAAAAAGTGCCAAAAATGAAAGAGAATTCGTTTAGTGTGTTACCAAAGGCTAGTCAGGCCCTATAGACCCTTTTCAGTCACGTGACCTTCGTAAACGCGACCACCATTTTGGACATGTAGCGGACTTCGGCTCGAATTGGTTTGAATGCGAGGAAGGCGACAAACGGAGAACATACAAGAAAAAGGAGCGAGATGCAGAAAATACCTTCGCTATCCAGTGACGTAGGGCATTTACAGGGCGAGCAGAGGGAGAAATAACAACAGTAACGACACATTAGCAACGCCGTACAGAAATAACGGTTTATGGCACAGACCCTTTCGGTTCTCGCTCATCTAGCTGCTACAATGACTGCTTAGACTGCAACAATAATACCGAACACACATTTAAGTATCCGTCGTAAGGACGTGAAACTCGTCGAGTGACGAGTGTGTTCATTGATAAGCTAACACAATCTAGACATACCATCACACTGCCCTGGCGCTGTGTACAGTTTACCTTCTACGGTTTGTGCACTCGCTATTTGCCATTACTTTCTCCAACCCAGTGTTACAGATTACAGGGAACGGCCTGGATTTAAGAGACAAATACATGTTCCTCTTGTTTTGAACACTTAGCCCATGTTTACATTAGACCGTATCAGCGGATCATCAGATTAACGTTTTTAAAAGCGATTAGTGTGCACACAGCAACACCAATACACGATTCGTCTGCACACAGCAACACCAATACACGGATACGCTCGGCTCCGCAGGCATCCTGCACTCCAAATCACTCCGCCCTGAACAGCGAGTGCCCTCTGGAGGGTGCGCACTCCGGCCCTGCGCAGCTCACACAGCGCGCGAGTGAAGCGCACGAGCAGTGATTCGGGACTGAGCCGCTGTGTGTGTGATCCCAGCGCAGATCACTTACCACTCGCAAGTGGAAGGATGGCAAGCCTAAAGACAATCGTTTTTTTTTTTTGTTACAGAGTCAAGAGAGGTGTCGGATCACCGGATCCAGTGTAAATAGCTGCCGGAGCCAACGCCCGAGGTTCCGGAGCGCGCTCAAATTAAGCGCTGTTTGTAGGACACTGCCTCTGATCTGTCCTACAGTCTACCAACAGCAAAGGAACACAACGCTAGCTAATGTCATTAGCTAATAGCTACTACAGAAGAACAAAGAGGTTACAATGGGTTATTTTAGCCTATTTGGTTACACACTCGCCGCCACAGAATGTTAACAGCAATGTAATGCCTTTTCTGGCTAATTTTATTCGTCTTACCTCCAACAAAGTGGTCACTGCACAAGCGCTGGTATGCCGAGGGCTGCCAATCTGTTTATGGCCGCTATCCATCTTCTCCGTCGGGATCCGATAAAATGATAACCCTTGCCTTGTTTGTTGATGGTTACTACATCCAGGTGCACAACAATATAGTGGCATGATGGAAGTCTTGCTGAAAATAAACACTTTCTTTGCTGCCGTTCCTCAATGCTGGCTGTGGTAAACTACTGGTAGTACACGTCCAAAATGGCGGCCGCGTTTGTCGTGACGTCACGTGAAAAGGGTCCATAGAGGGCTACCGCATGACGTCACCGCGCCGCGAGATTTTGTTAGGCGCCATATTGGAAGTACACATCTATGCAAGTACATACATTCATAACAAACTACACCTGAAATGTAGCCAGGGCCGGTTCTGCCCTAATCTGGACCCGGATGCAACATCGCGCAACCCCCCCCCCCCAAAAAAAACAGTCTAAATCAGGACAACCATCACATAACTATAACTATAAACATTTTATATCAACTATTTTAACTAAATGGGCTATAATCAAGCCACGGCGGGCTGCCTCAGAAAAGTACCCATTTGTCCTACCTTAAAACTCGTTTTGCATTTTCTGCCTCCTTTTTTGTATTTTCGACCCTCCGTTTATTTTCTTTCCTTTTCTGAAAACCCGATTTGTGTCCAGACATTTTGTTCTGCGACCAACGAACTAACTCGTCAGGTCTCGTCTCTCGAGCCCGCGATGATTCCCGTGGGAAGAGCAACAACTGATACATTTTTACAAACAGCCAATAGGGAGGTTGCAACGTTCAGGCTCTTCTTTGCTCAGACACTCAGTAATGCACTTACTCACTAGTAGTCCACCTTCCCGCTCTCTCCATTCAGTCAGCGAACGTCACACAGGAAGTGAACCCCAGCGGGTCATAGAAACTTGCGCAGGAGAAGAATGACCATTTGTAGGCTACAGAAACTTTGAGGAACGAAATAAAAACCGGTATTAACCGGTTACCATTATTTTTAATAAGCGTTTCTGTTCCGGAACATAAGAAATAATAAAGTTTCTGGTTTCGTTTCTGTTCCATGTGAAATAGAAAAAGTTCCCGGTTTTCGTTTTCGTTCCTTGAACCGGTTCAAAGCCCTGATTTTAAGAGATTGATAATTTAACTTTTTATTTGATAATTTGGTTTTTAATGGATAATTAAAAAATTTGTTCCAAAAATTGATAATTAAACTTTTTAATTATGCTGACAAAAAACACTTTTTTTCTTTCAGTGTATAAATGTGAACACTCAGGGAAACGACAAATCATATTGAAGTCGCTTACAGCAAGGCAGAAATTAAAAGTATGGTTAAAAACATAGTTAAGGGAAAATGGCAAACATTATGGGACAATGGCCAGACTGGGAGACAGTTTTATAATATCCAGAACAAAGTGGGAAAGAGCAGAAACACCAACAGAAGTAAGGAAGAGGAGGATGCTTTTTCGAGAATGAGGTTTGGACACACAAGATTAAATAGTTCTTTGGTGATAATAAAAAAGCATGCAGATGGAAACTGTGATTTCTGTGGCAGCCCAGAGTCTACAGAGCATGTTATTTTGCAATGTCCTAAATACCAGGAAGAAAGACAAAGATTAATTTTACAGTTGCAAGGGAAACAATTAGTGTTAAACTTGGAGGACATTCTGCAAAGAAGTACAGGTGAAATCTGCTTCAAATATGTATTTAGCTTCTTCAGGAACACAGGTTTTAAACTGAAGTATCACACCCCAGTCCAGCTGGGGGCGATAATGCACCATTGAAGCGAGTTGCCAACCGCCATAAAACTGGAAGAAGATTAGAACGACAAATCAAGTGAATCTGAATCTTTAGAATCGAAGCAGTGAGTCGATTCCTGTCCGAGTGAAGGGCTTATTGCTGCTCGCTTCACATGTGTGATGTGGAATGTTGTTGAATGTTTTGGGCAGGAACGGCCGGCTCGACCCCTGGATTTGCCGCAGTGAATATAATGAGCGTTTGTGGTTTTGTGTAGTCACATCGTAGTCGTACAGCTGTTTAAGTTTGTGTCGGAGTGTCGCTACATCAGGAGCTAAAATGTCGGCGTCGGAAGGAGCCAAAAACACGAATACGGAACCGTGGGGCGGTTTTGATGACAACATTATGATTCAGGTAACCAAATAATCACTATCTATTTATTTAAAGATTTCTCTGCGTTAAATGTTCGTTAAAGGATTTATAAAGTTATTTTAATGCGAGTGTATTTGTTATTTAACCTTAAACACGGGTTATTGTCCTGAAAAAACTGTTCCGAATCTCAAATGGCTCCCTCCTCCCTATACATGTTCACTATCTAGGGGATGACACAAGTCTACTTGTCCAGGGGAAAGGTATTTGGGATTCGGCCTGTGTCTGGGCGACATTCTGTGGCTGAAGTTGTTCAAGCTGTTGTTTTGGGGTTTATTGAAATCCATGCTTTCCAACTTTTCAAAATTCTCATTTATTTATTTTTTTATTTATCCTTTATTTTACTAGGAATGTCCCATTGAGATACATTATCTCTTCTTCCAGGGAGTCCTGGCCAAGGTAGTAGCAAATAATAAAAAAAACAAAAAAAGTTTCAATATACATAGACAACATCCACATAGAACATGCAATATTAACACACAAGCACACAGGCATTCCAAAAAATGAAAATAAAATAAACACAGACTAACAGACGAAGCACACTGACATTCCAGATGTCAACAATCCAGATGTTATGGACAAGAAAAAATAAAAAAATGAATTAAAGTTCATGCACTTTTCTCATGGAGGAGAAAAGTGCATGAAAGACATATTTTCAATTGGATGAGGGTCTGATGCGCGGTTGAAACGATAAAAACAGTGGATCCAATTAATTGGAAACCATTTGAAATTTATACAGTTAGAGTTTTTGAATTGTTGATATTTTTCTATCAATTACTATAGGTTCTGGGATTCATGTATCAGGCATGAGAGAGCTCAGCTCAGAGTGAAACGTCTGAAATAATACTCATCTCATTATCTGTAGCCGCTTTATCCTTCTACAGTGTCGCAGGCAAGCTGGAGCCTATCCCAGCTGACTACGGGCGAAAGGCGGGGTACACCCTGGACAAGTCGCCAGGTCATCACAGGGCTGACACATAGACACAGACAACCATTCACACTCACATTCACACCTACGCTCAATTTAGAGTCACCAGTTAACCTAACCTGCATGTCTTTGGACTGTGGGGGAAACCGGAGCACCCGGAGGAAACCCACGCGGACACGGGGAGAACATGCAAACTCCGCACAGAAAGGCCCTCGCCGGCCACGGGGCTCGAACCCGGACCTTCTTGCTGTGAGGCGACAGCGCTAACCACTACACCACCGTGCCGCCCTGAAATAATACTCTTTTTAAAAATTTTTTCGTGGTGCGGGTTTAATCAAATCCTGTGCTCTGATTGGCTGGCGAGCGGGTCCGTATCCTGTGGTACGGACCCCGGTTATGGACCTCTGGCGACTCGCTCGTTCACAACAACAACAAACATAGTAGGAATTTTTGCCAACATTTTTTAAATAAGATTTATTTATAAGATTTTTATCAAAAATCTTGTAAATTTTTGCCAGCATTTCTCAGGAGAATAGCATTAATTTTACAGCATGGATAGCGATAATGACAGTGTTCACAGCGAAAGCGAGTTTTACTACCCTGAGGAAGAAGAAATAAAACATTTCAGGAGAAAGCTAAAAACCTCTAACTGTTGCGGCACGGTGGTGTAGTGGTTAGCGCTGTCGCCTCACAGCAAGAAGGTCCTGGGTTCGAGCCCCGTGGCCGGCGAGGGCCTTTCTTTGTGGAGTTTGCATGTTCTCCCCGTGTCCGTGTGGGTTTCCTCCGGGTGCTCCGGTTTCCCCCACAGTCCAAAGACATGCAGGTTAGGTTAACTGGTGACTCTAAATTGAGCGTAGGTGTGAATGTGAGTGTGAATGGTTGTCTGTGTCTATGTGTAAGCCCTGTGATGACCTGGCGACTTGTCCAGGGTGTACCCCGCCTTTCGCCCGTAGTCAGCTGGGATAGGCTCCAGCTTGCCTGCGACCCTGTAGAAGGATAAAGCGGCTAGAGATGATGAGATGAGATGATGATATGTTGCTAACGCCAAGCAAAAACATGACTGAATCCTGAATGACTCAATTTTGTATAAATAGGGGACTACATAGGCGGCAAAATGTAGTTTTTTTTTCCTGCCATGGAAGTGCACTTGTATACTGAGGAGGAAGCCATTTGCATTACAGCCGTGAATGAGGATTCAAAATGGCGGCTCGGCTCAGTTTTCCCTTTCGGGCGCTCTCGTTTTCTGTTAGAATTTGGTAAAGAAAAAAATTAATATTATTTACCAGCTTAAGGTCGGTCCGTATGGTGAAATACCATGACCTCGGCCCAGAGGGCCTCGCTCAGTACTTTCAAGACCTCGGTCACGGTATTTCACCATACGGACCTCCCAGCTGGTAAATAACATGTCTTGAATTTTAATATAATAACAATGAAAGGGAAGTCTTAAATCAGATTTTTAGCTGAAAAATCTCATTCCTGAATATTGTGTAGATACAGAGACCCACAGAAAATAACACAAGTGATGCTTTAGAAGAATGTTTATAATTTCACTTGTAAACTTTCACTTAAAGCTTAAAAACATAAATTAAAAATGGCACTAAGACACGACCACACACTTCAAATACACTCACCAAACACATTCTGTCATGCAAAATTTCACTAAACACGTTAGAAGTTGTACAGTTTTTCTGAAATGGTATAATTTGGCATAATTTTTTCCACCATGGCTGATGCTAAAATTTCTGCGACACAACTGCAAAAAGAAATTCTCAAGCGTTAAACATTTCAATATGATAAATATTTTGTTTATACAGAGGTGCAGATCCTACTGTATATGCAATTTAATTATACTTCTTACTACAAAAAATACAAAACATAATATAAATCTTAAGCTAATTTCAATGTCTCATAAGTATTTGTGATATACACGTACAAATGATCAACTGTTTTTAATTAAAAAATAAGAACATTAAGAATTTACAAAAAAGGGTGTGAATGACCTATTGTAGTTTTGAAGAATATGTAATTTACCTGCTTTTACCCCCCATAAGATTGGGATAATTGAATAATTGGGATAAATGAATCGCTTTGTAGTCTTGCCTTGCAAAATGTGTCGGTCTGGCTCGTCGAACATTTGCTTATCCATGGAAATTCATTCTCCCGTGCAACCTGGTATTTGCATTCATATTTTTGCCGTTTGGTATTGGGTTTAGTGGCCATGATGAATGACTGCTTGTAAAAAATGTCGGACAGCCTGGGTGAATCCTACATCACGGAAGTGACTGTCGTTCTGTTCGTTGATTGGTTAAGAATCAGTTAAATGTCAGCAGTGTTTCTCATACGATTCTGGTTGGATGTAATCGGGAGTATTTTTAACTTGGCGGTAGGGGTTTCCCCAAACCGGGAGATTATCCAGTTTTTAACAAATATGATCGGGAGGCGGGAGACGGAGGCTAAAATCGGGAGGGTTGGCAAGTATGGAAATCCTGTCACATTTGACCACATCAAATTATGAAACAGCCCAGATGTTTAAAAGTTTTTATCTGTTCTTCAGCATCTCAGTTAATTATGTTTTGATAACAGCAACCGCAGACAAGGCAGGAGATGCACAGAACCTTTATTTTTAAATACATTTCTGAGTGGATAGTATATTTATCCTTGACTCTTGTATGCTGCATAAATAGGAATAAAAGATGTATATTTGAGAGTTAAAATCAACCGCAAAGTTGGCATTTGAGCTGAGCCAGCCAGCCCTGAGTGTGTGACGTCACAGCGGGGACTGGTTTTAAGGCCAAGGCCTTTTACAGCTATAGACTAGAGTCATATCAATAAAAAATTATGGTGAAAGTAAGAAATACCGTTACTGACTTGCTCAACTAAGACTGATTTGACTTCATTGATTGTGGGTTCAGGGGTGTAGCTGGGGGGGTGCCCGTGACCCCCCCCCTTGGTTGGACCATACATTTTTTTCAATAGCCACATAAGAATATTAGAAAAGCACCCACTGCAATTTTTCTAATTTTTTTTTTTTTTTAATAAACTAGATTTGTCACCGCAGCCTCATTCGGGTTTCTATAACTTTGTATGGACTTCCTGTGGTTTGGGCACGAAAACCCAGTTCTGCCCAAATGCAACACAATCGCACTAGAAAGCGTGGTCAAGCTGCCAGTGTAGCTGCAGTCTTTTTAGTTGCGAATTACGAGTATTTCCTTGTGTTAATAATTCGCCATGTCAAAACAAGCTAAACTTCCCTCCTTCTTTCGATGTGAAGCGAGGTAAGCAACTTATGTATTTTTTTTTTTTTTCCATCAAAGTTGCATTTTGTGGCTTCGAAGCTAAATTTTGGCCCTTTTCCACTACCCTTTTTCAGCTCACTTTAGCTCGCTTCAGCCCTGCTTAGCACCCAAAACTCGCATGGTTTTGGAGTGGGGCTGAAGCGAGCCAAACCGAGCTGAGTGAGGCTGGGGGCGTGAGCAGACACTCCCCTGTGCACTGATTGGTGAGGAGGACATGCCCACACACGCCCCGCGAGCACGCTGGGATCTGTAAACCCGGAAGAAGAAGAATTACGAATTACGAGAATTTCTGAAGCCTTATGCCCTCGCCTCATCTATACGCTCTTGCCAGTATCTGTTGGCGTTGTCGGTGACAACAAGCCACAGCACCAAGACCAGCAACACTAACGACTCCATGTCCTCCATGTTTATTGTTTACTCTCCGGGTCGTGAGACTACCGCTTAAAAGATCACTGATGTCACTGTTTGCGCCGCTTAACGACATCACGTGACGTCCACCCACTTTCGCTAACTCCACCCAATGTGTCCACCCACTTCCAGCCAGCACGGTTCAGTGCGATTGTAGTCGAAATGCAACTCCAATAGCCCCACTCAGCTCGACTCAGCCCAACTCAGCACGGCACGGCTCAGCCCAACTCAGCCGCGTTTGTAGTGGAAAAGCGGCATTTGAGGCCTTGTCCACATGGCAACGGATTCAGGTGAATCTGATAAAATTGTTTATCGTTTCGGCCTGGCATCCACACGGCACCGGCGTTTTGGGTGCCCCAAAACGAAATCTTTTGAGAACGGGTTCCAGAGTGAAAAAAATCTGGCAACGGAGCCGTTGCGAAGTCGTCTGGATGAGTAGAACGGATTTGTTTATGATGACGTCACAACCACGTGCTTCACGCCGGGCAGAAGTGTAATGAACTCGATGTGAGTTGTCAACAAATCCTAGAACTTGGTTCATGAAACGCGCTTACAAAATATTTTCACTGTGAATATTTATTGTGTAATGGTGCAAAGTGAGAGAGAGTGAGAGAATAGCCCTTAGGGCAGAGTCAATCCTGCCAGCAAAAATAAGGGGGGAAAAAGAAGGCGCGATCTCACCCCTTCAGATGTTTATTCCGGACCATTAAAGAATTCTGGAGGATATCAGAATGTTGGCGTGCCGGCTTCGATCTACCCCCATTCTTTCCGCGTCTCCATTCAAAAAACAAGCACGTGATTTAAAGGGACTATATCCATAGGATAGGGAGTGAGAAAGTGTGTGACAGTGACAGTCACTGTGCGCATACGCAGTTATGCGCATGCGTCTACTTCTATTGTTCTGGTGTCTCCGATGGGACCGTCTTACAGCAGACGTAGTGGTGTGGCATGTGTATTGCATCGTTTTCAGCAAGTGTTGCGTTGCCATATGAACCTGATATTTTACTGATCCGTTGCCCATGTGGACGCGATATTTAAAAAAAAAAAAATCTCGTTGCCGTTGTCATGTGGATGTAGCCTTAGTGTGCCGTTTCTAGAACACAACATCAAGAAAACGTGGAAGAAAGCAATAATGGAAGAGCCGGTTTCTAAGCTACCTAAAACTAGCAATGATAATTATTTTTTGTTACATAATGTACTCAGGCTGCCAGTCAGTGTGTGACCCCCCCCCCCCCGAAAAATCCTAGCTACGCCCCTGGGGTTGACTCCCATTAAAACAGCATAGGTGTTATAACTTATGCAACATACATGTACATGGATGCATTTTCACTGATAAAATGTAAAAGGCTAATTAAATAATCAGATGAACTGAGAATCACATTTTGAAGCAAATTAAATTTTATACCGGTAACTTAAACACACGATACAAGTTACATGTATTAATCTAAATGCAGGTAAGCGACAAGTAGTTTGTATCCAAATGAGAGTCGGAGCTTACCCATCTGTGTTCTCGCTTCTTGAAAGCCGACCTTGTGGCCAATTGTTTCGAAACAATCTGACTTTCAGTTCTCCGTTCATTCACTTCCACGTAAAGGGCGAGGTATTGCTGCTGAAGCAATCATATCCAGCGGAGAAATCAGACGGCTGGTCCACTTATTCTCCATATGGAGTACTCCGCCATTACTCAGGCAGTTACTGAAACCCAGGATGGGACGTCACCGGTTTTAGCAACAACCATGGGGAGGTCACTGCCCGAGCAATAATGTGTCCCGTCCTGTCCCAGGTTTTACCAACAACCCTCGGCTCACGCTCCAGGAGAACTGGTGCAACTGAACTTGCTTTCCTTTTCTTGCAGTTTTCTTTTCCTTTAATTGTTGGTACTGCACCCTCTTTCAATACGGGCTTATAGCCAACGCTCCTCAACAGATCAGAGGTCTTGTAAGAGTCTTCAGTAAAACATGTAGAGGAGAGACCACTTTGTAGGCGCCCAATGTGCCTGTGAACTTCTCGCAAAACGCGTCCAGATCTTTGCAGTTTGAACATTCTTGGGCCATGAATGCAACGTAAATCCACCTTCTGTTGTGTTGCTGCACCTGCCAGCAACACATCTACGTGGCATGGTGATAAATTGGCTCAAAATGGAGGCTCGGAGTTGCGGTCAGCTGTGTTTGTGTCTCGCAGAAATGGCTATGAGACCGAGAGACTTCCTGTTGTGACGTCGCAGATGTCAAGGTCATTCACTCAGACCGCTACCTATATGAATCACTTTAATCGTAAAAATTACTATATTAGATTTACTGTTAACGCTTAAAACTATTCCTGTGCCATTCTTGAGGTCTCCAGGCATTTATAAACAAAAAGTGAGGCCATGGCTCTGCGTATCTCCTTTAAGGTTCGTGGGCAAATTAGGGCTGTGCGATATATCGAATATACTCGATATATCGCCGAAAATTCTGTGCGATACATAAAATTATTATATCGTAACTATCGAGTATTTTATGGTCATCTTCCGACTTGCGTTCGTTTCGTGTTTGTTTAAAACATTTCCTGGTGGTTTTCTCCCTGTCCCTCAGGCAGTAACGTGAGAAGCTGCCTAAGGGTAAAGAAAACAATAACGTCATGCACTTGCCAACCAATCCCGGGCGACATCTCGGTGCTGAAAGGAACTTCCGGGAAGATTTTCTAGTTTCGGTTGTGTTGCCAGATTGGGCGGTTTTAAGTGCGTTTTGACAGGTTTTGAACATATTTTGGGCTGGAAAACGTCAGCAGTATCTGGCAACACTGCCGGCGGGAAGATTTCCTGGTTCCGGTTTACAGCGCTGACTCAGTTCGTGCAATCGCTGGTGTTGTATAGGCTACCGTGTAAGCTCTGTCAATTTCAGCGACAAATTAAAAATGGAAGCGGACGAATTGGTTCCTAAAAGGACTAGTAAGGGGTCAGTCATCCGGCATTTTTTGGATAAAGCGAGGAGGACGTGGAACAGCAAATGCCAGTTTGTAAAGTGTGCAAAAAAAACCCTGTCATCATGAAAGGCAGCAGCCGGAATTATACACATCTGAGAGGCAGAGCCAGAAAACATTCAGTTCAAAAGTGTGCAAAGAGAGAAATGATGTTTTGCAGATCTCTCTCTTCTCTCCCTCGATCTCTCTATTGTGAATGTTCCAGTGGTTCTCAGTAGTCAGGTTAATAGCTTGGAGATCTATTTTTTTAAATTTAATGAATGAGCACTTTTCTTATTTAGGCTAAATGTCTCTCAGTGTTGAGCTTGCACTTTATTGATTTGAGCAGCTCTGTATTGTATTGCCCCTTTGTTGCAATTTTCAAGATTGTTTTTGCAGTTTGTGCCACATCTTTGTTGAATAAAAATAGTCTCATTTCAATTCAATTGTGATTAATCACCAACATGAAAATTTAAAATGTGTTGTTGAAAACCACCTGTAAAGTTAACCAAGAATGTTATTTAATCTGCAGGGATTGGAGTGAAAACAGTAAAAGTTAGATTTCATGGGGTCCTTTAGAGGAGATTTAAATATATCGAGATGTATATCGTGAAATGGAGAAAATGTATCGAGATATTCATTTTTTCCCATATCGCACAGCCCTAGGGCAAATAGAGGAGTAATAATTTTCATAATAATAAATACTTGCAGTACATTGCATTATATTATCATAAGAAGAAACCTGTGTCATATGTACACTAAAGCACAGTGAAATTCCTCCTCTGCATTTAACCTATCTGAAGCAGTGAACACACACACCCAGAGCAGTGAGCAGCTATAAGACAGCAGGGCACTTCAGCCATGATACAGAGGAACGGGGAAGTGCTGTTCACTCACTCAACTCCCTTCACATTTTTCCTGCCGGTCCCAAGCATTGAACCGGCGACCCTTTGGGCTCAAGGTCGCTTCTCTAACCTTCAGGCCATGGCTGCCCCAAATTTTCCATTGTTCAAAGAGACCTAGATCTTAAAAGGATAGTTCGGGATTTTTGACATGAATCTGTATGGCATCCCCATCAATAGTGTCGTGCAAACACACTGACTTACCCCTGACAGCATCCTGCGAGTCCAGTTCTTGTCCAGTTTTGGTCCAGACGAAAGTAGTCCGGCAAGTTTGTTGGGGTCACGAAAGTAAAACGTTTTTCTTCTCAAAACAGTATGTGTTCAAAAGAGTGATATATTTGCATCACAAAACCGTTGCCAAATAAAAAGTCAGACCTCGAAATCGCTTGGCGCTATTTTCTCTCCCTTCTTATCACTGCGCGCTGCCGCCAGGTGACAGCCACGGCTGTTTCATTCATTGTTTTAGTGATGGGAATTTCGGCTCTTTTTCGGGAGCCGGCTCTTTTGGCTCCCAAACGGCTCCTGAGATTTTATTTTTGATTTAAAGGAAGACGCTACCCCCAAATGAAATTGAGTCAGTCCCTGCAGTCCCTAGAGTTGGATGAGTGAGCCAAAGCGTTTTGTAGCCGACCCAGCCATTGTCCTGATCTATAAACGCCCAGGTTAGCTTAGCTTAGTTGCTGGCGTGTCCAGCTAGCATTGTCGTTGCAAAAGTGAATTAAATAACTCAAGATTTTTTATAATTATTTCTCATGACTTGTACATTCACATCGAGTACACATATCAATGCAAATTAACACGAAGGGATTTACTAGACCAATTTATATCTGGAACTATTTTCAGCCACAGCACAGGCAAAGCACCGCTGCAGGCGCAAAGACACCGCGCAGCGCCTGAAAACGGGTGCGCAGCGCCTGAAAACCCGTTTTCAGGCGCTGCGCGGTGTCTTTGCGCCTTCTTTTTCCTACCTATTCCTTTAATTGCTGCAATTAACTAGTTAATTCTGATTCTATTTCTCCTCTCAGTTATAATCTGTCCTGCTTTTGAAAAGATCCTCTCTGGGGGGACAGATGCTGCCACTATACACATCCTCCGTGCCATCACGTGTGTAAGCCGTGGATAGAGTGCAGCCTTGGTCTCCCACCAGCTTAGTGGGTCTGCGTTTCGCTGTCACCTGGCGGCAGCGCGCAGTGATAAGAAGGGAGAGAAAATAGTGCCAAGCGATTTCGAGGTCTGACTTTTTATTTGGCAACGGTTTTGTGATGCAAATATATCACTCTTTTGAACACATACTGTTTTGAGACGAAAAATGTTTTACTTTCGTGACCCCAACACACTTGCAGGACTACTTTCGTCTGGACCAAAACTGGACAAGAACTGGACTCACAGGATGCTGTCAGGGGTAAGTCAGTGTGTTTGCACGACACTATTGATGGGGATGCCATACAGATTCATGTCAAAAATCCCGAACTATCCCTTTAAGAAAAATGCAGACAGACAATCTTAATACAGGCTGTGTGGAGGAGGATGAATTGTGACTCCTGGGATACGAACCCAAAACCTTCTGGTTCTAACCACTGTCCCAAAAGTCAGTTTGGCTCAGCTGAGTTTCTGTGTGCTTTGCTTTGATTTTTGTTTCCCTTCAGGGCAGTGCTTCGGCAGTTATAGACATGGAGAACATGGACGACACGTCTGGCTCCAGCTTTGAGGACATGGGAGAGATGCACCAGCGTATGAAGGAGGAGGAGGAGGTGGCAGCCGAGGCTGCAGCTACCGAGGATGACGCCGGAGAAGATGGAGAGTTCCTCGGCATGAAGGGCCTTAAAGGCCAGTTAGGAAGACAAGTCGCTGATGAGGTCAGCAGCCACGTCGTGTAGCATGATAGTTTTATGCTGATTACGGTATACAGGTTATTAATCTGCTGTCGTCTTCTTGCTATCCAAGTGGTTCAAAAGGATACGCTGTATTAAGCTGTACATACACATAGCTGATATGTGATTCCATGACTGCAGTCTATATAACTCTCAAAATGAAACCAGTTCTTGTTAATTTTTCAACGTTGAATTTAAGACAGCGTGCCGTAAACGTTCAGAAATGTGAAAATTCATTTCAGGCTGTGATCTCATTTTCAGAAGTCCCCCCCGACAATGGCTGTGGTTTGCTGTTAAGTTATGCCCAGGTCAGATGGCAGGCTGCAACTAGTTTAACTACTCTTGTCTACAGTGGTGCTGGAAAGTTTGTGAACCCTTTAGAGTTTTCTATATTTCTGCATAAATATGACCTAAAACATCATCAGATTTTCACAAAAGTCCTAAAAGTAGATAAAGAGAACCCAGTTAAACAAATGAGACAAAAATATTATGCTTGGTCATTTATTTATTGAGGAAAATGATCCAATATTACATATCTGTGAGTGGCAAAAGTATGTGAACCTCTAGGATTAGCAGTTAATTTGAAGGTGAAATTAGAGTCAGGTGTTTTCAATCAATGGGATGACAATCAGGTGTGAGTGGGCACCCTGTTTTATTTAAAGAACAGGGATCTATCAAAGTCTGATCTTCATAACACGTTTGTGGAAGTGTATCATGGCACGAACAAAGGAAATTTCTGAGGACCTCAGAAAAAGCATTATTGATGCTCATCAGGCTGGAAAAGGTTGCAAAACCATCTCTAAAGAGTTTGAACTCCACCAATCCACAGTCAGACAGATTGTGTACAAATGGAGGAAATTCAAGACCATTGTTACCCTCCCCAGGAGTGGTCGACCAACAAAGATCACTTCAAGAGCAAGGCGTGTAATAGTCGGCGGGGTCACAAAGGACCCCAGGGTAACTTCTAAGCAACTGAAGGCCTCTCTCACATTGGCTAATGTTCATGAGTCCACCATCAGGAGAACACTGAACAACAATGGTGAGCATGGCAGGGTTGCAAGGAGAAAGCCACTGCTCTCCAAAAAGAACATTGCTGCTCGTCTGCAGTTTGCTAAAGATCATGTGGACAAGCCAGAAGGCTATTGGAAAAATGTTTTGTGGACGGATGAGACCAAAATAGAACTTTTTGGTTTAAATGAGAAGCGTTATGTTTGGAGAAAGGAAAACGCTGCATTCCAGCATAAGAACCTTATCCCATCTGGGAAACGTGGTGGTGGTAGTATCATGGTTTGGGCCTGTTTTGCAGGTCGCAGCATGCATCTTTTTGCTGTCTGACCTGGGCACAGGTAACAGGCTTGAGTATTATTATAGCAAATACACAATGTGGTTAATTGGCATCCATAGTCGTGTTGTAGGCAAGACCACCTAAACCGAGACCAAGACTTTGAGGGGTTGAGATCAAGTCCAGGTCAAGGCAGGGCGAGACCGAGTCAAGACCAGGACCAGACCTGTGTGCGCGCACGCGCGCGTGTGAAGGAGGGCGGGCAGGGGTAACAGCCGTTAACAGGAAGAAAAATGTCAAATTAGCAGCGAGTCATGTTATTGGTCGCATTTGAAGCAGAAAACTTTACACTCGGTCACAGTAATGTTAACAAATAAATCAGACAGTACACAGACAATTTCGTAAAATAACTCCACTGTTGTGGTCTTGAAATAAAATCCCAAGTCCTCTGTCTGAGACTGGGACAAGACCGAGTAAAAACGTGGTCGATTCCAAGACAAGACGGAGACCTTCAAAAAGTGGGTTTGAGACCAGTCTCGAGTCCCGCAACACTAATCCAGACTAAATGGTATGAGGACATTAAGGGCATTATAAACTTATAATTCATTTTCTATCTATAATTTAGGTAACGGTTTTACATGCAAAGTGAACATCAGTCCATTTCACAATATCATTGAAAATAAATAATGAATTAGAGAACATAACTTTCTTCTTCCTATGATGTCTGGAAAATTAAAACGTGATAGAACTCTGACTCGTCTTGCAAAACAAGTTTTTCTTGAAAAATTTTGTGTTTTTTTTTTTTTTTTTTTTACAGATAACTTGACTATCTTGTTGGAGTTTAAATACAGAGGTGATTATAGGAAATCGTGTGCGCTGATTATTGAGAAATAGTCTGAATCTCTCGACCAATCACCTCAAGCGACTCCGCAAAATGGCTGCGAATCACTTCGTCACCGTAAATGAGGAAAGAATTTCAACTTATGAAAGAAACCGCTGTTCCGAAAAGCACTAAAGATGCTATGAAGTTTGGTCTAAAACTATTCAAAGGGAAGGTGGAATTGTGATTTATTTTATCTGTTTCAGAACAAAGTATTTTATGTGACTTGGTGTAGATAAGCGATACAAGCCTGCGTGTGCCTTTACATTTGCATGCCACTTTTGAAGTTTGAAAAAAAAATTTAATTTTTTTTTTAACATGATCACCTGTGTATTTATACTAAAACAATTATCTGCCTCAGGCTTGGTGAATAACCTCGACTTCATCTCCATTATTATTCACCAATAGTCACCTCACCTTCAGCAAATAATTAAATGTTTAGTATGTAATTAAACCGTCTTCAGTCACTACTCAGTTAGCTTATAAAAAGAGTATAGAAACATAGACCTACTGTGGGTTTCTGTTAGTGATCTGAATATATAAGCACCTGACCAAAGGTGGACAAAGTACCCAACTTCATTATTTAAGTCCAAGTACAGATCCTACTGGTCATATGCGACTCCGATACAAGTGAAAGGTGTTCAGTAAAATTTTTACTTAAGTTAAAGTACTGAAGTACTTGCTTTTAAAAATACTCTAGTATTAAAATTACATTTTCTGTCAACACATTGTTATATTATTGCCCCAACGCTTACAAAACCTAACACCGTTACCAAAGACAGAAATGTGAATTCACAAAATGAACGCGTGCTGTGCCATCATGGTGGTTTAACATTAAGCTAGCTAGTCAGTGAAACGCCACCTGACATGCTAGCAAACTTTTTTCAAACTCAATCATATTGGGTAGCTAACGCTACTAGAAAATAGAGATTTCTAATATTTTGTTTACTTGGCAAGATTATGCTGAAACATATTTCTGAAAGGACTTGAGAGAAGTTAATGTTATTCATGTTAGCGTAACTCCGTTTTTACATGCTAAAGCCTCGGTCACAACTGGACGTATGATTTTTTTTGGCCATGCAATTTTTGGCGTTTCCCAAATTGCTGCTTTTTTTTTTTTTTTTTTTGTTCGTGGAGAACATAGTTGTGGTGACCATGAAGGAGTAAGATCACCGTGCACCCAACGTACAACCTGGAAGTCGAACTTGTGTACCACGCACGAAATCTGAGGCTGCTCGGACGTACGGCTGTCGCTTCATTCGTACAGCCAACGCACGTAGTTGTAAGACCAATGTCCTTCAAACGTGTACTAATCGTACTGACTGTGTTCCATGCAGGCTTCGGATGAAGGTTGCAAGAACTGCGCACGATCTGTACGTTGTGCGTACGAACGACGTTGGATTTTTACTAAGAAAATGCCAAAACAGCACCATAATTAGTATTTAGAAGGTCAGTACTCACCAGTTGTGTGTAGTTCAGTAGCAATGCCCTGTGTCAGTTTCCGTTTGTGGATGGCGTTGCTGTACAGGTCCAAAGTCTTGTCGTAGAAACAAGGATTGGCACGGAAAAAAATCTACCAACCTCTCCTCGTCTGCTACGCCGAAAGAGTACGACAAACTCCTGGCCTGCTGGCCACCGTCGTGATCTTCCTCCTCACTGCTCCTTGTCCTCTCTGTCACCCCCCCTCTCTCTCCTCCGTCTCCGACACCTTTTCTATCCTCCTCTTCCCTTTTGCCTTCGGCATATTGAAGCAGTGAAATTAAATTGGATTTTCTCTCAAAGTCTACGTGTACAAGTGGCCATAGGCACCCCTGCAGCTTTATATACCCGAGTTTTCGTGCGATTGATGCCCTCTCGCCGTACAGCCAATGCACGGCCGACTTACTCGACACGCATGGATGATGTACGAAATAGCTGAACGTGTGTTGGCCGCACTAATTACGTATGTGGGGCGCATGACACACATGCGGAGTCCGCAAGTGCGACATACGAAAAAAATTGACATTTTGCCCAAACCTCACACCAGCAAATCGTACGAAAGACACACGAGGCCGTAAGTTTGTCTTGCAACCTGAAAAAAACGTAAGCGCCCGTAGAGTTTGTTTGACATGACAAAGAACCTCTGCGGCCAGTCTACGGCTCGAAAATCAGCACGTCACACACGCGCCCTCCGTGCGTTTCTTGCGTTTTTTGCACGTAGACCGGCCGTAGGAGCATGTACGGCCGGTTGTGACCGAGGCTTTACTAACAGTGTCCAAGTTAACTAGCTATGTGTTGCCATTGCCTTGTCCACGGCTAATGTTAACTTGGTGGGCAAATCCGTAGAAAGTCTCATCTCATTATCTGTAGCTGCTTTATCCTGTTCTACAGGGTCGCAGGCAAGCTGGAGCCTATCCCAGCTGACTACGGGCGAAATCGCCAGGTCATCACAGGGCTGACACATGGACACAGACAACCATTCACACCTACGGTCAATTTAGAGTCACCAGTTAGCCTAACCTGCATGTCTTTGGACTGTGGGGGAAACCGGAGCACCCGGAGGAAACCCACGCGGACACGGGGAGAACATGCAAACTCCACACAGAAAGGCCCTCGCCGGCCACGGGGCTCGAACCCGGACCTTCTTGCTGTGAGGCAACAGCGCTAACCACTACACCACCGTGCCGCCCCCGTAGAAAGTCATTTGACTAATCAGACTGTATAGTGATTGCAACATTATCGCTAGCTCTAAAAGCACAGACAACTTCATTGCAAGCTTTCTCTTGGAATAAAATGTTTATAGACCTCAATATGCTTCCACAGGTTGGACGGAGAGTTTTTGGAGGCTGTGATGTGGTTCGTTTTCAGCAAACATTTAAAATGAAATGAATCTTTAATCCTTTCAGAAAACTGAAACATGGGTTCTAGGTATAGCCCTGGGTGCGTGCATTCCCCAGAAGAACCGCCTCCTTCCATTCTGCCATCAACTGAGTGTGTTCAAATAATGCCGCTGAGAAATTGAACTTGATTTTATACAGTCTATGGACGAGACGTGACCCTAGTGATTATGGATGGGCTGTCTGTGTCCCCTGCGAAAAAAAACCCAATCATGTTTTAGAAAAAAAAAAGGGGAAAAAACCCATACATTTTCTAAGCTGCTTCATGGTAATGAGGACCTTGATAGAAATGTAGTGGAGTAAAAAGTAGGATATTTGTCTTTCAAATGTAGTGAAGTTAGTCATAAGTTTCCAAAAAAAAAAATATACTCAAGTAAAGTACAGATACTCGGTGTACTTAAGTACAGTACTCAAGTAAACGTACTTCGTTACTGTCCACCTGACTGATATTCCATGAATTCATACAGGTTTGGAAAGCAGGCAAGCGGCAGGCCTCCAAAGCCTTTAACCTGTACGCGAACATCGACATCCTCCGCCCTTACTTTGACGTTGAGCCTATTCAAGTGAGGAACAGGTAAAATCCAAAACAGCTCATGTTTCATGTGGTTGTGTTTAGGCATTTCCACTGATGATCGATCACATTTCTACACAGATTAATTGAATCAATGATTCCACTCAGAATGATCAATTTTCCACAGGTAAGTCTTTACCATTGCTGTTCAACAGAAACTAATTTTCTGAATGGTTGATCTTTGTGCTTTTTAAAACCATGGCAAATCTTATAAAATGCATATAAATAGGAGAGAGAGGGGGAGGGCTTAGAGAGAGAGAGAGCTCTGCTTGCTGTGTATTATTCAATCCAACAGAAAATTGCTGGGGAATTGTATGGACCAATGATGCTGGTGTTCACTCTGGTCGCCATCCTGCTTCATGGCATGAAGACTTCTGGAACTGTTATAGTGAGCAAAACTCTGTACATTTCATAGACTACTGTGTAAATCTGCGGTTCATGCATTTAGACCAGGGCTTTTCAAAGTGTGGGGCACGCCTCCCCTGGGGGGTGCCAGAGTTCTTCAGGGGGGGCGCAACGTGAGGAAACATAAACCAGAATAAGTTACTATTGCGGACATTTAGTGAACTTCAGCTAGCCTTTGCCAGAGACAAAATGGATTGATTTTTAGTACCTGAAGCTACAGTGAGTGAGGAGACAGAGTCTGGGCCAAGCAAAAAACCAGACCCTCCAGGATTTCGCGATGTTGCGATTTGCAAATTCAACCAATCCCCGCGAATTCAGGGCGGTGTTGTGATTATATCCAATCACCGCAACCTTCCCGCAAATTTGACCAGTCATTGGCGTCGTCTTTAGGTGACGTCGACAAACTACCTTCCGCCTTACTTCCGTGTATACGTTCAAGAGAAGCAGCATGCGCGCAGTGTTGCCAGATTGGGCGGTTTCAAGTGCATTTTGGTGGATTTTGAACATATTTTGGACTGGAAAACATCAGCAGTATCTGGCAACACTGCATGTGCGAGACAATGTTTATATAGGCTTAAATTCTATTACTGAAAGTGTGTTATGTTTACAGTGAAGGACTGTGTGCACTTTACATTATTTTTTTTTTACTTAATACAAGAAATTAATGGAGGTCAACATTTTTGCCAAAATGGTATTTTATTTTCCATTGTTTAGGCAGCTTCAGCATCATACTGTGAGATTCTGTTCAAATTGTTTTTTTTCTTCTATGAAGCCTGAGCCATTTATTATATTAGTTTATAATTATTGTTTATTTTAGTCTTCAGGAGAGACTGCCTGCACACAGTACTAGTATTAATAGTTTTTTCTTACATGAAAGCTGAGGCATTTATATTATATGTTAAGGTAACTTCATGTTGTGCTGTGAGGTTCTCTGCACTTTAACTTTTGAACCAACAGGTGCATTTGGATAAGTAAAGCCTATTTTTCTGCATTTTTGTAGTCCTGGTAATCTTTTATATTGGTAAAGTTGTTTATAGGACCATTTCTCAGTGTCTGTTTTTTTAATCAATAGTTTTTCGGTAATAACTTAATATTTAACATATCACTCAATTTTAATCACAAAAAGAGAAAATCGCAACAATTTCTCGCAACTTTCACTTCCTCCCGCAATGTAATTGCAACAAAAACCTAAAAAACACCGCAACTTTCATCGCAATTTTTTGGAAAACCCCCGCAACATCAGGCATTTTAGCCTGCAACAATCACAAAAAAGGCCCGCGGAATCCTGGGGGGACTGAAAAAAGAAGGAAGTATGACCACGATTATTTAAAGTTTGGATTTTCATGGACTGGATCTGAAGATGCTCCACTGCCACAGTGTGTTGTCTGCCAAGAGGTGCTAGCTAACGATGCTATGAGATGTTTAAAACGTGTAAAAAAAAAAAAAATTTTTTAAAAAGCACAGATGTTTAAAATGTGTAAAAGAAAAAAATATAAAAATGTGTACAACAACCATTTTTTTTAAAAATACGAATGGATCATTAAGTATAGCAACAATAAAAATTGTGAGGGGGGCGCTGTTGTTTATTTGCTCTCTGAGGGGGGGCTGACTCACCCACACTTTGAAAACCCCTGATTTTAGACAATTTACATCCTCTTCCACACTGACTAATGATGTTCACAACAGAGAGAGGGCACTCTGATGGGAACTGCCATTGGGACATGTTTTGGCTACTGGCTTGGAACATCATCCTTCATCTATTTCTTGGCTTACCTTTGCAATTCTCAGATCACCATGCTCCAGATGTTGTCTTTACTAGTGAGTAACAGTCACTGCCGAATGAGTTTTGATTGAGGTGTGGTGGCCCACTGGAAGTGTGTCTGATGATTTGAAACTGTGTTTTGCAGGGTTATGGTCTCTTTGGCCACTGCGTGGTCCTTTTCATCACCTATAATGTCCATTTTCACTCCCTGTTTTATATCCTATGGCTGGCAATAGGAGGACTTTCTACACTTCGGATGGTAACAAACAACCAGTTTGTCAATTTAATGGTCATGTTGAGACTCAAGAGTAAGACAAATTATTTATTTTACCAAGATGTTACAAATGTTAATCTGTTAAAAAAAAAAAAACCACACACATTTCTGGCCCTTCTTAAAAGCAACAGACTTTTCAACGGAATAAAAACATGTTCTATTCCCTTCTAGCGGGTTTCATTCATTTGGTTTGATAGAATTGCAATATTGTTAGCGTATCGCTTATCCTACGTGTATTACGTCACTCTACCCAATGGAGAATGAGTGTCGAATATGGTTTGATATTACATGGTTGTCAAGATGTGACGTCACACGTTGGCGCTGATGCGAATATTTAATAAGAGAGCTTTCTGCTGTGCAGAAGCATTTATTTGTTCGCAGGGACAGAGAAAGACGTGTTGAACACCCGAAAGGCTACCAAAACTTCATTAGATATCCTTCACGCACATTTATAAGAGAAAAACATAACAATGGTCAATGAAAAACTGGAAGAGTGTATGTGTATAATAATAATAATATTGGCTGGCTTTTTTCGTGGTATCTCTGCTATATTCCATTCAGCTAGCACGATATTGAACGAGTCAAAGACTCGTTCAATATCGTGCTAGCTGAATGGAATATAGCAGAGATACCACGAAAAAAGCCAGCCAATATTATTTAAATATGCAGTAGTGGTGTGAAAAGACAATGGAGAACTGATTATATAGCAGCATTCGAATGTAAAATGACTAGGTTCTTTAAAACCAAAAATACAGGTGATGTACAGTTGGTATTTATATTCAGGAACACAAACCATGTCAAATTATGATTTTCTTGTCTGAAAATCCTTGTCTTAAAGTGAAATTCCCACATCAGTTACTGGCTTCGGTTTTAAAATTAATCATTTAAACCTCTTCAGGTGTTTGTAATGCCTTTCTGTAATGCTTTAAAATGAATATATATGATTAGTAACAACCTAAATGAATTGATAAAGCAGGAGGAAAAAAAATAATTTTATCATCAAGCACAAAACTATCGATAAATTGAGGCTTCTGGATCCCGGAACAAGGCAGCCTTGCCGCAGGGCTAATCTCGTATGACGTCACACATGGAACCCTGGTTATCTGGGTCATTTTGGTTCATCTAACTCTGTGCTTGTTTACTCGCTGAAATTGGATATCGTTGTTGGAATTTTACAAAAATAACGATGGGAAAGCGCTGCGTTGTGTTTGGATGTTCAAATCCATATACAACAGGACATTCAGTTCACGAAATGACAAATCTAAAGCGACAGTGGGTGAAGTTTGTGCAAACGAAGCGGGCAGATTTCGTGTCGTCTACTAATGATAAATCTGATTCATCAAGTGTTCACCACCACCACCAGAACGACCATATGGGAATTATTGGAGCAAAAAAGAAACGCATTTGTTTAATAAATGACATTTGATCTGATATTTGGACAGTTCGTCGATTCTCCTATATAATAATCGCCTGTTTCATATTTTCTTTTAGTAATTACACTGAATAAGTGTACGTTTTTAAAGATTATTTCTGAATTTATTGAGGTGCATGTAAATATTTTCCCTATATTTTGTAGTGGCCAGCTTAGAATAAAAATACACAAACCAATCCGTGTTTCCAAATCTCTCTGGCTGGTGGTGCACTATTGGCGGTGAGTGGGACTGTCGTGAACTGAATGAACGGTCATCTGTTTCTCATCTTGGGGGCTCGAAAAGGGAACCATTTACTCCAGAATATCCTTGATAATCATCTGCCCCTTCATCCGACAGATAAGAATCCCAGTCACTATCAGAATTCTCTCCAAAACGTAATTCTAGATAGAGACTGGTCTAACCACTGCTGCGCACGGGAACAAAATTGATACCCGAATTGTTACACGTGTGACGTCATGCACCCCTTCGGGATCTTCCAGTTCAGTCCTGGCAGATTCTATGAAAATCGGCTGATCTGATTGATTTTCCTTCAATTTACAGCCTTTGGGATCAGCTATGGTTCAAAAACACATGGTCAATTAACATAATGATTGTTGCTTTGTACAAGGGGAAAAAAGTGGGTTTAGAGGCGTTACATTCACTTTAAATTGTAACACGTACACCTCAAACAGTGTTTAATTATGATTTCCTCTTTAAGTAGTGAACTACTGTATACTTAGAGTACGAGTTCTCATGTAACATGTCGGCTGCTTTCAGTGAATAAAGTTTATTTTGACTAGACATATAGTGATAAAATAATGAGAGATAATTCACTCAAATTTTCATAGTGCACCAAGTCATTCGGAACAAATTGAACATATGTTTTTTTTTTCTCCTTTTCCTCCCCTCACTTTCTCTCTTAGGTGGCTGTGCTGATTTCCCGTACTGTGGGTAAAACTCCTCGTCTCGTTTTGTGTGGCACACTGACGGCGCTCCACATGCTTTTCCTGCTCTACCTGCATTTCGCCTACCACAAGATTGTTGAAGGTAACAAATATGTAGACTCGTATAGATAATGAAATGTCTGATCCTTCACAGTAATTGCATGGAATCAAATCCTATTCAGTGTTCACTATATTCAGCTTTCATTTGATCTCATTCAGTTAATTTAGGATACTGAATACTACTTGTGTTATTATAGAACATTTAAGAAAGGAGCCCAGTGCCCCAAATTATCGTCTCTTGTGAATAGTAAGACATTATTGTTGTTATTACCTTGTGATGAGAGTTCTTACCTTCAGTCTATTCTTGAGTCTACTTTTAGAAACAATTATGTGGTCTAAAGGATATAACGTATAACTGGGACAGATTTTTGGAAAAGTTGTCAGCCTAAAACAATCAGAGTGCTATATGTCCGGTTTTTTCTGTTCATGTTCATGTCTAGAAATGTGTACTAATTTTTAATACCTCAATGCTCATGATGTATTATCAATAATAAATATAAAAAGAATATTTTAAATGAGGTGATGGAGGATATTACATGGTGGCAAGAAGATATGAAGTTTATCTTTGAGTGGATACATTACGAGTGATATTTTTCAACACGAGCAGATAAACTTCATATCTTCGCGCCACCGTGTAATGTTCTTTATATTACAGAGACACATCCACAAAAAAATATGCAAGTTAATCAAAAGAACTTTAAATATGAAACAGTTCGCTATTTTGACAACACGCGTCTAGACAGTGGGAAAACACCGGGAATGACGTCATCGGAGTGAAAAATCGGGAAATCTGTCACTCAGATTTGTGGTGTATTTCATATGAAAAATATGCGTTTTTCAACACGAGAAGATGAACTCAAAGCCAATGTGTGATTTTTCTTTTTATTATATAGACACATTTGTTTATCAAAACAATTCATCAATATCCTCACGAGTGACACAAATGTCATGGTTTTTGTTCTCCATGTCCCGGATGTAGCTTGTATGAAAAATACAAGTGGCGTATTTCCCAGTAAAACACATGTCTGTATACTACCGTATATATGTATGTATGTGTTCTTTACCAGCTTAAGGTCGGTCCGTATGGTGAAATACCGTGACCTCGGCCTTGAATACTGACCTCGGTCACGGTATTTCACCATACGGACCGACCTTAAGCTGGTAAATAATATTTATTTTTTTCTTTACCAAATTCTAACAGAAAACGAGAGCGCCCAAAAGGGAAAACCGAGCCGCCATTTTGAATCCTCATTCACAGCTGTAATGCAAATTGCTTCCTCCTCGGTAAACAAGTGCACTTCCATGGCAGGGGGGGAAAAAAAAACCCTACATTTTGCCACCTATGTAGTCCCCTATTTATACAAAATTGAGTCATTCAGGATAGGGATGTTAACTGATGACCGATGGTTGACCGAATCAACGTCAACAGGTTAATTTTTTTTTGGTTGTCAGTTAAGAAAAAAAATCAATCGTTTTGGAGCGGAGAACCTGGAATTCTGTGTTGTAAACGCTTGGGGCATGCCATGCGGTGTAAGGACGACAGCTGACAAATCAGAAACACCCATTCAGTCATGTCCCGCCCTCCCGCCCCAGTTGAAGACAGCTGCCACTCGGCGAAAGAAAAGTCTCGGTGTTGGATTACATTTTACTACGTAACATCAAGGAAATTCTTGACCATCAAAGAAACAAGAACACGGCGCATGAATAAAGTCGCTGGTTGATTAGTCTGGTGAATATTAATGTCAATGTAATAATAATACACAAGATCTGAACTAAAACCTGGTTACTCACTGATGTTACTTAGCATCAGACAGTTACTATATTAGCTTAGCGGCTAATCAGCTCAGCTCCAGCTATCCCATTCCCAATGGCTGTGCACAATTAGCAGCCATGTAACCGTAATATCAGTAGCTGGAAAACAATTGCAGTATGAGGTCTCTGTGGCTCACTTCGAAGAAAAGTGCCTAGTCCGTAGCAGTATGCAATATCAACACACAGCCTACTGCAGTTAACTGTAAACACCAGGGGCCGTATCGCTAAAACGTCCCATCTTCAATGAAAAGTTAAGATGGGACAAGTGTATGATAGGATTGTTTTCAATAGGCTACTCAATGCAAGCACCAGTAGTGACTGAGCTAAAGCTTGCCGCTTAGAAAATGACGGCAATTTATTGAGAACATGTTCACACTGATATTTTTAATGCCAAGTTGCAACTTAACAAAAGTGCGTGCCCCTTGCTGACACGGCTGCAGACACAGACCCGGGTGGAGAAGGACCAGGAGGAGGGATTTCACGCTTCTCACGATGTCTCTAAGCTGGAGCCATTTGTCCTCCGCTCCAATACAAACCCCTTGACATCAGTGCCGCGTTTGACTAAATGTTTCGCGCTGTAGAAAAGGTAATGTGAGTGGAGGGCAGCGACTGGGACGGAATGTGCGGATACTTGCGGTTAGATTTAGAATAGATTCTAATAATTCCAATTCGAGAATTTTAAACTCGGGTTAACCGATTTTAACCGGTTAATGAGGCTCGGTGGTCGGTCAAGATTTTTTTTTTTTTAGTTTTCGCCATCCCTAATTCAGGATTCAGCCATGTTTTTGCTCGGCGTTAGCAAGTTAGAGGTTTTTATCTTTCTCCTGAAATGTTTTTTCTTTTATTTCTTCTTCCTCAGGGTAGTAAAACTCGCTTTCGCTGTGAACACTGTCGTTATCACTATCCATGCTGTAAAATTAATGTTATTTTGAATCCTCATTCACGGCTGTAATGCAAATGGCTTCCTTTTTGGTATACAAGTGCACTTCCATGGCAAGAAAAAAAAACGTTTTGCCACCTATGTAGTCCCCTATTTATACAAAATTGAGTCATTCAGGATTCAGCCATGTTTTTGCTCAGCGTTAGCAACAGTTAGAGGTTTTTAGCTTTCTCCTGAAATGTTTTCTTTTGTTTCTTCTTCCTCAGGGTAGTAAAACTCGCTTTCGCTGTGAACACTGTCGTTATCACTATCCATGATGTAAAATTAATGCTATTCTCCTGAGAGATGCTGGCAAAAATTTATAAGATTTTTGATAATCTTATAAAAAAAAAAAAGATAAATGTTGACAAAAAATGCTACGTTTGTTGTTGTGAACGAGCGAGTCGCCAGAGGTCCATAACCGGGGTCCGTATTGTAGGATACGGACCTGCTCACCAGCCAATCAGAGCGCAGGATTTAATGGAAACCGGACTGCAAAAAAAATAAACTGTTTGACCAATACCAACCTGTGCCAAATTTCCCAAAAGCATTGTAACACAAAGATCATCGTTAAATGATAGTGCGAGCAGCACAATGAACACACTCTTTCCTAGTTAAGATGCTGTTTGTGTTAAGAGACTTTTGGGAAACCTACGTCTTGTTCGTTTAACAACACAGTTATTGAGAACAGAACTGATGTGCTGATGCAGTGTCGTTTCATATACGGTATAGGTGTATTGTATTCGACTGTTGTTATTCTTCAGTAATATTAGATGATTAAGAGAGCATGGCTTTATTATTATTATTTTTTTCCCTGAAGGTATCTTGGACACCCTAGAAGGACCCAATGTTCCCCCCATTCAGAGAGTGGCCAGAGACGTCCCGAACGTGGTCACTGCTGTTGTGAATTCCACAGTGAAATCTGTGACTGCGATCCTACACTCCCAGTAATCACTTGTTCTGATGTTTTTCACTTTGGACAAGGAAACTGGTTTGTGTGTAAATGAACTGGGCACAGGAGAGTAACAAAGGGAGTTCATATCTAGCACCTCAGCTAAGGTGTCGATTAACTATGACATGATGACCGACATAAGTTATGGTCATATCGTGGCATAATTTGATCTTGACCTGAATAGTCTTCAACAAAAAAGTTTGCCAAATCATTCCCCATCATCACTGCACATAAGTCAACTAGAATAGTTCCCTAAGATCATCTGTTGGGCAATAGGAACACTGGCTCCCAGTTGCTATTATTGGCATTGGACATAATTATATGTATAAAATGACAACACTAAAACACTCACTGATGTAAGTAACAAGATTCAAGATTAACTTTATGGTCTCACAAAGTGAGAAATTTGTTCTGGGCCATTCACCCATGCTACAGCCACAACACAGAACATACAATACACATACAAAGACCTACAAAGGTGCCTAAAAGTGCAAGAAGCATTGTGAATTAAAAAAATAAAATTAAAAAAAGTAATAATATAAATATAAAAAATAACGTGCCCTGAACTTTGCCTCATCTGAGTGATGCATCACCATTTTCACATTCATTTAAAAAGTATAAAGTAGAGGCAGGAACTTGGCCTTTAACACCATCTCGTCTAATATTGGACCTTTTTCAAACTGTGAGACTTTTTGAGAAATACTTTCAAAATAAGGAGATGCTATTATTGCAAATATGACTCTTGTTCGGACAAGGCTATTTATTACAATATTAATTCTGTTGGAAATAAAAATCCTTGACCTTGCACCTTGAATAGATGTAACTTTTAAATTTAATTGGATTATACATATGCAGTTGTAAATGAATTGAGACATTTAGTCGTTCTAGCTGAAGATCCTGGATATTTGTATAGTTTTTACATGCATAGTTTTCATTTCTGGCTGACAAACCTCTCATTTATTTTATAAAAACGGATATTTGGTTGAGGATAAATCTTCTAGAGAATTCTAAATCCACCATGAAGTGATATCTTGATAAATCTACTTGTGCTTATATTGCAAATTTAATATTCTGCAGATCTTGGTGGTCCACTGATAATGAAATCTGTAAAACTGTCTGGGGATTTTTTTTTTTTAAATACTTTTTATTGGGTCAAAGATAATGTGTTGGTGGAAAAGATTTTTACATATTGTTTTTATGAACTTTGCAACTTTCTGCTTTTTCAAAAATCCTAAATTTGATTAATACTAGAGATATGGAACATAACTAAGAAAGTGAGAAATGCTAGATTGTCACAATGGCTTGCCACCAAATTTAAGCTTTTTTTTTTTCTCCCCTCAAGCAGAAATTTTTATGGTCAGTTTTCTTATTGTACTTTGGGCCTAAATGAATTTAGTAGGAGCAGTTTCTTAGTGCAGGTATGCAGTGATCATGTATTTATGAATTTCTTTGGATAAATTTTTTTTTTTATATCAGTTTTATTTGAATGGTCATGTACTCACTCCTCCTTAGACTACCTGAAGGAACTGTGGGTGTGAGATTATGGATTCACGTGTTCATTATTTTGTCTTTGATGTGGTCTTTGTATTTATAGGGTTGTTGTACAGAAATTTAGAATAAAAATGTATTAAAAAAATTTAAGTTCTTTCATGTTGAGAATTCAGAAACTTGGAGTACAGTGTCTGAGTGTTACAAGTTCATATTCCAGTAGAAACTCCATGTTGTGTTTACAATTCGGTGGTCATTTAAGAACTCGGTAATCATTCAGACTGATTGTGATATGTTTGACCTACTGTAAGTAAAATTCACTGGCTGTTGTCTCACCAACAAAATAGTCAGTTTATCAGTGGCATGACATGATTGTTGCTGCTCACTGTGACATGTTTTATGGTCATGCTGAAGTTTATTGAAACTACTGATTCCAGCCATCATGGCATCTCTAAGTTACACAGGAAGTGGAGATCTGAAATTACTTCATTCATTACCTCTTAATGTGAGCTGTGATGTACAGTCGTGCTTGAAAGTTTGTGAACCCTTTAGAATTTTCCATATTTCTGCATAAATATGACCTAAAACATCAGATTTTCACACAAGTCCTAAAATTAGATAAAGAGAACCCAGTTAAACACATGAGACAAAAATATTATACTTGGTCATTTATTTATTGAGGAAAATGATCCAATATTACATATGTGAGTGGCAAAAGTATGTGAACCTCTAGGATTAGCAGTTAATTTGAAGGTGAAATTAGAGTCAGGTGTTTTCAATCAATGGGATGACAATCAGGTGTGAGTGGGCACCCTGTTTTATTTAAAGAACAGGGATCTATCAAAGTCTGATCTTCACAACACGTTTGTGGAAGTGTATCATGGCACGAACAAAGGAGATTTCTGAGGACCTCAGAAAAAGCATTGTTGATGCTCATCAGGCTGGAAAAGGTTACAAAACCATCTCTAAAGAGTTTGGACTCCACCAATCCACAGTCAGACAGATTGTGTACAAATGGAGGAAATTCAAGACCATTGTTACCCTCCCCAGGAGTGGTCGACCAACAAAGATCACTCCAAGAGCGAGGCGTGTAATAGTCGGCGAGGTCACAAAGGACCCCAGGGTAACTTCTAAGCAACTGAAGGCCTCTCTCACATTAGCCAATGTTCATGAGTCCACCATCAGGAGAACACTGAACAACAATGGTGTGCATGGCAGGGTTGCAAGGAGAAAGCCACTGCTCTCCAAAAAGAACATTGCTGCTCATCTGCAGTTTGCTAAAGATCACGTGGACAAGCCAGAAGGCTATTGGAAAAATGTTTTGTGGACGGATGAGACCAAAATAGAACTTTTTGGTTTAAATGAGAAGCGTTATGTTTGGAGAAAGGAAAACACTGCATTCTAGCATAAGAACCTTATCCCATCTGTGAAACATGGTGGTGGTAGTATCATGGTTTGGGCCCACTTTGCTGCATCTGGGCCAAGATGGCTTGCCATCATTAATGGAACAATGAATTCTGAATTATACCAGTGAATTCTAAAGGAAAATGTCAGGACATCTGTCCATGAACTGAATCTCAAGAGAAGGTGGGTCATGCAGCAAGACAACAACCCTAAGCACACAAGTCGTTCTACCAAAGAATGGTTAAAGAAGAATAAAGTAAATGTTTTGGAATGGCCAAGTCAAAGTCCTGACCTTAATCCAATCGAAATGTTGTGGAAGGACCTGAAGTGAGCAGTTCATGTGAGGAAACCCACCAACATCCCAGAGTTGAAGCTGTTCTGTACGGAGGAACGGGCTAAAATTCCTCCAAGCCGGTGTGCAGGACTGATCAACAGTTACCGCAAACGTTTAGTTGCAGTTATTGCTGCACAAGGGGGTCACACCAGATACTGAAAGCAAAGGTTCACATACTTTTGCCACTCACAGATATGTAATATTGGATCATTTTCCTCAATAAATAAATGACCAAGTATAATAACTATTTACTTTTAGGACTTGTGTGAAAACCTGATGATGTTTTAGGTCATATTTATGCAGAAATATAGAAAATTCTAAAGGGTTCACAAACTTTCAAGCACCACTGTATGAGTCTGGGTTATTGAGGTTGGATAAAGACAAAGCTTTTCTGTATTCAGCACTGAGAAGTCCTTGCTATATACCACCTGTGTTTGTTACAAGAATCTGGGCTCATATTTCACCAGGCTCCACAGGGAGATGTAGCTCTGCAACTAGATACAATTGGTTAAACCGTCAACCATCATGTTTCGGAGATGGGTTGCATAAGAAATTACTAATATGGCAAAAAAAAAAAAACATCATAAAGGCAAATAATCAAACAGGGCATCAATATACTCATGATTTATCTATTGTTAAAAGTGTTACTTATTGACACACTTCCTGCTGAACATTCAAGCTTGATCTGACCAATGAGATGAGAAAACCTGAATCATTTTGAAAAATTCAAGTGACAAGGAAGCTGGAAAATAGCTTTACAGGTGTTTGTCTTGTGTTTAGACAGCTGATCAGACCAAGATGGATTTTTTTTTAAAGGAGAATGAGGGTAGAAGGTGGGCTGTGGTGATCTGACACCTCCTGTGATGGTTTATTTTGAATCTGGCAATTTGGTGGAAAGTAATGAAGCAGTATTAGTTTTTAGACTGCTTTGATAAGGGGTGTTTTACAATCCGGGTACGCAAGCTAAAAATCACATTTAACACTTCTCATCTCATCTCATTATCTCTAGCCGCTTTATCCTTCTACAGGGTCTAATCTCTAGCCGCTTTATCCTTCTACAGTAGCCTATCCCAGCTGACTGAAAGGCGGGGTACACCCTGGACAAGTCGCCAGGTCATCACAGGGCTGACACACAGACAACCATTCACACTCACATTCACACCTACGCTCAATTTAGAGTCACCAGTTAACCTAACCTGCATGTCTTTGGACTGTGGGGGAAACCGGAGCACCCGGAGGAAACCCACGCGGACATGGGGAGAACATGCAAACTCCACACAGAAAGGCCCTCGCCGGCCCCGGGGCTCGAACCCAGGACCTTCTTGCTGTGAGGCGACAGCGCTAACCACTACACCACCGTGCCGCCCCACATCTAACACTTATTATCTTCAATATCAAAAGGCTTGACTAAATAAACTTGGTTGTTTATTGTAGCCCTGTGATAGCTCTATTTACCATGCAAAAAAGAAATTTGGTGATAACGTTATTTTTGGCGAATGTATGGCAATATATGTCATATTTAGCAAAATTACTCGTGTCATTTAGAAAAAGTGCTTTTTTGACCACAGGTAGCTCCAAAAGGGATGCACTTAAATCATTCTTTATACCATAAAACACACATTTGGTTCCATATCATTGGAAACATAGTGAAGTTTTAATGTTGAATGCCAGTAAGTTTTCAGACTATTTTGATCAAATTAGTATGGAATTGTGTCAAAAAAATGTCCTCTCCGAGACAGCTAATTTTTCAATATAAAATCTCATCTCATCTCATTATCTCTAGCCGCTTTATCCTTCTACAGGGTCGCAGGCAAGCTGGAGCCTATCCCAGCTGACTACGGGCGAAAGGCGGGGTACACCCTGGACAAGTCACCGGGTCATCACAGGGCTGACACATAGACACAGACAACCATTCACACTCACATTCACACCTACGGTCAATTTAGAGTCACCAGTTAACCTAACCTGCATGTCTTTGGACTGTGGGGGAAACCGGAGCACCCGGAGGAAACCCATGCGGACACGGGGAGAACATGCAAACTCCACACAGAAAGGCCCTCACCAGCCCCGGGGCTCGAACCCAGGACCTTCTTGCTGTGAGGCGACAGCGCTAACCACTACACCACCGTGCCGCCCTCAATATAAAATAACATATCTAAAATGATTATTTTCATCCTAAAATGTGGTCAAGATATTGGGACATAAATATTAGAGACAACTAACACAAAGCTTACAGCCTTATATTTAAAAGCACTATGGAAGTAGTGGATTCTGAATTGTCAAAAAAAAAAAAATGTCCTCCATACACATATGTCAAAAAATTACCTGAAATCTGTTCTTTAACTTGTCCTTCACTTAAAAACTGGTACAAGAACCAGTTTGAATCGATTTGAATTTTGGACCCCTGTGACACAAACTTTGTACCCTGATTGTAAAACAACCCATAATTATGTTCCCTCGAGCTTAAAACAGCTTGGACCTACAAATAAAAACAAAACTGTTGCTATCTGGAAAGCTGTTCTAAATTCCAGCTAATCTGTCTGATCCAGACTGGAACCATTAGTGATCTACTGGAAGGAATTTCTTTCAGGGATGAGGCAAGTCGAATAAGCAAAAAACTAGACCCAACTAATCGCATCTGATCCCTCATAGTGTATCTATCGGTAGCTCTGGGATCTTTCTTCAGTTTAGGAAACGCACTGAGTGAAAAGAGAGAGAGAGAGAGAGAGAGAGATTATTGGTCATCTTTAAGCACAAATAAATCCTGCTGAATCCGCGTTCACAAGCAGCTCAAGGCTTTCGATCAGGAGAGGACAGTGTGCTGATGGTCTCTATGGTAACGGACACAAGGAGCGATTAGCTTTGTCTGGATGCTGCAAGTGGATAACCTGAGAGTGGGACTCCTGCACCTGGGAAGGACTCGGTGCTTCAGCAGCCCGAGAAAACCAACCGATTTAGACCCTGCTGTCGGTTTATCGGTCGGTCATTTTAAACATGATAAGTTTGGAGATGCGGCCAGTCTGCTAATGACAACACGGCAGGGTTTATAGTTTTGTTCATCGTGCGGTGTGTGTGTGTGTGTGGATGATGTAGCGGGTTGTTTTCTGGGCCGCGGCGTCTCTTTCTGGAAGCGTCACCCGAACCGGCGATGCCTCGACTGCACCGGGACTGACTCCCAGCCTCACGAACATGCTGCCGGGGTCGATTCAGATCACAGGAGAGGCGCTGTCCGGGGCGGAAATCCGGGACATTTGCGACAGTCTGAAGGAGAACAGTGTGCGGCTGCTGTCGGTGCGGGGCTGCCAGCTGTCGGACCGGGACTTCGGGCGCGTGTGCCGCGGGGTGTCCGAGTCTCGCTCGCTCGCGCAGCTCAACCTGAACCTGGGCGTGGTGTCGAGCAGCGGCCGCGCGAAGCAGCTCGCCGAGGCGCTCACAGCCAACAGGTCCATACAGACACTATTGTAAGTACAGCATTCCAGTTATTATTCCAGACGCGGACAAACTACCCAACTTCAGTCAAACTACAGACTCCACTGCTCGAATGCTGCCTCAGCACAAGTGAAACGTAGAATATCGACTTGGTCTAGAAGAACGACCCAAAAAGCGAATTAAATCTTCCTGGTGTCTAATTTGCACCCTAAACTTGAATAAAACGGTTAAAATATACTGGTTTGCCCAATTTCCGAAGATTTGTTTATATCTCACTTATGCGCGCTTTCACCGCCAGGGGGCGTCATGACGTCATTTAAGCCAAACAGACCGGGAGCAGCTGTGTTTACACCTGCGAACCGCGCACGTGTCCGGGCTTTGGCCGTGAGAGCAATAGCGATTTTGAAGTAGGAACTCAACAAATTAAATATCGAGAGGTGAAACCATATGAGCCTATGGCGGTGAATGCGGCTCACTGGTTTGACCGTGCGGCCTCGGAATCGGACAGCGACTCGGCCGACTCTGATCGCGGTGACCCCGGACCTCAACAAGACTCGCGCCCAAACGATTTATCCTGGGAGTTATGATAAATTCCTACTTTCGTCATAATAGTAAATAAGAGCCCTTTTGAAGAATAATTAAACCGCCCTCCCTAGTGGATATGGGGAACGATTACTGGACAGCGCGCCGGTAGGCCACATTAGCCTGCCATCCGCGGCATTATACTATCTATAGCCGACTCTAAGCGAGGAAATATCCCTCTGTCTCATTTCCACAATGATTGTACAGGATCCCTCAGGATTCTTCACAAGTCAATTGCAAGCAAAGGTAAAAATATTTACCTCCAGTCTTCTCCTTTTTCGGAAAAAGCCAACCCACTCGCTCCGCCTCTTCTCCTTTTTCGGAAAAAGCCAACCCACTCGCTCCGCCTCTTCTCCTTTTTCGGAAAAAGCCAACCCACTCGCTCCGCCTCTTCTCCTTTTTCGGAAAAAGCCAACCCACTCGCTCCGCCTCTTCTCCTTTTTCGGAAAAAGCCAACCCACTCGCTCCGCCTCTTCTCTTTCGGAAAAAGCCAACCCACTCGCTCCGCCTATTTTCCTTTTTCGGAAAAAGCCAACCCACTCGCTCCGCCTATTTTCCTTTTTCGGAAAAAGCCAACCCACTCGCTCCGCCTCTTCTCCTTTTTTGGAAAAAGCCAACCCACTCGCTCCGCCTCTTCTCCTTTTTCGGAAAAAGCCAACCCTCTCGCCCCGCCTCTCCTCCTCTTTCGGGAAAAGCCAACCCACTTGCTCCGCCTCTTCTCTTTCGGAAAAAGCCAACCCACTCGCTCCGCCTCTTCTCCTTTTTCGGAAAAAGCCAACCCACTCGCTCCGCCTCTTCTCCTTTTTCGGGAAAAAGCCAACCCACTCGCTCCGCCTCTTCTCCTTTTTCGGGAAAAAGCCAACCCACTCGCTCCGCCCCTTCTTTTTCGGGAAAAAGCCAACCCACTCGCTCCGCCTCTTCTCCTTTTAAAGGGAAAAAGCCAACCCACTCGCTCCGCCCCTTCTTTTTTGGGGAAAAAGTCAACCCACTCGCTCCGCCTCTTCTCCTTTTAAAGGGAAAAAGCCAACCCACGCGCTCCGCCTCTTCTTTTTCGGGAAAAAGCCAACCCACTCGCTCCGCCTCTTCTGCTCTTTTGGAAAAAGCCAATTCACTCCACCTCTTCTCCTCTCTCGGAAAAAGATAAAAATTTCTTCCTGAACCGGTCCCGTCGTTAAAGTTCACTGCACAACAATGAGGCATGGTTTTTCTTTGGAAATTCCCGAACACACATCTGCACTCAAGCTGAACGGCAAGGCAAGTAAACGGGAGTGGACTCAACTCAAGCAGTTTGTTTGTCTTGAATGACATCACGTGTCGAGTGGTCACGAAATTCGCCGCAATCCACACTCTTATTTTAATTATTACTTATTAACAATACTTCTTGGGACCAGAAGAAAATTACAGAGGGTTTAACATATAAAGCTTCTAATGTGCATAAATTGAAAACCGTTGCCTATGATCTTTAATTCCCAAGCTCTCTACATGTGCTGTCCCTCTGATGTGCTCGTTCCTTATCCTGTCCAACCTCATCACTCCCATCGCAAACCTTAACATCCTCAACTTCGCCACCTCCGCCTCCTGTCTCTTCGTTAAGGGTACGGTCTCCAATCCATACATCACAGCTGGTCTCACTACTCTCTTATACATCTTACCTTTCACTTTTGCTGGGACTTTCCTATCACAAATGACTCCCGAAATCCTTCTCCAACTGCTCCACCCTGCCTGCACTCTCTCACCTCACCATCGCAGCCCCCATTTTCCTGCACAGTTGACCCCAGGTACTTGAATTCACCAACTTTCTTTACGTCTACTCCTCGCATCTTCGCTACACTCTCATCCCCATTCTCATTGATGCACATGTATTCTGTTTTGCTACTGCTCACCTTCATTCCTCTTCGTTCCAATGCATCCCTCCATCTCTCCAAACCCAACTCAACCTCCTTTCCACTTTCACCACACATCACGATATCATCCGCAAACATCATGTTCCATGGTGACTCTTGCCTCACTTTGTCCGTCAAGCTATCCATCACTATGGCAAACAAGAAAGGACTCAAAATAGGAACTGTATATTATACAAAACTAAAATCACTAAGAATACCTGGACTATATTTGATTAATTCCTTGTATGATGTGTCCTCTGTCCGTCTCTCTGTGTTCCTCGCTCCCTCACAGCCTGCATGGAAGCCCTCTTTTAGATGCAGGGTTGGTCACTCTGAACACAGCGCTGTCAACTCACCCCTCTCTGGTGTCCTTGGACCTGGGAGATTGTATGCTGGGCGATGAGGCGATTCAGCTGATTTGTGGCATGTTGCCTCCAGATGGGGCCAAATCTGGTAAAATTTTATATTACCCTTGGAAAAAAAATATAACACAATAAAACACATTTAAGTTTTCAGCTATGTACAGTATTAAATTCACTTGGAGAACGATTGAGTATTCAGTGTCGGATTAAAATGAAAACTTTTTTTTTTCTTGCCGTATTTTATTCTTTGATAAAAAGTTGACTTTCCAGATTTTTTTTTAATGTCGTTGCTGTTTTCGATTAATATTTTTGTTCTTCAGGTCTCCGAGAGTTGACACTAAGTGCAAACCCAGCAATCACCACTAAAGGCTGGGCTCGCCTAGCAATCGCAGTGGCTCATAGCTCACAGCTGCGGGTCCTTAATCTGGACTACAATCCCTTAGGTAAGCGTTCTTGAATATGCTGGACAAATTCCGTATCAGGTCATACTTTACGGATGACTTACACGCCCAAAAAAAGGAAAAAAAAAAGAAAATATGGTTTAATGTATCGAGCATGACGTGTAATAAGAGTACAGTAAACCAAATAACTTAAAACCTATATAATATTGCAAAAAAGGATGTGGACGCATGACCATCACACTCATTGCCGAATGGGCAAATTCCCTTTCCCGTGCTCCAAAATCGAGTGGAAATCCTTTGCGGACGAGTGGAGGTTATTGTAACAGCAAAGGAGGGAATAAATCTGGAATGTTCAACAAACACACGTACCTTTATGCTGGTCAGGTTTCTCCATCCTGTTGGCCATGTAGTTTATTTCCAGACTTTGTTTACTAACTTCAAGCTTGAAATAGTCTTGTCAGATAATTTTGCTCATTTGAAGCATTTATCTTCAGAAAAACGCTATCTGCCCTGTTCTGCATACACGAGCTCACAGGTGCTCACAATTGGCGACTGGCCAACGTCTCTGTGATGGACAGGGGAGAGGATGAGATCCCTCCCACCTAGAGAGCATGACCAATTTTTTTTTTTGCTCTCTTGGACTCCCAGCTATGGATGACTGTGGCATTATTGGGATTTGAACTTGCAGTCTTCTAACAATCAGACGAATGCCTTTCTGTTGTCACTTTGGAGCCAGGAATGCCAGTTTTAGTATTAAAACTATAATTCAGCTTTACTTATTCATTTTAAGCCTAGGTCACAACCGGCCGTACGTGCTCCTACGGCCGGTCTACGTGCAAAAAACGCACGGAGGGCGCGTGTGTGACGTGCTGATTTTCGAGCCATAGACCGGCCGCAGAGGTTCTTTGTCATATCAAAAACTCTACAGGCGCTTACGTTTTTTTCAGGTTGCAAGACAAACTTACGGCCAACGTACGTCTTTCTCCACGAACAAAAAAACTGCAGGGATTTGGGAAACGCCAAAAAATCGTACGTCCGGTTGTGACCTAGGCTTAACTGTGAGCTGGCCTAGTGGTTAGCGTGTCCGCATCTCGATTGGGAGATCGTGAGTTCTACTCGCGGTCGGGTCATAAAAATGGTGCATGCTGATGTCTGGCAAGACACGCTGCAATCCAGATGCGAGTGGGGAGTCAAACTCTTGCGGTGACCAGAGGACTGGCCCCTCACTGTAACCCTAGCTGTATGGAGCACTTGCATGTGACGTCACAGCCGATCCAGATTGTGACAGACGCCATCTTGTCGGTCAAACGCCATATTCCGCCTTCTACTTCTGGTTCTACTTCTACCTTTTCTTCTGGAAAACCCTACTATATACAATTCTACTACAACGGCTGCGGCTACAAGCTCTCCCTACCTGTGCACGTTTATGTTTTTTGTGTGTATTTTTGCGTGTTGTTCGTCTGTACCGGACTTCAATATCCACTACAACCGTATGGACTTACTGGACATTGGTTTCCAGCAGAAAATGACGGTTTGTAGCGATTTCCATCGCATGCACAACATTCCGGACGAGATAGCGAGACCAGCGGGGTCTCCGTGGATTGTTATTGGAAGCAAAGCGAAGGAGGTGGTGCCGGGAGCGGAAGCAAAAGCGAGGCTGCAGAGCCGGCCTGTTGACTAAGCTCAGAAAACAGCCACTCAAACCTCCACTGCCAAGTCTCTACCTCTCCAACGCCAGATCCATGGTAAACAAGACGGACGATTTGGAATTACAGCTGGAATTACCTTATTCTATTCTATAATCGGCTGGTCAGTGCTATACTCAATACTTAAGTGACTTACCCATCCAATGAGGATTCTTGTTTACAAGATGCCACATCTGAGTCGCTGACAAATCCTGAATTTCTGTAGAGATAACTGTCCAGAGATTTATAGGCACGCAGTGCTTCACCACTGAACAGCGAGGGAAAGTTAATGAGGTAATTATACACGTCCGGGTATTCCGCTGACAGTTCAAAATCCGGTCGTGAAAACTCCGTCCGGTAAGCCATAAGGGTCACAAATCTGTAGATCGTTTATTTTAGACATATCTAGTTATCTGTTCATTAGAAAAATGAGCCGTGTAGCCCGTCGGTTGAAATTGATCCATTCTGTACACGAGTGCAGCAGTATTCAGCGGTGTTTTTGACCGACAAGATGGCGGTTGTGTACTTTCCGGTCACGTGACTGCAAGATCTCTATAGGCGAGAGGTCGAGGGCTATGGAAACGGAGATTGGTGCCACCCGATGCACCTTAAGTACTGGGATGGGAGACTGCCTGGGAAGACCAGGGCATGGCACGAGAAGGACTTTCGACTTGATTCAGTTTAGTATGTTGAATTTCATGTTAAACCTTAAAGCATGATGCAGCATTGTTTTGTGAACAGGTTTGAACCTGAAACAGCTGGTGCTGAATAATCCTGTTTTACTTTCAGTGATATTAATTTGCTCAAGAAAGTGCCAGAGTCGGGGTTTTTTTTCCCCCCCCTCTACATTAGAGATACAGAACTAGGGGTGGGTTTCCCAAAAGCCTCTTAACGCTAAGAGCATCTGAACTAGAAGAGAAAGTGTTCATTGTGCTGCTCGCGCTACCATTTAACGATGATCATTGTGTTACGATGCTTTCGGGAAACTCCGCACCGTTCTGTTAATCATGTATAAACAGAAATATTTAACAGCTTCTTGTTATTCGTGTTCACTTTCATTCCTACGTTGCTGTTAAATGTTGAACAGAATTGACATTGTAATAGTTATTTCATCTTCAAGCCAGTCACCTCGATATTCAGTACATGCTGCACATTAACGACCCCATGTGTTCTTGGTTTAGTTTCCGAGTGTTTTGCTGATCATCCTTTCCACAGAATGAATTTATCACCTTAGTGTTCAAACTGCTGCAGCAGTGCAGTGGTTGCAATTTTAGGACTCCAAAGCATTTCTCTCTGTCTCAGCTCTTTCTAAAATGTATTTCTTAGGGGACCAGATTGCTGGAATGCTGGCCGTTGCTGTGGCATCCAGCAGGACTCTGGAGGTTTTAGACTTGGAGGGAACGGGGCTCACAAATCAATCAGCACAGGTAAACAATACATTCGAGAATAGTCAGGAATAAACACTGACGGTGTGTAACCAGAATCAAAATTTGATGGAATTTAGAAACATGGATTCACTTTATATACCACAGTGACTCTGTCCATTTATTATTTTTTTAATATTAGCTTTGTGATCAATCCTAAAATTAATAAAATGAGTAAGAAAAAAAAAAAAAGATCTTTGCAAGTTAAAGAAAGGAGGGGGGAAAAAAAAAAAGATTGTGGAGCAGGGTAACCACAGCATTAACCAATTACTGTGGACCCATGGTATTTAAAAAACCAAAATCCCCAACTATATTATAAACGAAGTAGTCTCTTGACAACATAAGACAGGACGTGCAAGACTACGGCCGGAATTACATTTCAGGCATCCAAGGTTTAAGAGTGTGAGGATTGTTGCAATCCTAATTATTTAAAGCAGAAAAATAATAACTGAATATGGTAAATTTAAAAGAGCTAAGGTTGTCCACATTTAAATTCAGTTTATCAGAATGAATCTTCCAAATTCTTTGTAGTTTGAACAACAAAAGATTTCCGGTAGGTTGTAGTTTTACACTTGGGGACATTATACTGAACAACATTGCTGCTTGATGATCTGGTTGATCTCGAGCAGCGAGGAACATGTTGCACTGAAGGAGATACAGTTACTAGACCATGAGACATTTTAAAAAAAGAAATCCATCCCCGTGTCTGAAATCGCTCACTCATTCACTAGTCCCGGCTCATTATATAGGAGGACTAATACATAGTGAGCTCATTGGTAAAATGAAAAAACGCTTTCGGACACTAGTCCGTCACGCTGGTATTTACATCATTACTGTCGCACAATTAAAATGTGCCAGATCAGTCGGCTGGTGGGTTTTCAAAATAATAAAATGCATGCATGTGTTTTTGTGATAAATCCATATTATACTGAGCGCATTCCCCACATTAATCAATACAAAGTACCTGCATTAGGGTGCATCAGTTGCCCCCCTAAAAATGAAAAGTTCCTCCGATCATAATGCATTTTTGTTTTTATGTTCCTTTTGGTAAGAAAACACACTGGGTGAAATATTTTGACAAAATTCAAAAGTTTAATGGTGGCACCAGGAGCTCAAAGTTATGGAAAAAGCTGCTATTTTATGACTTTTATGACAATTTCGTAGCCTAGTAAACTAGACCCACCCGCCTAGCGGCCAAAAATATTTTTTGCCTAGCGAATGGGTCTAGCCTCGCACCATATAAACAAAAACACCCCGGGCATCAAATCGTGCCCGCCAATCACAACGCAAGGTGTTTGTTTGGATTCTTTGGGCAGGCTTTTGCAGGAGTGACGAGAAAGCGCAACAGGAAAGATGGCTACGGCTAGAGAACAGCGCGCGTTTGACTCCGCTTTGGAATCAGTTTTAGAAGAATTAGACTTGGAGTTTTCGTTGAAACATGAGCAGGAAGAGGCTCTCCGCTCATTCCTTTTCAAGAAGGACGTTTTCGCTGTTTTGCCGACCGGCTATGGCAAAAGTCTGATCTACCAGCTGCTCCGCTCGTAGCCAAAAGGATGGGGCTAGTTTGTGCAGTACGAAGAATTAATAAACAGCTTTGAAACATTACTTTTTGATTGTTTCTTCTTTTCCCGTCATTTTAAATTTAAGGGAAATTATTTCACCAAACATCACTAAATAAAAACTCAAAAACAGTTTAAGCAAACCCTTGAAAAACACTTGGAAAAAAAATGTGTATGTGGTACAGACTCCAAACTTGTGGTCATTATCTCCAAACTTCTTAATATCTAGAACCTGTTTATTAATTAATACGCATTTTGAAAAATTATTTAATTTCAAGGCCTCCCCCACTGCTTTCTGTCGCTCTGACTACGTCACGGTCACTGTTGCGCTGATTGGTCAGAGCGTTGGCCTATACGCACAGAGACAGTTTGAAAGACAGCGGTTTGTTCCTCCTACCCGCTTCGGAAATGTCTACGGATCGAGGCCAGACTAAATATTCATATTTAGTCTGGCTTGCCAGGCTAACAATTTCGATCACTTTTCATGAAATATTATGGCACCTTATAGAGTATACCAAATATCTTAGATACTGTAGACAGTATGTCTAGAATGTCTAAAAATATTTGGAGGTTTATTTTAGGGTGTCACTAGCATTATCGATCAATGTTATAACCCTGGTTTTAAGCTTGTCACCTATGCATATGCTAGCCCCTATTAAAGTTATAATGATGCTGGATTACCTGTTTTCAAGACAACTGAAGATACAAGTGAAATGTTAAGAAGCAAATTCTCAATGTCTATTTCCTATGTGGCCGTCTCAGATTTGGAACCATTACTCTGTCTTTTGCTACAACTTGCACAATGTTCTGGAATCTTTCTTCTATTGCGGCAGAACCAACTTTCTCATGGGCTAGTTCAACCCCACGCTCTGCCACATCATTTGTCACAACGAAGTTTGTGAGTGTTGCCTTTATCCTCTGGTAAGATGCCAAGCCATCCCATTGTGACACTGGTATTGAGAGCAGATGATCATCAAATATATCAAAAGCTGCAAAGAACAGCCACGAGTCTTCACCTATGAAGTTTTCCAGTTTGAGGGCCACAAGAAATCAATAAATGGAGTCCAACATTGTGATTCAAACCTTACACGAAAACATAAAATAAGCGTTTTTTGGCAAAAAATGAACCTCATGGTGCCACCATTAGACTTTTGAATATGGTCAAAAAATTTTACAGGATGTCTTTATTGGTGAAAAGGAACACCCAAACAAAAATGCATCAGATTTTATGAAAGTGAGGGCAACTGATGCACCCTAACCTGCATCTTTTTTTTTTTTTAAATCAAGGCTGAATACTTTGTTCTTTGCCGCTGCCTTTTATTAAATCAAATTTGACTTTTAATTTGATTTCTTTCAGCACAACCGCAATGCATGATGGGATATATCGCTTTGGTTAATGACCATCGGTTGTACGCTACTTTTCGTGATGCATTGTGGGATACTTTGAGTGCACTATATAGGGTGTAAATAATCCTCACTGACGTTTCGGACAGCGCTACAAAATGGCGTCTTCACTATATAGTGAGTAGGGAGCGATTTCAGACAGTCCATATCTCAATATTCGTGCCAACTGGTAATAAAATAACTTTATTCATGACACGTACACTTGTGAAATTCCTCTCTGCATTTAACCCATGTGAAGCAGTGAACACACACACATACCCAGAGCAGTGGGCAGTTGCGCTACAGTGCCCAGGCAGCAGTTGGGGTTTAGGTGCCTTGCGCAAGGGCACTTCAGCCCAAGGCCACCCCATGTTAACCTAACTGCATGTCTCCGGACTGTGGAGGAAACCCACACAGACGGACACAGAGAGAACATGCAAACTCCACACAGAAAGGCCCCCATCAGCTACTGGACTCGAACCCAGAACCTTCTTGCTGTGAGGTGACCGCGCTAACCACTACACCACCATGCCGCCCAATAGGAAGTAGATGTAAAACTTTTAAGCCATCACGATATGACCTTGAACCCAAAAATGGCAATTTTAGGATGTACTTAGTGGCATGCCTCTTTGTGCGTTCTATTCTAGAAATAATTTCTGTCATGTTATATTTCTCTACTTCCATAAACTTCTACATTTGCAGTCAGACCGCATATTAGGGGCTACAGTTTTCCTTGCATATGCTCGGTCCTTCTTTAAAGGAACAGTCCACCGTACTTCCATAATGAAATATGCTCTTATCTGAATTGAGACGAGCTGATCCGTACCTCTCCGAGCTTTGCGTGACCTCCCAGTCAGTCAGACGCGCTGTCACTCCTGTTAGCAATGTAGCTAGGCTCAGCATGGCCAATGGTATTTTTTGGGGCTGTAGTTAGACGTGACCAAACTCTTCCGCGTTTTTCCTGTTTACATAGGTTTATATGACCAGTGACATGAAACAAGTTCAGTTAAAAAAATTGAAACGTAGCGATTTTCTATGCTATGGAAAGTCCGCACTATAATGACAGGCGTACTAACACCTTCTGTGCGCTTCGACAGCGCATTGATACGGAGCTCAGATATCAATGCGCTGCCGAAGCGCGCAGAAGGTGTTAGTACGCCTGTCATTATAGTGCAAATATTAACTGAACTTGTTTCATATCACTGGTCATATAAACCTATGTAAACAGGAAAAACGCAGAAGAGTTTGGTCGCATCTAACTACAGCCCCAAAAAATACCATTGGCCATGCTGAGCCTAGCTACATTGCTAACAGGAGTGACAGCGCGTCTGACTGACTGGGAGGTCGCGCAAAGCTCGGAGAGGTACGGAGCAGCTCGTCTCAATTCAGATAAGAGCATATTTCATTATGGAAGTACGGTGGACTGTTCCTTTAACTTCTTGCTTCTGTAACAGGGTTAAAAGCGATCTTAGATGAAATGTGAATTCTCCCAAAATTATTTAAGCAGCATATTTGAATTCTAATAATTTTTTTAAATACAGTAAAATATGATGACCACAGCCTGCTATGATACAACCAACAGGCGTTTATCTTTAACACGCTCTTCTACCTTGCTGGAGAATTTCTGTGCAGTTGCCAAGCTTATTTCTCAAACAGTAAAGGATATCACGTGTCCAGAATAAAAGCTGAGCAAAAGAGAGAGAAGAAAACCTCCTTCTGTTTGACTTGAACAACAGGCAGATCATTACTATGTCTTTGCAGCGGGGTTAATCACCACACTGTTACTGTGCCCGTCGCACGTCCCCTTGGCAATTACTGAAAAAGCATACGTTAATAAAAATGCCCTGTAACCTGCCGCTAACCCTGGCTACATCAGCGAACATTACTGCGACCAGCTAATGTTGGTGCATCTTGGCAAGCAAGATTAGGACTAGATTGCGTTTTATAAGCCACCAATTGCCCACACAAGCCTCCCACAACAAAAGTACCACAGTGACTTCTGAATGCTGAACATAACGGACGGTCCATTAGGTATGTGGTCAAATCTACAGAGTCCTCCTCAGCTGCTCTGAGGTCAGTTGAGCACCTTCCAGAAATACCACGGTCCAGACCCCTAAGTGACCTTTAATCATTCCGAGTTATAGCCATGACCTGACGTTACAGCTTTCATCTCTGTAGGACGAATAAGCTTTTTGCAAATGTGATATTATAAAAAGTATGGAGTGGAAATGACAAAGTATTAGTCACTGCAATCCAATCTTTAGCCGTTACACATCAACAGCTCACCAGCTTTAAATTCTCGTCCAATGCAGCCTGACTGCTGAGCATTCACTTGTATTTATTATACCAACTCTCCACGCTGTTCTGTTCTCTGTTACACACAATATTCCTTAACACACACACACACACACACGCACGCACCCATTTAATACACATTCTTTTTTCCCCCTCAAATTGAGACGTAAAATTGAAGATACTTTTTCATTGAAATGAAACACATTATACCGTATTTGTGTATCTGGGTGTTTGAAGGTAACTTCTAATTCTTAGCCCCCTGGCGTATAACGCGGGGGGATATAGCTATCGCTCTGTCTGTCTATAAACAGTTTAGTTTCTGAAGCATAACTCAAACTGTTCGGAATTTTTTTCACGAAACTTAACATAACTGTCAAGTGACTACAGAAGTTGTACCTTTTGACATTTGTGATTTTTATTTTTTCCGTATTTCCATGGCAACCGATTCAACTTAGGAAAATTTGGAGTGGGGTTTCATGTGGGGGCCGGGGGGGGGGATATATAATCTCCCGATGACTGACTTTTGTGTACATTAGTTACTGCTATGTGAAACACTGATGGCAACAGGAGACCCAAAATCGAAGTCTGAAATTGTGTAAATGGCTGCCAGCGAGAGATACACATGACTTACGTTTCCGATCCGAATTGTAATTTTGCATTATCGTAACATGGTTATAACACATTTTAGCAGGTTACAGTTTTAACATGATTCTGTATGGATGCATTTTAAAAGCAAATTTTCTTTATAAATTAGATAATGCTTCGATTGTTAAAAGCTGGTTTGATGATCCAGTCGGCCGTCCGGGGCAAAATGAATCGCGCAGGCTTTATCTAATTATTAAATAAGTAGGGATGGGCATATCGGCAAGATTACTATCAATTTTCTAGGGCATTATTTGAACTGGTGGTACAGTGGTCATCACTGTCGTCTTAAAATGTCAAACCTCATGGCCAAGTGGGGCCTTTCTGTGTGGAGTTTGCATGTTCTCCCAGTGCCTACGTGGGTTTCCTCCCATAGTCCAAAGGCATGTGGATTAGGTCAACTGGCTCCTCGAAATTACCCATAGATATGAATGGTTGTTCGTCTCTACGTTAGCCCTGTGATAGACTGGCGACTTGCCCAAGGTGCCCAAGGCCTCTCACCTGAAGTCAGCTGGGATTGGCTCCAGCTTCCCCTGTGACCCTGACAGATAAGCGGTATAAATGATGGATGGATTATTTGAGCTGTTGCCTGCACATGCATGTAAAAACACCGAGTTAACACTTTAATCTCTGTAAAGCCAGTGTGTCCCATCATATTCCACATTTAGACTAAACATTTTAATAAAATTTTAGACGTCCTCACAAGGAGGCGAGTTACTTGTTTAATTAGTTGAGTTAATGGTTAATTAACAAATGTTAAAGGTTAACTCTTTATATGCAGTCAGTCAACTGTGAGAAAGTACAATAAACACTGACACAGGACTAAAAATTCTTTGCAGCAAGTCATCACAGACAGACAGACAGACAGGATACCATGATGTTCATGTGCACGATTGTGAACTGTAATTGCAATCCATTTGAGAAAAATAGTGAAAGGATGTATAGATGAGAACTAAAAAGCACTGAACAGGACAAATATTTCACATTTAAATGATATTTACTATTACCCATGTTTAAGCCATAACAATTCTCTCTACTTCACATCTAGCAGAGCTGCCAGCAGGTGATTAGTGATCTCACTGTGCTTTCTTTTTATCGACAGCTCATTCTCTATGATCAATAAAACCATTTTCTGCCACTGGGGGAAGAAAAAAATCCCCTCCATTTAAAAATACGCATGCATCCCTTGCCGGTCATCAGAGTCTCTCCCTGGCTAAAGCAAAAGGAGAGCACTGCTATTTGTTTTATTTGTCATATGGCAAAGCACACTCTGAGGAACAGTTACGACTTGTTCTACCATGACGAATAAAAATGATCCGCATCAAAAAACATTTGAGCAGTCACGAGCCTTCCAAAACTGAAAGTTTCAAGCCTGAAAGTTTCAAGGTCCGACTCGAATAGTATACCGTTTTTATGATCCAGTGCATTTGATCCATGTAGTGGCACTGTCTCTTTATGACGGATTCGTTTCTAAAGACTTCACTCCTCTATAGTGTGAGGATATTTATCTGATGAAATAACGTTCCAAAGGAGGTCGCTGATGAAACACAAATGAAAGTAATGAAATCACAGTCTTTGGCCACAAGAGGGGGTGTTGATAATGTTCATGGGAATGATGGGTAGATGCAGCAATTTGTGAAGACTTCCAGAAGATGTGTTGAACAAGTATCTGGGCGATTTAGTACAGTATAAAGCAAATGTAAACTTCTCAGTGAGCGTGGGCATCACTAGTGCCACCCTCTAGTGGTACTAGTAAACTCCACTAGAGGGCAACATTGTGCCCTGTTAATCCAGCTGCCAAACGGGTCTTTTGTGGAGATGCTCAGTCCTGCCATTCTTATAAGGCTTTCATACGTGTGCAACGCATGGGCTGCATGAGCAGGGCTTATGGACGCAACCACCACAATTCAAGATGGCGCACAATGCTTGGGAAGCTCGCACCTGCCCAAAGAAATGTCAGTTTGGAATTAGAGACCGACTGAATGATCTCAATTATTATATCAACCCGCAGACTCGGTGCTTTCAGTTCAATCAGGGTTAGTGTTTGGCTGTTTAATATGGGCTTCATGGTGCCATTTCACCCTTGATCTTTACTAAATATTTCACAGGTAGTAAATGAGACTCGGTGCTTTCAGTTCAATCAGGGTTAGTGTTTGGCTGTTTAATATGGGCTTCATGGTGCCATTTCACCCTTGATCTTTACTAAATATTTCACAGGTAGTAAATGAGAACCGCCTGAGAAAAATGAACCATCAGATGAGGCAAGGGTGTGTGTATGCATTTGTGAACTTGCTAGAGCAGAATGTTTACCTGGCCAAGGTTCAGAAGCACTCATTAATCAGCCAGGTGTTTGCTTTCATATATTGGAAATGAGCAGAGGAGTTTGTTTTATGTCCAATTTCCATTTCTTTTTAGAAGCAAAGCCAAGAACAAACCTACAGGATAAGACAAACCATAAGCTAAAAGGACTTAATGGCCAATGCAGATCTCTTACCCTCACTGCATTGCCTCATCATCTCTCCATCTCTTCACCCACCGTATGATGTACAGTGGTGCTTGAAAGTTTGTGAACCCTTTAGAATTTTCTGTATTTCTGCATAAATACGACCTAAAACATCATCAGATTTTCACACAAGTCCTAAAAGTAGCTAAAGAGAACCCAGTTAAACACGAGACAAAAATATTATACTTGGTTATTTATTTATTGAGGAAAGTGATCCAATATTACATATCTGTGAGTGGCAAAATTATGTGAACCTCTAGGATTAGCAGTTAATTTGAAGGTGAAATTAGAGTCAGGTGTTTTCAATCAATGGGATGGCAATCAGGTGTGAGTGGGCCCCGTTTTATTTACAGAACAGGGATCTATCAAAGTCTGAGCTTCACAACACATGTTTGTGGAAGTGTATCATGGCACGAACAAAGGAGATTTCTGAGGACCTCAGAAAAAGTGTTGTTGATGCTCATCAGGCTGGAAAAGATTACAAAACCATCTCTAAAGAGTTTGGACTCTATTAATCCACAGTCCGACAGATTGTGTACAAATGGAGGAAATTCAAGACCATTGTTACCCTCCCCAGGAGTGGTCGATCAACAAAGATCACTCCAAGAGCAAGGCGTGTAATAGTTGGCAAGGTCAGAAAGGACCCCAGGGTAACTTCTAAGCAACTGAAAGCCTCTATCACATTGGCTAATGTTAATGTTCATGAGTCCACCATCAGGAGAACACTGAACAACAATGGTGTGCATGGCAGGGTTGCAAAGAGAAAGCCACTGCTCTCCAAAAAGAACATTGCTGCTCGTCTGCAGTTTGCTAAAGATCATGTGGACAAGCCAGAAGGCTATTGGAAAAATGTTTTGTGGACGGATGAGACCAAAATAGAACTTTTTGGTTTAAATGAGAAGCAGTATGTTTGGAGAAAGGAAAACACTGCATTCCAGCATAAGAACCTTATCCCATCTGTGAAACATGGTGGTGGTAGTATCATGGTTTGGGCCTGTTTTGCTGCATCTGGGCCAGGACGGCTTGCCATCATTGATAGAATGATGAATTCTGAATTATACCAACAAATTCTAAAGGAAAATGTCAGGACATCTGTCCATGAACTGAATCTCAAGAGAAGGTGGGTCATGCAGCAAGACAACGACCCTAAGCACACAAGTCGTTCTACCAAAGAATGGTTAAAGAAGAATAAAGTTCATGTTTTGGAATGGCCAAGTCAAAGTCCTGACCTTAATCCAATCGAAATGTTGTGGAAGGACCTGAAGCGAGCAGTTCATGTGAGGAAACCCACCAACATCCCAGAGTTGAAGCTGTTCTGTACGGAGGAACGGGCTAAAATTCCTCCAAGCCGGTGTGCAGGACTGATCAACAGTTACCGCAAACATTTAGTTGCAGTTATTGCTGCACAAGGGGGTCACACCAGATACTGAAAGCAAAGGTTCACATACTTTTACCACTCATATGTAATATTGGATCATTTTCCTCAATAAATAAATGACCAAGTATAATATTTTTGTCTCATTTGTTTAACTGGGTTCTCTTTATCTACTTTTAGGACTTGTGAGAAAATCTGATGATGTTTTAGGTCATATTTATGCAGAAATATAGAAAATTCTAAAGGGTTCACAAACTTTCAAGCACCACTGTAAATACCAGTGTGCATTCTGTCTGCACCATCAGCTCCAGTATATCTCATCTCATCATCTCTAGCCACTTTATCCTGGCAAGCTGGAGCCTATCCCAGCTGACTACGGGCGAAAGGCGGGGTACACCCTGGACAAGTCGCCAGGTCATCACAGGCTCCAGTATATATTGAAATAATATTGGCTGGCGTTGAGTGGTCCATCAGATATATTCCATTCAGCTAGCGTGATCTTGAACGTGTCAAAGACAGAGTTCAGTATCATGCTAGCTGAATGGAATATATCTGACATGCCACAAAAAAAAAAAGCCAGCTATTATTATTCATGCACGGTCCTTTCAGGTGTTCAATGCATCATTCTTTTTCAAAGTTCTCTCAAAATCTTCCGTATTTAACGAAGCAAACCTGATGGCCATGTTTGTTTATAAATTGTCACAGTCGCTCGCTAGCGTGGAAGTTTTACATCTCCGTGTAACGTCTTGACAACCATGCAATATTGTAAACCATATTCAACGCTCATTCTCCACTGGGTAGAGTGATGTAATGCACGTCGGATAAGCGATATGATATTGCATGCTATCAAATCAACTGAATGAAACCCACTAGAAGGCAATAGAACACGTTTTTATTCCATCGAAAAAGTGGCTTGTATGTATGATGATTTCATAGATTTGATAGGACAGAACACAGGCTGAAACAGTTAAAGGGTTTGTGCACACGTCGGTGACTGTTCTGTTACTGTGGTACTAGGTCTTTCTGGACATGGTGGAGAACTACCCGACCTGTCTGCGTGTGCTGGTGCTGGCTGAGAACGCCATCAGCCCTGAGCTGCAGCAGCAGATCTCTGACCTCCTGTCTGAGGGTGAGGAGGACGAGGACAGGGACGCAGAAGCCCATGGCAGCTCAGTCACCATGCGAGAGAAACCCGCCTGGCTTCCCCACAGCAGTAAGGGCTGATCCCCCACACTGTCTTTCTTTCAGACTGAGCTAAACTCTCATTATCCCTCTCTCTCTTTCGGTGTGGAACTTTACAGGAGTCTGCCGCACTCTGAAGAACAGGAGTGTTGGTGTGTTTAGAGTAATACAAGGGTATCTGTAGCATTGCTTGTGCAATACTGTATAAGGACAAACGTGCACACTTTCTTTAGATAGCAGGGGGGTCCTGAAGGGTCACAGCACTGCAGAGCTTAGCACTCTACCTCTTTTAATACCTGTACTCTACCAAAAGCTCAAATTTATTGGAACAATATCACACAAGCTTAAACTGAATGTTGGCATGGCTGTGATCTGGTCGTAGTCAGTCATAGCCGGGCCGGTATTCAGAATAACCGCTCTACTACGAGTGTAATACGGACATCTCGGACACAACAAATGCCAAGCGCTCCGTTTTTACTTTTGCTCCGCTGGCAGAAATAAATCCTGAAGAAACAGCACTTGTTTTATAGCATGTTGGCTAGCTAGCTTATCCTGATTTTGTACATTCACGTGAAAGGTGCTTTCAAGTAAAAGTAGTGTCCGTTCTTTCTTCTCGTATTCAACTGAAGTGTTTTAAGCCAAAAGTTATATTCCTGAAAAGTATTGTTCGTCATATCTGTTGATGTCACTAAACACGGGCACTCTTGGAACGCTGCTCGACCAATCAGATTATCAGAACAGAACTAACTGTTGTAGATTTGTGGCTAGCGTACTTACTAGAACACCTGCCACTTGAAGTAAAGATTAGAATAGATAGGCTTAGTTACAAGACTTCATCATAGTCCTTATTTTTTAACGTTTCATCGAGTGTAGTCCATGGGATCGTTGTATTCCCATAATGCACTGTGAGCACACGTCAGTTGTAAAACTGCTCAACGGCTGTGAACAGAGCTGGGGCAGATAGAACAATGTTGGATTTACTAAACTTGATTACGAATGGACTAAATCTTCAACACTACATGTAGAAATTTGATTACAATACCCAGAATGATTTGTAGGGGATAATTGCACACTCCTGGGTTGATTGGAAAGGGCAGATATATTGAGTCGTAAAATGATTTACAGAGCCCTGGAGCAGACAAAATACAGTCGCCGCCCCCCCAGTATGTTCATCGGCATAATTTAGTTTATTGTGGAAACAAGATACAAAATCAGACTCACAATCAGTGTGCGCGCGCGCCTGCTGTACTTTGTGCTTTTAATGTGCTGTTTGGAGTTCCCAAACGAATAGAATTGTACTTACACTTTAGTTAATCTGGATAAACGGAGTTTAAGTAAGTGTAGTTCAGTGCTCATTACGGCGAGATCAACATCAGAGAAATACATCCAAAATCTCTGTGCAACATGGTGTACACTCTGCTTACGATAAATTGCTAAAAACGTATTGCAGAAGCCGATGAAGTCTTATAACTTAAACGAAACTACACAGTTATGTGAAAAAATAAGTGCATCCTGTGAAAACTTGTAGACTTCAACATATTTAAAGCAGCAAAAACATTTCACTCTCTTTGATACAGTGGCTACAGAGAAAGGTGATATACTTCAACAAACGACACACAAAATGGACATTTGGTAGTCAGTCATTTTCATAATTTAAAAAAAAAAAGTACACCCTTACATTTATTGCACTTTCAAGTCCATAAAATTCAGGCTTGTCGTACTCGAGTCCGACTCGTGCCCTAATTTTAAGGACTCGTGACTCGACTTGTGCATTAACTGCATTCAAACTTGTAAATTGAAGACGAGGACTCTGATTTTTTTTTTGTAACATGCCATAATAATTTGGCATAAGATATTTATATCTACGTTAATTTTTGTACTACCTTTGTGCAAGTGTGTCACATCTGCGCACCTTGGCACATGCATCAGATAGACTCTCGGGCGTGCTCCAGACAGCGTGCGCGCCATAAACGACTCACACCTGCACAGGATTAAGGCGCAATCAGCGCGCTGATGTTGCGAAGTATTGAGTTGCGTTGCTGACATTACTGAGCCTTATTTCCTTGTTTTAGTTTCCTGATCCCTGATTTCCTGTTTCTCGTCTTTGATTCTGCCGAGTCCGCGATAGCCTGTTTGTGTCTCGCTCGACCTATTGCCCGTTTCACCGTTTTGCAATTTTGCCTGCCGTTCTGGATTGTTTACCCGTCTTCACGTGTATTAATAAACACACCTACACTTACATCTGTCTCCCAACTATCTCTGACAGAATACTTCACACTCCCTAATAAAGAGAAGCACATTCACCTGTTCATACGTCATGTTCAGGAACAAACTAATGTTAATGGCGCTAAAACAGCCACCGTCAAATGGTGCGGTTGGAGTCTTGTTCTCGGACTCGACTCAATTTTTTTCAATGACCTGGACTTGATTCAGACTTGAACACTGGGGACTCGAGACTGGACTCAGACTCCAGGTTTAGTGACTCGACTACAACACTGAAAAAAATTGGACTCGGGGTGTTCCAGATTAGGTGCCATTGATTAGAACCTCCTGGAGGTTGAACCCACCCCATTTAAACCCAAAATCTAGGGTCTGGTGTTCTCTTTACTATTGAAGTGTGTGGTGTCATGATGCCAAGATCTAAAGAGCTCTCTAAGGACTTCAGAAAAAGGTTGTGGATGCCTATGAATCTGGTAAAGGATTTAAAAATCTCTAAATTGTTAGAAAAAAATAATCTACAAGTGGTGTAGATTTTAAACAACTGCCAGTTTGTCCAGGACTGGCTACTCTAGCAAATTCAGCCCCAGAGCAGACTGTTTGATGCTAAAAGTTGTTTCCAAGAACCCCAAAATCACATCACTGGATCTGCAGGTAACTCTTGCAGCAGTTGGTGTGAAAGTGCATACATCTACAGTACATTCAGAAAGAGATTGGACAAATTGGGCCTGCATGGGAGGCGTTCCATGGAAAAGCCTTTGCTGTCCAAAAGGAATGTGAAGGCAAGACTACAGTTTGCCAATGAACATCTAGGCAAAGACCAGGTCCTTTGGAATAACGTGCTCTGGACCAAGTCAAAGGCAGAGTTGTTTGGCTACAGTAATGGCCCTTTTCCACTACCCTTTTTCAGCTCACTTCAGCCGGACACGGCTCGCGTTTCGACTATCTCAAAACAGCACGACTCAGCTCGCTTCAGCCCTGCTTAGCCCCTAAAACTCGCACCGTTTTGGAGTGGGGCTGAAGCGAGCCAAACCGAGCTGAGTGAGGCTGGGGGCGTGAGCAGACACTCCCCTGTGCACTGATTGGTGAGGAGGAGTGTCCTCACACGCCCTGCGAGCACGCTGGGATCTGTAAACACCGTAAACCCGGAAGAATTATGAGAATTTCTGAAGCCTTATGCGCCTCGCCTCATCTATACGCTCTTGCCAGTATCTGTTGGCGTTGTCGGTGACAACAAGCCACAGCACCAAGACCAGCAACACTAACGACTCCATGTCCTCCATGTTTATTGTTTACTATCCAGGTCGTGAGACTACCGCTTAAAAGATCACTGATGTCACTGTTTGTGCCGCTTAACGACATCACGTGACGTCCACCCACTTTCGCTAACTCCACCCAATGTGTCCACCCACTTCCAGCCAGCACGGTTCAGCGCGGTGGTAGTCGAAATGCAACTCCAACAGCCCCGCTCAGCTCGACTCAGCACGGCACGGCTCAGCCCGACTCAGCCGCGTTTGTAGTGGAAAAGCGGCATAAGAGTACACGTGGCGCAGACCAAAGACGGCTTTTCAAGAGAAGAACCTCATTATCAGGTGTGAAGCATGGTGGTGGAAATCTTATGGTGTGAGGTTGCTTCATTGCCTCAGGGACTGTGAAGTCTGAATCATAGAGTGCTTGAAGATAACGTGAGGCCATCTGTTCAAAAGGACCTTAACAAGATAACGATCCGAAGCACACGAGCAAATCCAATAAGGAATGGCTCAAAAAGAAGAGTGGCCCCGTCAAAGCCCAGATTTAAACCTCAGTGAAATGTTGTGGGGAGATTTAGAAAGGGCAGAACATGCAAGAAAACCCTCAACCACCTTGCAACTGAAGGAATTTTGCAGGAAGAGTGGTCAAAAAATGTTGATGCTGATGTCAGAGACTGGTGGATGGTTATGCAAAACACTGACAAGCTATTTCTGTTAAAGTGCATATTCTGGACCAATTTTGTGTTTTGTTTTTTTTTTTTATATATGAAAGTATGTCCCTTTACACACACATCCAGAAGGGTAATTTTGCACAAGGCCATCTGTCTTCAGCAGAAAAAAATAAAACGCGTCTGGAAAAATCCCAAGGGAGTCTGGAGCCAGATTCGTGACGTCACCTGCGGAAGCGCCAGCAGGCTGCAGAAGCTTTGCACGGTTTCAGTGCACAGCCTGTGTAGACCAAGCGCTCCCGTTTCTCTCTCATTGTCCGGTCTTTTGGGAAACGATGAGTACTAATCCCATCAAGATTGGTGTTGCTACACCCTCGTATGATACATCTGTTAACCATTTTAATAATTACGTGATAACGTTGAAGAAATTTGCAGAAAACCACCAGGTCGTTTTCTCGTAAACAAACCAGCGCTGACGTAGGATTCAGAGGGAGGCGTCCCGCACGCGACGTCACGAAAATCAATGTTTCCCGGGGAATCCAAATGCCAAGTTTTTTCAGAGGCGGACTAATTCGCCTCAAATGGCTCGATTTCAACTGAATTTTTCTGGTATTGCGCAAGGTAAAAAAAATTGCAGAGAATGTAGAATGTGACAGATATTTGACCAAAGTTCGCTATAAAATAGGAGAATTACATTGATCTTACCCGTGATATGCACTTCAAAGGGGCAATACTCGCTTCCAGAGTCAAAGGTGTACTTACTTTCTCCATAGAAAAATAGTACATTTGATATTTTTTGTTGAATAAATGATTAAGAAGGAAAATTGGCTCTTTCAGTCTGTTCAAGGAGATCAGCTTTAGCTGTAGGCAGTGCATCAGAGAGTGAAATGTTTGCTTGTTTCAAAACATGTTGAGAAAAGTCTACAATTTCCATGGGCTGTACTTATTTTTCTTCACATCAGTAGGCGATTTATGAATGTGCACATTTTCTTTACACAAAAGGAAAAAGTAGTGAAAACAGACTCAATGTTATTAATTTGAGTGCAAAAAGTACAGAAAATCAAATTGCACAAAAACATGACCCGTCATTTTCATCGTCTTGTGATAAAACCTCAAGTACCCAGAATATCCAAGTCCAAACTTAGAAAGACTAAGCAGCTATTCAGCATCCCTTATGAATGAATGAACGAACTCATTTGTCATACACTAGTGTTTGGGGAAATACAGTGCTGAGCGTAAATGAGTGCACCCCCTTTGAAAAGTAACATTTTAAACAATATCTCAATGAACACAAATTTCCAAAATGTTGACAAGACAAAGTTTAATATAACATCTGTTTAACTTATAACGTGAAAGTAAGGTTAATAATATAACTTGGATTACACATTTTTTCAGTTTTACTCAAATTAGGGTGGTGCAAAAATGAGTACACCCCACAACAAAAACTACTACATCTAGTACTTTGTATGGCCTCCATGATTTTTAATGACAGCACCAAGTCTTCTAGGCATGGAATGAACAAGTTGGCGACATTTTGCAACATCAATCTTTTACCATTCTTCAACAATGGCCTCTTTTAGTGACTGGATGCTGGATGGAGAGTGATGCTCAACTTGTCTCTTCAGAATTCCCCATAGGTGTTCGATTGGGTTCAGATCAGGAGACATACTTGGCCACTGAATCACTTTCACCCTGTTCTTCTTCAGAAATCCAACAGTGGCCTTAGATGTGTGTTTAGTCATGTTGGAAAAGTGCACGACGACCAAGGGCACAGAGTGATGGCAGCATCTTCTCTTTCAGTATAGAGCAATACGTCTGACTCTGAATTCATGATGCCATCAGTGAAATGCAGCTCCCCGACACCAGCAGCACTCATGCAGCCCCACATAAGGACACTGCCACCACCATGTTTCACTGTAGGCACCACGCATTTTTCTTTGTATTCCTCACCTTTGCAACACCATACAGTTTTGAAGCCATCAGTTCCAAAAACATTTATCTTGGTCTCATCACTCCAGAGTATAGAGTCCCAGTAGTCTTCATCTTTGTCAGCATGGGCCCTGGCAAACTCTAGGTGGGCTTTTTTGTGCCTGGGCTTTAGGAGAGGCTTCTTTCGTGGACGGCATCCATGCGTGCCATTCCTCTGCAGTGTACGCCATATTGTGTCACAGGAAATAGTCACCCCAGTTTGGCTTTCTACTTCTTTAGATAACTGCAGTAAACTTGCACGCCGATTTTCTTCAACGCTTCTCATCAGAAGATGCTCCTGTCGAGGTGTTAACTTCCGTCGACATCTCTGTGAGATGGTTGCAGTTCCATCTTTCTTAAATTTTTGTACCACTTTTGCAACAGTATTCTGACTGATACGTAAAGCTTTGCTGATCTTGTAGCCTTCACCTTTGTGGTGGAAAGAAATTATTTTCCTTGGGGAATTCTGAAGAGACAAGTTGAGCATCACTCTCCATCCAGCATCCAGTCACTAAAAGAGGTCATTGTTGAAGAATGGTAAAAGATTGATGTTGTAAAATGTCACCAACTTGTTCATTCCATGCCTGGAAGACTTGGTGCTGTCATTAAAAATCATGGAGGCCATACAAAGTACTAGATGTAGCAGTTTTTGTTGTGGGGTGTACTCATTTTTGCACCACCCTAATTTGAGTAAAACTGAAAAATGTGTAATCTAAGTTTATATCATTAACCCTACTTTCACGTTATAAGTTAAACAGATGTTATATTAAACTTTGTCTTGTCAACATTTTGGAAATTGTTTGTGTTCATTGAGATATTGTTTAAAATGTTACTTTTCAAAGGGGGTGTACTCATTTACGCTCAGCACTGTATCCTCAATTCTGATTTTCTGTGCCGAGTTTCCCAAAAGCATCATAGCACAAAGATCATTGTTAAAGAAGAACTGAAGGCAAACTTATCAAAATTCTATTTCTCATTTTATTAAATATCGGAATGCATTTCTGACAGCTGTTTTGTCGCTGCTATAGCAAATTATGAGTGTTTGAAATACGCTATGTAATACCAGTCCATGTCAAAGCAATGGCCGTAAACGAGACTCGTTGAGACCTGTGCGAGACATCGTAGGACGGAAGTAAAACGTACAGCGGAAGTCAAAGCGACCGACATCTGCCAACGTTGTCAAAAGACGTGCGCGCCCTCTTTCGAATGCTGACGTAATCAAGCCGGAAGCTTTGTTTATTTTGATAGCGATCAGGAAAGTTTGAAAAAAGTAGGCAGTAATCGTCATTTAAACTCGTTTTTGTGCAATACTTCGTTTGGAAAACAGTTTTCAAAATGGTAACTGGCTGACACTTCACGTTTCGAAGGTGCGGATAAGCGATGCCTGCCGTGGACCAAACGAACTAAAATTCAACATGGCTAAAAACCGAGTAGGCCGATAAGTATAATATTTAATTGCCAGTACGAGTCACGATATAAGGTTACTAAAACCGAAAATGAATAACACGTTAATTAAGAAATAAAGCAAGTTTAAAAATGACTCCAGTTCTCCTTTAAATGGTAGAGCAAACATCACAGTGAACACTCTCTCTCTCTCGCCTAGTTAAGATGCTCTTAGCATTAAGAGGCTTTTGGGAAACCCACCCCTGATCCTTATCGAGGCCTGTTGAAGTCAGTGTGTTCGAAGAGCGTAAACTAATCTAATCTCTGCAGGTGTTTGGCTCTCCAGAACCCGAGTTTGAGACCCCTGCTTAGCTAGAGAGCTGCATCAGTATAAAAAAACGAGTATACGGTTAAACACGTAGCATTTAACTCCATGTACTCTGTGTGAAAATGAGTAGGAAGAGAAACTGTACTAGAGAACTGGAGCTGTCTTCTTTAGAATTGCAGTTTTTCAAACATTTACACGATGTCTCTGACCCTTCCAGACCCCAACTCCCAGATGGTCCTGACGTCCTCAGGACTGGGTGAGAGCTTTTTGGGAGAGACAGACTTGTGATAACTGGAGCTGCCTTTGGTTTTAGGTTTGCACTGCACGCCGCGACAGTCAGCCCACGAGTTAGCGTGCAGCCACTCTCAAAGCATGACGTGTAGCATTTAGTGGTAGACTGTTCAAAGCCGGCACAAAATAAAACAAACCCTCGACCACCAAGTGACTTATACACTATAGTGAATTATTTATTTGCCTGATGTACAATCTATTTATAAGCAACTATTTAAGCATCAGTGTTCTCTCGAGTAGATCAGCTAAGTTGTGATGGCCTGAATAAATCTATTTACATCTTTCTAAGTGCTGTGTCCTTTTCATAACTGTGTCCACTCTGTTTTATTGTCACCATCAAGATGAATGTTGCTGTTTGGCAAGTCAGCATTTCGGTCTCTTAATGGCTTGACCTTTAAAACTGCAGACGATCGGCTTGTAGCAAAACAGCAGCGCGTGAAGCTGAAGCTCCTTTAAAAGCAGTCTGTGGTTTAGTTTTCAGCACGACGTACACTCAAAGCATTTCTACTAGACATACTCGCAGTGCTTTTTCCAAAACATCTAAGATGATGAAATGCCTCCGATGAAGGCAGTTTCAGTGAATTACCGTATGCTGCTTTTCAAAGTCCTGTGAAAAAGCAGACGGTTTATATTACTCAGGAAAATTGCGAGCCATTTAAAGCGTTTCTGTCCTCCCTTGCTGTACCATGTTTACACACACGCACGAAAATGGTAAAGCAGTATGAAATGTAATAAGGTTTTTTTTTTCCCCTTTTTAAACTAGTGTGCTCGGAGTAGGAGGTTAAAAGGCTTAAAGAAGGAAAATAGTTGAAGTGTGGCTTTGCTGATTCATCGCTATGCCCCGAATGTAAGTTTTATTCATGAATGAGTCTGTAAAAGGTTTTTAGTCACGCAGGTCTTAATGCACGTCTAATCATCACGTCTCGGAGACTGGATTTGCATCGAGTTTGTGAAGATGCTTCATCCAAGAAGTGTCATAAACGGTAGGGAATCTATACTTAAAGACTGCATGTGATGTACGCTCATGAAATAGTCGTACATGAGCTGATCGTCGAGTTGGCTACAAAGCCATGTACGACAAGATTTATTATTTTTTATTCTATCCACATTCACTGGATTTTGAGAAATTCGCTCACTATCCGTTTTGAGTCAGTTGACACGCGTGTATGACCAGCAGTCTTCAGCAGAGCTCTCCATTCAGCACGGTCTTGAGTTGCCTCCTCTGCAATATTTCATAGCTTCAAGTCAGCACGGACAGATTCTTTCCAGCTTTTTCGAGGTCGGCTACAGTCGTTCGCTCCTTCAACTTCCATCTGTTGATCCAAGAATTACTGCGTTGGATGTGTTGAAACCAATGGAGACGATTGCATCTGAGGACAGTGTCGAGGCGACGGAGGTTCAGCATCCGCAGAAGAGAAGACATGCTAATTAGTGTTCCTCTTTTGACATTGCACAGCCATAAAAGCATGGCTCTTTCATAACGCTCAAGCCGGTTTTGGTCATCTCTTTGGAGTGCCCAACATTCAGAACCGTACAACATGGTGCTACGCACACAACTGCTGTATAGTTGACCATGGGTATGAAGTGAGACAGCTTTGCAGGTTAACAATGGCAGCAGTTCCCCAAGCAAAACGAGTTCTGATAATCGTTGCCAGTTCACAACCACCTCCTGGGCAGATACCATCACCAAGGTATACGAAGCTATCGACGACCTCTAGTTTGCTACCTGCCGACATTACCTCACTGCATGGTCTTGCATCAATCGGTCGCGCTCCTCCGAGACAACGCTGACGCTTGTAATCTGGGTTTTCAACTAACCTCCCCTGCGCATCTTTTGTGTACCCACATTTTGCAACCACGACAGAAAACTGAATTCTGGCCGACCCCTTTTCTGCGCACACCACGAGGGTATCTCATATCATCTCTAGCCGCTTTATCCTTCTACAGGGTCGCAGGCAAGCTGGAGCCTATCCCAGCTGACTACGGGCGAAAGGCGGGGTACACCCTGGACAAGTCGCCAGGTCATCACAGGGCTGACACATAGACACAGACAACCATTCACACTCACATTCACACCTACGGTCAATTTAGAGTCACCAGTTAACCTAACCTGCATGTCTTTGGACTGTGGGGGAAACCGGAGCACCCGGAGGAAACCCACGCGGACACGGGGAGAACATGCAAACTCCACACAGAAAGGCCCTCGCCGGCCACGGGGCTCGAACCCAGGACCTTCTTGCTGTGAGGCGACAGCGCTAACCACTACACCACCGTGCCGCCCACCACGAGGGTATTTTCCAGATATTCTCAGTGTGTTTAGGTCATTACCAGAGATCATGACTTTGGTCTTCCCCATGTTGACTTTCAGGCCCTTTGCCTCAAGACCAACCTTCCAGCATTTTGATGGCTTGACTGAGAAACAGCATTTTTACTTTTTGCAAATTCAACAAATAAAGGCTTTTATACAAAATGTCTGACAATCATCCCCGCTTAGACTGTAAACAAATCAGCGAAATAACAGGAGCAGTTTGTGAAAACGTGCGATTAATTCTTGAAAAAAAAATATTTTGGGGTTTTGAGTAGTTTTTATTTCATCCTCAGCTGGTTCAGCAACACGCTCCACCATTTTGTTTTTCCTCTCCTCTCGGTATATGAGCTGACTGGCTGCTCTACTTCTAGCACACGATTGCTCATATGCAGTGAATGTGGATAGAATAATATCGGATAAACATCAGGTAACTAAATGAATGCAGGTTCAATTGCCAGAAGACAGTGGAAGCTGATGGACACAGACAAAAAGTCTTTGATAAATGCTGGGGAAGATGCATGATCAATGAGACCCATATGGCCAAGGCTTTCAAGATGTAATAATGGGAAGTTTTCCCCATCTCGAATGCATGAACGTGGCATAAATTTCCACCAACTAACCAGAATCGACACCGACAGATGTTACCCCCCAGCAGCTAGAGAGCTGCAATTTATTTCCCGTAAACAGACGCAATCCTTCTTCACTCTAATTGTCAGTATGTCAAATGAATACACAAAAAACCTGCCTTCACTCGAGTGGTGTTTAGGGCTGTATATTAAAAAAAAAAAACAGATCAAGAGAAACAGTATTGCATTTTTCTTCCCCACGACCTCTGTCTCCATATTGCGGTACGCTGGCTTTTGTGTTCTGCTGCTGCAGTTTGATTAAGCAGCCCCCGAAGGACAAGGATCAGAGATGGAAGCAAACACCACTGCAGAAGAAACGCCTCCCTGCTGCCACCCGGCCCTTCAGCCAAGCAACCGCTAAACGAGCCAGACAACACTGGAGGGAGTGTTTTCATAATAAATGAGAGGCCTATGATCAATCTCCTGAGCTGCTAAGTGACCAAGACAAGCGGAAGGCAATTTTTCCAGTGTGTAATAGCGCCATGACTCCGCTCCCCACTAATCCCCCTCTGACAGGAGGCCTCTGTTAAAATAACTCAAAATGATCAAGTACCAATTGTATCACACAGTACTAAAGCACGAATCCAGAGAATGAACACATCGGCTGAACAAAATACAAGTAGAGATTTTCGTATAATTAGGAAGATACTGTTTGGTCCTGTAGGTAAGTTCAGGCTCGATACATTCTTCGGCTGAAATGGAAAGTTAACTTAGAGCTCTGTTCGACCACTTAGCTGGAGACCGGCTTTGCCATGCAGTAGAGCGCAAGCCACGGACGTTTAATCGGAGCCGTAAACAAATGAAGCTTTGTCCAATTTTAATCAGCTGCTTTGTATTCACCTCAAAAACAAACTGTTCAATCATGTAAAGCCGACCAATTTTAATAAAAGCTTCTCTAAACGTTGATATATACCGTGATATTAAATTGATATTTGAACATTTGATTTAAAGGAGAACTGAAGGCAAATTTTTTTTATCATCAAAATTCTATTTCTCATTTTATTAAATATCGGAACGCACTTTTGATCGCTATTTTGTCACTGCTACAGCAAGTTCTGAGGGTTTGAAATATGCTCTGTAATATATCAGTCCATACGTCAAAGCGACGGCCGTAAACGAGATTCGTCGAGACCTGTGCGAGACATCGTAGGACGGAAGTAAAACGTACAGCGGAAATCAAAGCGACCAACATCTGCCAACGTTGTCAAAAGACACGCGCGCCCTCTTTCGAATGCTGACGGGATCAAGACGGAAGTTTTGTTTGTTTTGGTAGCAATTGGAAAAGTTTGAAAAAAGTAGGCAGTAATCGTCATTTAAACTTGTTTTTGTGCAATACTTCGTTTGGAAAACAGTTTTCAAAATGTAATCTGTGGTTGGTAGAAGAGAGCAACTGGACTTGCTTGAAAAGTCTTGAAGACGTTTCGCCTCTCGTCCGAAAGGCATCCTGAGTTCTGTCTGTCTAATAGGGAGTATCCAGTATTTATCCTCTCATGGATCATCATAGAATCTGAATCAGAATGCTGATGGCTGCATTGTAGGTGGCTGATAGATGTCATAGACCCCCACCTCTGTTCAGTGATGGTCGTTCCAGGTTGACAAAAATGAACGATCCTCTCTGGCTAAGATGTCTGCCAGTTTTCTGGAAGTCCTCTCATACTCCCGCACCAGTCGAAGGGAACTCATCCCAAAGTGCGTAGAAACATATCTGTGAAGATTCTCAGTCATCCAGGTACATAGTAATCTGTGGTTGGTAGAAGAGAGCAACTGGACTTGCTTGAAATGGGATGAGTTCCCTTCGACTGGTGCGGGAGTATGACAGGACTTCCAGAAAACTGGCAGACATCTTAGCCAGAGAGGATCGTTCATTTTTGTCAACCTGGAACGACCATCACTGAACAGAGGTGGGTGTCTATGACATCTATCAGCCACCTACAATGCAGCCATCAGCATTCTGATTCGGATTCTATGATGATCCATGAGAGGATAAATACCTGATGCTCCCTATTAGACAGACAGAACTCAGGATGCCTTTCGGACGAGAGGCGAAACGTCTTCAAGACTTTTCAAGCAAGTCCAGTTGCTCTCTTCTACCAACCACAGATTACTATGTACCTGGATGACCGAGTATCTTCACAGATAAGGTTTCAAAATGGCAACTGGCTGACACTTCACGTTTCAAAGTCTCGCACAAGTCTCGTGAAGATCGCGCGGATAAGCGACGCCTGCCGCGGACCAAACAAACCAAATTCAACACGGCTAAAAACCGAATAGGCCGATAAGTATAATATTTAATTGCGATTAGTTGCCAATACGAGTCACGATACAAGGTTACTAAAACCGAAAATGTAATTGAAGAACACGTTAATTAAGAAATAAAGCAAGTTTAAAAATGACTTCAGTTCTGCTTTAAAAATTTGGATTTAAAAAAAAAAAAGACTGCTCATTTAACATTTCAGTAGCATTTCTACCCACGTCTCAGGTATTACATTGGAGACAGCCAGAGGCACATCACATCCAGGGACAAGATGATTATAAAATACAATCAAGACTCCAGCAATGACATGAATTATCAAAAAACAATCTAAATTTAGATTTAAAATAGGTTTATTTGTTTTAAAATATACATCAGTTTACAAATCAAGAAGAAAAAGTTAGTTGAGTATAACAGTCTTTTTTTTTGTAGATTTTTCCTCCTTTGTAAGGTTTTTTTTTTTACAGGAAGGAAAAAAAAAATCAATACAAGGTGTCACTACCTGACTATGAAAGCTTTACACAGTGTGATTTTAAATAAAGACATTGCACAGGAGTGTAACAGGGAACCAAACGAAAGAACCAAGACGCATGACTGAAGCACCATCTCTCTTCAGTGAAACCAAGGAAAGAGGAAAGACGATTTGTACACACCAATAACAAGCAAGCACATGGACACGGATTTTACACGAACAACCCATAGAGCGAAACAGAAGTGTGTTTGAAATGTGCCTGAGTCATTAACATGAAATCGATTGTTAATTTTGAGTAACCGTGTATTTGGGTGCAGGGACACCCTTTGGTATCTCAAACGTGTGTGAATATTTACAGAGCACAGCTTCATGCGAGAACCAACAGAAAAACACGCCACATCTGGAACATGAAAGTCACGTGACCATAATTGGAAAATAAAAGTAAAACACTGGAATTTAATTTATCCAAAAACAAGCCAACCAAAAAAACCTTGCAAGATCTAGTTCAGTTATTTGAATACCTTGTTCGCCATTTGAGGTGGCAGTATTCAAATACTCAACTCAAATCACTATTCATGGATTCGTTATGCCGCAAGTCCGTGGAAACTATGAAAAAAGAAAGAGTCAGGCAACGTTTTAATGCAGAGTGCAGCACAATCGTACAGCAGGACTACAAATTCTTCCAAGTGGGCCATTTTTTCCCCTCATGTACATGGTTCGATATGAAGCTTGTTGGATGAGAGAGAATATATTTTCCGATACCTAATCTGGTACGACTCCTTCAGCTTCAGTGGGCATTAATCATCAGGTACATCACGTTTGCAGATTAAGCCTATTTTACACCAAAAGTGACGCTGCAGTACAGTACAGTTTACCCCATCGCTGCTCTCACATGGAGCATTCACATACGTTTCGTTCACTAGTTTTTTTTATTAAATAGGCTGTAATATATGCAAAGATCTGTCCTGACATTCACAGGAACATGCATTACCAATTGTGCATGATCACAAACTTGATGAAATTGGTTTGTTCGGTCGGTAGGACTTTCAGAAAACGTGAAGAAGTTTAACAAATGCTGCTGCACTCAGGCTCAAGAAATGCTGTGCAGTTCACGTTTCTGTTCTTTACGTCAAACAACAAAGGGGGAAAAAAAAAATGTTCGCTTGCAGGACAAAATCTTTTCCCCTTTCCGAACAGATGAATACCCATCAGCTCTTACAGATAATCAAGTATTAAAATTAGACAGAAGGCACGTCCCTCATATCTAAGCTTTCCTACGCTGACAGGCTAAAGCGAGTTCAGGATCTAATGTGTAAATTAAAAAAAAAAAAACAGATGGAATTAGAATCTAAATATTATTCAAGTAAAACGTGACCGATTTTACCGTGCTGAAGGTTAAGGGGAGAGTAAGTGGCCGCTTCATGTTTAATACGTGCCTCCAAACGTGATTATAAAAAAAAAAAATCAGTTCTGACTTTTTTTGGTGAATATTTTGCTTGCATCACCTTCCAAGGGTCATCTTGGATCAAAGAAAGCAACTTTGACTCAATTATGAACTCAATTATACTAACGATAGGAACTCATTACACTTAACACAGCAGATGTTCAAGTCTATTTATACACCCACGACATTACAGAAACTCTTCATTCAGCTTGTGGAACCACATGAATGACACAAGTGCATGTTATCACCTTCCTCCCCCCCCCCCCATTTGCACAAACTTAAATATTTAAGAATGTCCATTTTTCATGTGCAAGACTCCGACACACTGTTCTTTGTCTCGCCGTCTCCTTGAAGGACCATGAAGCTATTTTCAAAGACATCAAATATTCAGCACAGGGGCTTGTTATAGCTCTAGTCATTATGGGCTCTTAGAGTTGCATATGGAGGAAAAAAAGATTGATGGGCCAGACGAGGAACAAAGTGTAAAGCGGAGGATGTGGGGAAATTAGAAATGTGGACATATTCTGTACGCAGGCCAGTCATGGGGGGGGACGACACGCTGAGGAACTCGGTGACCCTTTTACAAGAATATGCATTTTAAGCAGAAAAAAACCCAAAACCCTGATATGTCTTATGTATCATGTTTGTGCAATATACTGTAGAACAGGTGATTTAGATACTGCATGAGCAGACTGTCCAGGTTCACAATGAGCGCTTTGAATGTTCAATACTGCATGAAGTATCGAAGAGAAATGTCGAGAAACCCAACATCTACAACCCCGATTCCAAAAAAGTTGGGACAAAGTACAAATTGTAAATAAAAATGGAATGCAATAATTTACAAATCTCAAAAACTGATATTGTATTCACAATAGAACATAGACAACATATCAAATGTCGAAAGTGAGACATTTTGAAATTTCATGCCAAATATTGGCTCATTTGAAATTTCATGACCACAACACATCTCAAAAAAGTTGGGACAGGGGCAATAAGAGGCTGGAAAAGTTAAAGGTACAAAAAAGGAACAGCTGGAGGACCAAATTGCAACTCATTAGGTCAATTGGCAATAGGTCATTAACATGACTGGGTATAAAAAGAGCATCTTGGAGTGGCAGCGGCTCTCAGAAGTAAAGATGGGAAGAGGATCACCAGTCCCCCTAATTCTGCCCCGACAAATAGTGGAGCAATATCAGAAAGGAGTTCGACAGTGTAAAATTGCAAAGAGTTTGAACATATCATCATCTACAGTGCATAATATCATCAAAAGATTCAGAGAATCTGGAAGAATCTCTGTGCGTAAGGGTCAAGGCCGGAAAACCATACTGGGTGCCCGTGATCTTCGGGCCCTTAGACGGCACTGCATCACATACAGGCATGCTTCTGTATTGGAAATCACAAAATGGGCTCAGGAATATTTCCAGAGAACATTACCTGTGAACACAATTCACCGTGCCATCCGCCGTTGCCAGCTAAAACTATAGTTCAAAGAAGAAGCCGTATCTAAACATGATCCAGAAGCGCAGACGTCTTCTCTGGGCCAAGGCTCATTTAAAATGGACTGTGCCAAAGTGGAAAACTGTTCTGTGGTCAGACGAATCAAAATTTGAAGTTCTTTATGGAAATCAGGGACGCCGTGTCATTCGGACTAAAGAGGAGAAGGACGACCCGAGTTGTTATCAGCGCTCAGTTCAGAAGCCTGCATCTCTGATGGTATGGGGTTGCATTAGTGCGTGTGGCATGGGCAGCTTACACATCTGGAAAGACACCATCAATGCTGAAAGGTATATCCAGGTTCTAGAGCAACATATGCTCCCATCCAGACGACGTCTCTTTCAGGGAAGACCTTGCATTTTCCAACATGGCAATGCCAAACCACATACTGCATCAATTACAGCATCATGGCTGCGTAGAAGAAGGGTCCGGGTACTGAACTGGCCAGCCTGCAGTCCAGATCTTTCACCCAGAGAAAACATTCGGCGCATCATAAAACGGAAGATACGACAAAAAAGGCCTAAGACAGTTGAGCAACTAGAATCCTACATTAGACAAGAATGGGTTAACATTCCTATCCCTAAACTTGAGCAACTTGTCTCCTCAGTCCCCAGACGTTTACAGACTGTTGTAAAGAGAAAAGGGGATGTCTCACAGTGCTAAACATGGCCTTGTCCCAACTTTTTTGAGATGTGTTGTTGTCATGAAATTTAAAAATCACCTAATTTTTCTCTTTAAATGATACATTTTCTCAGTTTAAACATTTGATATGTCATCTATGTTCTATTCTGAATAAAATATGGAATTTTGAAACTTCCACATCATTGCATTCCGTTTTTATTTACAATTTGTACTTTGTCCCAACTTTTTTGGAATTGGGGTTGTACTTTTGAAAACATTAACAAAAAATACCACACTTCATGACTAGTTGACTTGTCATCGACCAGAAACTCGATCACCTTATTAACCTGGAGGTGTGAAAGGAACAAATTTAAGACGAAAAAGAAAATCGTCTCTCTTTTTGATGGATGCAACAAATAATTAACAATTATTCGCTGACGGTGAGGTTATTATTCACTGATATTCACTGAGCCTGAGGTGGCTCATAGTTTTAGTATAAATACACAGGTGATTTTCAACAAGGCAACCTTCAATAACGGCGCGGCACAAGCTTGTCTCACTTATCTACGCCGAGTCACATAAAATACTTTGTTTTGAAATAGATTTTTTTTAAATCAAAACTGCACCTTAGCTTTGAATAGTTTATCAAACTTCGTAGCTTCTTTAGAGCTTTTAGGAACACCAGTTTTTCACAATTTAATTCTTTCTTCACTTACAGTGACGACGCGATCGGCCGCCATTTTGCTGAGGTGATGATCAAGGAACAGTCAGAATCTCTCGACCAATCAGCGCACGCGATTTTCTATAATCACTAGGGCTGCACAATTATGGAAAAAATGATAATCACGATTATCTTGATCAAAATTGTAATCACGATTATTAATCACGATTATTCTTGATGTTAGGGAAATCACTTAAATTTTATTTCACTATATTCAAACAAACAATATGAACAGCTTTCAGTGCAGAATGAAATTTAAAAGAGAAATTCTGATTTCCAAATGACAAATAAATGAAATTTATCCAAGAAATTACCAAAGGATGAAGGAACTGAAAACTCAATTGCAACAATTACATAGCATTATACTGAGGCCTACAAGTTTTTAGCTAGAAAGACCAGCCTATCAACATGCTCTGGCTTTAAACATGAGCGAAGGCAGGTCACAGCATTGCCTCCAGTGCTAAATACGCTCAATCTGTTACCTACTCTCACGCTATCACCCCTTGCAGAAGATACCGCCAGTGTTGCCAGACACTGCTGACGTTTTCCAGCCCAAAATATGTTCAAATCCGCCAAAATGCACTTAAAACCGCCCAATCTGGCAACACTGGATACCGCTGCACTGAAGCTCTGCGCACTTGGCTTGCTTGCTTATTTAGGCGGAGTAATGAAACCTTACATGCGTCAGCTCGCCCCCTAATGGTTTGGCGGAGTACTGGTCAAAAAGTGCTTGATCAGATATGCAGCAGAGCTCACATTTTAAATGGAAACTAGACAGGGACACTCTAACGAGTGCAAACCCCGCCTTTTCCCTATTAAAATACATTGGGCGAAAATTTCGAAGTTCTGCCATGACCTTGACCTTTGACCTCCAAAATTTAATGGTTTCCTTCCTGGGTGATTGGCAACACATGTACAAAATTTGGTCCAAATCGATCCATTGGTTCTTGAGATATCTTGCAGACAGACAGACAGACAGATACACACACACACAGACTGACGCAGGTGAAAATAATAACCCCTCCGACTACTGTCGGCGGGGTTAATAAATCGCGATTTTCATTTAATTGTGGCAGCCAAAATCGCGATTTTCGATTAAATTCGATTAATTGTGCAGCCCTAATAATCACCTGCGTATTTATTTACACTAATCTCAAATAACGTTTGATTAATCCTGCCTAATACAAGAATTACCAAAAATTGGAGAGCTAATGCTTCGTGAAACAAAGTACTCAAGAGGCTCTCTCACGCAGCACTCTGTATGTAAATGTGTCTCAGTGTTGTAAAACCCAACCGTCCAACTGCAGAAAGCAGATCAAACATTTTCCCCCAGGAGCCCCACTTCCCCGTTTTTGATGTATATACTTAAGTGATGTGAACTTTTTAATGATAATTAAGTCAGACGTTGATTGATAGGTTTTTTTTTCCCTACATTACTGAACTTTAAAAAAAAATCATGGTAATTATTTTCCCTTGACAGAAAGCAAGAGCACCACATCAGCAGACCTTTAAATTAAAGAGCTCAAAACATCTGTGCAGCTGTCAATCATTCCAGATTCATGTCAATTAGCCCATTTATATTCTGACATTTTTAGACAGGGAAAAAGGAAACCGCAGTTTTCTCCTCCTCTATAAAATGTATAAAGGTTGGCAGGTCTGAACCGGTCATTCTAATGTTTTTTTTTTTTTTGGTATTTTCCATTTCACCTGCACCTCACGTCCAGTTTGAATCCCTCTGACTTAATAATTCAGTTTTTGGAAATACGGCAAAGCTGCTGTATGCATAGTACTGTCTTCAGCTCTCAATTCCTTAAAACAGTCTTCAAATATTCATTATAAATTAGGTGTAATAAGCAAATTGCAAAAATCCATTTGTATCACAAATACTTTTTCCTTTTTTTTTTTAAACCTCTCAGTTAAAGCTGACTAAATGTTACCAAATGGTAAACTGTGTGAAATATAGTCAAGTAGATAAATATTTGGGCATTGACCACAGTTAAAATTAGATAATGAATATAAGCTAATGTGCTGAGATCCAGATCAGGTGAACAGTTTACTAATTACAGCACTTTTCACATTATATGGACATGAATGTTTTGCTGGGAAATACACCACTCGTGTTTTTCATACGAGCTACATCTGGGACATGGAGAACCATCTCATCTCATTATCTGTAGCTGCTTTATCCTGTTCTACAGGGTCGCAGGCAAGCTGGAGCCTATCCCAGCTGACTACGGGCGAAAGGCGGGGTACACCCTGGACAAGTCGCCAGGTCATCACAGGGCTGACACATAGACACAGACAACCATTCACACTCACATTCACACCTACGGTCAGTTTAGAGTCACCAGTTAACCTAACCTGCATGTCTTTGGACTGTGGGGGAAACCGGAGCACCCGGAGGAAACCCACGCGGACACGGGGAGAACATGCAAACTCAGCACAGAAAGGCCCTCGCCGGCCACGGGGCTTGAACCTGGACCTTCTTGCTGTGAGGCGACAGCACTAACCACTACACCACCGTGCCGCCCCATGGAGAACCAAAACTGACAAATCTCTATGTGTCACTTGTGAGGAAATTGATGAATTGTTTTGATAAATTTAGGTACTTTGTGTTTGTCAACGTATCTATATAACAATAAGAAAATCACACATTGGCTTGAAGATGGATAGTTTATCTTCATGTTGAAAAACTCACATTTTTCATTTAAAAATACATCGCAGATCTGAGTGAAACATTTAAATATTATTGGCTGATGTTGAGTGGTCTATCCGATTGTATTCTATTCAGCTAGCATGATAGTGAACAAGTCGAAGACGAGTTAGAATATCTCTGATATACCACGAAAAAAGCCAGCTAATATTATTATTATACACACACGCACACTCTTCCAGTTTTTCGATGTCCATTGGTATGTTTTTCTCTTGTAAATATACATGAAGGATATCTAATAAAGTGTTGGTAGCCTTTCAGGTGTTCAACGCGTCTTTCTCTTTCCTGGCGAACACAGAAATGCTTCTGCACAGCAGAAAACTCTCATTGAATATTTGCATCAGCTCCGACGTGTGACGTCATGTTGTCTTACCAACCATGCAGTATCGTAAACCATATTCAACGCTCGTTCTCCATTGGGTAGAGTGACGTAATACATGTAGGATAAGCGATACACTAACAATATTGCATGCTATCAACCTAAATGAATGAAACCTGCTAGAAGGGAATAGAACACTTTTTATTCCATCGAAAAAGTGTCCTGTATGTATAATAATTCCTGATGTTTCACTCTGACGACATCACTCCCAGTGTTTTCCTGCTGACTAGACGCATATTGTCAAAAGGGTGAACCGGTTCAAAATTAAAATTCTTTTGATTAACTTGTGTATTTTTTGTGGATGTGTCTCTATAATATAAAGAGCATTAAATGTTGGCGTGAAGATATGAAGTTTATCTGCTCATGTTGAAAATATTGTCACTCATGAATATGTTCACTGCTTGAAGATTACATACATTTAGCAGACGCTCGCATCCAGAGTGACGTACAACATACCCAGAGCAGCCTGGAGAGCAGTTGGGGGTGAGGTGCCTTGCTCAAGGGCACTTCAGCCATTCCTGCTGGTCCAGGGAATCGAAGTGGCAACCTTTTGGTCCCAAAACTGCTTCTCGAACCATTAGGTCATGGCTTCCCCATGAAGATAAACTTCCATGTAATATCCTCTATTTATGTGCCCCTAACAAGCTGGGCTGTGCGCAGAAAAATAGTCATTGTACTGTCTTGTGTGTGTGATGAAGGCTTCTTCTTTAAAAGGTTTTGGGTTGCTTTTGCAGTATGCTTCAGGTCATTGTCTAGCTGCACTGTTAAGCGACATCCAAATAGTTTTGAACCATTTGCTTGAATTTGAGAAGATAATATAGTCCTATACACACACACACGGGTTCATTCTGCTGCTTTTTCCAGCACCAACAAATACAAGAGAGTCAGTTCCACTGGCAGCTACGCACACCCACGCTACAAGATGACGTGGTATGCCTTAGATCATGAGCAGTTCCTTCCCTTCTCTTCCCATCATTCTGGTACAAGTTGATCTTTATCCCAACTGTTCATAGGATGCTGTTCCAGAAGTGTGTGGGCTTTTTGGAAATAAAATGTTTATATATCAAATTGTCTACTGGTCTTCCTGTTTTTGAGGCTCATCAGTAGTTTACATCTAGTGATAAACCCTCTGTATTTACTCTGCTGAAGTTTTGATTGACTGTTGACTTTGACACAGATACGCCGACCTCCTGGAGGGTGTTCTTGACCTGGCCAACTGTTGTGAAAGGGTTTTTCTTCACCAGGGAAAGAATTCTTCAGTCATCTGCCACAGATGTTTTCTGTGGTATTCTGGACCTTTTGGTGTTCCTGAGCTCACGAGTGCGTTCTTACTTATGACTGTACCAAATAGCTAATTTGGCCACAACGATGGGTTTGTTTTGATTGTTCAGTGCATGGATGGCTTGCTTCACTGGCAGGGACAGCACTCTGGAATTCATATTGGAGATCTAATAGCAATGTAAACACCACAATTCAGATCAGCCCTCAACTGTTTATCTGCTCAATTGCAAGGGAAATGAGGGAATAACACACACACACACACACACACACACACACACACCTGGTCATGGAACAGCTCAGCAGCCAATTACTAGTTCCATAGTCCAATTAGTTTAGGTCCCTTTAAAAAGAAAGAAAGAAAGAAAGAAAGAAAGAAAGAAAGAAAGAAAGAAAGAAAGAAGGGGGGACAGTACGGCAGAGCAATAGGGCCAGGGTTTTATATTTTATTTGGAAACGTCTGAGAAAAAAAACTCAGAATTTTCGAGATTAAAGTCAGAAATTTCGAGAAACAATGTCAAAATTTGAGAAAAAAAGTCGAAATTTTCGAGAAGAAAAAAAAAAGTCAGAAATCTGTAGAAGGCGGGCTTCCATACGGAAGTGACACTCACTCGCGGCCGGTAGACATGAATGGCTGAGACCAGAGCCATGGAATTCAGAGTTGTGACAACTGGGGTACAGGAAGTCGGTTGGTGATGTGATTCACGTAGATTCAAATACTTCTCGGCAGCGGCTTTCTGTTTGCTAGAGACTAACACAGAACCACTACATAACAAGCAAAGATCAAGTAGAAACGAATTACATTTATCTTTACCGCACTTTGTGTGTTCTACGGCCACTTCCTGGAACTAGACACATAGATCGCCACTGACATAGTTCCACTAGTTCCAGGAAGTGGCCGTAGAACACAGAAAGTGCGGTAAAGGTAAATGCAATTCGTTTCTACTTACTCTTTGCTTGTTATGTAGTGGTTCTGTGTTAGTCTCTAGCAAACAGAAAGCCGCTGCCGAGAAGTATTTGAATCTACGTGAATCACATCACCAACCGACTTCCTGTACCCCGGTTGTCACAACTCTGAATTCCATGGCTCTGGTCTCAGCCATTCATGTCTACCGGCTGCGAGTGAGTGTCACTTCCGTATGGAAGCCCGCCTTCTACAGATTTCTGACTTTTTTTTCTCGAAAATTTCAACTTTTTTTCTCGAAAATTTCGACTTTTTTTCCTCGAAAGTTTTGAGATTGTTTCTCGAAATTTTTGACTTTTTTCTCGAAAATTCTGAGTTTTTTTTCTCAGAAATTAAAAAAATATATATGTATTTCTTAGTGGAACTATCGCTCTTCCGTAGGACAGAGATTGGGGAACCCACATATAAAAAGTGTTGCAATTTCTACACTATTCAAATGATCTGGATGTAAATACACTCTTGAACTCATTCATTATTTAATTTCAACTGCAGGATACTACGGTAGACGGTTAAAATAACTGTCAATGTCCAAATATTTATGTCTCTGACTGTATATGATCACTACATAGGGCATAAAATGATGACGTACACAGAACCTATGTAATGCACTATAATTCAAAAAAAAAAAAAAAGGGGTCTCAACCACAGAAAACTCTTAAATTTAACTTTTAAATTCTTAGTTTCCTGAGAGCTTAAAAAAAAAAACCCTCAAAAATCAGTTGACTGATGTTAAATACTAATTTCATGATAGCTGATGCAAATACATTGATCGATTTTAGTCCACTTTAATGAACTCCCAGTGTGTCCGTTAATACACAGCCAAAACCATCCATCATTCCAGACTGATGCGATGATTGCGGTTTTTATACGGGGAGTAAAAATGGAGATGGCCCTTGTGTATATATTTACGTTCCTGCATACTTTAATATTAAAACATGGAACTACTTGTATTAGATTAATACTAATATCTGATTATTATTTTGGGGACACACAAGTTGTTAATGTTTAATATCTTCGCGATGAAACTTGACATCAATATTAAACATATGCAGAAAATAAGATATAGCACCACTTGTATGCAGCTATTCAGAGCCCTTATCCTACTTCAAGTGACAAGGTGTTATTTTATCAGGTGATGTTTGTTGACTAAAAATGAAACCTGGGCTTCTTGGACATTCAGGTCTAGTTTTTTTTTTTGGCCTGTCTTTGATGACGAAACTATCATGAAAATTTTAATGCTATTTGAACAGTGAAAGATATTCTGACAGCCACTGTATCGTGTAAAATACACTGAGTAGAAGTTGACTGCTGGCAACAGCTATGAACACACATTTCCCGTGTGAACTGGACACCAATAAATAAAAATAATAAATCTTGTTTGCGCTGGACTTGATGCCAGTTTGTGATGTTTTGTTTCCTCGTACCAAATCCTGAAGAAACAAATTAACCAAGCTGAATGCTAAATAATCCCACAAATCTGTCAGAAGGGAAAGGTAGATAACCAAAGCTCAAATTTAGGTCTACATGTTCGGTCTAAATAGATTTCAAAAACGCCGAAATAATCATAGTGGCGTTCATCGGAGCTATGGGGTTCTTTTCATGGCAGCTAAAATAAAAGATGTAGGAGTTACACAAGACATCCAAATCTATTCCACAAATTCTCATTGTGAAGTGGGTGTTAACAGGAAATCCTTTTATGGACTTGAGCCACATGCCACGAACTAAAACATCATGGATAATATTTTTATACTCACAGACAATTTATATTCATCAATGTTTGTTGAAGTCTGAATAAAACATTTTTCCATAGTCCAAAAAAAAAAAAAACTCGGAAATGGATGAAAACGTGACGGGCAGCTTGATGAAAAGAGGTGTTTGCCATAGATGTGCAGCAGAACGGAGTCTTAGTTCTGACGCGAACGGAAAGTAGACAGAAGGAGCAATACTTTTTAAAGGGCGATGGGGAAAACATTCATCATTTAAAAAGGGTTAGGCACTGAAAGATTCAAATCCGCTGGAGCCCACGAAACCTGCATAATCCAAACCATACAACAGTATCCTCAGTTTAGAATACCATCTCAGTCTTTAATCTTTCAAGATAAACAGCTCACTTTGAGACCCTTCAATAAAAAAAGGGGTCTTTGCTTCCAGTTTCTGTGGTATTCTACCTTACGGCAAAACGATACAGTGCTATTTCATCTGGACGTCTCGCATTACAATACATTGGCCAAATACAGAGATGTCTTTATATGGCTATATCCTGTATTCTTCTCGTAATTTCCACCACAGCTTGAAGATGTCCTGAAGATGTTGGAGCATGGAAAAATTAACTTCTTATATACTCGCACATTCTTAAAGGATGATTGAAGTACATCAGACTTCATCAAGGTATTATGATCACCTCGATCTGTACTATAAATGCCACAACTTGGTGAACTACTTGCTTCTGAGAAGTGACTCAAGTGTTCCAGTAATTACCCATAAAAGAAAGCAGCCTGGGTGTTCACTGATCAATCACCAGTGTGATTCCTGCCTCCCTTTGTGGCCTGGTAAGACGTGTGATCTAACGAGCAGAAGAGCACTGTAGGTGAAGTAAGGAGCAAGGGGCTAGCCACTTTCTCAGTCCAGCAGGTTTCCGTGCTCTTGAGCCCTGGTAAGACTATCCTTCCTGTGCAGGTGATGGACCCCCATCCTCTTGGGGCTCTTCTGAGGCCGAGTGGAGCCAGGCTGGTGGCGGTGAGAGGGAGGCTTTTCTGTGTAGTCCTCCAAGCCGGCCAGGACGCTAGGGCTGATGATGGGAAAGTCTTGTGGAAGGACGTCTCGCACTTCAGCTGGGCTGCCTACAGATCCACCATCTTCAGCAAACTCCTGCTGCTTGGCAGAGGCTGGGCTGGACTCCACCATGACCATCGTGTCACCACTAGCACCATCATCATTGTCCAGAGCCATCAGTAACTGCTCACTCTCCTCTTGCGAAAAGGTAGCACCATACTCACCCCTTTTGGTGCGCAGATCTGCAATGCTGCTTGTATCAGTATCCAGGCTGGACTCTCTGCTGGCCGTCCAACTTTGAGTAGAAGAGCCCTCTTCTCCATCGGAGTAGGCTCCACGCAGGATCCCTCGGTCTGACGTTCCTCTACCCGTCTTGCTATTGCGACTCCTTTGGAGTTCCTTTACTGTCTCACTACTGAAGGAGGTGCGGTTAACCAGGGTGCCTTCTGACGATGGTGCGATCTTCTCCACAAACATTCGCTGCCAGTTGGTGAGCAAGTCCTCCTCAGAGCTACCTGAGCTGGCAAAGGCACTCGGTGGCTGTGGTGGGCTGCTGAATGGACTTGACTGGCTAGACAAAGGATCAGTGATATCGCTCTGCTGAGGCGTTCGTGGGTGTGATGCATGCCCTCCACCTGAAGATGAGGAGGTCCCAGAACGCGAACCTCCATCGGACACTGCAGGACTGTTGGGGACAGTACGCTGCCGTTCTCCAACCTCCTCTTCATTTTGTACCAGGCTGAGGGATATGGCCTGGCGTGTGGCATATGTGCAGTTAGGCAGTGGACTGTTCTTAGGAATCTTTACCTTATCATCAGAGGAGAACTCGATCACTTTGCGGCCAGGGTAGAGCGGATGCGGAGGAGGTGGTGTAGGGTAGGGGTTGAGCTTCTCAAAGGAGGGTGCTGCCCCACTGTCAGCTGACTGGCCGTCTGGACTACGGAACGTACCGTTAAGATGCGACTGATCAGATCCAGTACAGGTGCTAAGCCTAGTCTGTCCAGGACCCCCATTCTCTCGGCCCACGCGCTCATTTTGGGATCCAGTCATATCCACATGGACAAACACATCCTCAGCCACTGGCCGGCCACTGCTACTGGACTGAGCAGAGTTGAGAACAAGTGGTTCAGGTTTCTCAAGTACGCGGGCAATGACGGAGGTGGGCACCACATCAGCTGGCGTCAGGCTCAGTGTGTCTGGGTCCTGACCATGGGCTCCGGCTCCTTGAGGGTTCTGGGTCTTGTCAGGCAGACTGCTCTTCATGTGCTTATTCACCATCTCCTGCAGTTCATATGGCAACTAGAAAGCAAGTCAGCAAAAGACAAATACAGAGTTCACAAATCATATCATTGCTTTTAGGCAATAAAATCATACAGCTTGAAAAATTATAGTCCCTGTGTCCGAAATCACTCACTCGTCCAATACACCTTACTCACTATATAGGGAATTACGATATAGAGGACTATATACTGAGCTCATTGATGAAATGAAAAAACGCTTTTGGACACTATTCTGCCACGCCGTTATTTACGTCATTACTGTCACACAATTAAAACGTGCCAGATCAGTCGGCTGGTGGGTTTTCAAAATAATAAACACTTGCATGTATTTTTGTGATAAATCCATATCATACTGAGCGTATTTCCCACATTAATCAATACAAAGTACCTGCATCTTGCAGTTTTTTTTAAAATCAAGGCTGAATACTTTCGTCCTCGCCGCTGCCTTTTATTAAATCAAATTTGAGGCTTTTGATTTGATTTCTTTCAGCGCGACCGCAATGCATGATGGGATATATTGCTTTGGTTAGTGACCATCGGTTGTACACTACTTTTCGTGATGCATTGTGGGATACTTTGAGTGCACAATATAGGGTGTAATACTGTTCACTATACATTTGGACAGCACTACAAAATGACGACCTCACTATATAGTGAGTAGGAAGTGATTTCGGACACAGGGAGTGTGTAAATTAGCATTAAATACAGACTGTCAGTATGTCCATAAAACCCACACATTAACTTCCCCCACAATAAGCTGCTACTGAAGTCTTACACGCATCTTAAAGGAACAGTCCACCGTATTTCCATAATGAAATATGTTCTTCTCTGAATTGAGACGAGCTGATCCGTACCTCTCCGAGCTTTGTGCGACCTCCCAGTCAGTCAGACGCGCTGTCACTCCTGTTAGCAATGTAGCTAGGCTCAGCATGGCCAATGGTATTTTTTTGGGGCTGTAGTTAGATGCGACCAAACTCTTCCGCGTTTTTCCTGTTTACATAGGTTTATATGACCAGTGATATGAAACAAGTCCAGTTACACAAATTGAAACGTGGCGATTTTCTATGCTATGGAAAGTCCACACTATAACGACAGGCGTACTAACACCTTCTGCGCGCTTCGACAGCGCATTGATACCTTCACTCGGAGTTATACCATTTTTTTTTTTTTAGACAGGGCGGACGGACCAGGGCATTCGCCCGCCTGGCCATGCCCGACGAGGAGCGCTCTCGGCCGGCTTGGGAGGCAGACGGCAGCCCCTCCTGGAAGTGTGGTTTTACCATGGGCCTCATGCAGAAAAATGACAAAGTCCTAGTTTTACCATGGGGCTCGAGTTGTACCATTCTTTTTAGACAGGGCGGACGGACCAGGGCATTCGCCCGCCTGGCCGTGCCCGACGAGGAGCGCTCTCGGCCGGCTCGGGAGGCAGACGGCAGCCCCTCCTGGAAGTGCAGTTTTACCATGGGCCTGTGAAGGTATCAATGCGCTTATCGAAGCGCGCAGAAGGTGTTAGTACGCCTGTCATTATAGTGCGGACTTTCCATAGCATAGAAAATCGCCACGTTTCAATTTATGTAACTGAACTTTGTTTCATGTCACTGGTCATATAAACCTATGTAAACAGGAAAAACGTGGAAGAGTTTGGTCGCATCTAACTACAGCCCCAAAAAATACCATTGGCCATGCTGAGCCTAGCTACATTGCTAACAGGAGTGACAGCGCGTCTGACTGACTGGGAGGTCGCACAAAGCTCGGAGAGGTACGGATCAGCTCGTCTCAATTCAGAGAAGAACATATTTCATTATGGAAATACGGTGGACTGTTCCTTTAAAAGGAGAAAAAAAATAATCCAGCACCTAAAATATATTGTACTGTCATATTATGGTATCAATATCGCATGAGCTTCTATACATCTCTACTTGTCATCTACGGTTTAATCTCTACACAACCTTTAAAAAAAAACGTGTCCACAACAAGATCCCAGTGTTATCTGTTATCATTTTACATAAGGTGAGTTGTGCCGTCAGGAACTTTGAATGGGCTGATAAAGAAATACATCGACCGTTCAACCTTGTGAAGTGAATTTCATAAGGAGGCAAGTTCAGGGGTTCCTTTTATTCAAGAAACATCCAATGTCACCAACATAGAATGGAAGGCTAATGAAGCTAGACTGTAACTGAAAAGAAGCAAAAAAAAAAAAGAAAAAAAAACCATAGCCTGAAAGGAGTAAAGGGCAGACAACTTGCACGACTGCCTTGATTGGATGAAGCCAACTGGGGCTTATTGTTTCATGGAACACAGGCAGGGAAAAATTTCTCATCGTCAAGTTTAGCTTAGCTGATGCCGCAACAATCCTGTGGGGGCAGCTCGTGGCCCGCAAATAAATTCAACCACTGCATCAAACCTTGCAAACGTCTTAGCTCGAGTACATGAACAAACATCTACTACAATAGACACCATGACTCAAGTTCCCATGAAAAACTCATCTCATTATCTCTAGCCGCTTTATCCTGTTCTACAGGGTCGCAGGCAAGCTGGAGCCTATCCCAGCTGACTACGGGCGAAAGGCGGGGTACACCCTGGACAAGTCGCCAGGTCATCACAGGGCTGACACAGACACAGACAACCATTCACACTCACATTCACACCTACGCTCAATTTAGAGTCACCAGTTAACCTAACCTGCATGTCTTTGGACTGTGGGGGAAACCGGAGCACCCGGAGGAAACCCACGCGGACACGGGGAGAACATGCAAACTCCGCATAGAAAGGCCCTCGCCGGCCACGGGGCTCGAACCCGGACCTTCTTGCTGTGAGGCGACAGCGCTAACCACTACACCACCATGCCGCCCCCCATGAACAACTTACTTATTCAAATTATATTATGCTACAATTGTATTCGGTGGTGTGAAATTGGCTGGCTGCTGCTGTCCTGTGTCGCACACGAATGCGAAAGTGCAACCAAGAGAAGAGTGATTAATGTACTAATACCCATAAACACAAAACACGCAACTCCGAGACCCATGATTATGTGCATTCTATTTCACTCGGCTTTTATCCGCCACAGTCAGTGGCACAATGCTTCCTGAACGCGTTCCCGATGGTGGTTGTTTGGAAAAGGTTTCTCAGCAGCCAACGTTGATGATGGGCATCCTCGATGGCATGCCTATTGCATCATTTAAGGATAATACATCATTATAAAACCTCCAAGGAAGCAAACACAACTCATAATAGTGGCAGAACATTTGCCTGTTTTTCTAGCGCTCTTCATAGATACAAAGATTCTGTACTTCACAGCGTGACTTAAATTACCCTCAGTTCATAACATTACGCTAGTACATTAATATGAGTTGGGTTTTTTTTTTTAATTTAAAAAAGGGGAATTTTGTTACTCGCATTGTACAAGCTCCCACTGGAGGTACATCACTGCTATGGGAAAAAGGGTTTAACCTCATCAGCCATTTCTAATTTGGGGCTTCAAAAGGGTGCTCATGCATGCCATCTGCCATCTACGCAGCCTTTCAGGTGCCTGCATCAAAGCGGATTCGGCAGTGAATCTTAACCCCAAACCCTTTGTGACAGTTAGTAAGCACCACAGAGATTTAATAAAAACCACGATCTTAAGATGCAGCTCTTATTTTGATCGTTTCGAACTTGAAACCAAAAAAAAAAAGTCAGGTTTTGTTACAATCACATTTTACAAAAACTAAATAAATAAATATATTGGGGGTTGAATTTAAGACCCCGTCCACACGTAGCCGGGTATCTGCTAAATCGAAGATATTTTTCTACGTTTTGGCCTGTCATCTACGGAGCCGTAGAGGGGACATGGTGAATAAAAAAATAAAGCGTGGGAACGACTTATAAGGCGTGTGCACGAGATATTAATGCGCGCGCACGAGTTATAACCCGTGCGCACGCTTTGCGTTAAGGCGTGCGCTCGGGTAGTTAAAAGTGAGGGGACGAGTTACAAATCGTTCCCTCGCTTTCATTAAGGCGTGCGCACGAGATATTAAATCGTTCCCTCGCTTTCATTAAGGCGTGAGCACGAGATATTAAATCGTTCCCTCGCTTTCATTAAGGCGTGAGCACGAGATATTAATACGTGCGCACGGGTTATTAAAAAGTGAGGGAACGTCTTAAAGCGCGTTCCCTCGGTTTATATCCAAGGCGTAGGAATGATATCCTATGTCGTTCCCTCGACTTATTAAAATATTCCCACAATATCCTTGTTTTCATTGATCTCGTTGCCTACACACACACACGTACACACAGGCTGTAGGTCACCATGGTAGCTCCGGAAATACTAGACGCTATTTTATTATATTTTAATACTGGACTCAGATACACAGAAATCCTCGATGCACTTGCATCCCAATATGGCTTTATTATAAGTCTGAGACACCTCAAGAGAGTTCTGAGAGAGAATGGGCTTCGCCGTCGTAGTTTTTCTGACCTAGGAACGACTATAGATAGCCCAGGTCGCCTCCACGGGTACCGCTGGAAGCACGCAAAGTGCCTGGAACATGGCATTCAGGAAAAAACAGAGGATGTAGCTACGGATTATCCTTCAACTACTGGACCCAGAGAGTGTTGCGCTACGCCGTCGTCGTACACTTCAGCGCAGACAGTACTTTTCCAAAGGACCCAATTTCATTTGGCATGTCGATTCTTATGACAAACTAAAACCGTTCGGAATCTGCATAAACGGATGCATAGACGGGTTTTCCCGTAGGATCGTCTGGCTGAAAGCCGCACACACAAGTAGTAACCCGCGAGTGATTGGCAGTTACTATGTGGATGCAGTGGAGAGGTTAGGTGGATGCCCGAGAATCGTACGAACTGATTTTGGAACTGAGAATGTGACTGTGCGAGACATCCAGAAGTTCTTCAGGCGTGACGGAGAAGACGACAGGGCAGGGGACCGAAGCTACATCTCCGGGGCCAGCACTGCAAATCAGCGTATTGAATCTTGGTGGGGCCAGTTGCGTAGACAAGGGGCTGAATACTGGATCGAGTTCTTCGGAGAGCTGAAGAACTTCTGGATGTCTCGCACAGTCACATTCTCAGTTCCAAAATCAGTTCGTACGATTCTCGGGCATCCACCTAACCTCTCCACTGCATCCACATAGTAACTGCCAATCACTCGCGGGTTACTACTTGTGTGTGCGGCTTTCAGCCAGACGATCCTACGGGAAAACCCGTCTATGCATCCGTTTATGCAGATTCCGAACGGTTTTAATTTGTCATAAGAATCGACATGCCAAATGAAATTGGGTCCTTTGGAAAAGTATACTGTCTGCGCTGAAGTGTACGACGACGGCGTAGCGCAACACTCTCTGGGTCCAGTAGTTGAAGGATAATCCGTAGCTACATCCTCTGTTTTTTCCTGAATACCATGTTCCAGACACTTTGCGTGCATCCAGCGGTACCCGTGGAGGCGACCTGGGCTATTTAGTTGGCTGATGATGAAATCTATAGTCGTTCCTAGGTCAGAAAAACTACGACGGCGAAGCCCATTCTCTCTCAGAACTCTCTTGAGGTGTCTCAGACTTATAATAAACAGAGGTGTCAAAAGTATTACCATTTATTACTCAAATAGAAGTATAGATACTATGGTTTAGAAATACTTTTCATGAAGTAAAAGTATCAGCTGAAGCTTTTTACTCAAGTAAAAGTAAAAAGTATACTGATTTCTAAACTACTTTAAAGTACAAAAGTAAAAGTAATGAAAGAGGAAAAAATGCTATTAAGGACAAAGGCGCAGCCTAGAAGTCCACATACAGTCCATTCTCCTGACCCATTAAAATGTGTTTCATGGAGCACAAGTAATAATGACTTGTTGTCTGTAAGTGTTGTAATGGTGTAAAACTTCATACCTCAGAAGTAAGTTATCAATACATTTTTATTGAAAATGTATATATTAAAACACACACACACACACACACACACAAACATGTCTCGACCACATCACCCCATCCTACTGATCCACACAGATGGAAAAAACAAATAAAGTAATACGATTTATTTGAAAAGATTGCAGCATTGTAATGTCCAAAATATTGTATAACGCAATATTTTTGCAGTATGCTGGCAATCATTTTGTGTCCAAAGTTGCATTGCATTCACTGTCTAAACGGCAGTAATAATACAGTATTTGAATGCTGTGAATGAATGAATACTACACTAACACTACTGTAAAATTACAGTTTTTTTCTTTTTCATATGGGACGTGCAGTAGAGGCAGCAGGTTCCAGTTAAAATGCAAGAAAAACACTTTCTCATCCCTACTAGTTACTGGCTCACCGAGAGAAGTCAACAGAATGTTTGTGTTCCAGCAATGCAAGGCTGAACACAGGCGAGGAGAGAAAGGGCGGCCGCTGGAATGCCGACACACTACAAGCTAATATAACGTTTACTAAGCTAAGACCTGTCACTTTACTCACTAACACCCACCAAGATACCATAACTGCGTTTGTAAACTTAACCTGACTCAGAAAAGAGAATGCCGCATGGTTCGGGGGGGGGGCGTCGTGGGGATTCCACTCCTGACAAACGAACGAGAGCCCGCAATTTACTAACGGTGTTGAAGTCAGAGCTCTGATTGCTGTGTGCTTGGAATGCCCCGAGTGGCAGTTTATTAGGTGGACAAAGTAATATAAGTAATATAAAGATTGGCGCAATGCAATGCAAGTAACGAGACTATTATAAACGTAACGAAGTAAAAGTAAATGCTTGAAAATGTAACGAGTAGAGATAAAAAGTAGGTTGAAAATTATTACTCCAGTAAAGTAGAAAGTATCAAAATTTCTACTTAAGTAAAGTAACGAAGTATTTGTACTTCGTTACTTGACACCTCTGATAATAAAGCCATGTTGGGATGCAAGTGCATCGAGGATTTCTGTGTATCTGAGTCCAGTATTAAAATATAATAAAATAGCGTCTAGTATTTCCGGAGCTACCATGGTGAGCTACAGCCTGTGTGTACGTGTGTGTGTGTGTGTGTGTAGGCAACGAGATCAACGAAAACAAGGACATTGTGGGAATATTTTAATAAGTCGAGGGAACGACATAGGATATCATTCCCACGCCTTGGATATAAACCGAGGGAACGCGTTTTAAGACGTTCCCTCACTTTTTAATAACCCGTGCGCACGCCTTTATAACTCGAGCGCACGTATTAATATCTCGTGCTCATGCCTTAATGAAAGCGAGGGAACGATTTAATATCTCGTGCACACGCCTTAATGAAAGCGAGGGAACGATTTGTAACTCGTCCCCTCACTTTTAACTACCCGAGCGCACGCCTTAACGCAAAGCGTGCGCACGGGTTATAACTCGTGCGCGCGCATTAATATCTCGTGCACACGCCTTATAAGTCGTTCCCACGCTTTGTTATTTTTTTATTCACCATGTCCCCTCTACGGCTCCGTAAGACTCAGAGTTCACTTGAGAACAGAAACCCTAGGATTTGTCTCTTTGCTAACTTTATAACAAACACATAAAAGGGGATGGGGTTTCAGGGGGATCAGTGTGATGGAAAGAAGAAAGAGGGAATTTTATTCCTCCACCTTCCTCAAGAACGGGGTCTAAGCACCAAGTATTAACAAATCTTTTGCACACCTGCTTACGCTGGATACGTGCTGCATACGTTTTGTGAAATCAGGTCCAGTCAGGATTACCATAAGGCCACACCAATTCAATTAGTTGGTTCTCGGAATCGCCGCTTGAAGAAAATGCAAAATGAAAAAAAATAAAATAAAATCACACTCCCGCCAACAGAAAAGGTCACGTGACGTGAGGTCACGTGACATCGAAAACCAATCAAATCGCTCCTTTCACTTTCGATAAAGACTTGTGGAAGAAACATGCCTGTGGAGGGGAGTCCTGTAAAGCCTGTGTTTGTGATCGTTAGGATATTCAGCGAACAGAAGCGTAAAATCTTTGACAGATGTGTTGAAATTCTGTTTACTGGTTTGCCTGTATTGTTTGGTCTATTTCCACCGCTAATTTTACCATCGGAGCATTTTTTTTAATTTTATTTCGCCCGCTCGCTTCATATTTTTCCTGAAAAAATCCGAGAACCAACTAATTAAATTGGTGTGGCCTAATGTAAGTCTTTAATTTTGTCAGGGTCGCCATTGACAAAGCTGTGAGCATCAGTGAGCCAATTTCTACTGGAGTTTTAGACAACATGAGGCTAGCAAAGTATCCAGACAGATAAATAAAGTAAAACTAAAAATATCATGTCTGGGGTTTGCACTCTACAATGTCCTTGAGTGTGTTGAGGGAATGTGGACAGGTGAACTGGATGCGACTTCATGTAATTTGTTATCCGTATCTCGCTCAGTTTAATAATCTACAACCAATTTCTAAATCTACTAATCTTGTGCTGTGTTCACACTTATACCGGTACGAAAGTGGTATAACTGTATCGATACAAAGTATACCGATTAAGTTTAGTGCATCTGTCCACACTAGCGAGAAATGTTTGCGGTTTCCTTTCATGGTAGTTGAAATGCGCGTGCGCGAAATGTTTCCGTGGTTACCGAGTAACTTCCTTCCGAGAATATATGGCATCCGTTATTTCGAGATCTCGAGAAAACAAAACAATTATTCCGTGATCTCGAGAAAACAAAATTATTCCATGATCTCAGCTGGATCACTGTATCCCCGTCGGTAGAGACGAAGCCGGGCCAGTCTTCTGCGGAGGTGCCGCGGACTAATTTTGAAATGATCCCTTATTAAAAGACTTAATGCAATCTCTCCCTGCGTCAACCCCTGATCAAAATATTGCCTTATTAGGTGATCAATTATTCCAGACATTCTAATGACCAAAGTTGTGTCTATACAGAATGAGAAACAGCCCCAAAGTCAGCATATCACAAGTTTCTTGGCGCACCTGAATGAACCATTTCTCAGCTGTTTACTCGAGATCATGAAATAATTGTGTTGTTTTCTCGAGATCCTGAATTAATTATGTCGTTATCTCGGGATAACAAGGTGAATAAAAAAAAAAAAAGGATTATATGAAGGGCCTCTCGGCTTCCGTACGGATGAAACAACGTGTGTGTGCTTTTTGTTGTCAATGTACAGTCTGTATTTCTGGTGGTCATTTATTCAGTCGAATCGTATAAAACGCGCGAGGCAGTTGAGAAAGAAACAAACGAATCTCCGTTCTTCACTATTTTATTCAGCGAAGACATCGATTGAGGTGTGTGACTTTGCGCATGCGCATTATATTTGTATCGATACAGAGCCGCTTCATCTGTCCACACTACAGTACCGATACTGTACCGGTACGAAACCCATACATTTGTGGGTTTCGTACCGATACAGTTATACTGCTACAGTACCGGTATAGTTGCTAGTGTGGACAGGTGTTGCGGTACGAAAGTAGTTTCGTATCGGTACAAAATCCCTAGTGTGGACAGCGTATTAGGCTGGTCGACGATGGTCTGTACTAATTAGGGCTTGTGTTTCAGAGACAGACATCCTAGAGATAAACAAACAGGCCAAGTGGGCCTAATGCATGTCAGATATGACACCATGCTAACACATCTGGCCTCTGTTGGTCAGCCTGTGGCTAGGCTAGACTAACAATCTCACATCCCAAGTTGAGGACTGGAATAAAGCACTGACTGGGTTGCCAAACCTTTTCCTTTTTTTTTTTAAAAACCTACTGTTCTGTGGGTGGGTTTCCCAAAAGCCTCTTAACTAGGAGAGAGGGTGTTCATTATGCTGCTTGCTCTACCATTTAACGATGATCTTTGCGCTGTGATGCTTTTGGGAAACTCGGACCTGCACAGTAAACCAGTCATCTCCATTTTGACAAAAATTGAAACCTTGCAATTACATGACCCCACTGTACTTTCACTGTCACACACTATGGAGAATAAAACACACGTGACCCCCTACAATGGTATGCATAAGCCTTGGAAAACGCAAGCTGGAAGGACTTCGCGTTCACAGACGGACATGTGCACCCAACACTCACGTCTGCAAACTTGTGGTTCCTGAAATGAGACTTGTTGCACTTCAACAGCTGCACAGCCAAATTGCAGTCCTGCCGATAGCGTTCCTGAAAGAGAAAGAAATTAGAGAAATATATATTTTAAAAAAATGTAGAGAAACCAGTGCTACAGATTGCAGCATTTTCCCACAGAGACCATTTTGAAAGAAGAGGACTGATCTGCAGATGATCTGCCTATGGAGCTAAAACATTGTGGTTAAGCACTATGAACAGATGGATAACTGGTTCTTAAAATCCTACAATTACCTTTCCGCAATCCTGCTGTATATAGAGATCTTGCAGTCACGTGACCGGAAAGTACACAGCCGCCATCTTGTCGGTAAAAAACACCGCTGAATACTGCTGCACTCGTGTACAGAATGGATCAATTTCAACCGACGGACTACACGGCTCATTTTTCTAATGAACAGATAACTAGATATATGTCTAAAATAAACGATCTACAGATTAGTGACCCTTATGGCTTACCGGACGGAGTTTTCACGACCGTGTCAGTGGGTTTTGAACTGCCAGCGGAATACCTGGATGTGTATAATTACCTCATTAACTTTCCCTCGCTGTTCAGTGGTGAAGCACTGCGTGCTTATAAATCTCTGGACAGTTATCTTTACAGAAATTCAGGATTTGTCAGCAACTCAGATGTGGCATCTTGTAAACAAGAAAATAATCCTCATTGGATGGGTAAGTCACTTAAGTATTGAGTATAGCACTGACCAGCCGATTATAGAATAGAATAAGGTAATTCCAGCTGTAATTCCAAATCGTCCGTCTTGTTTACATGGATCTGGCGTTGGAGAGGTAGAGGCTTAGCAGTGGAGATTTGAGTGGCTGTTTTCTGAACTTAGTCAACAGGCCGGCTCTGCCTGCAGCCTCGCTTTTGCTTCCTCTCCCGACGCCGCCTCCTTCGCTTTGCTTCCGATAACAATCCACGGAGACCCCGCTGGTCTCGCTATCTCGTCCGGAATGTTGTGCATGCAATGGAAATCGCTACAAACCGTCATTTTCTGCTGGAAACCAATGTCCAGTAAGTCCATACGGTTGTAGTGGATATTGAAGTCCAGTGCAGATGAACAACACGCAAAAATACACACAAAAAACATGCACAGGTAGGGAGAGCTTGTAGCCGCAGCCGTTGTAGTAGAATTGTATATAGTAGGGTTTTCCAGAAGAAAAGGTAGAAGCAGAAGTAGAAGGCGGAAATATGGCGTTTGACCGACAAGATGGCGTCTGTCACAATCTGGGTCGGCTGTGACGTCACATGCAAGTGCTCCATACACACACACACACACACACACACACACCCAGTGTGAGGCAGCTTGTTTAAGAAATGGATTTCTGTTGAAAATCAGGATTTTAGCACAATTAATCTGTATTCAGCAGACATTCATGACAATCTTAAGTACCCTATCCAAAGTGCAATAGCATAGTCCTTGCACAGATGAGGAGTTTGACAAACTGTTCTAAACCTAATGGAAAATAAGAGCACGTCTTAATGCAAGTTTACGGTTTTTATCTGTAGAACCTGATTAGGCCAAAGTCTTGTCCAAGACTACGCACAGAGCTTACTGTACAGTTCTATAAAAGCTTAGCACTGAACCTCTTAATGTGACTTTCAATTTTCAGCTCCAGTGGTTACCAATTGTAGTTATACAACACTGACAACTCTGGTTCACTGTGTGACTTACTTTCTTTCTCTCACACACACACACACACACACAACATACATTCAGTTCCTCCAGCTTGTCAATAGTGTTCTTAGCATCCACAAGCTTGTTGGTGAGCTCCACTATCTCTTGATCCATGGTCTTCTTGTCTCTCTCCACTTTCCGGAGCTGCAAAAAACAGAGTGTGCAGAAATTACAAAGAGCTCTCTAAGCAATTCTCTGAATGGATCAGGCAAACCCTGAGCTACAGCTTTAAGTAAAAGTGGCCAGCCATTTCTTTATCGATTCACAACAAAACTACAAGCCTCATATCCTGACAGTGTCAGCATAAAACAAAATGTCTCATTCATCCATCACACTCATCCATTCAAGTGTATGACTCATAAGTACTGGGCCAAAAAAAAAAAAAAAAAAAAACAGGCTGCGGACATAAATAAAAATCAATAAATTGTGTTAGATATGGATAAGTTGCCTTAATAAGGCAGAGAAATATCATCTAAACAGGTTTGGTAATCAGACTCCATAGCTCTGATAGAATCCGGAACAGTGTAGTGTAATATAACTCACTGAGTACTTCATGAGGAACACTACACTATACACTGAGTAGGGCCTCCGTTTGCTCTCAAAACAGCCTCAATTCTTCAAGGCACGGATTAAACAAGATGTTGGAAACATTCCTTTGAGACTCTGGTCCGTGTTGACATGACTGCATCATGCAGATTTTTCAGGTGCACTTTAATGCTGCGAATCTCCCGTTCTACCACATCCCAAAGGTGTTCTACTGGATTCAGATCCGGTGACTAGGAAGACGACTGAAGAACACTGAACTCATAGTCATGTTCATGAAACCAGTTTGAAACGACTTGCTCTGTAACATGGTGCATTATCATGCTGGAAGGAGCCATTCAGTCTAGGACCTGGGCTTAGACATGTATGCACATAATTTAGGAGAGGAAAACAACTGTTCTAGGCTAATTTAACCCCAAGGAATAACTTGGGATGTGTGCCAAAATCGCTATCCGGGGCGAACAGCCTGAAAATTATCAATCCAAGATGGCCACCGGTATTACGGTATTATTATTATTGTGTTACTCTTCATGTACCTGACCCTGGTTTATGTGACACAAACAGTAATAATGTGATGTTAGAAGTTGGCTGTTAAACATTTAGGCTCTCAAGACATTCAAATCAAAGTCCTTCCCACGCCACGTGGCGCATAGGGCGGCGCCGATCTCCGTTTCCGTAGCCCTCGGCCTCTCACCTATTACATAGCTAGGGTTACAGTGGGGGGTGCTAGTCCTCTGGTAACCGCGAGAGTTTGACTCCCCACTCGCCATCTGTATTGCAGCGTGCCTTGCCAGACGGCAGTAGGTACCATTTTTATGATGGTCTTTAGTATGACCCAACCGCGAGTAGAACTCGTGATCTCTCGATCGAGAGGCGGACACGCTAACCACTAGGCCACTCGCCAGTTAGTAGGCATATCTCAAGATATTGCTGCCTACTAAATTAATAAGTTTTGTTTTGTATTTTTCACTTTAACATTCCATTGATCAAAACAGTGTGATTGAAAATACAATTTCTTTATATTCATCAATGCTTGCTTTCTTATACTCTCCTAAATTATGTACATAGGTCTCCCAATTCCATAATTTCATGTTTGAGGTACGGTTATTCTGTTTTTCCTCATGTTTTCTGTGAAACTGCAATTTTCGCCAATTTTTGGTCTTTTTTTTTTTAACCTTGCCCATAGCTTGTTCCCTTTCCCTTCAATCATGAAAAGGATGTCACGAATGGATTCCCCATACCCAAAAACCCATAAAATGAGGTATTGCACATACTTTTGTGGTGAGTTGTTCAAAAACTGATATTTTCCAATATGGCTACCGGCAGCCATCTTGGATCGGTAATTTTCGGCCTGTTCGCCCCGGATAACAATTTTGGCACACATCCAGAGTTGTTCCTTGGGTTCAAATTAGCATATAATTTCGGAGAGGATAACTCACTGTTATGTGCAGACACATCTAACCCAGGTCCTCTACTAATTAGAAGATGGCAAATTGTGACCATGAAGGGATGCACATGGTCAGCAACAATATTCAAAAATAGTCTGTGGCGTTTAAGCAATGATTGATTTGTATTAATGGCCCAAAGCGTACTAAGAAAACATTTCCCCACACTATTACACCACCTCCACCAGCCTGGACTGTTGACACATTGCAGGTTGGATCCATGGATTCATGTTTTTGGAAACAAATTCTGACCCTGCCATCTGTGTGCCTCAGCAGAACTTGAGATTCATCAGACCAGTCTATGCTTTTCCAGTCTTCAGATGTCCAGTTTTGGTGAGTCTGTGCCCACTGCAGCCTCAGCTTTCTGTTCTTGGCTGATGGAAGTGGAACCCAACATGGTCTTTTGCTGCTATAGCCCATTTATCTGAATTACTGTAGCCATTCTGTCAACTCGAACCAGTCTGGCTTTGTGTTAGCTCGAACTCTGTTGACCGGTCTCCTCAACAAGGCATTTCCATCCACAGAACTGTTGTTCACTGAATGGTTTTTTTTTCTTCCCTTTATTGTACCAGTCTTAGTAAATACTAAAGACTGTTGCACATGAACATGCCAGGAGATCAGCCGTTACAGAAATACTCAAACCAGCCCACCTGGCTCCGATCATGCCACGGTCAAAATCACTGAGATTGCATTTTCCCCTATTCCGATGGTTGATGTGCACATTACTTGAAATGGCTGGCCAGCACCTGCATGATTTAACGCACTACATTACTATATGATTGGCTGATTAGGATAATTGTATGAATGAGTAGGTGAACAAGTGTTCCCACTAAAGTGCTCAGGGAGTGGAGATAAACTCGGAATCTGCTCACAGTTAACGTTTGTCTTGAAAAGGAGACAAAGGCAAAAAGGGGGAGGAGGAAAGAAAACCTGGCTTAAGCAGGAAACAGTATAGCAGGTACACAATTAAATAAAAATGAGGCTCACTACTGTCCCTTATCTCCAATTACCCAATCAGGGAATTGGATGACATTCTTTCGGCCACATAAATGGAGAATCTTGTGTCAAGGCATGCGTAAATTAATTCTACTGTTTCTGCATAAATATTCCCCAAACCTCTGGGCTGGAAAACCTGAATATCAATTAGCAGTGCTGTACAAATCCAGCTGCCTGCTTTAAAGTCCCCTCTGAAAGTATTGGAATGGCAAGGCCAATTTTTTTTTTTTGTTTTCGCTATCGACTGAAGACATTTGGGTTTGGGATAAAAAAGATGAAGATATGACACATCAGCTTAACATCTACATGTGTAAAGCAACTTAGAACCATTGATGCCAGACTACCCAATATTTAGGTGAGCAAAAGTATTGTAACTCACTTTAAGTCTATCTGTTAAAGTAAATAACATTTAATATTTGGTTGCATATCCCTTGTTTACAATAACTGCATCAATTTGGCAAACCACTGCATTCTTTTTTTTTTGTGATGTTTTTCCAGACTTGTACTGCAGCTTCTTTCAGTCGTTTTTTTTTTTTTTTGGGGGGGGGGATCTCTATACAGTATCCACTTCAGGAGGTGAAATGCATATTCAACTGGGTCTGGTGAACAACTCCCCAGTAGTGGGTCTCATCAGTAACAACTATGAGTCTGCATACATAGCAGAGGTCAAACACCTGGTGGAATGGTGTCAGGACTAACAACCTGACTCTTAGGCTACATCCACACGACAACGAGATTTTTTTTTTTTTTTTAAATATCGCGTCCACATGGGCAACGGATCAGTAAAATTTCAGGTACATATGGCAACGCAACGCTTGCTGAAAACGATGCAATACACATGCCACACCTCTACGTGCGCTGGAAGACGGTCCCAACGGAGACACCAGAACAATAGAAGAAGTAGACGCATGCGCATAAACCCCTTCTTCTGTAGCATCAGCCACAAAGTTTTGATTATTAATCAGTAGCGTAAAACGAAAGACGCAGAAGGAGGAATGAATGGGGGTAGATGGAAGCCGGTACGCCAACATTCTGAGATCCTCCAGAATTCTTTAATGGTCCGGAATAAATTGAATGCTACACGTTGATGGATTACTTTGTTGTTCTACGCCCTTTTTGAGGAATGTATTGTCGGACTTAAACCAGCATCTGAAGAGGTGAGATCACTCCTTTTTTTCCCCTATTTTTGCTGGCGGGATTGTTTTTGGAAAGCGCACGGGCGGTGCGCGGTTTGGTACTGCTTCCACAGTGTTTGGACTAAAGACTCTGCCCTAAAGGCTATTCTCTCACTTTGCACCATTACACAATAAATATTCACAGTGAAAATATTTTGTAAGCGCGTTTCATGAACCAAGTTATAGGATTTGTTGACAACTCGCATCGAGTTCGTTACACTTCTACCCGGCATGAAGCACTCACAGTCATGTGGTTGTGACGTCATCGTAAACAAATCCGTTCCATTCATCCAGACGAATTCACCTGAATCCGTTGCCGTGTGGACAGGGCCTTAAATGTTGAGAAGGCTGTTGACTTCAGAATAAATCCTGTTGCTCGCTCTCCACTACACGTCAATGGCTCCGCTGTTGAAACAGTCAGCAGTGTGAAGTTCTTGGGAGTACACATGGAAGACAACCTCTCCTGGACCTTGAACACCACTGCCATCACAAAGAACGCTCAAAAGCGTCTACACTTTCTGCGAAAGCTGAAGGTGACCGCCTCCCTCCTCCCATCCTTCTACCGAGGGACCACTGAGTGTTGTCTACTGTTACATCACTGTCTGGTTCTGCACTTGAAAGTCACTGCAGCGGATAGTGAGGACAGTAGAGAGGATCATTGGGTCCCTCTTCCAACTCTATAAGAAGCACCACGTCCACTATGCCAACAGCATAGTGCAGGACAAGTCCCACCCATCACATGCACTCTTCTCCCTCCTGCTGTCTGGCAGAAGGTACCAAAGCATCCAAACGGTCACTGCCAGCCAGACACTGCAACAGCGCCTTCCCCCAGGCAGTCAGAGTCCTCAACTCACTTTTACCCCTGAAGAACTGACCTACACTGCCCATTTGCGCACACATGCACAATGCTCATTTTGCACTTGTCTTTTCTTGTTTGTAATAGCCTGCTAAAACTTTAACTTTTGCCTCTTGTATTTTTGCACTAAAATTTATATACCCTGTTTTGTAATCTTTCTATTTCTCTATAAATGCACCATGGGGAGCCTGAGGGAAACAGTATTTCAATGCACTGTATACTTGTATATGAATGTATCGACAATAAGGCTCTTGTGAACCTTGATTTAGTGAGTCTAAGGCCCTGTCCACACGGCAATGGATTCAGGTGACTCCGATACAATTGCTTATCGTTTAAGCCTGGCGTCCACACGGCACCGGCGTTTTGGGTGCCCAAAATGCAATCTTTTTGAGAACGGAAAAATCTGGCAACGTTGCCGTTGTGAAGTCGTCTGGATGAGTAGAACGGATTTGTTTACGATGACATCACAACCACATGACTGTGAGTGCTTCACGCCGGGTAGAAGTGTAACGAATATCACCAGGAAAAAGCCTTACAGAGCACTAGTGAGAGTGAAACACGAGCTTGGATATTATTATTATTATTATTATTATTATTATTATTATTATGTTCAGTGTTAGTTCACAGTAGTAATGCAAGAAGCAGAATAGTGACAGTAATAGTGAAGCAAAAACATGCAATTGTACAAACACTGCAGCTCTACAGCAAAATATTCATTTATGAAATGGTCTGATTCTTAACACCAGTAGTGCCAATGATCTTCTCATTGCGATGCGAGTTGTCAACAAATCCTATAACTTGGTTCATGAAACGCGCTTACAAAATATTTTCACTGTGAATATTTATTGTGTAATGGTGCAAAGTGAGAGAGAGAGAGAGAGAGAGAGAGAGAGAGAGAGAGAGAGACTCTGCCCTTAGGGCAGAGTCAATCCCGCTAGCAAAAATAGGGGAAATAAGGAGCAATCTCACCTCTTCAGATGTTGGTATTTGGTATTTATTCCGTGTAGTATTCAATTTATTCCGGACCATTAAAGACGCCGCTTTCCGCGTAGAATCATACGTCATCCTCGCCGCCATATTGGATAGGTCAAAGCGGAGAATAAAGATTCATGCGCTGCCTTTAGCTGTACCAACAGGTTTACCATCCAAACGAGATCACATGGGATTACCTTTCACAGGTGAGAAACAACAAATTAATCCATCAACGTGTAGTATTCAATTTATTCCGGACCATTAAAGACGCCGCCTTCCATGTAGAATCATACGTCATCCTCGCCGCCATATTGGAAAGGTCAAAGCGGAGAATAAAGATTAGCTGCGTTTAACTGTACCAACAGGTCTGCCGTCCAAACGAGATCACATGGGATTACCTTTCACAGGTGAGACTGGAAAAATACTTTTCATTGTATTTGGTCATTATAATGTAATTTTACGAACGGATTTTCCTGACTTTGTGGCTAATATGAAGTCTCGCGCATAATAGTTTATGCGCATGCGTCCTTACTTCTTCTATTGTTCTGGTGTCTCCGAAGGGACCGTCTTACAGCGCCCCTAGAGGTGTGGCATGTGTATTGCATCGTTTTCAGCAAGCGTTGCATTGCCATATGGACCTGATATTTTACTGATCGTTGCCCATTTGGACGCGATATATTTTTAAATAACATCTCGTTGCCGTTGTCGTGTGGATGTAGCCTAAAACCTTCCACTTTCTTCCCCTGATGAAGTTCTTTGTTGTGCTGATGGTATGTTTGGGGTCGTTGTCTTGCTGTGTGATGCAGTTCCTCTCAATTAGATTGGATGCATTTCTCTGTCAACTGGCAGACAATGTTTCTGTAGACTTCTCAATTCATTCTGCTGCTACCATTATGAATTACATCATCAATAAAGATTAGTGAACCCGTTCCAGAAGCAGCCATGCAAGCTCAAGCCATGACATTAGCTCCAACATGCTTTTGGATCATGAGCAGATCCTTTATTTCACCACATTTTGGCCTTTCCATCACTTCAGGTTAATCTTGGTTCCAGAACTTTCTCATCTCTGTGGCTCATTCCAATGGTTCATCTCTGTATTTCTTTCTGAATTCTAATCTGGTTTTCTGATTCTGACTGCTGATGAGTGGTTTATATCTTGTGATACGGATTCTATATTTCTGCTCGACGTCTTCTTTGAATGGTGAATTGTGATACCTTCACCCCCACCATGTGGAAGACAGTGGCGAAGTCAATCACTTTTGTTTTGGGGTTTTTGTCACAGCTTTCACAATGTTGGTCATCACCTGCTGTTTTTTTTTCTTTTTGAATGTCTGGTTATTAGTACACCAGTGGTTCCTTTCCTTTCAGAACAATCCAAATTGTTATACTGGCTATGCCCAATTCTTATGCAATGGCTCCGATTTTCTCCTTCTTCTCAGCTTCGTAACGTCTTGCTTTTCTCCCATAGACAGCTCTCTGGTCTTTAAGATGGTTTATCCTTTTTAACAACAAATGAAGCCTCCACATACAGTGCTCAGCGTAAATGAGTACACCCCCTTTGAAAACTAACATTTTAAACAATATCTCGATGAACACAAACAATTTCCAAAACGTTAACAAGACAAAGTTTTATATAACATCTGTTTAACTTGTAACGTGAAAGTAAGGTTAATAATATAACTTCGATTACACATTTTGTCAGTTTTACTCAAATTAGGGTGGTGCAAAAATGAGTACACCCCACAACAAAAACTACTACATCTAGTACTTTGTATGGCCTCCATGATTTTTAATGACCGCACCAAGTCTTCTAGGCATGGAATGAACAAGTTGGCGACATTTTGCAACGTCAATCTTTTTCCATTCTTCAACAATGACCTCTTTTAGTGACTGGATGCTGGATGGAGAGTGATGCTCAACTTGTCTCTTCAGAATTCCCCATAGGTGTTCGATTGGGTTCAGATGTATGGAACCCAGGGCTCAAACCAAGAGGAGACATTCAGAGCTATTCATTGTTTTAAGTCAGTCAGTCAATCTTACAGGGAACATCTGGGCAACAAGAAATCAATCGCAATATTCCAATATTTATGACCACTTGGAGGAAATTTGTGGGTTCGCCAAAAGGTGCCAAGTTATTTAACACGCATGTAAATCTCAGGAAATGAAAGCTGAAATTCTGATCTATTGCCCCATTCGTATTTTGATATCAAACAAATGTTTAATGTATAGCAACTACAACAGAAATGGCCTTGCCGTTTCAATATTTTTGGAGGGGACTGTGTGTACACGCATCCGTTTATCTGCAAACAGCATATGAACAGAATTTTGGCTGTATACAAAGCCCATGCTTGCATTATAGACCGAGTGTACGCGTTGAAAAAGCTGACAGAGCCAGTGGGTTTAATTGAATTGAGTGCTTCATAAAACATCACAGAAGTGAAGAGCGAAGCAGGTCTGTGCTGCACACACAGTAATTTAAAAGGGCGTGTGATCAGATGGCTGGATACGACATTCTAAATCCTGGCTTCTGAGCCACAGGGTATTCCCAGTGCTCGACGAAAAGGAACTTGTTGTGAAAAATGATTGTGATTTCGTCCTGCGACATTTAACGTGTAAATCAGGACATGGATACATTGCTACCTAAACTTCAACTCCGTCTACTATTAGCTTAAGAGGTGGCTCAGAAGTACAGTGTGATAGCAAGTGAAGGGGGAGAAGAAAAGCCTCCGTTATCAATCACTAGTGGAGAATTTAGCAATAGTCTTACAGTTCCTCTAAAAGTGGATGAGGTGGCGTAATAAACTCAGCGTACAGATAAAACAGCTGTTCAAGTCCACAACAAAACTAGCAAGAACAGCTGTAAACAAAAAGACATTTCTAATGAACGAGGAATGGGAAGACAAGGCAAGAGATGCTTATTCACAAGACGAGCGCTTTAATCTGCATCATTTATATTTGGAACATCCACAGTTGAAGTTCAGTGGTTGAAATGCCTAAAGCCCCTGAGCAAGCCAAAATTTTGCTGGTCCCAAGACGAGTTCATTTTAAACACATCAGGAATGCATTTTTCTTTTGGACCACTGTTACCTTGCAAGATATACGCAAGGTCTGATATTGACAAAATCTTACATCATACAGCAACTACAACAGGTAGTGCTTTTCAACCACCGCACTGCACACTTGGACTCGAGAGTGATGCCTCTGATGTCAAAGCACTGCCATGCAGAGGGAGAACAGAAAAGGCGGGATAGTGAAGACTGGAGAATGACAGCTACACTAATGTACTTTGAAGGGCGGGAAGATAGAAGAGAATGAGTGATCACGCAACTGCATGAACCCAGGTTTGACTGATGGCAGCCTGATGGTGATGGTGACGATGGGAGATCCGAGTCATGGCAGCATGAGTAGAGAAGAGGGGAAAGATGGATAAAGAAAGAAATGATGGGCACAAAGCACAGTATGATTATACACAATGAGTCATTGTTTTCTTGAGTTAAAACAAATGAGAACCTGCCATTAAACATGCCACTGGAGCTATATGAGATTACTGGCAGGGGGCAGACACCGGAAATTGAAAGGTGTGCAAAAATAAATTGCCTGGAAATCAACTGATTGAAACCGTCAACATGGACGTACAAGAATATATAATCAGAAACAAACAAAAAAAGAAAGAAAGAAAATGCATTTTGCAAAAATAATAAACAGCGTACCTTTAAGGGAGAAAAGCAATCTATAATAGTTTTCATTCAATATAGTATTATTATCCATGCATCAACAAAGTTAATGACCTTCTAAATTCAATTTAAAACTTGTCAATTTAATATTCTTCCATTGTATTTTATTTCAACAAAATCCTTATTATAATACCAGAATACTGTATGGTCGCTGTCGTTCTAGTCCGAAAGGAAAAATCACATGCTTTAATATTAATACAGGCTTCAACTCGATTATTTTTCAGACCGGGAAATACTAAATAAGATGGGAATATAGTCTTGTGATTTACATCACTGGAACACCATTCACTCCAAACATGTCTGATTACATTAGCATTTGAATGACGTTGAAAGGAGAAAGGCTGGAACAATCATGGTCGCTGGAAATTCCGTTCCTTTCCCCATCATCCGACCTCAAAGGCTCTTGATGTTAAAATTCTAATACCTAAATGCAGTTTTCATGAATATTTGTAATTTGCATGTAAAATAAAATCACTCCGCGGTTTTGGGGTGCTCATCAAATCCATCACATGTGGCGGCAGCTCAGTTTATTCTGTTAAATTTCCAAAAACACAAAACTAGAACAGCAGGTATATTTGCAGCTAGAGTTCAAAGTACAACTCTGATTCCTAAAAAGTTGGGACACGGTGTTTATTTAAAAAAAACCCAGAATGCAGTGATTTACAAATCCTTTTCAACCTACTGGGAAAATTGCAGAATGCTCAAAAGACATCTGTGTGGAACATTCTACAGGTAAACGGGTTAAATGGTAAATCGAAAGGCTCAATCATTCAGAAACAAGGACGGGGCAATGTTCACAACTTTGTGAAACAAGAGTGCTCCGAGAGCACAATATCCCCCGCTGGCAACTCGGCCATAACGCTGGTAAAATGCGACTGACTTGAACGAAATTGCAATATGCATATTACCGACATATAACAAAGCCTCTTGTCAAATTTCGTGAAATTCCTCCAAAAACCCTGAGAGGTGTCGATTTCAGAAGGCGAGTACCCTTCCCGGGACGGACGGATGGACATCGCCACGACATAATCCCCCTTCGGGCCTTTCGGCCAGCGAGGGATAACATTTTCTTGCCAAATTACATGAAATTCCTCCAAAAATTGTGAGGTAAGTTGATTTCAGAAAGCAAGCACACCTTGATGAAATTGCCAAAGTTTGTTAATAATCAAGGGCATAACTCTAGTAAAATTTGCCCAAATTAAACGAAATCTCAATATGCGTATAACTGTCATATAATAAAGCCTTTTTGCAAAGTTTGGTGAAATTCCTCCACAAACTGAGAGAGGAGCTGATTTCAGAAGAACGTCCACCCTCGTAAAATTGTCTAAGTGCAAGTTATTTAATCAAGGGTCAAAACTCTGGCAAAATTTTCACAAACAAAATTAAATCGCAATATGCGTATTACCGTCATATAACAAGGCCTTTTGCCAAGCTTCGAGAAATTCGTCCAAAAATTGTAAAAGGAGTTGATGTCAGAAGGCGAGCACACCTTCATGAAATTGTCAAAAAGTACAAGGTTGTTAATCAAGGGCCTCAACTCTGGGAAAACGTGGCCCAATTTAATGAAATTCCAATATGCATAGTACCGACAGACAACAAGGCCTTTTACCAGGTTTGGCGAAATTCCTCCAACACTTGCGAGAGGAGTTGATTTCAGAAGGAAAACACACTCATGAAATTAACAAAATTATAATTCTGTTAATCGAGGGCTGTAACTGGTAAATGCCACCCATGGCATGGGTAATTTGCACATCTGTGAATGTACCATTAATGCCAAAAGGTACATACAAATTTTGAACATCATATGCCGGCATCCAGACGACGTCCTTTTCAGGGACGACCCTGCTTATTCCAGGAAGACAATGCCAAGCCACATTCTGCACACGTTACAACAGCATGGATTCGTAGTAAAAGAGTGCAGGTGCTAAAGTGCCCTGCGCCGACAAATTACAAAATTTGAAGTTCTTTATGGAAATCAGGGACGCCGTGTCATTCGGACTAAAGAGGAGAAGGACGACCCGAGTTGTTATCAGCGCTCAGTTCAGAAGCCTGCATCTCTGATGGTATGGGGTTGCATTAGTGCGTGTGGCATGGGCAGCTTACACATCTGGAAAGACACCATCAATGCTGAAAGGTATATCCAGGTTCTAGAGCAACATATGCTCCCATCCAGACGACGTCTCTTTCAGGGAAGACCTCGCATTTTCCAACATGACAATGCCAAACCACATACTGCATCAATTACAGCATCATGGCTGCGTAGAAGAAGGGTCCGGGTACTGAACTGGCCAGCCTGCAGTCCAGATCTTTCACCCATAGAAAACATTTGGCGCATCATAAAACGGAAGAGACGACAAAAAAGACCTAAGACAGTTGAGCAACTAGAATCCTACATTAGACAAGAATGGGTTAACATTCCTATCCCTAAACCTGAGCAACTTGTCTCCTCAGTCCCCAGACGTTTACAGACTGTTGTAAAGAGAAAAGGGGATGTCTCACAGTGGTAAACATGGCCTTGTCCCAACTTTTTTGAGATGTGTTGTTGTCATGAAATTTAAAATCACCTAATTTTTCTCTTTAAATGATACATTTTCTCAGTTTAAACATTTGATATGTCATCTATGTTCTATTCTGAATAAAATATGGAATTTTGAAACTTCCACATCATTGCATTCCGTTTTTATTTACAATTTGTACTTTGTCCCAACTGTTTTGGAATCGGGGTTGTAGTTCAATTGAAGATGGGTCGAAAAGGATTTGCAAATCAGTACATTTTGTTTACGTTTTACACAGCATCCCAACTGTTTTGGAATCGGGGTGTGTATGCATATCAATATGGGCACTTGAAATCCACATGATATTACAAAATATGCAGGACTGTAAAAAATAGCGTCTTAATTTTTTTTATCTTCAATCCCTGTAATTAGTTACGAGCAGGATAGCTAGTTGTATTGTTCGCCAACTCACAAACCATAAAGACTGAAGCGTATTTGTACCATCAGCTCCAAACTTCTAAATGAGTCCTATAAATTTGTAAATCTGCCCAATTATTCTTATGTAAGACACAGAGCCACGAATATGATCCTGGATCTGCTACGCAACAAAAGACTGCCCTGACATTCAGTGCTACTTTGCTAGTTCTGCACATTTTGCAAGTCTATGTCTGTGACTTGAATCACGACATACAAATTTCTGCTGAAATTGTCATTTTGCATTTGAAAGGAAAAATCAAAAAATGTTTCAGTGCTGGCTCAAGTAAATATAGGATGAACGTGGCACACAGGTCGTTACTTTCCAGTCCATACTTTAAACGTATTTGATGTGATTAAATACTTTCTCTTGGTTCACATTTTACTCTGCTTTCCTCAATTTAGCGCACGAACGAATCCTGCTTCCCCTTTCAGTCCTGATTTAAAAGGGGAACAGAGGGCAATATATAGAGTAAATATAACAATAAAACACATTAACGAACCTTATTCAAGACTTACAAAAGTTTTTTGTTCTAAGGTTGGAAAGTTATAGTGTTTTGAAAGTAGCTCGAGCAAACTATTTCCGCAGTTTGAACAGCCCGCCATGGTATTAATTTTATCCAATCAGAATGCACGTTCATTTTCTCTGCGTAACACTCATGACGTATGTGCCCAGTTGCGTTGGCTCATTGAGGTTGGGAATAGCACGTGTGAATCGGAAAGTAGGATGAATTGTAAGTGATCACAGTGTGTTGCTTTCGGGTGTAATAACAGGACCGATGGAAAGCATAACGATCCTCCAGGCGTGTCTTTTCACTCGTTTCCGCTGAAAAACACCAAGCGAGTTCGAGCATGGCTACGTATGATCGGCAGAAGCGATTTCAAGCCATCACGCGCTTCAAGGCTGTGTTCAAAACATTTCCTGCCCTCGGCATATGAGGAGGACTTATTTGCCAAATACGTTGGACTACAACCAGGGAAGAAGCCCAGGCGAATTCTGAAGGATGATGCCGTACCAACGGAATTTTGTCATAGGCCAAGTGTAAGTGAGATGGCGGTGAGCGAGTTCTCTGCACGTTCTGTGAGGTTGAAAAAGCGTCGAAAGGAAGCGAAAATGAAAGAGGTAGGACTCGTCTCGCATTGAAAAGTTGCAATATGCAACAATAGGAATAGTATTGTAAGTGTTGATGCGCCCGACGCCATAATTACACGCTTCTCTCCTAGTGCAGTGGGTAGGGCTGACGTCACGGTCTTTTAAAAATGCCGACTCTTGTGCCGTTTAGCGTACCGACTATTATATTTACAATTACCAAGATATTTCGTTGTTTTCTAGTATATAAATTTGATAGAATACTTAAGAATACGTTACTTTGTCACATCAGCAACTGTATATATTATATTTCAGGGGTTTTCAAAGTGTGGGAGAGTCAGCCCCCCCTCGGAGAGCAAATAAACAACAGCGCCCCCCCTTACAATTTTTGTTGTTGCTATACTTAATGTTCCATTCGTATTTTTTTAAAAAATGGTTGTTGTACACATTATTTTTTTCTTTTTCACATTTTAAACATCTGTGCTTTTTAAAACATCTTGTTTTACACATTTTAAACATCCCATAGCATCGTTAGGTAGCATCTCTTGGCAGACAACACACTGTGGCAGTGGAGCATCTTCAGATCCAGTCCATGAAAATCCAAACTTTAAATAATCGTGGTCATACTTCCTTCTTTTTCCAGTCCCCCAGGATTCCGCGGGCCTTTTTTGTGATTGTTGTGGGCTAAAATGTCTGATGTTGCGGGGGTTTCCGAAAAAATTGCGATGAAAGTTGCAGTGTTTTTTAGGTTTTTGTTGCGATTACATTGCGGGAGGAAGTGAAAGTTGCGAGAAATTGTTGTGATTTTCTCTTTTTGTGATTAAAATTGAGTGATATGTTAAATATTATTACTGAAAAACTATTGATTAAAAAAACAAAGAGAAATGGTCCTATAAACAACTTTACCAATATAAAAGATTACCAGGACTACAAAAATGCAGAAAAATAGGCTTTACTTATCCAAATGCACCTGTTGGTTCAAAAGTTAAAGTGCAGAGAACCTCACAGCACAACATGAAGTTACCTTAACATAGAATATAAATGCCTCAGCTTTCATGTAAGAAAAGAAAAAACTATTAATACTAGTACTGTGTGCAGGCAGTCTCTCCTGAAGACTAAATTAAACAATAATTATAAACTAATAAAATAAATGGCTCAGGCTTCATAGAAGAAAAAAAACAATTTGAACAGAATCTCACAGTATGATGCTGAAGCTGCCTAAACAATGGAAAATAAAATACCATTTTGGCAAAAATGTTGGCATCCATTAACTTCTTGTATTAAGTAAAAAAAAAATAAAGTGCACACAGTCCTTCACTGTAAACATAACACACTTTCAGTGTTGCCAGATGCTGCTGACGTTTTCCAGTCCAAAATATGTTCAAAACCCGCCAAAATACACTTGAAATCGTCCAATCTGGCAACACTGCGCGCATGCTGCTTCTCTTGAACACACGGAAGTAAAGCGGTCAGGCGGAAGGTAGTTTGTCGACGTCACCTCAAGACGACGCCAACGATTGGTCAAATTTGCGGGAAAGTTGCAGTGATTGGATATAATTGCAACACCGCCCTGAATTCGCGGGGATTGGTTGAATTTGCGCTGAAGTTGCAAATCGCAACATCCTGGAGGCTCTGTTTTTTTGCTTGGCCCAGACTTTGTCTCCTCACTCACTGTAGCTTTAGGTGCTAAAAACCGATCCATTTTGTCCCTCATGTTGCGCCCCCCCTGAAGAACTCTGGCACCCCCCAGGGGGGGCGCGCCCCACACTTTGAAAAGCCCCGTTATATTTGGTACCCCTTTAACCATTTCCCTCGCGTTCATTTATTTTAGTCACAACAAATATGCGAAATAAAGTGTCATGTACAGTAAGGCTCAGAGAAACATGACCTCCACTGTGACAGTAACACTCCAGCATGGCATGTGTGTGTGTGTGTTTATGCACTTGACCCTTAACACTACATCCCGGCACAGATCCGTAGAGGGAGGGGGTGCAGGAGCAGCAGCTCCTTTCTAAGAACCATATATGAAGATGATCAAATTGTTTATTCGGAGCGATGAAAATTCAAAAAGGGTTCAGAAATGTTCCTCACACAAAAAAAAGTGTTTATCATTAATTTATTTCTGCAATATTACACTCAGCCACCGAGCGTGATAAATAATTCCCAGTTGAGGAGCAGCAGCGTGGCTCGGACGATACAATCCAAGTGGCACTGTAGAAGAAATTCTTCAACATGCACGTTAAAGGTTTGTCAGTGTTATGGAGCCGAATCCAATCCCTGTGACGTGAAGCGAGATTAAAAGCAAGCCTGACTCCCTCCATACTGACTGAACATCATTATATTAGTGAAGCCAAGAGAAAGGAAATGAAAGACATCTGTCGCTAAAGTGAATTTCGAAAGTAAATGGAAAAGGGAGAACGATTACCAATGCATGAAGCTTCTCTTCCAAATCCTGGTTGGCTCTCTGCGAGGCTGTGTAGCTGTTCTGCAGTCTGTAGGAGAAACACACATAATTGATACAGCAGGAACAGGAAGAAACGTTCCATTTTACATCAGCTCAAGGTCTAAAGTTTTAGAAACGAATGATCCGTCGTTAAAGTGTACGTAATGCTTTTCTGTAACGCTTTAAAGTGCATATCACGGGTAAATTCAGGAGCAAGATCGATGTAATTCTCCTATTTTATATTAAACTTTAGTCAAATATCTAACATTTTGCACAATTTTTTTTTTTTACCTTGCGCAACACCAGAAAAATTCAGTTGAAATCGAGCCATTGGAGGCGAATTGGTCCGCCTCTGAAAAAACTTGGCATTTCGATTCCCCGGGAAACATTGATTTTCGTGACGTCGCGTGCGGGACGCCTCCCTCTGAATCCTACGTCAGCGCTGGTTTGTTTATGAGAAAACGACCTGGTGGTTTTCTGCAAATTTCTTCAACGTTATCGCGTAATTATTAAAATGGTTAACAGATGTATCGTAGGAGGGTGTAGCAACACCAATCTTGATGGGATTAGTACTCATCGTTTCCCAAAAGACCGGACAACGAGAGAGAAACGGGAGCGCTTGGTCTACACAGGCTGTGCACTGAAACCGTGCAAACCTCGCGCAGCCTGCTGGCGCTTCCGCAGGTGACGTCACGAATCTGGCTCCAGACTCCCTTGGGATTTTTCCAGACGCGTTTTGTTATTTTATTTTTTTCTGCTGTAGACAGATGGCCTTGTGCAAAATTACCCTTCTGGATGAGCGTGTAAAGGGACATACTTTCATATTAAAAAAAAAACAAAAACAAAACTGGTCCAGGATATGCACTTTAAAATGAATATACATCATTACTAACAACCAAAATTAATTAATAAAGCAGGGAGGAAAAATAATAATTATTTATTTTATCATCAAGCATAAAACTATCGATAAATCGCGGCTCCTGGATCCCGGAACAAGGCAGCCTTGCCTCAGGGCAAATCTCTCACATTGTCACATGTGGAACCCCGGTTGTGTTTGGATGGAGTCATTTCGGCTCATCTGACTCCGTGCTTGTTTACTCGCTGAAATTGGATATTGTTGTTGGAATTTTACAAAAATAACGATGGGAAAGCGCTGCGTTGTGTTTGGATGTTCAAATCCATATACAACAGGACATTCAGTTCATGAATTTTCAAGAAAAAACCTCCACTAATCTAAAGCGACAGTGGGTGAGGTTTGTGTAAACGAAGCGGGCAGATTTCGTGTCGCCTACTACTAATAAATCTGGTTCATCAAGTGTTCACCACCACCACCAGAACAACCACATGGGAATTACTGGAGCAAAACAGTAACCCATTTATTTAATAAATGACATTTGATCTGACATTTGGACAGTTCGTCAATTCCCCTATTATCTCACAGACACACTGCACCAGACGCAGGATTATGAGCAACATTTACACGCTCGCGACATCCAATCCTATCATATTTGCTGCACTTTAACAGGAAGAAAAATGCGCACGTGCAATCATTAATTATTAACCGAAACGTGTTCAACGCTCTCAGATTGCAATATTGCAAGACTCTGTGTGTTTTTAGTTTTGTTCAGGAAAACATGATGAAAGGTAACCACTGCGTTCTGCACATCTCTCTCTCTCTCCATCTCATGCACGCTACAGAGGAAGACTGTCTTGAACTGAGTGAACTGGCAGTTTCTCGTCTTGGGGGCTTGAAAAGGGAACCATTTACTCCGGAATATCCTTGATAATCATCTGCCCCTTCATCCGACATATAAGGATCCCAATCACTATCAGAATTCTCTCCAAAACGTGATTCCAGATCGAGACTGGTCTAACCACTGCTGCGCACGGGAACAAAATTGACACGTGACATCACGCACCCCTTCGGGATCTTCCGGTTCAGTCTCGGCAGATCGGATTGATTTTCCATCAATTCATGGCCTTTTGGATCAGCCATGGTTCGAAAACACATGGTCAATCAGCACAATGATTATTGTTTTATACAAGGGAAAAAAAGTGTGGTTTCGAGGTGTTACTCATCTCATCTCAGGCAAGCTGGAGCCTATCCCAGCTGACTACGGGCGAAAGGCGGGGTACACCCTGGACAAGTCGCCAGGTCATCACAGGGCCGACACATAGACAACCATTCACACTCACATTCACACCTACGGTCAATTTAGAGTCACCAGTTAACCTAACCTGCATGTCTTTGGACTGTGGGGGAAACCGGAGCACCCGGAGGAAACCCACGCGGACACGGGGAGAACATACGAACTCCACACAGAAAGACCCTCGCCGGCCACGGGGCTCGAACCCGGACCTTCTTGCTGTGAGGCGACAGCGCTAACCACTACACCACCGTGCCGCCTCGAGGCGTTACGTTCACTTTAATACACAGTAGTACAGTACCATTATATTCAGCAGTGCACTTCTGGAAACTATTACAGCAGCCTCATCTGTTTCATGCCTTACATTTAGAGTGAAGCAGACTAGCAGCGTATTCAACTCCATCCTTCAGAAGGCAGAACTGACAGGTATGGCCTGTGCGTAGATGGGGAGATGAAAGGTGAGCAAGATGGCCAAATAGCCCTCTGGAGAACATGCTGGAATATCTGTTAGTTTTAATTTGAAGATTTTTTGCAGGCTTTTAGCAGCTCTGACACTTAGACACAAATGACTGAAGATGACAGGATGAGGAGGAAGCAATGTATTTTCATCACCATAACCAATTTTTTCTTGCCTGCATCGCCGGAGCAATATCCAGAGGACATGCAATGTTCTCATACCATGTTCCAGCAAATAACCGGCAAACATTGCTAGGAAAATGTATAGGAGAAATGTTTTACTGTTTTCTCACCTATTTTAAATAAACAGAAGCACACACACTGCCCCCCCTCCCAATTTAAAAAAAAAAAAAAAAAAAGGGGGGTGTGTGTCACACGCTAATATTTTGTTGGACCGCCTTTAGCTTTGATTACAGTATGTATTTGCCGTGGCACTGTTTCGATAAACTTATTTCAGTTCAGAGTTGCATTCATTTCTCACCGAGACCTTGTGTTGAGGATGGAAGAGTTGAAGCACTGCGTAAAGTCTTCTCCAGCACATCCCAAAAATCCTCAATGGGGTTTTATGCCCATTCCATCAGGGGAGAAAAAACTAGATAGAACTCGACGCCAACGGCGTCGATGGGGATGCCTCCGCCCGGTAGACTACACGCCTCAAGTTGTGATTTGGGGATGGACATTTGACCTCACAGTAATCTTGACCTGGTGAAATTACTTGCATCAGCCTTGGAAATATTGTGTTCACAAGGTTCCCAGACAGACATTTGACCTTGACCTTTATCTCAAAATCTAATCAGTTTATCCTTGTCCCCAAATGCACAAATGGTGAAAGTTTGGTGAAATTCCTTTCACTCGCCTTGGAGATATTGTGTTCACAAGGTTTTCGGACAGACATTTGACCTCACAGTGACCTTGACCTTAGACCTTTTGATCTCAAAATCGAATCAGTTTATCTTTGTCCCCAAATGCACAAATGGTGAAAGTTTGGTGAAACTCCTTTCATCTGCCTTTGAGATATCGCGTTCACAAGGTTTCGGGACGGACGCACGCACAGACGGTCCACAAGGTTTTGGGACGGACGGACGCATGCACGTACGGACAGACGGACAACCTGAAAACATAATGCCTCCTGCACCTTACGGTGGCGGAAGCATAAAAAAAAAATCCATTGATGGGATAACCAGGTCATCAGCTGACTTCATTTTATTGCCCCATAACGTTGCTGAGCCTCGACCTGACCAACTGGAGCAACCACAGGTCAACACTGCCTCCACTCTACCACTATGCATGATGGGTGGATCACTTCATGCACTTCAATTCTTACCCTGACACGCCCATCACTCAGGAATAGGGTAAATCTGGACTGATCAAACCCAGAGGTGGACAGTAACGAAGTACATTTACTTGAGTACTGTACTTAAGTTGAGTATTTTTTTTTTGGCAACATGACGTTAACTTCACTACATTTGAAAGACAAATATCATACTTTTTACTCCACTACATTTCTATCAAGGTCCTCGTTACTATGAAGTGGCTTTGAAAGTGGATGGATTTTTTTCAAAAATGTGATTCCCCCCCCGCAGGTGACACTAACAGCTGATCAGTAATCACTCGGGTCACGTCACGTCCATAGACTGTATACAATCAAGTTCAATTTCTCCGCAGCATTATTTAACACGATCAGTTGATTGCAGAATGGAAGGCGGCGGTTCTTCTGGAGCATGCACGCACCCAGGGCTATACCTAGAACCCATGTTTCAGTTTTCTGAAAGGATTAAAGATTCGTTTCGTTTTAAATGTTTGCCGAAAACGAACCACATCACGGCCTACAAAAACTTGCCATCCAACCTGCGGAAGCATATTGAGGTATATAAACATTTTATTCCAAGAGAAAGCTTGCAACAAAGTTATCTGTGCTTTTAGAGCTAGCGATAACGTTGCAATAGCTATGCAGTCTGGTTAGTCAAATGACTTTCTATGGATTTGCCCACCAAGTTGCCATCGCCTTGTTCACGGCTAACGTTAACACACAGCTAGTTAACATGTAAAAACGGAGTTACGCTAACATGAATAACGTTAACTTATCTGAAGTCCTTTCAGAAATATGTTTTAGCATAATCTTGTCAAATAAACAGAATGTAGAAATCTTTCTTTTCTAGTAGCGTTAGCTACACAATATGATTTGAGTTTGAAAAGAGTCAGGTGGCGTTTCACTGACTAGCTAGCTTAACGTTAAACCACCATGATGGCACAGCATGCGTTCATTTTGTGAACTCACATTTCTGTCTTTGGTAACGGAGTTAGGTTTTTTTTAAGCGTTGTGGCAATAATACAATGATGTGTTGATGGAAAATGTACTTTTAATATTTAAGTATTTTTAAAAGCAAGTACTTTAACTTAAGTAAAACATTTGACTGGACAACTTTCACTTGTATCGGAGTAACATTTGACCAGCGGGATCTGTACTAGTTGGGTCCACCTCTGATCAAATCGCATGACACCCCCCCACCCACCCAATCTCTCTCCCCCCTCTCCCACTGTCTCTCCCCTTTGCCCGATTCTCCCCTCCCCTTTCTCTCCCCTCCACTCTCAGTCTGTCTCTCCTCCCGTCTCTTCTCCTTCCCTCCCCATCTGTCTCTTTTCCCTCCACACCCTCTGCCCCCCCCCCCCAATCTTCCATTCCCTGGGAATGACTGCTGATAAACTGGAGAGGGGACGAGAAAAACAAATACAGCAGTCGTTATTAGAATTTTCCGACTTTATATATGTTTGTAAAAACCCACTGTAACCTTAGAGTCTGAATTCAGGCATGTAAGCCTGGTACAGTGTACTCACATTGACGCGCATGCACACTGTGGCACACATTCATTTCCCGATTGTTATCCAATCAGATTAATATATAAAAACACCGAGGTTTTGGAGAAGTTGAGCAGAAGCGCAGTCTCCGATTTGATGGGAAGAATGCTGACTGAATCCGGCTGCCATTTAGAAACATGTGCGACAAGTACGCAGCCTGATTAGAAATGAAAACCGGTCTGATTGCAACGGAATTAGACACCGACTTAACCATGGAGACCGACTCGGAGGAAACAAGTGGCAAATGACAGCAGATCGGGCTGGATGATCAGGAGACACAATGCAGATACAACAGGTAAACTTTTTCATGAACGTTTCCATTAAGTTGAAGAACAGAATAGGCAAGTACATCCTGGCCAGCGTTCATCCTGCCAAGTGGTCCTACAGGTTTTTAGTGAGTTTAAGAGAGATGATCGTCATTTGCACCGTCACTTGAATCTCATATTTGCATACGAGAGTGCATCTGCTCTCATTAAAACCAGAAAACACACCGCAGCAAATCTTTTTATATGTATTTAATAGTGCTGTCAAAAATGTCGCGTTATTAACGCGTTAACTTGACTCAATTTTAACGGCGATAATTTTTTTATCGCGAGATTAACGCTCTGACATGATGTAGGTTTGTCATAAGCTTTTGAAACTGCCAGGAACTTGGAACAGAGACTTTGCTTAGAAAACCGATAGCAGCTAGACTGTAATGCCACGCCCCGCACAGCCAGAGTCCTCTGCCCTCCCCCCCAAAGAACCAGCGCGGGCAGGGCGCGCTCGTAGAGCTGGGATTTATGGCTCTTTGATGGGATCCGCAGCTTTGTGATCCGTTCTTTGAAAAGAGCCGTTCAAAAGACTGGCTCATTTGGCTCTTTTTAAATATTTATTCAGTTTTAAGAAGACAGCGTCTAAAGAAGCCAGATCCCTCTGAACTGTAAACCCAATGCTATCCCAGAAATCCTTCCTGTAATATGCAAATTTGGCCGCCTCTGATTGGACAGCGCGACGCATCAACAGGCAGACAGTGTAAAAGTACAAAATGTGTTAAGTGAGCTGAAACAGTAAAGATCAGATTCAATGCAATATTTATCAACGAACAACTTTAAGTTAATATAATAGTGTACTTTATATTATAATCAAGCATGTCAAGCCTACCGTCACTGTGTAACCTGTCTCTCTGATTAGAGTTGTAGACTAACTCAAGCAGTAGATCACTTCACTCATGGTTCTTTTGCCAGCCCCGGTGTTCGGCTTAGGTTTCACTTTGCAGTGGCTGTGTCAAGACGTTTTATGCTTTGCAATACAAAGCAAGCCCATTCACGTTTTTATGCTGATAAGAGAATTACAATGGTTTTTCATGTGACAAAAATGTGCGATTAAATTGCGATTAATTGCGAGTTAACTATGACCGTCGCGACATTAATCGCGATTAAATATTTTAATCGCTTGACAGCACTAGTATTTAAGCTTAGTGGTGGGTGATTTAGCCAAAACGTCAAATCACGGTTTCTTCCCAGGTTGGATTATGATCCATGATGGTATCGTTTTTTTCTCCCCCATGTTGGTTTTTAAGACAATTTTGCAATTTCCTGAACAGAGCAACCAAAAACTTACTGCCGTAAAAGTTCAAGTAAACAACCAAAGTACCTATTCAAACTAAATGTAAAAACATGCACTAACTAAACTGCAAACAAGTATTTCTCAAATGAACACAATCAAATCAAGCACGGATACTGTACTGTAGTTTCAGCTGTTCTGAGGGATGATGGATCCTTGGCCAGGTCAAATATCACAGCATTAGTAATGCCTTTCCAACGCTTCCATGTTTTCTCCTGCCAGGCTCTTCACGTGCACTCCCCGTGTTTTCTGGATTCCAGTACACTTTTCGGGGTGCTTTCTTGATGGCGAAACAAAATGAAACTAAACTATTAAATTAAATCCAGGACATTAAATTCAGGTAACGTACTTGGTTAATACTTAAGGCTTGTGTGTGTGTTTTGTGCCTCAAGTATAGATACTTAAATTCGATTGAACAGCTCTGCTTTTGTAACTGACAGCCGATGTTAATATTCTAGGTGGTCATGATTCAGTCGTGAAATATTGACGATGATGAGTCGTCTTCCGCCTCAGTGTCCTGAGGGTAGCTACGAGAGACAGGTGAGGACTCGAGGTAAACGAAGTACAACATCGAGATGAAATCTGAGCATTTTTTTGGACGATCATTCCAGTCATGGCAAAACTGTTGAGTTGAGTGGGCCTTGTGCGTCACTGCCGCCTTGCTGCATGTCGCTTTTCCCATTTCTGTCTCAGACACCTTGTGGACACCAGGGTTAATTTAAACTGATGGTGCTCAGCATATCCGTGCGCTCGTTACTTTCCCTGCTCTCATTACGTCATTAAAAACGGACCGAGAGAACAGTGTTCGCTGCACGCTGGAAAGCGCAGACCAAAGTCCCAGACAGAGAGGAGACACAAAGTACGTAACCAGATGGTGAAAGTCAGCCAACAGCCATGGGAGGCCGAGTCAGTTTATCTGGGCGATAGCGTGTTTCTGATTAAGGCAGAGCGACTGAGCTAACACATCCATCGGGTACTCAAGAGACAGACAGTGAGAGAAGGAAAGAGTGCAAGACACAAAACAGACAGATGGTGGGTCTAACCTTCGAAACTTGTCTTTCATCTTCTCCAGATCATCTCGTGTTCGGCCCATCTCTGTCTGCATGTAGTGCTGACGGTTCTCAAACTCTGCCTCCATTGCCTCCATTTTGTGGGTAGTATGTGCGAGATGGCGGCGCAGGTCTTCATTCTGCTGTTGTAAGATCCTGGAAATATACACAGAAGGAAAAAAAAAGTTAAATCAATCAATCAATCAGTCAATACTGCTAATATTTTAGTACTCTAGAAACGGCTTGTTCCTTAAGTAAACTATTAGACCAATACATCCTGTCCTGTACATTACACTGAATCCAGCATCCCCAGTCAGTCCTAAACTTAATGCTTGTGTGTCTGCAAATCTGATCTCCTGTATATATGTGCAGGAATGTGCATATTTAACGAGGAAAGGGAGGGGGGTGGGTGGGTGAGAGAGAGAGAGCGCACACACACACACACGTGTGTGCATAAGGGCACTCTGTGCTGAGGGCAGTTGGTTGTGTGCTGAGGAGACAAGGGCAACTGTCATCAGACACAATACATCTGCTGTGTGCTACAAAATTGTCTCCTCAGTGCTCTCGCCGAAGCCCACTGTTTCTGGGGATACGCTGCTCTTTTACATTAAAGCCACTTCCCAGAATTCCTTACATTTGTAATTAAAGGAAAAGGCAACTTTTGTACAAAATCACCACAAATAGATAGATAAATATATAAAGTAATCGATCATGGAATTTATAGAGAAAGAACAGACCGCATAACAGTATCTTTTAACTTTTAATAATATGGGCTTGCGCTGAGCTCAGCGAAGATGCGTTCCGCCATACTGATCTACTGCGTGACGTCATGCGGCCCACCACTGAAAAGAACTCTTCAGTGCTTCATGGTAATAAGGTAAAAAACCAGTACAATCGCTTCTTCAAAGTTTCACCAAATGGTTTTATTTATGCAACTTAAAGCTCATAATACTGTATAACTTTGGTTGAGTAAAAACATGGAGCAAAAACATGGCTGAATCCTGAATGACTCCTATTTGGATTTGTCCTACCAAGCCTACTGCGCATGCGTGAAGCGGCTCGGCTCGGTTTTCCCTTTCGGGCGCTCTCGTTTTCTGTTAGAATTTGGTAAAGAAAAAAATAAATAAATATTATTTACCAGCTTACCGGGTCCATGAACATAAATCTGACAGCTGACAAGGTCGGGATATAAACGAATCGAATACAAGCCACCCGCCGGGACTCCTAATCACAGTGATCTGTCTGTAAACACTGTTTTCATGGGCCCAGTGACGTCACAGATCAGAGGGAGGCGCATTAACGAAAGATTCTGATTGGTTTATAGTTGCCCACAATCTCAAAATGGCTGCTTCCTCCAACTTCGGCTCCTCTGTCTCAATTCATGATTTCAAAGTTAAAAATATTTTTTCATGTTCGATATATAATGGAAATAATTAACGGAATTGATTACGTATATGTTTTTCTCCTGTTACACACCTGGTTTTGTACAAAAGTTGCCTTTTCCTTTAAACTAAAAACACGTAATCATAAACATTCTAAATAATAAAATATATATATATATGAGTGATTCCACGCTTATGGGTACTGAAATGGGGACATAAACTTCTCATATCATCTCTAGCCACTTTATCCTTCTACAGGGTCGCAGGCAAGCTGGAGCCTATCCCAGCTGACTACGGGCGAAAGGCGGGGTACACCCTGGACAAGTCGCCAGGTCATCACAGGGCTGACACATAGACACAGACAACCATTCACACCTACGGTCAATTTAGAGTCGCCAGTTAACCTAACCTGCATGTCTTTGGACTGTGGGGGAAACCGGAACACCCGGAGGAAACCCACGCGGACACGGGGAGAACATGCAAACTCCGCACAGAAAGGCCCTCGCCGGGGGGCGCTCGACCCTGAAGAGAATGGCAGCATAGTTGGAAGCTCCTGTTAACTTCGCACATAAAACTACCCCAAATAGTTTTCACCCCGCTATCTTCCTTGCTCTGACTATGTCAAACCCCCAGCCAGTAAAAGAGTGTGAAATTTTCGGAAAAGCACGTAAAGCAGGTAAAAAATCTTCGAAGAAACCACCGGAGGAAACTCTCAGCAACCAAGACAACATGGCGATAGCAGAGGTGCTAACCGAGCTCAAGGCCCTTCGGTCTGAATTTGGATCTAAACTCGATGCAATAGATGGACGTTTGAACGAAATGGCCAACTCTATTTTATCGGTAGAGAACAATCTTTCAGATATCAGTCGAGATGTTACCGCCAACGAAAAACGTATTGACGAGGCCGAGACTCGTATATCTGGCACAGAAGACAAGCTAAATCGCCTGGAAGCATCACTAGCAGCTGCTACCGAAAGAATTGCACAACTTGAATCAAAGACGGAAGATTTGGAAAATCGTGGGAGACGTAAGAACATCAGGCTCTTTGGTCTTGGAGGGAGCGCAGAGGGCTCACGTCGGCTCTTGGACTTCGTGCAAGATATGCTACCTGTATGGCTTGGATTGGACTCAAGTCAGCCACTCGTACTGGAAAGAGCGCATCGCACTCTGGGCGAAGTACGGCCGAACCAGCACAGAGCTGTCATTATCCGCTTTCTTAAATTCCAAGACAAAGAGCTGGCGCTCCGTTCAGCAAAGAATCGCGAAATCACACACGACGGATCCAAGCTGTACTTCACCCAGGACGTGTCTGTTGAAACCATGAAGCAGAGACGCAAGTTTGATGAAGTGAAACAGCGATTCCTGGACATGGGAACTTTCCGCGGCTTCCATCCTCATCCGTGCAAGCTGAGAGTACTCCACGAAGGAAAGATCCGCCACCTTTCCTCACCACAGGAGGCTGAAGATTTCTACCGTAGCACCATGGCTGGGGGTTCCCAGGTTGGTGCAAACGACAACGAGGGGTGAGCTTTATTTTTCTTATGTGATCCCACTAAGCCAAGCAAGGACTGTAAACTACATGGGACTCTATATATATGGATAACGATAAAGTTAACCCAAATGTTATTATTTCAGATCATCTTGCTGTGTTGACCAAGGTTTTTATTTCTCTTCTCCCTTTTTTTTTTATTCTTCCTTGTATAACTCAATTTACTCTACCACTTGGTCTGAAATGTTCATTCTATGGCTTATGGGATCCCCTATATTTCTTTGGGGTGGGGAAAAAAAAAAAAAGTTCTGACATCTTTGCGTGTGTTGTTTACAGGCATTTAATGTAGGCTACACTTTGTTAGACGGTATCAGGGTTGTTTTTGTAATTGGATTGCCTTGTCAATTGGGGACTTGGCTTTTGGGCTGGGGAGGAGGGTTAGGGGATGCTGAGAGAGATTTTTACTTTGTCTGTATTTTGGTTTACTTACTCTGTTGTTTATATTTTATGTATGTTCTGTTTTTTCTTTCTTGTCTCATAAGTGCAATATGTGACGCAACACTACTCACTTAACACATGGTAAACTCACTTAATGTGATAACTTTCAATGTCAGAGGCCTAGGTCACCCAATTAAACGCAAGAGAGTTCTTACGTTCTTGAAAAGCCAAAAAGCAGATGTAGCTTATCTGCAAGAGACGCATATGTCAAAAGAAGAGCATAAAAAACTGAAGAGAGATTGGGTTGGACAGGTTTACTTTTCAAGCTATACAAGCAGTAAAAGGGGAACAGCTATACTTATCCATAAAAACTTGCCATTTATAATGACAGAAGAGCACCACGATCAGGAAGGCAGATATGTCCTGGTCTGTGGACTGCTATATGGCCGAGAAACTATCCTGCATAACATTTATGCACCAAATGATGACTGCCCTAAATTCATGTCAGATATGATTACTTTATTCTCTCAACACCATAAAGATCTAGGAATAATTGCTGGTGATTTTAACTGTAACATGGATGGCAATCTTGATAAATCATCACACTTAATATCCAATCCAAATGCATCCAAAGCCCTACAGCTGGCATGCAACGATGCAGGTCTGATTGATGTCTGGAGGGAATTTAACCCTACCACCAAAGATTATTCCTTTTACTCCACCAGACATAAAACATATTCGAGATTAGATTACTTTCTTCTACCTCAAGACCTTCTGTCATCCGTCATGTCCTGTACTATTGGCCCAATTCTTCTATCTGATCATTCTCCAGTATATCTTAAGCTCGCCCTAGGGCAACAGAGAGAACGGACTAAATACTGGAGATTTAACGCCTCACTTCTCTCAAACAATGAAGCTTGTTTAAAAATAAAGCAATGGATAGGTCAATATTGGCAGGAAAATTCATTCTCTCCTGTTACATCTGCTGTAATTTGGGACGCGGCTAAAGCAGTCATTAGGGGACATCTAATTTCATATACAAGCGCTATAAAAAAGGCTGCCAATGAACGTGCTTCTCAACTTCAAAAAGAACTTACTACCCTAGAACAATCCCACAAACAATCACCCACAGAGGAAAACTTGAGGAACCTCAAAGCTGTTAGAGCTAATCTCAATATCATCCAAACAGAGAAAGTTAAAAAACTTCTGTTCTTCACAAGACAACGTTATTATGAATATGGAAATAAGCCCAGCAGACTTTTAGCTTATCAGCTCAAAAAAGAACAAACTGACCGTACCATAAAACATATACGTCAGGCAAATGGCCAATTAAGATATGATTTGCAAAGTATACAGTCCTCATTCCTGAACTTTTATAAAGAATTATATACATCAGAAAACCCAGTAGAGTCAGACATTCAGTCTTTTCTAGAGAAACTATCACTACCTTCTTTGTCAGATGAAGATAACGCACACTTATGTCGCCCTGTTACATCAGAAGAGGTGTTGGATACCATTAAGTCTCTACCATTAGGAAAATCCCCAGGACTGGATGGATATCCTGCTGAATTTTACAAGAAATTTTGGCCTGATATAGAGCCCCTTTTTATGCCTATGGTACAGGACTTTTTTAAGAAAGGGCGGCTCCCAGATTCTATGAAAACGGCTGTAATATCACTGATACACAAGAAAGACAAAGACAGTGCTGAATGCTCCTCATACCGTCCAATCTCTTTACTCACAGTTGATTTCAAAATTATATCTAAACTCATCACACGGAGACTGGAGAACCTGTTGCCTACGTTAATCAATCCCGATCAGTCAGGTTTTGTCAAAGCACGATATGCTTCAGATAACATTAGGAGACTGTTAGATGTCATTGACTACTCAGCCCTGTCTGGACACCAGTCACTGCTAATCTCACTGGACGCCGAGAAGGCATTTGACAGGGTAGAGTTTCCATATTTATTTGCTGTCTTGAAAAAATTTAATTTTGACGAATCATTTCTTGGGTGGATCAGGAGTCTTTATAGGGACCCTCAAGCACAGGTACGTGTCAATGGCACTTTGTCTGACAGATTTGGCCTATTTAGGGGCTGTCGTCAAGGGTGTCCTTTGTCCCCTCTCTTATTCAATTTGGCTATTGAACCTCTTGCAGAAGCTATAAGATCAAGTACAGATATTTTTGGCATTGATATTGGCAAAAAAAACAATAAAATTTCTTTATATGCAGATGATGTGATCTTGTATTTGTCCGCCCCAGAAAAATCAATCCCAGCAGCTCTAGACCTAATTAAGAAATTTGGAAGAATATCAGGCTACAAAATTAATTTAACAAAATCCAATGCTTGCCTACTTAACACAGACATTTCATCAGAATTAAAAAAAATATCTCCTTTTACCTGGACACAAGGTGGATTTAAATACCTGGGAATTAATGTTTGTCAAAACCTAAAAGACTTATTTCAGGTAAACTATACTCCTTTACTTAGCAAAATCAAAGAGGAATTGGAATACTGGAATCTGCTTCCCATTTCTTTTATTGGACGAATCAATGTGATTAAAATGAATGTACTGCCACGATTTAATTATCTTTTCCAGTCCTTACCTTGTTATTTAAACAAACCATTCTTTCAGTCAATTAACAAAATAATTAGTTCTTTTATATGGAAGAATTCCACCCCAAGAATCTCCTTGAAAACTTTAACTAAATCTAAAGAAAAGGGCGGGCTGGGCCTCCCAGATTTTCAATTGTACTACTGGGCGGCACAGACTAAGGACATAATTAGCTGGATACAGAATCGAACCACTGCTCATTGGACAGACATTGAAGGAGAACTTTGTTTTCCCAGCTCAATCATTACTCTGCCATTCATCAATAACATAAAAGCAATAAAATCAGTATCAAGAACATATGTAATAAGAAACACTCTTCAGGCTTGGAAAGATGTGAAGAGATTTTGTGGCTTACTTACCACCATTTCTATTTTAGCCCCTATATCCTCTAATCCAGACCTGCCACCCTCGATCGGGAAATCATTATTTACTAAATGGAAAGATCATGGAATACACAAGTTCCAAAATGTACTTGAGAAGGGTACCCTAAAATCCTTTGCAGACCTCAGATCTGAATTTGAAATCTCAAACAAAGACTTTTACAAATACCTACAGCTTTGTCATTATATAGCCACATTGGAAAATACAGGGCAAATGTCCCTTACTTTATCTGACATCGAAGAAATTATGGTCAATTCCACAACGCTGAAGGGAAAGATCTCTGTGATCTATTGGGCACTATTGGACTATAATAGCTCCTCATTGATGTCACTTAGAACTGTATGGCAGAGAGATTTGGAACAAGATCTTGATGACGAGCTCTGGACCAAAATATGTTGTAATGTTTTTGTTTCTTTATCCTGTAACAAGGTAATTGAGCAGAATTATAAATTTATGCACAGAATGTATTTAACACCAGTCCGTCTCAGCAAGATGTTTCCCACTGTCTCCCCGGAATGTCATCGTTGTAAAACATGCATTGGTTCACTTATTCATGTGTTCTGGAATTGGAGTAAATTAAAACAATTTTGGAATGAGGTACACAATTTAACAACCAAAGTCATGCAAATTGAATTCAAACTATCACCTTTACTGTATCTATTTGGTACAGATCCAGACGGTGCACTAGACTCTATCTCCAATAAAAGAATTGGCATAATAGCTTATGTAGCGAAAAAATGCATATTGCTTAACTGGAATCAAGCTACACCACCTACAATTAACCTCTTCAAATCAATAATGAATGACACAATGCAACTGGAACAACACACTTACCACTTGAAAGGTAAAGGGGATCTCTTTGCACAAACATTGGCGCCCTTGATCATCATTTGACCTAATTTGAGTGACATCTCACTTTGGCCTTATATATGACTTACGTCCATGTGTGCCATTTCTGTGTACCTTATTTTCTTCTCTAAGATAATAGTAATAATAATAACAATAATGCACTTTTTTTTTTTGCTATTGTATTTATTATTTATTTGTATTATTTCTGTTTTTTTTTTCCCTTGTCAATGTCTTCACACATTCTATATTGCTTAATAGCTATATTAATGTATTTGCTCTCTCTTAGCTTAACTGTTTGTTCTGAGTGTGTTGTATGTGTATATTAAAGAAAAAAACTCAATAAATAAACAATTGAAAAAAAAAAAAAAGAAAGGCCCTCGCCGGCCACGGGGCTCGAACCCGGACCTTCTTGCTGTGAGGCGACAGCGCTAACCACTACACCACCGTGCCACCACATGAACTTATTTTTAAAAATTCACCTAAAACCATTTCTTTTTTTACCATCAGGTCACAAAACATGTAATCTTTAATGAATGATATGTTAAAAGATAACTTTAATTTTCTGAGATGTAATAAAAACATATTTATATGCCAAAGTCAAGCCTATGAGTTCCAAAATGATGTCTGTTACATTACTTCTGTTACGATTGTCCATCTCGCGTCTGTTACAAATTAATTACAATCTAGCTCTATACCATGTTAATCTTATTGAAAGAATGTGTATGTTTATTCTACTACACATGTTTATTAATTATATTTGCTAAAACATCACCTTCCTATGTTTCAAAAAGTAATTCTACATTGTTAAAATTGAGAATATATATGTCCACAACACTTCTGTTACGTTCTGACTTTGGCATATAAATATGTTTTTATTACATCTCAGAAAATTAAAGTTATCTTTTAACATATCATTCATTAAAGATTACATGTTTTGTGACCTGATGGTAAAAAAAGAAATGGCTTTAGGTGAATTTTTAAAAATAAGTTCATGAGTTCATGTCCCCATTTCAGTACCCATAAGCATGGAATCACTCATATATATATATATATATATATATATATATATATATATATATATATATATATAAAAAAAAATCAGTCCCCAAATGCCAACCCCCCCGATCTGATTTTTCAAAAAGGTTCCGCAAAAATAACAGCAAAAACGGAGTCTCATTTATCAATCTATAATCAAGTTGTGTGCAAATGTTTATGTAACCCAAAACAAATAAATTCTCAGCTGTAACAAGATTAACTGTGAGCTACTGCTCACTTACGCAAAGATGCCTACCTGAAATTTTGAATTTCAGTATTCTTGAAAATATTTTTCTTTTTTTTTTTTTTTGCGCGGTCCGGTTTCCATCAAATCATGCGCTCTGATTGGCTCGCGAGTGGTCCGGAATCCTACGATCCGGACCCCGATTACAGACCTTTGGTGACTCGCTCGCTCACAACAACAAACAACTTTTTCTTCTTCTTTTGGCTGCTCCCGATTAGGGGTCACCACAGCGGATCTTTCGTCTCCGTTGCTCCGTCTTCCACATCCCTCTCTACCACACCTGCCACTTTCATGTCCTCTCTCACCACATCCATGTATCTCCTCGTTTTCGTGTGCCTGGCAGCTCCATCCTCAACATTCTCCTTCCAACATGCTCTGCATCTCTTCTCAGGATGTGCCCATACCATCTCAGTCTCATCTCTCTCAATTCCCAAGCTCTCCACATGTGCTGTCCCTCTGATGTGCTCGTTCCTTATCCTGTCCAACCTCGTCAAACCTTCACATCCTCAACTCCGCCACCTCCTGTCTCTTTGTTAAGGGTCCGGTCTCCAATCCATACATCACAGCTGGTCTCACTACTGTCTTATACATCTTACCTTTCACTTTTGCTGGGACTTTCCTATCACAAATGACTCCCGAAATCCTTCTCCAACTGCTCCACCCTGCCTGCGCTCTCTTTCTCACCTCACCATCGCAGCCCCCATTTTCCTGCACAGTTGACCCCAGGTACTTGAATTCACCAACTTTCTTTACGTCGCCTCCTCGCATCTTCACTACACTCTCATCCCCATTCTCACTGATGCACATGTATTCTGTTTTGCTACTGCTCACCTTCATTCCTCTTCGTTCCAATGCATCCCTCCATCTCTCCAAACCCAACTCAACCTCCGTTCTACTTTCACCACATATCACAATATCACCCGCAAACATCATGTTCCATGGTGACTCTTGCCTCACTTCGTCCGTCAAGCTATCCATCACTATGGCAAACAAGAAAGGACTCAAAGCAGATCCTTGATGGAGTCCCACCTTCACCTTGAACCATTCAGTCGTTCCAAATGCACACCTCACTGCTCTTTTACTGTTCTCATACATGTTTTGCACTGCTCTGATATACTTCTCATTCACTCCACACTCTCTCATACAATACCATAACTCATCTCTCGGCACTCCATCGTATGCCTTCTCCAGGTCTACAAACACACAATGTAGCTTTCTCTGGCCTTTCCTGTACTTCTCCATTAACATTCTTAAAGCAAAAATTGCATCCGACGTGCTCTTCCTTGGCATAAACCTGTACTGCTGTTCACAGATTGCTACCTCTCTTCTCAATCTCGCCTCTAATACCCTTTCCCATAGCTTCATGGTGTGGCTCATCAATTTTATCCCTCTGTAATTACTGCAGCTCTGTACATCTCCATTATTCTTGTATATTGGGACTAGCACACTCTTTCTCCATTCAACTGGCATTTTCTCATTTTCTAGGATCTTATTAAACAATCTCGTTAGGAACTCCACAGCCGTCTCACCCAAACATCTCCGAGCCTCAATCGGGATACCATCTGGTCCGACTGCTTTCCCAGTCTTCATTCTTTTCATGGCTGTCCTCACCTCATCCTTACTAACCAACTCTGCTTCCTGATTTGCTGTCTCCAACGAATCTGACCTTTTCTCTCTTGGATTCTCCTCATTTAATAAATCCTCAAAGTACTCCTTCTTAATACACTCTGTCAGCACATTTCCATTTCCATCTTTCATCACTCTTATCTGCTGTACATCCCTCGCTTCCCTGTCTAGCTAGTCTGTACAGGTCTTTCTCTCCTTCTTTGGTCTCCAGTCTTTCGCGCAACTCCTGGTATGTATCTATTTTCGCCTTCGCTGTACCGCTCTTTTTGCCTTCTGTCTCGTCTCTCTGTATAACCGCCTGCTTTCCTCGTCCCAATTCTTCTTTGCTAGCCTCTTCTCTTTCATAATTTCCTGTACTTCTTTGTGCCTCCTTCCCGATGACCACCCTAGCACCTTCCTTGCTGCCTCTCTTACTAGTACAGCAGTAGTATTCCAATCTTCCGGCAGACTTCCATGACCACTCAATGCTCGTCTCATTTCTTCCCTAAACTCCTTCTGATGTTCAACCTCTTTTAGTTTCCACCACTTCATCTTCGGCTCCACTATTTCACGCCTCCTCTTTTTCACTTTCAAGCTCATCCTGCACACGACCACTTGATGTTGTCTAGCTACACTCTCCCCTGCCATCACTTTACAGTCTCCAATCTCCTTCAGGTTACCCCTTCTGCAGAGTATGTAGTCCACCTGTGTAGATCTTCCTCCACTCTTAAACGTCACCCTGTGCTGCTCTTTCTTCTCGAAGTATGTACCGACTACTGCCAAATTCATCCTCTTTGGAAAAAAAAAAATCAACCACCATTTGCCCTTCCACATTTCTCTCTCTCACACCATATCTGCCCATCATGCCCTCATCTCCTCTGTTTCCTTCGCCAACATGTCCGTTGAAATCTGCTCCTATCAGCACACGCTCCTCCCTCGGTATCCTCGGTACACAACAAACAGGAGCAGTTTTTTGTCAACATTTATTTTCGCATCTCTCAGTATAATAGCATTAATTTTACAGCATGGACAGTGATAACGACAGTGTTCACAGCGAAAGCGAGCTTTACTACCATGATGAGATGAAATAAAAGAAAACATTTCAGGAGAAAGCCGAAAATGAGCTTGTAGCAGGTTTGTTCTAAATATGGTTTCCCTTTCGGGCGCTCTCATTTTTCTGTTAGAATTTGGTAAAGAAAAATATATATATATATTATTTACCAGCTTAAGATCGGTCCGTATTGTGAAATACCGTGATCTCAGCCCAGAGGCCTCGGTCAGTATTTTCAAGACCTCGGTGACTGTATTTCACGATACGGACCTCACAGCTGGTAAATAATATATATGTATTTTTTTTTTAATGAATTTCAGTAACACTAATTCATGCACATTTCCATTATGTAAAGATGCATATACCAACATATTAACACCTTAATTATCAAGAAAAATTATGAAGAGATGCATATATCAACAGAACACCTTATTGATCAGCAAAAAATGTTTTCTAATGAACTGGAAAAAAAAAAAAAAAAAACACTAGCAGCCGTACCCATTGTATTTTCACTCAACTCCGTTCCAGACCAGACAATACCAGAGTCATTATTAAGATAAATGGTGTTTGCAGACATTATGATTAATCACCAGTGTTACCCATCAAGTTATTGTGTAATTTTACATAATTTGGCAAAAAGCTCTTTGTTACCTTTAATTGATTCTAGTAACAAAAAAAAAATCCAAGTCTTTCCCACGCCATGTGGCGCATAGGGCGGTGCCAATTTCCGTTCGCCGTAGCCCTCGGCCTCTCTCCTATTACATAGCTAGGGTTTACAGTGGGGGGGGCGGCACGGTGGTGTAGTGGTTAGCGCTGTCGCCTCACAGCAAGAAGGTCCGGGTTCGAGCCCCGTGGCCGGCGAGGGCCTTTCTGTGCGGAGTTTGCATGTTCTCCCCGTGTCCGCATGGGTTTCTTCCGGGTGCTCCGGTTTCCCCCACAGTCCAAAGACATGCAGGTTAGGTTAACTGGTGACTCTAAATTGACCCTAGGTGTGAATGTGAGTGTGAATGGTTGTCTGTATCTATGTGTCAGCCCTGTGATGATCTGGCGACTTGTCCAGGGTGTACCCCGCCTTTCACCCGTAGTCAGCTGGGATAGGCTCCAGCTTGCCTGCGACCCTGTAGAACAGGATAAAGCGGCTAGAGACAATGAGATGAGATGAGGTTACAATGGGGGGGGCTAGTCTTCTGGTAACCGCGAGAGTTTGACTCCCTACTCGTATCTGTATTGCAGTGTGCCTTGCCAGATGGCAGTAGGTACCATTTTTACGATTAGTCTTTGGTATGACCTGACTGTGAGTAGAACTCACGATCTCCCGATTGAAAGGTGGACACGCTAACCACTAGGCCAAATCGCAGTCTAATAACAAAATACTCTTACCAAAAAAAATTTTTTTAATCATTCTACTGTGTTTGTGGTAATCTGGCATTCTAGTAACAAAATACTCTTACAAAAATGCCAAATTACCACAAACACAGTAGAATAATAATTTAATCAGTAGAATGATAATTAAATCTTTTGCCAAACACCAAACCATGTTGATCATACAACCCCGATTCCAAAAAAGTTGGGACAAAGTACAAATTGTAAATAAAAACGGAATGCAATAATTTACAAATCTCAAAAACGGATATTGTATTCACAATAGAACATAGACAACATATCAAATGTCAAAAGTGAGACATTTTGAAATTTCATGCCAAATATTGGCTTATTTGAAATTTCATGACAGCAACACATCTCAAAGAAGTTGGGACAGGGGCAATAAGAGGCTGGAAAAGTTAAAGATACAAAAAAGGAACAGCTGGAGGACCAAATTGCAACTCATTAGGTCAATTGGCAATTAGGGCTGTGCCGATAGACGATGCCATCGTCCATCGACGATGGTGGTCATCCATCACGATGGAGAGCCACCATCGTGATACCACGCCCCCTCCTGTCATAAACATGCATATACAGTATCATCTGGGCCTATTTAACCTAAAAAGTTAGTTTTTTGTTAGTTTAGTTAGTTTTGTTTAATATATAAATATATTATATGACATATAATTATAAATACATAATTATATAAATCATTATAAAGTAATATCCTATTACCGCTTGTTCACGTAGGCTATGGTGCAGGGACGTGCTAGTGAACATAACATGTGGTTACACAAATACAGTATGCTACTAATAATACATTTTGACTTCGTTTTTTAGCCTACACTATACTTTTAATGTAAAATTTGTCATGTTGTTCAAACAAATAGCCACTATTAACGACTTCAGTCGGGAAATATTGCACCCCAAACGGCAGTGAAGCGCGGACTTCGGCAGAAGTCAAATAACTTTAATCTGGTAAATAGCCTACTTTCAGACTCAAAATGGTTCACTCTAAGCCATAATGTCAAACCCAATGGAAGAATGAAGGTGATTCTGACAAATGTAAAGACAGTAAAAAAAAAAAAAAAAAAAATATTAAATCATGATTTTAAAAGCTGGTGCAATAATTCAAACACTAATAAATTGGAAAAATTAGCGCGTTCAAGTGCGCACTAAAGGCCGAAACGCATCTTCAACTGATATGGTGTAAATAAACAATGAGTAATAGCTTAAGTGTAGTTTCTTCTCATAGTTTGAATCCTAGTCTTTCATTGTTAGAGCCGATTAATATCTTGCCGTGATCAGTGAGTGCTCGGGGAGGTTCATTTCCACCTGCACTTTGCGCAGCTCATCTCTCCGAAGCCAGCTGTGCGCAAACGCAGTGTTGACTGCTCGGCAAACTCCAAACGCTCGGTCTGTACTGGCCCTCTGTTGCGCAAGCGAGTTGGTTATGGCCAGGTTAAATTGTGCCCAAAACAACTTAACCACGGCCATTTCAATTGTCTGATGACTGTGACAATATTTGCCCCGTTGTTATACAGGCGATCTTTTTCTCCTCTATTTTCCATTCGGCAAGTGTCTCGCGCAATGCGTCCGCTGAATGTGTCTCTGGCATGAAACTCGTCTGCAGGCATTTGGACTGCATTGCCCACTCTCGGTCCACATAATGTACGGTAGCTGACATATAGGGCATCATGTTGCAGCTGGACCACATATCCGTTATCAAGGCCAAATATTCCACATCACCTAGCGCTTTTTTTTCTTTACGTGCCAAAGCCTCGGATGAGTATCTAATACTTTTAATAATAATATATTTAATAATAATAATAATAATATATTTAATAATGTGGTATTAAAATCCCCCCGCCCACGATATGATCGTCCATCACGATGTTTGCACTGTAAACATCGTCGATGCCAATTAAGGGGACATCACACAGCCCTATTGGCAATAGGTCATTAACATGACTGGGTATAAAAAGAGCATCTTGGAGTGGCAGCGGCTCTCAGAAGTAAAGATGGGAAGAGGATCACCAATCCCCCTAATTCTGCGCCGACAAATAGTGGAGCAATATCAGAAAGGAGTTCGACAGTGTAAAATTGCAAAGAGTTTGAACAGATCATCATCTACAGCGCATAATATCATCAAAAGATTCAGAGAATCTGGAAGAATCTCTGTGCGTAAGGGTCAAGGCCGGAAAACCATACTGGGTGCCCGTGATCTTCGGGCCCTTAGACGGCACTGCATCACATACAGGCATGCTTCTGTATTGGAAATCACAAAATGGGCTCAGGAATATTTCCAGAGAACATTATCTGTGAACACAATTCACCGTGCCATCCGCCGTTGCCAGCTAAAACTCTATAGTTCAAAGAAGAAGCCATATCTAAACATGATCCAGAAGCGCAGACGTCTTCTCTGGGCCAAGGCTCATTTAAAATGGACTGTGGCAAAGTGGAAAACTGTTCTGTGGTCAGACGAATCAAAATTTGAAGTTCTTTATGGAAATCAGGGACGCCGTGTCATTCGGACTAAAGAGGAGAAGGACGACCCAAGTTATCAGCGCTCAGTTCAGAAGCCTGCATCTCTGATGGTATGGGGTTGCATTAGTGCGTGTGGCATGGGCAGCTTACACATCTGGAAAGACACCATCAATGCTGAAAGGTATATCCAGGTTCTAGAGCAACATATGCTCCCATCCAGACGACGGCTCTTTCAGGGAAGACCTTGCATTTTCCAACATGACAATGCCAAACCACATACTGCATCAATTACAGCATCATGGCTGCGTAGAAGAAGGGTCCGGGTACTGAACTGGCCAGCCTGCAGTCCAGATCTTTCACCCATAGAAAACATTTGGCGCATCATAAAACGGAAGATACGACAAAAAAGACCCAAGACAGTTGAGCAACTAGAATCCTACATTAGACAAGAATGGGTTAACATTCCTATCCCTAAACTTGAGCAACTTGTCTCCTCAGTCCCCAGACGTTTACAGACTGTTGTAAAGAGAAAAGGGGATGTCTCACAGTGGGAAACATGGCCTTGTCCCAACTTTTTTTGAGATGTGTTGTTGTCATGAAATTTAAAATCACCTAATTTTTCTCTTTAAATGATACATTTTCTCAGTTTAAACATTTGATATGTCATCTATGTTCTATTCTGAATAAAATATGGAATTTTGAAACTTCCACATCATTGCATTCCGTTTTTATTTACAATTTGTACTTTGTCCCAACTTTTTTGGAATCGGGGTTGTAAAATAAGGCACTGATTTGTGATCAAAAACTGAAGAGACACTGAACCGAGAAGTGAATCTAGTGCTGGACATTCCTCTAAGTGAATAAAAATCAGTTAGAAGTCAAAATGTGTTCAACTCATTTTGACCAGCTTCTAGGTTATCTGCATGTGATCACCGATTCTGCACAAAAACCTTTTTGGTACACTCTACATAAAATGTCAGAAACGTTCAGACAAGCTATGCACGATATTTATGCACAGTTTGCAGTGTGCGTATTCATTACCCTTCTTACTGGATATTATACAGGGCCGTTCAGTTGTATACCACAGGAGAAACACTTGGGATCTTCGTTGTACTTGTCCCGACACTGAGCGTTTCATGTTTTCAAACGTGTTCTATTGATACATCATGCTGGCAACACGTGGTGTCGAGCGAAAAATAGCGTGAACAAAGACACGGTATCTACGCATGCACACAACACAACACATGCGTGGTCGTTGTAAGCGTGCTGAAATCACAGGCAGCACTCGACTGTGTATGACGCAGCGTACGCTCAGTGATCTGCACACACAGCTGTTCTGCGAGCATCTTATCTACGTTCAGGTAGCGGCGGTGGACTGACACGTATATCTAGTCGAGTCCACACAGATTGTCAAGCTAGTCGAAGAGGCACGTCGCATGGATTGAAAACGTCTCGTAGACATAACTCGTCGGAAAAAAATGTAGAGCTTTCTCAACTGGTCCGTACAGAATAACACCCTTTGCCCTAACATCATATTGACAACTTTTCCGTACAAAATACGGCCAATCCGTATTGGGGGGGGGAGGCACCTCTCTCCCAGCTCTCGCTCGTATCAGAATGCAAGCAATCGAAGGAATAGGACACTTATGATTAATGTTGACTTTAACAAATAATGAACCCTGAAACAAGTAAGTAAAGAGCAGTGTCTCTCCCCAGTGGTTTCAAATCGCATCCTGGTAAACTGACATTTTGAAAAAGAATTTTGCTTCTTGAAATGGCGTCAAAATCCACCCTGTATGTTTCATAAATACATTTCACTCAGTAAACAGGAAGTCGATGTGCAACAGACCTGAAAAAGGTATACATAGTATAGAACCCCAAGCTGAAGTTTGGTACCAAGTGGCTGTGATTTGTGGTTGCTGAGAAAAAGGGTGTTTTGGACGGACAGAGATAAACCAGTATCCCCCCCCCCCCCCGGAACGGGGGTATAATTAGAAATGTTTTGGAAACGTTGATTGATTTTGGACACTCGCGTGTACATGCGGATCACCAACATCCCGACACAGCTCATTTGCTTTAAGTGACCGTGACAAAACTTCATAAAAAGTTCAAGCACACAGGGGGTTGAAACAGAAAACGACTACGAAACAGTGACTACGTTTACATGCACATTCAAATCGAGCTGCTGTCGGTAATCGAGCTGAAGGTCCCAGCAGGGTGCCAGAGAAATCCAATCCTACATGCACACAATGAAATCGGGCTATTGTGTGAGGTGCATTGTGCACCCAAGCCACAGGTGGCGCTACACGCCCCATCGTGTTGGTACACTTCCGGTTGTCGTCATGAAGAAGAGCTATTCAAGAGTGTAAACAAAGTTATCAGTTCCGTGTTCTCCATTGCGCGTTTTTCTCCCGTCCATGAATTTTAATATATTCAACTCCTTAAGCTGAATGAGCATGAACTCTGTCTCCTCATTGCTCCAGAAGTGCACGTTTCTGCTCGCCATTTTCTCTTCTTCGTTTGTTCCTCCTGACCTCTTCTGCTGCTCGCTACTAAACATGCCTGTGTTACCTTCTGGCTCTCTCCTTTTAGTTATGCTGTCATAGTTAGTTGCCGGAGTCCCTGCTTGTACTCGGTGCAATATGTATACTGTTCCTACTTATTCAGGTGACATTGGGCATACCTAACAACCTGTGTTTTCTTACCCCCCCCCCCCCCCCAAATCTGTCCCTCTGAGTTACATGGAGTCAACAGGAAATATTTTGGTGGAGACGGTGGGGACCTCGACTGGCTATCGTAGCCTGCAGGGAATCGGCCGTCAGACATTCTGTCGCATGTCCCAGACCCGGTGAAATGTAACTGAATTGTCTTGGCCAGGCCTAAGGGTCCCATCTGCATCTCATCATTGCTGAGGAGTGTGCTCCCATCACCCAATCAAGCATCCAGCCAGAGCAGGTCATGATATATTTTTTACCATATTAACATGCCATTGTGTGTTATGCCTGATGTAAAGACTCTCGTCTCTGCGAGCCTACCACACAGATTTAATACTTGTCATTTTTAGGGCATACCTAACAACGTGTTTTCTTTCTCTCTCTCCCCCCCCCCCCCCCCCCCCATCTGTCCCTCTGAGTTACATGTTGATCCTGGGATTGAGATGCTGGCCTCTTCTGCCCCTCGGACCTGCTTGATCCATCCTGGTGCCCTGTGTCTGGTCGGAGTTTTATCGCACCGCTCCTGTGAAGGACGGCCCCGTGAGGACAGTTGAGGGTTATACCTGTTAAAACTGTTAATATTATAGTCAGGCTGTCTGTTGTTGCCCAAATGAGGATGGGTTCCCTTTTGAGTCTGGTTCCTCTCGAGGTTTCTTCCTCATGTCGTCTGAGGGAGTTTTTCCTTGCCACCGTCGCCACAGGCTTGCTCATTGGGGATAGATTAGGGATAAAATTAGCTCATGTTTTAAGTCGTTCAAATTCTGTAAAGCTGCTTTGCGACAATGTTTATTGTTAAAAGCGCTGTACAAATAAACTTGAAACTTGATTTGATACTACTGTTGTCATGCCGACCGAGGCTGTTGTGTTTCCCGCTTGTGGTCTCGTCACTCGTCACTTCCGGAAGGGGCAGTAAGTAGCTCGACAACTAGCTCGATAGGGTATACATGCACCAAGTAGCTCGGCAGAAATCGCATAATCTAGGTCGTGTAGCTCGATTCCGAGAAATCAAGTGTGGTTCAATTTCAGCTGAATTAAGGTGTATACATGGCATTTAGAACTTCGATTTCAGTCGAGCAACGGCAGAAATTCGATTCTCTCTATGTGCATGTAAACGCACTGACTGAAAGCCAAGGCAGAAAGGAAGAAGTGCAAGTTATTCTGACCCACTTCTATACCAATAAATATTTAGCAGTGTATCAAGTCAAACGCAAAAGGTCGAAATCTAGAGACAAATTACAGAAAAAAGATGAAGTACAGCCCCAAATCAGAAAACGTTGGGACGGTATGGAAAATGCAATTAAAAGAAAAGAAAGCTGTAATTTCTAAACTTGCTTCGACTTTTATTTCACTGCAGACAGTATAAACTCAAGATATTTCGTGTTTTGTCTAGTCAATGTCATTTCATTTGTTAATATACATCCATTCCTGCATTTCAGGCCTAAACCACATTCCAAAAAAAGTTGGGACGAGGGCAATTTAGGACGAGTTAAAAAAAAAAAAAAAACGCGATTTGAAACAGTTGATTGTAATCATGATTTGGTACAAAAATCAGGAAAGACCTCGTCTCTGAGGAGCAAAGATGGGCCGAGGATCTCCAGTTCATCGTAAAATGCATGAGCAAATTATTGAAATGTTGGAAAACAAATGTTCTTCAGAGAACAATGTGAAACGATTTGGATATTTCATCCTCGATGGTGCACATCATTAAGTGGTTCAAGGAATCTGGAGGAATTTCAGTGGATAAAGGCCAAGGGCGCAAGCCTAAGCTGAACACCTGTGATCTCCGATCCCTCAGACAGCACATCATCAAGAACCGTCATTCATCTATAGCTGATAGAACCACATGGGCTTAGGATTACTTTGGAAAACCTTTGGTCAAGCTACAATGGTTACATCCACAAACGGCAGTTAAAACTTTACTGTACAGAAAGGAAGCCGTATGTTAACTGTGTCCAGAAGCACTGTTGATTTCTCTAGGCTTGGAGACATCTGGGCTGGACCATCACAGTGGAAACGTGTATTGTGGTCAGACGAATCGGTATTCCAGGTCTTTTTTTTTTTTTTTAGAAATGAAAGCCGTGTGCTCCGGACCAAAGACTAAAAAGACCATCCAGACCGTTACCAGCAACAAGTCCAGAAGCCAGGGTGTGTCATGGTATGGGGTTGTGCCCGTGCCCTTGGCAAAGGTAACTTGCTCTTCCGTGATGGCAGCATTAATGCAGAAAAGCACTTTGAGATTTTGGAGCAACGTATTCTGCCATCAAGACGACATCTTTTCCAGGGAGATTTCAGCAAGACAATGCAGAACCACATTCTGCACACATTACAAAGGCAGGGCTGCCTGTTCTCCCTGTCCCTAATCGAGAATGTGTGGCGAATTTGGAAATGAAAATATAAAACCACAACCCCGTAATGTTGCACACATTAATACCTGTTTGCAGGAAGAATGGGACAAAATAACACCTGAAACGCCTCATCACTCGGTGTCTTCAGTCCCTAACATCTTAAGTGTTGTGAAAAGGAATGGCAACATTACAAAGTGATAAATGCTTTACTGTCCCAACATTTTATGAAATGTGTTGCAAGAATCAAAATGTATTTATTTATTTATTTGGGGGGGGGGGGGGGGGGGGGGGTTTAAAGACAACAATATTCATTTGATAAAACAAAATTTGTTGTATTATTTTATTTTGAGTGCAATAAAGGCCAAATATAATGAACAGATCATTGTTGCTGGTTTTAATTTCAACATACAATCCCAGCTTTTTCTGATTTGGGGTTGTAGATGTAAATCAAGTGAGCTGAAAAGAAAATGGTGCGACAGGAAAACAGATCTACACTGCACCCAGATGATCAAACACACAAAGCATGTCACACAGGGAAGTGATAGTGTTAAAAGACGTCATCACACGTAACATAGTTCAAGGCAACCATTCATTCTCCAGTCTTTACAGTGGTGCTTGAAAGTTTGCGAACCCTTTAGAATTGTCTATATTTCTGCATAAATATGACTTAAAACATCATCAGATTCTCACACAAGTCCTAAAAGTAGATAAAGAGAACCCAGTTAAACAAATGAGACAAAAAATATTATACTTGGTCATTTATTTATTGAGGAAAATGATCCAATATTACATATCTGTGAGTGGCAAAAGTATGTGAACCTCTAGGATTAGCAGTTAATTTGAAGGTGAAATTAGAGTCAGGTGTTTTCAATCAATGGGACGACAATCAGGTGTGAGTGGGCACCCTGTTTTATTTAAAGAACAGGGATCGATCCACGTCTGAGCTTCACAACACATGTCTGTGGAAGCGTATCATGGCACGAACAAAGGAGATTTCTGAGGACCTCAGAAAAAGCGTTGTTGATGCTCATCAGGCTGGAAAAGGTTACAAAACCATCTCTAAAGAGTTTGGACTCCACCAATCCACAGTCAGACAGATTGTGTACAAATGGAGGAAATTCAAGACCCAGGAGTGGTCGACCAACAAAGATCACTCCAAGAGCAAAGCGTGTAATTGGCGGCGAGGTCACAAAGGACCCCAGGGTAACTTCTAAGCAACTGAAGGCCTCTCTCACATTGGCTAATGTTCATGAGTCCACCATCAGGAGAACACTGAGCAACAATGGTGTGCATGGCAGGGTTGCAAGGAGAAAGCCACTGCTCTCCAAAAAGAACATTGCTGCTCGTCTGCAGTTTGCTAAAGATCACGTGGACAAGCCAGAAGGCTATTGGAAAAATGTTTTGTGGACAGATGAGACCAAAATAGAACTTTTTGGTTTAAATGAGAAGCGTTATGTTTGGAGAAAGGGAAACATTGCATTCCAGCATAAGAACTTTATCCCATCTGTGAAACATGGTGGTGGTGGTAGTATCATGGTTTGGGCCTGTTTTGCTGCATCTGGGCCAGGACGGCTCGCCATCATTGATGGAACAATGAATTCTGAATTATACCAGCGAATTCTAAAGGAAAACGTCAGGACATCTGTCCATGAACTGAATCTCAAGACAAGGTGGGTCATGCAGCAAGACAATGACCCTAAGCACACAAGTCGTTCTACCAAAGAATGGTTAAAGAAGAATAAAGTTAATATTTCGGAATGGCCAAGTCAAAGTCCTGACCTTAATCCAATCGAAATGTTGTGGAAGGACCTGAAGCGAGCAGTTCATGTGAGGAAACCCACCAACATCCCAGAGTTGAAGCTGTTCTGTACGGAGGAATGGGCTAAAATTCCTCCAAGCCGGTGTGCAGGACTGATCAACAGTTACCGGAAACGTTTAGTTGCAGTTATTACTGCACAAGGAGGTCAAACCAGATACTGAAAGCAAAGGTTTGCATACTTTTGCCACTCACAGATATGTAATATTGGATCATTTTCCTCAATAAATAAAGGACCAAGTATAATATTTTTGTCTCATTTGTTCTACTGGGTTCTCTTTATCTACTTTTAGGACTTGTGTGAAAATCTGATGATGTTTTGGGTCATATTTATGCAGAAATATAGAAAATTCTAAAGGGTTTACAAACTTTCAAGCACCACTGTATGTGTGATAGGGTGATTTATGTTATTTAGTCTGCTTATGCATAAATTTATACCCTCAGGAGCATGCAGATGACATCCAATTTCTTGTGTAAAGTGCACCTACAGTCGTGGTCAGAAGTTTACATACACAGACGAGTGTCATCATGTCATGGCAATATTGGGTTTCCAAGGATTTCTTTGAACTGTTCTGTGGTAGAATGAATGTACAACATACATCTTTAATAATCTTTAATCTATAAAAAAAAAATAATAATTTCGTGGAGAAGGTTTAATTTATTTTGGGTTTTCTGAAATCAACACCGGGTCAACATTATGCATATAGGGTAGAAATACACATACAGCACACTTAAGTTTCACTTTGACCATGCACTTTTGGTAGCCATCAACAAGCTTCTGGCAGAATTCTGGCTGGATGTTCAGCCACTCTTCTTGGCAGAATTAGGAGAGTTCAATTAAGTGTGTGTGTGTGTGTGTGTGTGTGTGTGTGTGTGTGTGTGTGTGTGTGTCCGTCCCCTGGCACAGACCAGATTTTTAAAGGGATCCTCCAGTGAATTTATTCTCAAACTTATTTTAAGTAAAAAGTAGTCACAGATTTCAAAAACCAAACTTTCATTTTCAGAGGCCAAATGGTGTTGGAGAAAAATTAATTTTCTTTAAAATGCCAGATGGGCTTCCTGCGGTGGTGATGTATGCGATGACGTCAGGTAGTGGTTGCTTGGAGCAACTCAGCTGTTTCTATTCTCGGTTTACACTGTAGTTTTGATAGTTTTACAAGTATTTTACCAAATCTATCAGTTCTACACAAGTATGCCTCGTTGTGTAGCATATCAATGCTACAATGACGCTAAAAAGAAAGCACAAGCTGGAACTCGACTGCATTTCCACAGAGAAAATGCAAAGTGTGCTTGTTCAGCTGGAACAGAGGGTCACCGACAGAAACTGGATCAGACACGACACATTGCGCTGCAAAATCTTTTTGACATGATCTACAGGTAGTGTGTGTGTACGGCTGCGTGCTCTAAAATCTTGGTTTACAAAGGCTCAACTCGCAGTGCGACATGACACTGAAGTGTCGCGCTCTAAAATCTTTTTTTACATGACCTACAGCGTCCTGAACCGGTGTAGCGTGCTTGTATACAGCTTTTGGATCGACGCACCTGTTCTCTCATTCTTATTGTTTTCCTGTCATCCCTCCATAGAGAATGAATGGAACTCACGAATCAAACCGTCCTGCTCGGACACTGTGGCAGCGGGGGCGTGGTCAGGCGCCGGTCTGTGACAGGAGGGCGGAGCCAGGGAAGGTGAGTGGCAGAATCACTACACCTGACGGTAATTAACCTGTGTTTTCCCAGTAACCGCGCCCTATTTAAGGAGGCAGAGGGAGAGCAGAGAAGAGCTCATCCCGGGACAAGAACATGTGTGTGTATGTGTGTGACGCTAGCAGATTAAGAACTGGCGATTATACTGAAAAGTCTGGGAATAAAAAGCCTTTTTGCATCTGAAGCGTTGTCCTGCCGTCCTCTGTGCTCCACCCACACTTCAAAGAGCACCACAGACACGCTTCATAACAGATGCACCAAACTTCATGCGATACCTTAGGCCAGCTCCCCAGACACATGCATGCAATCACTTCTGACCTGAACTCATCCTTTCCTTTCTTTTACCTGATCTCTCCCCCCCCCCCATTCACTTCCATTCATTTTTCCTCCATTCAAATGAATGGAGTTTCGGCAGAAAAACTTACTGTTCTGTCATACTGCGTGCGTCGTGCTCTCAAGTCTCAGTTTTAAACCATGCCACATTCTCTGTTAATCTACCCAGAACCATGTTTTAAAAAAAATAAACAATTTTTTAGACCACAAAGCATCATGTTGCACTGTGAGCTGAGCCATTTTAAACTGAGATTTTCGAGTGCACAGCTACACACACACACACACACAGTAGATCATATAAAAAAAAGATTTTGCAGCACGAGGTCTCATGTCTGATCCAGTTTCTGTCGGTGACCCTCTGTTCCAGCTGAACAAACACACTTTGCATTTTCTCTGTGGAAAAGCAGTCGAGTTCCAGCTTGTGCTTTCTTTTTAGCGTCACTATGGCATTTATATGCTACACAATGAGGCATACTTATTTAAAAACGGATAAATTTGGTGAAATACTTGTAAAACTAGCAAAACGACGACGCAAACAGAGAATAGAAACAGCCAAGTTGCTCCAAGCGACTGCTACCTGATCAGGGTTTCCCCAGGTTTGACCACCATAAATATAAGACCTTTTTAAGACCACTTAAATGAGAATTAAGACCTACATCGCACCCATTATGCGGTCGCAGAACACCAGATCAAATTCCCAATAATGACAAATGTTTCAAGTAAAAATACTTTTATTATAAAAGTTATATACTTAAGTCATTATGTGCATTGCTTGTCGAATCTTCACATTCAAGACAAGCAAGACCGAATTTTGTTATGCAAGACGTTTTGTTTTTTCCACAGGAGAATGTTGTAGCGACTTCCGAGTCTGGGAACATAGCCTTAAAGAGTTTGCTTATGCCCTCATTCGAGCTGTACGAGTGGTGTCCCGTAATTGTTTTTAAAATCCAGAGCACCTCTGCCCGAAGCGTTGGGGTTCCACCGACACCCATCATGCCACTGCTCGGCCCTTGTGTTGTTGCTAGCCTTGCCGATGATGTCTGGCTTGGCTGATGCTGCTGACAGCGGTGCTAGTGCCAACTCCAGGTGCATTCGGAGATGGAACCGTGCAGAACTGAGCGATGGGCTGGTGGCGGTGGAGGGCAGATGCAATGTGCTTTGAGCTCTTCATGTGAGACTCTAAAGCTAAATGACCTATAGTGGACAACTTGAAGGTCTTTCGACGAACACAGCATCTTGCTTCAACGTCGCTTCCAGGAACCTCCCTCACCCAATCACGATATCTTTTATCTGAAAGCCACTGCTGATTAAACGACACTTCCCCATGCTGCGATTCGCAGAGTCTCCTCTCCACCACGGACTCTGACGATTGCGCCGGCGCGAAAATGTATCAATATTGTTTCTTTCTTTGCGCATACTCCAAGAAATTCACTGATGTTACGCAAAACCCACGTTTTCACATTGTAGAATAGTATGAGTAAATTTAAGACCTTTGTTTAAAAAATTAAGACTTGGGCAAAGCAATTTAAGACCTTTTAAGGCCTTAATTTTGGAATATTAAATTTAAGACTTAAGACCCCGCGGCTACCATGCTGATGTCATCGCATACGTCACCACCGCAGGAAGCCCATCTGGCATTTTACAGAAAATCCCCCCCCCACCAAACACTATTTGGTCTCTGAAAATGAAAGTTTGATTTTTGAAATCTGCAACTACTTTTACTTGAAATAAGTTTGCGAATAAATCTGCTGCCGGATCCCTGTAAGCAAAGTCCATCTATTTCCAACAGGGTTGAGGCCATGACTTGTTTAGAGCTGAATGTTAGCTTGATTTATTCATTCTACAACCAGCCTTGATGTGTTTTTGGGATCAGTGTCCAGTTGGAACACCCAATTGTGTCCAAGTTTCAGATGGGTTGAGGTTATGCGGAAGAATTCTGAGGTACTCCTTCATCTTCCATTATCCCACCCACTTTGTGCAATACACCAAATCCATCAAACTCTCGCGGTTACCAGAGGACTAGCCCCCTACTGTAACCCAAGCTGTATAGGCGAGAGGCTGAGGGCTATCGAAACGGAGATCAGCGCTGCATCCGTATGCCTTAACGAGTCGGTTAGTACTGGGACAGGAGACTGCCTGGGAAGACCAGATTCTGGCCTGAGAGGGACTTTAACTTGACAGCACAAAACGCTTTTTAGAGCAGGATGTAGTCTCATCTCATCTCATTATCTCTAGCCGCTTTATCTTTCTACAGGGTTGCACCCTATCCCAGCTGACTACGGGCGAAAGGCGGGGTACACCCTGGACAAGTCGCCAGGTCATCACAGGGCTGACACATAGACACAGACAACCATTCACACTCACATTCACACCTACGGTCAATTTAGAGTCACCAGTTAACCTAACCTGCATGTCTTTGGACTGTGGGGGAAACCGGAGCACCCGGAGGAAACCCACGCGGACACGGGGAGAACATGCAAACTCCGCACAGAAAGGCCCTCGCCGGCCACGGGGCTCGAACCCGGACCTTCTTGCTGTGAGGCGACAGCGCTAACCACTACACCACCGTGCCGCCGCAGGATGTAGTAATTGGAATGAAATAATCTTGCATGTTCGCTGACAAATCACGGGAAATAGTCACGGGTTGGTCATCTGCCAAGTGAGAAATAGCCTTTTTCTATGGAAGTGGAAATAAGGAGCTCATTTTCATACAAAATCTACAGACTCTCTACCAAATGCTGCGAAGTCTGGACTGTGAGACTATATACAGTAAGCACTGCTATTAAGCCCCTGGGATGTATTAACTGTATTCACTTTCTTAATTTAAGGCACTGCAGTTTACCCCGAGAAAAGAACCTAACACATTCTTTAGCAACATCAGCTGTTGTTTCTGAAAGATTATTTATATCCTGAAGGCATATACTAATTTTAATTGGCATCAAGTGGTTGAGGCATTTACAAATTCGCCAACTATTTAACAGTTATTCCATGAAATCGAGTCGTAGACGAGTCCACGAGGCGCGTAGCATCGAGTTGGCTATAAGCCATGTACGGTGAGATTGAGTGGAATAACTGTTTTTCTCTATCCACATTCACTGGATTTTGAGAAACGGCGCATTTTTATTTTTTTGCAAATTCAATCAATAAAAACTTTATACAAAACATCCAACAAAATTATTTCCGCTTAGGCAGACTTCTTCAAAACCTATCGACGGCTGCACGAACTGACTTTAGTGTTGTATTTTTGCAGAAAGTGCCGTCTTGGTGTTGTGTCTAGGTACAGAATAGCTTTAGACATTTACAGTGGGGCAAAAAAGTATTTAGTCAGTCACCAATTGTGCAAGTTCTCCCACTTAAAAAGATGAGAGAGGCCTGCAATTTTCATCATAGGTACACTTCAACTATGAGAGACAGAATGAGAAAAAAAAAATCCAGAAAATCATATTGTCTGATTTTTAAAGAATTTATTTGCAAATTATGGTGGAAAATAAGTATTTGGTCAATAACAAAAGTTCATCTCAATACTTTGTTATTTTCCCCTTTGTTGGCAATGACAGAGGTCAAACATTTTCTGTAAGTCTTCACAAGGTTTTCACACACTGTTGCTGGTATTTTGGCCCATTCCTCCATGCAGATCTCCTCTAGAGCAGTGATGTTTTGGGGCTGTCGCTGGGCAACACAGACTTTCAACTCCCTCCAAAGATTTTCTATGGGGTTGAGATCTGGAGACTGGCTAGGCCACTCCAGGACCTTGAAATGCTTCTGACGAAGCCACTCCTTCGTTGCCTGGGCGGTGTGTTTGGGATCATTGTCATGCTGAAAGACCCAGCCACAGTTCATCTTCAATGCCCTTGCTGATGGAAGGAGGTTTTCACTCAAAATCTCACGATACATGGCCCCATTCATTCTTTCCTTTACACGGATCAGTCGTCCTGGTACCTTTGCAGAAAAACAGCCCCAAAGCATGATGTTTCCACCCCCATGCTTCACAGTAGGTATGGTGTTCTTTGGATGCAACTCAGCATTCTTTCTCCTCCAAACACGACAAGTTGAGTTTTTACCAAAAAGTTCTATTTTGGTTTCATCTGACCATATGACATTCTCCCAATCCTCTTCTGGATCATCCAAATGCTCTCTAGCAAACTTCAGACGGGCCTGGACACGTACTGGCTTAAGCAGGGGGACACGTCTGGCACTGCAGGATTTGAGTCCCTGGCGGCGTAGTGTGTTACTGATGGTAGCCTTTGTTACTTTGGTCCCAGCTCTCTGCAGGTCATTCACTAGGTCCCCCCGTGTGGTTCTGGGATTTTTGCTCACCGTTCTTGTGATCATTTTGACCCCACGGGGTGAGATCTTGCGTGGAGCCCCAGATCGAGAGAGATTATCAGTGGTCTTGTATGTCTTCCATTTTCTAATAATTGCTCCCACAGTTGATTTCTTCACACCAAGCTGCTTACCTATTGCAGATTCAGTCTTCCCAGCCTGGTGCAGGTCTACAATTTTGTTTCTGGTGTCCTTTGACAGCTCTTTGGTCTTGGCCATAGTGGAGTTTGGAGTGTGACTGTTTGAGGTTGTGGACAGGTGTCTTTTATACTGATAACGAGTTCAAACAGGTGCCATTAATACAGGTAACGAGTGGAGGACAGAGGAGCCTCTTAAAGAAGTTGTTACAGGTCTGTGAGAGTCAGAAATCTTGCTTGTTTGTAGGTGACCAAATACTTATTTTACCGAGGAATTTACCAATTAATTCATTAAAAATCCTACAATGTGACTTCCTGGATTCTTTCCCCCCATTCTGTCTCTCATAGTTGAAGTGTACCTATGATGAAAATTACAGGCCTCTCTCATCTTTTTAAGTGGGAGAACTTGCACACTTGGTGGCTGACTAAATACTTTTTTGCCCCACTGTATTTAATTGTTCCTTGGACATTTCAGTTATGTAATTTTCAAACAACCTTGAGCTTTTGAACCAGTCTAAAAAAAAAAAAAAAAAAGATGAAGAATGTAAACAAACCAGTGAAATGACTAGCAATTTGTGAAAAATGCTATAATAATATAAAAAAAAAAATTCTTACCATCAAATGCTTTCCATATTTTGTTGCTTTTTTTTGGTATTTTTTGGACTTTTATTTTTGAGTAGGCTTTATTTCGTCCTCGGTTGGTTCAGCAAAATGCTCTGCCATTTTGTTTCTCTCTACTCATGGTATATGAGCTGATAACGTCGTAGTAGATTAGCCAATCAGGGTGCGTGATTGCTCATATCCAGTGAATGTGGCTCGAATCACTTATTCCCAAGGTATGAACCCGAGTATGAAAAGTGACAAGTCCATCCTCTTGTATTAACAATTAAAAAGTAGCGTTTGGACAGAATTTGAATCGACTCAGGATGGCTGAGCTTGGTCCTTAAGAAGGTACAAAAACAGTACTAGAGAGAGATTATTCCATTTGTATCTGGTACAGCAGTGACCAAGCCTTTCAAATCATTCACTTATTTAACTCCCATCAGTGAGCATCTAGGCCAATCAATCTGCCAGTGTCACGTGGCGCAAAGGCTTCGGTCATACATCACTTGGGAGGACCTTTTTTGGTTTTGTTTTGTTTACCCTCACTAAGCACATGCAATTTCTCTCCAACAATGACATTTATTGACGTGCTTCTAATTTTCACCGAGTTATGTTGTGATTGAAAATTTTTCAATTTATGTACAATACACAGTATGTGCAATAAATGCGCAGAATAAACGCAGTAGCCAAGTAACGACAAATGAAGTATGTATGTGCACCATGAACAAAACGCACAATTTCTGTGACTAATTTTGAATAATTTAAAACGGTCAAAACATAGCTCCAGCAGCTTCTCACAGATGGTATTAACAGACACTCCTGAGAGAAGCCCTTCTCAGTGGCTAACAAGACACCAGTGATCCCACTGAGCATTAACGTACTTAAAGAGCAGTAAGACGGCAGAGTGAAAGATGACTTCCAAGTGTGCAGGGATTGATCTCGACACTGACTTTTCTGTCACTCCTGCTGACTGACACCTGCATGACACATTGCTTACCAGCGTGTCTACCCGGTCTTCACTTTGCTGCCCCAGAGACAGACGTGTCAGGTTTAAATCAACAGTAAAACCCCTCATACAGAACATACAGACCCCCCCCACACCACACACACACGGTTAGCACATGAAAAATATCTCGCATCAATTATGTAAGGGCCACGAAGAGCAACACAGAGACGTGCACACAATAGATTGCCAACCCAATTTTTTTACGACGAGAAAAAAAAAAATGACCGTGTTTAAACCAATTTATATATTTCAGACATGGCAAGAAAAGGAGCACAATTTAAAATAAAAAATAAAATAAAATCACTTACTTGATTTTGTCAGCATCTGATAATGACTCCTGAAAAAAAAATACATACATATTACTATAAAGATAATGAAAAAAAGAGCATACAAGTACATGAGTGGAAAAAAAAAAAAAAACATTCAGCACCAAGTATGAATGTTTTTAAATCAATAACTCATTAATCCATTCTGCTTTATAAAAAGTATTTTTCCACTCTCTGGTAATTAAAAGCGGCGATTTGAAGCTACAGTGTAATTAAGTATGAAGGGACAGCTTGCGCAGGAAAACAGAATTATTAATTAATTAAGAACAAGCTGATTTTGAAACTGCAAAAAACATTAACCACTGAGAACGTTGACAGAAACCTTAAAAGTGCACTTGAGATGAAGAAATACGGAAAGTTAATATGCTTGTTTCGTGGTGCTATAAAATCACTGGCACCTGGAGCGGTCTGCCAATTAAAAGCCAAAAGTATCCCACAGCGCGGTTCGAGAAAGCTTAGCTCAATGGACAATGCTAAATTTGCATTTTTGAAAAAGGCTTAAAAATAAAACTGACAAGTTCATGAAAAAAAAATAAGGGTGTCTGATCATTTGTATATCATCCCATATATAAAGGTGTGTACCATGCAGCAAAACATTCATTTAATATGACGAGATACTAAATGGACAATCATAAATGTGTACAGACGTTCTTTTGGCGCTGTAAATTTGTTATTCCAAGGTCTCTAGAACAACATTTCCACATGCCGAAGTATGTTTTCATGAAAAAAAAAAAAAATTTATCCATAGCGGAGACTCAAGCTCTGTAAAATGAGCCATTAATGCCCCTTTTCCACCAAAGCAGTTCCAGGGCTGGTTCGGGGCCAGTGCTCAGATTGGAACCGGGTTTTCTGTTTCCACTGACAAAGAACTGGTTCTGGGGCCAGAAAAACCGGTTCCAGGCTAGCACCAACTCTCTGCTGGGCCAGAGGAAAGAACCGCTTACGTCAGCGGGGGGGCGGAGTTGTTAAGACCAACAACAATAACGACTGCGAAAGATCGCCATTTTTAAGCGACGAGAAGCAGCAGCTGTACAAACGCGAAGTCATCCATTATTATTATTATTATTATTGTTGTTGTTGCCGCTGCTGCTTCTTCCGTGTTGTTTTTGCTTTGATATTCGCGCCAAGGTTTATGCAAACGTAGCGCCGTAACTGACGTATACAGCGACGTAATGACGTGGCTTCCCTTAGCACCGCGAGCTATGGAAAAGCAAACTGGTTCTCAGCTGGCTCGCAAGTTGAACGAGTTGTGAACCAGCACCAGCACTGGCTCCGAACCAGCCCTGGAACTGATTTGGTGGAAAAGGGGTATAAGAAGAACAGTTTAACAATAAGTGTGCGTGCCTGTTTTGGTAGGACAAAGACCGACCCACCCCCCCAAAAAAAATAAAAATAAAAAATCCCCAAACAAACAGCAAATTACCATAAATACATTAAACTGAGTGCAAGTATTATCATTTAGTGAATTTTTTGTATATCGTTACCACATGAAACTAGCTCATGTCCGCAATTTACAAAATTTCCCCCATATTAAAAAATTAAAAATTTTTATATACATGTCTACAAGGTTCTGTAAAATCTCCTTAATCAATCTCAGACTTTACTAAGCCCGGTTTTAAGCCTCAATTTATCTGTTCCCCCCATCAACAAGGGATCATGCTGTTGTCTTCGACAACAATAGTTATTCTCATTTGGTTCGCAGGTGTGTTGGGGGGGGACAAACTAATTTGTCTGTTTAAAACGAGTAAATCTGGCATACAACAATTTTTTTTTTATTTTCTAAGTAAATCAATGACAGAAGGGTATGGAGAATAAAGGAAAACATTTGGCACACATACCTTAATTTGTGATAAAACCAAAAAAGCAGTTTGTGATGCTGGTTTGTTTTCACTTTCCATATGAACTGTAGACGTTCCAGCCATTGCCAGGCCCGATTTATTCACAGTGTCCTTCGGCGGAGTCTTCGGCTCCAGCTGGACTGACTGGTGGGATGGTGGTGGTTGTTGAACCCCCTGTCGATTTCTGCCATCCCACTCTGTCTCACTGCTTTGCATGGAATCGCCACAAACCCCAATCCATCCGTAATCAGAACCTTTGGATTTCTGTCGTGCTCCTTCCATCTTGGGATCCATATGCCATTTATCTGGCTCCTGGTCCAAGTTGTCCTTCAGAGAAACACGTCTTGTTTTGCACCTGCCTTTCTTCTCTCTCCTTGCCTCTCTGTCTTGTTGGGCGTTACATTCACCCCAAGGTTGGATCCTCTCCTGCTTCTTCCCTTTATGCTTCGTGGGATCTGCTTGCTGACAAGGACTCAGCTGGGCCTGGATTCCTTTAGAGATTTTTTGCTTTTTATAACCCAGCAAGTTTAAGCTGGCAGGGCTCAGAATTCTGTATGTAATCTCATCCAAGAACTGTGAGAACTTGAGCTTTTCCTCCAGAAGCCGGATCTTCCATTCTGGCAGGACCGAATTTGGTGAAACCGAGGACACGGAGGCATCACGCTCTGGGGGAGATGCACCTGGTTTCCTCTCCCGGTCCAAGGACACGCTCTTGGGCTTTCTCTTCTGGCTGTGGCTCCATCCCAGCATCTCTGATGATTTGGACTTGCGTAGGCTGTCCTTCGCATGTACTCTCAGGTACTGTGTCTGCTTAAGGATACCCTTGGCTGGAGGTGCCCGTGTTGGAAATATAGACTTGGAAAGGTGCCGTTCCACTCTGGGAACACAGATTTCTGCCTCTTTCTTAAAGACTAATGAGCGCTCCCCATTTCTGCTGGAGTGGGCTGGGGACCCTTTCCAGCTAGGGTGCTCCTCTTCAACGGACTTCAAAAGCAGGTCCTCGCTACGGCTAATAAACCGGTTCATGCCCTTGTTCGGTTTGGGAGGAAGCGTCACTCCAACAGCACCATGACTGAATATCCGCGGAGGAGGAAGGACAATGAGCTCTAAGCTAGAAAGACTGGAAACTTCCAGTTCACTGTCTGACCAGGATGACGAGAAAACCTCCGGACTGTCTGACTGTCTGACTGCCCGGGTTGTCCGAACGTCTGAGTACTTTGGGTAAGGGCTAGTAAAGGGTGTGCACTGCAAAATGGAAGAATAATCTTGGGGACAAATTACCTGACTAGAGTCACGCTGGGCTGGAGTTGAAGAGTCACAGGTTGTTGTGGGGCTCCCACGAAGGTCCTCTCGGAACATGGGCTGGTTGTGACGGGTTTCACGGTGCTGCGGAGGTGCTTTACGGTACGGCTTGCGGGCTGGTGCTGCACTCGTCATTCTAGGAGCTCAGTCTCTATCCATACACTGACTGTTAATCCTGCCAAGAGATAGGCATAAAGGTATCACAAGAGCACCAACCGAGAGTCCTGCTTCATGGAAACAACTGCTCAGGTTCATCTGCCTATCCCCTTTCTCCCCTAGCTCACTACCTCCATCAAAACACAGTTTAAATCGATAGGCTTTGATGAATGCAGCAGCACTGGGCAGTGAGGGGGAAAAAAAAAAAATGCCCAGAAGCAGACCATCAGAGACTGGGGAAGAGTAGGAGTGGCATGCCACTTCAGATAACCATTGAAGATCTGTTAATATTTCTGTGCAGTATTATTTTTTAATCTGAATGTGCATGTGAGAACGTGTCGTGAAAGCGTTTGCAACAAAGCTGGATGGGAGAGATAGAAAAGAAGAAATAATTCGGGACAATAGGGGAGAAGTCAGCAGTGGATTTGCCTTGGTCATTGATTACAAGCTGAAGTGTATTTCAAACAGATAAACCACTATGTCGTTGGAATGCATGATCCTTATAGGAAGCTATGGGAATAGAATGGGAAAACATAGTTTCTGCATTGTCACCTACTGACACGGGGCTGACCCTTTCTGATCAAGATCAAATTACAATGTGGCAGATTCTACCATAACCGAGGCCAGTTAAGTCCCATCTCCTTAAATTGCTGAATTGATTATTTTGATCATTCTATTAAGTTTTTCTAGTAGCATTTGGGGTCTTGGACATTCACAGTAAATTTTAGGACAGTAGTCCTGGTAACTAATTAATAAAAGCCTGACATGACAGACACGCTAAATGACAATAGAAACATATCGGTTTCTATCATCAAAATCTGACGGACAAACTAACGTCTACCATCATATTCTGACAGACACTCTAGATGACAATAGCAACAAAACTGTTTCTTACATTATTAATCTGACAAATTTAGTAATAATATTAAATACCTCATCACTAGAACCAAATAATAAAATAAAATATTGAAATAAAAAAAGCTAAAATTTATTTTCAAAATTGAAATATCAACAATAATTGTCAGAACAGTGACGATAGACACGACTGTGTCACTTTCGCGGGGAAATAACACACTGAAATGGCCTGTCGGCTGAAAGGGTCGCAAGTGGCTCTGATTTCTCTCAACTTACGATAGTTTTCCTCCAGAAAAATTGAAATATGAATGCACAAATATATTCTCAATGTTTCTATCGCCAAAAATTTCTATCGTCAGGATAGCTGACTGAAAATCTTACCTTGATTTATTTGATGTAATCTCGCTGTCAGAACTCCAAGTCTTGCCCGGAAGTAAATGTCTGCTGTCACAAAAATCATGCGCAGTAGAATTTCCTCTTTGCGTCAGTCAACATGTGCGTGGTGAGGGCTTGAATTTTGCTATCGTCAGGTGCATTAGACTGACAGACTGACGATAGCATTTTTTAAAAATAACTCTGGGCTTCTCTCGTGAACGAAATAGTTTTTTCGCTGTTAATCTATTTCAACTCTCTCTGTTGACACCCCAAAATGATAAAGCCTGATTCCACACGATAACTACCATAGATCCATAATGGCCGAGTCTATCGTCAGGTCATCTGACAGAAATTCACTGACGATAGCAACAGGGATAATGAAAGGGATTTTTAAAATGGGAGTTATGTCTGTCAGATATGCCAAAGAAATAGAACTTTTATTCTTTAAAAATCTTTTATTGATATACTCAGTGTATTTTTAAATGACGTGCTGTTTTAGAAGACCAAATATCATATTTTCAATCTTGAAAATATTACCTCACTGAAAAAAGGACAAGAAAAATTTCTTATTTTGTGGGCAAGTGGTTAATGGATCCAGTTACGGTAGAATCTGCCATGTTGCCTTTATCGAAGCCAGCAATACTGCACAAAAATAAGCCAAAGCCTATTGAACCTAATAAATTCTTTCGGATGTTGAAATTTTTACCGGATACATGTACCGGTAAAGACATTTCCTCCCCCAGTCTCTGTGTGGAAATCCTTGCAAGCGACGTCGAAGCAAAATAGAAACCCGGATGTCGACCATGTTGGTGGAGATACAAATGCGGGGTCAAGCGACATTCCATACAAAACAGTCACGCGTACGCAACTCTCTTTGGTTTTCCACTGCTTTAAGCGTTCTTTTAGCTCTGCCATCTCTTTGTGCTGTATACGGTTGTGGTCACATCAGTACTCGTGATCGTGGCATGTTCCGATTTTCGTCCGTGATTCGGAAAGAGGGCGAGGAAACTAGTGTTTGCAGTCGTCATTTTATCTCCGGTGAGAGTCAAAAGCGCTCTCAATAACATCATGGAAGAATTTTATTTCATGTTGCTAGAATTTTGCTATAAAATGAGCGTTCTCTTGTCATGGCTCACTTGGTCATTGTTATAATTTTAACACGTGTATTACCATTTCGCTTCTAGGAGCGCCAGCAGAATTATACGATAGAAACAATCCAGACTGGGCACCCGCTCAGAAAACGGGCTGTGTTTTGTCCAAGGTCGGACTTGATTCTTTGGCACCCAAACCAGATAGAATGCGATATCTGGGTACTCGATGGTCAGTAGAAGCATCAGAAAAGTCTGACTTTTTAAAATAATACGGGTCAAAACCACGCACACCTATCTTCTCTTTGTATCGAACCTTCGCTCGACCGTTCAAATCGTCGTAATACTGAGAAAACTCAGCATTGTTTACAGACACGCTTTCAGCGGCTGCCATCCTAGTTGCTTTGTATATCCGCCATCATGGCGGACGCTCACGACGTAGCACATTTTGATCACGTGGTTGCAAGTCATCTATTATCACACTCAAGTCTCCCTTCTGCTTTCTAGGTCCGACCTTCCTGTTTGACAGGGTCATTCTTTAAAACAGCAGCTAGTTTAAAAAGGTAGACTGCCTTTCAGATTTTTCAAGTTTAGGTCGTACAAAGAATTTTCCCTGACACCCAGTTATTTTTGTTCAGTGGACTGAAAACTACTGAATTCGAATCACAGACTTCCAATTATTGGGTTGTTTTTTTTTTTAAATAGAACAATTAATGAATTTAGGGCCATGTGGCCCCAAGTTCTCCATTATTTTTTCCTGCTTCACCATGACTCAATTCAAGATACTACATCATGCATCACATGGTGGGCTTTCCCCGTTCGCACAAGGCATTGTGGGATACAAATTTGAAACCGAAGAGAAAAACGCTGGACGCGAGAGTGTGCGAATAAAACGTGAAAGACCAACTACAGTAACGGAAAGCGAGAAGAAAAAAGACGTTATGTTGCGAAGGAAAAGAAACAGGACCAAACTAATAAATATCGGCGGTCAGCGAGCACCTCGGTGTTCGTTGAGTGACAGAATGACGGAACGGTCAGTGCACGGTCAAGGGAAACCTGCGCATGCGCACACGGACCATCTCTGTCTGCTTGACTGCGCGAAGCGAGCGATTTCACGTATATTATTTGCTTGGGAATCCCCTCAAATTAAATAACTTCCCAGCCACAGAATGGCCTGATATTTTGTGAGATATTACAGAAATAAACACATGACAATGACCAAACTTCAGAGGGAACTAAATTTCACCGATTTTATGAAACTGAAAGGCCGTCTAGCTTTAAGAGAGCAACGAAACCCACCTTTACTGATAAAACAGCGATGATAAAAGGCTGGTGGTTCACAGCTCTCCACCAAATGGTAAAATCAATGCCATTTCCAGGACTGTGCGACTAAGGGAGGAGCTTCAGGTCACATCAAAACACACAGACACATTCATTCAGGCTCAGGGACACGTTCAGTCAAAACATTGTGCGAGAGGCTGCCTCAGAATGCCGAAATGATTTATCTGCCAACTGGATGTGGAAATAAAAGCATTAAAGAAATAATTAAAGCAAAGAAACTGTTCAAAATCTTAAATATTCAGTATTCATAATTCTGTGAGATTTATTGGTTACTTTAAATGGATGCAAATTTGTGACTTTTTTTTTTTAATTAACAAAAAAAAAAACCCACCCTGATATTCCTTGAAATTGATCCCTTACACCTATGAGCACGATCAGAAGACACTCATGTTGGATCAAAACCATGGGACTCCTCAGGCGCGGTGGTGTAATGGTCATCACAGTTGCCTCACAGCCAGAAGGTTCCGGGTTCAAACCTCACAGCTGACGAGGGCCTTTCTGTGTGGAGTGTGCATGTTCTTATGTCTCCTTCAGACATGCAGAATCGGTAAAAATTGTTGAACTTGTACATTGCTCTGGATAAGAGCGGCTGCGAAATGCTTATAATGTAATCAGGTTTTATAGAAACTTGTGAAGTTCATGCCGGCTCCAGTACAAACTGTCACGTTCAAATTAATATATTATTCTAGGTTCTCAGTCAAGTGATTGCTGAGCTCATAATCATATAAAACAGAAGCATTTTGCTTAATGGTCACAAACTTTTGGACCCCACTGTATATCTCATCTCATTATCTCTAGCCGCTTTATCCTGTCCGACAGGGTCGCAGGCAAGCTGGAGCCTATCCCAGCTGGCGAAAGGCGGGGTACACCCTGGACAAGTCGCCAGGTCATCACAGGGCTGACACATAGACACAGACAACCATTCACACTCACATTCACACCTACGCTCAATTTAGAGTCACCAGTTAACCTAACCTGCATGTCTTTGGACTGTGGGGGAAACCGGAGCACCCGGAGGAAACCCACGCGGACACGGGGAGAACATGCAAACTCCACACAGAAAGGCCCTCGCCGGCCACGGGGCTCGAACCCGGACCTTCTTGCTGTGAGGCGACAGCGCTAACCACTACACCACCATGCTGGCCCCCACTGTATATGAAACACACAAAAGAACCCAGTGGTTTGCAGTTTCGAACAAACACTGATTTAAAATCGTGTTTAAAGAGAGATCATACACTATAGGTTTTTAGGGAAGCCATGGCCTTAAGGTTAGAGATGCACTTTTGGGACCAAAAGGTTGCTGGTTTGATTCCCTGAACTAACAGGAATGGCTGAAGTGCCCTTGAGCAAGACCACCTAACCCCCAACTGCTCTGGGTATGCTGGGCTTCACTTTGGAAAAGAGCATCTGTTAAATGCATGATTAAAACTATTGTTTAGATAAAAGGGCGGTACGGTGGTGTAGTGGTTAGCACTATCGCCTCACAGCAAGAAGGCTCTGGGATTGAGCCCAGCAGCCGGCAGGGGCCTTTCTGTGTGGAGTTTGCATGTTCTTCCCCCATGTCCGTGTGGGTTTCCTTCGGGTGCTCCGGTTTCCCCCACAGTCCAAAGACATGCAGTTAGGTTAACGTAGGGCGGCCTTGGGCTAGCCCGGGTCCGCCCATCCTAAGTGTGATGCAACACGGGGGCCTGTTGCGAGCTTAGTCTGGCAAGGCAAGCTATCTCCAGCTCTTCCAAGCTCCCGAAAAATCGGGAGCCAATCAACTTTGAGCATCTCCAACAGCCCTGGGTAGAGGCGTGTTCAAGGCACTGACGTAGTAGCACTGCGACCGGAAGCCATAGATTGTTTACAGAATCTATGCCGGAAGCGCTTCATTCACTAGAAACATTACGAACATGGAGCAGCGGCAAGCCTTTGACACAGCGGTAGATGCTGTATTGAAAGCATTCAACGGGAAGTTCTCATTGAAAACGGAGCAAAGAGCAGCCCTGGAGGTATTTATCTTCTTCCTGTTACTCAAGCAGTTTCCGTCGCGTCACATACGTCAGAGGAAAGAGTGATGTGATTGGTTTAAGCTTCGTCACAGCCTTTTCTGGCTTCGACCAGTAGCAAACTGAGGCATTTCAGGGAGGCGGGTCAACCACGCGCTTTGGGAAACGGTTGGGCTTAATATCTTTGCCAGACCAAATGCTCGCAGAGCTTTGAAGTCACATTAGCCAGACTAGCCTTGGGCTGTAGTGCCTTTGAGCAAGGTACCTGACCCCTGACTGCTCCCCGGGTGCTGTAGTGTGGCGGCCCACTGCTCTGGGTGTGTGTGCATGTGTTCACTGCTTCAGATGGGTTAAATGCAGAGGATGAATCTCACTGTGCTTGAAGTGTGCATGTGACAAAGGTTTCTTCACGATAACACTAACATACACACAAGGAGATTGGCTTATTAATTACAGACTGTAACACACCACAAAACAGCAACAGGACTTTAAAGAGAACCGCTGCCATAAAGTGTTCTTTTTCTCCTTTTTAAAATCACAGGTGGCACAGGTGGATAAGGCGCCATACCATAAATTCAGGAACCCGGGTTCGATTCCGACCCGAGGTAATTTCCCGATCCCCCCCATCTCTCTCTCTCCCTCCCGCTCTTTTCCTGTCTCAACACTGGCCTATCCAATAAAGGTGAAAAAAGCCCCAAAAAAATAATAATAATCAGCCTGTAAAGAAACTCTACTTGCAGCAACACTGATGTGTTTTTGAAGCACATGCTTGATCTGTGCAGCTCATTGGCTTCTCTAATAAGTGAAATGTTACTAAATACAGACAATGAGAAATTGTACAAGAAATTAAAACTGCACACACAAAAACAAACAGTCTGACTTCGGAGGTTAAAGGTCATAGGCAACGGTCGGAAGTGAAATGTAGAATATCAACTTTATTGTCTAGAGCTTGGGTGGCCAACCCGCGGCTCTTTGCCCGGTGTCATGCGGCTCTGACATTCATATCGATGTTTGTGTATGTGTTTTTTTTTTAATGTGTGCGCGCGCTTTGCTCGAGTTCAGTATGGTATTTTCGTCAAATGCATCTTCGCTTTGCTTGGGTATATTACGGTATTTTCAGGTCATGTCAAATGCGCATGTGCGTGAGATAATCGCTAAGTTTTTGGGCAAGGTGTATCTTGTGTCAAGTAGCCTCTCAAAATGGCAATGAAAAAATGCACAGCAAAACGAAAATATGAAGACGAACATAGGACATTTTTAACAGAGTGGGGTTATACTTTTTTTGTTGAACGTAATGGCAAGCCATTCTGCCTTATGTCAGTCATCATTAGCTCATTTCAAAGCTTCCAATCTTCAGCGCCAGATACGCCACACTAATTGAAAACCTGCACGAAAGCTTTGTAACCCGGTTCCGTGATATACAACTGAAAAGGCCACAGGTTACGTTCCTCGTCGACCCATTCAATGCGGAGATGGACTGTTTGAAAGCCCCGCTTGTCACAGATGAGGCTGCGGCTGAGTTGGAGATGATCGATCTTCGTGAGGAAGACCAACTGAAACCTGTTTTGAGGGAAGGCACCATTGAGTTTTGGAAAAGTGTGCCATTGGAAAAATACCCGAATGTGAAACGGGCTGCGCTTAAGATACTGTCAATGTTTGGGTCAACATACGTCTGCGAGTCTATGTTCTCTACCATGAAACACGTGAAGTCAAAGCATCGTTCTGTTCTGACTGACACCCATGTGAAAGAACTGCTTCGAGTGGCAACGACGGAATACAAGCCAGATTTGAAGACGATTGTTCAAGGCAAGGAATGTCAGAAGTCCCACTAAGCCACATGCATAGTAAGTGCACACGATATTGATTGCTGTAAATGACTGGCCTGTGGTATTAGTACTGACTGAAGGAGTAAATTTCTCTCATGTTGGCGTGTGACATTTACTATTAATCTGGCTGAGCAGAGATGAGTGCTTGAGCGTGTGCGTGTGTGTCTGTGAGGGAAGGGGGGCGATGTTCATGTGCGGTCATGTGTATGGTGTGGCTTTTTTTTGATAATGCCATGAGTCCCACTAAGCAGCATGCATAGTAAGTGCACACAATGTTCATTGTTAAAAATGACTGGCCTCAGCCTGTGGTCTTAGTACTGTAGGAGTAAATATGTTGGTGTGTGACATTTACTATTAATCTGGCTGAGAAGAGGTGTGTGTGTGTGTGTGAGAGAGAGAGAGAGAGAGAGAGAGAGAGGAAGGGATGAATGATGTTAGTGTGCCCATGTGTATGATGTGGCTCTTTGCGGTAACACAGTAAAAAATGTGGCTCTTGGTCTGCAACTGGTTGGCCACCCCTGGTCTAGAACAACGACCCAAAATGCGAATTAAATCTTCCTGGTGTCTAAATTGCACTCTAAATTTGAATAAAATGCTTAAAATATACTGTTTTGCCCAATTTCCGAAGGTTTGTTTACATCTCACTTATGTGCACTTTCACCGCCAGGGGGCCGTCGTGACGTCATTTAAGCCAAACAGACCGGGAGCAGCTCTGTGTTTACTTGTGAACCGAGCACACGTGTACGGACTTTGGTTATGTAAAACGTCTGAAACCGATGGCGATTTTGAAGTAGGAACTCTCCAAATTAAATATTGAGAGGTGAAACCATACATGTATGAGCCTATGGCCGTTGTGAAGCAATCGGGGAATGTGGCTCACTGGTTTGACCGTGCGGCCTCGGAATCGGACAGCGACTCGGCCGACTCTGATCTCACACACAATCCCGATAACAGACCGTGGATTCGTTGATACTGCTAATATAATTTATTGCTAATATCAATACAAGCATTATACTATTTATAGCCTACTCTAAACAAGGAAATGTCCCTTTTGTCTCATTTACACACTGACTGTACAGGATCCCTCAGGATTCTTTACTTGAAAAATTGCAAGCAAAGGTAAAAATGTTGGCCTCCAATCTTCTCCTTTTTGCTTGAGCACTGCTGGTTCGTCTCTTCTTTGACTGCTTGATTTTGTGCTCGAATTTTGTCGGAACAGCGTCAGGTTTGAGCCTTCTCTGTCCGATACGGACACCTAAACTCTCCAACAGATGGGGATTCTTCACAAATGAATCAATGAATCCTCCTCGAAGTGATCGGAGCACAGAGCGGTGTATTTATCCAGCTGCCAACCCTCTCGCGTCTCACACACAATCCACTCTCCTCCTCTTTTGGAAAACGGTAAAAACTTCTTCCTGAACCGGTCCCGTTGTTACAGTTCACTGCACGACAATAAGGCACTTTTTTTTTTTTGGAAATTCCCGAACGCACGTCTGTAATCAAGCCGAACGGCAATGAAAATACAGGAAGTGGACTCAACTCAAGCGGTTTGTTTGGCTGAAATGACGTCACGCACCGAGTGGTCACGGAAATAGCTAAACAGAAATTCGCCACGATCCGCGCTAACTTATTTTAATTATTACTTATTAACAATACTTATTGGGACCAGAAGAACATTACAGAGAGCTTTTTTTTTAAACATATAAAGTTTCAAATGTGCATCAAATTAAAACCGTTGCCTCCGAGCTTTAATCCTCCAAAAATAATCGAGGCCTGTTTGCCGAGGACTCACTGGGAAAATCAGCCACTATATGAGAGGACAAGAGACAAAAGAGCTTTTGAGCACCGTGCAGGATCGGCTTTCTTAAGATAGCAAATGACCGATGAGCATTTTTGTGTGCCTTCAGAAAAGTACACGTGTCTAAGGCATAAGATTAATACCGGCAACCACTAGTTACATCGAGTAGCTGTACATTTTTCATCAAGGGACTTACAGAAGCTCCTTCACGAACAGAAAAGTGGACTTCCAAGCATGTGGCCTTTACACTTACAGGCCCACACAAGAGCCGCAGTGTCTCATAATGGAGTGCCCTTCGTTATAATTGAGTGCACTTCATAATAGAGCTGTAATTCATTTCTCAGAAACCTGACATTTTAATTGCAGTTGGATGCTTTATTAAATTCTTTTGTGGTTTGTGTACATCACTGATTTTCACATAGGTCAAGTGCGTCATTCTTTGTGTAAATAGACATTTAAAAATAGACAAAATGTCTACTGTAGCTCATAACCGCAACAAAACATACAGTGAACCTCAAAATGAGGGGTCGGCGTGAAATTTTAAACTATAAATGACAAAGTACGAGCATTTCGAACATCTGAAGAGATATTATCTCAAGAGGAAACGGGAAACGGCCAGTTCTATCAATCCTGATTAACAAGAATATCAACTTTCAAGATTAAGGTAGAAAATGTTCGGTAATATTGAGCAGAGATAAAATACCCTCAAGAAATCAGCACAATTTGTTCAGCACAATGAAACACTAATTTAATCGTGTTAGTGTTTTTACTGTACGTGCCACTCCAGCAGAAATACCATTTTATTAAGCCCTTAACAATCAAAATTTCATAGTTACTAGGCATGTAATGATTCAACCAATTTGCGATTCCATTTTCCCCATGACATTTTTGAAAAAAATATTAAATGAAAATTGCCAAAAAAATTACATTTATTTTCCTATTCTTTATTAACATATTCATTTTGCTAAATAAATAAAAAAAATACCTTTTTAATTTCTTAAGAATCAATGATGATGATTATTTACCCACGTCTGTAAAAGCTGTAGTAAAATATATATGTTATTTACCAGCTGGGAGGTCCGTATGGTGAAATACCGTGACCGAGGTCTTGAAAGTACTGATCGAGGCCCTCTGGGCCGAGGTCACGTTATTTCACCATACGGACCGACCTTAAGCTGGTAAATAATATATTTATTTTTTTCTTTACCAAATTCTAACAGAAAACGAGAGCGCCCGAAAGGGAAAACCGAGCCGAGCCGCCATTTTGAATCCTCATTCAAGGCTGTAATGCAAATGGCTTCCTCCTCGGTATACAAGTGCACTTCCATGGCGGGGGGGGAAAAAACAAACAAAAAAAAAAACATTCTGCTGCCTATGTAGTCCCCTATTTATACAAAATTGAGTCATTCAGGATTCAGCCATGTTTTTGCTCGGCGTTAGCAACAGTTAGAGGTTTTTATCTTTCTCCTGAAAGGTTTTCTTTTATTTCGTCTCCCTCAGGGTAGTAAAACTCGCTTTCGCTGTGAACGCTGTCGTTATCGCTATCCATGCTGTAAAATTAATGCTATTCTCCCGAAAAATGCGAAAATAAATCTTGACAAAAAATTGCTACGTTTGTTGTTGTGAACGAGCGAGTCGCCAGAGGTCCGTAACTGTGGTCCGTACCGTAGGATACAGACCCGCTCGCCAGCCAATCAGAGCTCAGGATTTGATGGAAACTGGACCATGAAAAAAATAAAATAACCTATGAACTAAAATATTCCTTTTATTAAAAATGAAAGTCAACAACAAATAGGCCTTTTCTTAACATCTTCAACTTATGAACATTTGGACTACTTCCGTTTTTCTTCAGCAGTCTGTAAAAAAACAGCTCTGATTTTAGATTTTTTTTGTGTGCGCGCATTTTTGCACCATTCGAGCTGTGTTCCTTCTGCCTAGGTTGAAGTCATGTGTATTCCTGCTACTCCATGTGCTCCTGTCTAAAGGCCAATTTATGCTGACAACCCAGTCCTCGCAGATGGCGTCTGCGTAGCCCCCCCTTCGCAGACGCTCTGCGCGCACCTCCCAAAAATTGTGACCACCGCAGAAGCCTCGCAGACAGCGTCGCAGACAAGAGGGCTCCGATTGGTCCACTCTACATCCGCTGTACACGCACTTCCGCTTCCCTACTTTCCTGGTTTGGTTTGTTTTCACGACCGCCATTTTTAAAAACACGAGCGAAGATGGAGCAGCACGAAGAGCGGTTGATAGAGGAAGTGAGGAAGTACGTACATCTATACGACTCCAGTTCTAGTCATTATAAGTAACCGGAGGATAAACACTCCACTAACCACACCCACCAACTACTCCTAGCGATTTCGCGACTTCGCGCCCCCTTGCGTTGTGGCGGTGAATAACATCGCGCACGCCTATTACTCCCCGCTCAACGATAAATTACAACCGTCTGCGAAAAGCTATCTGTGAAAGCCTTGTCGCAAGAGCATGCAGAGGCCCTAACACAATTACAGCGAGGAAAAAACTAAGCTTACTCAGCCGGATAATCGCCGTTCATTTCTTATTTCGTCTGTTCAAATAGTGATAAACTTGTATTGTGATTTATCGTGGCATGATACACCACTACATGTGTAATAGCCACACAAGTGATAATTCGCATTATTACATCTTCAGTGATCCTTAGTGATCTATAATTGTTAGTTTATAGAACAGAAGGATTAAAATCAGGACTGAACAAAGACCCCAGCTGAAGCAGGGCAACAATAAAGGCTCATTTATGCTCAAGTTTAACACGTAAACCATGGGGCCAATAGTTCAAGCAATACGTAAAAATTTTTTGAAATGGTGGAAGTTTTTGAGGAAAGGTTATGCGATTTAGTAAGAAATTTTAAACATCTCCATGATGTTGACAGCCTCTACAACACTTCCTCCTTTTCTGTCTCTTTCTTAAAAAGGTATATTATTATTTCCTCAAACATCACCATATTTGTTGTTGTCAGAAACTTTTGACTCTCAGCTGCCCTCTAGTGGATGCATTACTTAACATCTCTGCCAACATAAAGACACATGCAAGTACGTGGGCAGTGTTGGTTTGAAATGGACGCATTTATATTTCATATGTAAAAGGGAGCATAAATGAGGCTCAACAGCGGGGTGGGGATAAACTTATATACCATATATACCAGTGGAGTCATTTCGTGAGGCAGCAAAGCATTTCATAAAATATAAAACATCTGTCATATTAATACGACTTCTACAATGAAGTAGTTACAAATCGATAGGGATGTGTCTTTTAATCAAATCAGAGCAACCTCCTCCCTGGAAAAATGCTGTACATCTTCGATGAGCCTTTATTTTTGTTGTACACAAGCTAGGATTTAAGGATCCAACAGTTTATCATCATTGTGTTTGACACAATGAAAGTCCCAAGTCAAGATCACTAAAAATAAATGTTATTTACCAGCTGGGAGGTCCGTATGGTGAAATACCGTGACCGAGGTCTTGAAAGTACTGATCGAGGCCCTCAGGGCCGAGGTCACGGTATTTCACTATACGGACCGACCTTAAGCTGGTAAATAATATCTCATCTCATTATCTCTAGCCGCTTTATCCTTCTACAGGGTCGCAGGCAAGCTGGAGCCTATCCCAGCTGACTACGGGCGAAAGGCGGGGTACACCCTGGACAAGTCGCCAGGTCATCACAGGGCTGACACATAGACACAGACAACCATTCACACCTACGGTCAATTTAGAGTCACCAGTTAACCTAACCTGCATGTCTTTGGACTGTGGGGGAAACCGGAGCACCCGGAGGAAACCCACGCGGACACGGGGAGAACATGCAAACTCCACACAGAAAGGCCCTCGCCGGCCACGGGACTCGAACCCAGGACCTTCTTGCTGTGAGGCGACAGCGCTAACCACTACACCACCGTGCCACCTGGTAAATAATATATTTATTTTTTTCTTTACCAAATTCTAACAGAAAACGAGAGCGCCCGAAAGGGAAAACTGAGCCGAGCCGCCATTTTGAATCCTCATTCACGGCTGTAATGCAAATTGCTTCCTCCTCGGTATACAAGTGCACTTCCATGGCAGGAAAAAAAACTACATTTTGCCGCCTATGTAGTCCCCTATTTATACAAATAGGAGTCATTCAGGATTCAGCCATGTTTTTGCTCGGTGTTAGCAAGTTAGAGGTTTTTAGCTTTCTCCTGAAATGTTTTCTTTTATTTCTTCTTCCTCAGGGTAGTAAAACTCGCTTTCGCTGTGAACACTGTCGTTATCGCTATCCATGCTGTAAAATTAATGCTATTCTCCTGAGAAATGCTGGCAAAAATTTATAAGATTTTTGACAAATCTTATAAATAAATCTTATTAAAAAAAAAAGACAAAAAATTGTACTGTGTTTTTTGTTGTTGTGAACGAGTGAGTCGCCAGAGGTCTGTAACTGGGGTCCTTACTGTAGGATACGGACCTGCTCACCAGCCAATCAGAGCGCAGGATTTGATGGAAACCGTACCGCAAAAAAAAAAACATTTTTTATTTTTTCTCCCCAAGCATGTAAACAGAGATGCTCAGCTTATATTTCATGGCCATTTCTCACCAACACCAATGCTCTGTCAGGCACTGGTATTGTGTGTACTTCCTCGCTGTGACCAGCTCTCATTTGCAGCCCTTTCTTCTTCTCGAAGGCTCATCTGTTCAGAACCTGGAGGTCTGGAAACGACCACTGCAGACTTGAGTCAGCTTCATTAAATATATCATGCTTGTGACAGTGAAGGAGCAGGCGGTAGGAGCGTGCAGGGACCGTGTGGAAGCTGGTGTTCATATGTTTAAAGCAGTGAAGCAAAATAGCAAGATCATCAAATGTTATATCGCGATATAAATATTAGTATAACCCGTCAGTACTCCCCGCCTCGATATTTAACAGGGACAGATGCACGAACACTAAGGACCTGTACACTAATGGAATATTTTGACGAGCAAAACATCAGATGCTGTAAGAAACAAAAACATTAAAACAGTAAATCTAAAATGAAATATACTGTACACTCACTGGCCACTTTAATAGGAACTTGTTCTTGAGTCAAACACTACGTTCAGACTGCAACCTGAAACGACCCATATCCGATTTGTTGTGAAATCCGATTTTTTTGTTAGGCCGTTCACATTACCAATTACATGAAACTTGTATGCGATCTCCAATATGAACGGAAAACGACCCAAAAGTGTCCCGCATGCGCAAACTGACACGTAATAAGCACATCTACGTAATACGTAAACAAAAAAAAAAAGCGCACTCCAAGTTTTTGTTTGTTTGTTTAATTATCTGGTTAGTGTTAAAGTGTGAGGTCTCGTGTGTGTTTTTGTTTCTGAACTGAAATGAAAACGTGTAGCCTGGTAACGAGGGTTGACTCCTAAATATGTCTCTAATTTCTATATAAGTGCACTACATGTTACTAGGAAGTAATGGATTTTTAAACTCTGTATAGTGCACTCAAGCTTCAGTAGGCAGTCATTTGGGATACGGCCGCTGTATTACCAAACTCTTAATTCAGGCTTAATCATTTGCACATATTTATTTCGTCATATTAATAAACTTTTTCTACATTTTTATAAATATTTATTTAGATTGTTTATAGCCAGCTGAATTCTGCAGCTTCTCTCAGCGCTGGCTCAAGGTGCAGAAACACCAGTGCAGTTTGCTATGGAGATGAGGCGAGACCTGGCGATGTGGTACAGGATGGTTTAAGTTATAAATCAGTTATAGAAACTGTTTTATTTAATCAGGCTAACAGATCAACATCCAGGTCCCTACCAAATCCACCATTAGCTTGATCAGTTCTATAAAAGTCTATTTAAATTCTGAAAACTGTACAAATGTTGTTGTTTTCCACCCAAGAGGCGGGATTAGCCAACGCAGAATAGTGACGTTTGTCTCTTGTTGATGATGTGTAGGTCGCATGAATGCGACCTGTCCGGTCAGACTGCAGTCGCATGTGAAAATATCGGATATGCATCGGATTTAGGACCACATATCCAAGCGGCCTGGGTCGCATGTGAAAAAAATTGGATCTGTGTCGTTCAGATTGTCAATAAATCGGATACAGGTCGCATATGGGCAAAAAAAAAAAAAATCGGATATGGGTCGTTTCAGGGTGCAGTCTGAACGTAGTCTAAGCGTCCTGTTCTTGGCTGCAGGACTGGAACCCAACATGGTCTTCTGCTGCTGCATGCGGAGATGCTTTTCTGCTCTCTACAGTTGGAGAGCGCGATTATACGAGCTGCGATATCCTTCCTGGCAGCTCGAACCAATCCGGCCATTTCCTCTGACCTCTCTTATCGACAAGGCGTTTCCACCCACAGAACTCCGTGTTTTTTTTGTTTTTCGCACCATTCTGCGCACACTGTTGTGTGAAAACTGCAGATCAGCAGCTTCTGAAATACTCAAACCAGTCCATCTGGCCACGGTCAAAGTCACACTTTGGGATCACAAGGTTTCTCATTCTGCTGTCTGAAGTGAACATTAACCGAAGTGCTTGAATTGTATCTGCGTGATTTGATGCACTGTGCTGCTTGTCAAGAGATCGGCTGATTAGAGAACCGCATCGAGCAGCAGGTGGACGGGTGCAGGGGCGCATCACTCGCGGGGGATGCGTACGTTTCATCCCCCCACTTTTGTTGAAACACAATTTCATCCCCTGCACTTTTGTCAGATTAAAATGACATCATTATGAAAATGATACAGCTACTATAAAATGTGTAACAAGGAAGTAAACTCTTGCCATAACGTTACACAAAAAACAGCCACGCAACGGACTCAAAACAGTTTTTCTCACCCGACCAATCAGCAGTTGCGTGAATATAATCGCCAGTTTGCGTAGCGTGCCGAAAGCGCTCAATAATACAGGATCTGTCTGCAGAGCTGCAGAGCCAACACCAGTTTTACCGTTCCTGATTCACCGTTCCAGGTTTGACATCGCATGCGGTGCTTACTGTGCCTGGCTCTGTGGCTCTGCAGACAGACCCTTCTCAAAGCGCTTGCGATGCCGTCGTTCAAACAGTTGTCCCAGGCGCCATGCCCTAAAAGATTGTGTTAATAGTAGTGCTGTCAAGCGATTAAAATATTTAATCGCGATTAATGTCGCGACAGTCATAGTTAACTCGCGATTAATCGCACATTTTTGTCACATGAAAAACCATTGGAATTCTCTTATCAGCATAAAAACATGAATGGGCTTGCTTTGTATTGCAGAGCATAACACGTCTTGACACAGCCACTGCAAAGTGAAACCTAAACTGAACACCGGGGCTAATAAAAGAACCTGAGTTAGTCTACAACTCAGAGAGACAGGTTACACAGTGACGGTAGGCTTGCCATGCTTGATTATAATATAAAAGTACACTATTATATTAACTTTAAGTTGTTCGTTGATAAATATTGCATTGAATCTGATCTTTACTGTTTCAGCTCACTTAACACATTTTGTACTTTTACACTTTCTGCCTGTTGATGCGTCACGCTGTCCAATCAGAGGCGGCCAAATTTGCATATTACAGGAAGGATTTCTGGGATGGCATTGAGTTTACAGTTCAGAGGGATCTGGCTTCTTTAGACGCTGTCTTCTTAAAACTGAATAAATATTTAAAAAGAGCCAAATGAGCCAGTCTTTTGAACGGCTCTTTTCAAAGAACGGATCACAAAGATGCGGATCCCATCAAAGAGCCATAAATCCCATCTCTACTAGCGCGCCCTGCCCGCGCTGGTTCTTTGGGGGAGGAGGGCAGAGGACTCTGGCTGTGCGGGGCGTGGCATTACAGTCTAGCTGCTATCGGTTTTCTAAGCAAAGTCTCTGTTGCAAGTTCCTGGCAGTTTCAAAAGCTTATGACAAACCTACATCATGTCACAGAGCGTTAATCTCGCGATAAAAAAATTATCACCGTTAAAATTGAGTCAAGTTAACGCGTTAATAACGCGACATTTTTGACAGCACTAGTTAATAGTAGTTACTAGTTGTAAAGTCAGTCGAGGCAAGTTTTTTATTACGTGTGTGTGTGTGTGTGTGTGTGTGTGTGTGTGTGTGTTTGTACCAAGTCTACTTTTCATGCATTATAACTGCTTATCACTTTTTAGAAGAGTTTTTCAACTGAGATTTAAAGGCATTTCAAATTGAATGAATGTTCAATAACTGTTGTACAGTAATGTTATTTGGCCATTAAGTGTTTGTTGTATGTGTAATCTATTGCATCATTTTCAAATTTTATGCATTAAACCTGATGTAATGCATGATGCAAACAAGTTTTGTACACGAGTTTGAATAATTAAAAAGACATTAAAAGCAGGAACTGCCCCGTCTTATTTGAATGCTATACTAAAGAGGTCCTTCCAGGATGCTGCGCTTCTCCAACATGAACTGATTAGCCATGCCTCCTGCTCACACAAAGCAATCCCAGTCCAAACTGTTATGCATGATGGTGTGTGATCTATACACTGTGTATGACTTCTTGGGCTATGTGAAGTTCTTGGTTTTGTTTATATCAGTGTATACCAGTGTAGGCAGCAATACTGACATCTCTGTTATAGAACAGCATCCTGTTACCTAGAATTATCACTCAATACTTTTTGCCTTCACTTACTGAATAACTACATAGCCCTGGCAGGAACAACACCAAAACCCAACATGATAAATCTCTGCATGAAATGCAGAACTTGGCTGGAGTCAGCTGGATTTATAGGCTTTCTGCTGTCCTCCCTTTCATTTGCATCCATGGACCATGGGGATGAAAAAGTTCCATATCGGTCATTGACAGTACATCACAGTGTACATGCCAGGCGTGTATATAGCCATAAACCGATTTCTAATGATGTGGCTTCCCCATTCCAGAACACCCCCACTTTTGGAAAGCTTGATACGCCCTGGACGGGTGTTCCTAATAAAGTGGCCAGTGAGTGTACATTAGGTACAGTTCAAATAAGCTATCTGTCGTAACTATTGCCGCTTTTCGGCTACCAACGCGGCTGAGTCGGGCTGAGCCATGCCGAGTTGGGCTGAGTCGAGCTGAGTGGGGCTGTTGGAGTTGCATTTTGACTACAACCGCGCTGAACCGTGCTGGCTGGAAGTGGGTGGACACGTTGGGTGGAGTTAGCGAAAGTGGGTGGACGTCACGTGATGTCGTTAGGCGGCGCAAACAGTGACATCAGTGACCTTTTAAGCGGTAGTCTCACAACCCGGATAGTAAACAATAAACATGGAGGACATGGAGTCGTTAGTGTTGCTGGTCTTGGTGCTGTGGCTGGTTGTCACCGACAACGCCAACAGATACTGGCAAGAGCGTATAGATGAGGCGAGGCGCATAAGGCTTCAGAAATTCTCGTAATTCTTCTTCTTCCGGGTTTACAGATCCCAGCGTGCTCGCGGGGCGTGTGAGGACACTCCTCCTCACCAATCAGTGCACAGGGGAGTGTCTCCTCACGCCCCTAGCCTCACTCGGCTCGGTTTGGCTCGCTTCAGCCCCGCTCCAAAACCGTGCGAGTTTTGGGGGCTGAGCAGGGCTGAAGCGAGCTGAGTCGCGCCGCTCTGAGGTAGTCGAAACGCGAGCCGTGTCGGGCTGAAGTGAGCTGAAAAAGGGTAGTGGAAAAGGGCCATAAATCTCCCACTTGATGGGCAAATAATCTCTTGCCGACGAAAAGAGCTGCAGTATCTTTCTCCTGAAGCCGTGTGCATCAACCTGCCGTCACTGAAACAACTCTGGAGTTCAGCAGAGAGACGGATTCAGCCGATAGGCCATTTGCAGGAATTGGTCATGTGTCAATTATCCCCATAGCAACAAGCCCGTGGTGGGCAAGCTAACTTGACATTCCATAAGAGTTTGACTGGTGATGTGAAGCAATCCATTTCTGTCATAGCTGTTTTTACCTTTTCTACTGTCTTTTTTGACCCGAATTTTCGTGTGTACTTGGAAAAAAAGTTTGTGGTTTTAACTTCTGTCCTAAGTTAAAGCGAATCATTGGCCGTAAAAGAGAGTTTTCTGGACTCAAGTCGATCGCTGCCGAAAGAAATTCACGTGCGAAATGGCGGATTTCTCAAGAATTTCTTCTTTTCTACCTTGATCATTCACTTTATGTGTGAAGATTCTTGAAAATACAGATTTTTTTTTTCCGCGGTCCGGTTTCCATCAAATCCTGCGTTCTGATTGGCTGGCGAGCGGGTCCGTATCCTATGGTACAGACCCCAGTTATGGACCTCGTTCACAACAAACATAGTAGCAATTTTTGTCGACCTTTATTTTTGCATTTCTCAGGAGAATAGCATTAATTTTACATCATGGATAGCGATAACGACAGTGTTCACAGCGAAAGCGAGTTTTACTACCCTGAGGAAGAAGAAATAAAAGAAAACATTTCAGGAGAAAGCTAAAAACTTGTAATTTGCTAACACCGAGCAAAAACACGGCTGAATCCTGAATGACTCCTATTTGTATAAATGGGGACTACACAGGTGGCAAAATGTACGCTAGTTGTTTTCCTGCCATGGAAGTGCACTTGTATACCGAGGAGGAAGCCATTTGCATTACAGCCGTGAATGAGGATTCAAAATGGCGGCTCGGCTCGGTTTTCCCTTTCGGGCGCTCTCGTTTTCTGTTAGAATTTGGTCAAGAAAAAAATAAATATATTATTTACCAGCTTAAGGTCGGTCCGTATGGTAAAATACCATGACCTCGGCCCAGAGGGCCTCGATCAGTACTTTCAAGACCTCAGTCACGGTATTTCACCATACGGACCTCCCAGCTGGTAAATAACACATCTGTAGATGTGTTTTTAGAAAATAAGAAGCAGATTTCTTCCCCAATGATTCACTTTAACTTACGACAGAAGTTAAAACCACAAACTTTTTCCAAGTATACACGAAAATTCGGGTCAAAAAAGACAGTAGAAAAGGTAAAAACAGCTATTACAGAAATGAATTGCTTCGCATCGCCAGTCAAACTCTTATGGTCGTCAAGGAGTGTCATATTAGCTTATAGGGAGGAAAAAACATCTATGCTGTCTTTCTTTGCATAAGGCAAACCTCACGGAAAAATCAAAAGACTAATTACCATTCAGTTTATTGAGGTGCACAGCAGTACAGACATAATTGCAACAACTCACATAAAACAAAACAAAGACTGATATTCGGTTGGTTGAGCTGCGCAGACTGCACAGGTTGCGAGCTCGAGCTTGGTTGCTATGGTAACCCACAACAATTTTGACAGGCATATCGGGGACAGCTCCTAGTTCAGGACCCCAACACGGCATGATGAAGGGTGCCAAACTGAAAAGGCAGAAAACGATTGCATCGTTTTTTCAAAAAACAACGACTGTAAGTAAACTGTGCCTTACTTTATCACATCACCTTGCAATTTTTTGATAGTCTGTTCAAAGTAATCTCATCTCATTATCTCTAGCCGCTTTATCCTGTTCTACAGGGTCGCAGGCAAGCTGGAGCCTATCCCAGCTGACTACAGGCGAAAGGCGGGGTACACCCTGGACAAGTCGCCAGGTCATCACAGGGCTGACACATAGACACAGACAACCATTCACACTCACATTCACACCTACGCTCAATTTAGAGTCACCAGTTAACCTAACCTGCATGTCTTTGGACTGTGGGGGAAACCGGAGCACCCGGAGGAAACCCACGCGGACACAGGGAGAACATGCAAACTCCACACAGAAAGGCCCTCGCCGGCCCCGGGGCTCGAACCCAGGACCTTCTTGCTGTGAGGAGACAGTGCTAACCACTACACCACCATGCCCCCATTGTTCAAAGTAATGTCGTAGTGAAAGTAAAATCGTACGGAGTAGAGATGCCTTTCTGGTAGCCTCCTTCTTTCGGTGGTAGCCTGTAGATACAGTGCTCAGAAGGCAGTTTTAATGTTTAATCTGGCGTTCCCTGCCATAATTTCAGCGAGCATGTTTCATAAGGAAACTTTGCGAAGAGTTGTTGACTGACTGCCGCTCACGCAACACACAGGCATAGTTAGAAAGTCAACACATGTTGACAACACATGTTGGGGGTGGGGTTGGTTTGCTGGCAGCTTTGTCCCCCCCAGTTCAAAAAACGTATCTGTGCCCCTGTTGCCCACCACGGGCTTGTTGCTATGGGGAAAACTGACACATGACCAATTCCTGCAAATGGCCTATTAAGGACATTTCTAGAGGTTACGACGCCCAATAATGCACAGGCCAGGGGTGAAGGAGCAAAACAAACTTCAGTAGGCTCTCTCAACAAATCAAATGTTAGGCATACCCAAAAAGTGAGGTGGTGTTTCTGAGATGTCCTCCTTCACGTGTAGTCAGGCCCAGGCCATTCTGAAACACAAACAGTGGCAAACATGAAGCATACTCATGTTACGGTATGAAATTTCACACTGATCTCATTTACAAATATCTGTTTCATAGTATTAATCGCATTTAAAAAAATACAAAAAAAATGCATACATACATAAAAACCCACACATACACAGAGTTTGTGAAAATTAAAGGAAATTTATATTATGAAATCTTTACATAAAGTTTCCTTGTATAAACACTCCCCACACAACTGTCTTGCTGTTGTACGCCATCTGCCTCAAGCTTTGAATATTATGCATCTTGAGATGCTTTTCTGCTCGCCACAGTTTTAAAGAGTGCTTACTATCCCCCGCCCAAATGAAGTTTGGTGGGGGAGATAGAAACGGGTTCCGTCCGTCCGGTCACGTTTTCGTTTCCAGGCCATACCTTTAAAACTACTGAAGATATCTTCATGAAAACCTTTGTATACAGATCAAGCAACATGTCAACTGGTGCCTTTTGCCATTTTGGATTTTTAAAGGAAAAAAGAAAACCATTCAAATGTTTACATCAAAAATAGATTTTGACTTCGTTTCAAAGAGCAACGTTCGTTTCTGGAGCATATATCCAAAACTATTCAGGATACGGATTTGAAACTTGGTATACATGTTAACAAAGTGATGTAGATGTGCCTTTTCATACTAAGACATTTGAGAACTTTTTTTCATGTTTCCATGGAAATAATTCCAGACTTAAGGCCAATTTATGCTGACAACGCAGTCCTCGCAGACGGCGTCGCACATGGTGTCTGCGTAGCCCCCCCACCTTCGCAGACGCTCTGCGCGCACCTCCCAAAAATTGTGACCACCGCAGAAGCCTCGCAGACAGCGTCGCAGACAAGAGGGCTCCGATTGGTCCACTCTACATCCGCTTCCCTACTTTCCCGGTTTGGTTTGTTTTCACTACCGCCATTTTTAAAAACACGAGCGAAGATGGAGCAGCACGAAGAGCGGTTGATCGAGGAAGTGAGGAAATACGTACATCTATACCTTGGGTGGCCAACCCGCGGCTCGCGAGCCACATGCGGCTCTTTGCCCGGTGTCATGCGGCTCTGACGTTCATATCGATGTTTGTGTATGTGTTTTTTTTTTAATGTGCATGTGCGCTTTGCTTGAGTTCAGTATGGTATTTTCGTCAAATGCATCTTCGCTTTGCTTGGGTATATTACGGTATTTTCAGGTCATGTCAAATGCACATGTGCATGAGATAATTGCTAAGTTTTTGGGCAAGGTGTGTCTTGTGTCAAGTAGCCTCTCAAAATGGCAATGAAAAAATGCACAGCAAAACGAAAATATGAAGACGAACATAGGACATTTTTAACAGAGTGGGTTATACTTTTATGTTGAACGTAATGGCAAGCCATTCTGCCTTATGTCAGTCGTCATTAGCTCATTTCAAAGCTTCCAATCTTCAGCGCCAGATATGCCACACTAATTGAAAACCTGCACGAAAGCTTTGTAACCCGGTTCCGTGATATACAACTGAAAAGGCCACAGGTTACGTTCCTCGTCGACCCATTCAATGCGGAGATGGACTGTTTGAAAGCCCCGCTAGTCATAGATGAGGCTGCGGCTGAGTTGGAGATGATCGATCTTCGTGAGGAAGACCAACTGAAACCTGTTTTGAGGGAAGGCACCATTGAGTTTTGGAAAAGTGTGCCATTGGAAAAATACCCGAATGTGAAACGGGCTGCGCTTAAGATACTGTCAATGTTTGGGTCAACATACGCCTGCGAGTCTGTGTTTTCTACCATGAAACATGTGAAGTCAAAGCATCGTTCTGTTCTGACTGACACCCATGTGAAAGAACTGCTTCGAGTGGCAACGACGGAATACAAGCCAGATTTGAAGAGGATTGTTCAAGGCAAGGAATGTTAGAAGTCCCACTAAGCAACATGCATAGTAAGTGCACACAATATTGATTGCTGTAAATGACTGGCCTGTGGTATTAGTACTGACTGAAGGAGTAAATTTCTCTCATGTTGGCGTGTGACATTTACTATTAATCTGGCTGAGCAGAGATGAGTGCTTGAGCGTGTGCGTGTGTGTCTGTGAGGGAGGGGGGGGTGATGTTCATGTGCGGTCATGTGTATGGTGTGGCTTTTTTTTAGTAATGCCATGAGTCCCACTAAGCAGCATGCATAGTAAGTGCACACGATGTTCATTGTTAAAAATGACTGGCCTCAGCCTGTGGTCTTAGTACTGTAGGAGTAAATATGTTGGTGTGTGACATTTACTATTAATCTGGCTGAGCAGAGGTGTGTGTGTGTGTGTGTGTGTGTGTGTGTGTGTGTGTGTGTGTGTGTGTGTGTGTGTGTGTGTGTGAGAGAGAGAGAGAGAGAGAGAGAGAGGAAGGGATGGATGATGTTAGTGTGCCCATGTGTATGATGTGGCTCTTTGCGGTAACACAGTAAAAAATGTGGCTCTTGGTCTGCAACTGGTTGGCCACCCCTGATCTATACGACTCCAGTTCTAGTCATTATAAGTAACCGGAGGATAAACACTCCACTAACCACACCCACCAACTACTCCTAGCGATTTCGCGACTTTGCACCCACCCCCTTGCGTTGTGGCGGTGAATAACATCGCGCACGCCTATTACTCCACGCTCAACGATAAATTACAACTGTCTGCGAAAAGCTATCTGCAAAAGCCTTGTCGCAAGAGCATGCAGAGGCCCTTAGTCTTTCAGGTTAGTCTGAGGGGTAGGTTTTGTTTCCGGAGCAGAACTTGAAAACTATGAGCAATATGGTATTGAAAGTTGGTATATGTGTTGATTAAGTAGTTTATGCGCCTTTTCATACTAAGAAATGTGAGAAGTTTTCATTTTTAGCTCACCTGGACCAAAGGTCCGGTGGGTTTATGCCATGGGCTGCTGAGGTCAGTGTAAAGAGGTAGGGTTGGTTTCCTGCAGCAGAACTTGAAAAATGTGACGAATAATATCTTGAAACTTGGTATATAGTTTGCATATAGCACGGGGGATATAGAAGACTCCGTCTTCTTGTTTTAATTTTACTGTAGCCATTCTGTGACTGGGAACCGGTCTGCCCATTCTCCTCAAAAAGGGATTTCCACCTACAGTACGGTCACTCAGTGGATTTTTTTTTTTTGCACCATTTTGTGTAATCTCTAGATATTACTGTGCAATGAAAATCCCAGGAGATCAGCAGTTTCTGAAATACTCATACAAGCCCATGTAGCACCAAGAAAAATGCCATGGTCCAAGTCATTGAGATCATCCCCACCCTGACGCCTGATGTGAACATTAACGGAAGCTCCTGAGCTGTACTCGAGTAACTGGATAATCGCATGAATGTGCACGTGTACAGGAGTTCCCAAGTGCCATCCCCAGTGACATTACTAATTATCCTCTCAGAATATTTCCATTGGTAACTTAACAGAAGGTAAAATACGGCATCATTCCACATGCATGCATGCCGTCTCGAACAATTACCTGCATGAAGAATTTGGATGAAAATAAACTCGGAGACATTCTGATAATAGCATGACAGTGTTCCAAGTCCCTGTGTAAAACTAACCCAATGCAAATAGAAATGCCTTTCCCGTAAAATCTCTTCCATTACGAGATAGTGGTTGTAAGGAAAAAGAGGAGGTGTTGAGAAAAGGAAAAAAAAAAAACCACAAGATCAACTGTGAGCTACTGCTCACTTGTGTTACCCCCCTCCCCCGCTCTCGCTTATATCAGAATATATCAATCGAAGGAACAGGACACTTATTATGAATGCTGACTTCAACAAATAATGAACCCTGAAACAAGTAAGTAAAGAGCAGTCTCTCTCCCCAGGGATTTCACATCGCATCCTGGTAAACTCATCTTGAAACAGCATTTTGCTTCTTGAAATGGCGTCAAAATCCATGCTACATGTTTCATAAATACATTCAGCTGGTAAACAGGAAGTCGATGTGCGACAGACCTGAAAATGCTATACACGGTATAAAACCGCAAGCCGAAGCTCAGTACGAAGTGGCTATGATTTGTGGTTGTTGAGAAAAAGGGTGTTTCGGATGGCCGGAAATACGGATGGACACCAGTGGGGTTATTAAACAAAAAAAAAAAAAAACAACTCAAAATACAGAAACCATGTCGGTATTTTGAAAAAGCCAAACATTGAGGTAACTAAATTATGACTACGTTCAGACTGCACCCTGAAACGACCCATATCCAATTTTTTTGCCCATATGCGACCTGTATCCGATTTGTTATTGACAATCTGAACGACACAGATCCGATTTTTTTCACATGCGACCCAGGCCGCTTGGATATGTGGGCCTAAATCCGATGCATATCCGATATTTTCACATGCGACTGCAGTCTGACCGGACAGGTCGCATTCATGCGACCTACACGTCATCAACAAGAGACAAACGTCACTATTCTGCGTTGGCTAATCCCGCCTCTTTGGTGGAAAACAACAACATTTGTACAGTTTTCAGAATTTAAATAGACTTTTATAGAATTGCTCAAGCTAATGGTGGATTTGGTAGGGACCTGGATGTTGATCTGTTAGCCTGATTAAATAAAACAGTTTCTATCATTGATTTATAACTTAAACCATCCTGTATTACAAGATTATAAGATTGTTCTGGAAATTTCCAGTAATTTGACACCTTCGGTCTCATTAGTCTGCTGCCCACATTAATCAGATTATTGTGTGAGTTCCACCGCCGCCACAAAAAACACATCGCCAGGTCTCGCCTCATCTCCATGCTTTACTTGCAAACTTGAAGAGTGCGCTTTTTTTTTTGGTTTACGTATTACGTAGATGTGCTTATTACGTGTCAGTTTGCGCATGCGGGACACTTTTGGGTCGTTTTCCGTTCATATTGGAGATCGCATACAAGTCTCATATAATTGGTAATGTGAACGGCCTAACAAAAAAATCGGATTTCACAACAAATCGGATATGGGTCGTTTCAGGTTGCAGTCTGAACGTAGGGTATGACTAACTGAAATCCTGACACCACATCCAGCTCGACTCATTCCATATAGGTAAAAACATTCAAACTGAAAAATGCTGCCTTACAAGTCATTAGAAAAAAAAAAAAAATGGTCATTGGTTTTCTAGTGGACATCAGCTGAAGTGGATGACCAGTGTTGGAAGGGTTACTTTTAAAACGTCTCCTACTACAGATTACAGAAGACGCGTCCTAAAACGCAATTTGTAATGTATTCCGTTAAATTGTCGTCAATAAGTAGCTTTACAATAAGTGGCATTCACAAGCTGCTTGCTCGACTATTCTTTTGTCGAGCAAGCAGCTTGTGAATGCCACTTACTGTAACCAGCTTACTCGTTAGTCTCGAAGCTGGCTGAAGACATTTGAGGAACACTGAAAATATATTAAAAACACTTGCTGGAGGAGCAAATGCTATTTGAGTAGGTTCACAAAAGCCAACTGTTTTGTCTGATTTAAAGAAAGGGAAAAAAAAAAAAACCCTCGCAACGAGAAAGGACGCCCAATTTTTCCTTGACCTTTCCTTTATTTCCAGAACTGCAAGAACATGAAAATACTGTTTTTTGGGTACCAAATTTAATGTCAAATTAACATTTAGTCACCAGTTTTCTGAGGTACATTTTGTTTCGGCGAATCTTAAAAATGGCACAGGAGAAAGAAAATCGGTCCTTTACCTTTTCTTGATTTAAAATGATGAAAACAAAATATAATCAGTAGGGTGCATCAGTTGCCCCCTAAAAATGAAAAGTTCCTCCGATCATGATGCATTTTTGTTTTTATGTTCCTTTTGGTAAGAAAACACACTGGGTGAAATATTTTGACAAAATTCAAAAATTTAATGGTGGCACAAGAGCTCAAAGTTATGGAAAAAACTGCTATTTTATGACTTTTATGACAAAATTTTGATCACTTTTCATGAAACATTATGGCACCTTATAGAGCAGCGGTCGGCAATTAGGGGCCCGCAGGCCAAAACTGGCCTGCCATCAATTCTATCTGGCCCGCGAAATGACGTTAATTTATTGTTTAAAAAATATGATTAATACATTTTTTAAACCTCATGTTTTATTTTAAAAAATACAACAATTCCACTGATTTCGTAACATTTATTGAAGTGTAGCTGATAAGTAACGTGACAAAAGCAACAGGTAGAACATCCTTGCAGCCTGTTTAGCCTTACTTGACGCACAGGTCGGAACGGTAATTGGCACGCGTGCGCGCGTAATCTTATGGAAACCAAAAGTGTCCTGTCTCCCTCTCGCAATGGACAAGGTGAAAAAATAGCCTATGTTTCATTAGGCTACATTAAAAAAAAAAAAAAACATAAGGTCGGCTCAAATATCTCATCTCATCTCATTATCTGTAGCCGCTTTATCCTGTTCTACAGGGTCGCAGGCAAGCTGGAGCCTATCCCAGCTGACTATGGGCGAAAGGCGGGGTACACCCTGGACAAGTTGCCAGCTCATCACAGGGCTGACACATAGACACAGACAACCATTCACACTCACATTCACACCTACGGTCAATTTAGAGTCACCAGTTAACCTAACCTGCATGTCTCTGGACTGTGGGGGAAACCGGAGCACCCGGAGGAAACCCACGCGGACACGGGGAGAACATGCAAACTCCGCACAGAAAGGCCCTCGCCGGCCACGGGGCTCGAACCCAGGACCTTCTTGCTGTGAGGCGACAGCGCTAACCACTACACCACCGTGCCGCCGGCTCAAATATCAAATAGCCTAATTAAAAAAAAATTAAAAATTAAAAATCACGCCACCCATCGACTTATCAGTAACCAGCTCCTCCAAAACAGCCACCATCACTTCCTTAAACACCTCTGCGTCAGTAAACGGTTTGTTGTGACGGGTAAGAACCCATGCTGCTTTAAGGGACGCACTTGTAACCTTTTGCTGCTCGGTGAGTGACTGAATCAGGATCTTGCTGCTGTGTGCATATCCAGCCTCCAAGGCTTTAATTTTCTGTGTTCGCATCTCTGTCCCAGGAGGATATGCGTTTTTGAAGTGGCCGTGCTTTGTCTCATGGTGTCTTCTAATATTGTATTCTTTACAAACGGCAACAACCTCGTTGCAAATGAGACACGTTGGCTTGGCATTAATAAATGCAGGCAGGATGAACGCATACCTTTGCTTCCATTCTTCTTTGTAGGTCCTGCATTCGGAATCAACTTTTCTTTTCATGGCTTTTGACAATGACATTTCGCATTGATAGCTAGCAATCTTCAGCTCATCATTTACACGTCATCCAAAAGAATAAACAACCGGCAATTGTATACATTAGTTACGGCAGGGGCGGCACGGTGGTGTAGTGGTTAGCGCTGTCGCCTCACAGCAAGAAGGTCCGGGTTCGAGCCCAGAGGCCGGCGAGGGCCTTTCTGTGTGGAGTTTGCATGTTCTCCCCGTGTCCGCGTGGGTTTCCTCCGGGTGCTCCGGTTTCCCCCACAGTCCAAAGACATGCAGGTTAGGTTAACTGGTGACTCTAAATTGAGCGTAGGTGTGAGTGTGAGTGTGAATGGTTGTCTGTGTCTCTGTGTCAGCCCTGTGATGGCCTGGCGACTTGTCCAGGGTGTACCCTGCCTTTCGCCCGTAGTCAGCTGGGATAGGCTCCAGCTTGCCTGCGACCCTGTAGAAGGATAAAGCGGCTACAGATAATGAGATGAGATGAGTTACGGCAGGTTGCTATATGCAGGTCGCCTGTTTCATGAGAGACGCCAGGAGATGCAGCAGTCGACATAATAACAGCGCATAGAAGCAAATTAATGTTTTAAATGAAATTAAATTAAATGCATTTTAAAAGTTAAATAACGTTTATTTTTAATATAATAGAAAAAATATATAACTTTTTCCCCCCATTAGAAAAGCATGGCCATGGCCCGCGATGCCATTGTCAGAAAAATATTTGGCCCGGGTCCAAACTTAATTGCCGACCCCTGTTATAGAGTATACCAAATATCTTAGATCCACATTTTTAGTACATATTCTAAATATATTATCAAGCACAGTTTGAGTTTTAGCTGTTCATTGAATCATTGTTCAACTACTTTTAAACAATACAAATGTATTATGAATCACATTAATGCTTCTCAATCCCTTGCAAAGGTTCTTAACATGATCTCTGGGTCACAAGAAATCAATAAATGGAGTCCAACATTGTGATTCAAACCTTACGCGAAAACATAAAATAAGCGTTTTTTTTCATGGTGCCACCATTAGACCTTTGAATATGGTCAAAACATTTTACAGGATGTCTTTATTGGTGAAAAGGAACACCCAAACACAAATGCAGCAGATTTTGTGAAAGTGAGGGCAACTGATGCACCCTAATAAGAAGTCATGTCCAGCCTCGTCAACTACATCCTGAAACCGTTATACTCGCCAACATAAACGGTTTTCGGAGCAGCACTGCACATGAATAGGCTCCCCATTCATAGAGATCGCGATAACGCGAGTCTCGAAGCCGCTATACTGTCCCAAGTGACATAGCTAACGCTAGCTAGGATAGACAACATGTCAAGTGGTTTGCAAATTCAAATTTCCAGATAGTCATGTCTCAGTTCGGCTAATCAACTGCCTACAGTGTCTTGCAAAAGTATTTCTCCCTCCTTTTTGCATTTGTCCTGTTTTTTGGGGGCGTGAGCACCATTTGATTTACACAACATGCCTACCACTTTAAAGGATATGGGACATGGATTTTTTTCTGGGCATAATTATGTATAAAGGACATAAGAAATGCCATCTAAATCACTGCAGGGCGTCAAAAATGTGAAAATCATCACATTATTCAAGTTATTTTTTATACATCAGCGTAAAACAATGATTCGTTAATTAGCTAGGTGGTCACGTGACCCGTGACGTCACAAAAACTTTCCAAGGAGCCAGCGCTTGGGAATCTAATGTAAACAGGTTACCGAAATGGACACCATCGACAGTGACATTCCCGATGTTTCACAGAGATGTGAAGTTAGACCCGATCAATTCGAACCGATAGCTGGAAATTCACATGAACATGGATCTTGTCTTTACTCTGACGGGTCAGATGATTCTGAGAGTGAGAGTTCATTCAACCCCCATGAAACTGAAAGCGGTCGGCTGGATAACACTTCCTGGTAAGTTAAAAACAATTCTGCTCAAAGGCTAATGATCTGTTGAAAGAAGTATTATTTTTGTATCATACATTGAAAGTTCATCATAGATCTAGCTAAAGTCCGTTGCAAGCTTTTTTTTTTTTTCTGATATTTTTCGAGATTGATTGAGATACAATGCTTCCAGAGTCCGAGATGAAAACATTCAAAATGGCGAAACGAGTCAGAATTATGATAATCAATAATTGATACACCCAAAATTATAATACTAATCCTTACCTCGGCTTTCAGTCGCTTAGCGCAGAGGTCTTCAACAGGGGGGTCGCGAAATCGCACCGGATCACTCATATCAACAAAAATATTCCTGCCCTGTCCCCTGGCCTCCGTGCAGGGATGCAAACAGCGCGCCTTTTGGCGGATGCCGCCTTTTTCACGGCTGAATCGCGCAGATCCAATAAAAAAAAAAAAAAAAACAATAAAAAATAGCGATATTAATTCATGAAACATGAAGTATAAGGATGAGAAAAAAACAGTTTAAATCGGGAAGCTGCGCACATTTGTGCAGCCTGGCGCAAATGTGCGCAGCTTCCCGATTTAAACTGTTTTTTTTTTCTCATCCTTATACTTCCTGTTTCATGAATTAATATCGCTCAGTACCTGAGTATTAATGTTGAAAGAATCCTCAGTGAAATGGTCCGAACACAGTTTGTGGGAAACAGTAGGTGCAAAGTTTTTTCAACAGGTGTTCTGTAAAATTATCCTACCTCTTGGATTTGTCCTACCAAGCCTACTGCGCATGCGCGAAGCCTACTGCGCATGCGCAGGTGAGCCCACATTTTCCTCAGCTTCGGGTCCTTGGGGAATGCAAAAAAAACTTACTCCAGGGCATTTCCCATTGGAATTATTGCAACCATAAGCGGCACAATACACCATGATGTCCAATGTATGATGTCCAATGTACTTTAAAGACTATAAAAACAATTTTCTCGTCATCCACTTCTCCATTCATCTACCCGCTTGTGCTGTGCCCGAAAGTTTTTGTGACGTATGATCACGTGACAGCGGCTCTTCCGGTTGCAAAAAATGCATATTGGAAGTCGAGCAGAAATGCCATATAATCATCACGAATATAACAATTTTGCTGAATTTAATAGATGATTTTGTATTTGTTGATGCAATTAATTCATATTTTTAATGGAAAGAAACTGATATAGTGTGCATTTATGTTTCATGTCCCATATCCTTTAAAGGTGAAAATTGTTGCTTTATTGTGATACAAACAATAAGATGGAAAAAACAACAAACAAACAGAAATTTGGAGTGTGCATAGGTATTCACCCCCCCACCAAGTCAATACTTTGTAGCAGGGCTTTGAACCGGTTCAAGGAACGAAAACGAAAACCGGGAACTTTTTCTATTTCACATGGAACAGAAACGAAACCAGAAACTATATTTTTTATGTTCCGGAACAGAAACGCTTATTAAAAATAATGGTAACTGGTTAATACCGGTTTTTATTTTGTTCCTCAAAGTTTCCGTAGCCTACAAATAAAAAAGTCATTCTCCTCCTGCGCAAGTTTCTATGACCCGCTGGGGTTCACTTCCTGTGTGACGGTCGCTGACTGAATGGAGAGAGCGGGAGGGTGGACTGCTATCACGTCTCCACATCTTAAATAAGAGGTAAATATTGCAGTCTATCGTTATTCAAAAACGTCAATTTCAAACACGATATCAATATATTTGTCCACGTTAATGAGAGGCTCGCGAACATTAAATGACGTTAACCTCTGTTAGCCTATCAATGCATAGGGCCTGACTAGCCTTTGGTAACACACTAAACGAATTCTCTTTCATTTTTGGCACTTTTTCTGTGTGTGTAGATGGGAAGACATACTGAGAATCCAAATCGCCAACATTTGAAATAATAATTGTTTTGAATTATTTCTTGTCTTATTTAATGAAGGTTGTAATAGAATTAGCCTACATTTGGCTTAAGCTGGATGAGACAGAGACATAATTTTATAGCCATTTGTTAAACAGATGACAGGGAACGTAATTAACCGTTCCGGGAACGAAATTTTTTTGTTCTAACCGGTTCGGGAACGTCTATTTAATGGTGGAACCCAAAACCGGAAACGTTAAAATTCCGTTTCTGTTCGGAACGAACCAATAGGAAAAAAATTCTGGTTCAAAGCCCTGCTTTGTAGAGCCACCTTCTGCTGCAATTACAGCTGCAAGTCTCTTGGGGTATGGCTCTATTAGCTGAGCACATCGAGTCACTGGGATTTTTGCCCATTCCTCAAGGCAAAACTGCTCCAGCTCCTTCAAGTGAGATGGGTTGCGTTGGTCTACAGCAACAACCAATTAGAGCAGTTGTCTTGACGCTGAAAGCAATTTGGTTGCTGGAAAGCAGAGGTTGGACTGCGCAGTGATGTTGCGATCTCCTTTTCCTTCTTGAAAAGTGAAATGGTGCTTGAATTTCCACGACCGAGACACATCGCTGTCCTGGCTGGGTGCCGACTCCATTAACTCATTTCGTGGTGTGTGGACAGGTGTAAGAGTGCAATATGAAGGCATGTTGCTATTTTTTCCAGTCAAGGGCTTCTGGGAAATGCACTGAATTTCCATAATTTAATTGGAGTGTGAATGAATATGTGAGCCAAGAAATCAGTTCTTTCAAGACTGTAACCGTATTCTCATTACCATTGATTTATATTGTAACTGTATCTGAATACAGCTACTCATTTTGTATTCTAAATACGCCGCACCGTTCCATGTATCCCGTTACTCCCAAACACTTCGGATGACTTCCACAACACGCACGCAATCTACTACTTCCTGGTTATTCGAATACCGACGATATTAAATCTGCTAAACTGCAACTTCAGAGAAATGACACGACAATCTGCTCAGACTGAAAGTTCCTCCAGCTCCAAGGCTAACGAGCGCAGGATAAAATATAGCAGCTTACAAATCTGCAGCAAAACACGTTTAACAGCTCTTCCAACATACATTTATAGAGAACTTGCCCCCTCGAGTTGATGGCATACAGCCGTCCTTTGTGTGAATGTTTAAGGCCTTTTGCTGGATCAAGTTTCGCAGCAGGATGTGACAGGATAACGAATGATAAAAAGGCCAGTGGACCCTGACCGTGTGCGACAGTCAGCTGCTGGTGTTCTGGAACTGAGCCACACACACAGCCTCCCATCACAACACGGGTGAACACGGTCACAGGGACGAAGGCCAGACTCGGTGGTTTCAGAATTCAGTTCAGAATGGCTGCTCATGCAGATGACATACAAATCAGTGCTCCAGCTAGTTTATATTACCAGGGTGCCGCACCCTGCCCTCCAGAACGTGCACTCTGCCCTCAAATTTACACACACCCTGCTCAGAATTTTCCAGAACCTTCCAAGTGCCCAGCACATACATTCTGCCACACAAAGAAAGCGTGCACCAATAGGTGTCTCCCATAACCCGGTACGGAAAGTATGAACCGGAACGGGACGGTACGTTACAAGAACATTACGTTTTCTAAATATTCAGGGGTTTCATACTTAACATTTTGTACTCACACGTATCACTGTCATGTATTCTTTGATTATCCAGTCTTATTATATCCAGTCACGTTGTATTAACGTTATATTCATGATATTTTCAATCGAAATTGATCTAAAAGCCCGGAACTCCTATTACGGACTATACCTCGGGGTGACGTCATAAAGAAATCCCGTGTGGCGGAACGAGCGCCATCTCGAGTAAAATGTGGTTTCACAGTGATTGTGAAAACGTGGGTCATAAAACAGAAGCACAGATAAAAAAAATAAAAAATAAAAATAAGAACTTGAAATGTATACAATGCCAACTGAAGAAACGAAAAGGTAGAAGTAGAGGAAAAGGCAAGAACCAAACAATATACAGTGGTGCTTGAAAGTTTGTGAACCCTTTAGAATTTTCTATATTGCTGCACAAGGGTCATTCCATGTCAATTCACACACCCTCCCCAGTGACGCCTCTTCGATTTGCCTGATATTTATTTTCTTAGTGCCTTATGATGTCAAAAGAAAGAATCCAAAAATTTTAGCTTCCTAGCTCGAACGGTTTTTTAATTTTGGACCTTCAAAGTTTGGGTGCCACGCCTACTTTTGGGGTCCGGGAATTGTATACTTAATTTGCAAGCATTTTTGGAGGCCCATATCTTTTGTTCTAAGGGGGATATAGACCTGTAAATTGCTATATCTATGTATTCTGGCCCTGTCTATCTGATTCTGCACCTAAAAATAGCACAAGTTTACTAACTTTAGAGATATTAACCCCTTAAAAGTGGATTTTTTTAATGACAATTTTTTTTTTTGACATTTCAGGGGTCCATATCTTGGAAAGTTTTTGTGTTGATAGGGTTTAAACTGATTTATCATCATATTTGGGAACTCTACTGTGTACTTAGAGCGTTTCAGGGCACTCAGAGGTTTGGTGGGGGTACAGGAGGGCCCCCAAATATGGCTTCGGGACAAAATTACCGTTTGGTACGCCCTACTTCAGGCCATTAGTTGGCCATGTGGGCACATGATGACTGGAATGAGCCTTTAACCCTATCAACAGACACCTTTTATCAAACTTTTAAGCCAATAAAAACTTTGATTATCCAACTCCTTCAATATAAACTAAGCATTTGTATATGGTACTATTTTTGCATATTTTCTGAAAAATCCTAAGTCCGGAAAGCAGGTCAACTGATTATATTAGCATATCATAATTGATATGCTAATTTTCCCCACATGAGTGGCTAGGGGCCCTTTCCCCTTTTCTTGAAAAAAAAAAAAAGAAAACCCTGATGAGTCTAGGTTTAACTTCCAGATCCGAACAAATGTAGTAAAGCAACCAGGATGTTTTTCTTGGGATCATCCCCTTGTTTGCATCTTTCCCTTTCCTGTTTTAAGATGCATTTAACTATTAAGTGTATAGTGGTCAGAGTTTGGTTGGCTACAGGGAAAGGTGTCAAATGTAAAAAAAAAAAAAACCAGCATCGTGAAACAGCCAGGAAAGGGTTTATCCCTTGTAATTGTCAATATAACTAATGGGGTATTGGGTGTAAATAATCTTCCCATAGATTAAAATCACTATATGGGTGTGCTTTTACTACCTTAAACATGAACAGGCAGTCAAAACAACAGTTGACCTACTTTCCGAAGAAAATGCATGGCACCACATTAAAATACGTGACGGTACTGTTCCGTCCCAGATCATGGAAGATGTGCACTAATGAGTGTTGCCGACTTGCAATGAAGGTGACGCATATTGACCAACCAATCACAACACACACTTAGTGTGGGGGTCACGCTCTGTCGACTATTTTATCTTATTACAATAAAGAATCAGTGAAGCACGGTACACGTGAAAAGCAGTGATGCTTTTACCAAAACTGGTATAAATTAAAAAAAAATTTTTATATATATGTATATCTATCTTACATTTATTCATAAAAAGTAGACTACCTTTCAGATTTTTTCAAATTTAGGCCATAAAAAGAATTTTCCCCGACACCCAATAATTTTTGTTTAGCGGACTTAAAAGATACTAAATTTGAATCACAGACTTCCATTTTTTTTTTTTTAAATAGAACAATTAATGAATTTAGGGCCATGTGGCCCTAAATTCTCCGCTATTTTTTCCTGCTTCACCATGACCCAATTCAAGATACCATGTCATGCATCACGTGGTGGGCTTTCCCCGTTCGCACAAGGCATTGTGGGATACAAATTTGAAACAGGAGAGAAAAATGAAGGACGCGAATGAAACGTAGAAGACCGACTACAGTAACGGAAAGCGAGAAGAAAAGACGTTATGTTGCGAAGGAAAGAAAACGCAGGACCAAACTAATAAATATCGGCAGTCAGCGAGCACCTCCATGTGATCAGCTGTTCGTTTAGTGACAGAATGATGTAACTGTCAGCGCACGGTCAAGGTAAACCTGTAGATGGCAGTAATGCAACACTGTGGATGCCAGCTGCTGTAAAACCCAAAAGAAGAAGGTGGTGGTGGTAAACCTGTGCATGCGCACACGGATGACTTCTGTCTGCTTGACTGCGCGAAGCGAGTGATTTCATGCACAGGATTTGCTCGGGAATCCACTCAAATTAAATAACTTCCCAGCCACAGAATGGCTTGGGGCTCTTTTCCGAGATATTCCAGAAATAAACACATCACAATGACCAAATTTCAGAAGGAACTAAATTTGACAGATTTTATGAAATCGAAAGGCCGTCTAGCTTTAACACATTAATTCATATCGGCACAATTTTTTTCTACTGTTTACTATTATAGCGTAATTTTTATGGTGTTATCTTTGTATGTTTTAGCATGTAGGGGTTAGGTAGCGATTGGGAGGCAAGTCTTTTTCCTTTTCCCTGCCACACTTTTTTTTTTTTTTTTAAAAACTCTCCACCAATTCTGTATTAATGTGGCGAACTCAAACTAAATAAACTGAAAGCAGCAAGGGGCTCACAGAACCTAGCATCCCTGTTTGCCAGAACGCAAGTAGATCTAAAAGTTGAAAATTAAAAAATAATTAATTAATTAATTAATTAATTAATTAATTAATTAATTAATTAATTAATTAATTCAATCAAAAGTTAAGACCGATAGATTTAGACTCTTGGTATAGAGCTCAAGAAAATCTAGTCACTAATATTAACATGAACGTGTTAGACTCGAGCTAATCTACCATTAATATCCCGGACTAATATTAATGCTCAATTAACTCTATTAGTATTACTATTATTACTCGTATTAACTGTCATGTTAACGGGCGACAGACGGATCCAAGTGCTGAAAGAGTTTAGCGAGATGCACGCTAGCAAGCCGTTCCAAAAAACGTGAGACAAAGGCAGAGTCGAAAAACAGGCAAATGGTCACGCGAGGCACAGACAGGATGATAATATAGATTAGCAAATGCGTGGTCAGGAAAACAGAAAAAGTCGAAAACCAGAGCAGCAAACGATGCTTGGTAATGTCAGACACAAGGCATAGTGTGTATACACGTCACAAAGTCTGAGTATTGAGGTTTTTCACCCACGTGACCAAGTCACGTGATGCATCGTTAGGCTGCCATTTTGGACGTCACGGCTCGAATCAGTTTGAATGCGAGGAAGGCGACAAACGAAAAACATAAAAGAAAAAGGAGCGAGATGCAGAAAACACCTTCACTATCCAGCGACGTAGGGCATTTACAGGGCGAGCAGAGGGAGAGGTATTTGCAAAAATTGAGGTTAGCAGGCTTAGAGAACGACGTTTACCTGCTTCCACCAGGATTGTTCACTGACGTACGGAAGTACACGAAGCCCTCGTCTTTACCAGACTTCGGCCCACATGATCTGTATACCTATGTCGTTAAAAACCCATCGCCATACACAGGTATTGATCTGAAAGCGTATAAGAGTTTGGATGCCTACAAATATTTTGTGTCAGGCTGGGTAACATGCCTACATCAGCGGGTCGTCCCTGGAGCCGGTGGTCGCCATCTTATTACAGCTAAGGTTTGTTCACATTTTCATTTACTTTCGGTCCTCAGGATAAACAAAATGTTATTAAATGTCATTGAAATAACTTCTTAGTCTGTTGAGACATGGCCCGTTATAAATTTGCTGTTACCAGGCAATGACCAAGAACTGTATTATTAGGGTCGGTGTCTGTGTTGTAGCAGTGCACTAGCAGCTAGCTGTTAGCACTAGCTAATGTCAACAACATAGTAGCTATTATGTTACTGTAGCAATGTTTACGTTCAGTCATTTGGATGACTGTTAAAACCTTTCAGTCTCGAGTTTTTCCTTTACTGTATTTACTAGTTTACTGTAATTATGATCCGGCAGCTGTTTACACCGGATCCAGTGTAAATAGCTGCCGGAGCGCGCTCCGGCTTGCTCCCCCTCAAATTAAGCAGCGCGCTCCGGCTTGCTCCCGGAGCGCGCTGCTTAATTTGAGGGGGAGCAAGCCGGAGCGCGCTGCTTAATTTGAGGGGGAGCAAGCCGGAGCGCGCTCCGGAACCTCGGCCGGAGCACTCCGGGAGCAAGCCGGAGCGCGCTGCTTAATTTGAGGGGGAGCAAGCCAGAGCACGCTCCGGAACCTCGACCGGAGCACTCCGGGAGCAAGCCGGAGCGCGCTGCTTAATTTGAGGGGGAGCAAGCCGGAGCGCGCTCCGGCAGCTATTTACACTGGATCCGGTGTAAATAGCTGCCGGATCATAATTACAGTAAACTAGTAAATACAGTAAAGGAAAAACTTGAGACTGAAAGGTTTTAACAGTCATCCAAATGACTGAACGTAAACATTGCTACAGTAACATACTAGCTACTATGTTGTTGACATTAGCTAGCTTGACCTTCAAAATGGCGGACACCGGGGCGTCACGTGACCCTGTGACGTCAGGTGAAATACCTCAATTGTGAGAGTCTTGATATGTGCATGCTGTGATTGCACTCTGATCAGGAACAGGTGGAGAGCAACTCTTCCTTGCAGTGCACGCTGCTTACTCGGAGCAAAAACGCAGCACGTGGACGTGAGTGACAGTTTGAGGCACGTCAAGTGCGAATGGAACATTGTATTCAACTGGCAAAGTAAGGAGGTTCAGATTTGCTTACTTTATTTTACAAAAGTAATAATCTTACCTTGCATAGTTGGCTAATTTGCACAATGCATTCTGTGTCTATAGGAATCCGTGCAAAATTGCCTACGATAATCACTGGTGTCCTGCCCTCTTGGAAAGCTATCTGGAACGCTGCAAATGACTAACACATGCAGAGAGAGAGAGAGAGAGAGAGAGAGAGAGATGGAAGAAATGCATGCAAGTAGACAAAAAGGTTTGAGGTAAATTAATGAAATGAAGAAGTAATTGTGAATTATTAACAAGCACCTGAGCAGGATGAGGTACAGCTCACCTAGCCCACACTGAATAATTTAACAAGACACATGAGGCCAGGGTTCATATATCCCCACATCTCAGGGGGAGAGAAAGACTCATTATATTCACAGCGACTTGGCAGGGTCAGATAGCTTCCAGTACCTTATTCCTCCCTCAGCTGAACCCAGATAACAAGACAGGAATGTGAGACAGCTGAAAAGCAAGAGCCTTGGCTTCAAGGCTACAAAGCATTTCGATTGGTCTTTACTCGTGCTCCTGTTTACGAGATGTTTGGTGAGGAGTAGGAAGAAAAAAAAAAAAACCAAAATGAATAAATGTAAAGACCAAGGAGCAGATTTCAGTGTGAAAATGACAAGCCAAAGAAAAAGGCTGATCAACTGAGTGAAAGGACCACGGAGAATATTCAGGACAAGCAACACAAAGTGAATGACAGGCGCTTAACAAAAGTTACACACTGCGAGATCTGTGTTCTATACAAGTTTAAGACAAAAACACTGATTCAGACACAGCGAGTTAAAAACTCTGCTTCGATCGACATCATACAATCGTCGGACAGAACGTCAGAAATACGGAGCTTTCAAATTACGGGTCCAGAAGAGCATTAAAAATCCAACAGTGAATGTGTTGTTTCTCACCTCAGGCTCCCAGTCATGGCAGTGAACGTATCCCTCCGGTAACCAGGGAAACTCGATCCCTCTCGGTCTCCTCTTCCTCCCACTTGCCCTTCTCCTCCTGGCATGTGAACTCCCAGTCTACTGATGACCTGAACCGAAAGACAGGTGGGTGAAAATAAACACGGGCATCAAAAGCAACCTGCTGCCAGTCACTGAAGGCTTGTGGGACTTTGTATACGACCGCACGCATCAATCTGCCTTCTCAGCTGCTGAAGCGGTTCGACGGTGATTAAAGAGTGTAAAATCATGACAGAACTGCTTGATTAAAGGATGTGATGAAAAAGGTTGTGATATTCCTCTTGTATTACGCTCAGAACAGGGAAAATGACTGGCCTCTTGGGGTTTGGGAGGGGCTGGAGAAAAACAGCTCATCTCTGCCCACTGAGTTGGCATTTCAATCCTGCACAAATAGATTACGGTTCTCAACCTTTGTTCTCAGGAGTCATGAACCCAAAAGAAGAAGAAGAAAAACAAAACAAAAAACACGTTTCCACATGTCCAACCATCTTGAACAGAATTTCTGGACAAACACGTGCACCCATAAAGCCAAAATCCAAGAATCTTAAAAAAAAAAAAAAAAATCAAAATCATACTTCGTCAGATCCGTAAGTATCTGGACAGTGACCGTTTTTGTAAAACCCCCTCCCCGTACACCACACAATGGATTTCAAATGAAGCGATCAAGACGTGACCAAAGAACACAATTTCAGCTTTAATTCAAAGCATTTAACACAAATACTGCATCAACTGTTTAGGAACTACAGCCATTTTAACAGGTTCAAAAGTAATTGGACAATTGACCAACAGTTTGATGGCTAGTTTTGTCCGTTTCCTCATCATTTCATGACAAGTTAAGGAGATAAAATGCCTAGAGCCGATTCCAGGTGTTGAATTTGCATTTGGCAGCCGTTCATAAGAACTCGCAATATCCATTCCAAATTGCTGCAAGTGAAGGAGGCCATCATTAGCAGACATCCCAAGTCTCCCACATATTGATAGTGGCTCCCTGATGCCTGCAAATTACATACAATCTCACGGAATCTCGAGCAAGCTTCATCCCGAACCTATCGGCCAGATGCAAACTTGTGTACATCACAATAGCAGGCCCACGCAGGATGTGGTGTGGTGGCGGCAGTAGTGTGGCACACTATTGAGTAGGGTAGAGTGCGGTTTGGGATGCGGCCAATTTCACAACGCGCATTTCTGGGTTAAGAAAAACAAACAAACCCAAGTGTATGCGCGTGCCCTCTGGTGGTTTCGTGTGTGTGCACGGACTTGCAATGTCGCGGCGATGGCGCATGAGGCATGTTTTCTCCCGCCTCCGAGTGCGCTGTTTGGCCAAAGCAGTTGATAGGAGAAGAGATGAACCGGACGCCATCTTCCACGCGCTTCTCCCTCTAATTTATGGGGGGGCGGGGTGTCCAGATTCAATCAGTAAGGAGCTTAATATATGGCACATTGTAGTGATCATAGTTTATGGGTTGGGGGCAGCCAAGTTCCCAAGTCAGGGTGTCCGCTATGAATCTGAGTGAATTGAGAGAATTCAGGTATTGTTCATCTCCAAAAGGCCACCCCAAAATCCACCAGAATGCAGGAAATCACATCAACCAAATGACTGGGGAGGGGGGGACCTCCCTGAAATGAATTTTGTCAGGTTGGGATGTCTGCATTAGGCTGAAAAAACAAAAACGGGCCCATCAGAGAGAAAGCAGAAACTTTAGGGAGTGGCCAAATCACCAATCTGGTACGTTTTTAAAAAGAAGGACTGCGCTAGTGAGTTCAGCAACACCAAAACGCCTGGAAGACAACTAAAGTGGATGACCATAGAATTATTTCCTTGAAGAAAAACCCCTTCACGTTTAGCCAAGTCAAGAACACTCTCGAGGAGGCAGGCATTTCATTGTCGAAGTTGATGATCAAGAGACGCCTTCGTGAACGTAACTACAGTGGGGTACTTCAAGATGCAAACCACTGGTAACGCTCAAGAACAGAAAGGCCAGATTCGACTTTACTTGAAAGCCTGCCCAGTTCTGGAATAAAGATTCTTTGGACAGATGAAACTAAGATTAACTTGAACCAGAATGATGGGAAGATTAGAGCATGGAGAAGGAATGGAACGGCTTATGAACCTAAGAATAAAACAAGGTTCTCCAGAAAATCTGAAGTAGTCAGCTTAAAAAAAAAAAAAGTAAGCAAGTAGTAGGCGGCTCTGGAGTTTGCGGTGGCGCCTTTGGCCATGGCACAGCAAAGGTCTGTTAATGCTCGGGGAATCTGGAGGCATGCCCTCCCAGATAATTTTAAAATTTGCATGCCTTCTGGTGCATTCTCAGCTAATAAATTGCTAACCATTTCCCTGTAAAATACTTGCAAAATATGTATGAAATTTCCCTCCAGATGTGTATGTGCTTGGCTCACAGTTCCCCTCTGTAGTACGCTACCTGGCTCTGTAACATAACTACATACAATACGCTACGGCATGGTCACGTGGTCCAGCTCAGCCAAATCAGAGTGCAAGAATCGATCAATAAATATGGCGTCGCTTCTGGTCATGTCAGACCTGAATTGAAGATAATTTCACAGTGAAATAATTGGATTTGCAGCAAAGACGATATAAATTGCTTGAACATTGAAAGGCAAGTTTTTTTTTTCTGGGATCGAGTAGCCGGCGCAGACCGTCTGTGTAGGCGGAGAAAGTCGCCAGCGCTTGTGGGCATCCCTGATCACACATCACCTGTCCAACATGGTGGACACGGGCAGGTATGGCTACCATGTTACTGTTGATAGAAGGAGCAGGATCAATTCTCAAGTGTACAAAGCTATACTTTCTGCTCAGATGCAGTCAACTGATACAAAACTGATGGCGCCTCACTACAAACATACAACGAAAGCAACCCAAGAGTTTAAGGCAAAGAAATGGAATGTTCTTAAATGGCCGAGTCAGTCAACCCAACTGAGCGTTCTTTTCACTTACTGAAGATAAAACTGAAGGCAGAAAAACCTACAAACAAGCAGCAACTGAAGGCAAATGTAGCCGAGGCTTGGCAAAGTTTCTTAAGGAAACAGCACTTGATGTCGTCCATGTGTTTCAGACTTCAGGGAGTCACTGACTGCAAAGGATTTGCATCCAAGTATTAAAAATTGCTGAAAAAGTTAATACTGACACCTTTCTGTTTTAGCAAGAATTAACTTTTTCAGCAGCAGCTCTTCTGTGGGATTGGATCATATGGGCGAGCCTTCATGCCCCATATGAATCAATGAGCCTTCGACACCCGTGACCCAGTCACCGGTTCACCGGCTGTCCTTCCTTGGACCACTTTCAGTCAGCACTAACCACTGCATACCGGGAACACCCCACAAGATGTGCGAGTTCGGAGATGCTCAGACCCAGTCATCTCACCCTTGTCACGCTTTGGCCCTTGTCAAAGTCGCTCACAGGGCTCGACATGAACTTTTGAATCCACTTGTCCAGTTGGACAAGCAGCAAGATTTTTCACCTGTCCTGACCACAACCTTTTTATTCTTATGTACTTACTAGTTCAACAAAAGGAAAGTCATTAGCAAAGCTTATTTAAAAAAAAAAAGGCTATGAGAGCACAATATCCCCTGCTACAATATATTGCAAATGAAACTGTAATATGCGCATTACTGTCCGTCCTATAACACAGCTTTTTGCCAAGTTTTGTGAAATTCCTCCAAAAACCGTGAGAGGAGTTGATTTCAGAAGATGAGAGCCCTTTCCGGGATGGACAGACAGACTTCACAATCCCCCTTCAGGCCAACGGGGGATAAAAAGCAGGTATTGACCCATCCCACGTGACGTCACGACAAATGCGGCTGCCATTTTGGACATGTACTACCAGTAGTCTACCACAGCCAACAACGAGGAACGACGGCGAAGCATCGAAAGGAATATAGCCATCAAAGAAAGTTTTTACTTTCAGCAAGACTTCCATCATGCCATTATATTGTTGTGCACCTGGATGTAGTAACCATCAACACACAAGGCAAGATTTATCATTTTATCGGATCCCGACAGATGCTGACCAACGGAGAAGATGGATGGTCTCTAAAATATTGGCAAAATGATGTTTATTGACATAGCAATCGTGTGTAACGGGAAGCATTTGCATATTCGAAGTGTTGTGTTTACATCAAAGATAAAATAAACCGATATGACAACGACTGCTGCTGCCAGGTTGGGGACACAAACTAGTAGAAAGGAAGTGTGCCAACACACTTCCTTTGTGGTCGATTCTGCTTTAAGGTAAGATGCATTTAATTATTCGTCTGCTGTGGGTTTGGAACCGGTAGCCTGACCGATTCGTTCATGTTTGTGGTGCCATTTGTTTGTTGACGCGTGTTGAAATGGAAGATTGGTTGTTGACATGATTTCCAGTGATGCTTTGGTGCTGCTGTGGATCAGATGTGTTGAGTAGCCTGACTGTTTTTTTTTTTTCTTGCGTGTGGTATCATTGTTGACGCGAGGTTGTTTTTTGAACATGCCAATGCGGACACGATTTCCCCGATGAGTTATGACTTCAGACGCGATGCGTGTGTGGAGTCCGCGTGATATGTGCGCAAGATAGGCTTCTCATGTGTTTGGAGATCCGCGCTCTGAGACAAGCGCAAGCACCCCCACCCCACCCAAGGGAAAAAAAAGGGACCCCCCAAAAAATAATCGGCATAGTTCGAACACTGGGTTGGAGAAAGTAATGGCAAATAGTGAGTGCACAAACCACAGAAGGTAAACTGTACACAGCGCCAGGGCAGTGTGATGTTATGTCTACTTTTAGATTGTGTTAGCTTATCAATGAACACACTCGTCACTCGACGAGTTTCACGTCCTTACGACGGATACTTAAATGTGTGTTAGGTATTACTGTTGCAGTCTAAGCAGTCATTGTAGCAGCTAGATGAGCGAGAACCGAAAGGGTCTGTGCCATAAACCGTTATTTCTTCATGTCCAAAATGGCGGTCGCGTTTACGAAGGTCACGTGAGTGGAAAGGGTCAATAGATTTATAATTTTTTCAATAAACTCCAACTTTAACTATAACAATAAACCAAAACTATCCAGTGCCCCATTATGGTGCATGTGTTGTTACAACCCATGACCTGATCTGCAGTTTTAAAAGTTAGACTCACCCAAATTCAAAGCTTCTGGAGGAAATAAAGTTACATCTTGATTAACCCAGTAAAACCTGAAGTATAAATTAATTTAAAGAAATGGAACCAAAAGAAAAAAAAAGTCTAATAATATATAATTAGACATTATGACGTGTTTTTTTTTTTTTTGTCTCCCCACACATCTGCTGCACTCGGCTTCCCCAGAATTTCGTAAACAATAACACGGCCAGATCACTGAGGGGATTCAACTAGTTTTGTTGGAACTTTGATGCAACTCTTGAATAATTACTATAAGAATGGCGATTTTCAACAAATATTCAACTTTTCCTCACGGACAGGCAGATGCGGATTTGACTTGTCCGGACCAAACATCTGGTTATCCCAGACAGTCGGACTACCATTAATGTCGAGCTCTGGCTCAGATCCTTACACTTGCCCATTTTTCCTGCTTCCAACACACCAACTTCTAAAACTGACCGTTCTCTTGCTGCCTAATAACTTCCACCCACTTTCAGGTGCCACTGTAATGAGATAATCAATTTTATTCACTTCACCTCTCAGTGGTTTTAATGTTATGGCTGATCAGTGTAAATATTGCAGCTGTTTGAAAGGACAGTGTCAAAAACAGTATCTTTTAAAGAGCGATTTTACGCCTAATTTCTGTTGAAAGGGGTCATTATTAGCAATTTATTAACAGCTGACAGCCGAGCTAATGCAGTGCAGCTCAACAGGGAATACAGTGGTGCTTGAAAGTTTGTGAACCCTTTAGAATTTTCTATATTTCTGCATAAATATGACCTAAAACATCATCAGATTTTCACACAAGTCCTAAAAGTAGATAAAGAGAACCCAGTTAAACAAATGAGACAAAAATTTTTTACTTAGTCATTTATTTATTGAGGAAAATGATCCAATATTGCATAACTGAGTGGCAAAAATATGTGAACCTCTAGGATTAGCAGTTAATTTGAAGGTGAAATTAGAGTCAGGTGTTTTCAATCAATGGGATGACAATCAGGTGTGAGTGGGCACCCTGTTTTATTTACAGAACAGGGATCTATCAAAGTCTGATCTTCACAACACATGTTTGTGGAAGTGTATCATGGCACGAACAAAGGAGATTTCTGAGGACCTCAGGAAAAGCGTTGTTGATGCTCATCAGGCTGGAAAAGGTTACAAAACCATCTCTAAAGAGTTTGGACTCCACCAATCCACAGTCAGACAGATTGTGTACAAATGGAGGAAATTCAAGACCATTGTTACCCTCCCCAGGAGTGGTCGACCAACAAAGATCACTCCAAGAGCAAGGCGTATAATAGTTGGCGAGGTCACAAAGGACCCCAGGGTAACTTCTAAGCAACTGAAGGCCTCTCTCACATTGGCTAATGTTCATGTTCATGAGTCCACCATCAGGAGAACACTGAACAACAAATGGTGTGCATGGCAGGGAGAAAGCCACTGCTCTCCAAAAAGAACATTGCTGCTTGTTTGCAGTTTGCTAAAAGATCACGTGGACAAGCCAGAAGGTTATTGGAAAAATATTTTGTGGACGGATGAGACCAAAATAGAACTTTTTGGTTTAAATGAGAAGCGTTATGTTTGGAGAAAGGAAAACACTGCATTCCAGCATAAGAGCCTTATCCCATCTGTGAAACATGGTGGTGGTAGTATCATGGTTTGGGCCTGTTTTGCTGCATCTGGGCCAGGACGGCTTGCCATCATTGATGGAACAATGAATTCTGAATTATACCAGTGAATTCTAAAGGAAAATGTCAGGACATCTGTCCATGTACTGAATCTCAAGAGAAGGTGGGTCATGCAGCAAGACAACGACCCTAAGCACACAAGTCGTTCTACCAAAGAATGGTTAAAGAAGAATAAAGTTAATGTTTTGGAATGGCCAAGTCAAAGTCCTGACCTTAATCCAATTGAAATGTTGTGGAAGGCCCTGAAGCGAGCAGTTCATGTGAGGAAACCCACCAACATCCCAGAGTTGAAGCTGTTCTGTACGGAGGAATGGGCTAAAATTCCTCCAAGCCGGTGTGCAGGACTGATCAACAGTTACCGGAAACGTTTAGTTGCAGTTATTGCTGCACAAGGGGGTCACACCAGATACTGAAAGCAAAGGTTCACATACTTTTGCCACTCACAGATATGTAATATTGGATCATTTTCCTCAATAAATAAATGACCACGTATAATATTTTTGTCTCATTTGTTTAACTGGGTTCTCTTTATCTACTTTTAGGACTTGTGTGAAAATCTGATGATGTTTTAGGTCATATTTATGCAGAAATGTAGACAATTCTAAAGGGTTCACAAACTTTCAAGCACTACTGTGCATGGGATCTGCTCCTCTCTCCACAGTCAGAGGAAAGCTGTAAGTGCCTCTTATGTGTGGTGGCCTGTGCAAATCTGCCGTATGTTTTTCCTTTGGCCTGCTCATCTCCATAAAAACAGAAGACAAACTGTATTCATGACTCATGATGAGGCCACATTTTTCTCTGACAAGCTTTCATTGGCGAACGTTATTCATACTCGGATTACCTGGAATCGAATCAGAGATGCGGGAACAAGGGGTAACAATACAATGAGCAATAAATTTATTGCTTTTGCTTCGAATGACAAGAAAGAACATCATGGTGAAATGAATGAATGTGCTTTGCCCATTTAATTAAGAGATGCTGAGGCATTTCATTCTGGGAAATCGCTTGTGCTTGCGAATCAAAGCATGCCATGCACTACTGGAAGAAAGTTCTCTCACAATTTTATATATATATATATATATATATATATATATATATATATATATATATATATATATGAGTGATTCCACGCTTATGGGTACTGAAATGGGGACATGAACTTATTCACCTAAAACCATTTCTTTTTTTACCATCAGGTCACAAAACATGTAATCTTTAACGAATGATATGTTAAAAGATAACTTTAATTTTCTGAGATGTAATAAAAACATATTTATATGCCAAAGTCAAGCCTATGAGTTCCAAAATGATGTCTGTTACATTACTTCTGTTACGATTGTCCATCTCGCGTCTGTTACAGATTAATTACAATCTAGCTCTATACCATGTTAATCTTATTGAAAGAATGTGTATGTTTATTCTACTACACATGTTTATTAATTATATTTGCTAAAACATCACCTTCCTATGTTTCAAAAAGTAATTCTACATTGTTAAAATCGAGAATCTATATGTCCACAACACTTCTGTTACGTTCTGACTTTGGCATATAAATATGTTTTTATTACATCTCAGAAAATTAAAGTTATCTTTTAACATATCATTCATTAAAGATTACATGTTTTGTGACCTGATGGTAAAAAAAGAAATGGCTTTAGGTGAATAAGTTCATGTCCCCATTTCAGTACCCATAAGCGTGGAATCACTCATATATGTGATGATAAATCACAATAACGAATCCTGATCATCATCAGGCTGCATAATCTTAGCTTTTCCAAGGCACTGTTTAGAAACCAGAGGGTATAACAAAAATAGCAGGAATAAACTTGACTTATTTAACAAAAGGAATATTATAAGTTGATAAAGAATAGGACATTAAAGGTCCCATGGCATGACATTTTCACTTTGAGGTTTTTTAACGTTAAATTGAGTTCCTCTGACCTTCTTAAGTCACCCCAGTGGCTCGAAATGTCAATGTGTAAACCAAACTATGCCCACCCTTTGTCAACATTTGAGAATGGCGCATCAAAATGGCGCATTGATGGGCTCTTCCCTTTACTACGTCAGCAAGGGAGATGATCCCCACGCCCCCCCTCTGGATTCCCACCCACTGTATGGATTGCCCGCCCAGCTCAAAAGTTGCCACCATAGATGCGTCACTTCAATTTTGTAGTGAGGAGACCATAGAGGACACAACAACATGGCACCACCTAAGCGAGCAAAACATGGAAATTGCGCTGTACATGGATGTGACAACACAGAAAAGAGTCTGTTTTTACTGCCGACGGGAGAGCCCCTGAAGACGCAGTGGCTTAATTTTATTTACTTCAATAAAATGCCGTCGAGTCTACCTAAGACGGTGTATGTTTGTCGGAAGCATTTTCCTGATGAATGTTTCCACAACTTGGGACAGTACAGGGCAGGTTTTGCACATGAACTGTCACTGAAGCCTGGGTCCGTACCAAGCATCCCTGCCGCATCAGCAACAAACACCGAACAAGTAAGTGTATAACTGTTAAGTCTTTTTGCCGTGTTTTAAAATCGGTGCGTTAGCCTAGCAATGGCTACATTAGCTGTGCAGCTAACCGCTTCCTGCAGTTAGCCAGGTAATCTGCGCTACAAAACTAAAGAGCATGCAGCATGCTCTGTTAAACTGAGTTTAGTCTGGAAATTGACTGTAACTTATGAGCTTATGTTTGACTATTGCTCCGCAATGCATGTCTTCTGTTGGATAAGCGCTATGTTGCTGTAGTTGCTGCTTCTATCCTCTTTGGTTATGGAGTGCGTGTTCAAGCCTAGGGTATTATACGTTCGTAAACTACCACTCCGAACACTCTCACTCTCTGTGTCACGTTGAGTTTACGAAAGGAGTCCGAGGGAGAACGGGGTTTTGTCTTAGCAGCGTGGCTACAGGCGCTGATAGCAGCGAGTATGTGTGTGCACACAAACACTATACTACTAGTGTTGTACACACATTTTCCCACTCCCTTATTTAGACTTGTGAAGTCGGACTCCGGGTCAAAAGCGAAAGCTTGGACTGTTGCTTGACCTGCCATTGCTACTGTTCACACACAGGTAGCATGCCCGCAGCTTGGTCAAGCCCCTCCCCCTCCCCCCATGGCTCGCCCCCACCCTCTACCCTTCCCAGCCTCCATGCTTCTCATTAGCAAAACGACGCACTGGGAAAAGGGCTGAAATGGGGCTTTCTCCCAGGAGGCTATATCTACGTGCCGAGGGTTCATTTCGAGAAAGGCTGCGGATATAACATCCAGAAACCTCCACGAGCCCGTTTAAAGCATCAACAAACCACCATGCCATGGGACCTTTAAGCGTTGTAACTTTTTTTTTTTTTTTCTTTAAGTAATAACACTTTCCTCATTTGAATTTTTTCAAAAATATCATGGGAAAATCAAATTCTGAATCTAATTGAATTGTTCCAGACCTACTAATTAATTAAACTAGGCAAACTGATTGCTTTTACTATGACTTATACTGGCTGCTGAATGAAGCTGTCGAAAATGCATTGTAGGGATATAATTACTAACAGCGCACAGTGGCTTAGGATAAGGACAGGACTTCTGCTTCTGGTGACGTACAGCAGCAAAACATCCATCGACTAATACTACAACCAGACAAAATAAATATAAAATGAAAAATATCCACTGACTCACATCTCAACTCTTAAGCCAGTATCTCACTGGGCTGCGACAGCCTGCGACTAGTTGGAGACACAACAATTGTGATAAAATATGCGAATTAGCGACAATTTTCACTTGGAATCATACTGAATTTATATTCGCATACATTTTACCGCAATAATTGTGTCTCCAACTAGTCGCAGGCCGTCACAGCCCAGTGAGATCCACTCACACTTCTTGTCTCACGGAAACTGACTTGAGAAGGGTTCGCGACGGCTTTACGACACCAGCGACGCATTTGCGGCTATTTTGAGAGAAATTTTGTTGCACAAATTTTTTGAGCATGCTCAAAATTTCAGCGACGAAGGAGCGACACTTTGCAACTCATGCGAGGAAATTGAGGAGCCCCGCGAGTGTTTCAAGACACTTTTGAAACTCTCTCGAATGACGTTCGCAATTTGTCGCAAGCTGTCGCAGCCCAATGAAATACAACCCTTAAACTAAGTGCATATCCTGGACCAATTTCATTTTTTTTATATGAAAGTATGTCCCTTTACACACTCATCCAGAAGGGCAATTTTGCACAAGGCCATCTGTCTACAGCAGAAAAAAATAAAATAAAATAATGCGTCTGGAAAAATCCCAAGGGAGTCTGAAGCCAGATTCGTGACGTCACGTGCGGAAGCGCCAGCAGGCTGCGAGAGCTTGCACGGTTTCAGTGTAGACCAAGTTTCGCAGCTAGCGATTTTGCATTGAAATATGGAATTGTCACCTGAGCACAACGTGGGAAACGATGAGCACTAATCCCATCAAGATTGGTGTTGCTACACCCTCCTACGATACATCCGTTAACCATTTTAATAATTACGCGATAACATTGAAGAAATTTGCAGAAAACCACCAGGTCGTTTTCTCATAAACAAACCAGCGCTGACGTAGGATTCAGAGGGAGGCGTCCCGCACGCGACGTCACGAAAATCGATGTTTCCCAGGAAATCCAAATGCCAAGTTTTTTCAGAGGCGGACCAATTCGCCTCAAATGGCTTGATTTCAACTGAATTTTTCTGGTATTGCACAAGGTGAAAAAAATTGCAGAGAATGCAGAACGTTACAGATATTTGACCAAAGTTTAATATAAAATAGGAGAATTACATTGATCTTGCTCCTGAATTTACCCGTGATATGCACTTTAAGGATCCTTGCGTTTGTGAACCAAAAGCAGGATGACAAATGACTTGATTCGACACCCAAGATATATTGAAATATATATGGTGTATGCTATGAAAATGACCCAAGTAGTGTTAATCAAGGCTACGAGATTTAAAAAAAAAAAAAAAAAAAGTTCAACTACAAGTTTTGCTACTCTCTGCCCAACACTACATAATGGACAATACAAGTTATATTTTGAAAAACTCAGTTTAGACTAGTCATTCAAGACCCTGTTCAGACATTTTCAACTCGCCAAGTTGTCTCTCTCTCACACACACACACCCAAAAAAACCCTACACCCCCCTAACCTTCTGGCCAAAGCATCACAAGATTGTTTTCTGACAGTGCAGGAAATATCACCATAAATGTGCATTACAGTGAGAAAACCAGATAAGGCAGTGCAATTCAATTCCTGATACCTAATAAAAGATGCTTCCACTGTTTCTCTCATTCCCACAAACAAAGAGAAATTTATTCACCTAAAAATACAAGGTAGGTCATGAGCCCAACATCGTAGTGTAATAAACACTTTTATACTTCCGTAGAGTACCGTTTTCTCTGTCCTGTGCGCCACCATTTCCAAAGATCCATAAATTCAATACCAACCATTTTTATTATTGAAATTTATTTTGCTGAACTGTTGCAGCCCTACCATCATGTTCGTCTTTTTCTACTGATGAACAGTCTGTATTGAGCCATACGCTCACCAAAAACTTTAATATAGATATTTAGGCCAAGTTTACATTAGACCGTATCTGTCTCGTTTTCTTCGCGGATGCACTGTCCATTTACATTAAAACGCCGGGAAACGGGAATCCGCCAGGGTCCACGTATTCAATCCAGATCGTGTCTGGTCCGGTGCTGTGTAAACATTGAGAATACGCGGATACGCTGTGCTGAGCTCTAGCTGGCGTCGACATTGGACAACGTCACTGTGACATCCACCTTCCTGATTCGCTGGCGTTGGTCATGTGACGCGACTGCTGAAAAACGGCGCGGACTTCCGCCTTGTATCACCTTTCATTAAAGAGTATAAAAGTACGAAAATACTGCAAATACTGATGCAAATACTGTGCTGTGTGCACACTAATCGTTTTAAAAACGTTAATCTGATGATCCGCTGATACGGTCTAATGTAAACCCCACCTTAGTCGCTGCCTAAAAGCGGCGCTGCTGATGAGCGTGTAAGCAAAATATTTGCAAGGGCACGAAATCAGCCTGAACAGAATAACAACATCACCACAACATATGAACTGTCGAAGTGTGTCATGTCGTGTATTTCACATCAATAAATTGCTGCATTGTTGTCGGACAGTGACGCCAATAATGAGATGTGTATCGCGGTTACGAATACGTATTTATTCCTTTCTTTGACGCCGCATGCCATGCGCCAGAAACACCACCACGACATTTATTATGGTGCGACTCTGCTGGGTGCCTGGTGGACAGCAGTGAACAAGCACTTTCACATTACATCATTCCTACATAGTTACCATCCAGCAGGCTTTCGTCTAAACCGGGGAACAGGGGCGCTGCGCCCCCTTACTCTCAGCGTGCGCCCCATTACCGAAATGCCGATTGAACCCCAAGTCACACTTAGGCCATGCACTTGTATGCTACTGCACAACATGCAATCTTTCTCAAAACGATCTTTTCTCTGTGAAAACATCCCAGCAACACCACATGACAATGTGTCTGATCATCAAATACGTTATAATTACTCCAAAAATATTCCAATCATAGTAGATACACCGCCAGATGGTGCAAAAACAATCCGAATTGGCGTTTTCCAGACTGAGGCGCCATGCTGTTTAGTTGTTTACTTGTCGCGGCTGCTCTCGCGAGATTTGACATGGGTTACATACGAGGTCAGCTGACTTGTAGAGCGAGATTTCTCGAGACTGAATGACCTTTCACCCACCGGCGCGGGAGCTTTTGACAGAAGTAGTTCGCGAGTTGTTTTTGTTGACACTTGGGCATTTAAAGTTGTCATCCCGCGGCACGAAACGGAAGAAAGCCAAAGACTGTCCGGGGCAGAAGATTACTTTTTTCTTTTTCAATGTTGACAGACAATTTGTTACAATTTCCCTCTCAGATAGCCTCAGAATGTCCCATTGTAGCCTCTGTAGGGGGACAGACAACCAGCACCATCCCCGCTTCGCTCCCTCGCCATGGTGAGCGCCCTCATACTAAATTTTTCTAGAAAAAACCCTGCATCCAGTATCAAACTTGATGTGTCAAACAGTTGTCTGGTTAAATACTTCATGTGTTGGAGCTCAGAGCACGCAGCCGCACATTGCCAAGCATGCACACACCATTCGGACTAATTAGCAAGCACCTGTTCCTGATGAGAGCTCAATCACAGCGCATAAGGACTCTCAGTAACACACAGACTTTGCGAAAACCTTGCATTTTGTTCTGCTTTTCTGGTTGACACTGTTTTTGTTTTTGGACTGAGAGTATTGTATTACCTCTGATATCCTGTTTGCGCCTCATTCGACCACTGCCTGTGTCTCAGTTTTGGATCTGTTTGCTAGCGTGACTTCAGTAAAACTCCTCCTGCACTTATATCCATCCATTGCCCTTACCTGTCCAACGAGCTAATGGACTAATAAAACTGTTTTAACTAGTTTTATATGAAACTGTCGTGAGTATTTTCCATAAACCATGCCAGTAAATAATCCCACACAACGTTTTAAAAAGCAAATGAAAAATTAGCGCTTGATAAAAACTCATCTTCAGGGGTCGAAATTAACTTTTGAATGTACTTGCCCTCAGGGCAACCAACCCCAAAAATTTACTTGCCCGCATGCATGTATCAGTTGCCCTACTTTTTTGCAGGTTGACTGGGTAAGTAATTTGCATAAAAAGCAATCTGGATGTATATTATAGAGTACGCAATAAAATATTTCAACTTGTTTTGCCATTGTTTGATTACTGATTGATAGAAATAAAGTTATAACACTCCTATGTGTTTGGTGTTTATTTCATCATGATGAACAGTAAAACAACTCGGTATAACTACTAGTATCTTCGATTAAACATGTTAAACAGTCAGAAAACATCATGTCATCATGGTCAAGTGTAAGTGATCAAATCAGAATTAAAAATCAGTCCAAAAAGACACTTCGTTCGTTCTAGCCTAGGTGACCGTGGCGCCTCGTGTGAATAATCATATCATGTAGCGCCATCTTGCGAATGGAAGCATCAACTACCGCAACGAACCAAAGTCAAGGACAAACGAAAGAGAAGACGGGAAAAATAAAGTTTTCATTCTGTTTCTGTTAGGAATCATAACAACTTAATTTTTCTTGGTAAAATAGACATTCAAACAGTTGTCCGACGGACAACTAGTGATTTTATTGTTGCCCAAGTATGAGAATGACTTGCCCATGTCCGTCGGTACATGCTTAATTTCGACCCCTGATCTTACATAGATAGACAAGTTTTGTTGTCCGGTGGTCAAGTGCTCATGAGATGTTGCCTTATACTTACGACTGGGTTCCCTGTAATGGTACACGTTCATATGTAAATACTTAGATGTCGCAGGGTCAAGCAATCAATAAATCAGGATACCATATTCTCCGAAGTAAGAGGCTCCGCTATTAGGATTACCTGTACACCTATTCATTTGTCTAATTCCCAAATCGGCCAATCATGTGGCAGCAGTGTATTGCATAAAATTGTGCAGATACACGACAGCAGCTTCAGGTAAATGTCAACCATCAGAATGGGGGAAAACATGAGCTCAAGTGATTTTGACCATAGCATGATTGCTGGTTTGAGTATTTCTATAACCGCTGATCTCCAGTCTCTAACGTTGACTCAGAAAGGTGCAATAAAGAAAGAAACCGAACATCCAGTGGGGCAGCACATCTGTGGACGGAAATGCCTCGTTGATGAGAGGTCAAGGGAGAATGGCCAGACTAGCTGGAGCTGACAAAGGCTACATAAACCCAGATGATCACTCTGTACAACTGTGGTGAGCAAAAAAAAGCATCTCGGAATCCACAACATGCCAAACCTGGAGGTCGACTGGCTACAACGGCAGAAGACCACGTCGGGTTCCACTTTTGCCAGCCCAAAACAGAAAGCATTCCCAACACCATCGCACCACCTCCACCAGCCTGGACTGTTGACATATTGCAGGTTTGGGATTAGTTTGGGATGACTAATACCAATGAATGCCACCGTGTATTTGAATATTGTTGCTGACCATGTGCATCCCTTCATGACCACAATTTACCATCTTCTCATGGCTCCCTCCAGCATGACAATGCTAGCCTGGGCCCGCCCATCCTAAGTGTGACGCAACACGAGGACCTGTTGCGAACTTAGTCTGGCAAGGCAAGCTATCTACAGCTCCCGAAAAATCGGGAGCCAATCAACTTTGAGCATCTCCGACGGCCCTGGGTAGAGGCGTGTTCAAGGCACTGACGTAGTAGAACTGCGACCGGAAGCCATAGATTGTTTACAGAATCTATGCCGGAAGCGCTTCATTCACGAATGCTGTATTGAAAGCATTCAACGGGAAGTTCTCATTGAAAACGGAGCAAAGAGCAGCCCTGGAGGTATTTATTGAAAGGAAGGACGTTTTCGCCTTGCTTCCGACCGGCTTCGGTAAGAGTTTAATAATAGGATGTCTATGGTTTAATCTACCAGTTAGCCCCGTCGCGTCACATACGTCAGAGGAAAGAGTGATGTGATTGGTTTAAGCTTCGTCACAGCCTTTTCTGGCTTCGACCAGTAGCAAACTGAGGCATTTCAGGGAGGCGGGTCAACCACGCACTTTGGGAAACGGTTGGGCTTAATAGCTTTGCCAGACCAAATGCTCGCAGAGCTTTGAAGTCGCGTTAGCCAGACTATGATAATGCGCCATGTCACGGAGCAAAAGTCATCTCAAGCTGGTTTCATGAGCAGAAGGAGTTCAGTGTTCTTCAGCGGCCTTCCCAGTCGCCGGATCAGAATTCAGTAGAACGCCTTCGTGATGTGGTGGAACGAGAGATTTGCGGCATGAACGTTCCCCTGGAAAATCTGTAGGAACTGCATGATGTAAATGGACCAGATTCTCACAGGAATGTTTCCAACACCTTGTGGAATCCATGTCATGAAGAACTGAGGCTGTTCTGAGAGCACAGAGAGGCCCTGCTTAGTATTAGTGCAGTGTTCAGTGAGCGGATATTGCCCAGTGTCCTGTCTCACTGCTTACCTTTTCCAAATACTGCATACTATTTCTCTAATTCAATGCATCTGCTATACAGCGTAAACCTTTTGGTGGAAAATTATAGCTTCTTTTGCAGTCTTATCTTAGGGACTTCACAAAACTCAAATATTATTTTATTAATAAAGCAAACACTATTCCCAGGAAGGCACTCAGGCGAGCTGGAGGCAGCTTTGTTTTCCCCTTACAACTGAAGCCCCACTAGCGACAAAGTAGAAAGCACTGAAGAAGCGAAGACGGGAAGTGACAAATTGAAAAGGCAGCATTGTGAAGGTAAAAGCCCCGAGAGCCACTCCAGACTGACGCTGAATATTTGGGCGAGTCCTAGCATCAAAGTCATTCAGAGGGGCCACTTGAACGGCTTCCGCAGTCTACACACCAAGTTTCATAAGTCTCCTGAAAGGAAACTCGTCTTTCAGCTTTCAGTGTTTCCATCTTGGCAGGCTAAACATCAGCCCTCTCTGAGCAAGTCTATAGATATGTTCAAAGTTTAAGGGTAAGAGATTTTAAAAGTTATGGCAATATCACAAATTAGGAATGTAACAATTGATCTAATTCATGATATTGGGTTAATGAAAATTTTATTCGCCTAAAAAACTATTCTTCATCACCTTAAATATTCCTTATACCCGCACTGCACTCAAATCAATACAGCAACAGCACATTATTTGATGTTTCATAAATTTTATAGTTTAACACTTGTTTCAATTTTTATTCTTGCAACACATTTCAAAAAATTTGGGACAGTAAAGCATTTATCACTTTGTAATGCTGCCATTCCAATGATTAAAGGAGATACGCAGAGCCATGGCCTCACTTTTCATTTATAAATGCCTTGAGAGTTTAAGAATGGCACAGGAATAGTTTTAAGCGTGAACAATTAATCTAATATAGTAATTCTTACGATTAAAGTGATTCATATAGGTAGCGGTCTGAGTGAATGACCTTGACATCTGCGACGTCACCGCAGGAAGTCTATCGGTCTCGTCGCCATTTCCGCTTTACCAAAACACAAAGCTAACTGCAACTCCGATCCTCCATTTTGAGCTAATTTATCGCCATGCCATGTAGATGTGTTGCTGGCGGGTGCAGCAACACGACAGAAGGTGGATTTACGTTGCATTCATGGCCCAAGAATGCTCAAACTGCAAAGATTTGGACGCGTTTTGCGAGTAGTTCACGGGCACATGGGCACCTACAAAGTGGTCTCTCCTCTGTTCTGCACGTTTTACTGAAGACTCGTACGAAACCTCTGATCTGTTGAGGAATGGTGGCTATAAGCCCGTATTGAAAGAGGGTGCAGTACCAACAATTAAAGGAAAAGAAAAGGAAAGCAAGTTCAGTTGCACCAGTTCTCCCGGCGTGAGCCGAGGGCTAATGCTAAAACCCGGGATAGAACGGGACGGGACATATTACTGCTCGGGCAGTGACCTCCCCACGGTTGTTGCCAACACCAGTGATGTCCCAGGTTTTAGTAATTGCCTGAGCCAAGCAGTAATGGCGGAGTACTCAGCATGGAGAATGAGTGGACCAGCCGTCTGATTTCTCTGCTGGATATTGCTGCCGCCATCTCGCCCTTCCGTGGAAGAAGCGAATGAACGGAGAACTGCACAAACAACAAAGTCAGATTGTTTCAAAACAAATCGGCCACAAGGTCGGCCTTCAAGAAGCGAGAACACAGACGGGTAAGCGCCGACTCTCATTTGGATACAAAACACTCGTCGTTTACCTGCATTTAGATTAATCCATGTAACTTGTATTGTGTGTTTAAGTTACCAGCATAAGATTATTTAATTTGCTTCAGAATGTGATTGTCTCAGTTCATCTGATTATTTAATGAGCCTTTTACGTTTTATCAGTGAAAATGCATGCATGTCGCATAAGTTACAACACCTATCCTGTTTTAATGAGAGTCAACCCACAATCAGTGAAGTCAAATCAGTCTTAGTTGAGCAAGTCGGTAACGGGATTTCTTACTTTCACCATAAATTTTTATTTATATGACTTTGGTCTCTAGCTGTAAAAGGCCTTGGCCTTAAAACCTGTTACCGCTATGACGTCACGCACTCGGCTGGCTGGCTCAGCGGGGCGGCTCGAATGCCAACTTTGCGGTCGATCTTAACTCTCAAATATTATATATATTTATTTATTTATTTTATTCCCATTTATGCAGCATACAAGAGTCAAGAATGGAGATACTATCCACCCAGAAATTAATTTAAAAATAAAGGTTCTGCGTATCTCCTTTAAGTCAGAGTACAGATCCCGCTGGTCAAATGTTACGCCGATACAAGTGAAAGTTGTCCAGTCAAATTTTCACTCAAGTACTGAAGTACTTGCTTTTAAAAATACTTCAGTATTAAAATTACATTTTCTGTCAACGCATCGTTGTATTATTGTCACAACGCTTACAAAACCTAATGCCTCTGAAGCAACTGACTGGATTTACTGACTTGTAGAACCTGTAGAATAAACACCTGGTAGAACATTACAAAATGAAACAACTGAACTGAAAAAGAGCCATTGTTTTTTCCAGTTTTTTTTTAATTATAACCCTCCTCCGCACCCCTACAAAGCAGCATGGTAGTGTTCTGACCCAGCTCTGGCAGTGTGTGCACACATGTATGTGTATATTAATCAGTAAGACAGTGGAATAGCTGTAAATGCAGCTTGCTCAGAAAATAAAAATGACAATCCAACCTGATTAAAACCCAGATCCACACCTCGAGCTTAATAACTGCTCAACAGCAAAAAAGCAAAACCATCATCTGACATCAAAACAAAAAAATCCAGCAATTTCTTGTGACTGACTAGTACAATACTGTCCATCTCACAGGTCTCGCGTGTGCGTGTATTCATGCACGTATGAATCTGCCTGTGGAATCATGGTGGTTTAATGTTAAGCTAGCTAGTCAGTGAAGCTCCACCTGACATGCTAGCAAAATCTTTTCAAATTCAAAATCGTATTGGGTAGCTAACGTTACTAGAAAAGAAATATTTCTACATTCTGTTTATTTGGCAAGATGATGCTAAAACATTTCTGAAAGGACTTCAGATAAGTTAACGTTATTCATGTTAGCGTAACTCCGTTTTTACATGCTAACTAACAGTGTCCAAGTTAACTAGCTGTGTGTTAACGTTAGCTGTGGACAAGGCGATGGCAACTTGGTGGGCATTTGACTAACCAGACTGCATAGCTATTGCAACATTATCGCTAGCTCTAAAAGCACAGACAACTTCATTTCAAGCTTTCTCTTGGAATAAAACGTTTACATCCCTCAATATGCTTCCGCAGGTCAAAACAGTTCTTTATTCCTTTCGGGAAAACTGAAACATGGGTTCTAGGTATAGCCATGGGTGCGTGGATTCCCCAGAAGAACCGCCTCTTTCCATTCTGCCATCAACTGATCGTGTTCAAAAAATGCTGCTGAGAAATCACTTAACTTGATTTTATACAGTCTGTGGACGTGACGTGACCCTAGTGATTACTGATCGGCTGCCTCAATGCCACCTGCGAAAAAACCAACCACATTTTAGAAAAGAAAAAAAAAACCATCCAATTTCAAAGCTACTTCATAGTAACGAGTAACGAGGACCTTGACAGAAATGTAGTGGAGTGAAAAGTACGATATTTGCCTTTCAAATGTAGTGACGTTAAAGTCATAAGTTGCCAAAAAAATAATACTCAAGTAAAAGTACAGATACTCAAAAAGTGTACTGAAGTATAGTACTCAAGTAAAAGTACTTCGTTACTGTCCACCTCTGATAAATTCTATGAAGAATTAGAAAGTGCGTTGAGGCAATGCAAAGCACAGGAGAGTACAATCATCCTCCGAGACTTCAACGCAAAGGTGGGAGAAGGAAGACAAGGGAGCACAGTTGGGCCATGGGGTCTGGGAGAAAGAAATGAAAAAGGAGACCAGCTGGTTGAGTGGTGTCAGCAGAGAGGATCTGTGATTGGCAATACCTGGTTCAAAGCTCCCAAAAGAAGATGATGGATGTGAGAAAGCCCTGGAAAGAACATCAGAAACCAGATTGATTACATCTTGGTAAGACAGAGGATTTAGGAACTCCTTGAAAATCAGCTAAAACATATCCAGGAGCAGACTGCGGACGTGACCACAACCCGGTCAGAGCAAAGGGTCACTTGAAACTAAGAAAACTGAGAAAGAAACAAAAAGCTTGACCACCAACAGCTGAACAATCCAAGAATAAAAGAAGAATGTGCAGTAGAAGTCAAAAGCAGGTTTGAGGCTCTAACTGAAGCGGATTTCAACGCAGAGTGGAGAACATTTCAAGAGGGACGAACATCAGCTGCTGCGGAGACAATCCCTGAAGTGAAAAGTAAAACAAAACAGAAGAAGTGGACGACAGAGGAGATTTTACGAAAGATGGAAGAGAGAAGAAGGTGCAAAGAGAACATCGTGAGCTATGCAGATTTAGATTCGCAAATTAGTGAAAGAAGCACAGCTAAACAAGGAACGTCAGGAAATGGAAAGACTGGATAAAAAGAGAACGCATCAAAAAGTGAAAGGACTGTGTGGAAAGAAATCCTCTCACCAAGCTGGGTGTATCCAATCAAAGAGTGGAGAAAGGATTAGAGTAGATCGAGGAATTTTATGATCGCGACAGAGATGAAAACTTTGAAGTCGAATATAATGCAAATGGCCCAGAAATTTTAAAAGAGGAGGTCAGATATGCAATAAAGATGATGAAGGCAGGAAAAGCAACAGGACCACATGGAGTAGCAGTTGAGTTCATTAAAGTGCACATCTGGGGTATATTTAGGAGCAAGATCAAAGTAATTCTCCTATTTTATATTAAAGGAACAGTCCACCGTATTTCCATAATAAAATATGTTCTTCTCTGAATTGAGACGAGCTGATCCGTACCTCTCCGAGCTTTGTGCGACCTCCCAGTCAGTCAGACGCGCTGTCACTCCTGTTAGCAATGTAGCTAGGCTCAGTATGGCCAATGGTATTTTTTGGGGCTGTAGTTAGATGCGACCAAACTCTTCCGCGTTTTTCCTGTTTACATAGGTTTATATGACCAGTGATATGAAACAAAGTTCAGTTACATAAATTGAAACATGGCGATTTTCTATGCTATGGAAAGTCCGCACTATAATGACAGGCGTACTAACACCTTCTGCGCGCTTCGACAGCGCATTGATACCTTCACTCGGAGTTGGACCATTTTTTTTTTTTTTTAGACAGGGCGGACGGACCAGGGCATTCGCCCGCCTGGCCGTGCCTGACGAGGAGCGCTCTCGGCCGGCTTGGGAGGCAGACGGCAGCCCCTCCTGGAAGTGTGGTTTTACCATGGGCCTCATGCGGAAAAATGACAAAGTCCCAGTTTTACCATGGGGCTCGAGTTGTACCATTTTTTTTTTTTTTTTTTTAAGACAGGGCGGACGGACCAGGGCATTCGCCCACCTGGCCGTGCCCGAAGAGGAGTGAAGGTATCAATGCACTGTTGAAGCGTGCAGAAGGTGTTAGTACGCCTGTCATTATAGTGCGGACTTTCCATAGCATAGAAAATCGCCACGTTTCAATTTGTGTAACTGAACTTTGTCATATCACTGGTCATATAAACCTATGTAAACAGGAAAAACGTGGAAGAGTTTGGTCGCATCTAACTACAGCCCCAAAAAATACCATTGGCCATGCTGAGCCTAGCTACATTGCTAACAGGAGTGACAGCGCGTCTGACTGACTGGGAGGTCGCGCAAAGCTCGGAGAGGTACGGGTCAGCTCGTCTCAATTCAGAGAAGAACATATTTCATTATGGAAGTACGATGGACTGTTCCTTTAAACTTTGGTCAAATATCTGTAACATTTTGCATTTTGCGCAATACCAGAAAAATTCAGTTGAAATCAAGCCATTTGAGGTGAATTGGTCCGCATCTGAAAAAACCTGGCATTTGGATTTCCTGGGAAACGTTGATTTGTGTGACGTCGCGTGCGGGACGCCTCCCTCTGGAATCCTACGTCAGCGCTGGTTTGTTTATGAGAAAACGACCTGGTGGTTTTCTGCAAATTTCTTCAACGTTATCACGTAATTATTAAAATGGTTAACAGATGTACCGTAGGAGGGTGTAGCAACACCAATCTTGATGGGATTAGTACTCATCGTTTCCCAAAAGACCGGACGATGAGAGAGAAATGGGAGCGCTTCGTGCGAGACACCCGGAAAAAGCCGAAGACCAAGCAGAGCCGAGAAAATTTTATTTTTAAAAAGTGCTCACAACGTCTTTACCTACTCCGTAGACTCAAAAACTTTGGTGTGAACAAGGACATCCTACAAACAGTGTATAAAAACCTTGCTGAAAGCATTCCATCATTTAATATGATCATGTGGTATCATAACTTGAAGATCTCATCTCATTATCTCTAGCCGCTTTATCCTGTTCTACAGGGTCGCAGGCGAGCTGGAGCCTATCCCAGCTGACTACGGGCGAAAGGCGGGGTACACCCTGGACAAGTCGCCAGGTCATCACAGGGCTGACACATAGACACAGACAACCATTCACACTCACATTCACACCTACGCTCAATTTAGAGTCACCAGTTAACCTAACCTGCATGTCTTTGGACTGTGGGGGAAACCGGAGCACCCGGAGGAAACCCACGCGGACACGGGGAGAACATGCAAACTCCGCGCAGAAAGGCCCTTGCCGGCCACGGGGCTCGAACCCGGACCTTCTTGCTGTGAGGCGACAGCGCTAACCACTACACCACCGTGCCACCACCGAACTTGAACGTGCAGAGAAAAAATAAGCTACAGAGAATAGTGAATATGGCTACAAAGATAATAGGAAAGCCACAAAAGCACTTAAGTATAATGTATGATCAACAGATTTCAAACAAAACCAGGAAAATCATAAATGATCTTTCCCACCCGCTCCACTGTGAATTCGAGCTTCTACCCTCTGGGAGGCGTTTTAGAGTGCCCAACGCTAATAAGAACATCTTTAAAAACTCCTTCGTCCCAAAAGGAATAAGGGCGATAAACAAGACAGGGATTCTTACTTAATTCACCCCAGTCCTTTTTATTGGTCTGATTACTTATTTATTATTATATAATGATATTTATTACTTTTCAGCTATTTTATTCTTTTAAAACACTCTTTTGAGTGCTAATGTATTTTTATAATAACAGTTTTCTCTTCTTCTGTTTTTACAAATGTAGTGCTTGAATGCTTGATTTGTGTATTGTGATTTTAATGTTTGTTTAAATGTTTGTGGTGAAACAAACAAATTTCCACATTGTGGACAATAAAGTATTTGTAAAAAGACCAAGAAAATCGGCAATTCACAAGGTGACTGTTGCCAGGGTAAGAAATAAGAGACACTACACTCTAAATTAGGTGTTCCTGTGGTACACGGATAACGGTATTTATTGACGCACACAAAAGTAAACAACACAAAAGCGCTGGGCGATAATACACTTACTTCACATGTATCAAGGGATGTGCGTGTCAGGGCTTGAGATCTTGGGACTCGTCAAACACATTAAATGTTTCTGACAGGTCCCATTAAACGATTCCATGTGTGGAGCTTATGAAATCTTTCTCCTACAGTAGCCAGTACGCTTCTAAATGAAGAAATATATAAATACATAATAGGAATTAGAAAAAATATGATTTATGTAACAATAGATAGATGAGCATTGATACATGAATCCATGGGTTTAGAAGCTCAGGCGACAATTCCATATTTCAATGCAAAATCGCTAGCTTCTAAACTTGGTCTACACAGGCTGTGCACTGAAACCGTGCAAAGCTCTCGCAGCCTGCTGGCGGATCCGCACGTGACATCACGAATCTGGCTCCAGACTCCTTTGGGATTTTTCCAGACGCGTTTTGTTATTTTCTTTTTTTCTGCTGTAGACAGATGGCCTTGTGCAAAATTACCCTTCTGGATGAGTGTGTAAAGGGACATACTTTCATATTTTAAAAAAAAAACGAAATTGGTCCAGGATATGCACTTTAAAGCCTTGGAGGACGTGTGTGTGGAACATTATCTCCTGAACAAGATCTCTAATACAGGGTTAGTCAAAATCACGTTAACACTTAAATGGTAGAAACCAGTCGGCTCTGTCGTGGAAGTTCATCAGTGGCGTACTGCTGCACCATCTGCTGTTGGAGTGTCAAAAAAGTGGGGCCCAATTACGCCAGCAGCGGTCACGGCGTACCACACATTCAGGAGAAAAATAATCCATTAGTGTTAACATAATTTTGACTAACCCTGTATGGAGCACTTGCATGTGACGTCACAGCCGATCCAGATTGTGACAGACGCCATCTTGTCGGTCAAACGCCATATTCCGCCTTCTACTTCTGCTTTTACTTCTACCTTTTCATCTGGAAAACCCTAGTATATACAATTCTACTACAACAGCTGCGGCTACAAGCTCTCCCTACTTGCGCACGTTTATGTTTGTGTGTATTTTTGCGTGTTGTTCGTCTGTACCGGACTTCAATATCCACTACAACCGTATGGACTTACAGGACATTGGTTTCCAGCAGAAAATGACGGTTTGTAGTGATTTCCATCGCATGCACAGCATTCCGGACGAGATAGCGAGACCAGCGGGGTCTCCGTGGATTGTTATCGGAAGCAAAGCGAAGGAGGCTGCGCCGGGAGCCGAAGCAAAAGCAAGGCTGCAGAGCCGGCCTGTTGACTAAGCTCAGAAAACAGCCACTCAAATCTCCACTGCCAAGCCTCTACCTCTCCAACGCCAGATCCATGTAAACAAGATGGACGAGCTGGAATTACCTTATTGTATTCTATAATCGGCTGGTCAGTGCTATACTCAATACTTAAGTGACTTACCCGTCCAATGAGGATTCTTGTTTACAAGATGCCACATCTGAGTCGCTGACAAATCCTGAATTTCTGTAGAGATAACTGTCCAGAGATTTATAAGCACGCAGTGCTTCACCACTGAACAGCAAGGGAAAGTTGATGAGGTAATTATACACGTCCGGGTATTCCACTGGCAGTTCAAAATCCGGTCGTGAAAACTCCGTCCGGTAAGCCATAAGGGTCACAAATCTGTAGGTCGTTTATTTTAGACATGTATCTAGTTATCTGTTCATTAGAAAAATGAGCCGTGTAGTCCGTCGGTTGAAATTAATCCATTCTGCACACGAGTGCAGCAGTATTCAGCGGTGTTTTTGACCGACAAGATGGCGGTTGTGTACTTTCCGGTCATGTGACTGCAAGATCTCTATTGGCCATATTCCAGAAGACATGAGCAGATCGATTTTTGTTGATCTGCCTAAGAAGCTGGGAGCCATGGAATGTGGACAACACACGAACATATGCCTCATGAGCCAAATCACGAAGCTCTTACTTAGGATCATAATGATGAGAATAAGGCAGAAGATCAGGCCAGAAACAGGAGAAGAGCAGTGTGGTTTTATGGAAGGTAAAGGCACAATCGATCAATGCCATTTACATCCCTCGAACCCTTGCTGAAAGAGCCACTGAAGTACAAAAAAGACTTATATTTATGCTTTACTGATGATACAAAAGCATTTGATACCATTCAGCATGTACATCTGATCAAACTCTTGGAAGCCTTGAACATTGATGGAAGACACGAGAATCATTAAAAGTATCTATTGGGAGCAGATGGCAGCCATCAGATACGAAAATGAACTTGAGGAGTTTGAGAAGATCAAGAGGGGAGTCAGACAAGGGTGTGTATTATCACCTGATTTACTCTTATTATACAGTGACTACAGTATGAGAGAGATAAGGGAACTACCTAGCATCATTGTAGGAGGTCAGAACACCAACAATTTAAGATACACTGATAATACTGCCCTCATTTCAATAACCAAAGACGACTTGCAACGTTTAGTCAACATCAACGAAAAGCGTGAAGAAGCAAGACTTGAACTTAACAACAAAACGGTCACCATGGTTCTCTCATCTCATTATCTGTAGCCGCTTTATCCTGTTCTACAGGGTCGCAGGCAAGCTGGAGGCTACCCCAGCTGACTACGGGTGAAAGGCGGGGTACACCCTGGACAAGTCGCCAGGTCATCACAGGGCTGACACAGACAACCATTCACGCTCCAGGGATGAGAATTTTCCGCCGATCGGCGGATTTCTGACTTTTTCAGACCAAAACGATCGTTTTTGAGCGTGCGCGCGCAACATTAAGGTCTGCATCACGCATCTTAGAATGTGCGCGCGCGAGGGAGATTGTGTGCAGTGTTGCCAGATACTGCTCATGTTTTCCATCCCATAATATGTTCCAAACCCGCCAAAATACACTTAAAACCGCCCAATGTGGCAACACTGCCTGTGTGCTTGTTCATGTAGCGCATGCCAGACAAAGAGCATCCTGATTGGGTTACTCAGCAAAATAAGCCAATCAGCTTTCAGTGTGGGTGGGCTTTTATCTCTTTTCTCGAGGACCGGAGTTTTCAGTTGAGTCAGTGCAGCCTACAGGATCGGCATGGCAGAGAGCGCGCGCGTGCGCCCCAAAAAACCAAAGTACAAAACCCACTTCAGCTCAGATTACACAAAAGAATCTCCCTATCTAATAATAATCTCCCTGTCTAATAATAATCTCCCTGTCTAATAATAATATCCCTGTCTAATAATCATCTCCCTGTCTAATAATAAAGAAAATAAATAAATAAATAGCCAAAAATCATTAGCCCCTGGAACCCCTGGGCCTCGCCCTGGTTTTTTCAGACTTTTTAAATATTTTTCATTCTCATCCCTGACAGACACATTCACACCTACGGTCAATTTAGAGTCACCAGTTAACCTAACCTGCATGTCTTTGGACTGTGGGGGAAACCGGAGCACACGGGGGAAACCGGAGCACACGGAGGAAACCCACGCGGACACGGGGAGAACATGCAAACTCCACACAGAAAGGCCCTCGCCGGCTACAGGGCTCGAACCCGGACCTTCTTGCTGTGAGGCGACAGCGCTAACCACTACACCACCGTGCTGCCCCCATGGTTATCTTAAAAAAAAAAAAAAAAACAGAAATTGCCAACATGCAAGATTAAGTTGAAGGGTTCCATGTTACAACAAGTCAATGGTTTTTATTTTATTAAAAATGAAACAAGTTGGGGCGGCACGGTGGTGTAGTGGTTAGCGCTGTCGCCTCACAGCAAGAAGGTCCGGGTTCGAGCCCCGTGGCCGGCGAGGGCCTTTCTGTGCGGAGTTTGCATGTTCTCCCCGTGTCCGCGTGGGTTTCCTCCGGGTGCTCCGGTTTCCCCCACAGTCCAAAGACATGCAGGTTAGGTTAACTGGTGACTCTAAATTGACCGTAGGTGTGAATGTGAGTGTGAATGGTTGTCTGTGTCTATGTGTCAGCCCTGTGATGACCTGGCGACTTGTCCAGGGTGTACCCCGCCTTTCGCCCGTAGTCAGCTGGGATAGGCTCCAGCTTGCCTGCGACCCTGTAGAACAGGATAAAGCGGCTACAGATAATGAGATGAGATGAGATGAAACAAGTTAATAAAAAGGCCTTTACTTCATAAACTTTATGAAAATTTCTAATAAAGTTTTCTTCTTTTTTATTTTGCTTTCAGCAGTTTGCAAAACGAGGGCTCTGATTTTTTGTTAAATCTATTTGTATAGTCAATTATACAGAAGCTCTTTCCCATTTTAGATCCCCCCCACAACATTAGATCGGTGTTACTTCCGCTTCGGATGAAGTCACATGTATTCCTGCTATTTTATATTACTGCACTGTCTTCTGTGTAAACACAACTATTACAGCTCTGAAAAACGAAGATTACGCAGCCTGATGAGAACCACGAACAAGTCAAATCGCCATAAATTTGTATCGCGATTCATCCTTGCACAATATATCGTTACATGCCCATCATAAATATAACTTTTTTTTTTTAAAAGAAATACAGAGATCAATGTAATGACTTTCAGCACAGTAAAAATTCAGGTACTGAATCACAATTGTAAAGCAGCAATGCCAGCAATCAAATGCATACATCTCATGATTACGCCAAAAGGAACATTAGAGAAGGAAAAACCATTAGGGCCAATTCTTTCCAAACCGACTAAATGGTCAGAACGTCAAAGGAATAGCCTGAAAGAGTATACATTTTTAGGACGACTCAAGTAACAGTATTGTTTCACGAGTGTGTGCGTGATGTGCATTTAAAATGGTGCAATGCCTTTAGCATGAATAAGCCTTTCTAAGATTAGTCTTTTTTTTCCTTTTTTAAACTAAGTGAAGAAAATGTTTTCCCTGCAGTTCAGAGAACTGACATCCATTAAAATTTTTTTTTTTCTGGTGGGGGGGGATCTTATGCAAAAATATAAAACGCATAAATATGCATGCTGATTATTATACATTTTGCCAAGAGCCTGTATACACTGTTCATATAAACTCAGCTCAGATGCGACCTTACACTGGGAAATTACGTTACCACCTACATTCCGTTGTACAACATTTTCTTCCAAAAACTTCAGCGCCATTTAACACAAATTTCAAAATGTGGGTCATTTCTGTTTTAAAAAAAAAAAATTTCCTATGAGAGATCATAACCATATGATCTGTTCTACTGCTGGAAAGAGTTTTCCTCAATACTGTGGCTTTGATTGTTTGTTTATGCTGAACAAAATAAAGCCGGCATAAAGCTATGCCAGGGTGCGTTTTTAAACAGTGTACCATCGTTCTGGAACCAGAGGCGCGATGTGTGACAATGGAGCGTTGGCATCGAGGGTGACGTAACGTACTATGGGTCGGAAATATGAATATCCCGAGCGTACCGCTGTTGTTTCAAAACAATAATTGTGGGAGAAGCGATGTTTTTGTTAGCCGTGCACAGTTATACTGCTCTTCAACTGCAAGCACAGTTGCTGTGTAAATCAGAAATATGTTGGAGTAGAAAGTGAACTAGGAAGCGATTAGAGGCAGAAATGCGTATGGACGATCAACCGGTTGTGCATCAATCTTTAACATCTTATGCCAATTGCTTGTAAAGCACTTTGAATTGCAGTTTGTTTTTGCTTGAAAGGTGCTATATAAATCAAAAGACTGATTGATGCGCCTTAGATGAAGACGTTTGAATTTGCGCTGGTCTCAGAAAAAAGAATGTGAAAATCGAATGTCAAAAAATAATCCACACCCGTTCCGCAATGCTGGCTGTTCCTTTTACACGGGTGTCGATTCCGCCTCCGTTACCATCAATCGCTCCAGCTCAGAGGCAGAACACCGCCGACCCCACCCTCCGAATAAAGGCGCAAGATTCCTGCCTTGAACAGGCTGTGCGAAAGGGGCTTTACTGACGGTTTCCTTTAGAAATCCTGCACTGCTGAGTGGTGTATAATCGCATTAGGCCCTCAGTTCTACACAAAGCAGTGCAAACAGCGTGCAGTCACATGGGCAGTGGATAAACTCCACGCCGACATTCACACACCTGGTGCAGATGTAGGGGGATGGGCTGAGCTGAGCTACCGAAGCATCCAGACGAAAGCAAGTGCAAGAGGAAGAACTGTTCAGAGGAAGGGAGAGAGAGAGGGGAACTAGTGACCAAACGAGCTTGAGAGTTTGAGAACTGAAAGTTAAGCGAGTGGCTGATTTCTCTTCCTCCTTGACGCTACCTCACGATACGCACTGCTCAAACGAGGTTAGCTTTTACTGCGAAGAGACACGAAACCTTAGGTAACAGGAGCATTTTAGAAATGCTACACTTGTTGGAATATCTGCCAAAATTTAAATAAGCACTGCACAAGTGGGCCTTACAAGGTTTAACAGCGAGCCTTGGTTTCCGCTTGTGCAATCTCCGTGTATTCCTGCAGTGTTCAGGCTTTGAGGTCAAAATTTACAGAGAAATGCATCCAATCCAATTGGGAGGAACGTCATCATACAACCAGACACTGAACTAAAACACGCTGCCAACAGAACAAAGGACTTAAATCAGTGGAACGTTTTAGACTGACTAGGCCTGTCACGATGATAAATTTTGTTGGACGATATATTGTCTCAGAAATTATTGCGATAAACGATATTATCGTTGGGCAGCATGGTGGTGTAGTGGTTAGCGCTGTCGCCTCACAGCAAGAAGGTCCGGGTTTGAGCCCCGTGGCCAGCGAGGGCCTTTCTGTGCGGAGTTTGCATGTTCTCCCCGTGTCCGCGTGGGTTTCCTCCGGGTGCTCCGGTTTCCCCCACAGTCCAAAGACATGCAGGTTAGGTTAACTGGTGACTCTAAATTGACCGTAGGTGTGAATGTGAGTGTGAATGGTTGTCTGTGTCTATGTGTCAGCCCTGTGATGACCTGGCGACTTGTCCAGGGTGTACCCCGCCTTTCGCCCGTAGTCAGCTGGGATAGGCTCCAGCTTGCCTGCGACCCTGTAGAAGGATAAAGCGGCGAGAGATGATGAGATGAGAAGAATAACAGGCTCCGCCGCCTTGATCAGAAATGTTTGGTTCCTCCCGCCTCTCTTCTGAAAACGTCACATACCGAGCACATACATCCGCTGAACTGATGTGTTTTCGAGGGGCTTCATTTGAAAGCGGTCGGCTAAAAACTTTTCTCTGCAGAACCCTGTCGCTCCCTCTGCTCTGGGCTCAAGAAGACAACAAAAGGGCAATAATATAACAGCCAATCAGAATTCAGATACATTCTGTTGCCAAGTAAAATTGTAACCTTTCGACGTGTCAAAGTTCTCAAGCCCTCGTCCTGTTTTACCGTTAGATCAATCACATATCAACTTAAACTAGCCCAGACCTTCTCGCTGTGAGGCGACAGCGCTAACCACTACACCACCGTGCCGCTCCCTGTTATTCTTATTACGTGAAAATGTTTGGTTTGATTAAAAGGTGTCTGGCCCATGAACAACGTCCACATCACCATCGGGTTGTTGTTTACATGTGTCATGTTACCCGAACTCGGTCAGGGTTCTGCAGGTCTTAACTGAAGCACTTCAGATTCAGGGTTAGCAGGCTGCTGAAGTTTGCAGGCACTTCACAAGCAAGACTTGGTGCAATATTAGCCAACATTAGCACAATTTAATCAATGTCTTTGTGACCTTAATGAACACCGGTTGTTGTCGGGATCAAGTCAGACTGTTATTGACATGCCACGCAAACTTAGAAAACAGTCATATTGATATATTGTCATTTTTACACACTGAACACAAACTGTTGTTAACGGATTCATTTTACAAGCAAATCTCACGTTACATTCCTCAAGGACAGTTTGCTAGCTTGCTAGCTAGCAGCCGGTCACTGCACTGCAACCGCACTTGCTAATTGACATGGTAGCCAGACTTGCGTGCTGTTTCGCCCAGTGGAAACCTACACTAACCATTTGTGTACCGTGCACGGAGCGTGATTTTTTTTTTCTTCAATCAGAAATATCGGGAGGGACAGATCAGCCGTCATTTGATATTGGTAGGGACACATCCATACCCAATTCTACACCTACGGTCTGTACAACGGAGCAACGTGGTGTCTTTTCCCCATTCAGTGGATCCCCTGGCTGGATAACTGTTGCATGCTGGGAGGCCCCGCCTCCGACAGAGAGCCGCGTGAGACAACAGAAAACAGTGCGGTTTTTTTTATTCGCTCAATGGGTCAAGCTAATACTCTGGCAACTTCCCTATGTAGATGTACAGCGCGTAAATGCCAAAATTGTAGCCAAAAAAAAATAAATTACCGAGTTCATTTTCATTTGCCGTACGATAAGTCGGTATATCGAATATCGCGACACACCTAAGACTGACCAAGTCAATCACCGGACCTTAACCCAAAAGATGCTTTGCACAGGTCACATGACCCCATAGCAATGGTAACTACTCCGCCATGACAGGGGGCACACTGATAGTGCTCCAGGTTTTGCTGCGTTTTTGGACGTGCAAACGGTTTTGAACGAAACAAAGATCTCAAATTTTTTAAATGTACCCAAAAGTAACTCCTCATCCAGGGGGGATTTCTAAACGTAGAAGGGAAAAATTTGGGGGGGGGGGGGGGATAACATTCAGTGGGACTCTGTCAGACAGGTCAAAAACCCTATGGTATGCTCACTTAATTTCCACAAAGATGAGAATTTATTTAAAAAATAAAATAAAATTATTTCACAATTGCAGCAAGGTGCTCATTCTTGTCCAATGACGCGAATATGAGCCCCAACAGAGCAGCCCTGCAGAGCCGCCTTCACTGAGGTGCATTTACATTCAGGGATCCTTCAGAGCGTGCTGTGTGCGCGCACGCGCGCTTGGGACCCAGTCGTTATGGGAAACGCTTGATAATGATTTGAGCGCAATCAGAGCAGGCATATAAGGAGACCGAGGCTTTGTGAAATATCATTATTGTGGTCACGTTTGTTTCTCGCCATGTTTATGACTCCGGTTTCAGTTTCGCTTTCGTAAACATCACGCCTGCTAATAAACACTTCCTGCTTGAAGTTTCTTCAAGAAACTTCAAGCAAGTCCAGTTGCTCTCTTTTACCACCCACAGTTTACTATCACTACGTTCACACTGCAAGGCTTAATGCTCAATTCCGATTTTTTTGTGAAATCCGATTTTTTTGTGAGGTCGTTCACATTAACAAATATATGCGACTTGTATGTGATCCTCAGTATGAACGAAAAGCGACCTAAAAGTGTTCCGCATGCGCATTGCAGGATACGACGACGTCACACGCAGTGAGCATGGCCAGTGTTTACGGAAGTAACCTAAAGTTTCTTGTGTATGACAGTAGCCAGCATGGAGTACCTGGCGATGATGCAGTTGTTGTTGCGACGGAGCCAGAACATGCACAATAGCCTGATGTTAAGGAGGAGGTTGAGAAGGAAGAGGGCAAGGGTTTTGGCTCAGGCGTTCTGCGGGGTAGTGACTGCAACCTCCGTTCAAAGGAACGTGTGGGTGCGGAGTCGCATTGATGTCATGCGCCATGTTGTTGTAACTTTTTTTGAGAGACCCGCCGCCTACTTCAGTGCAGAATAGTGACGTTTGTGGCTTGTTGATGACGTGTAAGTCGGATGAATGCGACCTGGCGGTTCAGACTGAAGTCGCATATGAAAAAAGATCGGATAGGAATCGGAATTAGGACCACATATCCAAACGGCCTGGGTCGGATTTGAAAAAAATCTGATCTGTGTCATTCATATTGCCAATAAAAGATCGGATACAGGTCACATATGGGCGAAAAAATCGGATTTGAGTCACTTCAGCCTGCAGTGTGAACATAGTATATGACCTGGATGACTGAGAATCTTCACAAACGCGTTCCTGCACTTAGATTTGCACATCCAAAAATGCAGCAAAACCTTCCCATACCGACCAATCACACCTAACTCTGCTGAATGAAGCACTACAAGCGTGTCCCCTGTCATGGTGCCCTAGTTACCGTTGCTATGGGGTCACACGAAGGTGCAAAGTCTCTATTGAGCAAATATTTCACCTCCTAAAGAGAAGACTAGAGGGATGAAGACTAGAGGGTTATGGACTAGGAGGTCCATAACTGGGGTCCGTATCATAGGATACGGACCCGCTCGCCAGCCAATCAGAGCGCAGGATTTGATAAAAACCAGACCGTGGAAAGAAAAAAAAAAAAAAAAAAAAAAAAACACACCAAGACTATCCGCTCCAATATTTTTATTTTTGCCCACCTAAAACGGCACATTTTCAGTCTAATGCATCTAGATGTAAACAGGGTTCTCCACGAGGGGTTTTAGAGGTGCGGGCCGCCCCCCTTTCTGTAATTCCCGCTCCCGTTTAATTTCCGCCGCCCCTTTACAAAAGGAAGAGACGTCCCTTTGTTTTCTTTGTGACAGATAGCCTTTCTCTGTTGGAGTACCGACAACACCCGAGTGTGAAACTCATTTACCAGCAATTAGTTTAGTCAGTCTGACGATTATAGTCTAAGGCTACGTTTACATTACGTCGAATCAGCAGATCATCAGATTAACGTTCTTAAAACGATTCGCGTTTACACTAAAACCGTTAGCCGTGCACACAGCAACACCAATACGCAGATACGCTCGGCTCCGCAGGCATCCTGCGCTCCAAATCACTCCGCCCTGAACAGCGAGTGCCCTCTGGAGGGTGTGCACTCCGGCCCTGCGCAGCTCACAGAGCGCGCGAGTGAAGTGAACAAGCCACGATTCGGGACTGAGCCGCTGTGTGTGAGATCCCAGCGCATATCACTTATTACTTGCAAGTGGAAGGATGGCAAGCCTAAAGACAATCATAACTACACAATGGGCAGTATTTGCATCAGTATTTGTAGTATTTTCATACTTTTATACTCTTTAATGAAAGGTGATACAAGGCGGAAGTCTGCGCCGTTTTTCAGCAGTCGCGTCACATGACCAACGCCAGCGAATCAGGAAGGTGGATGTCACAGTGACGTTGTCCAATGAGACGCCAGCTAGAGCTCAGCACAGCGTATTCGCGTATTCTCAATGTTTACACAGCACCGGAGCTGATACGATCTGGATTGAATACGTGGACGCTGGCGGATTCCCGTTTCCCCGCTTTTTCAGGGGGGTTAATGTAAACGGACAGTGCATCCGCGAAGAAAACGAGACAGATACGGTCTAGTGTAAACGTAGCCAAAGAAAAGCGTTTCACACTTCGGCGTTTTTGACACATTGTTCTTGCGCCGGGAGATAACACGCCTTTATAATAACGTGTGAATTGACACCAAGTTCGAGATAACGGATTGTTATTGTCGGCAGAGCAATAAAGGATAAAAACAAAAAAGTTCAAAGTTGGTGCGGCAAGCATGATATTGCCTAGAAAACCGTGAGGATATAACCTGGCTGTCAGTGTTACTGTAGCTCTTGAAGTGCGTACACTGTCGAAATGTCTCTCGAGCGATTCGGTTTTACGCGCAAGCGTTCCACTGTCGACATCGAAAACATCGATCCAAAACGGCGTAAGATCTCTGGTCAGGCTACTACTAGCGATGCCACAAGCGAAGTTCCTAAGCTGAGTGACAACAAGAAGCATCGTAGATCCGGATGGTATCCGCAGTGGAGTGAAAAGTACAAATGGCTTTACTACGAAGAGGGTGAAGGTAAGATTTGATCTTTTTAAACAGACTAGCTTGTGAACAATTTCCAGATTACAATTTTGTTTCTTGTTTCTCCATGACCACAACTTCGACGATCATAACGCGTTTCCTCCGTGATGATTCTACTACAAAAGCCATCACTGGTCATTTCGATCATGTGATCGTGGCTGACAAATCACACGTACCGTACTAAATATAACAATGTGTCTGAATATGATGTGTGTGTAATGTTTGATGTATGATGTGTTTTGTACCAGTCCAATTGATTCCTCTATTCGAAATGATTACTATTTGAGAGTATTTTATGCAAATTTTATGCAAAGTACATATGTAAATTTATGCGAATTTGTTTCACGGTCATCCGATTGACCCCCAGCCCCCTATATTTTCAATCCGTGGAGAACCCTGGTAAACATGAGGAAATGAAAGCTGAAATTACGGTCTATTGTCTCTCTCATCTCTTGATCTCAAACTCAAAAGGTCTTCAGCGTACAGGAAAAAAAAAAAAAAAAAAAAAAAAAAGGCCTTACCATCCTAACCCTTTCAGACGGGACTGTCCAGAAATGCCTTATTACCACAAACCCCACTGAGCACAGCAGGACTGAAGTCAGCTGCCCCATCCCACATCCACCAAGCGTGGTTGTATTATCAGTCAGCACGTGAACTGTTCATTTACACAAGCTGTTCAATTCCTTTTTTATTTTTAATTCCTCTGTACGTGTTTATCATTTTAACCCTGTTCAGCATTACAAGGCTTTTTTTCATCCCACACAAATCAAGCCACTGAGATAAACTGGAATTAACTAACATAATGACATGTTTTACTTTTGGAGGCCGCTCTAAAAATATCAAAGTGCATTAAAGGCGTCGTGCGGTAATTTCAGCAATCAGGCTATATCATGTGTCAAAATGTCGGGTTTGGTGGGTTATTCAAGCCCCTCGGTTTCCCGCGATCTCAGTGTCACGATGCGCCCGCTACAAGCATTTAAAGTTGACGCGCACAGCCAAATTTAGGCAGCCAGCCGTTAACTAGGTCAACTTATGTGTGATGTCATACCAGTAACCTCCCTTGGGTGATGCTGGCCTGTCGCCATGTTTTCTCTATAGCGTGCGTTTACCAGAGTTGTTTACATTGCGGATTTTGTGGATTTATTCAGTTTGTGGACAGTTTTGAACACTCAAAACACTATGAAATGATGTATTAATATTCTGTGATACAAAATGCCTAATCGGTGTATTGTGTTTGGCTGTAACAACGAACACTGAACACTATTTGTGACTGTTGTTATCAATGGATCTGATTTCAAGGTCATGGCTAGGTATTGATAGAAAAAAAATATTTTTTTAAAAACACATGTTTTAAGTGTTTCTATGTATCAATCATTAATTGTACAAAATGATTTTCATACATTTATGTATTTGTCATATCTTTCTGTCACATGAAGTGTTGTCTTGATAACATATGTGGCACATAATTTTAGCAAATGGATGACAGAAGGTTAATTGAAAGATTTATGCCACAGAGCTGCCTTTAACTAATAATTATCACTTATTACTGATGATTGTACGTTTACTAAACAATACAATACAAAGCTCAATACTCCCAGCCTATAACATACTGAATATCAAGTTAAAATCAACCGCAGTAAAAGGAAAATGATGAAAACTGGAATATCAAGGGGTCTACTGTATCAGAAGGCCCACTGCATTTCGCGAGATCGCAAGCTGTCAAGTTGCTAGAATTCAATCTTTCTAGCTATACTTTCACCCCCTACAGCTATCAGTATTACACACAATCATAGATTAATCACACAGCATTCTAATTCAAGTGAAAATGGTCTTTAAAAATACACACAAGTAGTGATTTAGTCAGAGAAACCAACCAAAACAAGTCTTCAAGTCGCCGGTCTTCTTCATTCATGTCGTCGTCAGAACTGTCCTCATTTTCTTCTGAAGATGAGCGCTCAGGTTCAAATCTGTAAGGCTGGATACCACCAGGACATTCAGCTGTCAAAATCTCTACTTGTGGGCCATTTTCTTCTTCTGTATCGGTAAAATCAAAGCTCATTTCCTCAGCATCGCTCCTATTTTCTGGTGTGTCTACCATTGCAACTGCACCGAGTGGTTACTGGTATGACGTCGCGCAGCTGTTCCACTGACCGAGAGGGGGCGCTGCGAACGCGGGAAATTTCAAGTGATGGGCATGACCAAATAAGGACCGATTACAACCGCGGGAAGCTTTTGAAAAATCGACGGTCAATTTATTTCGAATCTCGAAAGCATTCTGGTGCAGAATAATGCGACTTTTATCGCCACTGCGTGACGCCTTTAAAGGAGAACTGAAGTCGTTTTTAAATTTGCTTTATTAATGCGTTATTCAATTATGTTTTCAGTTTTAGTAGCCTTATATTGTGACTCGTATTGGCAACTAATTGCAATTAATTATACTTATCGGCCTATTCGGTTTTTAGCCATGTTGAATTTAGTTCGTTTGGTCCACGGCAGGCGTCACATCCGTAGCGATCATCACGAGACTTGTGCGAGACTTCGAAACGTGAAGTGTCAGCCAGGTGTCAGTGCCGCCATTTTGAAAACTGTTTTCCAAACGAAGTATTGCACAAAAACGAGTTTAAATGACGATTACTGCCTACTTTTCCCAAACTTTCCTGATCGCTATCAAAACAAACGAAACTTCCGGCTTGATTACGTCAGCATTCGAAAGAGGACGCGCGCGTCTTTTGACGACGTTGGCAGATGTTGGTCGTTTTGTTTTCTGCTGTACGTTTTACTTCCGTCCTCCAATGTCTCGCACAGGTCTCAGCGAATCTCGTTTACGGCTGTTGCTTTGACATATGGACTGATATTACATAGCATATTTCAAAACACTCATAACTTGCTATAGCAGTGAGAGAATAGCGATCAAAAATGCATTTCTACATTTATCAAAATCCTCTCATTTTATTAAAAAAAAAAAAATTTGCCTTCAGTTCTCCCTTAAAGTGCATATCACGGGTAAATTCAGGAGCAAGATCAATGTAATTCTCTTATTTTATATTAAACTTTGGTCAAATATCTGTCACATTTTGCATCTTGTGCAATTTTTTTTTACCTTGTGCAGTACCAGAAAAATTCAGTTGAAATCGAGCCATTTGAGGCGAATTGGTCCGCCTCTGAAAAAACTTGGCATGTGGATTTCCTGGCAAACACTGATTTTCGTGATGTCGCGTGCGGGACGCCTCCCTCTAAATCCTACGTCAGCGCTGGTTTGTTTATGAGGAAATGACCTGGTGGTTTTCTGCAAATTTCTTCAACGTTATCGCGTAATTATTAAAATGGTCAACAGATGTATCGTATGAGGGTGTACAGTAGCAACACCAATCTTGATGGGATTAGTACTCATCGTTTCCCAAAAGACCGGACAATGAGAGAGAAACGGGAGCGCTTGGTCTACACAGGCTGTGCACTGAAACCGTGCAAAGCTGTCGCAGCCTGCTGGCGCTTCCGCAGGTGACGTCACGAATCTGGCTCCAGACTCCCTTGGGATTTTTCCAGACGTGTTTTGTTGTTTTATTTTTTTCTGCTGTAGACAGATGGCCTTGTGCAAAATTACCCTTCTGGATGAGTGTGTAAAGGGACATACTTTCATATAAAAAAAACAAACAAAATTGGTCCAGAATATGCACTGTAAAGCACTGAATGGTCTCGTACCACAGTACCTGAGTGAACTTCTGCTCCTCTATGACCCGCCACGCCTACTTAGATCAAAAGGTGCAGGCTATCTGCTGGTACCTCGTATAGTGAAGGCTACATCAGGGGGCAGAGCCTTTTCTTACAAAGCCCCACAGTTATAGATCAGCCTTCCAAGTAATGTTCGGGAATCAGACACAGTCTCAGTGTTTAAGTCTAGGCTGAAAACATATCTGTTTGGTCAAGCCTTTTGTTAATGGTGTTTATGAGGTAAAGGTGTAGATCTGGAGGGTCCTCAGACAGAGTGTTTTGGTAAACTGGGATGTACGGTATGGATGCTGTCAGTCCCCCACTCGAGTTTGTTGACGGTGTAGTGGCTGCTGCTTTAAGTCCCGGGGCTCCCTCATGCCTGTGTTACCTTCTGGCTCTCCCCTTTTAGTTATGCTGTCATAGTTAGTTGCTGGAGTCCCTGCTTGTACTCAGTGCAATATATATACTGTTCCTACTTATTCAGGTGACATTGGGCATACCTAACAACCTGTGGTTTTTTCTCTCCCCCCCCAAATCTGTCCCTCCGAGTTACATGTCGGTCCTGGGATTGAGGTGCTGACCTCTTCTGCTCCTCAGACCTGCCTGATCCATCCTGATGCCCTACGTCTGGTTGGAGTCTCATTGCATCGCTCCTGTGGAGGGCGGCCCCATATGGACAGTTGGGGGTCGCGCCTGGAGGACGCTCTGGACTCTTGCAGTGGTGCTTTTGTGGCCGGGGACTGCAATTGACTTGCTGACTTTGGGACTGCGGTTGTTGTGAGCGGTTTTGCGCTCGGGTTTCCGTCGGTGGGGGGTTTATGGCATCAACGAAGCTGACGTTGTTGCCCAAATGAGGATGGGTTCCCTTTTGAGTCTGGTTCCTCTCGAGGTTTCTTCCTCATGTCGTCTGAGGGAGTTTTTCCTTGCCACCGTCGCCACAGGCTTGCTCATTGGGGATAGATTAGGGATAAATTAGCTCATATTTTAAGTCGTTCAAATTCTGTAAAGCTGCTTTGCGACAGTGTTTATTGTTAAAAGCGCTATACAACTAAACTTGACTTGACTGTTTGAACATCCGATCTGATGCATCCCTAAACGTGGTCACCTTGTTTTTAGAAACGTCTCTCAATTTTTTTCTTCTTACAGGTGTCACAATAAATAACAACAATCGAGCTCTTTAAGCCAAACTACAGCAGCGAGTCAAAAAGTGCGCCGTGGAATTCTGAGGAACCGGAGGCATTTTTACAAAGGCTCGTGAAACTCATCTCATCTCATTACCTGTGGCCGCTTTATCCTGTTCTACAGGGTCGCAGGCAAGCTGGAGCCTATCCCAGCTGACTATGGGTGAGAGGCGGGGTACACCCTGGACAAGTCGCCAGGTCATCACAGGGCTGACACATAGACACAGACAACCATTCACACTCACATTCACACCTACGCTCAATTTAGAGTCACCAGTTAACCTAACCTGCATGTCTTTGGACTGTGGGGGAAACCGGAGCACCCGGAGGAAACCCACGCGGACACGGGGAGAACATGCAAACTCCGCACAGAAAGGCCCTCACCGGCCACGGGGCTCGAACCCAGACCTTCTTGCTGTGAGGCGACAGCGCTAACCACTACACCAACGTGCCGCCCCATTCTCAGTTTGATTCTGAAAATCAAAAAACTTTGAAAACGCTTTTCTTCATTTCCGTTTCTGGTTGAGAGTACGCCGTGTGCATTCTGGCTGCCACTTTTCACCGGCGCTTTGTGTTATTTTATCTTTTGGGTTTTTTTTCCCCCTTTGTGTAGTTTGATGGTTTTTTTTGTTTGAGTGTTTTGTCCACCGGTTGTGGTGTAGCTCCGGACCCAGTTTTGGGCGTCGGTTCCCTCCGGGTCTTGGTTTGCTGTGGGTGACACCTGTGCTCCTACCGATGGACTGCAGTGAGCTCGTTGCCCATTTTAACATCGTAGTTGTCCAGCGATCTGTGCAGCGGTGCTTTCGTGCTTGGCGTGATGTTCCGAGCGATGCTGCTCAGTGGAATCACGGCGGCTGTGCAGGCGGTTTGGGACATACCAGCGCTCCGTGTAGCAGTGTGTCTGTGCTCGCTTTGTGGATCCATGGTATGGAGTTCCAAGTGATGTTGCCCGGTGGCGTCACGGCGGCTGTGTGGGACTTGTTTTCGTGCACCTTTTGGTGGGACTGTGGTTGCTACACCATTGGAATGACATCCTGACCATTATTTGGTGAATTTTTTTTCCCCTCCCTATAATTGTAAAGTGACCTTGGGTTTTGAGAAAGGCGCTATATAAATTCAACTTATTAGTATTATAAAATAAATTTAAGTCCAGGGAAATCGCAATGTGGCCAAGAGTCCACAGTGAAGTGAAGTGACTGACAACCTTTGACCAGCATTCATGATAGGCATCGTGTGGGGGACGTGTGCGCACAATTCTCGTTGATCCATGCGATATACACAGCACAAGAGATTTCATGAGAAGCTGAGATCTCAGTATTGCGTCTCCTTCCATGCACACTCGCCACATTAGATTGCTACCCATCAACATGGACGCTAGGATACACTGCGTAACCGTCCCCTACTTTTACATATCGAGTTGGCAGAGTGGAGAGATCTCTCACAGCTACTCCAACCTGCGAAAGAACAGAACAGGTCAATGGTCCACCGTCTTCTTTTGGCTGCTCCCAGTAGGGTTCGCCACAGCGGATCTGCTCTGCATATTTAATTTAGCAGGTTTTTTTTTTTTTTTTTTAAAAGACCGGATGCTCTTCCTGACATGACCCTCCCCAGTCTATCTGGGTTTAGGATTGGCACCAAGTATGCACTGGTTTGTCCAGGGCCATTGCCTGGGTATTTTCCCTAAAATGTATGGTCTTTGGACTGTAGGGGAAACCAGAGTACCTGGAGGACACAGAGAGAACAAACCAACCCTATACAGAAAGGCCCTCACAGGCCATGGGGTTTGAACCTGGAACCTTCTTGCTGTGATGTGACCATGCTAACCACTGCACCACCCCGAGCTAGACCGTCTCGCAACAGCTTAAACACAAAAAAATTCTTCATTTTAGCATGTTGCTGTTCACGATGCCGCACCATGTCTGACAAGTTCTTGCTCTAATGCACTTTAATGCATTTTTAATAAATTACACGATTACCTACCCAATTTAACCATCCAGTTGTCTGTTTGTTTTTAATTATTTGACTTGGTGTGCCTTGACGCTGATCTGCTTTCACCTTTGATGTGCCTCAGGCCCCAAAAAGGTTGAAAGCCTCTGCACTACAGCTATAAATTATTCAGAAATAGTTTTCAAAGGCCCACATGCTCCATTTGTTGTCCTGGTTGTATGGGATACTAAAGAAATAGCAGGTCTCCGTGCAGACACCTACTTAAAAATTAAACAGCCGTGTCAGCAGAGGAGGTTATTTTTTCAATAAATAAAAACTTTAAAGTCCCTTAAAGGTTATTACACTATCAAGAAATAACACCCAAAAAGATCTCAATAAGACAATTTATTAATTATTTCCCAAATTATTTCGCTACTTTAACCACAACACTCTGGTAAACGGCGAAGCTGACCGCGAGCTCAAAATGTCGACTAAACAGTGAAGGAGCGCATCCTAAAGCAGCTCACACCAAATCTTCCTGTAAGGGCCCGGTCCCACTACACTGATAACTATAACTATATACCTATAACTCCAACTAGTGCTGTGTTCACACTTGTACCAGTACGATAGTGGTATAACTGTATCGATACAAAGTATACCGGTACAGTTTAGTGCATCTGTCCACACTAGCGAGAAATGTTTGCGGTTTTCTTTCACAGTAGTTGAAATGCGCGTACGCGAAATGTTTCCGTGGTTACCGAGTAACTTCCTTCCGAGAATATGGCGGATGAAACAACGTGTGTGCGCTTTTTGTTGTCAATGTACAGTCTGTATTTCTGGTGGTCATTTATTCAGTCGAATCGCATAAAACACACGAGGCAGTTGAGAAAGAAACAAAGAAAACGAATCTCCCTTTCTCCCACCTCCTTTTCTCCCTCTTCTCTTCCCCTCCCTTTTTCCCCCTCTTCCTCCTTCTCCCTCCCTTTCTTTGCTCCATGTAGCTCCACGGTCGTTTTGAGCCATTTTGACATTTTATTTACAGCTGGAAAGCACGTGCGTATTGTATTGTATGAATAACCCGGAAGACGTAGGAATGGTTCATTGCGCATGTGCATTATATTTGTATCGATACAGAGCCGCTTCATCTGTCCACACTACAGCGAAGCGCTACAGTACCGATACTGTACCGGTATGAAACCCATACATTTGTGGCTTTCGTACCGATACAGTTATACCGCTACAGTACCGGTATAGTTGCTAGTGTGGACAGGTGTTGCGGTACGAAAGTAGTTTCGTATCGGTACAAAATCCCTAGTGTGGACAGGGTATAGGATGAGACCCATCCCTAAATTTAGTTCCAGTCTGGAGCACTCACGCCACAACTATATATCACTTGGTCCTGAGACTCAGGGAAATGAATGCATGCAACTGAAGAATAGTCCTGGAAGTTTCTCTCTTCCCCCAAGTCGTAGCACATTATTCCGGGTCATAGTGTACAGCTTGGACTTCAAAACAACCCATGCACACACTCCGGTGGGTGATATAATACAGATAAGGTCACGGACTACAGAAATAACACCCAAAAAAAAAAATACAAAATACGGAGTAGTTACAGATTTTAACACGGATGCATCATGGATGCAAATCATTTACGGATTGGTCACGGACATTTCAGTATGTTACAGATTAGTTACCAATTTAATACGGATGATGCATCACGAATAAAACAAATTAAGAAGTCTAAAACAAATAAATACAGAGATCGACATTAACTTTTAAACCCACTTGCCCTGAGAGGAAAGTGGGGGGAAATTTCCACTTGCCCCCCAATATTATCACTCGCCCCCGATTTTGCGAGCACTACCTTTTTTTTTTTTAGGAAAACCATAGGATAGTTGTGAATCGCAACATAAAATGAAAAACACATGTTGAGTTGAAGTTTGGTTATTGGTTACTTTTACTTGTAAAGGACCAACAATTTCATCCAAAATAGTTTTTCCTGCCTTAGTCGATTTATTTCCATTTCACATGCATGCAGCTGTTGTAAAGTTCAGTGTGTTTGTGTAGAACTCTCTCAGACTGTAGGTTCATTACTCGATAATGTAGAAATCATAAAATAGAAACCTATAAAGTCTGTATGAAGAAAACAATAGGGTGCCAAGACTTTTGAACAATACTATCTCATCTTATCTCTAGCCGCTTTATCCTGTTCTACAGGGTCGCAGGCAAGCTGGAGCCTATCCCAGCTGACTACGGGTGAAAGGCGGGGTACACCCTGGACAAGTCGCCAGGTCATCACAGGGCTGACACATAGACACAGACAACCATTCACACTCACATTCACACCTACGGTCAATTTAGAGTCACCAGTTAACCTAACCTGCATGTCTTTGGACTGTGGGGGAAACCGGAGCACCCGGAGGAAACCCATGCGGACACGGGGAGAACATGCAAACTCCGCACAGAAAGGCCCTCGCCGGCCACGGGGCTCGAACCCGGACCTTCTTGCTGTGAGGCGACAGCGCTAACCACTACACCACCGTCCCGCCCTGAACAGTACCATGTTTGAGAATATTTATATATATCGGGGTTTGTTATATCATCCACCTCTAGGTTTAAAAAACAAAAAAGCCGCGCTCAGTCATGATAGGCAGGATAATGTTTGAGTTTAAATTTATTGTTTAGTGTGTAGGTTATGGGTGTTTTACACAGACCTGGCAACCTGTAACTGAATCAGTGCAGCCGGCCTGTAATGACACAGCGCGTTTTTGGTTTTTTTTAAATAAACCTCGAGGTGGATAATGACAAACAAACAAACAAACAAAAAAAAAACCTGATATATAAATATTTTCCCCAGGACTGTGTTCCTCTGATAACAGAAACAAAGCTCCAGCTCTCTCTGCTCTTAATCTGTTCTGTTCTTTCAGGATTTATCGCGCACGTCACTCTTTGTTGAGTTTTTTTTTATGCCCAAGTTGTTCGAAACCAATCTGGGTTTTCTGTGTCGAATCAGGAAGCAGCTTCACCTGTAAGAAAATCAAACACTTTCATGAAGGAACTAACTCGAATGTGAACACCAACCACATGGGACCAATTTATTTATCATTATAGTTATCGGTATTGTGGGACCGGGCCTTAACGGAGCATGTCGACTACCAGAGACGCACTTTCTCTGCCTCGTTTTTCCTCGCTGAACAGCTCGTCCGAATTCTTCCTTAATTTGCAGATTTGTTTTGGATGTTTTTTCTTTCAAAACTTCAATACAAAATGACCAAGCTACTGAAAATTCCTGTTAAATTTGTTTATGCAACTAAAATACAAACGCTATTTAAAGTGGACAGTGTAACCTGTATATAAATATGCATTAACTCATTCCACTTATATGATTTAAAGTCTGTTAGCTGACGGTTCACCTCAGTGAGTCTCCTTATACAGAAAACTATAAATCCAAGAGCCGGTCTCAGAGGATACGGACATTAATAACCCAAACTGTATTTTCATGAATACCACATTGTTTTGCGTATATGCTCCTGTAGATGGCTTAAATACATTTGTTCATATAAAAATAAATATTTATTTATTTATTTTTATATGGGGCGGCACGGTGGTGTAGTGGTTAGCGCTGTCGCCTCACAACAAGAAGGTCCGGGTTCGAGCCCCGTGGCCGGCGAGGGCCTTTCTGTGCGGAGTTTGCATGTTCTCCCCGTGTCCGCGTGGGTTTCCTCCGGGTGCTCCGGTTTCCCCCACAGTCCAAAGACATGCAGGTTAGGTTAACTGGTGACTCTAAATTGACCGTAGGTGTGAATGTGAGTGTGAATGGTTGTCTGTGTCTATGTGTCGGCCCTGTGATGACCTGGCGACTTGTCCAGGGTGTACCCCGCCTTTCGCCCGTAGTCAGCTGGGATAGGCTCCAGCTTGCCTGCGGCCCTGTAGAACAGGATAAAGCAGCTACAGATAATTATATATATATATATATATATATATATATATATATATATATATATATATGAGTGATTCCACGCTTATGAGTACTGAAATGGGGACATGAACTTATTTTTAAAAATTCACCTAAAACCATTTCTTTTTTTACCATCAGGTCACAAAACATGTAATCTTTAATGAATGATATGTTAAAAGATAACTTTAATTTTCTGAGATGTAATAAAAACATATTTATATGCCAAAGTCAGAACGTAACAGAAGTGTTGTGGACATATAGATTCTCAATTTTAACAATGTAGAATTACTTTTTGAAACATAGGAAGGTGATGTTTTAGCAAATATAATTAATAAACATGTGTAGTAGAATAAACATACACATTCTTTCAATAAGATTAACATGGTATAGAGCTAGATTGTAATTAATTTGTAACAGACGCGAGATGGACAATCGTAACAGAAATCATTTTGGAACTCATAGGCTTGACTTTGGCATATAAATGTTTTTATTACATCTCAGAAAATTAAAGTTATCTTTTAACATATCATTCATTAAAGATTACATGTTTTGTGACCTGATGGTAAAAAAAGAAATGGTTTTAGGTGAATAAGTTCATGTCCCCATTTCAGTACCCATAAGTGTGGAATCACTCATATATATATATATATATATATATATATATATATATATATATATATATCTCAAATGAAGACCAGAAAACAAAAGGTATTTCCATCATCACCTTCATTCACCTACAGGTAGATGTTCTGACAAAACAAAGCCAGTACCAAGAACAATACACACAACACTGAGGGCAGAAATGAACACCGCCTTTTTTTACACACACACACACACACACACACACACACACACACACACACACACGCTGTGAAATGGACTGAAGAAATTTCTCCTGCAGGGAGAAGCGAGCTGAAACTCTCTCAGACATTAAAAGACCAGGTTGTTGTGTCCAACATCTTGAGCACAAAGCTTGCTTTAAAGCATTAAACTTGCTTCAGGTATGTCAGTAAGGACAGAGAAAAACAAACAAACAATCTGAAAATACAGACTTCATATTACATGGAAAATAAGAGGGGAAAAATGGCTAGAAAATTAGTTGCACATAATGACTAATCGCTGTTGACAAGCTCTCCCCAATCGTCATGTTGCACAAGTTTGCAGAGCTTGAAATGACAGTTCTGTCTATAGTAGTCACGTGTGCTATCCGTCACCATAATAAACGCCAGCATGCTCTTAAATGTCAAGCACTGTTTCTTTTTTTTTTGTAATTAACACAGCTCCGTAATTGCAACCTGAGCGAGTGCTAACAAAACACTGCAGATATGCTGAACTGATTCCAAAACGAAATGAAACAAGAGGAAAAACAACAAATTGTGAGATTTAAATGTAATAAGAGGGCCGTAAGAGGGAAGTTGAACAGGCTACATAAATTATCTGCACGTGAACAAAACCGCTCCGCTGAATTCCAGCACAGTACACTGCAACCGCGCTATAACGAACTCCTTGAGGGACGTCCAAATAGTTTGTTATACCGAAAGATTAATAATAGTGAAATGGACCTGCTTGTCACACCAAACACTCACTCTTACACAAAACAATATATTATTCGGCATCCGTTCGTCTTAGAAGACGATGGCATAGCACTAGGTGCTGTTGCACTTTCTAGATTGGCTGAATAGGCCGACTCTGGAGTGGCAGTCTCTCGCGCATCTGGCACAAACAAATTCAGATGGAGCTCTTCAGAATGTTGCTCTCACTTTACGATCAGTTCTTTTCGCGTCGGGATGCTCGTTCCTGTCCCTTTCAGCTATGTGCGAGCCATTTCTCACACAATCCCTCCAAGGCTCCCATGAGGCCGCGATGTTCTATGTCTTCGGGTTGGTACCCGCCAATTTCAGGTCCCTTTTGCACACATCCTTGAAGCGGAGGTGAGGTCTTCCAACAGGACGAGTCCCTTCACGCAATTCCCTGTACAAGATATCCTTGGGAATGTGCCCCGAGTCCATACAGTGTACGTGTCCTAGCCACCTGAGATGCCTTTGGATCAGCAGAGTATGGATGCTTGGAATGCCAGCACGTTCAAGGACCTCCGTGTTGGTCAGTCTACTCTGCCAAGAGATGTTTTGGATGCGTCTGAGGCAGCAGAGTTGGAAGCTGTTAGTTGTTTTTCTTGTCTGGCAAATGGTGCCCAAGACTCACTGCTATACAGTAGAGTGGAAAGAACACAGCCTTGGTACACACGAAGTTTGGTGTTCAAAGATAACTGGCGGTTGGACCAAACTCTCTTGTTCAGTCTTGCCAGGACACCTGCAGCTTTACCGATTCTTGCACCAACTTCGGCATCCAAGGAGAGGGAACTAGTGATCGTTGAACCCAGATACATAAAGCTCTCGACTGCCTCTACGTAGCTGTCATCAGTGACAATGGCTGGAGGGGAGTCCGCACCCTGAGCAAGAATGTTAGTCTTCTTGATGCTAATCATTAGCCAGAACCCTTTTCAAGCATAGGAGAAGCGATCCACCAATCGTTGGAGGTCAGCCTCAGTGTGAGACAACAGTGCCACGTCATCAGCAAACAACAGCTCATGAACGAGGACCTCCTTAACCTTCGTCTTAGCACAGAGCCTGGCAATATTCAAGAGCCTACCGTCTGTTCCGGTGCGGAGATAGACGCCCTCGTCACAGTCACCAAATGTGAAATTGAGGCGCATGGAGAAGAATATCCTGAAGAGAGTTGGTGCCAGAACGCAGCCCTGCTTTACTCCGCTGCCCACTGGGAATGAAATCAGAAGTTGTTCCATCGAAGCGGACTGTGCGTCGCATGCCATCGTGGAAAGATGTAACTCTGTTGTAAAGTTTCGGGGGACAGCTGATTTTCTTGAGGATTGCAAAAAGACCACTTCTTCTGACTAGATCGAAGGCCTTCCTAAGGTCGATGAATGCGATGTAGAGAGACTGCTGCTGTTCCCGGCGCTTCTCCTGAAGCTGGCGTAGCGAGATGATCGCAAAACAATATAAATGGTGTTTAAGTTATATTTGCGCTTAATTCACTCACTTACATATTTATGAAGTAAAGGGACCAAGCCCCACACTGTCGTTTGCTTGCCGCACCTTCTTTCTTTTCAGCCCATCATGTGGCTTGCAGTTATGGATGAAGTCTCCGGGTGCTTTTCCTTTTGCTTTAAAAGTTGAAAGTGAATTTTTCAGGATACCATATTCTTTCGGTAAAAAGTCATTACTTTTTCACCATGCTTTAGACGGTCCAGGATATGAAGTTTGCCTTCGACGGAGAGTATCTTATGTTTACCAGCGTCATGTAATGTAAGCAGATGATGGATGTAACTACAGAACGCGTATTTATTTAAAAACAGGCAGGCGAACGGTTCAAAAACATAAGACAGGGGCGTCGTGGCTCAGGTGGATAAGGTGCCATACCATAAATCCCCTGTATTGGTTGACACACCTCTGCAACATCGCATGGCGGTTGGGGACAGTGCCTCTGGAGTGGCAGACTGGGGTGGTGGTCCCTCTTTTTAAGAAAGGGGACCGGAGAGTGTGCTCCAATTATAGGGGAATCACACTTCTCAGCCTCCCAGGGAAAGTTTACTCTAGGGTACTGGAGAGGAGAATTCGACCAATAGTCGAACCTCGGATCCAGGAGGAACAATGCGGTTTTCGTCCTGGTCGCGGAACACTGGACCAGCTCTATACCCTTCATAGGGTGCTCGAGGGTTCATGGGAGTTTGCCCAACCAGTCCACATGTGCTTTGTGGATCTGGAGAAGGCATTCGACCGTGTCCCCTGTGGTATTCTGTGGGGGGTGCTTCGGGAGTATGGGGTTCGGGGCTCTTTGCTAAGGGCTGTCCGGTCCCTGTACGAACGGAGCAGGAGTCTGGTTCGCATTGCCGGCAGTAAGTCAGACCTGTTCCCAGTGCATGTTGGACTCCGGCAGGGCTGCCCTTTGTCACCGGTTCTGTTCATAATTTTTATGGACAGAATTTCTAGGCACAGCCAGGGGCCGGAAGGAATCCTGTTTGGGAACCACAAGATTTCATCTCTGCTTTTTGCGGATGATGATGTCCTGTTGGCTTCTTCAAACCAGGACCTCCAGCATGCACTGGGGTGGTTTGCAGTCGAGTGTGAAGCGGCTGGGATGAGAATCAGCACCTCCAAGTCCGAGGCCATGGTTCTCGACCGGAAAAGGGTGGCTTGCCCTCTCCGGGTTGGTGGAGAAGTCCTGCCTCAAGTGGAAAAGTATCTCGGGATCTTGTTCACGAGTGAGGGAAGGATGGAGCGTGAGCTCGACAGGCGGATCGGTGCAGCCTCCGCAGTGATGCGGTTGCTTTACCGGTCCGTCGTGGTGAAGGAGCTGAGCCAAAAGGTGAAGCTCTCAATTTACCGGTCGATCTATGTTCCGACTCTCACCTATGGTCATGAGCTTTGGGTAATGACCGAAAGAACAAGATCACGGATACAAGCGGCCGAAATGAGTTTCCTTCGCAGGGTGGCTGGGCGCTCCCTTAGAGATAGGGTGAGAAGCACAGTCACTCGGGAGGAGCTCGGAGTAGAGCCGCTGCTCCTCCACATCGAGAGGAACCAGCTGAGGTGGCTCGGGCATCTTTTTTGGATGCCCCCTGGACGCCTCCCTGGGGAGGTGTTCCAGGCATGTCCCCCCGGGAGGAGGCCCCGGGGAAGATCCAGGACACGCTGGAGGGCCTATGTCTCTCGGCTGGCCTGGGAACGCCTCGGTGTTCTTCCCGAGGAGCTGACCGAGGTGTCTGGGGAGAGGGAAGTTTGGGCTTCCATGCTTAGACTGCTGCCTCCGCGACCCGGTCCCAGATAAAGCGGAAGACGACGAGACGAGACCATAAATCCGGGGACCCGGGTTCGATTCCGGCCCGAGGTCATTTCCCGATCCCTCCCAGTCTCTCTCTCCCGCTCATTTCCTGTCTCTACACTGTCCTATCCAATAAATGTGCAAAAAGCCCCCAAAAAATATCTTAAAAAAAAAAAAAAAAAGACAACAGTAGAGTTGTAGAACAGGCAATGGTCAAGCGAGGCACGAACAGAATATCAGAGGTAATCACAAAGGCAAAGTCCAAAATACAAAAGTGAGTTAAATCCAAAAAGGAAATACACAGAACAAAACGCTTGGTAATGTGAGACACCAGGTACAGCGTGTATACTTTGCAAAGTCTACGTGTTTACAGGAGTCCTTATAAGCGTGTGCTATGATTGCACTCTAATCCAGAACAGGCGCATGGTACTTTGTCCTAATGGTGCTGTGAGAGCTCTGTGCTCAGAGCACGTGGGCGTGATAAAGAGTAACCATGACAACAATGCTTCTGAAGTAAAGCCCAGAGTAAAACTGCTTTTCGCTCATCAAATAAAGTCCTTTAAAGGGATTCTTTTGAAGTCAATGACTTCGTTTAGCCTTTGTTTTATGGTGTTAACTTGACTGCGGACTTGATTACTTATTTGTCTCTGATGTGAAGGAGCACATCGCTCAGTTTTTTGTTTTGTTTTTTGAAGACTCCGACTCCTTGTCATTAAAGGCAGGGGACATGAACTTGGTTCATTATGTGTTAAAGTTCGCAGTAAAAGAGTTTGTTATAGTGGGGTTGCAGCGTACTACATCAGACATGTCGCTGTTGATTCAGGACTCCCGCTCTTAAATGCAGCCTCATGAGCTCTGACCATGCTGAATTATTAAACATGCAAGGAACAGATAGAGTTTGCATATTCTTTATGCATCCCCTCAATTCTGGAGTACCGTCTTTCATCCCACTCAAGTTATTTTTGGTGTGCTAAATTTAAAAATATTTAATGCAAGAGTAAACAGTGACCATCTGGGAAATAGTACTTGATAAGACAATAGCTGGAAGGCACACCAAATAAATAAGTAAATAAATAAATAAATAAATAAATAGGCTTAGCAAGTAAACAGAATGGTTATGTGGGCAAAACTAACAGGAAAGGCAGCTGATTAGTTACAATGAGAATGTAGCAATGGCCTGCTGAAGTCTAATAATTTTCGTGTGTGTGTGTGTGTGTGTGTGTGTGTGTGTGTGTGAGTGAGAGAGAGAGAGAGAGAGAGTGAGTGAGAGAGAGAGAGCACGAGCGAGCTGAATCATCCTGCCGTTCCCAGATCCAGCCGAGGGGAGCAGATACCTGCATAAAGCACCGAGCCATGTCGAGTCGAAGAACAGATGGAGGCTCCCACCCAGGTGTGAAGCCATGTTCCTCCCTTCATTACCTCGCCAGTGAAAGAGCTTGTTGACCGAGACAGAGCTGCACACAGACAAGTGCCTTCAATCCAACAATGTCCTCAACTCATTCCCTTTATCTTCATTTCCCTCTATTGACCAAAATGAAGCAGCAATTTCCTGGCTAACTAAGACCAATTTATGGCTGATGATGCTCCTACAGCTTCTACTGGAAGAGACTTCGAGACGCGCGCATGCGCACACAGTTTGAGATACACCTGGATTAGCTAGCTACAGGAAGCCCTCAAAGACAGACATCCTTCATTAGCTCATCTTCTCAGCACTAATCAGGAGTGAATGATGGCCTTCAAGTAAGATCACAATATTTGGGATTATTTCCACATTTAGCCACTACACAGTTGGCTGCTAAGTGAAACATACTGAAACTTTTTTTTTTTTAAACAGAATTCATTTTAATAGTGTTCATATTACTGTTTTAGAACAAAAGTTAATTAAAAAAAAAACTGGCGCCTTTAGGGATGGGAATTGATAAGATTTTTACGATTCCGATTCCATTTTCAGGGTTTTTTCTAGAAAAATTTAGTAGGAGGGCGCTCACCATGGCGAGGGAGCGAAGCGGGGGGTGGGGGGGGGTGCCGGTGGAGATGGTGCCGGTTGTCCCCCCCCGCCGTGCAAAGCCTTTGAAAAATGTTCCAATGGGACATTCTGAGGCTATCTATCTGAGAGGGAAATTGTAACAAATTGTCAACATTGAAAAAGAAAGAAGTAATCTTCTTCTGCCCCTGACAGTCTTTGGCTTTCTTCCGCTTCGTGCCGCGGGATGACATCTTTAAATGCCCAAGTGTCAACAAAAACAACTCGCGAACAACTACTGTCAAAAGCTCCCGCGCCGGTGGGTGAAAGGTCATTCAGTCTCGAGAAATCTCGCTCTACAAGTCAGCTGACCTTGTATGTAACCCATGTCAAATCTCGCGAGAGCAGCCGCGACAAGTAAACAACTAAACAACATGGCGCCTCAGTCTGGAAAACGCCAATTCGGATTGTTTTTGCACCGTCTGGCGGTGTATCTACTATGATTGGAATATTTTTGGAGCAATTATAACGTATTTGATGATCAGACACATTGTCACGTGGTGTTGCTGGGATGTTTTCATGGAGTCGGTAAGGGGGCGCACGCCGAGAGTAAGAGGGCGCAGCGCCCCTGTTCCCCCGTTTAGACGAAAGCCTGCATTTTCGATTCTGCTTAACGATTCGGTTCTTTATCGATTCTCTGATCCATTCTCATTTGAAAAAAAGAGGAGAACAAACAGGTCGATTAGCATCAACTTTGTTTAGTTTAGGAGTAACACACATGACCTTACAAACCCAACAGTGAATTACTCACATGTTAAACATTATTCTAATAGAAAATAAAATTCTCCTTTTTAAAAGGATATGCGAGATGAGCACTCAAAATAAAACTGTCAGACAAATACAGTAATAGGTTTTACAAAGAAGCAAATGGCGCTAACATGATGTGTGTTACTTAATTACCTGCCGTAGTAACCGCAGAAGACATGATAGCGTGGCTGCTGCTGCTGGGTTGAGATTCACCAGTCCAAAGCGTGTCGAAAACGTGACATTCGTTTAAAAGTACCGCATGCTGTGTGCGCAAATGTTTTTGCATATTACTCGTGTTCCCTCCCGACGATGTAATATCTACTTTGCAATGGCTGCAGGTCGCCCGGTTGTCATCTTTCCTTGAAAAATGCAACCAAACTTTTGAGCGTTTAAACTGCTTGGTTGCCATGTTTACTGCTTACTGCATGTCGCTACGCACATTGCGTAACTTGCGTAATATACATGACGTTAGGGGCGGCACGGTGGTGTAGTGGTTAGCGCTGTCGCCTCACAGCAAGAAGGTCCTGGGTTCGAGCCCCGGGGCCGGCGAGGGCCTTTCTGTGTGGAGTTTGCATGTTCTCCCCGTGTCCGCGTGGGTTTCCTCCGGATGCTCCGGTTTCCCCCACAGTCCAAAGACATGCAGGTTAGGTTAACTGGTGACTCTAAATTGAGCGTAGGTGTGAATGTGAGTGTGAATGGTTGTCTGTGTCTATGTGTCAGCCCTGTGATGACCTGGCGACTTGTCCAGGGTGTACCCCGCCTTTCGCCCGTAGTCAGCTGGGATAGGCTCCAGCTTGCCTGCGACCCTGTAGAAGGATAAAGCGGCTAGAGATAATGAGATGAGATGAGACATGACGTTAGTCGTGCCCGCTGGAATCGATAAGGGAATCGTTAGCAAATCTGGCAAACGATTCCATGGAATTGAAACACTGGGAACCGGTTCTCAACAAGAACCGGTTTTCGATTCCCATTCCTAGGCGCCTTCACGCTGACTGACTGTGACTCTCGCGTTTTCATTTTTGGCTAAGCCCTTGTCGCACACTCGCATCCTCATTTTTTCCCCTCTCCCGTTTCAAATTTGTATCCCACAATGCCTTGCGTGAAGGGGGAAAGTCCACCACGTGATACATGACGTAGTATCTTGTATTGCGTCATGGTGAAGCAAGAAAAAAAAAAAAGAAGAGGTAGAGAAAATTTAGGGCCATGTGACCCTGAATTCATTAATTGCTCCATTTTAAATAATAATAATAATAATAATAATAATAATAGAAGGCTGTGATTCGATTTCAGTAGCTTTCAGTCCACTAAACAAAAATAACTGGGTGTCAGGGAAAATTCTTTTCATGACCTAAACTTGAAAAATCTAAAAGGCAGTATGGCTTTAAGAACTAATCTGATCTGATCCTGGAACTAAAAAGTGAAAGTGGACTTGGGAAAGGGTTTTTTTTTAACTGGAAATGCTTACATATCAAGAGACCGGACTGTATTTTTATTTTTTTGCTAGAGTTGAACTGAAATATGTATAATTTAAAGTGATTTTTGTTTGAAAGATGTAGTTTGGTGTACGTCAAAGTGCTTCAGTTTTATAAAAATAATTTTTAAAAGAAAAAAAATATATATAAGATGGGTATCTATATTGACTGATACTCAAGATTTTCACATCAGTATCGGTACTGGAAAAGGAAACCTGTTATCGGTTTAATTCCCTGAGCCAGCAGGAATAGCTGAAGTGCCCTTGAGCAAGACACCTAACCCCCAGCTGCTCCCCTGGCTTCTCTAGGCATGGTAGGGCTAATAAATGTCATTAATGTAATGCATGTTGACAGATATCGCATTGCCCGCCACTTGTGCTAACACACAATGAAAAGCGAACTGATCGCAGGTGAGCACAGAACCTGAGTGGGAGGGGCCAGAAATAGCAAGACTGAAGTATCACCAGAGAACAGAGAAAAGTGTTTTCCAGTTTCACGCTTCAGCAGTCAGACCCAATATGGAGCTGACGTGCGAGTTTGTTTCGGAGTCCAAAAGATCAGGCAGTCTGCTGAGCCAAGTGTCCAGATGGAGATGCCAGTTTAACCGAGCAGCAGATGAACTGCCAGATTTCCACTAGTGTTTCCCCAAATCTAATCATCTAACATGTTATTAACTATAACCAAGCTCATTATAAAACCAAAATCGTGCAAATTATGAGTTGGCTTTGCTCTGTGTGGAACGGCAGCAGACACACTTACTGAATTCTTGAACAGGAAAGTCGCCTTAAACGATTTTTTTTTTTAAAGTTCCTGTTCATGTTTTGGGAGTGAAGACATTCAGGACTTCATTTCTTAGGCAGTACGGTCAGCGCAGAGACAGTCAGGTCCATCAGTATTCAGACAGCGATACTGTTTTTGTAATTTTGCCTTTGTACAATGGCTCTGAAATCAGGGTTTCCCCAGGTTTGACCACCATAAATATAAGACCTTTTTAAGACCACTTAAATGAGAATTAAGACCTACATCGCACCCATTATGCGGTCGCAGAACACCAGATCAAATTCCCAATAATGACAAATGTTTCAAGTAAAAATACTTTTATTATAAAAGTTATATACTTAAGTCATTATGTGCATTGCTTGTCGAATCTTCACATTCAAGACAAGCAAGACCGAATTTTGTTATGTAAGGCGTTTTGTTTTTTCCACAGGAGAATGTTGTAGCGACTTCCGAGTCTGGGAACACAGCCTTAAAGAGTTCGCTTATGCCCTCATTCGAGCTGTACGAGTGGTGTTCCGTAATTGTTTTTAAAATCCAGAGCACCTCTGCCCGAAGTGTCGGGGTTCCACCGACACCCATCATGCCACTGCTCGGCCCTTGTGTTGTTGCTAGCCTTGCCGATGATGTCTGGCTTGGCTGATGCTGCTGACAGCGGTGCTAGTGCCAACTCCAGGTGCATTCGGAGATGGAACCGTGCAGAACTGAGCGATGGGCTGGTGGCGGTGGAGGGCAGATGCAATGTGCTTTGAGCTCTTCATGTGAGACTCTAAAGCGAAATGACCTATAGTGGACAACTTGAAGGTCTTTCGACAAACACAGCATCTTGCTTCAACGTCGCTTCCAGGAACCTCCCTCACCCAATCACGATATCTTTCATCTGAAAGCCACTGCTGATTAAACGACACTTCCCCATGCTGCGATTCGCGGAGTCTCCTCTCCACCACGGACTCTGACGATTGCGCCGGCGCGAAAATGTATCAATATTGTTTCTTTCTTTGCGCATACTCCAAGAAATTCACTGATGTTACGCAAAACCCACGTTTTCACATTGTAGAATAGTATGAGTAAATTTAAGACCTTTGTGTAAAAAAATTAAGACTTGGGCAAAGCAATTTAAGACTTTTTAAGGCCTTAATTTTGGAATATTAAATTTAAGACTTTAAGACTTTTAAGACCCCGCGGCTACCATGGAAATGACGCCATCAAGATGTGACTCAAGTGTCGACTTTCAGCTTTAACCCAAGGGGTTTAACATAAATATTAGTATTAACCGTTTAGGAATTACAGCCACTTAATACACAGTCCCTCCTCCATTTTCACAAGCTCAACAGTAAACGGACAAACCAATATAAGCCCCTTTCACACCGCCTGCTTGACAGCGGGAATCTTGCGCCTTTATTCCGCTTTGCGTTCTGTATAAAACGTCCGAACGCAGAAGGCGGGGTCTGAATGAAAGGGACCGCTGGCACTGCAGAACAGGTGTGTGATGTTTATGGCATTCGTCTTTCCAAGACCAGTGTGACTTCATGCACTAAAAACATGCACTGGTGCAGCTTCAAAACAACCAAAGCCAGGATACTGAGGGATCATCTTTACAGAAATATTGCAGAATCTGTGTAAAAAAAAAAAAGCTAGAATTATAAATAAGCATAATTTTTAATATTTGGTTGCAAATCCTTTGCAGTTGATGACTGCCTACACTCTGGAACCCATGGAGATCAAGTGTTGTTTCCTCCCTTGAAGCTGCCTTTAGTTGCTGTTTAAGGTCTTTGTCTTCAGTAAATGAAAAGCAGGATCAGTTGGGATGCCTGACTTGGATATTTAAGAACATTCCATTTCATACACTCCTACAGTTTCTGCCTTCTCTCCTGTTTTGTTTTTTCAGTCTAATGATTGCCTCCTTCGTTTGCATCGACACCTCTTTGGACCGCAGATTGCGAGTTCCCATGAACAAGCTGCCAAATGCAAATACAATGCTTGGAATCAACTCTACACCCTTCATCTCCTTAATCTGTCATAGTTGTTCATATGAACTGACCAGGAGTCACAGTGGGAGGTCAGGGGGAGAGAGCCAGTTGACAGTGGGGCCATCAAGAGTCTTTTGCCCCAGAATTCTGTTGCGGGCACCGAAGACAGGACAGGGTTTGAGTAGGTGGCTCACAGTTTGCGGGGGGCACAGGAGCAGTTCTCAGAAGCTGCTGTGCCAGTGGTGTGGAGGAAGGCCTGAGTTTTCCCCCCCAACTGGTGCGAAGACGGTTCAGCCTGACCCAGGCAGAGTGTGGGAAGGAGTGCCCAGCAGGTTTAGTGGAGGACTCAGGGGTGCAATTGTGCAAGGTGGAATTAGCACCCTGCCATTCCTTGCGCCACTGATCCATGACCCAATCGGGGATGAAGGGGGTGCTGTTCTCAAGCTCTGCAGCACATACAGCAAAGTGCTTGTGGTTAAGGCACAGTTGAGTATTAACTTCACCGATGTTCATCACCAGGATGACTGGGATATGAGATTTCTCCGCGAATCTAAGAACCAGGTGGTTCCTTTGGATGCTGGCAGGCAGGATGCCTGCAACAACAGGCAGCATAGCAGAGGGAGCCATGCATCCACAGACAACTCTCAATGCATCATTGATCATGGTATCGATGGCTGGGGGGTGGTAACTATGCACCCAGACTGGAGCAGCATACTCTGCAGTGGAGAACACCAATGCGAGTGCTGATGCGCGAAGGGTGGTCAAGTCGGTACCCCAGTGGGTGCCAGTGAGCTGCTTGATCAGGTTTACCTGCTTAGAAGACCAAAGGTAAGGTTACAATCGAGAGTAACGCCAAGGTACACGGGCTGTGGATCAAATCTCAGGGGGTCATGCTGTCTACCTGCCCGTGGTGACCCTGCTACGACTTCTTGTCCTTGACAAGAAGTTCGACTGAAGACAACTACCTCAACCCACCAGATAATGTCATGAAACAAATGATGAAACGGACTATGACTGGCCATGAAACCGTAACATTCACATGTCCAGTTACTTTTGAGCCTATACCAATGGTTTTTTTTTTTTAAATAGCTGCAACTCCTAAAAACAGTTTAAATGTGATCTTTTTGTTGAACCCCTTAAATTAAAGCTGAAAGTCCACACTTCAATCCACAATCATTTGACTACCTCATTTGAAATCCATTGTGGTGGTGTACGGAGGCAAATCTACAAAGCCCGGCACTGTGCGAATACTTATGACCCTGATTGTGGGTCCAAGAAAGCTGTTTTGTTGTTCTGCTCCCAAGTCATACAGCAATATTAAGGCTATTCAGGTCCAGGATACAAAATGGGCTCTAAGGAAACACACAAGACAGCAATTTATTTCATCCGTATTATAGCCGAAGACACTTTTTCCAACCGACGTTTAAAATGTCCAACTTGATCATCAGCTCGACAGTTGAAGTCTATACTCCTGATACTATCACTGATCATCCCAAGCCTAGGCTGTAATATACAGTGGTGCTTGAAAGTTTGTGAACCCTTTAGAATTTTCTACATTTCTGCATAAATATGACCTAAAACATCATCAGATTTTCACACAAGTCCTAAAAGTAGATAAAGAGAACCCAGTTAAACAAATGAGAAAAATATTATACTTGGTCATTTATTTATTGAGGAAAATGATCTAATATTACATATCTGTGAGTGGCAAAAGTATGTGAACCTTTGCTTTCAGTATCTGGTGTGACCCCCTTGTGCAGCAATAACTGCAACTCAATGTTTCCGGTAACTGTTGATCAGTCCTGCACACCGGCTTGGAGGAATTTTAGCCCGTTCCTCCGTACAGAACAGCTTCAACTCTGGGATGTTGGTGGGTTTCCTCACATGAACTGCTCGCTTCAGGTCCTTCCACAACATTTCGATTGGATTAAGGTCAGGACTTTGACTTGGCCATTCCAAAACATTAACTTTATTCTTCTTTAACCATTCTTTGGTAGAACGACTTGTGTGCTTAGGGTCGTTGTCTTGCTGCATGACCCACCTTCTCTTGAGATTCAGTTCATGGACAGATGTCCTGACATTTTCCTTTAGAATTCGCTGGTATAATTCAGAATTCATTGTTCCATCAATGATGGCAAGCCGTCCTGGCCCAGATGCAGCAAAACAGGCCCAAACCATGATACTACCACCACCATGTTTCACAGATGGAATAAGGTTCTTATGCTGGAATGCAGTGTTTTCCTTTCTCCAAACATGACGCTTCTCATTTAAACCCAAAAGTTCTATTTTGGACTCATCCGTCCACAAAACATTTTTCCAATAGCCTTCTGGCTTGTCCACATGATCTTTAGCAAACTGCAGATGAGCAGCAATGTCCTTTTTGGAGAGCAGTGGTTTTCTCCTTGCAACCCTGCCATGCACACCATTGTTGTTCAGTGTTCTCCTGATGGTGGACTCATGAACATTAACCAATGTGAGAGAGGCCTTCAGTTCCTCTAGTCACCCTGGGGTCCTTTGTGACCTCGCCGACTATTACATGCCTTGCTCTTGGAGTGATCTTTGTTGGTGGACCACTCCTGGGGAGGGCAACAATGGTCTTGAATTTCCTCCATTTGTACACAATCTGTCTGACTGTGGATTGGTGGAGTCCAAACTCTTTAGAGATGGTTTTGTAACCTTTTCCAGCCTGATGAGCATCAACAACGCTTTTTCTGAGGTCCTCAGAAATCTCCTTTGTTTGTGCCATGATACACTTCCACAAACATGTGTTGTGAAGATCAGACTTTGATAGATCCCTGTTCTTGAAATAAAACAGGGTGCCCACTCACACCTGATTGTCATCCCATTGATTGAAAACACCTGACTCTAATTTCACCTTCAAATTAACTGCTAATCCTAGAGGTTCACATACTTTTGCCACTCACAGATATGGAATACTGGATCATTTGCCTCAATAAATAAATGACCAAGTATAATGTTTTTTTCTCATTTGTTTAACTGGGTTCTCTTTATCTACTTTTAGAACTTGTGTGAAAATCTGTTGTTGTTTTAGGTCATATTTATGCAGAAATGTAGAAAATTCTAAAGGGTTCACAAACTTTCAAGCACCACTGTATACTAGTACGTGTTTAAATACAGATGACTGGTTGGCAAATTAAATACGAAACATTGCCACAAGCAGCAATATGTGGGCTTGAACCTTTTTGCACTCAACAGAAGGAAGCAGCTCAAATCACACAAAATAAAGCAGTGAGCAAGTTTCAGGCTTGACAAAACCAAGCAAATTCACTTCAGTTAGTTTAATTCCGTTTAAAGCAGGACCGAGACCAATCACACCATCAAGTTCCTACGCTGCCCTTCGCAAAGTTTTTCAATCGATGGTGGCCACGTTTTCTGACTGATCTTACCCATCTATAATTGTGCATCTCCATCCTGCGACACGATACACCACCAACTTGTGTTGACAGAGTCAGAACTCAAAAAGTCATTACCCGTTTTTCACATTATGCAAATTAGCAACAACAGAAAAAGACAGACAGTACTAAGACCAACGATGCTGTAAGGTCTGGAGATGGCGGCATGGACAAAGACAGGAGGCTGAACTGGAGGCAACAGAGTTGAAGATGCTGAAATTGTCAGCGAGAGCAACAAAGTTGGACCGGATTAGAAACGAGAATATTCGAAGGGCAGCACATGTAGGACGGCTTGGACACGGAGATAGTTTGGACACGTACAGAGGAGAAATCCGGGGCATACTGGGAAAAGAATGCTGGAGATGGAGTCGCCAGGTAGAAGGAAAAGAGGAAGAGCAAAGATGAGATTTATGGATGTGGTGAAGGTGGACATAAGGACAGCTGATGCTAGAGAAAAAAAAAAAAGATAGAGGACAAGAGGAGATGGAGGGACATTATCCACTATGGCGACCCCTAACAGGAACAGCCAAAAGAACAAGAAGGAGGAAAAAAAAAATCCACTATGGCAAACTTTTATGGCTCAAGAGGATTTTTGGCAAGCACACTGAGCTAGACTTGTGCGTCAAGTCAGTCAAGTTTCTGGTGTGACGGGCGTGGCATTTCCAATATTGCATTTTCAGGTCTTAATTTCAGAGCCACCATCTGATCGACTGGAGTCATGTTTCTTGGGAAGTACTCGCACATCATTCCCACATTTCTAGCTCATTCCAGCTCATGGCAATTTGAGACACTGAGGCAGTCAAGCAATAATAATAAACCAGCACAAACATAAGGGGTTCGACCCCTTCAGGGTTAAAACCCTAACTGATGCACTCCTGGTATTCAAATTTTTCACTTTTCAGCTATTAATGGGGCGGCACGGTGGTGTAGTGGTTACATGGGGGCAAGTATAAAATTTTCAAAAACCTGAAAAGTCTGACAAAGTCAGACGTGCATGGCACAGCCATGCAGGGGGGGTTACAAAGGGGGGTAAGCCCCCCTTCGGGCTCGAAAAAAAATTTTAAATTACAAGTTAAAATGGTTGTCTCTCATGCAATCATTTATAATATTAATAGTTATATGATTTGTATATTCACATCAAATATTTAATACATTTCATCAATTCATCTGAAATAATATTTCAAGTACAAGGCTTGATATTTCAAAAACATCCAGCAACTACTAATTTAAATGTTGAAACAACCATTTTTAATATGCTTTTGCTGCGATACCTTTTTTACAATATATACACAGCTCGAGTTAAAATAAGGGGCCACATGTCTTGATGTCCTCAGAAACTCCTGGATTTTAGCAAATAACAAGATTCAGCTTTTTCCATATACAAAAATATCTATTTTATAATCCATTACTGACAACAAATGGAGTTTTCAACCTAACAACCACATTAGAAAAGATGATAAAAAAGCTAACAAACTTGTTTCAAGACCTACCTTACTTTTATTTAATAATTGAAAGGTAATCAAATGTAAAAAAAAAAAAAAGTTTATAAAAGCAGATACTTGTGATGAATAATTTCAATTCTAGAAGAAAGCACATTGCATTTGCACATCACACAATATCAGATGACAATTTAAAATCACCAATAAATGTTTTGAATTCACTTATTACTACATAGCACACAGCGGTCTCAAAAGTAGCCGGTCACCGGCGGCAAGTCGCCGTCTGTGGCTTGTTATGCCGCCGGCTATTGTCAGTCGAGTCACAAAATTTAATATTAAATATTTCTGACGGCAAAAAAAGTTGTGAACGTAAATTACATCCACTATGTCATGCATGTCCATTGCCGCGTCAACTTTGTTTACATCCTCGACATGAGTGCAGCCATTACTGCCCCTTGGGCCATATGTAAGCCGTACTCTGATTGGCTTAGAGCAGGGGTCACCAAACTACGGCCCGCGGGCCAGATCCGGCCCGCCACCCCCCTTTGACCGGCCCCCCAGCCCCTCTGCCCCCCATCACTTGAACCGGCCCTATGAGGCAATCCCCAAAAGTGGTCATGGCCTATTTTTTTAAATTGCTTTTTGGCAAATAACAACATGCCTGCATCTTGTATTTTGTTGATTTTATCAATTAAAATTGATATTTAGTTATAAAATGAACTATTCATATTTTCCGAATTTTCGTCATATGCTCGCGATCAAGCAGTGACAGGCAGCGAACGCGCAGAGAACTGTCAGTGTTCAGGACAGCAAAATGGCTAGCGGTCAGCGAAAAGCTGACAGAGAGTGCAGAGTTTTTAAAGAACAGTGGACCACCGATTATTTTTTCGTTCAGTGTAAGGACCGTGCAGTTTGTCTTGTATGTAAAGAAAGTGTGCCGGTTTTCAAAGAATATAATCTGCGTCGTCACTATGAAACCCGCCACAAAGAGTATGCTAGTTTGCGAGGGCAAACAAGAGAAGACAGGATTCGGAGGATGAAATGCGGACTGGCTGCACAACAGAATGTATTCCTTCACCAAACCCAGATCAACCAGGCTGCTGTCCGAGCTAGCTATAAGGTAGCTCACCTACTAGCTACCCATGGAAAGCCGTTTACTGATGGGGACTTTGTTAAAGTATGCATGCTTGCTGTGGCCGAGGAGGTGTGTCCCGACAAGAAGGATGCGCTCAACACGGTGAGTCTCTCCGCACCTACTATGACCAGGCGAACCGAAGATTTGGGGGACAACGTGTATGACCAGCTGAATGAGAAAGCGTCAGAATTCGAGTTTTTTGCTTTGGCCATGGATGAGAGCAATGATGTGCAGGACACAGCACAACTGCTGTGATCTATTGATCTATTGCTCATATTATTATAATTTCACTGTTTAAAATGTATTTATTTTATAGGCCTATTTATTTGACCTTTATTAAGTGCTGCATACAATTATTATTTATATTATTAATTATATCAACAGGCCTACCTACAATTTATAATTTTCCACTCACCTTTGCCAGTGTCAATCACCTCAACTAGGCAGATGTTTCTTACCTTGACAGCTTTGATATTTTTATTAGAAAATAAATAAATGGAATATCAGTGGTATTTCAAATTAAAACAAAGTGTGAAGACTTGATTACTACTTTTGCAAACCACTAGTAAAGATAAACAAATATGTGCCAGGAATCAAGTGTTGGTATAGTAGTGGGGGATATAGTAGTGTGGATATAGTAGTGGGGGATATAGTAGTGGGGATGGCTGTGCCAGGCTAGTAATCTCTACTACACAATGAGGCCTGCTGGTGGTCATATTTGTCTGGGTCATACAATTCTATGTTATATAGCTGACCCGACCCCGGCCCCCCATCACAGTCAGGAACGACAATGTGGCCCCCAGAGAAAAAAGTTTGGTGACCCCTGGCTTAGAGTGTTCCATGGACTGTGAATGGTTCATACCATCATGTGACTCACAAATGGCGACGAAGAGAGTTGCAAGCGGCTCCATGCTGGATGCGTGGCTAAAAAGGTCTAGAGGGAAAGGTAAGTACGTTTTGAACGCAAATTTATTCTGTCATTGTGTTGATATAGAAAAATAAATACGTCTTAGTCCACCGTTTCTCAGCCTTGCTTAAGACATTATAATCGCAGATCGTAAAGTTGACTCTGCGTTTGACAGCTGCTCGAAAAAAACTGCGTGCGTAACAACGCTAATCAAGCTTAAGCTAGACGACCCGCCTCAAATACCCGTCCCGGGTAAATGTTATCCCAATTTTAGATGACCTGTTCCAAACCATCCCGCCCTGTGAAAAATTCGTCTCTCTCTCTCTCTCTCTCTCATATATATTAGTTCATCTGTATTCAAGATTTCACCATATTCTTCAATAGTATTAGAGAATCTGGAGAAACTTGTCACCTTAGCTTAGTCAAAGTGCACATTGTGGAAATTGCGATATTAGAAAAGAAGAGTCAATTTCTCACTTTGACAACGCAACGACGTGCCGTTTATTGAAACACTCAAAGAAGAAAAAAAAAAACAAAGATGATGGCGCTACCCATCAGATAAACAAACAGAGTTGCCATCCTTAAAGGGGCTGCGTCGCTAATACTCTAACCAGGTAACACATTAAACATGTCGTGCGGAACGCACATCAGATCAGAGGAAAAAGGTTTGGGGTATGGTGAATTATGTCCATAATAGATGTCCACTACAACATCAGACTTAAAATTATTATATCATCCATATGTGGATTTCAATCAGACTACTTATGTTTGTTTGCAAATATTTCTGAAATTTGATAAAATGACTGAGGTATGGTTTCATATTTCAAGTTTCCAAATGGTATTGATTACCCTTTATTTTCACTGTTAAAAGTTACCAGAGGCCACCATTTCTCAGTGCATTTCATAAAATTTTCCATGCCCAAAAGGGGGGCACCCCCCTTTGAAACCCCCCCTGCACGCTTTGCGTGCATTATGTCTGCCGCTGGCAGACATTTTACCATTTTGCACCCTGCTGTAAATTATTTGCACCCTGCTATTCTCCCAAACTTTGAAGCCCCTGGCACAAAAATCAGAAAAGTGATTAGTCTCATCGGCGTGACTTAAGTCCCTTCTTCCCGCTGGAGCCGTACGTGATAGTCTTTGAACAGCAGTCACAATACGCAACTCCCAGGATGTCCGGTTTTCTCAGCCATATTCCCCATTTGTCACACTCGCTTAACCATTCCCATCTCCGTTTATTTCTAGACGTCTTTTCTAATTCTTTTGTATTGAAGCCTTCCGATAAAAACTTCATTTTGACCAGCAACCAGAGGCAAAGCACATGGATCTGTCGCAAGGGAGGAAAGCGAAATAAGGCTTATTATAAAAGCTGAAGTTTCATTGGACGGCAGTTAACAGTGAGCCAATCAAAAGCACCGTTCTAACTTGCACGAAACGAAACGGCGACTCATGGGAATAGCTGTGTTGATTTGGTCGAACAACGTGCTACGTGCGTGAAACACGATAATCACATGTATAACACCGTGAAACAACGGGATAATCAGGACCGCTCGTCGGTGAGCGGCGTATAAATTGAATGAGGTTTGGGGCGAAGACGAGATGAAAAGATTTGTCTTGTGCAGAGACATTACCGGGTTACCGCGGTATAACGCTGAGAGTGACACAGTGAGAGGGCCACCTCTATACCCCCCCCCCGAAAATCTCAACGGATTTACACGATTTGGAAAAATGACTTTTTCAGAACCGAAAAAAACAGAGCTTCCGGCACATGCCGGAAAACTTGCACCCATGTGGTTAGCACTGTCGCCTCACAGCAAGAAGATCCGGGTTCGAGCCCCGTGGCTGACGAGGGCCTTTCTGTGCGGAGTTTGCATGTTCTCCCCGTGTCCGCGTGGGTTTCCTCCGGGTGCTCCGGTTTCCCCCACAGTCCAAAGACATGCAGGTTAGGTTAACTGGTGACTCTAAATTGACCGTAGGTGTGAATGGTTGTCTGTGTCTATGTGTCAGCCCTGTGATGACCTGGCGACTTGTCCAGGGTGTACCCCGCCTTTCACCTGTAGTCAGCTGGGATAGGCTCCAGCTTGCCTGCGACCCTGTAGAACAGGATAAAGCTGCTAGAGATAATGAAATTAGCTATTAATGGTAGCGCCACCATCTGGGATCAGATTTTGTGAAGCAAAACTACAGCCTCAGGATTCGAATCCTAATTAATTTCCAACTAATCAAAATTCATGGCTATTGTGCACCAACAAAATCTAATGTCTTCAGGACAGTGCCACTTGTCTTTTACACTCATCGGCCACTTTAATAGGAACTTATTCTTGATTTTAAGCTTCCTGGTCTTGGCTGGCAGGAGTGGAACCCAATATGGTCTTCTGCTGTTGCATGCTGAGATGCTTTTCTGATCACCACGGTTGAAAAAAAAGTTGCTATAGCCTTCCTGGCAGCTCGACCCAACCTGGCCGTTTTCCTCTGATCTCTCATCAACAAGTCCTTTCTTCCCACAGAACTAGGGCTGGGCGATATAATTTTTTCTCATATCACGATATATTTTTTCAAAATTTTCGATAACGATATATATCACGATATAAATCAAATCACCATTTTTGTATTTTCTTTAATTTTCTGCTCAAAATATGAACATTACAAATTAGTAGTTCCTTCCTAATTAACAAAAATAGCTTAACAAGCCTTCAAGTTTCACAGAACCAAAACAAACTGGATGCACATTCTTTTGTTCTTTTTATTCAAATGAATAAACTGAAACTGAAAAATAAAAACTATATACCATTGTTAATCATTTGTGCAAATTCTAGCAGCTTTCAAATAAACAGACATACTGACGTGTAAACCTTATGCTGCAAGGAGAAAAAAAAAGTGCAATCCTGTACGTCAGTGTGTTTAAGGTTTTGTGTAACACTTTGTTGTATGTCCGATTTTAAATATCCAAAATACCTCCACACAACCGAAGATCTCTGGCCCTTCTTTTCAACGATGTCCTCCAGGGCAGTGCTCTGACTTTCCTGTTCAGAACTCTGGTCAGTCGGCTTCTCGCTCATTTTTATAATCGCTTTGTTTCACGCTTTGTTGGAGAAATGCCGCGCTCCTGCAAACTTCACCACAGCCATGCTGTGCGTTGCTGCTACACGTGTGTGTGTGTGTTTGTGTGTGCACGCAACCTAACTTGACGTGGCTCTCTTCCAACTGATTGGTTACGTGCGGTACTGTTTAGTTATGATTGGCTATTCACGTGTCTGTCAAAACTTCGGAAGAAGTAATTTTATTGAAAGCGTAGGCTTATCGTAGGCATATCGTACGTGTCTAATTTCTAATCGTAGAGATTTTATATCGTGAATAACATCGTAATCGTAAAATCGCCCAGCCCTACACAGAACTCAATGTTTTTTTTTTGTTTTTCGCACCATTCTAGAGCCTGTAGTGTGTGAAAACCCCAGGAGATCAGCAGTTTCTAAAATAAACCAGTCCATCTGGCTCAAACCAACACCCATGCGACAGTGCAAGTCACACTTTGAGATCACAATATTTCCTCATTCTGATGTTTGAAGTGAACATTAACTGAAGCTCTGGATTTGATGCATTGTGCTGCTGTCAAGTGATTGGCTGATTAGAGAACTGCATCAGACAGCAGCTGGATGGGTGTTCCTAATGAAGCGGCCAGTGAGTGTACATGCGAGCTGACGGACAGATAGGAGATCAAGTGCAGTAACTCACTCTGTATCCTAGTGGAGTGTGTGAAGAATGCAAGAAGCGTTCTAATATTTCCTCCAAGTGCACTGGGACGTTTAACTGGGTGTAAAACTCAGGGATGAGAATGGGACATTTAAAAAAAAAAAAACCTCTGAAATGTCTGCCAACTTTCCCACACACACATATTATACATTATATATATATATATATATATATATATATATATATATATATATATATATATATATATATATGAATGTTTTCAAATTCAAATGATGGTTTAAAACGTTTATAAACTTACTTTTATAACATTTAATAATCCCTAGTACTTATTAATCACTAATTCATAAGTAGTAATGATTAATAATCAATAATAATTACTATTAATTATTATTAGTGGTTAATATTATTCTTATTATATTAAAAACACTGTTGTAGACGATAAGTAATAAAACTAAACTTTTTGTACAAATTATTTATATTGTACTATATAAGGTATTAGGCAGAGACCCGTCCACCCGTAAATTTGACGGGCGATTGCCGATTTCAACGGGCAAGTATACACACAGACGGATACTGAAACGGACGATAATGCCGAAAATTTTCGCACATGAATACTCCCACATGTCATCCGATAAATCCAGTTATGTTCCGCCCACACACGGACTGGCCATCGGGAGTAGCGGGAGTTTTCCCGGTGGGCCGGTGGTTCAGCGTGGGCCGGCGGAGAAAAAAAAAAAAAAACAGTTGCGCGCTGGCCTTTAATATGATAAGCAATGTTAACAGTTTCTTTAACAAACTGTTAACATTGCTTATTACAGTTGCGCGCTGGCCTTTAATATGATAAGCAATGTTAACAGTTTGTTAAAGAAACTGTTAACATTGCTTATCATATTAAAGGCCAGCGCGCAACTGTTTTTTTTTTTTTTTTTTCTCCGCTGGCCCACACTGAACCACCGGCCCACTGGGAAAACTCCCGCTACTCCCGATGGCCAGTCCGTGTGTGGTTCCGCCATCATTTACAAATCGTAAGAAACACAGTTTAATACGAAAAATACTGAAAACTTGAAATGAAAAATCAGAATATTTCATCGTTTCCGCCATTTTGGCCCGCACTGAATCTTGTAACATGCGGACTGAATAAATCGCGAATTCTGATTGGTCGAAAATTGCCAAACACCCTGCGTTGTAGTTTCCTCTTTCCTGGCGGGAGAACCGCATTTTTTTTTGCTGACTCACTCTTCTGGATCAAGATGAATCCCAACAAACGCCCCAAATTGAATGTGACAAAAACTGATTCGTTTTTCCACAAAAAGACAGAAAAGGTATGTGTGATACATTGATTAACAAGGGGGTTTCATTGGGGTATGGTAAAATAGAATACTGTTGGTTTTTTTTTTTATTAAATACTGTAACTAGATCAAAAGATTATATACAATTCATTGTTGTTTATTTTCTTTTCACTTTTGTTACCAAATCAAACACCATACATACATCTGATACATTCAGGAGTGAAACTGAAAAAAATACAAAGTAAAAATATGCAATATTTCTGATCAAAAATTACACGCCATTTCACCCTGAAAATGTCCTAGAATGCAGGAAATGAAGTCTAAATTTCAAAAATTTTCTGGGGGGGCATGCCCCCAGACCCCCCTAGAGGGACTTCGCGCCTGCGGCGCTCGTCTTCGCACCTGCGGCGCTTATCAGGATTATATAAAATATTATTTTTGACTGGTAAATTTCTTTTTCTGCCTAATACCCTAGTACTATATTTAGAATTATTGTATTTTCTGGAGTTCTTTTTAACTGAGTTTTGAAATAAAGGTTGTTTATATATTTATATTAAACTTGGTACAATAAACAAATGTTAATTATGTAAAAAAATGATGCTAATCATTATTATTATTATTATTTCCTATAAGCCCCATTTTCCACCTGACTCTTGTGCGCATGCGCGAATCCCCCTGTGTTTCATTCCGGAGTGCTTGACCTCTCACACACGCGCGCGCCTCGTGTCCGTGAAAAGCCAGATTTCCCAGTGGGCGTGTCCCCAGCGCTGCGGTACCGGCTTTAAACACATTTGTGCAATCCAGCGCTTTTTATCGCAAACGATTCTTCTCCTTATTTTGGGAATATTTGTCATCCCCCAACCACTTGTCGTTAAACAGACATCTTCCCATAATTATCAACGCTTTCTAGCGCCAGCGTAAGCGCACATCTCTCACTCTTCACCACCACCACACCGCACCACACCACACCACACCGCCTCCACCGCACCACACCACACCGCCTCCAGTAGCCTCCTAACGTTAGTTCTTGATCTACGGAATGCACAGAACCAATGCTGCCCCCAAAAGGTCCGCTGGTCACTTTTAAAATTACAGTAAAAAAAAAATACCCCAAACCGGATGGAGACATTTCACTCGTTCGGGCCAATATTAAATTTAATACCTCCCTTTCGAAAATTCCAGTCATTCTAAACAATTTAAGACATTTTTAGGCCTTGAAAACCGAAAGTTGTATTTAAGACTTTTTAAGGACCCGCAGGAACCCTGGCCTCGCCTCACGCCGACCCCCCCCGAAATTTTCTCAACTGATTTACACGTTTCACAAAAATGACATTTTCAGCGGGAAAAACTCGGAATTCCGCAGATCCGCGGAAATTCTCATCCCTGAAAACTCCACTCGTCTCCATCCTTCATGTCAAATTCCACACCCACCCATCCATTATCCATAAACCCTTATCCTGTACAGGGCTGCCGGCAAGCTGGCACCTATCCCAGCTGACTATGGTAGGGGTGGGCGATATGTATCGTCTGCGATGTCATCGTGAATGTTGTTTTGACGATGTGTAATTTTGCATTATCGAGTTTTTTTAAGGGCGGCACAGTGGTGTAGTGGTTAGCGCTGTCGCCTCACAGCAAGAAGGTCCGGGTTCGAGCCCCGGGGCCGGCGAGGGCCTTTCTGTGCGGAGTTTGCATGTTCTCCCCGTGTCCGCGTGGGTTTCCTCCGGGTGCTCCGGTTTCCCCCACAGTCCAAAGACATGCAGGTTAGGTTAACTGGTGACTCTAAATTGACCGTAGGTGTGAATGTGAGTGTGAATGGTTGTCTGTGTCTATGTGTCAGCCCTGTGATGACCTGGCGACTTGTCCAGGGTGTACCCCGCCTTTCGCCCGTAGTCAGCTGGGATAGGCTCCAGCTTGCCGGCGACCCTGTAGAACAGGATAAAGCGGCTAGAGATAATGAGAGAGAGATGAGAGTTTTTTTTAATTAAGCCGCCAAAAATCAATACAGAGCGGAGCAGACCCGGCGCCAGACACGGACTGACGGACGGGCCTTGAATTGCTTTGGGGGGGGGCACACATTTTATACGCCAAGCCAGGGCAACACAACTGTTTCTAGCAACCCAGGAGAGCAGCACAGACGTGACGAGTTAAATATTCTAAGAAACGTATAAAGCAACCAAAACAACTTTCCAAAATGTATCAAACATTGCTCAGCATATTAAAAGTTTTTTTTTTTTTTTTGCTCCGCTGGCCTCACAACGCACAAAGCTGATTTCGGGTATCTACCGGAAGATGTCGTGATATGATCCCGTCCAGCAATAAAATGTGATTGGCTGAGACAGCTGCTCATTTACCCAGATACCATCTGAAGAAAAAATGCGATTGGTCGGTTGGTTCATTCCATGTCATTAACCCATTGGTTCCCAAGAAATATTAGTCCACGTTTATAGCAATGATCCAGAAATTACTAGTGTTTCTGTACTCACGGATAATAATGAATGAACCGATCAGCCGATTTCGAATAGTTTCAATACATTTTAAATTGAGCACATTTTTCTTTATTATTGTTATACTGAAAAACTTTGACTTGTAGTTTACGTTCTTTTTTTGAGGGGGGAAAAAAAAAAAAACAAAGAAGAAGAAGCTGTGACGGGCTCCTATCAGGCCAAGTGCGGTCACTCGCCGGCCACTTTCCGGCATCTTTTTCGGATTAGTGAGACCAGACCCTCTGAACATGAATGGGGAGATATCAATACTGGACTCTGTGAAAACTAACGGTCGCGAAGAGCATATGATTGAAATCGCCATGAAAAGTTGATTATACTTGAGTGTTAGGTTGGTTCTCATGACTCAGAAAAAGCTTTAAAATCCACTTTTCTCGTGGATTATTTTGACACTGCGCAGGCGCAGTACTTCTATAACGGCAGGAGAGGGACAGCGGAGCACGAAGCTGCAAGATGATTGGAAAGCTGTTGGTTCAGATCGACATATGATTGGTTGTTGGCAGCGGAACAGGCGGGATATTTGCAGACCCGTACTGCCGTCAGAGACGGTTGATTAGAATGTTTGCTGCCGTTACGAACTGTCAATTGAATTATTCATTTTTATTAATTTAAAGTTGTTTAAGAAAATAAATATGGCTTTTCTTTAAATACTTGTGTCACTGCAATGATTCTTTTAGTCATTGTAATTATTGTAATCTTTAAGCAAGTGTTTTTTTTTTTTAAATATCGTCAAAATATCGTTATCGTTAAAATCCTAAAAAATAGAGATATTATTTTTTTGCCCATATCGCCCACCCCTAGACTATGGGTGAGAGGTGGGGACCCTAGACAAGTCGCCAGGTCATCGCAGGGCTGACACACAGAGACAAAACAACCATTCACACCTACGGTCAATTTAGAGCCACCAGTTAACCTAACCTGCAACCCAGCAGAAGAACGAAGAACAGACTCAGGAAGAAGACCTCCAGAAGACTTTTTTCCTTTCTTATCTTTAGTTTCCTGATGGGTTCAGTGGTCCTGTTTTCACAGCTTTGTTTCTTGGAAGATTAGGTCTCATTGTATTCAGTATGGAGGATACGCACCAGGTCCTAGGGCCCGTGATTAGTTGACCAGAGTACCTAATCTGCTTTTTGTTGCTACAGTAATGCTTTTATGGCTGAGGACTACAGTTGTCTTGCTAACTTTAGGACTGCAGTTGTCATGAACAGTTTTGCACTCAAGTTTCCATCAATGAAGAGTTATAACATCAACGAAACTGTCCTCATGTTAAAACTGTTATAGTCATGCTGTCTGTTGTTGCCCCAATGAGGATGGGTTCCCTTTTGAGTCTGGTTCCTCTCGAGGTTTCTTCCTCATGTCGTCTGAGGGAGTTTTTCCTTGCCACCGTCGCCACAGGCTTGCTCATTGGGGATAGATTAGGGACAAAATTAGCTCATGTTTTAAGTTGTTCAAATTCTGTAAAGCTGCTTTGCGACAATGTTTATTGTTAAAGCGCTATACAAATAGACTTGACTTGTCTTTGGACTGTGGGGGAAACCGGAGCACCCAGAGGAAACCCACGCGGACACGGGGAGAACATGCAAACTCCACACAGGAAGGCCCACAGGGCTCGAACCCAGAACCTTCTTGCCGTGAGACAACAGTGCTAACCACTACACCGCCGTGCCGCCCTAAAATTCCACATCCAAGTTTGAAATTGTTACTCCAGTCGTGTTAGCAAGATCAGTGAACATGGCAATAAATCAGGAATATACAGTAGCTTTTGATTTAAAGTGAAGATAAAAGGTAGAGGCAGAAAAAGGAGAGCCAATTTTACCAGGAATACATTTAATGGTAAAGTATAAATTAACGTGTGCTCGCTGGCAGACGTGCTGTAAAGTGACGGTCGGTTCTTTGGGATCGACTTCTAATAGTGGAACAAAAATAAACAGAACATTCGGCCACTGTGTCCAAAATTTCACTTGCTCTTATTTTTGTTTGTTTATAGAACTGCTGTATAAAAGCAAGATCACGCTCACAATCGTGCAATTATACTGAATATTAGCACGGCTGTTATTACCGGTGATGAGAATCGCGGCGATACCAATATTCAGCCTTCCCGTACTCCTGCCTGTGGGATATTACCAGACTGAACTGAGGCATCTCTCATTTGATGTTCAAATGTCTGTGGCACTGCAATGTTTTACTCCATGACTGCAGGTTTGTTTTAATGACTTCGCATCTTTCTGTTCAGTGAACGTTCACTTCACGGCTGCCCGTGCTTCAGAGAAACAGACCAAAAAGAAAGCGTTTCCTTTTGAAGCTCTGGAGTTGATCGATTCTGACATGTAATCACAAATCAATGTGTGTATAAGATCCTCAGTAACGGTACTGTACATTTCATTAACAACATCCTTTACTCAGTGTCAAATGAAAATGTTTTCCTTAAAATTGTCGACACCTTATGATTAGTTTTTGCTAAAGGGCATTAAATTTGATCATCTAAGGCAGGGGGCACCAACTGGCGCCAATCCGGACCGCGAGAGGTTTCCATCTGGACCGGGATGCTTTGCTTCATTCATTCAATTAATTCTCTCTTTCCCCATTCTTTCTCTTTTGCTCATTCATTCTCTCTTTCCCATTCTCTCTCCTTCATTCAATTAATTCTCTCTTTTTCGCTCATTCATTCTCTTTCCTGTTCTCTTTCGCTCATTCTTTCATTCATTCTCTTTCCCATTCTCTCTTTCGCTCATTCTCTCTTTCCCGTTCTTTCTTTCAATTAATTCTCTTTCCCATTCTCTTTCACTCATTCATTCTCTTTTCCGTTCTTTGTCTTTCATTCATTCATTCATTTCCCTGTTCTCTCTTTCGCTCATTTACTCATTCTCTCTTTCCAATTCTCTTTCATTCATTCATTCTCTTCCCTGTTCTCTCTTTCGCTCATTAATTCATTCTCTTTCATTCATTCATCCTCTTTCCCCGTTCTCTTTCATTAATTCATTCATTCATTCTCTTTCCTGTTTTCTTTCATCCATTAATTCATGCATTTTCCCCCCATTCTCTTTCATTCATTCTCTTTCCCGTTCTCTCTCTCTCATTCATTATCCTTCCCCTTCTTTTTCATTCATTCATTCTCTTGCCCGTTCTCCTTCATCTGTTCATTCATTCATTCTCTTTCCTGTTCTTTCATTCATTCTCTTTCCCATTCTCTCTTTCATCCTTTCATTCATTCTCTTTCCCATTTGTCTGTTCATTCATTCATTCCCTTTCCCATTCTTTCTTTCATCCTTTCTTTCATTCGTTCTCTTCCCCGTTCATCCGTTCATTCACTCATTCTTTCCCGTTCTGTCTCTCATCCGTTCATTCACTCACTTTCCCATTCTTTCCCTTTCATTCATTCCTCCCTCCTCTGTCCATTCATTCACTCATTCTCTTTCCCATTCTTTCATTCCTCCCTCCTCCATCCGTTCATTGATTCCTCCTCCGTCCGTTCATTCATTCCTCCTCCGTCCGTTCATTCATTCCTCCTCCGTCCGTTCATTCACTCATTCATTCATTCACCCTCCGTCCGTTCAGTCAATCATTTCATTCCTCCTCCGTCTGTTCATTTGTTCATTCATTCTTCTGTCCATTCATTCATTCATTCCTCCTCTGTCCGTTCAATCATTCATTCCTCCCTCCTCCGTCCATTCATTCATTCCTCCTCCATCCATTCATTCATTTCTCCTACTTTCTCTTTTATTCATTCATTCTCTTTCCTGTTCTCTCTCTCTCTCTCATCCATTTTCATCCATTCTCTTCTCTGTTCGTCCATTCATTCACTCACTCTTTTACGTTCTCTCTTTCGTCTGTTCATTCATTCTCATTCTCTTTCCCGTTATTTCTCTTTCATCCTTTCATTCTCATTCATTCTCTTTCCCGTTCATTCATTCTCTTTCCCGTTCTCTTTCGTCCCTTCATTCATTCTCTTTCATCCATTCACTCTTTCCCATTCTTTCATTCATTCACTCTTGCCTGTTCTTTCTTGCATGCATTCTCTTTCCTGTTCTCTTTCATCCATTCATTCATTTTCCCATTCTCTCTTTCATCCATTCATTCATACCTCTTTCCCATTCTCTCGCTTTCATTCATTCATTCATTCATTCATTCATTCATTCGTCTTTCCTGTTCTCTTTCATTCACTCTCTTCCGTTCTGTTTTGCTCATTCATTCATTCGTCTTTCCTGTTCTCTTTCATTCATTCTCTTCCCTGTTCTTTCTGTTTTGCTCATTCATTCTTTCATTCATTCTCTCTTTCGCTCTTTCATCCATTCTCTTTCCTCCGTTTCATCTATTCATTAATTCACTTTCCCGTTCTCTCTTTCGTCCATTCATTCTCTTTCCCCTTCTCTCTTTCGTCCATTCTTTCATTCTCTTTCCCGTTCTCTTTCGTTCATTTCATTTTCTTTCATTCACTCTCCCTTTCCCATTCTTTCAGTCAGTCATTCACTCTCAAACGAAACAGAAAATTGGCGGCAGAATTAAATCAGGCATAATGATGCCAGCCCAGTAGAGCCGTCTGGGTCCTGCGTGTTGCTCTCTTATACTGTGCAAGTTACTAGGTAGGGTAAGCCATGGCCTAATGGTTAGAGAAGCAGCTTTGGCACCAAAAGGTTGCTGGTTCAATTCCCTGGACCAGCAAGAACGGCTGAAGTGCCCTTGAGCAAGGCACCTAACCTCCAACTGCTCCCCAGGCTGCTCTGGGTATGGTACACGTCGCTCTGGAGAAGAGCGTCTACTAATGTAATGTAATGACAGAAGCATGCAGACGGAGGCGAAATATGGCGTTATCAAAAATTCAGAAAGTTGACACTGAAAACCGAGTCGTCTGAGCAGAGGGGACAGAAAAGCCTGTGTTTATTCCTCCTGCAACGAGCTCCATGAGATTGGTGTGTCTCATTTGCTCAGAGTCTATTGTAGTTGTCAAATGTGGCAACTTAAAAACATCATTACGAAACTAAAAGACACGCTTTGAGGACTCTTACCCGCAGCAGTCTGAGGTGAGGATGGGGAAAATGAGATTAAAGCCCAGTAAGTGGCAGTACACGTCTTAATGTTTGGCTCCAGGTACAGCTGCCAATCAGCATTCAACTATCATTAAGACTAGAAACCGGTCAAGACTGACCAATGAACATTCACATGCCTCTTTGAGAATGGAACTGATCTCATTCCTCCCAAGGTTCAAAATACTAGCCAGGAACGTGAAAGCCAATTTCTCCCCATGAATTATGGATGTTGGCCTACAGACAAGACATTACAGGCATTTAGCAGACTCTTATCCAGAGTCATATACACTACCGTTCAAAAGTCTGGGGTCACTTTGAAATGTCCTTATTTTTGAAAGAAAAGCACTGTTCTTTTCAATGAAGATCACTTTAAACTAATCAGAAATCCACTCTATACATCGCTAATGTGGTAAATGACTATTCTAGCTGCAAATGTCTGGTTTTTGGTGCAATATCTCCATAGGTGTATAGAGGCCCATTTCCAGCAACTCTCACTCCAGTGTTCTAATGGTACAATGTGTTTGCTCATTGCCTCAGAAGGCTAATGGATGATTAGAAAACCCTTGTACAATCATGTTAGCACAGCTGAAAACAGTTGAGCTCTTTAGAGAAGCTATAAAACTGACCTTCCTTTGAGCAGATTGAGTTTCTGGAGCATCACATTTGTGGGGTCGATTAAATGCTCAAAATGGCCAGAAAAATGTCTTGACTATATTTTCTATTCATTTTACAACTTATGGTGGGAAATAAGTGTGACTTTTCATGGAAAACACAAAATTGGCTGGGTGACCCCAAACTTTTGAACGGTAGTGTACAACATACCCAAAGCAGCAGTTGGAGGTTAGGTGCCTTGCTCAAGGGCACTTCAGCCATTCCTGCTGGTCCAGGGAATCAAACTAGCGACCTTTTGGTCCCAAAGCTGCTTCTTGAACCTTTAGGCCATGACTTCCCAGACAAAAGTTTCCGCTTCAATCTTTAAGTGGTTATTAAGCTCAGTTCAACCTAAAAGAGCATGTTATACGTTTTCCTTTGACATTCAGTGCGTTTACATGCACATAGAGAAAATCGAATTTCTGCCGTAGCTCGACTGAAATCGAAGTTCTAAATGCCATGGAAACACCTTAGCTCGGCTGAAATCGAACCGAACTGGATTTCTCGTAATCGAGCTACGCAGCCTAGATTATGCGATTGTAGCCGAGCTACTTAGTGCACGTAAACCCTATCGAGCTACGTAGTCGAGCTACTTACTTCAGCACTGCCCCTTCCGGAAGTGACGAGACCACAAAGTACAATGAAATTGTCAAAGTTATTTAATCAAGGGTCAAAACTCAAACGAAATTAAATCGCAATATACGCATTACCGTCTTATAACAAGGCCCTTCTGCCAAGCTTCGAGAAATTCGTCCAAAAATTGTAAGAGGAGGAGTTGATGTCAGAAGTAGGGATGTTAACCGATGACCGTTTGACTGGTGGTTGACCGAATCAACGTCAACCGGTTAATTTTTTTTTGGTTGCCGGTGGAAAAGAAAAAAAAAATCAATCGTTTTGAAGCTGCCGATTTTGGAGCGGAGAACCTGGAATTCTGTGTTGTAAATGCTTGGGGCATGCCATGCGGTGTAAGGACGACAGCTGACAAATCAGAAACACCCATTCAGTCATGTCCCGCCCTCCCGCCCCAGTTAAAGACAGTTGACAAATCAGAAACACCCATTCAGTCATGTCCCCCCCCCCCAAAAAAAAATCGGATCTGCACGAGCCGTGAAAAAGGCGCGCCGTTTGCATCCCTGTTTAAACTCATAGGTTAACCGACTTTAACCGGCTAATGAGGCTCGGTCAAGATTTTTTTTTTTAGTTTTCACCATCCCTAGTCAGAAGGCATGCACACCTTCATGAAATTGTGAAAATATAATTGTTAAATCAAGGGCTGTAACTCTGGTAAAATGTGACCGAATTGAACAAAATTACAGTATGCGTATTACCGACATATAACAAAGAATCCTGCCACGTTCCGTGAAATTCCTCCAAAAATTGTGAGAGGAGCCAACTTCAGAAAGCGAGTACCCTTCCTCCGGACGGACATCGCTACGACATAATCCCCCTTCGGGCCTTTCAGCCAGCAGGGGATAAAAAGCACGAGCCCGTATTTGTACATATATCTAATTATCCGGGCCCCAGAATGGGAGGAGGGTCAATTTCAGGACGTCTTCCAATTTTAGTTGAAGACCCCTGATCTAAGGTATTTATAAACATGTTCAACAACTCTCACTGTTTCACCGTGAATGAAAGTCCTACTGCCTCGCAAAAACAAAAATCATCTCGTTTATTTCTGCTCCACGTCACATTTAACAAATCTGATAAGCTTGGGCAGGATCTGTCAGCAGCAATCTTAACTAAATGGTTAGAATAAGAAGATTTACACACATCTACGTTGAAAATAAATAACTATGGCATGAAGTCCTTGGGGAAAACCAGTCAAGCCTCCCTCCACTGTCAGCGTTGGCCAATCGATGGCGGTTGAACTCATGCGTGCACCAGAAGGCAGTTAGTGTTTTCCTCCACCTGTGTTTTTTGCTGCCGTCTGACATGGAATAAGACGTGGTATGAAATCGTGTGGGGCCTGAATTCACATATCTCTCAGGAAGCACTTTAGCCTTCACCTCCCGCTTGGTCGCGGTCGTATGATCGGGAAGAGGTAGCCAAGTGGATGGGAACTGGCAAATTGCCAAACTGGAAGAAAACGGACTACAAAACATTTTCTCTGTGTATTAAAAGCTGATGAAAATTAAACGACGTTCAGCCAAATTGTATGCTGAGTGATGGATTAGAGAAGTAAGCACATAAGACTTCATATCTCTGCCTCCCAATGGGGTTATTAATTTATGCAAAATTCTACAGAAAGGCAACAAAGAGAATCAAATCTGTACTATTATGAATTACTATTTGAGCAGATTTATTCCACTAATCTTTCACCGGCATGTCAGACACACAGATGTGTTTTTCAAGTCTTCAGGCTCCAATTAAACAAGCTGCATAAAGAGGTTCAAAATAAATTAAAGTTGAAAAAAAAATTTAAATAAATAAAGCCACGACATTTGGGTTGCAAAACACATTCCGGCATAACAATGCCCCTGTGCTCAAAGACACGTTTTGCCAAAGGTTGGAGTGGAACAACTCAAGTGGCCTCTACAGGGCGCTGACCTCAACCCACTGAATACCTTTGGGATAAACTGGAATACTGACTGTGCTCCAGGATTCCTCACCCAACGCCAGCACCTGACCTCAACAATGCCCTTGAGGTTAAAGGAGCACAAATCCCCACAGCCACGCTCCAAAATCCAGTGGAAAGCCTTCCCAGAAGAGTGGAGGTTACAACAGCAAGAGAGATAGAGGATATTACACAGTGGTGCAAAGATATGAAGTTTATCTTCGAGTGGTGAAGATACGAGTGAGCAATGCGAACAAGTGAAAACATTTTCAACATGAGCAGATAAACTTCATATCTTTGCGCCAGCATGTAATGTTCTTTATAACTTATTATATGGACACAGCCACAAAAAATACTCAAGTTATTCAAAAGAATTTTAATTTTGAATCGGTTCGCTATTTTGACAGCGCACGTCTAGTCATCAGGAAAACACTGGGAGTGGCGTCATCGGAGTGAAATATCGGGAATTATTATACATACAGGACACTTTTTCGTGGTGCGGTTTCCATCAAATCCTGCGCTCTGATTGGCTGGCGAGCGGGTCCGTATCCTACGGTACGGACCCCAGTTATGGACCTCTGGCAACTCGTTCGTTCACAACAACAAACATAGTAGCAATTTTTGTCAACATTTATCTTTTTTATAAGATTTATTTATAAGATTATCAAAAATCTTAAATTTTTGCCAGCATTTCTCAGCATAATAGCATTAATTTTACAGCATGGATAGCGATAACGACAGTGTTCAGAGCAAAAGCGAGTTTTACTACCCTGAGGAAGAAGAAATAAAAGAAAACATTTCAGGAGAAAGCTAAAAACCTCTAACTGTTGCTAAACGCTGAGCAAAAACATGTCTGAATCCTGAATGACTCCTATTTGTATAAATAGGGGACTACATGGGCGACAAAATGTAGGGGTTTTTCCCCTGCCATGGAAGTGCACTTGTATACCGAGGAGGAAGCCATTTGCATTACAGCCGTGAATGAGGATTCAAAATGGCGGCTCGGCTCGGTTTTCCCTTTCGGGCGCTCTCGTTTTCTGTTAGAATTTGGTAAAGAAAAAATAAATATATTATTTACCGGATTAAGGTCGGTCCATATCGTGAAATACCATGACCTCGGCCCTCATTTCAAGATCTCAGTCACGGTATTTTACGATACGGACCTCCCAGCAGGGAAATAACATGTATGTATTCTATTCCCTTCTAGTGGGTTTATTGATGGCATAAATATTATCATATCGCTTATCCTCCGTGTATTACACTACTCTCCCCAATGGAGAATGAGCATGCAATATTGTTATAATATTGCACGTTATCAAGACAACACGACGTCAAACGCAAAGATCCAATGACAAAACTTTTCTGCTGTGCATGCGCACAATCAATCAGTTCTTTGGCAGCCGGGAGAGAGAGAAGACGAGGCTAACCCAGTGCTAGGTTTAAGCACTAAATAAATAAACCGAAACTAAAAAGACGTGCTGAACACCCGAAAGGCTACCAAAACTTCATGAAATATTCTTCACGCATATTTACAAGAGAAAAACATACCAACGGACATCGAAAAACCGGAAAAGAGAGACAGAGATGCAAAACTTCCACGCTAGCGAGTGACTGACCGTTTGTACACAAACATGGCCGCGAGGTTAGCTTCATTAAAAAGTGAAAGATTTAAAGAGAAAAGACACGCTGAACTCGAAAGGTTACCAAAACTTCAGTGGATATTCTTCACGCATACTTATGGAGAAAAACATACCAACAGACATCGAAAAACTGAAAGAGAGCAATAGCGGAAATACTGTCAAAGTTCTACTTGGAGGTGAGGAAAAGTGAGAGACTTTTACAAGAGGAGTTCACTCGTGAGTGGTCGTGCAAGCATTAATAGTCATTTGAGAGATGCATACAATGGCTAAATAGACATCATTAAAGACACTAGATTTTCTGAAGCCAACCAATCTTTCAGGGCAGCATCAGTCCAGTTCAAAAAAATATAAATAAAAATAAGGCAGGAAAGGGTTATATATAGTGCACCATTCCCTCATTGATGAAAACAACATTAAGAAGCTGTACAGTTCTGGGGTTTTCAACCGAAATGATCCACTGAGACTTCAACACAAAGTATGGTTGGAATTAATGTTGTACATTTGCTGTAGGGGGAGAGAAAATCTACAGGAAATGAAAAAGACCACCTTATTGTGGGGAAAGATTCTGATGGCCGTGAATTTGTGACAGGCAGTAGATGAACTCACCAAGAAAACTTGAAGACAACCCTGCTTCCAGACGAGATGCAGGTAGAACTTACACAACCAATGAGGAGGACCGCCCTGTAAGATCACTCAAGAAATACCTCGAAGAACTGAACCCAGACTGCGAAGCTCTTTTCCAAAACACCTACATCGCATGCACCACAGTCAGGACTGTGGTCCAAAAATATGCCTTGTGGAATTAATACTCTTGGAAGCATGATGTCTACCTTGTCTAAAAGCCATACGAAAATCACCGTTTGCGTGCTACATGTATTTTCATCCTGGACACCAGAGACTTTTCGCCAAATCTCTGGCCACACCAACGAAGGAAGCATTAGGTCATACACGGGAACTGTGAGCGACAACAGGAAGCAGGACATCTCGGATGCTCCGTCACACGCACTTGGAAAAGCTGGCTCCGTCAACAAAAGAGCTCGGATGGAAAAAACAGCAACTGCCCTATCAACGGTCAGCATGGCACCAGATCTTGAGAACCTAGACCCTGACACCCATTTTGACACAGATCTAGGCCTACTAGAGGATATTCCAGGTGTGGACATGGATCTAGACTGTACATTGACAAATTCACAAGAAGCTATGTTTCACGAGGAAATGCAGCAGAGACGCATTCTTACCCAGATTGACAATAATTAGAGAGATGAAAGTGGAGCAAAGAAAAAAAAAATCCTTAACTTTTGAAAGTCAAACTAAGATTTTGGGGGGGGGGGGGGGGGGGGGAGACATCCCCTGAAAAAATTTTAACATGCAAACCCCTGCATTCTCGTGCATTTTATTCCTTATTTTCACTAAAACAAGCTACAACTTTTAAGCCTTTTTCTTTCATGTACATTAATAATTAACATGTCAAAAATATCAAATTTAATTCCCCTAGTTAATGAGTAATTTTCAGGAGCGCATTTAGAAAACGCGGTGATTTTCCTGCTACACAGTTCATTACTTTGAAAAAAAAAAAATCAGACAGTTGAAGGTAAACTCAGCAAAATCCCAAAACAGTACTGTTAAAAAGTAAAGGTCTGTATTGGCCCTTTTCCACTACCCTTTTTCAGCTCACTTCAGCCTGACACGGCTCGCGTTTCGACTACCTCAGAGCAGCACGACTCAGCTCACTTCAGCCCTACTCAGCACCCAAAACTCGCACGGTTTTGGAGTGGGGCTGAAGCGAGCCAAACCGAGCCGAGTGAGGCTAGGGGCGTGAGGAGACACTCCCCTGTGCACTGATTGGTGAGGAGGAGTGTCCTCACACGCCCACACACGCCCCGCGAGCACGCTGGGATCTGTAAACACCGTAAACCCGGAAGAATTATGAAAATTTCTGAAGCCTTATGCGCCTCGCCTCATCTATACGCTCTTGCCAGTATCTGTTGGCGTTGTCGGTGACAACAAGCCACAGCACCAAGACCAGCAACACTAACGACTCCATGTCCTCCATGTTTATTGTTTACTATCCGGGTCGTGAGACTACCACTTAAAAGGTCACTGATGTCACTGTTTGCGCCGCCTAACGACATCACGTGACATCCACCCACTTTCGCTAACTCCACCCAATGTGTCCACCCACTTCCAGCCAGCACGGTTCAGCACGGTTTTAGTCGAAATTCAACTCCAACAGCCCCACTCAGCTCGACTCAACCCAACTCAGCACCGCACGGCACGGCTCAGCCGCGTTGGTAGTGGAAAAGCGGCATTAGAGTTTCTAAAGCTTTCAGGTTTCAATGTTGGGGACGTTGAGCCTCGTTTATCAATCTTTTAGTCGAGTTGTGCGTTTGCAGAAGCTGAAGTGAATTAAACATTTCCAATTCATATTTATGTGAGTTGAAGCCAATTGTTTACATTAGTTCGTATTGTCTGTAAATTTAAACACCAATGAATACCAAATTTCTCATGTAAATCAGGGGCGTAGCTAGGATTTTTCAGGTGTGTGTGCGCGCGCGTGTCTCTGTCACACACTGACTGGCAGCCTGAGTGCATTATGTAACAAAAAAAATCATTACCATTGCTAGTTTTAGGCAGCTTAGAAACCGGCTCTTCCATTATTGCTGTTTCTTCCACGTTTTCTTGATGTTGTGTTCTAGACACGGCACTAAAATTTAGCTTCGAAGCCACAAAATGCAACTCTGATGGAAAAAATATATATATAATAAATTGCTTACCTCTCTTCACGTCGAAAGGAGGAGGAAAGTTTTGTTTGTTTTGACATGGCGAATTATTAACACAAGAGGAAATGCTTGTAATTCGCAACTAAAAAGACTGCAGCTACACTGGCAGCTTGAACACGCTTTCTAGTGCGATTGTGTTGCGCTTGCGCAGAACGGTGTCAGTCCTGCACGCCTTAGCTCGTGCACCTGAAGGCGCGCCTAACAAGCTCCGGCACACACGCCGTTAACAAAGAACACCCGTCTTTAATCAATGAACTATGTTTGGGCTATTTAAGGACCGCGCCCATGCAAGGATGATGCAAAGTATTACGCCGCGTCTAGGAACGTGAAAAATCCGAAAAAAAAAGTTTCTCCATTCAGAAACCCGGAGATTTTCAAGAGTTTTGTCAAATATCCAGATTTCCGGGTAAATCCGGAAGACTTTCATCTATAAATAATGGGCTTGCTCATGGCGCTGTGAACCACGCGTCTGGCACATCGACAACTCATAGTCGTACCATGCAGTTTCAGCAAAGCCCTTTTATTTTGAATAACTGCAATCTATCAATTAACTCCTACCAAAAGTAACTTTGAACTTGAACGGTCAGCCTGGATATAGCTTGTCGATAAGTTGGGTTGTTCAGGCTTTTTGGACTTGTGCCATTTTTATTGCTAGAACTTTGTACATTCAATCAGAATCAGCATTCAATATTGGCAAGTTAAACCCCTGTTCGTAACTTTTTGTAAAATCTATAATTGTTCCACCGAATGTGTATGTATTATTATTATAATAATAATAATAATAATAATAATAATAATGGCTGGGTTTTTTTCATGGTATATCAGATATATTTCATTCAGCTACTCGTCTTCGACTCGTTCACCATCATGCTAGCTGAATGGACTATATCAAATATATACCACTCAACGCCAGCCAATATTATTTAAAAGGTCACTCAAATCCGAGATGCATTTCATACAAAAAATTCAAAATTTTCAACAAGAGATTATAAACTTCATATCTTCAAGCCAAATGTGTGATTTTCTTTTTATTATATCGACACATTCACACACACACGGAGTACCCAACTCACTGATTTCATCACAAGTGACATAGAAATGTGCGTCACGGTTTTGGTTCTCCATGTCCCGAATGTAGCTCGTATGAAAAATACAAGTGGCGTATTTCCCAGTAGAAAACTCATATCCATATAATAACTAATTATACATATAGGAGACCTTTTTTGACTGAATAAAAAGACGCATTCTACTCCCTTCTAGCGGGTTTCATTCATTTGGTTTGATAGCATGCAATACTGTTAGCATATTGCTTATCCTACGTGTATTGTGTCACTCTAGCCAATGGAGAATGAGCGTTGAATATGGTTTAATATATTGCATGGTTGTCAAGACAACATGACGTCACACGTCGGAGACGTAAAACTTCTGCGCTAGCGAGCGACTGTGACAACTTGCGAAAAGATATGGCCGCCAGGTTGGCTTCATTAAATGTGGAAGATTTTGAGAGAATGTGGAAAAAGAGAAAGATGCGTTGAACACCCGAAAGGAATGTATGAATAATAATAATAATAATAATAATAATAGCTTTCTTTCATGGTATAGCCAATATATTGAGAGAGAGAGAGAGAGAGAGAGAGAGAGAGAGAGAGAGACACACACACACACACACACACACACACACAAGACAGACAGACAGGAGGTACAGACAGACAACCCCGATTCCAAAAAAGTTGGGACAAAGTACAAATTGTAAATAAAAACGGAATGCAATGATGTGGAAGTTTCAAAATTCCATATTTTATTCAGAATAGAACATAGATGACATATCAAATGTTTAAACTGAGAAAATGTATCATTTAAAGAGAAAAATTAGGTGATTTTAAATTTCATGACAACAACACATCTCAAAGTTGGGACAAGGCCATGTTTCCCACTGTGAGACATCCCCTTTTCTCTTTACAACAGTCTGTAAACGTCTGGGGACTGAGGAGACAAGTTGCTCAAGTTTAGGGATAGGAATGTTAACCCATTCTTGTCTAATGTAGGATTCTAGTTGCTCAACTGTCTTAGGTCCTTTTTCTCGTATCTTCCGTTTTATGATGCGCCAAATGTTTTCTATGGGTGAAAGATCTGGACTGCAGGCTGGCCAGTTCAGTACCCGGACCCTTCTTCTACGCAGCCATGATGCTGTAATTGATGCAGTATGTGGTTTGGCATTGTCATGTTGGAAAATGCAAGGTCTTCCCTGAAAGAGACGTCGTCTGGATGGGAGCATATGTTGCTCTAGAACCTGGATATACCTTTCAGCATTGATGGTGTCTTTCCAGATGTGTAAGCTGCCCATGCCACACGCACTAATGCAACCCCATACCATCAGAGACGCAGGCTTCTGAACTGAGCGCTGATGACAACTCGGGTCGTCCTTCTCCTCTTTAGTCCGAATGACACGGCGTCCCTGATTTCCATAAAGAACTTCAAATTTTGATTCGTCTGACCACAGAACAGTTTTCCACTTTGCCACAGTCCATTTTAAATGAGCCTTGGCCCAGAGAAGACGTCTGCGCTTCTGGATCATGTTTAGATACGGCTTCTTCTTTGAACTATAGAGTTTTAGCTGGCAACGGCGGATGGCACGGTGAATTGTGTTCACAGATAATGTTCTCTGGAAATATTCCTGAGCCCATTTTGTGATTTCCAATACAGAAGCATGCCTGTATGTGATGCAGTGCCGTCTAAGGGCCCGAAGATCACGGGCACCCAGTATGGTTTTCCGGCCTTGACCCTTACGCACAGAGATTCTTCCAGATTCTCTGAATCTTTTGATGATATTATGCACTGTAGATGATGATATGTTCAAACTCTTTGCAATTTTACACTGTCGAACTCCTTTCTGATATTGCTCCACTATTTGTCGGCGCAGAATTAGGGGGATTGGTGATCCTCTTCCCATCTTTACTTCTGAGAGCCGCTGCCACTCCAAGATGCTCTTTTTATCCCCAGTCATGTTAATGACCTATTGCCAATTGACCTAATGAGTTGCAATTTGGTCCTCCAGCTGTTCCTTTTTTGTACCTTTAACTTTTCCAGCCTCTTATTGCCCCTGTCCCAACTTTTTTGAGATGTGTTGCTGTCATGAAATTTCAAATGAGCCAATATTTGGCATGAAATTTCAAAATTTCTCACTTTTGACATTTGATATGTTGTCTATGTTCTATTGTGAATATAATATCAGTTTTTGAGATTTGTAAATTATTGCATTCCGTTTTTATTTACAATTTGTACTTTGTCCCAACTTTTTTAGAATCGGGGTTGTAGATAGAGAGGAGACAGACAGACAAAGCCATAACAGTCCTTCTGAAACCCCTGGCATCGCCTGTATGGATCCCTGGAGGTGGATGGACTGACTCACTGAGGTCAGAAATGAACGGTCAGGTTTCCAACAGATGTTTCGATTTGTTTTTCTGAAGTGAGTGGATCATTTTTCTGGAAGTTAGCTGTGAAATTCAGCTCGCTGCCATGTCCCTCGGCTGGATGTGTGTTTACCAGCCTGGTGTTATCTGAGCAGTCAGATGAAAATCACCCAGAGACCGCAGAGTGTACTGGACAAAGACGCGTCTAATCCAGACAGGCTTCTTGACTTTTATTGCTAGTTTATTGCATTTCTGCTTGTAGTGCCATGCGACCCAAATTAAAAGCTGACAGCAAACACCTCCGTAAAACCGAGCGAAGTACACACAAGTCAGTAATTAAGCAGGACAGTTACTTGTCTGAAAGGAAATGTGGAAAAACGCCAGTAAAAGGTCAAAGTGGTCAAGCTTTCCTTGGGAGAAGAGCACCAAGGAATTCATTTATTACTGCCGTCTAATGTACAGCCAGGGAACCTACAGTAGTGGTCAATGATGGGTTTCCAAAAAGCCTCTGCGGCAGCGGGGGCGTGGCCTAGCATCAGTTTGTGAATGGAGGGCGGGGCCAGGGAAGGTGAGTGGCAAAGTCAATGCACCTGTGGTTTATTAACGTTGTGTGTCTGTTGTTACAGTGACGGAGGATAGAAAAGGAGGGAGAGAGCAGAGAGAGAGAGAGAGAGAGAGAGAGAGAGAGAAGCTCTCTCGACCAGAATGTGCATGTATGAGAGAAAGCTAAAAAGCAAGGAAAATAAGCCAAATAAAGTGTGTGTGAGAACACCAACTCCCGCCTGCCGCGCTTCTGTACTCCACCCACATGAGGGACTTGTTACAGCCTCTTAACGCTAAGAGCATCTTAACTAGGAGGAGAGAGAGAGAGAGAGAGAGAGAGAGAGAGAGAGAGAGAGAGCGTTCATTGTGCTGCTCGCTCGACCATTTAACGATGATCTTTGTGCTACGATGCTTTTGGGAAACTCAGTACAGAAGTTTACATACACGGACAGGAATATCAGGGCAACATTGGGTTTTTGATGGTTTGGTCAAACTTTTTTTTTCCCCCCGGAGCAGAATGATTGTACAACAGTTGTAGTGAGCAAAGCTGCACCAGAATGGAAATAGTAGTTCACTATATCACAAGTCTATTCTATTTTTTTTTTAATTGAGCCAGCTTCATGCTAAGTCAGTGCTCTCTCAGTGATCACAATAACAGTCAGTCAAACAGATACACAGGTAAAGCGTTTCAGTTTAATAAAACAATAACCCGTCATCATTTCTCTTATTGCTCGAAAACCAATTTGGCAATAAAAACATGTACTCTACATAACAAAACGCAGGTGCTAATGATGCACAAATGCTCATGTGTAAACCTGCGTTTGGACAGTCTGCTGTGTTTACATCGCCCCACGTGATGTCCTCGTCATACAAAAGGGCTTCTGCTGCTCCCTGCACAGTCAACATGCACAAGCACATGCAGACAAAACAAGATCAACTGTGAGCTCCTGCTCACTCATGCACCCCCCGCTCTCACTGATATCAGAATGCAAGCAATCAAAGGAACAGGACACTTATTCTGAATGTTGACGTCAACAAATAATTAACTCTGAAACAAGTAAAGAGCAGTGTCTCTCCCCAGGGATTTCAAATCGCATCCTGGTAAACTGTCATTTTGAAATCGCGTTTTGCTTCTTGAAATAGCGTTAAAATCCACCGTGTGTTTCGTAAATACATTCATTCAATCGGTAAACAGGAAGTCGATGTGCGACAGACCTGAAAACGGTATACACAGTATAGAACCCCAAGCTGAAGCTCGGTACTAAATATCAAGCAGCTGTGATTTGTAGTTGCTGAGAAAAGCATTACGAAAATTTTGTAAATCCACACTACATGTTCAGTAAATACATTCAATCAGTAAACAGGAAGTCGATGTGCAACAGACCTGAAAACAGTATACAGAGTATAGAACCCCAAGCTGAAGCTCGGTACCAAATATCAAGCAGCTGTGATTTGTAGTTGCTGAGAAAAGCGTTACGAAAATTTTGTAAATCCACACTACATGTTCAGTAAATACATTCAATCAGTAAACAGGAAGTCGATGTGCGACAGACCTGAAAACGGTATACAGAGTATAGAACCCCAAGCTGAAGCTCGGTACCAAATATCAAGCAGCTGTGATTTGTAGTTGCTGAGAAAAGTGTTACGAAAATTTTGTAAATCCACACTACATATTTAGTAAATACATTCAGTCGGTCAACAGGAAGTTGATGTGCGACAGACCTGAAAACGGTCTACACAGTATAGAACCCCAAGCTGAAGCTCGGTACCAAATATCAAGCAGCTGTGATTTGTTGTTGCTGAGAAAAGCATTACAAAAATTTTGTAAATCCACACTACATGTTTAGTAAATACATTCAGTTGGTAAACAGGAAGTCGATGTGCGACAGACCTGAAAATGGTATAGAACCCCAAGCTGAAGTTTGGTACCAAGTGGTGATGATTTGTGATTACTGAGAAAAAGGGTGTTTCAGATGGACGGAAATACAGACGGATGGAGGTAAACCACTATACCCCCCTCCTTCGGAACGGGGCTACAATTACATTGGAAGAAAAAAAAAATAAAAATAGTACAACCTTTAGTTTTATTTAGAATAGGGATGGCGAAAACTAAAAAAAAAAAAAATCTTGACCGACCACCGAGCCTCATTAGCCGGTTAAAGGTGGAGTACGAGATTTTTTTCAGAAGTATTTTTTTTACCATATTGCTTGAAAAGCTCCTCACACCCATGTTGCAAGCAGTACAATAGAAGGTTTGACCCAAAAACGAAATATTTTAATCCAGTCTACAGTGTAAAAGGAAAAACGCCATCCAATCATATCGAGGTACCACCTCAAAATGACTGGATACTGACACGTCAATCAGACTGAAGCCCGCGACCCCAAACCCCAACCCTCACCGCCCCTATCCTTGCGCGTACAGTATGCGAAGGGACCACTCCAGCCATTTCAAAGCAACGGATACACAATGTAGGTTTTGCCAAGTTAGCATGATTTGCAAAGTTAGCGGACACGGATTGTTATACTAAGGCGTATAGTCGTATTACGTCCTTGATGGTAGTTTTTCCATGGTATTTATTTCATGCATACAAACGATTTGTTAGCTTAGCTGTATGTGGCACAAACGATAACTCTTATTTATTGTTTTCTTAGTTATGAAGGCATGGCACAAGCCAGTTCGACACCAATGAAGCATGGGTTTTTGAAACCACCTCCTCCTCCCGTATCCACTATTCGTTCGGATTCACTCTCAGGCTCTGACCTGTAAGTACCATTATGTTCACATAAACATGGTTTTGGCAACATGCTTTGGAGATGCGGGGGGCGGGAGCATGGCGAGCGCGTTTCTTTTCAAAATATGGCTTGTGGGAACCGTTATTCCAAAATCTCGTACTCCACCTTTAACCTACGAGTTTAAAATTCTAGAATTAGAATTATTAGAATCTATTCTAAATCTAACCGCGAGCATCCGCACATTCAGTCCCAGTCACTGCCCTCCACTCACATTACCTTTTCTACAGCGCGAAACATTTAGTCAAACGCGGCACTGATGTCGAGGGGTTTGTATTGGAGCGGAGGACAAATGGCTCCAGCTTAGAGACAGTTTCAGTTGGCCATGATGGCGTTGAAAATAAAGTAAAGTGCTAGAAGAAGTACAGAACATTCAGTGATGGGAAGAACGGCGTTAAAATAAAGGCTGTTATAACGCCGGGTAATCTAATTAATTAGCTACAATCGTTATAACGCCGTTACCAATATCAACACGCCATTACTGCATGGTATTGAAGTTGCTCTGAAGCATACTGCTACGGACTAGGCACTTTTCTTCGAAGTGAGCCACAGAGACCTCTTACTGCAATTGTTTTCCAGCTACTGATATTACAGTTCCATGGCTGCTAATTGTGCGCAGCCATTGGGAATGGGATAGCTGGAGCTGAGCTGATTAGCCGCTAAGCTAATATAGCAACTGTCTGATGCTAAGTAACATCAGTGAGTAACCAGGTTTTAGTTCAGATCTTGTGTATTATTATTACGTTGACATTAATATTCGCCAGATTAATCAACCATCGACTTCATTCATGTGCCGTGTTCTTGTTTCTTTGATGGTCAAGAATTTCCTTGATGTTACGTACCTGGTTAACATCGTAGTAAAATGTAATCCAATACTGAGACTTTTCTTTCGCCGAGTGGCAGCTGTCTTCAACTGGGGCGGGAGGGCGGGACATGACTGAATGGGTGTTTCTGATTTGTCAGCTGTCGTCCTTACACCGCATGGCACGCCCCAAGCGTTTACAACACAGAATTCCAGGTTCTCCGCTCCAAAATCGGCAGCTTCATAACGATTGATTTTTTTTTTTTTAACCAACAACCAAAAAAAAAAATTAACCAGTTGACGTTGAGTCGGTCAACATCCCTAATTTAGACCACAGTTGAAAGATCTTGAGCTTCAAAAATGTGCAGGAAAACGTAGCTGAAGGCACTGTACTCCGTGATCAATAAAAGAGCTTTATGTGTACGTTCACACTGCAGGCTGAAGTGACTCAAATCCGATCTTTTCGCCCATATGTGACCTGTATCCGATCTTTTATTGACAATATGAACGACACAGATCCGATTTTTTCAAATCCGACCCAGGCCGTTTGGATATGTGGTCCTAATTCCGATTCCTATCCGATCTTTTCATATGCGACTTCAGTCTGAACCGCCAGGTCGCATTCATCCGACTTACACGTCATCAACAAGCCACGAACATCACTATTCTGCGCTGAAGTAGGCGGCGGGTCTCTCAAAAAAAGTTACAACAACATGGCTTTGATGTTCCTTTGAACGGAGGTTGCAGTCGCTACCCCGCAGAACGCCTGAGCCAAAACCCTTGCCCTCTTCCTTCTCAACCTCCTCCTTAACATCAGGCTATTGTGCATGTTCTGGCTCCGTCGCAACAACAACTGCATCATCGCCAGGTACTCCATGCTGGCTACTGTCATACACAGGAAACTTTAGGTTACTTCCGTAAACACTGGCCATGCTCACTGCGTGTGACGTCGTCGTATCCTGCAGTGCGCATGCGGAACACTTTTAGGTCGCTTTTTGTTCATACTGAGGATCACATACAAGTCGCATATATTTGTTTATGTGAACGACCTCACAAAAAAATCGGATTTCACAAAAAAATCGGAATTGAGCATTAAGCCTTGCAGTGTGAACGTAGTCTATGACTGAAAGCTGTGCGATTCGGAAAAAAAAAAAGTTTCCACCACACTACTGAAAAATGGAGCTAAACTAGCAACACTGCTACTTACAGCAAAGCGACTGACCAACACTGCTCGCTAGCTCGACTTGCTGAGGAAACCAGGACTGCTGTATGAATTCACTGGGAACTGTGGCACACAAACCCTCACTTCACCCAAACAAGCTGCTCTGTCTCACCCTCTCACACAAAACTGTATTGCACGCATGCTGCTGCTGTAAATTATTTCCATAACACGTGAGACATACAAATCACCCTGTCCAGTCCTGCAATGGAAAACATTTTGTATTCGTCACTGTAAAACTAAATAAAACAAAAACTGCTCTGAACAGACGCTTAAATCTTGCAAGAACGTCCGACAAGTTCACCAAATCCTACAAATAAATCCGTTTCGTATAAATACGGAGGTGATTGTAGGAAATCGTGTGCGCTGATGGTCCGAATCACTCGATCAATTTCTCGATAAATCGCCTTGAGCGCCACGGCAAAATGGAGGCTGATCGCCGTCGTAAGTGAGGAAAGAATTACATTATGAAAGAAAATATTGCTCCTAAAAGCACTAACGATGCTACTAAGTTCGGTCTAAAATTATTCAAAAGGAAGGTGGAACTGAGATTCATTTTATCCGTTTCAAAACAAAATATTTTATGTGACTCAGCGTAGATAAGTGCTTTTATTAAATTTGCATGCCCAGAGAGGTCCGCAAGCGCTGGCGACTTTCTCTGCCTACAAAGACGGTCTGCGCTGGCTACTTGATCCCAGAAAAAAATAAAAATTTGCTTTTCAAATGTTCAAGCGATCGATATAGTCTCCGCTGCCCATAATTTGCTGCAAATCCAATTCCATGAAATTGTTTGACTCGGGTCTAACGTGACCAGAAGCGACGGCATATTTGATAGATTCTTGCGCTCGGATTGGCTGAGCCGGACCACGTGACCATGCCGTAGCGTATGTAGTTATGTTACAGAGCCAGGCAGCGTACTACAGAGAGGAACTGAGAAAGCCAAGCACATACACACATCTGGAGGGAAAGTTCAGACATATTTTACAAGTATTTTACAGGGAAATGGTTAGTAATTTATTAGCTGCGAATGCGCCAGAAGGCATGCAAATTTCAAAGCTTTCTCAGGAAGGGCATACCCCCAGACCCCCCCCTCGCATTAGCACGCTGCACCAGCTTCGACTACTTTGTTTTTGTTAAGCTGGTTACTTCAGATTTTCTGGAGAACCCTGCATGCCACTTTTGAAGTTTTAAACAAATGATTATTTATACTAAAACAATTATCTGCCTCAGGCTCAATGAATATCGGTGAATAATAACCTCGACTTCATATCGTTTATTATTTCAACGATATTCACCTCGCCTTCAGAAAATAATTGTTTATTCAATCAAAATTTTAGCCGCGTTTAAAGTCTCCGACCCGGCGAAAACGATGGATTGAAACAATGAGCTCTTCATTCGTGCCTGAGGTGCCATTTTAATCAGAAATGGAGCTCCAAAGTCGGTTAAACTGCCTGCCGCGCATTGCGTTTTGATGCATCGTTACAACCCTACCATTTAGGTCAGACCTGAGCATTTGAATGAATGAATTTTTTTGAATGAATTTATTTATTTCGAACATGTATAAAAATGTATGTAACTATTTGTACATACAAAAGAAAGAAAATGAAAAAAGTGACAAAAAAAGAATAAATAAAATAAAGAGCTAAGACATTACAATACACCACACATTGCTCGAAAAAGGAGTGGGAAGAAGTTTTACGGCCCGCGGGCCGCATCCGGCCCTTTGGTTCATTCTGACCGGCCCGCGTAAGGTTAATTAGAAATTACAAAATAAACGCATTTTCTAATTTTACCTCATGCATGGACTGAATGTGCATTGCTTTTATTTTGAAGTTGTGTTCAACAAAAACGCAATGCGCACGACATGAAATTCCACGAAACCTAATCCCGTGATAACCGATAACTACTTCCTTAATTTGTCCAGACCAACCACAAACTTGTACGTCATCCTTCAAACGGTCCAGCCAATCACATAGCGTGACGTCACCAGCAGGCGCCGGAGCCCGAGCAGATCTGTAGATCTGATACCTACACCGAATCGACGTTTTCAGTGATGAAGTTTAACAAATCCAGGTATAGATCGTCTCTCACCGATAATCATCTGTCAGCTGTGCTTCGCATCTCCACCTCAGACATTCAACCTGACTCTGATGCGCTCGTTAAAGACCAACGGAGACTAGATTTCTCTCACTGGACAAATAAAAAACTAAAAAACACCAAATGAGGTGATTAGACTACAAATGTGGGCATCATTATTATATGATGTATCTTGCTTGATATTTGGAATAGAAAGACAATATTGTCATGTCTTTATTGTGTTTTGGGGTGAATGTGACTGGAAAAAAAAAAAAAAGGTACAAACGTTCACGTTTTGTTAACCATTGTTTTGGGAAATTTGATTGAATAAATGACATTTTTTGTAAGGCAACCTCGTTTTTTCCCCATACTCTCACCAGTTTGTAAAAACAATGTTATTTACTGCTTTATATAAAGAAATACAATTAATATTATGCAGAAATTAGTTCAGCCTTTTGGTCCGGCCCTCCACTAAATTTTCTGTTTCTCATGTGGCCCCATGGAAAAAATAATTGCCCACCCCTGATTTAGGTCATAATGACGCCTGTACTCCAGAGCTACCGAGTATTTCTACTCTGCGGAGACGAGGAAAATCAAAACACATCAGAAATGACAAATTTAGAGAGGAGTAGAATTTGGAAGAGATGGCAGCTGAGATTCAAAAACAATTCTCACGAGCCGTGCTACCTGCTGCCAGCTTTCATAGACAGGAAGTGCGCCAAAGCACAATCCAAATGAAAAGGCACTCGTTAAAACATATCTATCAAATCCACAAATGGGCTCTGATGTAGATGTGAATGCATGAGCAGCCTGAACATGTGTCCGCTTTCCAAAAAGACAGAAATTGCTGCTTAACAACTAAAGTTTTGTAATCCTTTTAGTACCGGTTGACTTCATGGGAGGTCAGAATAATGCTGAAGCGGCTTTTTTTTTTTCCCCAGCTCCTCGTGTCCGAGTCGCTGCTCCTTAGAAACGATGCGCTCGAGCGGCCATAATACGTCATCTGCAAAGGCGCCAGGAATCAGTGGAGCCTGTGGTAATCTGCAGAAACCTTTAGGTAAGAGAAGAAACCCGAGAGAACACAACAGATTAAGACGCATGCAGCCCCTGTGCACCTTTGTTTAACGTCTTGGACACTGAGGACATTCAGAGAGCGGACAGGATTGCCAGTACTTCCTTTACTTCTCGATCATTTCCATTACGTGACACGGTAGCACTGTAGCACGACTCATATAAACAGCCTCTCGGTCTGTGTGAAGGAACACTGCCGAACAACTCACAACTGTCTTATCATCATCAGAAGCCAAGTAGAACCAAAAAACACTTGGCAAACTATCTTAATACCGCACACTGCAATGGGTCAGCGTTGGGCTGCGAATTCAGAGGAAACAGGACAAGATCGTGAGCAAGACACAGGAACAGGCAGAGCGTCATACTGGATGAGTCAGTGAACGTCCCGCTATGTGTTGGCAGCTGAAGTGGCATTGCAAGATGGCACTTGCCACGGACACCACCACCCCCGGGGTTCCTAATATACAACCAGACAGCAGCTACGTCTGATAAACCTTCTTAAAATGACTAATACCGACTTTAGTGGGATTAGCGATGTAGCTGAAGTCAAATCCCAACATGGTTATTATGACGCGATAAAAAGAAAGAAAGATGCTTTAAAGGACTTACACGTGAAACCAGTTGGAGCACAGAAAGGACTGGAGAAAGGACTTGGTGGTTTCTGTACATGAGTAAAGCTTTCATACGGAGATACAAGAGTTGAGCCCTCAGCACCAGCTTCGGGGTGTGTGTGAATGCACGAGACAGTTCTGTACTTGTGGTGAAATGTGTATGTGAGAATTACTATGTCTTTGCCCAGTCATAACATGATCCAGTAAAACAGATTTTTTTTCATCATTATACATATCCAAAGAGAGAGATTTTTCCGCTCAGGGATGGCAGGCAGTTACTGTTTTTCCCCTCCAGTGAGAATACCAGGTTTGGGCAAATCTACCTGTTTATCACAGAGCTCCATACTCAAGAGAATATGGTAACGCATGCACCGGATTTTTGATGGTTTCTGCATCTGTACAAATGAGGTACGTGTACCGCCACAGGGAACCCAATCAGAAGCGCGAGGCAACATCTCAAACGCTTGACCACCGGACAACAAAATTTCTCTCTATTTACACAAGATAGATGGGTTTTTAATCCAGGACTTATTTTTAATCAATCAATACATCCATACATATTTTATGGAAAAATACTGACTTTTTTCCAATAGTCGGCAACACCTCTTTATTACTAGCCTGGGCCCGCCCATCCTAAGCGTGACGCAACACGAGGGCCTGTTGCGAGCTTAGGCTACGTTTACATTAGACCATATCTGTCTCGTTTTCTTCGCGGATGCACTGTCCGTTTACATTAAACCACCTGGAAAAGCCGGGAAACGGGAATCCGCCAGCGTCCACGTATTCAATCTAGATCGTATCTGGTCTGGTGCTGTGTAAACATTGAGAATACGCGGATACGCTGTGCTGAGCTCTAGCTGGCATCGTCATTGGACAACGTCACTGTGACATCCACCTTCCTGATTCGCTGGCGTTGGTCATGTGACGCGACTGCTGAAAAACGGCGCGGACTTCCGCCTTGTATCACCTTTCATTAAAGAGTATAAAAGTATGAAAATACTGCAAATACTGATGCAAATACTGCCCATTGTGTAGTTATGATGGTCTTTAGGCTTGCCATCCTTCCACTTGCAAGTAGTAAGTGATCTGCGCTGGGATCTCTCACACAGCGGCTCAGTCCCGAATCGTGGCTTGTTCACTTCACTCGCGCGCTGTGTGAGCTGCGCAGGGCCGGAGTGCGCACCCTCCAGAGGGCACTCGCTGTTCAGGGCGGAGTGATTTGGAGCGCAGGATGCCTGCGGAGCCGAGCGTATCCGTGTATTGATGTTGCTGTGTGCACGGCTAACGGTTTTAGTGTCAACGCGAATCGTTTTAAGAACGTTAATCTGATGATCCGCTGATTCGACGTAATGTAAACGTAGCCTTAGTCTGGCCAGGCAAGCTATCTCCAGGCTCTTCCAAGCTCCCGAAAAATCGGGAACCAATCAACTCTGAGCATCTCCAACGGCCCTGGGTAGAGGCGTGTTCAAGGCGCAGACGTAGTAGAACTGCGATCGGAAGCCTTAGATTGTTTACAGAATCTATGCCGGAAGCGCTTCATTCACGTTTTCTGGGGGGGGAGCATGCCCCCGCACCCCCCTAGTTTCGCTTCGTGCCTTCGGCGCTCGCTTTCATTTAAAGTTGTAAATGTCACTTAATTCCACAGGGTGTCGATAATGGTGGACACCGGTGAAAGTGATCACTATTACTGACACCTCAAGTGACTTCTCAAACATGCATTTAGATACAAAATGGCGACTGCCAGATGAAAGAGTAAGAAACAAAGTAGGTTTCGACAAGGAGATCATGAAATATCGGTGAATTTGAGAAGTAAAAGCATGTCCATGATCTTTCCACCTGCTCACCTGTGATGATAATGTCCGGGTTTTCCTCAAATTGCTGGTCATGCAAAAAAAAAAAAAAAATTCCATGTCGTCAGGTAACGAGCTGTGTCATCAGACAAGATCGAAGGGCGAGGCGGGTCTTCCGGTTGATTAATTAACCAATGATGACTGTTGTAACTGAAACCCACCTTTGTAAAATTGTTTACTGGTAAATCTGAAAAGGTGTCGATAATTATGAACTGTCGATAATTGTAGCCACCGCTCTCATAATGCTGTAAAGTGAAAGCACTGGTTCACTGCTGTCCACCAGGCACCCAGCAGAGTCTCACCATAATAAATATGTCACGGTGTAGTTTCTGGCGCATGGCACGCGGTGTCAAAGAAAGGAATAAATATCTATTTGTAACTGTGATACGCATCTCATTATTGACATCACTGTCAACACAATGCAGCAATTTACTGAGGTGAAACACACTACACCAGCGTTTCTCAACGGGCCACAAATTACCCCCCCCAAGTTAAAGCTAAATTTTAGTAGGGTACAACTGTTAATGAATGGCTGGCTGGCTGGCTGGCTGGCTGGACATGAAGTGGTGGTCAGCTAAGCTCACTGTTTACAAAGCGTTCCAATCGCTGGGGCACTTTGCTCGTTGTTAAAATGCCCTACGCTTGCACCGTTCTGGGCTGTTTGAATCAAACAAACCGTGAAACTGAAAAGTTTCCTCAGAGTTCCACATGAAGCGATAAAGGGCAAAGGATCTTACCAAAAGACGACGAGAAAGGTGGCTCTTGAACCTCAGAGGCAGCCGAGTCAAAGAACGCTCGAGTTTGCAGTGATCACTTAGTGAAAGGTTTGGAACTTCTCCGATTTATTTCATTTGGATTCACAAAATCACTTCTCGCCATTTTGCTATTTTGCGATGTTTTGAAGTTCAGGAGATGCTCAAGTCCTCAGATGTGGTTTTGTTTCCTGTTTGATCGTGGTCATCATATTGTAAACTGACGCGGATATAATACCTGTAATACCTATGTCTTTGTTGACCTTTATGAATGATTGAGCTGGAATTAAAGAGCAGGGAGAATTGGGACTCGAGCGGCTGTGGTTTGTTTATATCCGATACTAAAACCTGTAGCATCCGAGCAACAGTCACAAAAGACGCATACAAAGCCCAGAAATTCCTCCTTATCCGGGCAAAAACGATACAGGATTTATCTTGTGTCCTGATCCCCACATTTTTAACCCAGTCACATAGTTTAAAAAAAAAAAAAGTTGTGTCTCCATGCTCTCCCAGGTTTTCATCCGTTTGTCCGTGTAGAACGATGTCTGCAGCATCAGGTAGTTTGAGATGTCGGGGAACTCAACAGATGGATCATTTTCAAACTCATAGGAAAAATCCTTCTTTGTTAGCGTGTAAGGATCGAATCCCATTCAGTGGATTCTATATCCACTTCTTTTGAGTGTACTTCTTGGGCCATCCTTTAAAGATATTTTTTGGGCCTTTTTCACCTTTATTGGATAGGACAGTGTAGAGACAGGAAATGAGCAGGAGAGAGAGAGAGAGAGAGAGAGAGAGAGAGAGAGAGAGAGAGAGAGAGAGAGAGAGACGAGGAGGGATCGGGAAATGACCTCGGGCTGGAATCGAACCCAGGTCCTCGGACCCACGGCGCGGCGCCCCATCCACCCGAGCCACGATACCCCCTTCTTGGGCCATCCTTAAAAAAAAAAAAAAATCCGTTTCCTGTCCACCGGGTGAGCAAAAAAAAAAAAAAAAAAAAAAAATTCAGTTGGGAGGGAGGGATTTTTTTTTTTTAATGGATGGATAAGAAATCGCAATGCTGTTTGCTTTTTCTTTCAGTACTTTTTTTTATTACAAAAGCAGACACATTTAATAAAATGACAGTTTAATCAACTGAAACTTGTACAAAAACTGTAAGTTAGCATTTTAAATGCTGACTGCAACATTTGCAAAACTTTTACAAAGGTACTTAAAATGTCCGACACGTGGACTTTTTGTAGTTCTAAATCGAGCGTTAGGCCTAGTTCGGATGAAATTACACTATTAAAATGATCACTGAATGATTTGTTTTTCTGAATCTTTACTATTTCGTTGTTCGCTAGAATACCATTTTGCGATTTCACACTTAAGCAAATGTTTGAAAACTCCGGATCTGCTTCCTTCATGGTGGCTGCCGTTTTTTTGTGCCGCACGGCGCATGCGCAGAGCTGATTCAGTTCAGAGTGCGCACGCGCGCTCGGAGGAGGCAGTAGTGTGTTGGAGGGAACAGAAGCAGAGATAACGCTTATTTTGTCTCCGGTAAACCAGTCTTCTCTCGTTCAATTACGTGTTGGCATCAAAAGACACCGTTGGTTGTAAATGAACCCAAACTGAGTGGTTGGAGTGTATTTTCATACACAAATGGAGAAATGCTCGCTGAGTGTGTAATTGTGTAGCCCCACTGCAGACCGTTGTCGTTGTTAATTCATAGCATGCTCAGCTGCGTGAATGTGTCATGCACCGAAAATAAGAGAATTACAAGCCAGGAACGCCTCATGATGCAATACGCAAGAAAAGAAAGATTTACTGCCATTTTACTTTGTATTTGAGTAAAGTGAATAAATAAATGGTCTGTGGAAAATACATTTAATCCTGGGAACTGCGTGCACAGGAGTTTGTGTTTACTCTCTCCCCCCCCGGCTGGCTACTTATTTGTCATGGCTGGCTAGTATGAGCCTTAATGGAAAGCCCTGGGAATGCGGAAATGTCAAGTTCGATTTTAGATTTACGAACCCGAAAAAAATGTCGAAAAACTGGCGTTTAAAAAAAAAAAAACTTCAACCGCACAAACGGCACTCACCCAGCCGGTGGACCGGAAACAGAACATTTTTTAATAATGGCCTTGGTTTTAATAATTTGCTGGACACAAACATGGTAAGTTCTTGTGTTAATGGACCAGACTCCACTTTTGGATCATTAGTCCCTTCTGACTGAGAATGCCCTGCATGCAGGGTTTTATGTTGGCACATCCAGACAGTTTTAAATACAATATCTACAATTAAACACAGTATTTTTATTGAATTTATTTAATTCCTGGGCTCCCATCTGTAACAGGGAGTGATGTTGCATCCCGTGAATGCACTTAACAGATTATTAGACTCGAATAGAACAGGTCAGCCAAAATAACTGGGGATTTTTTTAATGGGCCCCGACTCGTTACATGTATGAATAGGCGGGCCTTAAAGTGGAAAAGGTTGAGAACTCCTGCACTACACAATTTTATAGAATATAATACTATATTATAGCAATGTCGATTTTGTGCCCTTGCAAATATTTAGCTCGTACATGTATCGGGAGCTCGGCTTTTTTTCGGCACTGCCTCAATATCTGTATTCGATTCAAGTGTTTATGTTCCATTTAGGGCAACCTGAAAACACTTTGCGAATCAACATCATGAGTCAGGTGAAATTAAGGCTTGTCGGAAACGTTCTGTGGAAATGTCGGGCAAACGCTTAATTTGAGGGATGGGTTTAATTTAAAAAGACATCAAGGATGTTAACTTGATCACACATCAGCTTATTAGCAGTTTATAAGCAAGCGGTTCTTTCAACTACAAACTCCAAGAGAGCCGACAGAAGAAATTTGAAGAAGTTGAGCTGATAACAGTTACTGAAATCCAGTTGGAGGAAGTGAGTGAGCATGAAGCCCATTTACTGTCGTTACTTGTATTGTATTATGCTCGTCATTAAAAAGGTTATAACAAAATACATCTTAAAATTAACCCATTCGAGGCCCAGGTACATTTGGTTGGTCTTCCCTCTCCGTCCCCCGACTCCACTTACCGTCCTTCGTTGCTTTTTCAGGCTCGGTTATTAGAGCGTGCAAGAGAACCTCAAGATCTTTTGAGAGACACTTATGGTCAAAGTGGGCGCACACAAATCACAATAATCAGATTAATCCTCAGTTAGATCTTCAGGCTCAGACAAGGAGCTCTGCCTCTGAACTGTGAGAGACTGAAAAACATCGTAAAGCTGGTAGTTGTTTGAAGCTTTAGTGGAGTCCGACAAAACGCTACGGTTATACTGCAGGCTGCAGATAACCGGATTAAAGCAGCAAACAGAAAAACATGGCCCTGACATGCCGACAACGAGAACGAGCAGCTGAAGAGCTAATTTGCACAAGAATTAAAATGGTGGTTACTCAAGAGCATTCCACCATGACTGGGGCACGGCTGAGGAGAGGAACGCGTCCTGCACACAGCGCTGCGGTCTCGGTCACCCTCACGCTGAAAAGGTATTCAAGTCATGCGCGCACACACACACACGACAAAACAAGTAGATGATGACACATGCATGCCTACGCTGGAATATTATTTCAAACTAACCTCAGAAAAAACTGGCCAAAACAAAGCAGAAAGTTTTGACTATGATACGACCTGCATTCCGACAGCTTTACTGTCATTATGCTGTGGGAATCAGAGCAAAACGCTAAAGCTGAAACGTTAACTGAGCCCCTGGTGACCGAGCACCATTAACGGTAATCTTTTGTCACAGCTCCAGTGTGTTGTGACCAGTCGTGAGGTTGCTGGCTGTGACTTAAACAGTGCTTCCCACAGGCCGCTTGGAGTGGCAGCCGGGAGAAAGGGCCAGAATTACCTGCCAGCACCAAAAAAAAAAAAGTCAGTCAATGTCGTCATTTCAGATTCATACATGTCAACCTATACGGAATGTCCGTATTTTATACGGATTTGATTCAATAAACGTAGTACATGAGCGTACAAATAAAGTTATACGGATTCTTTAAAAAAACCTCAATATTTATTTGGAGCTATAATCAATTCCCACGATGATAAAAGAGCGCATAACATTTACAAACGTACTGTACACCACAGCCAGCCAGTAAAGAGTCTTATGAAATCACGTGTTATCTTGTGGTAGCGAGACTTCGTTCCACTTTTGATCATGCGCACACCGCATTGCGAGAATCCCGCCAACCGGGAAGTAACATTTTGTTTGAAAAGCGTATTTCCACCTGAGCGACTTTCACTAGCGACTGAAAAGATTCTGAATGGGCACTCCGGCGAGATCAACACACACACTTGCTGTGACATGCAGCCTAGTGAGTATTGGTGCAGAGTGCTAAAAAAGCTGTCATGGAGTACAATTCAGAACATTAGAGTGACACTGTGTTTTTGTCAAACATTGGAGCTTTGTATTCATTCTGAAGGTTTATTGTTATTAATATTGAATAAAAAGTAACTTGGATATATCATCTCATTATCTCTAGCCGCTTTATCCTTCTGCAGGGTCGCAGGCAAGCTGGAGCCTATCCCAGCTGACTACGGGCGAAAGGCGGGGTACACCCTGGACAAGTCGCCAGGTCATCACAGGGCTGACACATACACTACGTTTACATGCACATAGAGAGAATCGAATTTCTGCTGTTGCTCGACTGAAATCGAAGTTCTAAATGCCATGTATACACCTTAATTCGGCTGAAATTGAACTGAACTTGATTTCTCGGAATCAAGCTACACGACCTAGTTTATGCGATTTCTGCCGAGCTACTTTGTGCATGTATACCCTATCGAGCTAGTTGTCGAGCTACTTCCGGAAGTGACGAGTGACGAGACCACAAGCGGGAAACACAACAGCCTCGGTCGGCATGACAACAGTAGTAGCGAGCAGCAGAAGAGGTCAGGAGGAACAAACGAAGAAGAGAAAATGGCGATGTAGAGCTCTCTGAAGTGTGGGTGGAGCACAGAGGACGGCAGGACAAAGCTTCTGGTACTAATAGGCTTTTTATTGTCAGACTTTTCAGTTTAACAGCCTACTTTTATTCTTGAGAGAAAAACACACACACACACACACACGAGCGCGCTGTGTTCTAGTCCCGGGATGAGCTCTCCCCTCTGCCTCCTTAAATAGGGCGCGGTTACTGGGAAGACACACAAACAGGTTAATTACCGTCAGGTGTACCGTCGTTCTGCCACTCACCTTCCCTGGCTCCGCCCTCCTGCCACAGACCGGCGCTTGACCACGCCCCCACTGCCACAGGCAAGCAGAAACGTGCACTTCTGGAGCAATGAGGAGACAGAGTTCATGCTCATTCAGCTTAAGGAGTTGAATATATTAAAATTCATGGACGGGAGAAAAACGCGCAATGGAGAACACGGAACTGATAACTTTGTTTACACTCTTGAATAGCTCTTCTTCATGACGATGACCGGAAGTGTACCAACACGATGGGGCGTGTAGCGCCACCTGTGGCTCGGGTGCACAATGCACCTCACACAATAGCCCGATTTCATTGTGTGCATGTAGGATTGGATTTCTCTGGCACCCTGCTGGGACCTTCAGCTCGACTACCGACAGCAGCTAGATTTGGATGTGCATGTAAACGTAGTCACAGACACAGACAACCATTCACACTCACATTCACACCTACGGTCAATTTAGAGTCACCAGTTAACCTAACCTGCATGTCTTTGGACTGTGGGGGAAACCGGAGCACCCGGAGGAAACCCACGCAGACACGGGGAGAACATGCAAACTCCACACAGAAAGGCCCTCGCCGGCCACGGGGCTCGAACCCGGACCTTCTTGCTGTGAGGTGACAGCGCTAACCACTACACCACCATGCTGCCTAACTTGGATATATCATTGTTAATTATCATTCAAATTTTAGGTAAATTATTTTAATTTACATCTTATATGGATTTTATAAGGGAAATACGGATTTTGGAGGTTGGTTATACAGGTTTGATTGACCAAAGGTTGACATGTATGCAGATTGAACCTGCTCTGTGAATTGTACACAGTATCCATCAGAGAGAACCACAGGTTTCAGAAAGACACACACTTCTTTTTATTTCATTTCTTGGTCTTACAAAAAAAAAAAAAAAAACAGCAAGACAATTTCATTTTAAATTTTTGTATCTATGAATTCTGATAAACGGCCTGTGGATTTGTCCGGACACGAAAATGACAGTCAATATCCTTTTTATAAAATCAGTGAGACGGGCTTTAAAAAAAAAAAAAAAAAAGGCACCATTACAAAAGCTGAATGTTCTGACTGGACTCAGGCGATCCATGTTGTCATAGTAACCCTGACAATAACACTGAACATGCACAGTGATTAAGATTGCCTACAGCGTGAAAGCTCCTCGTGCATGTGGTCGGCGATTTCGCCAGTCATTCCAGCACAACACCGTTGTTCCTTTTAGTGGTGCAGGTCATCATGGTTCATTACTGTTTAAGCTCTCGCTCACAGAACATTATACTTCTTCATGCCCATTTACTTCATATATTTCGATCCACATTCACTGGATACGAGCAATCGCGCGCTCTGGTTGGCTACTCCAGTACTAGGCTATCAGTTCATATACTGGGAGTAGAGAAAAATAAAATGGCGGCGAGTGTTACTGAACCAACTGAGGACGAAATAAAAACTACTCAAAAACAAAACCCAAAAAAATAAAGCAACAAACTATGGAATAAAAAGTATTTGATGGTAAGAATTCATCTTATTTTTCAAGACTTGTAGCATTTTTCACAAATTGCTGCTGTCGTTTTGCCGGTTTGTTTACGCTCTAAGCGGCAGCGTTGGAGTCGAGTCACTAAACCTCGAGTCCGAGTCCAGTCTTGAGTCCCCGGTGTTCAAGTCCAAGTAATTTAAAAAATAAATAAATAAAATCCGTGTCGAGTCCGAGAACAAGACTCCAAACCGCACCGTTTGACGGTGGCTGTTTCAGCGCCATTAACAGTTTGTTCCTGAACATGACGTATGAACAGGTGAATGTGCTTCTCTTTATCAGGGAGTGTGAAGTATTCGGTCAGAGATGGTTGAGAGACGGATGGAAGCGCAGAAGGTGTGTTTATTAATACAAGTGAATCCAGAACGGCAGGAAAAATCGTAAAACGGGCAATAGGTCGAGCGAGACACAAACAGGATATCGTAGACTCGGCAGAATTAAAGATGAGAAACAGGAAATCAGGAAACCAAACAAGGAAATAAGGCTCGGTAACGTGTCAGCAACGCAACTCAATACTTCGCAAACTAAGTGTTTTTTCACAGTTTTTAATATTAGGCGCGCTGATCGCGCCTTAATCCTGTGCAGGTGCGAGTCGTTTACGACACGTACATGTGAGCGTCTCTCTGATGCACGCGCCAAGGCGTGACACTCTTGCACGAAATTAGTACAAAAATTAATGCAACTAAATATCTTACGCCAAATTAGGGCATGTTACAAAAAATAAAAAAAATTTAAAAAAATCTGAGTCCTCGTCTCAGAGTTTGAATGCAGTTAATGCACAAGTCCGAGTCATCAGTGCTCAAGTCCAAATTGAGTTACGAGTCCTTAAAATTAGGGCACGAGTCGGACTCGAGCACTACAAGCCTGCTAAGCGGAAATGATTTTGTCTGATGTTTTGTATAAAAAAAAAAAAAAAAAAATTATTTATTGAATTTGCAAAAAATAAAAATAATGTTTCTCAAACTCCAGTGAATGTGGATAGAATAAAACAGTTATTCCACTCAAATCTCATCGTACATGGCTTATAGCCAACTAGGCACTGTGCACCTCATGGGCTATCCGCTCATGTACGACTCGATTTCGTGGAATAATTGTTAAATATATATGGGTCACTAAATATACTTTGGTGGAAATATCCTTAACATACAACTCAAGTCTGTGTGCAGAAAATTCTCGGTAAATGATAGCCTGGCTAACGCGACTTCAAAGCTCTGCGAGCATTTGGTCTGGCCAAGATATTAAGCCCAACCGTTTCCCAGAGCCCGTGGTTGACCCGCCTCCCTGAAATGCCTCAGTTTGCTACTGGTCGAAGCCAGAAAAGGCTGTGACGAAGCTTAAACCAATCACATCACTCTTTCCTCTGACGTATGCGACGCGACGGGGCTAACTGGTAGATTAAACTCTTACCGAAGCCGGTCAGGAGCAAGGCGAAAACGGCCTTCCTTTCAATAAATACCTCCAGGGCTGCTCTTTGCTCCGTTTTCAATGAGAACTTCCCGTTGAATGCTTTCAATACAGCATCTATGCGTAATAGATGCGGAAGCGTGAATGAAGCGCTTCCGGCATAGATTCTGTAAACAATCTATGGCTTCCGGTCGCAGTTCTACTACGTCAGTGCCTTGAACACGCCTCTACCCAGGGCTGTTGGAGATGCTCAGAGTTGATTGGCTCCCGATTTTTTGGGAGCTTGGAAGAGCTGTAGATAGCTTGCCTGGCCAGACTAAGCTCGCAACAGGCCCTCGTGTTGCGTCACGCTTAGGATGGGCGGGCCCAGGCTAGGTAAATGATGCTGTGATGGAACTACTGACACCTACAGCACTGTGAAAAAGTCTTAGGCACATGTAAAGAAATGCTGTCGACCAAAAATGGCTTTAAAAAAATAATGAAACAAAACGTTTCAACAACATTATATACATAAAAACAGCAGTAAGCCATAATAAATGAAACAAAGTCAATATTTGGTATGAGAAGCCCATTTCAGTGTTTTCCCCAGAAAAAAAAATGAAAGCGCTAAATTCTGGCATGATAAAATTTTTCTGGCCGGAAAACTTTTTGAAAATGGATGCTCTCAGGTGCATTTTCAGGGTGTCGGAGGTTTTAGATCCATGATTATAGGATGGATTTTACCAGCGTTTCAATGATTTCTGACCTAAATAGTATTAATGTATATGCATTTGAAATTTCACCTTAAAGTTCAACGTGCAAGTTAAACTGTTTTGTTCTAGATTACGGAGGTATACGATGGGTTGAAAATCTACGGGGATTCCTTAATTATCTCTGATCAAGTCGTGTTGTAACAAAAATGTGCATGAAAATATGAACCGTGGTTTGCTCCGTCTTATGCAACCCAATGAAGAGAATCAATCATGACCTCCTGTTGATCACAAAGGGATCTGAACCTAAGAACTTAAAATAAGTTGCTGTATTACTATAACTGTAATGATTTAGAATGTTTCTGATGCAATTACCGTAATATATGTATAACTAGGATGCACTGAAAAGAAAAGTAAAGCAACTGCATATTATAAAGTTTAAATTTTGGCACTTTATTAAATGGACTAGATTAAGATTAAAACATATTTAAAGGAAAAGAAAACTTAATTCATAAATTTAAGTTTGCAGAAAGATGATGTACTTAAACACGTTCATGAAGGGAATTTTTTAGTGTCAAATGTAGCATAATTTCGATTAATAATAATAATAATAAGCATATTTGGCAGTGTGATGTCACTGTGATTCTTTAACAAAAGAATAATCCGGAGCCACCTTTTGTTAAATGGATCCCAGTGACATCACACTGCCAAAAATGCTTATGATTATTATTTGAAATGATGCTGTATTTGACACATTTGGACAACTTCACTTCGTGAGAGAGTGTTTATAAGTACATGATCTTTCTGCAAACCCAAACCAATGAATTAAGTTTCCTACTCCTTTAAAGCAGATTAATTCTCCTTGGCTTTTGCTCGGCCCAGTGTTGGGCAACCCTGTCATAGTCCGTCTCGCTGTCATCCATGCTGATGGGAATCAAATTGTCCAGCGAGCGCTTTTTGAGCCAGTCGCTGTGATCAAAATTGATGACGTTTTCGTTGTCGTGACAGTTTTGTGTGCCATCACTCACATGGGATTGTTGACATTTAGTCAACCAATCTTTGATCGAAGCCATAATGATAATAGACCAGGTCAAACTTGTGATTAAAATTAGTCGGCTTTGTCCGTCTGGTGGGGGACAACATCGGCAGCCAATGAGATCACTTATAATGAATCGGAAAATTCCGGGATGTCTGACATTTTCTTTCGATATTTTTATTGGACGGTTTGAACACGTGATCTTGACGTAGCCAACAGATTACGGTTTGTCTACATCATACCATGCGGACATATCACTTTAACAGAATCAACACAAACACTGGGGGGAAAAGTCCGCTTGTTTAACACAAATATCAATCAGTATGTCAATGGATTTGTTATTTGCCCTCCTATGTATCTAGTTACTTGTGGGTAATAAATTTAACCTATCGGTATAAATCTAAGCGTATCGGCAGGCAGAGCAAGCGTATCAGGCCCGATACGCTAAAATGCTTTGGGGAAAACCATGCATTTCCTTTTAAAAAAAAAAAAAAGGCAAAAATCGGAGTCTCGGGTACAGTGAGTGCAGTTTTATAAGGAAATGAGCTGTAGGTTTTACTGAGCATCTGAAAGAACCAGCCACAGTTCTTCTGGACACTTTGTCACACTCGCTTCTTCATTTTGCCCCAAAACCTAGTAAGTTTTCTTTTTTAATCTGAAAAGCGTTTCTTCTGGGGCGGCACGGTGGTGTAGTGGATAGCGCGGTCGCCTCACAGCAAGAAGGTCCGGGTTCGAGCCCCGTGGCCGGCAAGGGCCTTTCTGTGCAGAGTTTGCATGTTCTCCCCGTGTCCGCGTGGGTTTCCTCCGGGTGCTCCGGTTTCCCCCACAGTCCAAAGACATGCAGGTTAGGTTAACTGGTGACTCTAAATTGACCGTAGGTGTGAATGTGAGTGTGAATGGTTGTCAGTGTCTATGTGTCGGCACTGTGATGACCTGGTGACTTGTCCAGGGTGTACCCCGCCTTTCGCCCGTAGTCAGCTGGGATAGGCTCCAGCTTGCCTGCGACCCTGTAACAGGATAAAGCCAAAAAAAAAAAAAAAAAAAAAAGTGTGTTTCCGGTAACCCGACCGATCGAGAATTTCCGCGTCGAAATTGCCAACCGTAAAGTTTTTATTACAAATTTCCCTCGATATTTTAGTGTAAGCAGCGTTAGTCATTTTTTGTTTCAACACATTCAAGTTGTGAAAGAAACGATAAAAAGTAAAATGTTTCGCCACTTCTATCAGCCCTCCTGCATAAACATGGAAGCGCACTTGTATACTGAAGGAGGAAGGGAAAACTGAGCCGAGCCGCTATTTTGAATCCTCATTCAAGGCTGTGATGCAAATTGCTTCCTCTTCAGTATATAAGTGCGCTTCCATGGAAGGAAAACAACTACATTTTGCCACCTATGTAGTCCCCTATTTATACAAATAGGAGTCATTCAGGATTCAGCCATGTTTTTGCTCGGTGTTTTTGCTCGACCCAAGTTCTACAGTAGGCTAGGCCGTCTGCTTTTAATGGAAGTAGCCTAGCCTAGGACGTTATTTTCACATTATTTCTTGATAAGGTGTTTTCACATTATTACATGAAAATATCATGAAATAACGTCATGAAATTACGTTACGTTATTACATGATAAATATATTGTAAAAACGTGATAACTTTGTTAACAATATCTTTTCACGTAATTACTTGATTCTAAGCCAATTTTTTTTTGTGTGGCAGCAATATGCTAGCCTGGGCCCGCCCATCCTAAGTGTGACGCAACACGAGGGCCTGTTGCGAGTTGTCTTGCAGAGCTTCCGTAGATCATAACTCAAACTCTCGCGATATTTTTTTTTTATTCGTTTAAAGATTTAAAACACTTATTTTATTATGATGTGTGGTATAAAGGATTCTGTGCCAAAATACTATTTCGTAAGATGTTTACTTGTGTTCATTTTTTCGAACAAAATTTAAAAAAAAAAAAAAACCACTTTTTCCTACCTACCGACCTTATTTTAGTATTTCATGTTACCTGAAACACACTTTTTTTTTTTCGGCCTAAAGCGGCAAGAGATAATGAGATGAGATTTAATTTTGCTGGAATACGAACATCTGGAACTCTAAATTGTTTTTGTACTGACTCGATAATGTAGAAGTCATAAAATAGAAGTTTGTACGGGAGAAAAAAAAAAAGTGCCAAAGACTTTTATACAGTACTGTAGAATATATTCTGAATACTCACACTGCCTTACTGTAAAGCGACCAGCTACAAAATCAAGACAAGAAGGAAAGAAAACATACAAACATCGGCAAATATGACTGGAAACTGGAATTAATTATGTGCGTCATATCGGGTCTCTTGTATTTTACAGTTCTTGCGGCGGTCCCGTAGTATGGCTTAGAATGAATGACTGGGAAAGAAAGTGTGTTATCGACCCCGTGCTGTTTTTACCTCATCCATGAACAGGTTTTTGTGTGAAAGAAGCTTTAAAACAACCAAAGCAAACCCATGCATCTTACAACAGATCAGACTCATCATAAAACACAAATGCACTGAATATACACAGTTTGACAGAGATTCTCTCGACTAACTTGCGTTTTGTGCTCAGTGACTACTGAACCGTCAGAGCTTCCTAATAACACAGTGGTAGAAACTGACAGATAGCCACCTTGAGTAAAGCCCCGAGCCCGCTCAACTGTGTGCTTACACTGGCATGTGCCCAAGCTCCAAATAGTAAAATAATAAAATAGAACATTGCAGTAGAAAACATTTAACATGCAAAACTCGTTCAGCATCATCTAACCTGCCCAGTCCACAGTACAGACCTGAAAAACACGTGCACTACCCGATAGACAACCGCATGCCTCAAAATCTCAGGCCAGTTTTTCAAACAAATTTTCCACCAACTAGAAAATGACAAAAAAAATAAATAAATAAAATAACTGCCGAGATAAAAAGTGAGATGATTTGACAGTGTGTCAAAGTGCACTAGCCTGTGCCTCATTAGCACAAAACTGCAGCACAAATTTCACTGCCACAGTTTGGCGAACCACTCTGCTTTATAAGCTCCAATTATGAAGACCCAATGTGCATCCAAACAAAGCTGGCACAGAAATGTGAAAACCTCATAAACGACAGTAATAACTGATTTTTAAAAAAACATACATACATAAAACTGCTGTAAATGTGCAATTTTTTCCGAGCCTCTCAATAAGGCAATTTTTCTATACTTTTTCACGGTAGATAATGCAAATAGCCCTCTGTATTTAATCCTTCATTTGTCTAACTTTTATTTCAGTTTTATTTGTTATCTGTTTGACATTTTCTTGCTACTGTAACACGTGAATTTCCCCGATGTGGGATGAATAAAGTGAATCTAATCTAATCTAAACACAGACATATATACTTGGTGCATCTCAATTAGAATTTTAATATATTCAACACATTAGGGATGTCAACTGATGAACGTTTGACCGGTGGTTGACCGAATCAACGTCAACCGGTTAATTTTTTTTTTGGTTGTCGGTTAAAAAAAAAAAAAAATCAATCGTTTTGAAGCTGCCGATTTTGGAGCGGAGAACCTGGAATTCTGTGTTGTAAACGCTTGGGGCATGCCATGCGGTGTAAGGACGACAGCTGACAAATCAGAAACACCCATTCAGTCATGTCCCGCCCTCCCGCCCCAGTTGAAGACAGCTGACAAATCAGAAAACACCCATTCAGTCATGTCCCGCCCTCCCACCCCAGTTGAAAACAGCTGCCACTCGGCGAGAGAAAAGTGTAGACACAGGCTTTTTAGCTTACAAATTACTATTCTGGTTTTTTTTTAATTATTATTAGAAGACACATGGAGTTTAGTCCTGCCTTGGCCAGTGCATTCTGAAATCATGTTTCGGTCTGTAGCCAACAATGCATGTTATTGCAGATCATATCTCTCCACACAAACTAAAGGCGCAGATGCCAACTTTTTCACGGCTGAATCGTGCAGATCCGATTTTTTTTTTTTTTAGGGGGGCGTTGGAGTGTCTGAATAATTTCATCAGAGTAAATTCTGTATTAAAATTACTAAATAAATGCCATCGAAATTATTCAGACGCTCCAACCCCCCCCCAAAAAATAAATTAATTAATTAAAAAAAATCAGATCTGCACGATTCAGCCATGAAAAAGGCGGCATCTGCCAAAAGGCGCGCTGTTTGTATCTCTGTTAAACTCCTAGGTTAACCGACTTTAACCGGCTAATGAGGCTCGGTGGTCGGTCAAGATTTTTTTTTAGTTTTGGGCATCCCTATGACACATTGCACATTAGTTTATGTTTCAAGCATTTTTCCATTTTAATTTTGACCATTATGATCTACAGCGCGCAAAAAAAAAAAACTCAATGAGTGTTTCATTTTGAGTAAAACAATATAAATACGATGCATCTTTCGGTCTAGTTCAGTACACGCAGCCACAATCATGGGGAAGCCTGCTGGCTTGACAGTTGTCCAGAAGACAATCAAATCATTCACACCCTCTACAAGGAGGATAAGCTACAGAAGGTCATTGCTGAAAGAGCTGGCTGGAAAAGGTGCACAAGCAACAGGGATGACCGCAGCCTTGTCAAGAAAAGTCGATTCAAGAACTTGGGAGAGCTTCACAAGGAGTGGACTGAGGCCGGTGTCAGTGCATCAAGAGCCACCACGCACAGACGTTTTCAGGAAAGGGGCTACAACCGTGGCATTCCTAATATCAAGCCACTCCTGAACCAGAGACAACATCAGAAGCATCTTACCTGGGATCAGGAGAGAAAAAACTGGACTGTTGCTCAGTGGTCCAAAGTCCTCTTTTCAGATGAAAGTACACTTTGCATTTCATTTGGAAATCAAGGTCCTAGAGTCTGGAGAGGCACAGAATTCAAGGTGTCTGAATCTCAGTGTGAAGTTTCTGCAGTCTGTGATGATTTGGGGTGCCATGACATCTGCTGGCATTGGTCCACTGTTTTTTATCAAGTTCAAAGTCAACACAGCTGTCTACCAGGAGATTTTAGAGCACTTCATGCTTCAATCTGCTGACAAGCTTTATGGAGAGACTGATTTCCTTTTCCAGCAGTACTTAGCACCTGCCCACAGGGCCAAAACTACTACCAAACGGTTTGCTGACCATGATATTACTATGTTTGATTGGCCAGCCAACTTGCCTGACCTAAACCCCAGAGAGAATCTACGAGGTAGTGTCAAGAGGAAGATGAGAAACACCCAACCCAAAAATACAGATACGCTGAAGGCTGCCATCAAAGCAACCTGGGCTTCAGTAACACCTCAGCAGTGCCACAGACTGATCACCTCCATGCCATTCTGCATTGATGCAGTAATTCATGGTAAAGGAGCCCCAACCAAGTATTGAGTGTATAGATGAACATGCTTTTCAGAAGTTGGACATTTCTGTATTGTAAATCCTTTTTTGATTGATCTTAGGAAATATTCTAATAATTTAAGATACTGGATTTCTGATTTTCATGAGCTACAAGCCATAATCATCAAAATTAAAATGAAAAAAAAGAAAGGCTTCAAATATTTCACTTTGTGTAATGAGTACAGAATATAAGAAAGTTGACCTTTAATTAAATTACAAAAAAAATAAAATTATGATATTCTAATCGCTTGAGATGCATGAGTACATACATATTTAAAAAAACACACACACCTTGGTTGTGAAGCAATCACTTATCAGAACTCAGTTCAAAACAGTTGTGCAACAGATACTCCAGATGAATACGGTACCAATCAAAAGTCGGACACACATAATTCAGTGGTTTTTCTTTAATTTTATTAATTTAAAAAAAAAAAGCACGTCTCTTCATATCTTAAAATAATGATTTGCTGTCATTTCTTTTTACTTAGTTGAGCGGTTCTTGATATACATTACTACAGTTGTGGAATAGGGCTATTTACTGCATTTTATTATTTACTGTGATCTCACACACATTCAGAAGGCAGGAAATTGCACTAATTAACTTCTGATGAGGCACACGTGTGAACTGAAAAGCATTCCAGGTGACTACCTTATGAAGCTGGTTAAAGGAGAACTGAAGGCAAATATCATCAAAATTCTATTTCTCATTTTATTAAATATCGGAATGCATTTTGGATCACTATTTTGTCGCTGCTATAGCAAGTTATGAGTGTTTGAAATATGCTCTGTAATACATCAGTCCATATGTCAAAGCAATGGCCGTAAGCGAGATTCGCTGAGACCTGTGTGAGACATCGTAGGACGGAAGTAAAATGTACAGCGGAAATCAAAGTGACCAACATCTGCCAACGTTGTCAAAAGACGCACGCATCCTCTTTTGAATGCTGACGTGATCTGTTTAAAAAAAGGTACAAAAAATATTTTTAAACAAGTATATGGAAGAGGAAGTATGTTAACGAAGGATGATGAGGGATAAATCTATAAATAGAATAGGGTTGATTGTTATATTAGAACTAACTTAGTATATGGTATATATTTATGGGGATAGTTTATATATTTATATTTACAGGGATAGGTATGTAGTAGATATTTATTTTTGTAGTTATATATTTATATAGATATTTATGAAGTGTATATATGGTATATATTTTTATAGTTGCATTAATGTCGTTTGGATTTCGGGGTAGTTAAAAAGGGGTGGGAAATTAAAAAAGTATTGTACTTCTTCCCACTCCTTTTTCGAACGATGTGCGGTGTTTTGTAATGTCTTAGCTCTATGTTATTTTATTTATTTTTTTTTAATTTCTCATTTTCTTTCTTATGTACAAATAGTTACATACATTTTTTTATACATGTTCGAAATAAAATAAATAAATAATCAATCAAGCCAGAAGTTGTTTGTTTTGATAGCAATCAGGAAAGTTTGAAAAAAAAAAGTAGGCAGTAATCGTCATTTAAACTTGTTTTTGTGCAATACTTCGTTTGGAAAACAGTTTTCAAAATGGCAACTGGCTGACACTTCACGTTTCGAAGTCTTGCACAAGTCTCGTGAAGATCACACGGATAAGTGACGCCTGCCGTGGACCAAATTAACTAAATTATAAAAACTAAATGGCTAAAAACCGAATACGCCGATAAGTATATTTAATTGCAATTAGTTGCACAATATAAGGTTACTAAAACCGAAAACGTAATTGAATAAACACATTCATTAAGAAATAAAGCAAGTTTAAAAATTACTTCAGTTCTGCTTTAAACAGGGCTTTCCCCAGGGAAATATATATATATATATATATATATATATATATATATCAGAGCGGTGCTACTGATGCGGAACCCAGCCTGGACAACCCTGAAGGGGCCCGTCGGGGCGGCTGATGGGGGGGTCTGGGGGCGTGCTCCACTGGAAAATTTTTTAAATTAGAGACTTTAAATGGTGCATTCTGGTGGCATCTAGGGCTGATTTTGCCACAATTCAACATTATTAAAAGGTAGACTGCCTTTCAGATTTTTCAAGTTTAGGTCATAAAAAGAATTTTTGTTTTGTGGACCGAATGCTACTGAATTCGAATCATAGACTTCCTATTTTATTATTATTATTTTTTTTAAATAGAACAATTAATGAATTTAAGGCCATGTGGCCCTAAATTCTCCGCTATTTTTTCCTGCTTCATTTAAAAATGACTTCAGTTCTCCTGCATGATAGCAGCTTTGTACACTATTAGTATTATCAAGGTAAACAGGAGCTACCGCGAAGAATCTAAACACACATTAACACTTTATTTGCCACATAATTCAAAATGGGTTATTTCATAGTTGTGACGTCTTCATTTTCTACATCGTCGAACAATACTGGTCAAAATACAGAAAAACCTAGAATGAATAGGTGCGTCCAAACTATTAACTGGCACTGTATGTCGACTGGCTTATCTCCCGTTTTTCTAAACAGGAACAAAGTCGTCTTGTTTTTTCAGAAATAATTTATACTAGGACACCCCTTCAAGGTCAACCTGCAAAGCTCTTACACAAAAGGCATAAAGGTTCACAGGTCTGGTAATGTAATATTTAAAGTAATCGGAGTAAAATCATGTAGAGATGATTAAATGGTTCCACCACATAAGCCTCTCCATCTTCAACCTCCTGCTGCAAACTCCTCCCAGCCCCTTTCAGTCGATAAGCTGTGCTACCCGTCGTGCGACTTCACAAACTACTACTTTCAACAAACCCTCAGTCACTTCTTAACTGATAAACTTGCTATTCCAACATCACAATCCCTTTCAGAGACGCACAGCAGCAGTGCGCCGACTCCAGCGACGAACACACACCTTCAGCAGCGAAACAAGTGCAGCGCCATCACAAATCTTTCAGCTCCCAAGACTTATCAGGCCCGTACAGCTTTACTGTTTAACATGAAAGGCGTCGCCTTAAAAGCAAACTAAACAGAACAACGGGTAAACGATGAGCAATTCAGCATAAGGGTTAAAACGCTGAGTTAACGCTTACTGCTGTTTACTGCCTTACAGTCATTACTGGACATCATATATACACTACTCTTGAACCAGTTTAAAAATGAATTGCGGCGATTTGGTTTTAAAATCGTTCTGAATTCATTCGATGAGACTGAACAAAGTCAGTCAGAATATTCTCACGAACAGAAATTTATACTCGAGTCAGAATTGTTCACATCAGTGGAAGTGTTTGGGCTTTCCAGATTGTTCATGATGAGTTTCGTGACAAATTTCTATCTTTAATTATTCTGTCCACATTCACTGGATTTGAGCAATCGCGCACTCTGATTGGCTACTCTACTACTAGGATCTCAGCTCATTATACCGTGAGGAGAGAAAAACAAAATGGCGGCGTGTTGCTGAACCAACTGAGGACAAAAAAAAAAACCTCCCAAAAAAAAATATAAATAAATAAAGCAAAAATAAAGCAGGGGCGGCACGGTGGTGTGGGGCGGCACGGTGGTGTAGTGGTTAGCGCTGTCGCCTCACAGCAAGAAGGTCCTGGGTTCGAGCCCCGTGGCCGGCGAGGGCCTTTCTGTGTGGAGTTTGCATGTTCTCCCCGTGTCCACGTGGGTTTCCTCCGGGTGCTCCGGTTTCCCCCACAGTCCAAAGACATGCAGGTTAGGTTAACTGGTGACTCTAAATTGACCGTAGGTGTGAATGTGAGTGTGAATGGTTGTCCGTGTCTATGTGTCAGCCCTGTGATGACCTGGCGACTTGTCCAGGGTGTACCCCGCCTTTCGCCCGTAGTCAGCTGGGATAGGCTCCAGCTTGCCTGCGACCCTGTAGAAGGATAAAGCGGCTAGAGATAATGAGATGAGATGAGAAAAATAAAGCAAGCAACAAAATATGGAATAAAAAGTACTCGTTGGTAAGAACGCATCTTTTGTTCCAAGAATCATCACTGCATTTTTCACAAATTGCTCCTGTCGTTTCGCCACTTTGTTTACATTCTAAGTGGAAATGATTTTGTCTGACGTTTTGTATAAAGTTATTTATTGAATTTGCAAAAAAAATAATGCCCCATTTCTCAAAATCCAGTGGAAGTGGACAGGGGCGCAGATACGTTTTTTGAACTGGGGGGGACAAAGCTGCCAGCAAACCAACCCCAACCCCACCATGTGTTGACTTTCTAACTATGCCTGTGTGTTGCGTGAGCGGCAGTCAGTCAACAACTCTTCGCAAAGTTTCCTTATGAAACAATATGCTCGCTGAAATTATGGCAGGGAACGCCAGATTAAACATTAAAACTGCCTTCTGAGCACTGTATCTACAGGCTACCACCGAAAGAAGGAGGCTACCAGAAAGGCATCTCTACTCCGTACGATTTTACTTTCACTACGACATTACTTTGAACAGACTATCAAAAAATTGCAAGGTGATGTGATAAAGTAAGGCACAGTTTACTTAGTCGTTGTTTTTTGAAAAAACGATGCAATCGTTTTCTGCCTTTTCGGTTTGGCACCCTTCATCATGCCGTGTTGGGGTCCTGAACTAGGAGCTGTCCCCGATATGCCTGTCAAACTTGTTGTGGGTAACCATAGCAACCAAGCTCGAGCTCGCAACCTGTGCAGTCTGCGCAGCTCAACCAACCGAATATCAGTCTTTGTTTTGTTTTATGTGAGTTGTTGCAACTATGTCTGTACTGCTGTGCACCTCAATAAACCGAATGGTAATTAGTCTTTTGATTTTTCCGTGAGGTTTGCCTTATGCAAAGAAAGACAGCATAGACGTTTTTTCCTCCCTATAAGTGGGGGGGACCGAACGAGGTGAATTTAAATCTGGGTGGGACGAATCCCACCCGTCCCCCCCTCTATCTGCACCCGTGAATGTGGATAGAATAAAAGTTATTCCACTCAAATTTTGCCGTACTTATAGCCAACTTGGTGCTACGCACCTCGTCAGCTATCAGCTCATGTGCGACTCGATTTCGTGTAATAACTTAAATAGAGCTGGGTGATATATACCCGTATCGTGAAATACCGTAAGGGGCCGAGGTCAGTATTCAAGGCCGAGGTCACCATATTTCACCATACGGGCTGACCTTAAGCTGGTAAATAATATATTTATTTTTTTCTTTAACAAATTCTAACAGAAAACGAGAGCGCCCGAAAAGGAAAACCAAGCCAAGCCGAGCCGCCATTTTGAATCCTCATTCACAGCTGTAATGCAAATGACTTCCTCCTCGGTATACAAGTGCACTTCCATGGCAGGGGAAAAAAAAATAAAAAATACATTTTGCTGCCTATGTAGTCCCCTATTTATACAAATAGGAGTCATTCAGGATTCAGCCATATTTTTTCTCGGCGTTAGCAACAGTTAGAGGTTTTTAGCTTTCTCCTGAAATGTTTTCTTTTATTTCTTCTTCCTCAGGGTAGTAAAACTCGCTTTCACTGTGAAGACTGTCGTTATCGCTAATCACGCTGTAAAATTAATGCTATTATGCTGAGAAATGCTGGCAAAAATGTACAAGATTTTTGATAAAAAAATCTTATAAATCTTATAAAAAAGAGAAATGTTGACAAAAATTGCGACTATGTTTGTTGTTGTTGTGAACGAACAAGTCGCCAGAGGTCCGTAACCAGGGTCTGTACTGTAGGATACGGACCCACTCGCCAGCCAATCAGAGAGCAGGATTTGATGAAAACCGCACCACGAATAAAATAAGATCAGTTAAGATTTGATATTTTTCGTGATTATCATCAATAATTTTTTAAAGCCCAAGTTGTGCTCCTGAGTGAAAGCTGAAGAAACCAGACGGTTAATTGTGGTTTGAAACTATTCTTACAGTCAGAACATGACAAACAGTTGCCGAACGGTTCACGAATCCGAGGTCGAACATTTAAAACAATTATAATGAGAAGAATTTTTCATGCACTTTGCACAAGTTTAGAAGTTACAAATCCCGAGAAGCTCATGACCAGTTTTGCAGCAGTTGGATGCAAGATCCAATTCACAAGCCGGCAACTGCAAGAGTACAGACGACATCTCGTTTCTTGGCACATGTTTGAAACGTTGGTAGCTGGCATATTTCACAAAAATTTGACACCAAGGACTGAAATTCTGTAACAGGCTAATGAAAAGATAATGCATAGGCCACGGCATTTTTCTTTTGTTTCTAGTTTCAACTATAGACCTATTGTGCAATCTAAAAAAAAAAAAACAACTGTTCCTGCATAAAGGCACCAGTGTGGATAGAAATTCACCTGATGTGTCCCGTACGTAACCTGTTTTCCCTCAATTTGCGTCAACCCGAGATGATGTATCTATTTTTACAAATGCCCATTCCAATTGGAAGCTGTTCCACTAAAGAATCCTTAATGTTAAGTCACAAGGAATTCTTGAAATATTGTGGAAACCAGATAGAATTTATTTGATATTTGAAACAAAAAAAAATTTCATTATATGAGTGATTCCACGCTTATGGGTACTGAAATGGGGACATGAACTTATTTTTAAAAATTCACCTAAAACCATTTCTTTTTTTACCATCAGGTCACAAAACATGTAATCTTTAATGAATGACATGTTAAAAGATAACTTTAATTTTCTGAGATGTAATAAAAACATATTTATATGCCAAAGTCAGAACGTAACAGAAGTGTTGTGGACATATATATTCTCAATTTTAACAATGTAGAATTACTTTTTGAAACATAGGAAGGTGATGTTTTAGCAAATATAATTAATAAACATGTGTAGTAGAATAAACATACACATTCTTTCAATAAGATTAACATGGTATATAGCTAGATTGTAATTAATTTGTAACAGACGCGAGATGGACAATCGTAACAGAAGTAATGTAACAGACATCATTTTGGAACTCATAGGCTTGACTTTGGCATATAAATGTTTTTATTACATCTCAGAAAATTAAAGTTATCTTTTAACATATCATTCATTAAAGATTACATGTTTTGTGACCTGATGGTAAAAAAAGAAATGGTTTTAGGTGAATAAGTTCATGTCCCCATTTCAGTACCCATAAGCGTGGAATCACTCATATGTAATTACATATTTTTGTAACGCCAAGCAAAAATTTTCTTTTTAAACTAATAGTTTTGCCAATAAGAATGCCTAACTAACGTAACTGTTAATATCTGGTCATTTTATGATAATATGACATTATTTCTATCATCCCTCACAAGGAAAGAACTTCAATGTGATTATGTGACTTCCTGACTGCGTATGCAAAATTGGAATTGAAATTGTCCCGTACGTAACCAGATTTTTTCAGTCTTCAGAATTTTTGTAAAATTATGGATTTCATAGACCAGATGCCAGAGGGATAAACTGAATAATGTTGTCGATAATTCAAAGAGGTTATGATTAGATCAATAAACAATTCTTCATTCCACATGGGCTTAGAATGGAAAATGAGAGGTTTGTCCCATACGTAACTTAATGATAGTAACTTAGGGGGATTAGAAATAATCCTTAGAGGCATCAGAAAGTTTTATGATTACTTTATTTTATTAGAAAAAAGTATCAATTTTCATGTCTAAGCCTAGTGAGCTACCTCACTTGGACAAAAAGTTCTGTAATGTGAGAGCAATCATAGGGCTGACATTTTTGAATTTTTCATCAAATGTCCCGTACGTAACTGAAATTGTAGCTCGAACTATTTGTCAGGTAAGCCAAGCTATGGTTTTGATAGAATGTCTTAGGCCAAGTTTACATTAGACCGTATCTGTCTCGTTTTCTTCGCGGATGCACTGTCCATTTACATTAAACCGCCTGGAAACGGGAATCCGCCAGGGTCCACGTATTCAATCTAGATCGTGTCAGCTCCGGTGCTCTGTAAACATTGAGAATACGCGGATACGCTGTGCTGAGCTCTAGCTGGCGTCGTCATTGGACAACGTCACTGTGACATCCACCTTCCTGATTCGCTGGCGTTGGTCATGTGACGCGACTGCTGAAAAACGCCGCGGACTTCCGCCTTGTATCACCTTTCATTAAAGAATATAAAAGTATGAAAATACTGCAAATACTGATGCAAATACTGCCCATTGTGTAGTTATGATTGTCTTTAGGCTTGCCATCCTTCCACTTGCAAGTGGTGAGTGATCTGCGCTGGGATCTCACACACAGCGGCTCAGTCCCGAATCGTGGCTCGTGCACTTCACTCGCGCGCTCTGTGAGCTGCGCAGGGCCGGAGTGCGCACCCTCCAGAGGGCACTCGCTGTTCAGGGCGGAGTGATTTGGAGCGCAGGATGCCTGCGGAGCCGAGCGTATCCGTGTATTGGTGTTGCTGTGTGCACACGAATCGTGTATTGGTGTTGCTGTGTGCACACTAATCGTTTTAAAAATGTTAATCTGATGATCCACTGAAACGGTCTAATGTAAACCCCACCTTAGAGCCATATTAAGACCATTTCATCAGACAATCTGAAATATAAATGGTTGACCATGGTATAGGCATTTAAAAAATGTATTCATATTGTCCCGTACGTAACAACTCCGGGCATAGGTTACGTACGGGACAGTTCCTCTTTACATCATATATATATGGTAAGATTTATCCAACTAGAATTGTTTATTCTTGCTAATAGTGACTATTAAGGTGTATGAAAATGAGAAATTAAGAAAATCATTTCATTGCTGTTAAACCTACCGTTCTTCATTCAGACTCTAACTGAAAGTCAATCACAAAAATGCCAACATTCAAGTATTGCATTTCACATAAGAATACAAGTCTGTCCTATTTGTTGAGAGCATATCTCAGATTTGATATTATATGTCACACAGCTAAGATTAGCCCTGGAAATAAACTGAAATTGAGGAGAAGTATATGTATGTAAGACAGTTCATTGAATTTGAAATTGATCATTGATCACCACCACTAGCTGGATACTACTCTCAATGAAAACATACTTTAATTCAAAATTTGGGAAAGTCAATTTTTCAACCCTCTGGTTAACAGCAGTGTCAAATAATTATGAAACATGCCAGCTTCTGCTTTTAAAGTATCCATGAAACGACCCGAGAGCTGTTATTTGATTCCGTTTGTAACGCATTTCCAGGGGCAAAAAGAAACTCTGAAAAGCAGCTCGAGTTTGCCGGTATGATGCAATAAACCTGTTAGGTTTTGATCGGTCTGTACCGAAGCAGGTTGAACTGAAGGAGTACGATTGAGGAATGCAGAACCTCTGCCACCCAAGAGATTCTGCCTCGTGGATCGATCCGGGAGCAGTCAGTCAGTCAGTCAGTGAGACAGACACAGCTGCTCAGAGAAGTTTCTCAGTTTACTGTCGGACAAACATGAATATCACATTCAAGAGTGTGTTGTAGCCATGTGATTGGATGAAGATTTAATTGACGAAGCTAACTTATCCATGTATGACGGGGTGATGTAAATGGGTGATGACGCAGTACACATCACTGGTTTAGACCAGGCTTGCAGTACTCGAGTCTGACTCGTGCCCTAATTTTAATTGCTCGTGACTTGACTTGAGCACTGATGACTCAGACTTGTGCATTCGCTGCATTCAGACTCGTAAACTGGAGACGGTGACTCAGATTTTTTTCCTTTATTTTTTGTAATATGCCATAATAATGAATTCTTCACGAGACTTGTGCGAGACTTCAAACGTGAAGGGTCAGCGCCGCCATTTTGAAAACTGTTACACAGCTGCCAGATCGCCATATCATTCCAATTTAGATTAATTTCAAGATTTGCCAGCTTCATCAGTGATGGAGTGTCAGTCCTGTGCGCTGTGGCACGGGCACCTTGAACAAGGCGCACCTGAGCTCGATTAAGGACCGGTGTGTTTGCCTGCTTAAGGACTGTGCTGATGCATTTGCATCGCGAAGTATTACGATATGCGTGTACGCATTACCGAGCCTTTCTACCTGTTGTCTCGATTTCCTGTTTCACGATCCTTGTGCCCGTTTCTCGTTCTTGTCCGCGCTTAGCCTTTGATGTACTGTTTGCGCCTCGACCGACCCTTTTGCCTGTATTCTGGTTTTTGATCTCGCCTGCCGATTTGGATTGCTTGCCTGAGTATATATATTGGCTCAGTGTATATATATTCTGTACTTTATTAAACTGTATACTTCTGCACATACATCCGCTTCCCTCGCGGACGTGACATGGAGATTATTCCATACGACTTCAAACCAATGTGGAGTAGAGAAGAGCTGAAAAGACGACAGGATAAGGACTAGTCCGTCGCGCTGGTATTTACGTCGTTACCAGACTCAGAGACTTTTTTTTTTTTTAAAGATATTTTTTTTGGGCTTTTTGCACCTTTATTGGATAGGACAGTGTAGAGACAGGAAATGAGCGGGAGAGAGAGACGGGAAGGGATCGGGAAATGACCTCGGGCCGGAATCGAACCCGGGTCGCCCGCATTCATGGTATGGCGCCTTAACCACCTGAGCCACGACGCCCCCAGACTCAGAGACTTTTGAATGGATTTACTATCAACTCACTACTAGGACAAAGCTTCAGCCCTTCTTGTTTTCTCTGTAACCGCTAATCCCATGCAGGGTCGCGGGGCAAGCTGGAGTATATACCAGCTGACCATGGGCAAGAGGTCCAGGGTGTACCCTGCAAGTCGTCAGCTCATCGCAGGGCTGACACTAAGGATGGCGAAAACTAAAAAAAAATCTTGACCGACCACCGAGCCACATTAGCCGGTTAAAGTCGGTTAACCTATGAGTTTAACAGGGATGCAAACGGCGCGCCTTTTGGCGGATGCCGCCTTTTTCACGGCTGAATCGTGCAGATCCAATCTTTTGTTTTGGGGGGGGCGTTGGAGTGTCTGAATAATTTCAACTGCATTTGCTTATTTCATCTCATCTCATCATCTCTAGCCGCTTTATCCTTCTACAGGGTCGCAGGCAAGCTGGAGCCTATCCCAGCTGACTATGGGCGAAAGGCGGGGTACACCCTGGACAAGTCGCCAGGTCATCACAGGGCTGACACATAGACACAGACAACCATTCACACTCACATTCACACCTACGGTCAATTTAGAGTCACCAGTTAACCTAACCTGCATGTCTTTGGACTGTGGGGGAAACCGGAGCAACCGGAGCACCCGGAGGAAACCCACGCGGACACGGGGACAACATGCAAACTCCACACAGAAAGGCCCTCACCGGCCACGGGACTCGAACCCGGACCTTCTTGCTGTGAGGCGACGGCGCTAACCACTACACCACCATGCCGCCCATTTGCTTATTTAGTAATTTTAATACAGAATTTACTCTGATGAAATTATTCAGACACCAACGCCCCCCCCCCCCCCCAAAAAAAAAAATCGGATCTGTACGATTCAGCCGTGAAAAAGTTGGCATCTGCGCCTTTTTGTGTGGAGAGATATAATCTGCAATAACATGCATTGTTGGCTACAGACCGAAACATACTTTCAGAATGCACTGGCCAAGGCAGGACTAAACTCCATGTGTCTTCTAATAATAATTAAAAAAAAAAAACAATAGTAATTTGTAAGCTAAAAAGCCTGTGTCTACACTTTTCTCTCGCCGAGTGGCAGCTGTTTTCAACTGGGGCGGGACATGACTGAATGGGTGTTTCTGATTTGTCAGCTGTCTTCAACTGGGGCGGGAGGGCGGGACATGACAATGGGTGTTTCTGATTTGTCAGCTGTCTTCAACTGGGGGCGGGAGGGCGGGACATGACTGAATGGGTGTTTCTGATTTGTCAGCTGTCATCCTTACACCGCATGGCACGCCCCAAGCGTTTACAACACAGAATTCCAGGTTCTCCGCTCCAAAATCGGCAGCTTCAAAACAATTGTTTGTTTGTTTTTTTTAACCGACAACCAAAAAAAAATTAACCGGTTGACGTTGATTCGGTCAACCACCGGTCAAACGGTCATCAGTTAACATCCCTAGCTGACAAACAAACAAACAAAAACAACCACTCACACTCGCGGTCAATTTAGAGCCACCGATTAACCTCACCTGCATGTCTTTGGACTGTGGAAGGAAACCCATACAGACACGAGGAGAACATGCAAACTCCACACAGAAAGGGTTTGAACCCAGAACCTTCTTGCTGTGAGGCGACAGCGCTAACCACTACACCACCGTACCGCCTTCAGTCCTTCTTTAAATAAATAAATAAATAAATAAATAAATGGGGGGAGAAACGCACTCAATCATGAGTTGAACAACCATCTTCAGACAAAGAAAGTCGACGAATATTATGCTAACCTGGTGGCAAGGTTTAAAAGTCGGTGGTTTAGATAATATTAAAACTCAAATGTGATTTAAATCTTGCTTATTTGTTCGCAGCGCTTCACATGTAGCCTCAATAACGTTTGCCTTGAGCATAATGTCTGGTGGACAGCACGGTGGTGTAGTGGTTAGGGTAGTAGCTCACTGGGCTGTGACAGCTTGCGAAAGTCATTCGCGAGAGTGTTTCAAAAAAAAAATGTCTTCACGGGGCTTCTCAATTTCCTCGCGTGAGTCGCAAAGTGTCACTCCTTCGTCGCTGAAATTTTGAACCTGTTCAAAAAAAATTTGTGCGACAAAATTTCTCTCAAAATAGCTGCAAACGCGTCGCTGGTGTCGCAAAGCTGCCGCGAACCCTTCTCAAGTCAGTTTCCATGAGGCTTCCTCTACTTCCCTGCCTGTCGAGGGAAACCCGGGCTGCGACAGCCTGCGACCAGTTGGAGACAACAATTATGGTAAAATACACGAATATCAATTCAGTGTGATTCCAAGTGAAAATTGTCGCTAATTCACATATCGCAATTGTCGCGTCTCCAACCAGTCGCAGGCTGTCGCAGCCCAGCGAGATACTGGCTTTAGCAAGAAGGTTCTGGGTTCGAACCCAGCAGCCGACGAAGGCCTTTGTGTGTGGAGTTTGCATGTTCTCGCCATGTCTGCGTGGGTTTCCACCACAGTCCAAAGACATACAGGTTAGGCTCTAAATTGACCGTGAGTGTGAATGGTTGTTTGTTTGTATCTGGGTCTGTCTCAAACTGGGTACTGTGGGGGTACCCCACTAAATATACTCAGTCAATAAACTATACGGTTTTGAATGGTGATGTTGGTTTTAATTTGAAATAAAATGATGAAAGAAATAATACAGATAAAACTAAATCTTTGATGTGAATACTCTATTCAGAATTTGGCAAAAATTCTGCAAATTTGTGGAAAAATGGCGGCTTGATCTGGGACATGATAAATGGTTGACTACATCGCATTCCCTTAAAAAGGTTGCAGTCCACTGAAAAGTCTACAGTTATCACTAACTGTATTTTAACTTGTAACTTTATACACCTAAGGATTGGTGCGCTCACAGAATAATCATAACCGTAATAAAACATCATGCAAAATATTTGCTCACCGTTGTAACTCCATTTTCCGCAAACCCAAAACCAATACGATCGTGTGTTTTGATCTCAACGGAAAGCCTCAGGGTCAAGGTCGCTACCGCACCAAAAGTAGTAACTTAACATCACTACGCCATATAAACATTTAGTTATAAATCTGCGATTTTGTTTTTTAAAACGAAAGCTGAAAGTTCAGTATCGAATATGTTTCTTACAGAATACTGTATGTTACGATGGTAGCTGGTGTTGTATGAATTTCTGAGCTATAAAATGAGTCGGGCGGCACGGTGGTGTAGTGGTTAGCGCTGTCGCCTCACAGCAAGAAGGTCCTGGGTTCGAGCCCCGGGGTCGGCGAGGGCCTTTCTGTGTGGAGTTTGCATGTTCTCCCCGTGTCCGCGTGGGTTTCCTCCGGGTGCTCCGGTTTCCCCCACAGTCCAAAGACATGCAGGTTAGGTTAACTGGTGACTCTAAATTGACCGTAGGTGTGAGTGTGAGTGTGAATGGTTGTCTGTGTCTATGTGTCAGCCCTGTGATGACCTGGCGACTTGTCCAGGGTGTACCCCGCCTTTCGCCCGTAGTCAGCTGGGATAGGCTCCAGCTTGCCTGCGACCCTGTAGAAGGATAAAGCGGCTAGAGATAATGAGATGAGATAAAATGAGTCGTGGTCTATTTTTTTACCGTAGCGTGTTATTTGTGTGCGGGGAAGGACACACATTAACAATCTGCATGTGTAGAATGGAATTTTCCACTCCAACAATTAGAAGTTGATCGCGCTTCCATTTGCGGCCTTTCTGTTACGCGGGTGATCTGTTCGGACGTTATCGCTGAAAACGTGAGTTTTGACAGTTTGATTTTGTTTTAGTCTTGCAGTATAAGGCAATAGAATGTTTCTTTTTCATTTTACTTTCATATTTCATAGTGTTTGCATATTTTTGGCCAATATTTTGCAACCATGGTCAATTTAGATCGAACTTTTGATAGAATCTACAGCCAGACATTTTGCCTCGCGCTCCGTCCGGTGCGGTAGTGATGTCCCGTTGCTCGCGCGCCGCAGCAGAGACCCACGCGACCTTCAGCCGGTCCAGTCACTGTTCTTTTACCACCGCCGTTATTCTCATCTTTCCAGTGTGTTCTTGATTTTTCCATTGTGTCCTGTTTTGCCATATCAAATACCCAAAACGTATCATATTATTCATATTTAAGTGAATAATCAATTCAGTCATCATAACTTGGCATTTTTAACCCAAGCAATCAAAAAGAGGAAATTTATTCAATATTTTCACTCATCTGTGAAGGAGGGGCTTTAATTCTTCATGATGGAGTTATTTTATATGGAAATCAATTTTACAAAAGCATTTGAATTGTATTTCATAAGGTGGGGGCCTCTGTGACCAACGTGTTACTATCGGATTCACTTTCCGATGGTTCGAACTCATACGGTTCTACGTGTATAGCAGTAGCATGCACACACACTCCAATTTCAGGACTATCACAGTCAGACGTATTACTATCTGAGGAATCCGAAGAATCTCCAATAAATCCGAACGAAGAGGCCGTTGCAACCACTCTCGCCTGCCGAGTCTGGCTTTGGTCTGTAGCTGTCAAATGAACAGAACTGAACAAACAACTGAAAGTCAGATTGTTTCAAAACAATCGGCCACAAGGTCGGCCTTCAAGAAGCGAGAGCACAGACGGGTAAGATGCGACTCTCATTTGGATGCAAAACACTCGTTTACCTGCATTTAGATTAATACATGTAACTTGTATTGTGTGTTTAAGTTACCGGTATAAGATTATTTAATTTGCTTCAGAATGTGATTGTCTCAGTTCATCTGATTATTTAATTAGCCTTTTACGTTTTATCAGTGAAAATGCATGCATCTCTCTGGTGACGGTGGCAGAAAAGAGGACTATGGACAAACTATTGAACATCATGGACGATGCCAGTCACCCTCTGCACACCGTCATCAGCAACCAGAGGAGCCTGTTCAGTGACAGAATGCCCCTCCGCAAGTGCAGGACGAACAGACTTAAAAACTCCTTTGCCCCTCACGCCATCAGACTGTACAACTCCTCTCTGGTGGGGTAACAGGAGGACAGAGGACGGGAAGGAGCAGTAGCCTAGCCTGACAATAAGCAATACTGGACAATGTGCAATATAATGTGCAATATCTCTCCTGCTGGCCCCCTTTTTTTCTTCTTCTTTTCCCCCCTTCCTCTCTTCCCCATATCTTATTCTTTTTATATTTGTATATGTAAATACTTAATTTATCTAGAAGTTTTCTCTATTTTCTATTCTCTGTTTATCCTGTAATGATGCTGCTGGAATCTTAATTTCCCTGAGGGAACCCTCCCAAAGGGATCAATAAACTATCTAATCTAATCTACATGTATACTGCATAAGTTAGAACACCTATCCTGATTTAATGAGAGTCAACCCACCATCAGTGAAGTCAAATCAGTCTGAGTTGAGCAAGTCGGTAACGAGATTTCTCACTTTCAGCAGTTATGGATAAAAAGAAAGAAAAGCACAACTTTATTCATCACACACTTGTGAAATTTCCTCTCTGCACTGAACCCATCTGAAGCAGTGGACAATGAGCGCACACACATACCCAAAGCAGTGGGCATCCATGCTAACAGCACGCGGGGAGCAGTTAAGTCCAAGGCTGCCCCGTATTAACCTAACCGCATGTCTTTGGGGGAAACCGGAGCACCCGGAGGAAACCCACACAGACACAGGGAGAACATGCAAACTGCACACAGAAAGGCCCTCGCCGGCTGCTGGGTTCGAACCCAGAACCTTCTTGCTGTGAGGCGACAGTGCTAACCACTTACACCACCGTACCACCCAAGAGAGCCACCTGATTGGAAAAGTTGCCCTGTACATCTATGGTCTGCTGGTCAATTCAACATTCGTCTGAATGGAGGGGGGAAAAAAAAAAAAAAAAAAAGATAGTGATGGCGGCATGGTGGTGTAGTGGTTAGAGCTGTCGCCTCACAGCAAGAAGGTCCGGGTTCGAGCCCCGGGGCCGGCGAGGGCCTTTCTGTGTGGAGTTTGCATGTTCTCCCCGTGTCCGTGTGAGTTTCCTCCGGGTGCTCCGGTTTCCCCCACAGTCCAAAGACATGCAGGTTAGGTTAACTGGTGACTCTAAATTGACCGTAGGTGTGAATGGGAGTGTGAATGGTTGTCTGTGTCTATCAGTGTGTTTACATGCACATCCAAATCGAGCTACTGTCGGTAATGGAGCTAAGGGTCCCAGCAGGGGTGCCAGAGAAATCCAATCCTACATGCACACAAGGAAATCGAGCTATTGTGTGAGGTACATCGTGCACCCGAGCCACAGGTGGCACTACACGCCCCATCGTGTTGGTACACTTCCGGTTGTCGTCATGAAGAAGAGGAGCGATTTCCACTTTACATTCACACCACATGTCATTGCCACCTGTTGGCTACAAACTGTCCTGCGCAGACCACTGTTTTGTAAGACAACTTATTTTGCACAATTGTATATTTTTCTAAAGTCCATTTTTTGCTTACAATTTAACTTATGTCTTAATAAACACACAAAAAGTTCAATTGTTTTTGTTTTTTGTCTCCTTGTTCCTCCTGACCTCTTCTGCTGCTCGCTACTACTACTGTTGTCATGCCGACCGAGGCTCTTGTGTTTCCCACTTGTGGTCTCGTCACTCCCAGAAGGGAAGTAAGTAGCTCGACTACGTAGCTCGATAGGGTTACGTGCACTAAGTAGCTCGGCTACAATCGCATAATCTAGGTCGCGTAGCTCGATTAGGAGAAATCCAGTTTGTTTCGATTTCAGCCGAGCTAAGGTGTATCCATGGCATTCAGAACATCGATTTCAGTCGAGCTACGGCAGAAATTCGATTTTCTCTATGTGCATGTAAACGCACTGCATGTGTCAGCCCTGTGATGACCTGGCGACTTGTCCAGGGTGTACCCCGCCTTTCGCCTGTAGTCAGCTGGGATAGGCTCCAGCTTGCCTGCGACCCTGTAGAACAGGATAAAGCGGCTACAGATAATGAGATGAGATATTGCATGGTTGATGGGCGGCACGGTGGTGTAGTGGTTAGCGCTGTCGCCTCACAGCAAGAAGGTCCGGGTTCGAGCCCCGTGGCCGGCGAGGGCCTTTCTGTGCGGAGTTTGCATGTTCTCCCCATGGGTTTCCTCCACAGTCCAAAGACATGCAGGTTAGGTTAACTGGTGACTCTAAATTGACCGTAGGTGTGAATGGTTGTCTGTGTCTATGTGTCAGCCCTGTGATGACCTGGCGACTTGTCCATGCCTGTAGCCAGCTGGGATAGGCTCCAGCTTGCCTGCGACCCTGTAGAACAGGATAAAGTGGCTAGAGATAACGAGATGAGATGAGATGAGATATTGCATGGTTGATGGGCAGCACAGTGGTGTAGTGGTTAGCACTGTCGCCTCACAGCAAGAAGGTCCGGGTTTGAGCCCCGTGTCCGCGTGGGTTTCCTCCGGGTGCTCCGGTTTCCCCCACAGTCCAAAGACATGCAGGTTAGGTTAACTGGTGACTCTAAATTGAGCGTAGGTGTGAATGTGAGTGTGAATGGTTGTCTGTGTCTATGTGTCAGCCCTGTGATGACCTGGCGACTTGTCCAGGGTGTACCCCGCCTTTCGCCCGTCGTCAGCTGGGATAGGCTCCAGCTTGCCTGCGACCGTGTAGAACAGGATAAAGCGGCTAGAGATAATGAGATGAGATGAGATATTGCATGGTTGATGGGCGGCACGGTGGTGTAGTGGTTAGCGCTGTCGCCTCACAGCAAGAAGGTCCGGGTTCGAGCCCCGTGTCCGGCGAGGGCCTTTCTGTGCGGAGTTTGCATGTTCTCCCCGTGGGTTTCCTCCACAGTCCAAAGACATGCAGGTTAGGTTAACTGGTGACTCTAAATTGACCGTAGGTGTGAACGGTTGTCTGTGTCTATGTGTCAGCCCTGTGATGACCTGGCGACTTGTCCATGCCTGTAGCCAGCTGGGATAGGCTCCAGCTTGCCTGCGACCCTGTAGAACAGGATAAAGTGGCTAGAGATAACGAGATGAGATGAGATATTGCATGGTTGATGGGCAGCACAGTGGTGTAGTGGTTAGCACTGTCGCCTCACAGCAAGAAGGTCCGGGTTTGAGCCCCGTGTCTGCGTGGGTTTCCTCCGGGTGCTCCGGCTTCCCCCACAGTCCAAAGACATGCAGGTTAGGTTAACTGGTGACTCTAAATTGACCGTAGGTGTGAATGTGAGTGTGAATGGTTGTCTGTGTCTATGTGTCAGCCCTGTGATGACCTGGCGACTTGTCCAGGGTGTACCCCGCCTTTCGCCCGTAGTCAGCTGGGATAGGCTCCAGCTTGCCTGCGACCCTGTAGAACAGGATAAAGCGGCTAGAGATAATGAGATGAGATGAGATGATGCACAGGATCCTCAATCAGTAAACAATAACAAGATGTTTGTTATTAAGAAATCAGTTCAGGTTTTCTTTATGAAACCAGCAGGGACAGTGAGAACAATGTGAAAGGGAAATGTCAGGGTGATTTTCTCAGCCTGGGGCTGTTTAGTCTGCTCGGTGTGGAAAATTAAATCCACCTTCAAGGCTGTTCCTGCTAAACAGCGACTGTTAGCACGGTACCAGAGAGAGAGAGACATTTACAGCAACACCGGTGCTACAATCTCTCTCTCTCTCTCTCTCCCTCTCTCTCTCTCAGACTCTCACACAGCAGTGCACTGGGTGTGTTTATATCAGTGACTGGATTACTATCAAAAACACACAGGCATTTTAGACAGCATTAACACACACACACACACACACACACACGGTGTTCTTACCTCCGGTGTTTTTTCTGTCGCGTCTCAAAAATAGTCGGATTAAATCAACAAGAGCCGCCTCAGAGTCCGGGTGATAAAGTTTGTGCACTCTTTCTTTCCCCTCAGCTTTGCTAAAACTCGCTCCAGTCAGGAGCCGCAGCTCGGCGTTAATCCTCGCTCTCTCTCTGGCGCCTCTACCAGCGCCCGACTGCACCAATAACCGCCCCGAGTCCGCTGCTCAGGCTTTACTGTCCTCCACCGCCCCGCTCTCACTGACACAGCACTGCTGCAGCTCACAGCTAAACTTATCCTCTGCTCTTCTCTCCCAGCGCCATCTTTCCCGCGGGGCATGTCGGGTAATCCTGAGGAATCCCCACACACAGCCTGACGGTATCCAGTGGAGCAGGGATTGAGGACGCGTCCGAATCCGCGTCCTAGCCTACTAAACCGGATGCAGAAACAGCACTCACAGCACTGAAAGTGTAGCGCGAGGGCAGGTGGCTGGTTTGAGATGCAGCCTCAGTTTGACAAAACCAATCAGGAAAATAGTTGGAAAGTTCGTCAAAATAGATCAACTTTATATTTTCACTGGATCGAAAATAAAGAAGAAGAAACCTTTATTTGTCACATGCACACTTCAAGCACAGTGAGATTCATCCTCTGTTACTGTATTTAACCCATCTGAAGCAGTGAACACATGCACACACTGCACCCGGGGAGCAGTCAGGGGTTAGATACCTTGCTCAAGGGCACTTCAGGCCAAGGCCGCCCCACGTTAACCTAACTGTGTGGGAAACCCACGCAGACACGGGGAGAACATGCAAACTCAACACAGAAAGGCCATCGCCGGCCGCTGGGCTCGAACCCAGAACCTTCTTGCTGTGAGGCGACCGTGCTAACCACTACACCACCGTGCTGCCCATCAACCATGCAATATCTCACCCCGCCTCTCGTCAGCTGGGATAGGCTCCAGCTTGCCTGCGACCCTGTAGAACAGGATAAGCGGCTACAGATAATGGATGGCTGGATTTTCATACGAGCTACATCCGGGACATGAAGAACCCAAACCGTGACATAAATCTCTTTAGTATAAATATGGAAGTGATTGGTTGAGAAATTCAGACTATTTCTCAATAATCATCTCAAGCGACTCGGCATGCAGGTGGAAATGGGGGAAATGCCATTAAGGATCATCCATCCATTATCTGTAGCTGCTTATCCTGCTCTACAGAGTCGCAGACAAGCTGGACTCACCCATAGTCCCACTGACTACGGGTGAAAGGCGGGGTACACCCTGGACAAGTCGCCAGGTCATCGCAGGGCTGACACATAGACAAACAACCATTCACACTCACATTCACACCTACGGTCAATTTAGAGTCACCAGTTAACCTAACCTGCATGTCTTTGGACTGTGGGGGAAACCGGAGCGCCCAGAGGAAACCCACGCATACACAGGGAGAACATGCAAACTCAACACAGAAAGGCCATCGCCGGCCGCTGGGCTTGAACCAAGAACCTTCTTGCTGTGAGGCGACCGTGCTAACCACTACACCACCGTGCTGCCCATCAACCCTGCAATATCTCACCCCACCTCTCGTCAGCTGGGATAGGCTCCAGCTTGCCTGCGACCCTGTAGAACAGGATAAGCGGCTACAGATAATGGATGGATGGATTTTCATATGAGCTACATCCGGGACATGAAGAACCCAAACGGTGACATAAATCTCTTTAGTATAAATATGGAAGTGATTGGTTGAGAAATTCAGACTATTTCTCAATAATCATCTCAAGCGACTCGGCATGCAGGTGGAAATGGGGGAAATGCCATTAAGGATCATCCATCCATTATCTGTAGCTGCTTATCCTGCTCTACAGAGTTGCAGGCAAGCTGGACTCACCCATAGTCCCAGCTGACTATGGGCAAGAAGTGGGGTAAACCCTGGACAAGTCACCAGGTCATCGTAGGGCTGACACAGAGACAAACAACCATTCACACTCACATTCACACCTACGGTCAATTTAGGCCACCAATTCGCCTAAGCTGCATGTCTTTGGACTGTGGGGGAAACCGGAGCACCCGGAGGAAACCCACGCATACACAGGGAGAACATGCAAACTCCACACAGAAAGGCCCTCGCCGGCCGCTGGGCTCGAGCCCAGGACCTTCTTGCTGTGAGGCGACCGTGCTAACCACTACACCACCGTTCCTGCCCCCCGTTAAGGATCAGAAGGCTGCAGTTGATGATGGCATATTAGGTCAATCTTCAGTGGCATTTTGACAACCTCATCTCATCTCATCTCATTATCTCTAGTCGCTTTATCCTTCTACAGGGCCGCAGGCAAGCTGGAGCCTATCCCAGCTGACTACGGGCGAAAGGCGGGGTACACCCTGGACAAGTCGCCAGGTCATCGTAGGGCTGACACAGAGACAAACAACCATTCAAACTCACATTCACACCTACAGTCAATTTAGAGCCACCAATTAGCCTAAGCTGCATGTCTTTGGACTGTGGGGGAAACCGGAGCACCCGGAGGAACCCACGCATACACAGGGAGAACATGCAAACTCCACACAGAAAGGCCCTCGCCGGCCGCTGGGCTCGAGCCCAGGACCTTCTTGCTGTGAGCTAACCACTACACCACCGTTCCTGCCCCCCGTTAAGGATCAGAAGGCTACAGTTGATTATGGCATATTAGGTCAATCTTCAGGGGCATTTTGACAACCATCCTGCTAAAAGTATAACAAAAGATTGTTGGGAACATCATGAATCTAATTTCCTAAGTTTTGGATGGATAAATGATGCTAAAGCAGAGAGTATTGGTCGACATCAGCTACAGTACTGCCCAACAGTCCCATTATCACCAGTCCCACCATGGTTATTCCCATTACCAGTTGTAGATTTAAATATTCATCGGGAAATAAGAAAGAAATCAAAGGATATCTCAGTGAAGGAAATTTTACAAAACTATTTGGATTTTTATTTTTCTAAATATACATGTATCTTTACAGATGGTTCTAAAGACCCAAAAAAAAGGGTGTGCTGGATCAGCAGTGTATATCCCAAAGAAAGGAGTAAGTATTAAGAAAACAGTGACCAACAATGTGACTGTTTATACAACAGAATTAGTGGCAATATTATTGGCCCTGGAACGGGTTAAAGAAAATGCAATAAACAAAACAGTCATAATCTCAGATAGTTACTCAGCATTGGAAAGTATTCAATCAGGTAAATCATTTAGAACAGATATAAATCAATGAAATCTTTATAACACACACTCACTATCCGTTTTGTGTCAGTTGACACGTTAGACGTGTGTATGACTAGCAGTCTTCAGCAGAGCTCTCCATTCAGCACGGTCTTGAGTTGCCTTCTCTGCGATATTCTATAGCTTCAAGTCAGCATGGACAGATTCTTTCCAGCTTTTTCGAGGTCGGCCACGGTTGTTTGCTCCTTCAACTTCCAAGGTAGTACACCTGTTGATCCAAGAATTACTGCGTTGGACCGGACGTGTCCAAACCAACGGAGACTATTGTATCTGAGGACAGTGTCGAGGCAACGGAGGTTCAGCATCCGCAGAAGAGAAGACGTGCTAATTAGTGTTCCTCTTTTGACATTGCACAGCCATAAAAGCATGGCTCTTTCATTACGCTCAAGCCGGTTTTGGTCATCTCTTTGGAGTGCCCAACATTCAGAACCGTACAACATGGTGCTACGCACACAACTGCTGTATAGTTGACCATGGGTATGAAGTGAGACAGCTTTGCAGGTTAACAATGGCAGCAGTTCTCTAAACTTTCCCCAAGCAGAACGAGTTCTGATAATTGTTGCCAGTTCACAACCACCTCCTGGGCAGATACCATCACCAAGGTATATGAAGCTATCGACGACCTCTAGTTTGCTACCTGCCGACATTACCTCACTGCATGGTCTTGCATCAATCGGTCGCGCTCCTCCGAGACAACGCTGACACTTGTAATCTGGGTTTTCAACTAACCTCCCCTGCGCATCTTTTGTGTACCCACATTTTGCAACCACTACAGAAAAACTTTGCGTAAAATAGATTCCAAGGGCTTTATAACTAGTTTTCTTTGGGTACCCGCACATGTTGGCATGGAGGGAAATGAACAGGTTGACAAGCTGGCTAAGCAATCACTAAATAAGATAAAAATAGAATTGCAAATCCCAATTAGTAAGGCAGAGACTAAGATTTACATCAAGTCCTACGCAAAGTCAGTCTGGCAGGAGTATTTGGATGGCAGTGAAACAGGAAGACATCTATACTACATTGAAAAACAGGTGAATACTGGAAGAATAGCGGGAAGGAGTTGGAGAGAAGACATCATGATCATCTGTTTAAGAATTGGACATACAGGACTTAATTATTCTCTTAACAAAATAGGCAAACACCCAACCGGAAATTGTGAATACTGTAGCCATCTGGAATCAGTAGCGCATGTAATATTTCACTGTAAGAAATATGAACGTGAGCGAAATGAGCTTTATAAATCTCTCAGAATGGTTTATCATCACAATTTCACTTTATCTGGGAGAGCATCAAGTCAGATGTATTGTTACATTATCAAATTTCTGAAAGATTCAGATTTAGCTAAAAGAATATAAGGGGTTTGTTGTTTTGTTTTGCTCCCTTATATCTTCTGTTCCACACTCCAGCCCAGTCGGTGGCGGTAATGCACCTTTAAGTTGGTTTGCCAACCACCATAAAACCTTAAAGAAGAAGAAAAAGAAGAACCGTGACTCGGCAAAATGGCTGCTGATCACTTTGTCACCTTAAGTGAGGAAAAAATCACAAATTATGAAAGAAAATGCGGTTTCTAAAAGCACTTAAAGGGCTGATGACACGAACATGACTCTATGCAATTTCTTAAATAAACTATACAACATGGCAAACGTTAGATTTCTGTTATAATTATGTGAAAAGAAGCTGTTGTTACGCAAATATCCAACTTTTAATTGCACAGCGCAAGAAAACTGGGTCCGTGGCTCGCGGCCATGTTGTGACGTCAGCGGAAGAACACGCTGCGGTTCACTGGCTGTTCTACTCTGGTTCTACTCAATGGAAATGGCGCATGAAAATGCCGGTGAACTCTCTAGTGCTAGCTCTTCCTCTTCTGGGAGTCTAGAATTGTGTTGATCTCTTCCGAATAGAATCTATGATAGCCTACCCTCTTTACCCTTTGCCTCTCGTTGCTAGGCGGCAGTTACATGAAAGCCGCAAGCTTTCACAAGCAAATACATGACTGATATCACGCCGACTTCATGATTACATTTATGATTATCATGTAGAATCTATAGCTCTACATACCTTTATCTTATGTCGTTTCACAACACATGTTCTGACAGGAGGACTGTCTTTGGATCCGGCATAGCTACTAGTAGACCCCCTCCGGAATACTGGCAGTGTTGCCAGATTGGGAGGATTCCCGCCCAGTTGGGCGGTTTCAAGTGCATTTTGGTGGGTTTTGAACATATTTTGGGCTGGAAAACGTCAGCAGTATCTGTTGCCAGATACTGCTGAAGTTTTCCAGCCCAAAATATGTTCAAAACCCACCAAAATGCACTTGAAACCGCTCAACTGGGCGGGAAACCTCCCAATCTGGCAACACTGTGTAGGCACTGCTGATGGTAGTAACACAAGTTTGTGATGAACTGAACACCCAAGAGATTCTTTTAAGCTGGGAAGGGTGTCAAAACAATCCAAATCGAAGTGTTCAGAGCACAGGACGGATGTTGGTGAGGGCTCCCACTTGTCACAAGTGCGCCTGACTTGCTTCACCCACTTCACATGCAGCTCGGGATCTCTGGGAAACTTGAATAAACTTACCCCATCCTTGTGGGTTTTGGAGCAAAAGCTGGCAACACAACGCGAAGGCATAATAACTATATATATATATATATATATATATATATATATATAATGTATAATAATAATACTAATAATGATAAACTGAACACCTGTCGCATCAACAACAAACTGGTAAGTTAGGAGGAAGATTCTTTCGATGACGTCATATAGCTCCTCCTCCTCTTTCGTCTCCTGGGTGCTGCAGCCCTGTCAAATTTGCCTAAATAGCCGCATTTATCATCATAACTTGTAAAATAGGCGCCTTCGTGAATTAATATATGGATCATCGGGAATTACTTTTTATGTTATAAAACATCGCCAAAGATGTCAAAAACGTGTCATCAGCACTTTAAGGTGCTACGAAGTTTGGTCTAAAACTATTCAAAGCTAAGGTGGAATTGTGATTTATTTTATCGATTTCAAAACAAAGCATTTTATGTGAGTCGGCATCGATAAGGGACACAAGTCTGTGCCGCGCCTTTATTACATTTGCATGCTGCTTTTGAAGTTTGAAAGAAGTTGTTTTTTAATATGATTTTTTAAAATAATCATCTGTGTATTATACTAAAACAATTCTCTGCCTCAGGCTCAGTGAATATCACTTCGCTTTGGGCGAATAATTGTTAAATATGTCACTTGTGAGGAAATCGATGAATTGTTTTGATAAATCTGGGTACTTTTTGTTTGTATATTCGATATATCGCACAGCCCTAGTCTGAATCTTCGCTTCATATATGTTTCTTATTTTCAACTAGCCAGCCGGGCTGGCTAGTGACAGGAATTACCCGCCAAATGACAAATTAAGTCGCCTCAGGCGACCGGATCATCGCGAATTTCGAGCCGTATAAAGTGTTCAATGAAGATGAATAAATAAAGAAAACTAGAGCAAAGAAAGAAAGCTATTCTACAAAGAAAATTCCCAGATCCCTACCATGTCTATGTACACTGGTGTTAATTACTAAACAAACAAACATACCTATCTACAGCAACACAAATTCTGGACAGAGTGATATACTGATGTCTTGTAAAAGTATTCATCCCCCTTGATGTTTGTCCTGTTTTGTCACATTACAAACTGGAATTAAAATGGATTTTTGGGGGGTTAGTACCATTTGATTTACACAACATGCCGACCACTTTAAAGGTGAAAATTGTTGTTTTATTGTGACCCAAATAATAATTAAGATGAAAAAAGAGAAATCTGGAGTGTGCATAGGTATTCACCCCCCCAAAAAAAGTCAATACTTTGTATAGCCACCTTTTGCTACAATTACAGTTGCAAGTCTCTTGGGGTATGTCTCTATTAGCTTAGCACATCTAGCAACTGGGATTTTTGCCCATTCCTCAATAGCCTGGCAAGCCAGACTAAATGTGAATATTTAGTCTGGCCTCGGTCGTAGACATTTCTGAAGGGTGTGGGAGGAACAACCCGTTGTCTTTCAAACTGTCTCTGTGCGTATAGGCCAACGCTCTGACCAATCAGCGCAACAGTGACTGTGACGTAGTCAGAGCGACAGAAAGCAGTGGGGGAGGCCTTGAAATAAATAATTTTTCAAAATGCGTATTAATTAACAGGTTCTAGATATTAAGAAGTTTGGAGATAATGACCACAAGTTTGGAGTCTGTACCACATACTTAACATACACTCTTTTTTTTTTTCAAGTGTTTTTCAAGGGTTTGCTTAAACTGTTTGAGAGTTTTTATTTTTATTTAGTGGTGTTTGGTGAAATAATTTCCCTTAAATTTAAAATAACAGGAAAATAAGAAACAATCAAAAAGTAATGTTTCAAAGCTGTTTATTAATTCTTCGTACTGCACAAACTAGCCCCATCCTTTTGGCTATGAGCGGAGCAGCTGGTAGATCAGACTTTTGCCATAGTCGGTCGGCAAAACAGCGAAAACGTCCTTCTTGAAAAGGAATGAGCGGAGAGCCTCTTCCTGCTCATGTTTCAACGAAAACTCCAAGTCTAATTCTTCTAAAACTGATTCCAAAGCGGAGTCAAACGCACGCTGTTCACTAGCCGTAGCCATCTTTCCTGTTATGCTTTCTCCAGCGTCACGCAGCCTTGTCATCACTCCTGCAAAAGCCCGCCCAAAGAATCCAAACAAAAACCCTGCGTTGTGATTGGCGGGCACGATTTGATCCCTGGGGTTTGTTGATATGGTGCGAGGCTAGACCCACTCGTAGGCAAAAATATTTTTGGCCGCGAGGCGGGTGGGTCTAGTTTACTAGGCTAATTCCTCAAGGCAAAACGGCTCCAACTCCTTCAAGTTAGATGGGTTGCGTTGGTGTACAGCAATCTCCAAGTTATGCCACAGATCCTCAATTGGATTCAGGACTGGGCTTTGACTAGGCTATTCCAAGACATTTAAATGTTTCCCTTTAAACCACTCCAGTGTAGCTTTAGCAGTATGTTTAGGGTCATTGTCCTGCTGGACTGTGAACCTTCGTCCCAGTCTCAAACCTCTGGACGACTCAAACAGGGTTTCCTCCAGAATTGCTCTGTATTTAATGCCATCCATCTTTCCTTCAGTCCTGACCAGCTCTCCTGTCCCTGCAGATGAAAAACATCCTTACAGCATAATGCTGCCACCAACATGCTTCACTGCAGGTATGGTGTTCTCAGGGTGTTGGGTTTGTGTTGCACATGGTGTTTCCCATGATGGCCAAAAAGATCAATTTTAGTCTCATGTGAACAGAGAATCTTCTTCCATGTGTTTGGCGAGTCTGCCACATGCTGTTGGGCAAACTCCAAATGTGTTTTCTTCAGCAATGACTTTTTCTGGCCACTCTTCCATAAAGCCCCGCTCTGTGGAGTGTACGGCTTAAAGTGGTCTTATGGACAGATACTCCCATCTCCACTATGGATCTTTGCAGCTCCTTCAGTGTTATCTTTGGTGTCTTTGTTGCATCTCTGATTAATGCCCTCCTTGCCCGGTCTGTGAGTTTTGGTGGACAGCCTTCTCTTGTCAGGTTTGTAGTGGTGCCATATTCTTTCCATTTTGCTATAATGGATTTAATGGTGCTCCATGGGATATTCAAAGTTTGGGATATTTTTTATGACCCAACCCTGATCTATACTTCTCCACAACTTTGTCTCTGACCTGTTTGGAGGCTCCTTGGTCTTCATGTTGCTTGCTTCGTAGTATTGCAGAGTCAGGGTCCTTCCAGAACAGGTTGATTTATACAGATATCATGTGACCAATCATGTGACACTTTGATTGCACACAGGTGGATCTCAATCAACTAATTATGTGACTTATGAAGTGAATTGGTTGGACCAGCTCTTATTTAGGGGTTTCATACAAAAGGGGGTGAATACCTATGCACACTCCAGATTTCTGTTTTGTTTCATCTTAATTATTGTTTGTGTCACAATAAAACAACATTTTGCACCTTTAGAGTGGTAGGCATGTTGTGTCAATCAAATGGTGCTAACCCTCCAAAAATCCATTTTAATTCCAGGTTGTAATGCAATGAGACAGGACAAACACCAAGGGGGATGAATACTTTTGCAAGACACTGTACATGGCCAAATGTTAGCGTCAGTACTCAGTAGAGGAGTTCAGTTCCTAATCAGAAGAACACCAGCACGAGATGGCAGTCAAGGGTTCTGCTGATCTTCAGTGACAGAGAGGCCATGAGGAATGCAAAGCTTGCAGTGATTGCAAGCAGTCACTGAAGGGCTTTTTTAAGATTTGGCCAAAAGTTACTGTGAAACACTGCCTCGCCGAATGGCCTGTACAGTGGTGCTTGAAAGTTTGTGAACCCTTTAGAATTGTCTATATTTCTGCATAAATATGACCTAAAACAACATCAGATCTTCACACAAGTCGTAAAAGTAGATAAGGAGAATTCAGTTAAACAAATGAGACAAAAATATTATCTCATCTCATTATCTCTAGCCGCTTTATCCTTCTACAGGGTCTCAGGCAAGCTGGAGCCTATCCCAGCTGACTACGGGCGAAAGGCGGGGTACACCCTGGACAAGTCGCCAGGTCATCACAGGGCTGACACATAGACACAGACAACCATTCACACTCACATTCACACCTACGGTCAATTTGGAGTCACCAGTTAACCTAACCTGCATGTCTTTGGACTGTGGGGGAAACCGGAGCACCCGGAGGAAACCCACGCGGACACGGGGAGAACATGCAAACTCTGCACAGAAAGGCCCTTACCGGCCACGGGGCTCGAACCCGGACCTTCTTGCTGTGAGGCGACAGCGCTAACCACTACACCACCGTGCCGCCCACAAAAATATTATACTTGGTCATTTATTTATTGAAGAAAATGATCCAATATTACATATCTGTGAGTGACAAAAGTATGTGAACCTTTGCTTTCAGTATCTGGTGTGACCCCCTTGTGCAGCAATAACTGCAACTAAACGTTTCCAGTAATTGTTGATCAGTCCTGCACACCGGCTTGGAGGAATTTTAGCTCATTCCTCTGTACAGAACAGCTTCAACTCTGGGATGTTGGTGGGTTTCCTCACATGAACTGCTCGCTTCATATCCTTCCACAACATTTCGATTGGATTAAGGTCAGGACTTTGACTTGGCCATTCCAAAACATTAACTTTATTCTTCTTTAACCATTCTTTGGTAGAACAACTTGTGTGCTTAGGGTCATTGTCTTGCTGCATGACCCACCTTCTCTTGAGATTCAGTTCATGGACAGATATCCTGACATTTTCCTTAAGAATTTGATGGTATAATTCAGAATTCATTGTTCCATCAATGATGGCAAGCCGTCCTGGCCCAGATGCAGCAAAACAGGCCCAAACCATGATACTACCACCACCATGTTTCACAGATGGGATAAGGTTCTTATGCTGGAATGCAGTGTTTTCCTTTCTCCAAACATAATGCTTCTCATTTAAACCAAAAAGTTCTATTTTGGTCTCATCCGTCCACAACACATTTTTCCAATAGCCTTCTGGCTTGTCCATGTCATCTTTAGCAAACTGCGGACGAGCAGTAATGTTCTTTTTGGAGAGCAGTGGCTTTCTCCCTGCAACCCTGCCATGCACACCATTGTTGTTCAGTGTTCTCCTGATGGTGGACTCACGAACATTAACATTAGCCAATGTGAGACAGGCCTTCAGTTGCTTAGAAGTTACCCTGGGGTCCTTTGTGACCTCGCCGACTATTACACGCCTTGCTCTTGGAGTGATCTTTGTTGGTCGACCACTCCTGGGGAGGGTAACAGTGATCTTGAATTTCTTCCATTTATACACAATCTGTCTGACTGTGGATTGGTGGAGTCCAAACTCTTTAGAGATGGTTTTGTAACCTTTTCCAGCCTGATGAGCATCAACAACGCTTTTTCTGAGGTCCTCAGAAATCTCCTTTGTTCGTGCCATGATACACTTCCACAAACATGTGTTGTGAAGATCAGACTTTGATAGATCGCTGTTCTTTCAATAAAACAGGGGGCCCACTCACACCTGATTGTCATCCCATTGATTGAAAACACCTGACTCTAATTTCACCTTCAAATTAACTGCTTGTCCTAGAGGTTCACATACTTTTGCCACTCACAGATATGTAATATTGGATCATTTTCCTCAATAAATAAATGACCAAGCATAATATTTTTGTCTCATTTGTTTAACTGGGTTCTCTTTATCTACTTTTAGGACTTGTGGGAAAATATGAGGATGTTTTAGGTCATATTTATGCAGAAATATAGAAAATTCGAAAGGGTTCACAAACTTTCAAGCACCACTGTATTTCCCACACTACTACCTTTTTTTTTCCTGTTCTGTTTTCACAAACAGTTACAACAATTTATAACATGGCCCTGCTGACTGCTGGAATCTGATTGGTCAAAAGGTGTTGATTAATTTTCTGTTGGCTAATAGCACAGGTTTGATAGTAGTTCTGGCTATAATTCAAATTATAATTGCAATTCATCCATCCATACCACATATCCACCAGGGTCACAGGGGAAGCTGGAGCCAAACCCAGCTGACATTGGGTGAGAGGTACGGTACATGCTGGGCAGGGCTAACACAGAGGCAAACAACCTTTCACACACACCTATGGGCAATTTGGAGTAGCCAGTTGACCAAATCCACCTGTCTTTGGACTGTGGGAGGAAACCCATCCAGGCACGGGGAGAAAGGCCCCATTCAGCCGTGAGGTTCAAACCTAAAACCTTCTTGTTGTGAGATGACAGTGCTAACCACTACACCGTCATGCTGCCCAATCATACCTATAGGTTATTATGTCTATAGCAACCGCTCACTTGACAGGGACTTGAATATCAAACACCCTACATAATGGTCATCATCACTTTGCGAACCATGTTTGGTTGACTTGGCCACAATTGCAGCAGTAGCGTGGCCAGCTCCTTTCTGCACACACACACACACACACACACACACACACACACACACACACACACACACACACACACAGTTTAGAGTAGCCAGTTAACCTAACTTGCATGTCTTCAGACTGTAGGGGAAACCGGAGCACCTGGAGGAAACCCAGACAGAAACCCAGAAATCTACACAGAAAGGCCCCTGTCCACCACTGGGCTCGAACCCAGAACCTTCTTGCTGTCAAGGACGCGTTATCCTAATGGGCTTCAGAGCCTCGGCCACTAGGGGGCCTCGGAGGTAGCGAGATCGGAAAATATGAAACGATATTTTCAGAAGTTTTGATCATATTGATAACATTTTTGATGCATTTCGCTACCCGTAAGGAAGCCCACCTTGTCCCGTCACATAAATCACCCGTCATTGTCAATATGATCACTGTCCACCATGTCTTCACACGCTACGCCAGCTTGAGTTCAATGATTCAATTAATGACTTCGCTTTCCAGAAAAGTAGGAAAGTGCCCTTGTAAGTTGACCCATGGCTGTCAAACTGAATGCGCAAAGCTGTGTGCCACTGCTGTTTGGGACATTACGTGTGTGAAAGGATGAAATGTTTCACATAGCCTAACATTTTGAGATTTATTTCTGAGAAACACGATATTTTTCTTTCTTTGTTATCGCTCTTTGTTTTCACAAGTTAAAAGTCGCCTGGATTCCAAAATGAAAACGAACGGTTATATACCAAATGAATGTTCTTGTTCTGAATACTAAAGAAACTGTTGTAGGCCTCGGTTATGTTCTTGACATGTTTTTCATTGACTCACTCATTCAAAGGCTTCTTGAGGCTAAACTTTAGTTCACCAGACTTGTTAACCGTGATGTCTGATGGATTTTCTTCAGCATGCAATTGCCTATTTCACCATTGCTTTTTCTCGATTAAATAGGTGTTGATGGATATAAAGTTTTATCATTCAATGGTATTTCTAATTGTGCCACTGTCATTAAGTTTCTGTGTCTAGTTAGACAGGCACGTCTGAGGGGGTGAATTTGCTGAGCGCAGTTGACAACAGGTGGGGGTGGGGCCTCGGGGGGGTGTCTGCCCACAGCCTCGGGGGGGTGTCTGCCCACGGCCTCGGCAAGGGTTAACGCGGCCCTGCTTGCTGTGAGGCAACAATGCTAACCACTGCACCACCATGTTGCCCCTTACATAATCACAAACTGATTAAACAAGTTTAACAAAGAAATATCTACAGGACAGAAGACCTTCCATTATTTCTCATTATTATTAAAAGTTGTTTTATTATTTTCAGGAAAAAAGAGAGGCTAGTGAGAAAATAACTGTTTATCATTACTATAACATAAGTGATAACAGGAACTCACTTATCTGATGGATGTTCATGACATGAAATATAACTGTAAATGGTTAAAATGCATGACGTCATTCATTATTAAATTAAAAATTGTTATTGTAAAAAATGCTGGTGTAAGAGGGACATGCTGTTAGTAGAAATCAGCTTTGTTGTGGTAGGATCACATGACCCTATCGTAAATTATTTCCTTATAACAGCACGCCTCGTTGTATTTCATTTCTTACATAACATGTCAGTGGAGCAATGCGTTCATATCACCATTTCAGGCATGTTATGGAGCGAATAAAATAAAGATTCTTTTCCACATGGTTTGGCCATTCAAAGACCATTCCCTCAGGCTTGGTTACTTCAGGTTAGAGACCTTTCTTCTGACCGCTAGTGTTGGAAGGTTGACTTAGTAATGTTGCACCAGCCTATCACAGCTGATCTCAGAACAGCCGGTGGTGATCACATGCTACTAGAATAGTTATAGTCTGCTCACCTCAGACCTGCTTCTTGGGAGTATGACAGGAAACTGGTCGAGGGTGGAGGAACATTTGCATTTCATTCAAAAGAAGGGAACATTCATCCGGAAAATGAGGTCATCTGCGACCTGGATTTACTGGAGTCAAAGCTTCTCAGTGTCAAAGTAAACTTTAAACCCACATCAGTCATCAGGAACACAAAGTTCACTAAGTTCCTTAAACAATAACATGAATTGAAAGCAGACTGCAAAACTGATTTTGTTTAATGGGAAATAATGTTAAAAAAAGAAAGAAAAAAGAGCATTGTGATTGTAATGTATAAGGTGTATGTGTATGTGTGCGTGAGTGCTTGAATATGATCGTACATATAGAGTACTGTGCAAAAGTTGTAGGCACCTTTATTATTATTCATCTCATCTCATCATCTGTAGCCGCTTTATCCTGTTCTACAGGGTCGCAGGCAAGCTGGAGCCTATCCCAGCTGACTACGGGCGAAAGGCGGGGTACACCCTGGACAAGTCGCCAGGTCATCACAGGGCTGCACATAGACACAGACAACCATTCACACTCACATTCACACCTACGGTCAATTTAGTCACCAGTTAACCTAACCTGCATGTCTTTGGACTGTGGGGGAAACCGGAGCACCCGGAGGAAACCCACACGGACACGGGGAGAACATGCAAACTCCACACAGAAAGGCCCTCGCCGGCCACGGGGCTCGAACCCGGACCTTCTTGCTGTGAGGCAACAGCGCTAACCACTACACCACCGTGCCGCCCCTTTATTATTATTTTTTTTTAGTACAAACTTAGTTATTTTATGACTTCTACATTATGGAGCCAGGGCAGCACAGTGGTGTAGTAGTTAGCACTGTCACCTCACAGCAAGAAGGTCCTGGGTTCAAGCCCAGCGGCCGGCGAGGGCCTTTCTGTGTGGAGTTTGCATGTTCTCCCCGTGTCTGCGTGGGTTTCCTCTGGGTGCTCCGGTTTCCCCCACAGTCCAAAGACATGCAGGTTAGGTTAACTGGTGACTCTAAATTGACCGTGAATGTGAATGTGAATGGTTGTTTGTCTGTATGTGTCAGCCCTGCGATGACCTGGCGATTTGTCCAGGGTGTACCCCGCCTCTCGCCCATAGTCAGCTGGGATAGGCTCCAGCTTGCCTGCGACCCTGTAGGACAGGATAAGCGGCTACAAATAATGGATGGATGGACACAAGTGTTTTACTGGGAAATACACCACTCGGATTTTCATACAGGGGTGGCACAGTGGTGTAGTGGTTGGCACAGTGGTGTAGTGGTTGGCACAGTGGTGTAGTGGTTAGCACTGTTGCCTCACAGCAAGAAGGTCGTGGGTTCGAACCCAGTGGCCAGTGTGAAGTTTGCATGTTCTCCCCGTGTCCGTGTGGGTTTCCTCGGGGTGCTCCGGTTTCCCCCACAGTCCAAAGACATGCAGGTTAGGCTAATTGGTGGCTCTAAATTGGCCGTAGGTGTGAATGTGAGTGTGAATGGCTGTCTGTGTTAGGTGGGGTTTACATGATTAGACCGTATCAGCGGATCATCAGATTAACGTTTTTAAAACGATTAGCGTGCACACAGCAACGCCAATACACGATTTGCGTGCACACAGCAACACCAATACACGGATACGCTCGGCTCCGCAGGCATCCTGCGCTCCAAATCACTCCGCCCTGAACAGCGAGTGCCCTCTGGAGGGTGCGCATTCCGGCCCTGCGCAGCTCACAGAGCGCGCGAGTGTAGTGCACGAGCAGTGATTCGGGACTGAGCCGCTGTGTGTGTGATCTCAGTGCATATCGGGCATGCGCGTCACTTACCACTTGCAAGTGGAAGGATGGCAAGCCTAAAGACAATCATAACTACACAATGGGCAGTATTTGCATCAGTATTTGCAGTATTTTCATACTTTTATACTCTTTAATGAAAGGTGATACAAGGCGGAAGTCCGCGCCGTTTTTCAGCAGTCGCGTCACATGACCAACGTCAGCGAATCAGGAAGGTGGATGTCACAGTGACGTTGTCCAATGACGACGCCAGCTAGAGCTCAGCACAGCGTATCCGCGTATTCTCAATGTTTGCACAGCACCGGACCAGACACGATCTGGATTGAATACGTGGACCCTGGCGGATTCCCGTTTCCCAGCGTTTCCAGGCGTTTTAATGTACACGGACAGTGCATCCGCGAAGAAAACGAGACAGATACGGTCTAATGTAAACTTGGCCTTAATGTGTCAGCCCTGCGTTGATCTGGCAACTTGTCTCGCCCATGGTCAGCTGGGATAGGCTCCAGCTTGACCGCAACCCTGCACAGGATAAGCAGTTATGGATAATGCATGGATGGATTATGGAGCCAATACAAAAACGCTTTAGATTTCCAAACGTTAGTTTTCCGGCACAAAATTAAATGTTACAGAAAAATGTTTGTATGTCAGTAAAGAAAGCAGCATATTACATAACAGACCACTTTTCAGACAAAAACATAATGAAGGCTACTGGGTTTCGCTGCAAAAATAAGTACGACAAAGTATCCAAAAGAACTGCGGCTGATTTTGTAAGATGCTCAGTAAAACTTACAGCCCATTTCCTTATAAAACTGCACTAATTGTACCTGAGACTACTATTTTTTTAAAAGCAAAGGGTTGTCTCATACCAAACATTGACTTTTTTTCATGCATTACCGCTTACTGATCTTTATGGTATTTTTTAAACATAGAAACATTTAATTTCATTATTTTGAAGGCATCTTTGCTCTTCAGCATTTCATTGCACATGCCTACAGAACTGTAGATGCATGTATATCCGTTCTATGTGTTTACAGCCCCTACAGCCGCAGTCAAGTGGATACTTTGAGCTTTGTTTTGTCTGAATTGTGAGAACACTTAACAAGTGCTCATTCAAGCAGATAAGGGCTCAGTGAGGGCCTGATCTGTTTTTTTTTCTTTCTGTGTTTCAAGAGTAAACATATAATTTCACATTGAAATACTGATAACCAAAGCAGTCCAACCAGAAACCCTTTACCTTTGTGGGCAATTCAGTGTAGAGGGTAACACATACATGTCAAGTTAACGGTTTTCCCTGTATTTTGTACGGGAAAATACAATTTTTTGGCTAATATGGCGTACAGTGATTTTCAGACAGGAAAATTACGTTTTGTATCAGAGATTTTTTCCATTACTCCGAGAAAATTTTCTTAGCATCCACCATTTATTTTTTTCAAAAACGCATGCCCAATGAAACGGAACTATTTTCGATTTATGTGGTTTTATAGCTGCACGTGGTTTTCTCGGTCATTTAAGTCCATCGGCTCAGACTGCCCAGACTTCTGTGACGGCTGCAGAAGTTAAGTTCTGCCAATTTCTCGTGGAACACAACATCCCCCCGACTGTGGCAGACCATTTTTTGCAACTAGCAAAAAAAAAAAGTTTCTCAATTCAAAGACTGCACAGGTAACCATTTGTGTTTTTTTTTTTTTTTAAGTTTTTACTGTTTGGATGTAAAACCCCAATTCCAAAAAAGTTGGGACAAAGTACAAATTGTAAATCAAAACGGAATGCAATGATGTGGAAGTTTCAAAATTCCATATTTTATTCAGAATAGAACATAGATGACACATCAAATGTTTAAACTGAGAAAATGTATCATTTAAAGAGAAAAATTAGGTGATTTTAAATTTCATGACAACAACACATCTCAAAAAAGTTGGGACAAGGCCATGTTTACCACTGTGAGACATCCCCTTTTCTCTTTACAACAGTCTGTAAACGTCTGGGGACTGAGGAGACAAGTTGCTCAAGTTTAGGGATAGGAATGTTAACCCATTCTTGTCTAATGTAGGATTCTAGTTGCTCAACTGTCTTAGGTCTTTTTTTGTCGTATCTTCCGTTTTATGATGCGCCAAATGTTTTCTATGGGTGAAAGATCTGGACTGCAGGCTGGCCAGTTCAGTACCCGGACCCTTCTTCTACGCAGCCATGATGCTGTAATTGATGCAGTATGTGGTTTGGCATTGTCATGTTGGAAAATGCAAGGTCTTCTCTGAAAGAGACGTCGTCTGGATGGGAGCATATGTTGCTCTAGAACCTGGATATACCTTTCAGCATTGATGGTGTCTTTCCAGATGTGTAAGCTGCCCATGCCACACGCACTAATGCAACTCCATACCATCAGAGATGCAGGCTTCTGAACTGAGCGCTGATAACAACTTGGGTCGTCCTTCTCCTCTTTAGTCCGAATGACACGGCGTCCCTGATTTCCATAAAGAACTTCAAATTTTGATTCGTCTGACCACAGAACAGTTTTCCACTTTGCCACAGTCCATTTTAAATGAGCCTTGGCCCAGAGAAGACGTCTGCGCTTCTGGATCATGTTTAGATACGGCTTCTTCTTTGAACTATAGAGTTTTAGCTGGCAATGGCGGATGGCACGGTGAATTGTGTTCACAGATAATGTTCTCTGGAAATACTGTATTCCTGAGCCCATTTTGTGATTTCCAATACAGAAGCATGCCTGTATGTGATGCAGTGGCGTCTAAGGGCCCGAAGATCACGGGCACCCAGTATGGTTTTCCGGCCTTGACCCTTACGCACAGAGATTCTTCCAGATTCCCTGAATCTTTTGATGATATTATGCACTGTAGATGATGATATGTTCAAACGCTTTGCAATTTTACACTGTCGAACTCCTTTCTGATATTGCTCCACTATTTGTCGGTGCAGAATTAGGGGGATTGGTGATCCTCTTCCCATCTTTACTTCTGAGAGCCGCTGCCACTCCAAGATGCTCTTTTTATACCCAGTCATGTTAATGACCTATTGCCAATTGACCTAATGAGTTGCAATTTGGTCCTCCAGCTGTTCCTTTTTTGTACCTTTAACTTTTCCAGCCTCTTATTGCCCTGCCCCAACTTTTTTGAGATGTGTTGCTGTCATGAAATTTCAAATGAGCCAATATTTGGCATGAAATTTCAAAATGTCTCACTTTCGACATTTGATATGTTGTCTATGTTCTATTGTGAATACAATATCAGTTTTTGAGATTTGTAAATTATTGCATTCCGTTTTTATTTACAATTTGTACTTTGTCCCAACTTTTTTGGTTGTACTATAGGAAAGCTTCCTCCATTATCATGATCGTTTCGGGAGGCGATACTGGGAGTCGCCGTTTATACAACAGCAACTGTAGTTACCTGGGAATTTCTGGTTTCGCTTCCCTAAACATTTTAATTGCTAATAGACATTATATGTAGACACAGATGACCAACACTCATTACTACCATCAGTCGTCAGTAAACTGGAAAAGTATTGAATGAAGAGTAATGGTGGTAACGACCGTTGGTAACCTGTCTCTAAAATGTGTAGTAGGGGATGGAAGCAATTTAACACCATCTACATGTTTGCCGTGCTCTGATTTTCTTTTATTGACCAGGAAAATAATAGATGTATACTGGGGAAAGGTCTTCGATGTAAAAACTGCTCTGGGTGTTGCCATGTTTCCAATGCTGAAACAACTTTTTACTGCTTTTCTGTGCCTCCCACAGAGCAATGCAGATAGTGAGAGGGCTTTTTCATTGGTTAGGAAAATTCATACGGAGTACAGAAAAAATATGGCTGCAGACATATTAACTGCATATCCATCCATTATCTGTAGTCGCTTATCCTGTCCAACAGGGTCGCAGGCAAGCTGGCGCCTATCCCAGCTGACTACGGGTGAAAGGCGGGGTACACCCTGGACAAGTCGCCAGGTCATCGCAGGGTGAACACATAAACACAGACAACCATTCACACTCACATTCACACCTACGGTCAATTTAGAGCCACCAATTAGCTTAACCTGCATGTCTTTGGACTGTGGGGGAAACCAGAGCACCCGGAGGAAACCCACACGGACACAGCATGCAAACTCCACACCGGCCACTGGGCTCAAACCCACAACCTTCTTACTGTGAGGCGACAGCGCTAAGCACTACACCACCGTGCCGCCCCTAACTGCATATCTGCAAATTAAAATGAACTGCGATGAGGAGCTACAACTGCTACCCAAGCAGTGATATTATAGCTAGTGCCAAATCTGCAACATCTTTGTACAACAAAGAACATTCCAAAAAGGAAAAAGATTTAAATTCTTGTTCTAAATTACTGGGAAGATTTTCAGTTTAACTTCATAATTTATTAATATTTTCACTTATCCTTGTTTACATAATATACTTGATGTGGTTCAGTCATCTTTAGTTGGATCAAACACTGCTTGTGGTGTCGACACTTTTTTTCTCAAATGGAACTTTTACTAAACTTCATTTACTGTTTGACACGATTATATATAATTTATTACATGTAACCTATTTTAATTAACATACCTACTTAGTACTGCTGTTATATTTCAAGTAATTTTCTTTGGTGGAGTGTAATATTGTAGGTGATGTCAACACTTGTCAAATAGAACTTTGTGTAATTTTTATGAACTATTTAATATGAATACATTTTATTTGAAAAATTTACATCAGGGACAGCACGGTGGTGTAGTGGTTAGCGCTGTCGCTTCACAGCAAGAAGGTCCGGGTTCGAGCCCCGTGGCCGGCGAGGGCCTTTCTGTGCGGAGTTTGCATGTTCTCCCCGTGTCCGCGTGGGTTTCCTCCGGGTGCTCCGGTTTCCCCCACAGTCCAAAGACATGCAGGTTAGGTTAACTGGTGACTCTAAATTGACCGTAGGTGTGAATGTGAGTGTGAATGGTTGTCTGTGTCTATGTGTCAGCCCTGTGATGACCTGGCAACTTGTCCAGGGTGTACCCCGCCTTTCGCCCATAGTCAGCTGGGATAGGCTCCAGCTTGCCTGCGACCCTGTAGAACAGGATAAAGCGGCTACAGATAATGAGATGAGATGAAATTTACATCAATAATTCTGGTATTACTGATACAATGTCTCATCTCATTATCTGTAGCTGCTTTATCCTGTTCTACAGGGTCGCAGGCAAGCTGGAGCCTATCCCAGCTGACTACGGGCGAAAGGCGGGGTACACCCTGGACAAGTCGCCAGGTCATCACAGGGCTGACACATAGACACAGACAACCATTCACACTCACATTCACACCTATGCTCAATTTAGAGTCACCAGTTAACCTAACCTGCATGTCTTTGGACTGTGGGGGAAACCGGAGCACCTGGAGGAAACCCACGCGGACACGGGGAGAACATGCAAACTCCGCACAGAAAGGCCCTCGTCGGCCACGGGGCTCGAACCTGGACCTTCTTGCTGTGAGGCGACAGCGCTAATCACTATACCACCGTGCCACCCCTGATACAATATATATTCAATAATTAAGTTTATAGTTCAGTCATTCTCTTTAGTAGATAATTGTTTACTTGACTGTACATCTCGTCCTTTTTAATTCAGTTGTTTTCTCTGGGATCTAAAATTTATTTTTATTCAGTACATGCTTATTTGATCCCTTTAACTTGATGCAGTGTGATAAATATGCCTATTACAATGCTTTGGATTATATATTGGAATTTTTTCTCATGTATAAGGGCTCATGGGTGTATGTAAGGGAAAAGTACAGATTTTGTAAGGGCATGAGTAACTAAAGCTTGACATGTATGGTAACAAAACATGCGTAATTGTGTGTGTGTGTGTGCGTGTAATGTGTAACACATTGCAATGCTGTCCACTCTTCACACATTTCACTGTCAGCGTTGGTTCACATCTGTGTTTGATTTTCACAGTTGGAGCAGGTTCTGGACTGTTGAAAAACCTATCTAAGGCACAGCAGGAGAAACCTGCTGCTCTTTCACTGATGCACTGAAGAAGCATATGGAAGGGCATCTATCTTACTAATATGAATCATAGAGATGAAGCAGCCAGACTTTCTGCCTGAGGACAATGATGAGCATGCCATATGATCCTCATAATAGCGCATAACAGTTCATCTCTTGCATTTATCGCATTTCAGGAGTAGCATCTGCCTTTCAAGGACAAACGTCTCAAATAACTAAAATAATCTAGGAGCAAAGACGACTTTTAAAAAATGGGTGCTTTTTTTCCCCCTCTCTTAAAAGTGTTTCTTTCTTATTTCTCCCCATTTCCCACTGACAATACCAAGTGAAGCCACAAGAGGAGGATAACTACCAGTATTTATGGCCTGAACTGTGGGAGTCGTAATGCAGCTAGTCTCTTATCCTTCTGTATAATTATTTCATGGGTTAATGCAGTAATTCACCTTAGAATGATACTTCTGTGAAATATACATAGCACTGCCATGTAGATATACACTCACTGGCCATTTTATTAGGAACACCCATCCACCTACTGTGTTCTACAGTTCTCTGATCAGCCAATCCTTTGACAGCAGCACAATGCATCAAATCATGCAGATACAAATCAAGAGCTTTGGTTAATGTTCACGTCAAACATTAGAACAGGAAAAATTGTGATCTCAAAGTGTGACTTTCACTGTGGCATGGGTGTTGGTTTGAGCCAGATGGACTGGTTTGAGTATTTCAGAAACTGCTGATCTCCTGGGCTTTTCACACACTCTAGAGTTTACACAGAATGGTGTGAAAAACAAAAAACATCAAGTGAGCGACAGTTCTGTGGGTGGAAACAAATACCTTGTTGATAAGAGAGGTCAGAGGAAAATGGCCAGATTGGTTTGAGCGGCCACGAAGGATGTAGCAACTCATATAATCACTCTTTACTGCCATGGTGAGCAGAAAAGCATCTCAGCATGCAACAGCAGAAGACCATATTGGGTTCCACTCCTGCCAGCCAAGAACAGAAAGCTTAGACTCAAGAACAAGTTCCTCTTACACTGTAAAAAAAAAAAAAGTTACGCCAACTTAAAAATTCAAGGCAACTTATTGCACAGGATTTTTGAGTTTATGTGACAACTAAGGTTTTTAAGTTTTGAAGAAAGTTGTGCCAACTAATACTTTTGGTCTTCATATTCACACAAACTTAATTTTTTCAGTTTTACATGATAAGAATTCGACTTTAAGGCCACTAATCTTTCATCCAAGTAAAAACTTCAAAATTTGAGTTCAATTTTCTTTTTATCCCACAATAAAACAAATGACAATCCAGTTCAAATAGCAGGTTTATTTTAGCATGATGGTAGCAAAACTGCTATAAAACTGTAGTGGCAGTGCTTTTTTATTAAGTCACACATTCACTTATTTTAAGCCTGAAGCTAATTTGACAAACGAAATGTGCAAACAATTCAGTATACTGAATTGTTTGCACATTTCGTTTGTCAAATTAGTTTTTACTTGGATGAAAGATTAGTGGCCTTAAAGCTGAATTCTTATCATGTAAAACTGAAAAAATTAAGTTTGTGTGAATATGAAGACCAAAAGTATAAATTGGCACAACTTTCGTCAAAACTTAAAAATCTTAGTTGTCACATAAACTCAAAAATCCTGTGCAGTAAATTGCTTTGAATTTTTAAGTTGGCGTAACTTTTTTTTTTTACAGTGTAAAGTGGCCAATACTGTGCGTGTATATCTTATACACACTCGCAGGTTAAAACACTTTAAAAGGAACACCTGTACACCTGCATATTTATGCAGTTATCCAATCAGACAATCATGTGACGGCAGCAGAATGCATAAAATCATAGAGAAAGAAGTCAAGAGCTTCAGATCAGGGCTTTACATTAGCACCTGCCCACCCGCCAAATGCGGGTAAAATTCGGCTTTGGCGGGTAATGACTTTAGTCCCACTAGCCACTTTGGCGGGTGGTTTATTCTGTGGTATGACAATATATTTTAATTGTAGTTTTCTCTGAAGGCATCTGATATAATAAACGCATTGCAATGTAATATTACAGGACGTGCCTACAACTCCCATGAGCACCTGCATAAACATTCTGACAACATGTTAGAATTGTTGAGAACGTACTTTAATGCCTCAGATAAAATCAGTGATACGGTAACCTGCGGTTAATGAACGAAGCAACAAAGTTGCTGACGACTGACAAGCGCACTATATGGCGGCATACTAGACCGGGAGCCCAGGGGGGTCAGCCTAGCTGGGAAGGTTACCAATTTTTATGGGTAGTATGATGTCTGGCATGGTCCCCAGATAGAGGAACTGCACGTCTGCCGGGTTCCCCCTGGTGGGTGTGGCAATGAGGGGGGTGAAATGGGCACCTCAAAAATGGGCTAGGTCAGCTGGTGGGGTTACCGGTTGGAACCTGTTGCAAATTGTTTGTCATGGTCCCCTGATTGAGAAATGGCCGCTGCCAGACATTTTTGTTGGTGGGCGGGGCTCGGCAGACATCAATTACAGGGGGTTAAAAAATGGGCTAGGTTAGCTGGTGAGGTTACCAATTGACATCTGTTGTAAATTGTTCATCATGGTCCCCTGATTGAGGAATGACCGCTGCCAGACGTTTTCAGAGGTGGGGTACCCCCACCAGATGCCCAATTATGACGACAGCCCCAAAAATAAGCTAGGTCAGCTGGTGGAGTTACCGATTCAAACCTGTTGTAAATTGTTCATCATGGTCCCCGATAGAGAAATGACCACTACCAGACATTTTCAGTGGTGGGGTACCCCCCCAGATGCCCCGTTATGACGAAACCCCCAAAAATGGGCTAGATCAGCTGGTGGGGTTACCGATTGAAACCTGTTGTAAATTGTTCATCATAGTCCCTTGATTGAGGAATGGCCACTGCCAGACATTTTCAGTGGTGGGGTACCCCCACCAGACACCCCCTTGTGAGGACACCCTACTAAAAATCATTTGCTAAACTAGGCCTATGCAGTCACCTCCAACTGCCACAGGTATATCCCCGAAACACCCCAAACCTCGGATTAGCACACCAAGTGACTGCCATCTTCACCATTTGAGGCATCCAAAATGTAATCAGTTCATGTACCTATTATAGAGTGTAAACACACAACATTTAGTGCAAATCCATGTTCAAAAATTATTCCACAAACAAAAAATCGGCCATCTTGAAAGTGTTGATCTCCAAAATTTAATCAGTTCCTGTACTTAATACGGAGTGTTAGCAACACAAGGTTTGGTTCAAATCCAAGCACCTGTTCAAAAGTTATGGGCCAAACAAAAAGTTGCCCATGTTTAAAGTCGGCCATCTTGAAAGTCTTGGCCTGCAAAATCTAATCTTTTCATGTACCTATCATAGAGCATTTGCACATTAGCAGCATTAACAAAATTTGGTGCAAATCCGTCCGCTCTTTCAAAAGTTATCACGTTTACACGAATCGCGTTTACACAATCTGCGGTGGCGGCAAGTGAAAAAACATAATATCCCGACGCACCGCTTTATTAATACCTTTATTTTACATCACAAATAGGGCTGTGCGATTATGGAAAAAAAATCATGATCAAGATTATTTTGTTCAATATTTAAATCACGATTATTCAATCGATTATTTTTAGTCGCATGCAAGCATCTCTACACGATACTATGTCAGTAGGACAGTCAGGCGGTTGGAAACCGGTTTGTTTTTTTGGGAGGAGTTGCACGTGAATTAGGTCTGTTGATCTTGTTTAGTTACACTATGCAATTAGTAGGCATTTCTCTGTCTAAAAACACTTTCTTATTGATAATTTATCTAAGGCATAAATAGTTTATAAGCTACTGTGTCAGGTTATGTGTCTGCATCTTTGATTAATCACCTGAAATCACCTGAACTACATGTTTCTTTCAGAAATTGTGTAGCTTAAATAAAAATGGCAAATTAATCGTTTCAACTCAATTATTTTAGTTTGGTTCGATTATCACAGAGAAATCGTAATCACAATTAAAATTCGATTAATTGCACAGCCCTAATCACAAACCTATAAGGCTTCATGATGTCCTTCATAACATATTGGAATGGATAAAATTAAATGTATTCAAATTCTTTAACCCTTATTCTGTTATAGAAAAAAATATGTCAAAATTAAGAATTATGGCAGAAAAAGATTGTTCTTCCTTATTTTTAATAACCAAAAATGGAGCACAGATCTTAATTACACTTATATTATCACATGCCCCTGTCCTAAAATTTGAATCAAAATAAATCTATGTCACTTGTCTACCAAGTCATTTATTAACATTTTTGTAAGGCCAGTATTTTCGACCACTAACACCATGAGTGTAACTTTTTTTCTAACACAGCATAAGGGATAAAAGGTGCTGACCCTTGCCACATGTACAGTAATATTCCATCATCTGAAGGCTTCACCGTCCTCATTTTCCAGATTTGTCCACATTTTTCATGTTTCAAATTTCTGTGTTCATTCAATCAATGGGAACAGGCTGTTATTTGGATTAAGCAGAAGACTGGTGAAGGTTAGTTCCAAAATTTTCTATTACCGTGTAATATTAATATTCATGCATTTCCCAATTTTTTAATAATGATAGCCCTGTCAGTCTTTGTCCCTCCTAGTTGAGTTTTACCTTCTTCAATGAATTGTGTACTGAAAATGTAATAACTGTTGATTGTTTTAAGAAAGATTCAAGCATCCAAATTACATTGTCCACATAAACATACAAGAAATTAAGGATAGAAGCTAATTCGGCACAAGCAACATGGTCTGTATGTTGCTATAGATTTCCGATAGATAACATGAAAAGCAACTTCCCCATTTTGTATGTCTGGAGCAAGAATGAAAATGAAAAAGTAGGACAGTTCTTATATGTTCTTATATGTCCACATACATATGCACATACACACACACCTATGCCTATGTTGACCTATGCCTCTTATTTTTGCAGGAGAATCCACTTGCTACCACCGTCAAAGCCAGCTCTAGAGATGCATGTGCTTAGAGCACGTTATATTATTATGGTCTGGACACTGGCAACATCACCATGTCCGACAGACGGCTTGTCAGTGACCAAATATGGGTGGTGTGTGAAAGATAAACTGTTGCAGCCAAACTGGTTCAATGGTCCATCTATTCCACAGCACTTATTCACAGAGTGTCATCTGGATACCAAGTCACAAAGTCAGGAGGACAACACTGAGGTGGAGTCCTCAGATGAGCCTTGGAGTGAGGAGTCTGATAACTCAGACCAGGAGGACTAACACTACAGTATGTCTCACTTTTGTGTCATACACACCTTGGTTTAGAGGTACTTGAATATTGTTATATATTGTAATGTTATATGTTGTATTGTTATGTTAGTTTTCATTGTTATGGTTAATGGACAGGATCAATAAATTAAACAGCAAAATAACATTTCATTGAGTCAATGTGTTCATTTGTCAAGGTGTACTTTGAGAGCTGTAACTCGCTAGTGGTCACTAGTGCACGTCTAGCAGGGGTACCCCACTAATGAAAACGTCTGGCAGTGGCCATTCCTCAATCAGGGAACCATGACAACAATTTACAACAGGTCTCATTGGTAACCTCACCAGCTAACCTAGCCCATTTTTAACCCCCTGTAATTGATGTCTGCCGAGCCCCGCCCACCAACAAAAATGTCTGGTAGTGGCCATTCCTCAATCAGGGAACCATGATGAACAATTTACAACAGATTTGAATCGGTAACCCCACCAGCTGACCTAGCCCATTTTTGGGTGTGTCGTCATAAGGGGGTGTCTGGCGGGGGTACCCCACCACTGAAAACGTCTGGCAGTGGTCATTCCTCAATCAGGGGACCATGATGAACAATTTACAACAGGTTTCAATTGGTAACCTCACCAGCTAACCTAGCCCATTTTTTAACCCCCTGTAATTGATGTCTGCCGAGCCCCGCCCACCAACAAAAATGTCTGGCAGCGGCCATTCCTCAATCAGGGGACCATGACAAACAATTTGCAACAGGTTCCAACCGGTAACCCCACCAGCTGACCTAGCCCATTTTTGGGGTGCCCATTTCACCCCCCTCATTGCCACACCCACCAGGGGGAACCCAGCAGACGTGCAGTTCCTCTATCTGGGGACCATGCCAGACATCATACTACCCATAAAAATTGGTAACCTTCCCAGCTAGGCTGACCCCCCTGGGCTCCCGGTCTATACAGCTGGAGTTTCAAGCTCTGCTGCTCAGGAAAAAAGGGGCAGAGATGAGCAGGGCCAGAGCAGCATTTTAAAATCACCGAGGTCCGTGATGCACAAAGTGCGCGCTGAAAAATGTTCGCCATATTTAAATGAGAGGGGTGAATTACACATCACACAAGAGATCTCATCTCATTATCTCTAGCTGCTTTATCCTGTTCTACAGGGTCACAGGCAAGCTGGAGCCTATCCCAGCTGACTACAGGAGAAAGGCGGGGTACACCCTGGACAAGTCACCAGGTCATCATAGGGCTGACACATAGACACAGACAACCATTCACACCTATGGTCAATTTAGAGTCACCAGTTAACCTAACCTGCATGTCTTTGGACTGTGGGGGAAACCGGAGCACCCGGAGGAAACCCACGCAGAGAACATGCAAACTCCACACAGAAAGGCCCTCGCCGGCCCCGGGGCTCGAACCCGGACCTTCTTGCTGTGAGGCGACAGCGCTAACCACTACACCACCGTGCCGCCCCACAAGAGAGCTATTCCTGAAATTACTTTTAATGGTGTTTGAACTGAATATCGTCAGTTTTGAAAAAAAATCATGTATGTGGCAAGAGTAAGAATAATTTAAGCTTGTTTAATGGTTTGATCTGGCCCAAGCAATGAGGACAAAAGATACCCTAACCATGTAGCCTATGGAACTAACATACATTAACAATCTGGCATCCATTACACCTACACAAAAAAAAATTCTGGGAAAAAAATCAGTATACACCACCATATTTTGGGCAAAGTTATCCAAGGCAAACATAAGTTGAAACTTTCCACTCTACGGCACGGTGGTGTAGTGGTTAGCGCTGTCGCCTCACAGCAAGAAGGTCCGGGTTCGAGACCCATGGCTGGCGAGGGCCTTTCTGTGCGGAGTTTGCATGTTCTCCCCGTGTCTGCGTGGGCTTCCTCCAGGTGCTCCGGTTTCCCCCACAGTCCAAAGACATGCAGGTTAGGTTAACTGGTGACTCTAAATTGACCGTAGGTGTGAATGTGAATGGTTGTCTGTGTCTATGTGTCAGCCCTGTGATGACCTGGTTACTTGTCCAGGGTGTACCCCGCCTTTCGTCCGTAGTCAGCTGGGATAGGCTCCAGCTTGCCTGCGACCCTATAGAACAGGATAAAGCGGCAAGAGATAATGAGATGAGACAAACAAGGCAGGCTACAACTGCACTGCTATGAAAATGCCAATTTAACAGCTTCATGAAAGTGCGCTGATGGTTACCATGGAAAGCCCATGTCTCCTGCACTGCATTCCTCCACCGAGTTGCGGGGTCATTCGCTTTTGTGTTCTTGGTCTCAGAGCCGTGCGCACGAAACAGACACAGAAGACAGAATCAGCGTTTAACATAATGCACTTTTTACGAAGACGTTTTAATGTTATTCTTTTTTTTATCCAGTTGAACATTTAGCGTACAAATGTATTTTCAGCTCTTAAAAATGACCGAGGTCTGGACCGTGGGGGCCTCAGAGCTGGCTACGGCCATGGAGATGAACAAGACGCTAATAGGAAGATAAGACAGTTCAATGACAAATGGAAGTTCGGGCGAGATTGGCTAGTTCATAGCAAAACTGAAAATACCCTGTACTGCGAAGACTGTAGAAAGTATGGCAAAGACAGGCACCAGTAATCTTAAACTCGAAACTACAGTATAAAGGACCACGAAAAGTCAAATGCACACATCGGTACTATAACATCAAAACTGGCAAAGACGGCTGGTTCACTCCAGGACACCACTGTTTTCAGTCCCTGGCTGTCATGAAGTCGGCTGAGCTGGAGAGGATGGAGCTGCTGTTTAGAAACGTTCACGTGATTGGAAAGAAGTTGATCTCGCCCCAGCTATCAACTTATGGTCTGCTGGAAGCCTCAGGTCACAAAGACCATTTTTCATGGACCATTCAGATTCATCTGATGATGAATGTCATGAGGACATTTAATGTCTCTCTCGACACATGTTCACACACACACTATTAATAGATAATACATAATGTACATAATAATACTTGATAATACACATAATACTTGCATATCAAAACATCAAATGTTTTCATTGATAAATGTTTTAAATTGGACTTTTAATGTTAGAATCAGTTCAGTTGTACTGAATGTTATTTTTCATCTCATCTCATGATCTCATCTCATCTCATCTCATTATCTCTAGCCACTTTATCCTTCTACAGGGTCGCAGGCAAGCTGGAGCCTATCCCAGCTGACTACGGGCGAAAGGCGGGGTACACCCTGGACAAGTCGCCAGGTCATCACAGGGCTGACACATAGACACAGACAACCATTCACACTCACATTCACACCTACGCTCAATTTAGAGTCACCAGTTAACCTAACCTGCATGTCTTTGGACTGTGGGGGAAACCGGAGCACCCGGAGGAAACCCACGCGGACACGGGGAGAACATGCAAACTCCACACAGAAAGGCCCTCGCCGGCCCCGGGGCTCGAACTCAGGACCTTCTTGCTGTGAGGCGACAGCGCTAACCACTACACCACCATGCCGCCCCACAAGAGAGCTATTCCTGAAATTACTTTTAATGGTGTTTGAACTGAATATCGTCAGTTTTGAAAAAAAAAATCATGTATGTCGCAAGAGTAAGAATAATTTAAGCTTGTTTAATGGTTTGATCTGGCCCAAGCAATGAGGACAAAAGATACCCTAACCATGTAGCCTATGGAACTAACATACATTAACAATCTGGCATCCGTTACACCTACACAAAAAAAAATTCTGGGAAAAAAATCAGTATACACCACCATATTTTGGGCAAAGTTATCCAAGGCAAACATAAGTTGAAACTTTCCACTCTACAGTACGGTGGTGTAGTGGTTAGCGCTGTCGCCTCACAGCAAGAAGGTCCGGGTTCGAGACCCGTGGCTGGCGAGAGCCTTTCTGTGCGGAGTTTGCATGTTCTCCCCGTGTCCGCGTGGGCTTCCTCCAGGTGCTCCGGTTTCCCCCACAGTCCAAAGACATGCAGGTTAGGTTAACTGGTGACTCTAAATTGACCGTAGGTGTGAATGTGAATGGTTGTCTGTGTCTATGTGTCAGCCCTGTGATGACCTGGCGACTTGTCCAGGGTGTACCCCGCCTTTTGCCCATAGTCACCTGGGATAGGCTCCAGCTTGCCTGCGACCCTATAGAACAGGATAAAGCGGCTAGAGATAATGAGATGAGACAAACAAGGCAGGCTACAACTGCACTGCTATGAAAATGTCAATTTAACAGCTTCATGAAAGTGCGCTGATGGTTACCATGGAAACCCCATGTCTCCTGTACTGCATTCCTCCACCGAGTCGCGCGCTCATTCGCTTTTGTGTTCTTGGTCTCAGAGCCGTGCGCACGAAACAGACACAGAAGACAGAATCAGCGTTTAACATAATGCACTTTTTACGAAGACATTTTAATGTTATTCTTTTTTTTATCCAGTTGAACATTTAGCGTACAAATGTATTTTCAGCTCTTAAAAATGACCGAGGTCTGGACCGTGGGGGCCTCAGAGCTGGCTACGGCCATGGAGATGAACAAGACGCTAATAGGAAGATAAGACAGTTCAGTGACAAATGGAAGTTCGGGCGAGATTGGCTAGTTCATAGCAAAACTGAAAATACCCTGTACTGCGAAGACTGTAGAAAGTATGGCAAAGACAGGCACCAGTAATCTTAAACTCGAAACTACAGTATAAAGGACCACGAAAAGTCAAATGCACACATCAGTACTATAACATCAAAACTGGCAAAGACGGTTGGTTCACTCCAGGACACCACTGCTTTCAGTCCCTGGCTGTCATGAAGTCGGCTGAGCTGGAGAGGATGGAGCTGCTGTTTAGAAACGTTCACGTGATTGGAAAGAAGTTGATCTCGCCCCAGCTATCAACTTATGGTCTGCTGGAAGCCTCAGGTCACAAAGACCATTTTTCATGGACCATTCAGATTCATCTGATGATGAATGTCATGAGGACATTTAATGTCTCTCTCGACACATGTTCACACACACACTATTAATAGATAATACATAATGTACATAATAATACTTGATAATACACATAATACTTGCATATCAAAACATCAAATGTTTTCATTGATAAATGTTTTAAATTGGACTTTTAATGTTAGAATCAGTTCAGTTGTACTGAATGTTATTTTTCATCTCATCTCATGATCTCATCTCATCTCATCTCATCTCATTATCTCTAGCCACTTTATCCTTCTACAGGGTCGCAGGCAAGCTGGAGCCTATCCCAGCTGACTACGGGCGAAAGGCGGGGTACACCCTGGACAAGTCGCCAGGTCATCACAGGGCTGACACATAGACACAGACAACCATTCACACTCACATTCACACCTACGGTCAATTTAGAGTCACCAGTTAACCTAACCTGCATGTCTTTGGACTGTGGGGGAAACCGGAGCACCCGGAGGAAACCCACGCGGACACGGGGAGAACATGCAAACTCCACACAGAAAGGCCCTCGCCGGCCCCGGGGCTCGAACTCAGGACCTTCTTGCTGTGAGGCGACAGCGCTAACCACTACACCACCGTGCCGCCCGTTATTTTTCATATTATACGATATTTCATATTGTAAGGGGCTTGAATTTGAGTTCAATAAACAGAATACTCTGTTTATATTTTTGTCTGAATTGGTTGCATGTTTTCATATAGGGAGCTACCTTAACAGCACTGAATACATGAGTGCTACTGTAGAGATACATTATACGCTGCCATTCATAATTAAATCTAGATCTTCCGAACTTTAACATATCATGGTGAAGAAAAAAATGCGATTTCCTGGCAACAAAATTGTGGCTAGTGAAAAGGCTGAATGGCTAGTGACTCGGGAAAACCACTAGCCACAGTGGCCGGTGAGCAAAAAAGTTCATGTAAAGCCCTGCTTCAGATGATGTTCACATCAAACATCAGAATGGGGGAAAATGTGATCTCTGTGACTTTAACTGTGGCATTGTTGTTGCTACCAGACAGGTTTGAGCTGAAAGGAAGTCTATGTTAATTCCAATAAGCACTCTTTACAACTGTGATGAGCAGAAAAGCATCTTGGCATACACAAAGTGATTATTTGAGTTACAACAGTGTCTTGCAAAAGTTTTCATCCCCCTTGGTGTTTGTCCTGTTTTGTCGCATTACAAGCTAGAATTAAAATGGATTTTTGGAGGGTTAGCACCATTTGATTTACACAACATGCCTACCACTTTAAAGGTGAAAATAGTTGTTTTATTGTGACACAAACAATAATTAAGATGAAAAAAAAAAACAGAATTCTGGAGTGTGCCTAGGTATTCACACACCCCCAAAGTCGATCCTTTGTAGAGCCACCTTCTGCTGCAATTACAGCTGCAAGTCTCTTGGGGTATGTCTCTATTAGCTTAGCACATCTAGCAACTGGGATTTTTGCCCGTTCCTCAGGGCAAAGCTGCTCCGACTCCTTCAAGTTAGATGGGTTGTGTTGGTGTACAGCAATCTCCAAGTTATGCCACAGATCCTCAATTGAATTGAGGTCTGGGCTTTGATGAGGCCATTCCAAGACATTTAAATGTTTCCCTTTAAACCACTCCAGTGTAGCTTTAGTAGTATGTTTAGGGTCATTGTTCTGCTGGACCGTAATCCAGCCACTGGGGGTGCATAAGCATACTCTTGGTGCCGGTCCCAAGCCCGGATAAATTGGAGAGGGTTGCGTCAGGAAGGGCATCCGGCGTAAAACTGTGCCAAATCTAACATGCGGATTGAAAAGAGACCAGGAGTTGTACAAAAGACTGGATACCAAAGAAGGAGAGAAAGACCTGTACAGACTAGCTAGGCAGAGAAACAGGGAAGTGAGGGATGTACAGCAGGTAAGAGTGATGAAAGATGTAAATGGAAATGTGCTGACAAACAAAGAGAGTGGATTAAGAAGGTGGAAAGAGTACTTTGAGGATTTATTAAATGAGGAGAATCCAAGAGAGAAAAGGTCAGATTCGTTGGAGCCAGCAAATCAGGAAGCAGAGTTGGTTAGTAAGGATGAGGTGAGGGCAGCCATGAAAAGAATGAAGACTGGGAAAGCAGTCGGACCAGATGGTATCCCGATTGAGGCTCGGAGATGTTTGGGTGAGACGGCTGTGGAGTTCCTAACGAGATTGTTTAATAAGATCCTAGAAAATGAGAAAATGCCAGTTGAATGGAGAAAGTGTGCTAGTCCCAATATACAAGAATAAGGGAGATGTACAGAGCTGCAGTAATTACAGAGGGATAAAATTGATGAGCCACACCATGAAGCTATGGGAAAGGGTATTAGAGGCGAGATTGAGAAGAGAGGTAGCAATCTGTGAACAGCAGTACGGGTTTATGCCAAGGAAGAGCACGTTGGATGCAATTTTTGCTTTAAGAATGTTAATGGAGAAGTACAGGGAAGGCCAGAGAAAGCTACATTGTGTGTTTGTAGACCTGGAGAAGGCATATGATAGAGTGCCGAGAGATGAGTTATGGTACTGTATGAGAAAGTGTGGAGTGAATGAGAAGTACACTACCGTTCAAAAGTTTGGGGTCACTTTGAAATGTCCTTATTTTTGAAAGAAAAGCACTGTTCTTTTCAATGAAGATCACTTTAAACTAATCAGAAATACACTCTATACATTGCTAATGTGGTAAATGACTATTCTAGCTAAATTCTACTAAATGTCTGGTTTTTGCTGCAATATCTACATACAGTAGGTGTATAGAGGCCCATTTCCAGCAACTCTCACTCCAGTGTTCTAATGGTACAATGTGTTTGCTCATTGCCTCAGAAGGCTAATGGAGGATTAGAAAACCCTTGTACAATCATGTTAGCACAGCTGAAAACAGTTTAGCTCTTTAGAGAAGCTATAAAACTGACCTTCCTTTGAGCAGATTGAGTTTCTGGAGCATCACATTTGTGGGGTCGATTAAATGCTCAAAATGGCCAGAAAAATGTCTTGACTATATTTTCTATTCATTTTACAACTTATGGTGGGAAATAAAAGTGTGACTTTTCATGGAAAACACAAAATTGGCTGGGTGACCCCAAACTTTTGAATGGTAGTGTATATTAGAGTGGTGCAAGACATGTATGAGAACAGTGAAACAGCAGTGAGGTGTGCAGTTGGAACAACTGAATGGTTCAAGGTGAAGGTGGGACTCCATCAAGGATCTGCTTTGAGTCCTTTCTTGTTTGCCATAGTGATGGATAGTTTGACGGACGAAATAAGGCAAGAGTCACCATGGAACATGATGTTTGCAGATGATATTGTGATATGTGGTGAAAGTGGAAAGGAGGTTGAGCTGGGTTTGGAGAGAATAAGGTATGCATTGGAACGAAGAGGAATGAAGGTGAGCAGTAGCAAAACAGAATACATGTGCATCAATGAGAATGGGGATGAGAGTGTAGTGAAGATGCAAGGAGCAGATGTAAAGAAAGTTGGCGAATTCAAGTACTTGGGGTCAACTGTGCAGGAAAATGGGGTCTGTGATAGTGAGGTGAGAAAGAAAGTGCAGGCAGGGTGGAGCAGTTGGAGAAAGATTTCGGGAGTCATTTGTGATAGGAAAGTCCCAGCAAAAGTGAAAGGTAAGATGTATAAGACAGTAGTGATACCAGCTGTGATGTATGGATTGGAGACCGTACCCTTAACAAAGAGACAGGAGGCAAAGTTGGAGGTGGCAGAGTTGAGGATGTTAAGGTTTGCGATGGGAGTGACAAAGTTGGACAGGATAAGGAACGAGCACATCAGAGGGACAGCACATGTGGAGAGCTTGGGAATTAAGCCAAGAGAGATGAGACTGAGATGGTATGGGCACATCCTGAGAAGAGATGCAGAGCATGTTGGAAGGAGAATGTTGAGGATGGAGCTGCCAGGCACACGAAAACGAGGAGATACATGGATGTGGTGAGAGAGGACATGAAAGTGGCAGGTGTGGTAGAGAAGGATGCAGAAGACAGGGAGCGATGCAGAAGACAGGGAGCAATGGAGACGAAAGATCGGCTGTGGCGACCCCTAATTGGGAGCAGCCAGAAGAAGAAGAAGTCCTGCTGGACCGTGAACCTTCATCTCAGTCTCAAACCTCTGGCTGACTCAAACAGGTTTTCCCCCAGAATTGCCCTGTATTTAGTGTCATCCATCTTTCCTTCAGTCTTGACCAGCTTTCCTGTCCCTGCAGATGAAAAACATCCCCACAGCATGATGCTGCCACCACCATGCTTTATTGTAGGAATGGTGTTCTCAGAGTGTTGGGTTTGCGCCACACATGGTGTTTCCCATGATCGCCAAAAAGATCAATTTTAGTCTCATTTGACGAGAGACTCTTCTTCCATGTGTTTGGAGAGTCTGCCACATGCTGGTGGGCAAACTCCAAATGTGTTTTCTAAAGCAATTACTTTTTTTCTGGCCACTCTTCCATAAAGCCCCACTCTGTGGAGTGTATGGCTTAAAGTGGTCGTATGGACAGATATTCCCATCTCCGCTGTGGATCTTTGCAGCTCCTTCAGTGTTATCTTTGGTGTCTTTGTTGCATCTCTGATTAATGCCCTCCTTGCCCGGTCTGTGAGTTTTGGTGGACGGCTTTCTCTTGTCAGGTTTGTAGTGGTGCCATATTCTTTCCATTTTGCTATAATGGATTTAATGGTGCTCCATGGGATATTCAAAGTTTGGGATATTTTTTATGACCCAACCCTGATCTATACTTCTCCACAACTTTGTCTCTGACCTGTTTGGAGGCTCCTTGGTTTTCATGTTGCTTGCTTAGTAGTGTAGCAGAGTCAGGATCCTTCCAGAACAGGTTGATTTATACAGACATCATGTGACAGATCATGTGACACTTTGATTGCACACAGGTGGATCTTAATCAACTAATTATGTGACTTATGAAGTGAATTGGTTGGACCAGCTCTTATTTAGGGGTTTCATACAAAAGGGGGTGAATACCTATGCCCACTCCAGATTTCTATTTTGTTTCATCTTAATTATTGTTTGTGTCACAATAAAATAACAATTTTCACCTTTAAAGTGGTAGGCATGTTGTGTCAATCAAATGGTGCTAACCCTCCAAAAATCCATTTTAATTCCAGCTTGTAATGCAACAAAACAGGACAAACACCAAGGGGGATGAATACTTTTGCAAGACACTGTATATCCTTTCTGGTAGCTCAAACCATCTGGCCAGTTTCATCTGACCTCTCTTGTCAACAAGGTGTTTCTAACTGCTGAACAGTCGCTCACTCAATGTTTTTTTTTCCCCGCATCATTCTGCCTTTTTTTTCTTTTACTAATAGTTCAGATCTGATTTAAAAAGCTGATGTATGCAAAGCAGCATGGTCTGTCAACAAAAATGACCCCCCTATGCTCTCGCAGGTGTTTTCTTTTCTGTCCTGTGCAAGAAATAATTAAAAGGCTTCTGTCTCTGTAAGCCAGAGCTCATTTAAGTGCATTGCCAGTTGCCTGAGACATTCAAAATGTCATCAGGTTTAAAAAAAATATAAAAAATACATAGACCTTAATTAATAAGAGCTTAGCATAGCAAAGCTTACTGACAGCTGACCAGGGAACCTCTTACTGCATTTATCTTTCTGCCTGTTTGTTCTCTCCTCGACTGTCACTTATCAGTAGTGATGTTTTATATTATGCTATCATTAACAAGTCCTTTTTGTTTTCTGAAAGCTGTAATTTAACCGAGTAAGCTAATTGCTATGAAAATCTCATCTCATCTCATTATCTGTAGCCGCTTTATCCTGTTCTACAGGGTCGCAGGCAAGCTGGAGCCTATCCCAGCTGACTATGGGCGAAAGGCGGGGTACACCCTGGACAAGTCGCCAGGTCATCACAGGGCTGACACATAGACACAGACAACCATTCACACTCACATTCACACCTACGATCAATTTAGAGTCACCAGTTAACCTAACCTGCATGTCTTTGGACTGTGGGGGAAACCGGAGCACCCGGAGGAAACCCACGCGGACACGGGGAGAACATGCAAACTCCGCACAGAAAGGCCCTTGCCGGCCACGGGGCTCGAACCCAGGACCTTCTTGCTGTGAGGCGACAGCGCTAACCACTACACCACCATGCCGCCCTGCTATGAAAATTATTTATTTTATTTTATTTTTTGCTGAAGGTTGTCAAGAAATGGAGTACTGTATTGTTTAAATCCATGCCTCGGTCAGTCTGATAAGAGATCTGAATGTTCTTTGATTAAACAAATTACAAACAGTCTGGAGGACAGAATACCAGATCACTGGTAATGATCATAAAACTCTGGTCATTTAGCACATCAACAGTAGTTAATAATAATAATAATAATAATAATAATAATAATAGGGGCGGCATGGTGGTGTAGTGGTTAGCACTGTCACCTCACAGCAAGAAGGTCCGGGTTCGAGCCCCGTGGCCGGCGAGGGCCTTTCTGTGTGGAGTTTGCATGTTCTCCCCGTGTCCGCGTGGGTTTCCTCCGGGTGCTCCGGTTTCCCCCACAGTCCAAAGACATGCAGGTTAGGTTAACTGGTGACTCTAAATTGAGCGTAGGTGTGAATGTGGGTGTGAATGGTTGTCTGTGTCTATGTGTCAGCCCTGTGATGACCTGGCGACTTGTCCAGGGTGTACCCTGCCTTTCGCCCATAGTCAGCTGGGATAGGCTCCAGCTTGCCTGCGACCCTGTAGGACAGGATAAGCAGCTACAGATAATGGATGGATAATAATAATAGTAATAAGTTAAATTTCTATACTGCCTTACTCATATCCAAGGTCGCTTTACAATAATGGGGGGGAAGTCCACCAAAAGAAGGTCAGGATGTCATTCCAATGGGGCCATTATTAAAAAATGTTCTGTTTCCGGTCCACCGGCCGGGTGAGTGCCGTTTGTGCTGGTGAAATTTTTTTTTTTAACGCCGGTTTTTCGACATTTTTTTTGGGCTCGTAAATCTAAACTCGAAATTGACATTTACGCATTCCCAGGGCTTTCCACTAAGGCTCATACTGCCTCCGCCGAGTGCACACGCACACTACTGCCTCCGCCGAGTGCGCGTGCGCACACCGCATGTCGGGGCCGCAGATGAGTTACTCTCCCCTGATCAACGAAGTCGGCGGGGAATTTGTGGTTATTATCGGTACAAACAGCGCGAATCACAACTTAAATGAGTGCGGTTCAGTTTGACATTATTGTCAGTCCATTAGATAAACATTTAATTTTATTAAAATCGAAAATTAATATTTAGAGCCTGTGGGCTACAAAAATAGTCATTAAAGTAGCCGGCTGGACTTAATTGTGTGGCCGCAGCCGGCGCTTGTGGAAAGCCCTGTCAAATCAGCTCTGCGCATGCGCCGTGCGGCACAAAAAAATGGCAGCCACCATGAAGGAAGGAGATCCGGAGTTTTCAAACATTTGCTTAAGTGTGAAATCGCAAAATGGTATTCTAGCGAACAACAAAATAGTAAAGATTCAGAAAAACAAATCATTCAGTGATCATTTTAATAGTGTAATTTCATCCGAACTAGGCCTAACGCTCGATTTAGAACTACAAAAAGTCCGTGTGTCGGACATTTCAAGTACCTTTGTAAAAGTTTTGCAAATGTTGCAGTCAGCATTTAAAATGCTAACTTACAGTTTTTATACAAGTTTCAGTTGATTAAACCATCATGTTGTATTAAATGTGTCTGCTTTTGTAATAAAAAAGTACTGAAAGAAAAAGCAAACACAGCATTGCAATTTCTTATTCATCCATATATAAAAAAAAAAAATCCCTCCCTCCCGACTGAAAATTTTTTTGCTCACCTGGTGGACAGGAAACGGATTTTTTTTTAAGGATGGCCTGGTGTAGCAACCACAGTCCCACCAAAAAGCGCACGAAAATAAGTCCCATACTATCATACATACAGTTCTATCTACTTCTTCACAGTGTCTTTATTAGCTTATTATCCTCAGTGCAGAACTCATTGCGTTGGTTCCAAAATTAATGCAACTCTTAAAATGACTTCAGCAGCCCTTAATCATGCCAGCAGGGATCACTGAGTAGGTAGCTATTCATTAACACTAATTATACAACACTTATTAGAACCCATCAGCAATCAGCAGGCTGCTCTGAGTTGGTCCTCATTTGGCTAATGACAGCACTGCAGCTGTACAGGCATCTGGTCATAAACCATAATGACAGACAGGTCAATCAACCCCCCACCCACATTCCACCTGGTTTGACATAATCCTGGCTAAGATTAGGAGAAAGACAATAACTGCACTCGATCCACTTTACTCACAACAATACAGTAGGAACATGATTCAAGCAATGGAAGCTATGGCAGGCATGCCCAGTAACTCCTGACTCCATCAGCTGCTGGATGACTTCTGACCTCCGCTTCTCCACTCCTGTACCCGCTCTTATTTTAAACCGTCTATCTTTCTATCCACCTCAAGGGGAAAACTGAGATAAGTCCAAAAACACTTGAGAGATATACAACTGATGTTTCAGCATAGCTGTCGGTAGATGACAGCATCAGCATAAAAGTAGTTCTGGTAGTTCAGACTTCAAAGACCGCACACATCAGACATGAAATAGTGCTATATTTCACCACCTCTCTCACTCGGGCCCTGTGCTTGCTACTGATCAACCGCAGGCACACAAGGGTCAGGCCATAAGTAGAGCTTACCAGGGAAATACACATGCTTGCCTGGTGATGACACTGGCGATGGCTGCTGCTGGTGTATTTTCATGTTACCACTGGTCAACACCTATGACTTAAATATTATTGACACCTGCTCCAAACAAACCGCTTCAGCATTTACTTGTGCACTAAAATAATAATATCATAAATATGCACTTTGACAACAGACAAATTTTGAATGGTAGAATGGTTGCAAGTTTGATTGGAGAGACAGATCAATAGCTTTAAAGTGCATATCACGGGTAAATTCAGGAGCAAGATCAATGTAATTCTCCTATTTTATATTAAACTTTGGTCAAATATTTGTCACATTCTGCATTTTGTGCAATTTTTTTTCCCTTGCACAATACCAGAAAAATTTAGTTGAAATCAAGCCATTTGAGGCGAATTGGTCCGCCTCTGAAAAAACTTGGCATTTGGATTTCCCGGGAAACATTGATTTTCGTGACGTCGTGTACGGGACGCCTCCTTCTGAATCCTACGTCAGCGCTGGTTTGTTTATGAGAAAACGACCTGGTGGTTTTCTGCAAATTTCTTCAACGTTATCACGTAATTATTAAAATGGTTAACAGATGTATTGTAGGAAGGTGTAGCAACACCAATTTTGATGGGATTAGTACTCATCGTTTCCCAAAAGACCCAACAATGAGAGAGAAATGGGAGCGCTTCGTGCGAGGCACCCGGAAGCCGAGGACCAAAGCAGAGCCGAGAAAAAGACCAAGAAAATCGGCGATTCACAAGTTGACTGTTGCCAGGGTAAGAAATAAGAGACACTACACTCTAAATTAGGTGTTCTTGTGTTTGTGTGGTAAACAGATAATGTTATTTATTGACGCACACAAAAGTAAACAACACGAAAGCGCTGGGCGATAATACACTTACTTCACATGTATCAAGGGATATGCGTGTCAGGGCTTGAGATCTTGGGACTCGTCAAACACAGTAAATGTATATATAACCCTGCTTAGCCGATTCCATGTGTGTAGCTTATGAAATCTTTCTCCTACAGTAGCCAGTACGCTTCTAAATGAAGAAATATATAAATACATAATAGGAATTAGAAAAAATATGATTTATGTAACAATAGCTAGATGAGCATTGATACATGAATCCATGGGTTTAGACGCTCAGGTGACAATTCCATATTTCAATGCAAAATTGCTAGCTGCTAAACTTGGTCTACACAGGCTGTGCACTGAAACCGTGCAAAGCTCTCACAGCCTGCTGGCGGATCCGCACGTGACGTCACGAATCTGGCTCCAGACTCCCTTGGGATTTTTCCAGACGCGTTTTTTTATTTTATTTTTTTCTGCTGTAGACAGATGGCCTTGTGCAAAATGACCCTTCTGGATGAGTGTGTAAAGGGACATACTTTCATATCAAAAAACACTAAATTGGTCCAGAATATGCACTTTAAAGTGATGTTTTTGGGGATATATATATACATATATACAGTACTGTGCAAAAGTCTTAGCCCCCTATTTGTTTTTCATACAAACTTTATTATAGAGTTCTATTTTACGACTTCTACATTATTGAGTCAGTACAAAAACATTTTAGAGTCCAAACGTTCGTTTTCCAGCACAAAATTAAATGTTGCAGGAAAAAAAATGTTTGTATCCGAGCAGCATATTACATAAGAGAGCACTTTTCAGATTAAAAAAGAAAACATAATGAAGGCTACTAGGTCTCATCTCATCTCATTATCTGTAGCCACTTTATCCTGTTCTACAGGGTCGCAGGCAAGCTGGAGCCTATCCCAGCTGACTACGGGCGAAAGCCGGGGTACACCCTGGACAAGTCGCCAGGTCATCACAGGGCAAGGCTACTAGGTTTTGGGGCAAAATGAAGAACCGAGTGTGACGGTCAAAGTGTCCAGGAGAACTGTGGCTGGTTCTGTAAGATGCTCAGTAAAACCTACAGCTCATTTCATTCCCTTTGGGTGGCACGGTGGTGTAGTGGTTAGCACGGTCACCTCACAGCAAGAAGGCTCTGGGTTCGAACCCAGTGACCGACAGGGGCCTTTCTGTGTGGAGTTTGCATGTTCTCCCCGTGTCTGCGTGGGTTTCCTCTGGGTGCTCCGGTTTCCCCCACAGTCCAAAGACATCAAATCAAATCAAGTTTATTTGTACAGCGCTTTTAACAATAAACATTGTCGCAAAGCAGCTTTACAGAATTTGAACGACTTAAAACATGAGCTAATTTTATCCCTAATCTATCCCCAATGAGCAAGCCTGTGGCGACGGTGGCAAGGAAAAACTCCCTCAGACGACATGAGGAAGAAACCTCGAGAGGAACCAGACTCAAAAGGGAACCCATCCTCATTTGGGCAACAACAGACAGCCTGACTATAATATTAACAGTTTTAACAGGTATAACCCTCAACTGTCCTCATGGGGCCGTCCTTCACAGGAGTGGGGCGATAAAACTCCGACCAGACACAGGGCACCAGGATGGATCAAGCAGGTCCGAGGGGCAGAAGAGGCCAGCATCTCAATCCCAGGATCAACATGTAACTCAGAGGGACAGATGGGGGGGGAGAGAAAGAAAACACGTTGTTAGGTAAAAATGACAAGTATTAGATCTGTGTGGTAGGCTCGCAGAGACGAGAGTCTTTACATCAGGCATGACGCACAATGGCATGTTAATATGGTAAAAAATATATCATGACCTGCTCTGGCTGGATGCTTGATTGGGTGATGGGAGCACACTCCTCAGCAATGATGAGATGCAGATGGGACCCTTAGGCCTGGCCAAGACAATTCAGTTACATTTCACCGGGTCTGGGACATGCGACAGAACGTCTGACGGCCGATTCCCTGCAGGCTACGATAGCCAGTCGAGGTCCCCACCGTCTCCACCAAAAGATTTCCTGTTGACTCCATGTAACTCAGAGGGACAGATTTGGGGTGTGGGGGGGGGGGGGGGGAAGAGAAAGAAAACACAGGTGGTTAGGTATGCCCAATGTCACCTGAATAAGTAGGAACAGTATACATATTGCACCGAGTACAAGCAGGGACTCCGGCAACTAACTATGACAGCATAACTAAAAGGAGAGAGCCAGAAGGTAACACAGGCATGAGGGAGCCCCGGGACATAAAGCAGCCAGCCACTGCACCGTCAACAAACTCGAGTGAGCAAGCGAGTGGGGACTGACAGCATCCATACATCCCAGTTTACCAAAACACTCTATGTCTGAGGACCCTCCAGATCTACTCCTTTACCTCATAAACACCATTAACAAAAGGCTTGACTAAACAGATATGTTTTCAGCCTAGACTTAAATGCTGAGACTGTGTCTGATTCCCGAACATTACTTGGAAGGCTGTTCCATAACTGTGGGGCTTTGTAAGAAAAGGCTCTGCCCCCTGATGTAGCCTTCACTATACGAGGTACCAGCAGATAGCCTGCACCTTTTGATCTAAGTAGGCGTGGCGGGTCATAGAGGAGCAGAAGTTCACTCAGGTACTGTGGTGCGAGACCATTTAGTGCTTTAAAGGTCAATAGTAGTATTTTATAATCAATACGAAATTTGATTGGGAGCCAATGCAGTGTGGATAAGACAGGCGTGATGTGGTCATATTTTCTAGTTCTAGTAAGGACTCTTGCTGCGGCATTTTGAACTAACTGGAGCTTGTTTATGCACTTATTGGAACATCCAGACAGTAAGGCATTACAATAATCCAACCTGGAGGTAACGAAAGCATGGACTAGTTTTTCTGCATCATGCAATGACATTAAATTTCTTATCTTTGCAATATTTCTGAGATGAAAGAAAGCTATCCGGGTGATGTTATCAATGTGAGTTTCGAATGAAAGACTGGGGTCAATAATCACTCCGAGGTCTTTTACTGCTGCACGTGAAGAAACAGAAAGGCCATCCAGAGTTACTGTGTAATCAGAAAACTTACTTCTAGCTTTATGTGGTCCTAGCACAAGTACTTCAGTCTTGTCAGAGTTAAGCAGAAGGAAATTTACAAGCATCCAGTGTCTAATGTCCCCAACACATTCCTCAATTTTATTAAGCTGGTGTCTCTCATCAGGTTTTGCAGAGACATACAACTGTGTGTCATCAGCATAACAGTGGAAACTAATACAATGTTTACGAATAATATCGCCCAAAGGTAACATATATAGAGAAAAAAGCAGTGGACCCAAGACAGAACCTTGTGGAACACCAAACTTTACCTCGGTACGTCTAGAAATATCACCATTTATATCGACATACTGATAACGATCAGTTAGATAAGACCTGAGCCAGGAGAGGGCCATTCCCTTAACTCCCACAACATTTTCTAGTCTATCCAGAAGAATGGAATGATCAATGGTATCAAATGCTGCACTAAGGTCAAGCAACACAAGTAGCGAGACACAGCCCTGATCAGACGCCAACAGTAGGTCGTTTACTACTTTAACCAGTGCTGTCTCTGTGCTATGATGAGGTCTAAATCCTGACTGATACATTTCATGGATGTTATTCCTATGTAAATATGAGCATAACTGCTGTGCCACAGCTTTTTCAAGGATCTTGGAGATAAAGGGGAGGTTTGATATTGGCCGATAATTGGACAGCTGACAGGGATCAAGGTCAGGTTTTTTAATCAGGGGTTTGATAACTGCTAGTTTAAAGGATTTGGGTACATAGCCAATCATAAGAGAAGAATTTATTATTTTTAGAAGCGGTTCAATTACTCCAGGCATTATCTGTTTGAATAGATGTGTCGGTAAGGGATCTAGTACGCAAGTTGAGGCTTTTGATGTAGAGATTAATGAGAGTAATTCAGTTTCTTTTAGGGGAGTAAAACATTCTAACTGATGATCTGATACAGTTATATTGTTAACTACAAGGTCGCTTTCATTGTCTAACCTTAAATTAGTAGTTTGAATTTTTTGTCGGATATTCTCAATTTTGTCATTAAAAAAATTCATGAAGTCGTTGCTACTACATACTGCAGGTGTGCATGTGTTGATAGTGGACTTATTCCTGGTTAATTTTGCTACAGTATTAAATAGGAATCTAGGATTATTTTTGTTATCTTCTATTAGGGAGGAGAGATATGTTGATCTCGCAGCACTAAGAGCTTTTTTATACTTCAGGAAGCTCTCCTTCCACGCCAATTTGAACACTACCAATTTTGTTTGACGCCATTTACGTTCCAATTTTCGAGTGGTCTGTTTTAATGTGCGAGTGTCATCATTATACCAGGGTGCTAATTTTTTGTCTCTGACCATTTTCCTTTTTAGAGGAGCTACATTATCTAAAGTATGGCGGAATGTTGACTCTAAGCATTCAGTTGCCTGATCGAGTTCTGCAGGGGCTGACAGTGACCCGATCAAAGTTGACAGCTCTGGGAGATCATTTATAAAGCTCTGTGCAGTAGTTGACGTGAAAGTACGTTTAATACAGTAGCGTGGTGAGGTGCATATATTATTACTCAGACATATTTTGAATGAGATGAGACAATGATCTGAGATAACTTCAGACTGTGGAAGTATGACTATATTGTCTACGTTTAATCTGAATGTTAGTATTAGATCAAGGGTGTGACCACCATTATGGGTCGGTCCTATGACATTCTGCTTAATCCCGACTGAATCTAAGATGGACACAAACGCTGTTTTTAAAGGGTCTTCTGGGTTATCAAAGTGAATATTAAAATCTCCGACAACTAAAGCTTTGTCTAAGGAAATAACCAAATCTGAGATAAAATCTGCAAATTCAGAAAGAAACTCAGAATATGGCCCCGGGGGCCTGTAAATGATAAGCAATGGAATTAACTGGGTAGACTTATTTTTTGAGTCTACATACATTATATGAGTATGAAGAACTTCAAATGTATTAAATTTATAACCAGGTTTGTGTGTTACACCTAGATAATCGTTATAAATAACCGCGACGCCTCCTCCTCTGCCAGTTAGACGAGGCTGGTGTATATAACTGTATCCAGGAGGACTCGCTTCATTTAATGCTATATATTCATTTGGCTTAATCCATGTTTCTGTTAAACACAGTACATTAAACTCCTGATCAGTAATGAGTTCATTAACCATTAGCGCTTTAGATGTAAGAGATCTAATATTTAATAGCCCCACCTTTAGATCAAAGGTGCTGGCAGCAGCTGTACAGTCAGTCTGATCTAATTTTATATTGATTAGGTTACTGGAACAAACTCTCTGAAAATTTCTACCTTTTTGTTGAGCTCGGGGAACAGACACAGTCTCGATGTAGTGGGCCCTGAGTGACGACTCTGTGCAGCTAGCAGACAGTCGGTTTAGCCTGTTCGTCTGCTCCCTGGCCTTGGCTCTGGATAGTCAGAAATTAACTAGGCCTGTTCTGAGACTATGACCTATGCTGCAGGAAATGAGAGCAGCACCTTCCCGAGTGGGATGGATACCGTCCCGCCCTAACAGGCCAGCAGTGCCCTCAAAATTAGCCCAATTATCTATAAAGCCCACACTGTTTTCAGAGCACCACCTGGACAGCCAGCAGTTCAGCGACCATAACCTGCTGTAAGCTACATCGCCACGCCGCATTGGGATGGGGCCAGAGCATACTACAGCATCGGACATCGCCTTCGCTAATTTAAACACCTCTACAAAGTTACTCTTAGTAACCTCAGACTGACGAAGGCGTATATCATTAGCTCCTGCATGGATAACTATCTTTGAGAACCTATGCTTGCCTAGGACCCTAAGATTACCTGCTATGTCCGGCGCCCTGGCTCCCGGTATACACCTGACTAAAGCTGCTGGTTAGGCATGCAGGTTAGGCTAATTGATGGCTCTAAATTGACCATAGGTGTGAATGTGAATGGTTGTTTGTCTCTACGTGTCAGTCCTGCGGTGACCTGGCAACTTGTCCAGGGTGTACCCCGCCTCTCGCCCGTAGTCAGCTGGGATAGGCTCCAGCTTGCCTGCGACCCTGCATGGGATAAATGGATAATGGATCGATATTTTAAGCCACTTTTGGTCTACAGCATTTCTTTACATGTGCCTCAGACTTTTGCACAGTACTATCTATCTATCTATCTATCTATCTATCTATCTATCTATCTATCTATCTATCTATCTATCTATCTATCTATCTATCTATCTATCTATGGGCGGCACGGTGGTGTAGTGGTTAGCGCTGTCGCCTCACAGCAAGAAGGTCCATGTTCGAGCCCTGTGGCCGGCGAGGGCCTTTCTGTGCGGAGTTTGCATGTTCTCCCCGTGTCCGTGTGGGTTTCCTCCGGGTGCTCCGGTTTCCCCCACAGTCCAAAGACATGCAGGTTAGGTTAACTGGTGACTCTAAATTGACCATAAGTGTGAATGTGAATGGTTGTCTGTGTCTATGTGTCAGCCCTGTGATGACCTGGCGACTTGTCCAGGGTGTATCCCGCCTCTCGCCCATAGTCAGCTGGGATAGGCTCCAGCTTGCCTGCGACCCTGTAGAACAGGATAAAGCGGCTAGAGATAATGAGATTTTATATATATATATATATATATATATATATATATATATATATATATATATATATATATATATAAAATTGAGAGAGAGAGAGAAAGAGATTAACATTGAATTTGGGCTAATTCCAAATCCATCATATATCCATTCATGGAAATAGAGTACCCTCCCCATCTCCCCACCACTCTTTCTTACATTAAAGCTATTTTGAAACAAGGAATATGTACAAGTATTTCTGACTACATTTGCCATCAGCACCTTTTGTTGTTACAGTATTTTAGAGACATCTGTCTTCACATTATGAATTTTCCTTCCTCCGTCCCATGGATCAAACCTGTCCCATCTGCATGATTAATATGTTGTCTTATGAGGTATGTTCACCCCGTCTTCAGTAACCATGGATCAAGTGTCCAGTTATTAAAGGCCCTCATCGTCTTATGGTAACACTAGGTTCTTGGATGTCAAGGAGAAATTAGAAGACTCATATGGACAGGACACTTCTCGACTGAGTTCACCTCAAAATATTCTATTTTGCCAAAATAGCTTCAGGGTATTTTTACTGGGAGACATCAGATGCTGGCCGTTCAAACTGGCTGTCAACTACACTTCTGTGAAAGACAACCCTAGTCTGCGGTAAAGTGTAATTAGTAAAGGGTATTGAGTGGTACTGGGTTCAGAAGTTTGTCATTATGTCTGATCCATGTTTCTTACGGTGCTACAGTGAAGAATGGAAAGCAGGCACATTATCAATACTGCTGCTATATCACAGTTACACTTTCAGCTTTTAAATCAGTCCTAAGACTGCTAGGCTTAGATAACTATCAAAGAATCTGTATATCCCTGTTCCATGATTTTACATCAAGTATCTAGAAAATATAAATAAAATTACAAAATGACTGATAGACACACTTAAGAGTTTTGCAAAAATGAAAAAAGAAACTTCAAATAAAGACAAGAAATATGTTCCTCCCCAAAAGTGTCTGATCTTCGCAAAGGAGGTCCTGATTTTCTTTCCTAACTCACCACACTTCACTTCTCCTTTCCTCTTGACTTATGAAGGTTATTACTCACTCAACAGTGTATGAAATCAGAGACATAATGCTTCTCGCCCTGTACCTTCCTCTATATTTAAACCTGAACCAACACCAGAACTGCTCAAAACTGTTAACTTCCTTAGTATCTCATCACATTTACTATATTAGTTATTTTCTTACACTTGAATAAATGTTCGTTTAGCCTTCATGGTCTTCGCACGTGGGTAATCTCACATCTGCATTAAAGCTTAATGTTGGTGTGACGATGAGGATCACTCAACAGACAGGTGGTTTCGAGAGTACAGTTGCACTTGAGAGCAGTGTGAATGTGCTCACATGGTACATTAAGCAACGCATCGCCACAGAGCAAATTTTACAGTGAACTGGAAGAAGTAAAGCTTTTGGAACTACTGGTTTAGCCATTTTGGGTTCTGCCACAGGTAAGGTAAGTGCTATAGACCTGTAAACTTTACTATACAAATAACCTCTCATTAAAGCATGGCTATATTCATGCACGAGTCTGCGAGAAAGTAGAACTTTGACATAAAGGGCGTTATTAACAAAAGAAAATCTGATGTATATGATGTGTATTTTGGAGAACAGACAGGTTTGTGTGAGTTGTTTGTTTTTGAAGCTTGGATTTATACTGAAATGAGAGGACAGACAACCCAATGAACCAGAGAGAGATCGCGCTGAGCCTGAATCACAAGCAGGAAAATCATCCATTATACAACAATACTGAACCTCACACTTGACAGAAGTCAGCCTGTTCGATACATTTCCACGTATGACTGACCAGTCGCTTGGAATATTTCTGTCCTGTTCAAGAGCACCTAGTATCCACTATTTGAACTTCGTGTTCAGAGAGAAGAGAGATTTTATGAGACAGATGAAAGTGTAGCACTGAAGTTCCACAGCTGAGAAGAACACCTTGGTACAGTATATGCAATCTGAATGAGACTATAGAGCAAAATTTCCACTTTCATTTCCTGATATTTACATCTAGACGTGTTAAACAACTCAGAACATGGCACCTTTAATGGCAGACCACCCAAACACTGTGCGAGCAAAAGTATTGGAACAGAATGCTTCGAAATAAATGACACTTATTATTTGCATATCCCGTGCTTGCAATAACTGCATCAAGTTGGCGACCGACTGACATCACTAAATTGTTGCAGTCTTCTTTTGTGATGCTTTTCCAGGATTCTTTCAGTTGTTATTTGTTTGGAGGGTTTTTCTTTGGGGTGGCATGGTGGTGTACTGGTTAGCACTGTTGCCTCACAGCAAGCAGGTCCTGGGTTCAAGCCCAGCGGCCGGTGAGGGCCTTTCTGAGTGGAGTTTGCATGTTCTCCCCATGTCTGTCTGGGTTTACTCCGGGTGCTCTGGTTTTCCCCTACAGTCCAAAGAAATGCAGGTTCGGCTAATTGGTGACTCTAAATTGACCGTGAGTGTGAATGGCTGTTTAGCTCTACGGCATGTGTCAGCCCTGTGATGACCCGGTGACTTGTCCAGGGTGTACCCCACCTCTTGCCCATAGTCAGCTGGGATAGGCTCCAGCTTGCCTGTGACCCTGTACAGGATAAGCAGTTACGGATAATGCATGGATGGATTTTTCCCTCCAGTCTCCTCTTCAGAAGGTGAAATGCTGCTCAATTGGGTCCAATCTAGTGATTGACTTGGTCAGTCTGAAACCTTCCACTTTTTTCAGCTGAAATCCTTTATTGTGTTGGTAGTGTGTTTGGGTCATTGTCTTGCTGTATGATGAAGTTCCTCCCAGTTAGATTGGATGCATTTCTCTGTAAATTGGCAGAATGTTTCTGTAGACTTCTGACTCCATTCTGCTGCTACCATCATGAATTACATCATCAATAAAGATTAGTGAGCCCGTTCCAAAAGCAACTGTGCAAGCCCAAGCCATGACACTACCTCTACCGTGCTTGACCGATGAGATTGTTTATTTTGGATCATAAGTAGATCCTTTCTTTCTCCACACTTTGGCTTTTCCATCACTTTGGTAGACATTAATCTTGGTTCCAGAGCTTTTGTGGGTCACCTCTGTATTTCTTTACGAATTCCAATCTGGCCTTCTGATTCTCACTGTTGATGAGTGGTTTGTATCTTGTGGTATGGTCTCTATATTTATGCTCTGGAAGTCTTCTTTGAACGGTGGATTGTGTTACCTTCACCCTTGCCCTGTGGAGGTTACTGGTGATGTCATTGACTGTCCAAACATTTGACCAGTACTGTATATATACATTCACATTCCTCTTTATTAGGCGTTAGGAACACATGTACACAATCAGCCAATAATGTGGCAGCAACACAATGCATAAAATCTTAGTTAACACATCAAACCTTGTGGCAGATGGGGTACAACAGCAGCAGATCACATCAGGTTCCACTCCTGTCAGCCAAGAACAGAAATCAGAGGCTATCATGGGCACAGAGTCACCGAAACTAGACAATTGGAGACTGGAAAAAGACCAAGTTGTTTTTTTCCCCCCTAATCTTCAACTGACAGTTTGGGTGAGACTATACCCATGATAGTCTCAGATATTGTTATACTGATCATGCATCAGTTTGTATGAAATTAACTGTTTTCCCCACCAAAGCAGGGATCAGATAACTACTACATATAGTATCATTGCTAAATTTTTAAACACAGATGGCCATAATTCTCATCTCATCTCATTATCTCTAACCGCTTTATCCTGTTCTACAGGGTCGCAGGCAAGCTGGAGCCTATCCCAGCTGACTACGGGCGAAAGGCGGGGTACACCCTGGACAAGTCGCCAGGTCATCACAGGGCTGACACATAGACACAGACAACCATTCACACTCACATTCACACCTACGGTCAATTTAGAGTCACCAGTTAACCTAACCTGCATGTCTTTGGACTGTGGGGGAAACCGGAGCACCCGGAGGAAACCCACGCGGACACGGGGAGAACATGTAAACTCCGCACAGAAAGGCCCTCACCGGCCACGGGGCTCGAACCCGGACCTTCTTGCTGTGAGGCGACAGCGCTAACCACTACACCACCGTGCCGCCCTGAATTTGCAACATATATTTTATTAAATTTTATAAATACCCAGCCACTGGGGTTGCACAAGCCAGTGCGTACTTAGTGCCAGTCCCAAGCCTGGATAGATTGGAGAGGGTTGCATCAGGAAGGGCATCCAGTGTAAAATCCGATGCCAAATCAAATATGTGGATCAAAAATTGGGAAGAATGATCCATGGAGGCAACCCCTAACGGGAGCAGCCAAAAGAAGAAGAAGATTTGAATAATAGTGGCTGGCTTTTTTTCGTGGTATATCAGATATATTCCATTCAGCTACCATGATACTGAATAAGTCAAAGACAAGTTCAATATCAAGCTAGCTGAATGGAATATATCTGATATACCACGAAAAAACAATTATTATTATTATTATTATACATACACATTCCTTTCAGGTGTTCTTTTAAAATTTTCTCAAAATCTTCCATATTTAATGAAGCAAACTTGGCAGCCATATTCATTTACAAATTGTCACATTTGCTGGCTAGCGCGGAAGTTTTACGTCTCCGATGTGTGACGTCATAGAAGAAGAAGCCTTTATTTGGCACACTTCAAGTGCAGTGAGATTCATCCTCTGTATTTAACCCATCTGAAGCAGTGAACACACGCGCACTCACCCAGAGCAGTGGGCAGCCATACTACAGCGCTCGGGGAGCAATCAGGGGTCAGGTACCTTGCTCAAGGTCACTTCAGCCCAAGGCCGCCCCACGTTAACCTAACTGCATGTCTTTGAACTGTGGGGGAAACTGAAGCACCTGGAGGAAACCCATGCAGACACGGGGAGAACATGCAAACTCCACACAGAAAGGCCCCCACTGGCCGCTAGGCTCGAACCCAGAACCTTCTTGCTGTGAGGCAACAGTGCTAACCACTACACCACCCATCAACCATGCAATATTGTCAACCATATTCAACATCTCATCTCATTATCTCTAGCCGCTTTATCCTTCTACAGGGTCGCAGGCAAGCTGGAGCCTATCCCAGCTGACTACGGGCGAAAGGCGGGGTACACCCTGGACAAGTCGCCAGGTCATCACAGGGCTGACACATAGACACAGACAACCATTCACACTCACATTCACACCTACGCTCAATTTAGAGTCACCAGTTAACTTAACCTGCATGTCTTTGGACTGTGGGGGAAACCGGAGCACCCGGAGGAAACCCACGCGGACACGGGGAGAACATGCAAACTCCGCACAGAAAGGCCCTAGCCGGCCACGGGGCTCGAACCCAGACCTTCTTATTGTGAGGCGACAGCGCTAACCACTACACCACCATGCCGCCCCCATATTCAACATGGTATCTGATATACCATGAAAAAAAGCCATTATTATTATTATTATTATTATTATTATTATTCATACACACTGTTTTCCAGTTTTTCAATGTCCGTTGGTATGTTTTTCTCTTGTAAATATGTTTGAAGAATATCTAATAAAGTTTTGGTAGCCTTTCGGGTGTTCAGCGCGTCTTTCTCTTTTCTGGTGAACATAGAAATGGTTCTGCACAGCAGAAAACTTTCTCATTGAATATTTGCATCAGCTCTGACGTGTGACGTCATGTTGTCTTGACAACCATGCAATATCATGAACCATATTCAGTGCTCATTCTCCATTGGGTAGAGTGATGTAATACACGTAGGATAAGTGATACGCTAACAATATTGCATGCTATCAAACTAAATGAATGAAACCTGCTTGAAGGGAAACGAATACATGTTTTTATTCCATCGAAAAAAATGTCCTGTAGGTATAATAATTTGGTATATCGTACATTTATCTCAGTGCTAAATTAAAATATATTTTTTAAACATATACTTCGTATTTTATCTTCGTATTTATCAAAGTTGTGCTAATAATTCAAGAGTCAGCTGTGTGTCAGTCATTTCTATTGCGCTGCCATTTAAAATAAAATTAAAAAAAGATTTCAGTTTCCTTCTGATAAAGGTTAATCTTTGGGACGCACGTATTTTTGTTTTTCATTACACACAGGATGTTCCAACTAGCACACAAAACTCCCATTGTGTATTCTTCTGCGCCCAAGGTCAACTTCTTACTTGGCAGCGCTCTGAACTCCTGTGTCCGTTTCTATGCACGTCATTATTTGCTGCTCTATCTTAACCAATTGTAGAAGAATATATGCATTTCTTTGTTCGAATTGACCAATTATGTTTGCCTCACCACACCCTTGTGTGTGAATCTATACTCATGTTTGACTTGGAATAAACCAAGAAACATCTCTGAACGTGGTCTCTGTGTCAGTGATGTCATGCCTGGATCTGGGCGGAAACCAATCGCTGAGTGGCGGATGCACAAGGGTTATTAATTCAATCTTCTATTCCCAAAACTTGGATATACACAATTACAGAATCTAACACCTTCCATTCACTCAAATATTATGAGCAATGGAGGCAAAATGCAGCGAGGAAAAGCAAACATCAGTTTCTTTATGTTCTCATTCTGATTGGTCTTACTGATTTTTACCTCCAGTTTTACGAAGAAAATTTTACTGTCAGACTGTAATGAAGTTGAAGGGTTTTTTTTTTCTTCATGCTGGTGGGGGAAAGATCAGATATCAAACCTTCATGACTAGCAGAATGAACGCGGACTGTTAGTATGCACGTACGTTGGTAACACTTTACACTACCTGCCTTCCTTGCAGCAGCATTTATATTTAATTGTGGGTGAAGATGGTCTTGAAAGTGCCTCTTACACACTCTTCAGTATCACATAACCCACAGATAAGGAGCAAAAAGACTACCAGGCTGGAAGGAAAGTGTTTGTGGCTATGGTTGATTAGCATACAGCGCCCTCCACAATTATTGGCACCCCTGGTTAAGATGTGTTAAAAGCCTTAAAATAAATTCAATTTTTATTGCAGAAGCATAATCTCACACTGAAAATTGTAGAAAAATGTAACCTTTAACTCAAGTGAATTAAATTTTTTTTTTAAATCCCCGACTAAGAAATAATTATTTTTCATAAAATCATCTGTTCCACAATTATTGGCACCCGTAATATCTCATCTCATCTCCTCTAGCCGCTTTATCCTGTTCTACAGGGTCACAGGCAAGCTGGAGCCTATACCAGCTGACTATGGGTGAAAGGCGGGGTACACCCTGGACAAGTCACCAGGTCATCACAGGGCTGACACATAGAAACAGACAACCATTCACACTCACATTCACACCTACGGTCAATTTAGAGTCACCAGTTAATCTAACCTGCATGTCTTTGGACTGTGGGGGGAAACCGGTGCACCCAGAGGAAACCCACGCGGACACGGGGAGAACATGCAAACTCCACACAGAAAGGCCCTCGCCGGCCACGGGGCTCGAACCCGGACCTTCTTGCTGTGAGGCGACAGCGCTAACCACTACACCACCGTGCCACCCCAGCACCTGTAACAATTCCTAGAAAATAAATGTAATTGAAGCATTTCTGTCATTTCTTTCTGTAGTTTATAAAGTTGATCAGAAGATCTAGGAACCTTTAATTAGTAATTCATCACATCCTGTTTTCCTGGGGTATAAATATGATGTGACACAGAGGCCTATTTCTCTCATCCACTCTTCAACATGGGAAAGACAAGAGAACACACCATTCAAGTAAGGCAGATGTGTGTCGACCTTCATAAGTCAGGCGATGGCTACAAGAAAATAGCCGCTCGCCTACACCTGCCCATACCTACAGTCAGAGGACTCCTCAAGAAGTTTAAAACAACTGGAACAGTGGCAAACAAGCCTGGAAGAGGATGCAAGTTTATCTTGCCACCACACACAGTGAGGAGGATTGTAAGAGAAGTAAAAAATTCTCCAAAGCTCACTGTTAGATTAGATTAGATTAGATTAGATTAGATTAGATTAGATTAGATAAAACTTTATTGATCACTTTGGGCAGGTTCCCTCAGGGAAATTGAGATTCCAGCAGCATCATTACAGATAAACAGAGAAAAGATAGATAAATTAAAATAAATTAAGTATTTACATATACAAATATATAAAAAGAATAAGATATGGGGAAGAGAGGAAGGAGGGGAAAGGTGGGAAGAAGGGGGGCGGTGGTAGGAGAGATATTGCACTTTATATTGCACATTGTCCGGTATTGCTTATTGTTAGGCTAGGCTACTGCTCCTTCCCGTCCTCTGTCCTCCTGTTACCCCTCCTCCCCCCCAGAGAGGAGTTGTATAGTCTGATGGCATGAGGGACAAAGGAGTTTTTGATTCTGTTCGTCCTGCACTTGGGAAGGAGCATTCTGTTCAACATTCCATGATGTTCAATAGTTTGTCCATAGACCTCTTCTCTGCCACCGTCACCAGAGAGTCCAGCTTCATGCCGACTACAGAGCCGACCCGCCTGATCAGTTTGTCCAGCCTGGATGTGTCCTTCTTGGATGTGCTGCCCCCCCAGCACACCACAGTGTAAAACAGGACACTGGCGACCACAGACTGATAGAACATCCACAGGAGTTTCCTGCAGATGTTAAAGGACCACAGCCTCCTAAGGAAGTACAGTCTGCTCTGTCCCTTCCTGTATAAGTGTTTGGTGTTGCAAGTCCAGTCCAGCTTGCTGTCCAGCCACAGCCTGAGGTACTTGTAGGAATCCACAGCCTCCACCTCGACTCCCTTGATCAGAACTGGTCGTGACCTTGGTCTGGACCTCCCAAAGTCAATGACCAGCTCCTTGGTCTTCGAGGTGTTGAGCTGCAGATGGTTCCTGTTGCACCACACAGCAAAGTCCCTCACCAGGCTCCTATACTCCTCCTCTCTGTCGTCACTGATACACCCAACGATGGCTGTGTCATCGGCAAACTTCTGAATGTGACACAGCTCCGAGTTGTAGCAGAAGTCCACGGTGTACAAGGTGAAGAGAAGAGGGGCCAGCACCGTGCCCTGGGGTGCTCTGGTGCTGCTAGTCACAGTGTCAGATGTGATGTCCTTCAGCCTGACGTACTGTGGCCTGTCAGTGAGGTAGCTGGAGATCCAGGTGACCAGGCAGGGGTCCACTCGCATCCTGTTCAGTTTGTCCTGAAGCAATAGGGGCTGGATGGTGTTGAAGGCACTCGAGAAGTCCAAGAAGAGGATCCTCACTGTGCCATTTCCCTTATCCAGATGCGAGTGGGCTCGGTGTAGCAGGTAGAGGATGGCGTCTTCCGCACCGACACCTGCCCGGTATGCAAACTGCAGACAGTCCTGGGCATGTTGTACCTGGGGTCTGAGGAGGCTGAGGAAGAGCCGCTCCAACGTCTTCATCAGATGTGAAGTGAGTGCCACCGGTCGGAAGTCGTTCAGCTCGCTGGGCCGATTCTTTTTGGGAACTGGAATGATACATGATGTCTTCCAGAGGGTGGGCACTCTCCCCAGCTGCAGGCTGAGGTTGAAGATGCGTTGGAGTGGTTCACCCAGTTCAGCAGCACAAGTCTTCAGTAGTTGGGGACACACCTTGTCCGGGCCTGCTGCTTTCCTGGGGTGAAGCTTCCACAGTTGACCTCTGACCTGGTCTGCAGTAATGCATGGAGGAGTCTGTGTTGAGGTGGGGGAGGAAAGGGCTGCTGTGATGACTGGGGGGAGGTGTGTTGAGGGAAGAATGAGAGATGGCTGCAGTGAGGGAGAGGGTGGGGGGGATGTGGGCTGGTTGAACCGATTGAAAAAGTCATTCAACTCATTTGCCCTCTCCACTGTCCCCTCAATGACTCTGGTCTTTGTATTGTGGCCTGTGATGGTTTTCACAGATGGTTAGAGAATCGCATCAAAGAGTAGCATCTTGGGGTCACAAAGTCTCCATAACAACCATCAAGCGCCAACAAGCTGTTTGGGAGGCATGCACAGAAAAAGCCTTTTCTCACTTACAAGCATAAACATAAATGTCTGGGGTTCGCTAAGCGGTACTGGAACTTCAACTGGGACCGTGTGCTTTGGTCAGATGAGACCAAGATAGAGCTTTTTGGCAACAAACACTCTAAGTGGGTCTGGCATAACACAAAAGATGAGTATGCGGAAAAGCACCTCATGCCCACTGTGAAGTATGGGGGAGGATCGGTGATGCTGTGGGCCTGTTTCTCTTCCAAAGGCCCCAGGAACCTTGTTAGGGTGCATGGCATCATGAACTCTTTGAAATACCAGGACATTTTAAATCAAAATCTGGTGGCCTCTGCCCGAAAGCTGAAGATGGGTCGTCACTGGGTCTTTCAGCAAGATAATGACCCTAAACATGTGGCCAAATCTACACAAAAATGGTTCACCAGACACAAAATCAAGCTCCTCCCATGGCCATCTCAGTCCCCAAACCTCAACCCAATTGAAAACCTGTGGGGTGAGCTGAAGAGGAGAGTGCATAGGAGAGGACCCAGGACTCTGGACGATTTAGAGAGATTGTGCAAAGAGGAATGGTCGAAGATCCCTCACTCTGTATTCTCCCATCTTGTGAAATGTTATAGGAGAAGATTAAGTGCTGTCTTGTTGGCAAAAGGGTGTTGTACAAAGTATTAACATCAGGGGTGCCAATAATTGTGGCACACATGATTTCATGTAAAAGAATTATTTCTTAATGTGGGATTTTTTTCCCACTCAATAAATGCACTTGAATTAAAGGTTGGATTTTTCTCTTTTTTTGCACTGTTGTCCTATATTATTTAAAAAAAATGAATTTATTAGAAGCCTAAGAACATATCTTAACGAGGGGTGCCAATAATTGTGGAGGGCGCTGTATGTCTGTCTACCATGATGGACTTTTCTCTATGTTTAAAAAAAAAAGACTTGATTTAAAACCTATCATTAAAACTTACAAACAAGCATTTGACATTAAATACTGGCAGTAATTAAGCAATCAACTTCATGTGGCAAGTGTAGACAATTACTTGGCTCCAGGCGAGCACAGCTGAGTCTATAGTGCTACCTCATACCATATTATAATAGATAACATACTTTCCTAGCAAAGGATGTTAGCTCAACTGTTGCATGCTGTACACTAAACCATGCCAGTGTTTGTGTTCTAAGAAGACCTGCTTGGTATGAGGAATTCCAGCGAGCCATGCTCATCAATCAAACGCATTGTGTTGCTTCCAGAGAGTAAAGGCTCAGGTTGCAAAATGCTGACAATTCCACCTGTCCTACAGTCTTAAAATGAGATCTCCATTCTGAAAAATAGCTAGAATGCAAAACAATCTAACAAGTGACACATTTATTACTGAGAGCTTTGTGTCATTTTCATCATTTAAGTCATCATTTAAGATGTTAATAACAGTTCGATGGTACAGTAAAAATCTTGTTGATGGCTTTTCAAAGCTCCTTCAAAGCATATATATGAGTTTTATTACGGCGACATGGTGGTGTAGTAGTTAGCACTGTCACCTCACAGCAAGAAGGTTCCGGGATCAAGCCCAGTGGCCAACGGGGGCCTTTCTGTGCAGAGTTTGCATGTTCTCCCCATGTCTGTGTGGGTTTCCTCCGGGTGCTCCGGTTTCCCCCACAGTCCAAAGACATGCAGGTTAGGTTAACTGGTGGCTCTAAATTGACCGTAGGTGTGAATGTGAGGGTGAATGGTTGTTTGTCTCCATGTGTCAGCCCTGTGATGACCTGGCGACTTGTCCAGGGTGTACCCCGGCTCTCACCCATAGTCAGCTGGGATAGGCTCCTGCGACCCTGTACAGGATAAGCAGCTACAGATAATGGATGGATAGTTTTATTTAGTCCACATTCACTGGATTTTGAGAAACAGCATTTTTATTTTTTGCAAAAACCTATCGATAGCTGCACAAATTGACTTTTTAGTGTTGTTGTTTTTTTTCGTACAAAGTGCCGAGGTATAGAATAGCTTTAGATATTTATTTAACTCTTTCTTGGACATTTCAGTTATGTAATTTTCAAACTTCTTTAAGCTTTTGAACCAGTCCAAAAAAAAAATAAATCAACAAATTTTACTGCGTAAAGGAGAACTGAAGGCAAATTTATTATTATCAAAATTCTATTTCTCATTTTATTAAATATCAGAATGCATTTCTGACAGTTATTTTGCCACTGCTATAGCAAGTTCTGAGTGTTTGAAATACGCTTTGTAATATATCAGTCCATATGTCAAAGCGATGGCCGTAAACGAGATTCGCTGAGACCTGTGCGAGACATCGTAGGACAGAAGTAAAACGTACAGCGGAAATCAAAGTGACCGACATCTGCCAGTGCTGTCAAAAGACGCGTGCGCCCTCTTTCGAATGCTGGGGAAGTTTTGGTTGTTTTGATAGCAATCAGGAAAGTTTGAAGAAAGTAGGCAGTAATCGTCATTTAAACTCGTTTTTGTGCAATATTTCGTTTGGAAAATAGTTTTCAAAATGGCGGCACTGACACCTGGCTGACACTTCACGTTTCGAAGTCTCGCACAAGTCTCGTGAAGATCGCGCGGATAAGCGACGCCTGCCGTGGACCAAACGAACTAAATTCAACATGGCTAAAAACCGAACAGGCCGATAAGTATAATATTTAATTGCAATTAGTTGCCAATACGAGTCATGATACAAGGCGACTAAAACCGAAAACGTAATTGAATAACACGTTAATTAAGAAATAAAGCAAGTTTAAAAAATTACTTCAGTACTCCTTTAATGATGAAGAATGTAAACAAACCAGCGAAATGAGAGTACCAATTTGTGAAAAATGCAAAAATAATATACATTCTTACCATCAGGGGCGGCACGGTGGTGTAGTGGTTAGCGCTGTCGCCTCACAGCAAGAAGGTCCGGGTTCGAGCCCCGTGGCCGGCGAGGGCCTTTCTGTGCGGAGTTTGCATGTTCTCCCCGTGTCCGCGTGGGTTTGCTCCGGGTGCTCCGGTTTCCCCCACAGTCCAAAGACATGCAGGTTAGGTTAACTGGTGACTCTAAATTGACCGTAGGTGTGAATGTGAGTGTGAATGGTTGTCTGTGTCTATGTGTCAGCCCTGTGATGACCTGGCGACTTGTCCAGGGTGTACCCCGCCTTTCGCCCGTAGTCAGCTGGGATAGGCTCCAGCTTGCCTGCGACCCTGTAGAACAGGATAAAGCAGCTAGAGATGATGAGATAAGATGAGATGAGATTCTTACCATCAAATACTTTCATTCCATATTTTGGGGTTTTGTTTTCAAGTAGAGTTTTTATTTCGTCCTCGGTTGGTTCAGCAACACACTTCGCCATTTTGTTTTTCTCTACTCATGGTATATGAGTTGATAGACTAGTAGTAGAGTAGCCAATCAGAGTGCGCAATTGCTCGTATCCAGTGAATGTGGATATACTGTAATATATATAATATACTGTTGGAATTCAGGTGAAGCTGTGTGAAAAAGGAGGCTGTTGTGCATAAGCAACTGTAAATAAATAGCTAACATTCCTCTTATTGCTTCGATTGATGGTTTGAAATGCACAGTGGTTCTCATGCTTTCCCTGACCGGCATTTGCTTCGAGATCAAGGCCACTGCTTGCGTGGAATATTTGTTGTTCCTTGCTCCAACAATTTTCATTCTAGTTTAGACAGACAAGCATTTTGTGCCAGGTGGAGAAGGAATCATCTACATGCCACATAACTGGGGGTCACTCAATACTGCAGCCATCAAGGCCTTGGTCTGCTGACATATCACTGCCCACACCCTGCATTGTATGTAGATTACTAGCAGTTAGGTGGGAAGGCATTTCACAGCTGCACCATGCATCTCAATGTGCCACCTCTTAGCCTTTCAACTGCCGGCTATTTCAAAGCCACCACTGGGTTCAGCCAAATATAGAGCGCAATGCCAACCCATCCCCTGTTCTCCACCTCCAGCCATGTAACAATGAGCCACAGGATTCAGTTACATCAGCCAGGCCATTTCCCATGAGCCAAAGCTCTGCTTGCACACGCACAAGGAAAGCCATAGCGTATTTAGTATAGTGCAAGGGGAGCAGCTCACTAACAGCACTAAGTGACAGGAATGGAGCATCTGAGCTATGGAATGCTAATTCTTGCTGCAGGCTTGTAGCACACAGGAAGAGGGGTGTTAATGACATGAGTGATATCTTCTTACTAAACAAAGACTGCTGACGTGCAACCAAAAAAGGCTGTCCAAAGAACGTGTTTGTGCTGCCAAAGCGATAACAGCGTCTTTGCTTCATTAAGCTTCTATGAGATCTGCTGCTTCTTTCAAATCTGCCTTTCTTTTCTCATTTGTCTCTGCTGGTGTCAAATACCTGGGTGCTGTGGCACAGCTGGGTGCAAGTTCAGCTGCTCTCTCTCCCTCTTATGTTTCAGTTTACCACGTTGAGACATTCCACTCATCCAGAAGAGCTTACCAAGGGATTGCAACTCAGCACATAAGGCAGAGGACAAGTGGATTAAGAGGACCTGGCCCCTTGGATATTTTTTCCCCCCTTTGGATCAGACCTAATGTGAAAATTGCTGCAAAGTGTAAGGAACAAAAGGACTTTTTCCTGTCTATGTGGATGCAACTGCATGGTACTATTGCTTCAAACAAGTTTGTTAGCAAAAAAACAAAACAAAAAAAGTGAATAGCTAGGAACACTGGAATGAATAGAAAGCTGGTTGTCATTTATTTATTTATTTATTTATTTATTTATTTATTCATCCATTGCAGGCTATAGTGGAAATACTCATATGAGCTAAATTTGCTGGACTCAACAGAACTACTGTTTCTGATGCAAGAGATCCACCAAGCCAATAAGTCAGGAAATCACTAAAATTGCAGACATAACATACTGTATGATGACAGCATCATCATCTTCCTGCCATTACTTGGATTTTATTACATCATACCATCTTGTGTCTATGAACTGTTGAAGCAAGCCCAGTGAGAAGACCGTGAAGTTCTGCAAGATATAGACAAGTCACAGTTTGTGAAAACAGTTGAGAAACTTTCTCAAGTGTCTTTCCCCCATATGAACTCTCTGGACAAAAATAGTGTGAAAGGTATTGGAGTAATTTGGGCTTAATTTAACACTGTTGCAAACAAGTTATCTGACAAGGTGCTTGGCAAACTTGGTGTGAGTGGCCCCTTGGGTCAGAGCCTAAAGCGGCAGATCAAAGCGGGTGTAGGGGGTGTAAAGTAGGGAGGTCGCGTGTGCCTTCTTGGTTCTCATCTAAATGTGTGGAGTGGATGGGGAGGGGAGGAGTAGGAAGTCTGTGGCACCTTCTTCTGGCTGTCTGCATCTAAACACACACTCAAAGAAGCCCACAGAAGCAGGGTGCCCAACACACCGTGTGAGGAACTGGACACATATTTCAAGTGGACCACTAAAGTGCAGAGAGCTGAAGTACTAAACCCTGACATAAAGACTATCCACGGAGATGACAACAGACGGGTCAGCTCACAGTGAAAGGTAGGCTCCAGAATATTAATATTTATCACTGACAACTTTTGCTATTTGAATACTGGGAACATATGACTTGTGGAAGTGATGTGATGTTTGCCTTTTTTCTACTCAGACAAAAAAGCCCCTAAGGTTGTTCTAGATGAGCATTTATCAGTGTGAAACATTTAAATAACACTGGCTGGCATTAAATGGTATATCAGATATATCCCATTCAGCTAGCATGATATTGAACAAGTCGAAGACGAAGACGTGGTATCTGATATACCACGAAAAAAAGCCATTATTATTATTATTATTATTATTATTATTATAATACATACACACTCTCTTTTCCAGTTTTTTTTATGTCCGTTGGTATGTTTTTCTCTTGTAAATATGCATGAAGAATATCTAATAAATTTTTGGTAGCCTTTCGGGTGTTCAACGCGTCTTTCTCTTTCCTGGTGAACACAGAAGTGCTTCTGCGCAGCAGAAAACTCTCATTAAGTATTCGCATCAGCTCTGACACGTGACGTCATGTTGTCTTGACAACCATGCAATATCATAAACCATATTCAACGCTCGTTCTCCATTGGGTAGAGTGACGTAATACACATAGGATAAGCAATACACTAACAATATTGCATGCTATCAAACCAAATGAATGAAATGCGCTAGAAGGGAATAGAACACATGTTTTTATTCCATCCAAAAAGTGTCCTGTATGTATAATAATCATCTATGTGGGACATTTTATGCTACATTCATCTCCAGCATGTGGGACATTTTTAAAGGAGTACTGAAGTCATTTTTAAACTTGCTTTATTTCTTAATTAACATGTTATTCAATTACGTTTTCGGTTTTAGTAACCTTATATCGTGGCTCATATTGGCTCCTAATTGCAATTAAATATTACACTTATCGGCCTATTCGGTTTTTAGCCATGTTGAATTTAGTTCGTTTGGTCCACGGCAGGCGTCTCTTATCCGCGCGATCTTCACGAGACTTGTGCAAGACTTCGAAACGTGAAGTGTCAGCCAGGTGTCAGTGCCGCCATTTTGAAAACTGTTTTCCAAACGAAATATTGCACAAAAACGAGTTTAAATGACGGTTACTGCCTACTTTTTTCAAACTTTCCTGATTGCTATCAAAACAAACAAAACTTCCGGCTTGATGACATCAGCATTCGAAAGAGGGCGCGCACGTCTTTTGACAACGTTGGCAGATGTCGGTCACTTTGATTTCCGCTGTACGTTTTACTTCCGCCCTACGATGTCTCACACAGGTCTCAACGAATCTCGTTTATGGCCATTGATTTGACATATGGACTGAGATATTACAGAGCATCTTTCAAACACTCATAACTTGCTTTAGCAGTGACAAAATAGCGATCAAAAATGCATTCCTATATTTAGTAAAATGAAAAATAGAATTTTGATAATAAAAAATTTGCCTTCAGTTCTCCTTTAAAGTGATTACCAAAAATAACTGACACTTTAAATTACTGCTCTGTACATCCATAAAACCGAGGCCCTGAGTGTGTAGACACACATCTTGTAATGTATTCTAACTTGGGTGCCTTTTATTATTCATCTGTGACTAGTCATCAGGCTCAGAGTTTCTTGGCGGACATGTTTTTTTGTCACCCGGCACAAATCATTGGCAGTTAAACAGAGTTCATAAATACCAACACCTTCTAATAAAACTGCAACAGAACCCATAATCTATTCTCCCTGGCATTGAAATACATACTCAGTCTCTGGCAGAAGACAGGAGGGTGATCAAATTCATCTGAGGACAGGGTCTGCATGTAACAATGACTGACAGGAGAGATCAATTGAAAAACACCCTTTTTGTAGTATAAGTGATAGCGAAATGAAAGAAAACGAAGACAGATAAATTGGTCATTTTTTGATTTTTCAGCAACACTTTCTCTTTTTAGTATAATCTCAGTTTCAGTGGAAGTGTGTTAACAACCAGTGTTGGCGTTCAGAAATCAAATATTATCTTGAATATAGCTACCAACAAGAGATCAGCTGAGTGAAGTGTACCTATAAGTTTCAAAATAATGGCAACAGAAATATGGAAAGGTTTGAAGATTGCCTGATTTGTTAACAAACAGGGAATAATATTTGAGCTTGGTGGACACAAGAATTGAAACGGTTTTATGATGCAATACGTGCCATATGCCCCACGCTACAGCAATATGGTGACATCTCAGGGAAAGGAAGCTCCAGTGGGCAACCTTTCTACACAGAAGCAGCATCCTTCCTCTGTTGCTATAGAAACAGAACCCACCATGGACATACAACACGTGTTCCAATGAGCTTATCATAGCAAGAATGCAGTGTTTTATCCATCTCTGTGCTTGGGATGCGAGAGTACACCTGATGCAGTATAACAAGGATGAAGTGAACATAAGAACCATATAAAATGGCATTCCTGTGAAGATCCATGAAGCTAGTACGATTCGTTTTTACCTATCAATTCTTTTGATATTCACTAAATATCTAAGGTATGTGGCGAGTATTATTTTCTAGGAAGTTAATTTTAAATATAGCTCATGTCCAGGACGTTCTGCTTTAACTGGCAAGTGCATGCACCATTTCAATTTTTCAAAACGTCCTAAAGTACTAAAAGTGATCTTTGACCAAAACAGCAAAAAAGCAAAAATCTACTGTGTGTTGAATACACATTTTGTTCATGCACTGTAAAAATATACCTGCTAAAATTCCAGTGAACAATACAGAGTGCTTATTTAACACAGTGGACTTCAGGGACTGAACTGGCAAAGGAAGCTTTTTGCATGTGACAGAGCTAGATGAGATTTCTCATTGAAATGATAACAGCTGACGTGGTGATACCAGTGAAAACTGCCCAACAGTGCAAGGAGTGCAGGCCTGTAACAGTGCAAATCTGGAAAGAATGCCGTGAAATGTAAATAATTGTGAATACTATCATGATGTGCATATGTAGAAAGAGTTCCTTATCCCTGTGTGTAAAACACACGCTGTTCAAGTACAGTTGTAGTCAGAAGTTTACACACAGAGACATGAATGTCATCTTGGATATGAATGTCATGGCAATATTTGGGCTTTCAATAATTTCTTTGAACTGTTCTTTTTCTGTGGCAGAATGATTGTACAGCATACAGCTTTAATTAAAAAAACACGCTAGAATTTGGTGCACAAGTTTTAATTTTCTTTGGGTTTTCTGAAATCAACACAGGGTCAAAAATTTATATACGCTCACTTCGATTATTAATTCCGAGGTGCTGAAACTTCCAAAATGTCTCTTATCTTGCCAAGGCCGAGGTCTCTTAACTTCCTGTTAGTGAGCATGATTGACTCCAGCTGGTAGCTTCTCTATGCCTTCATAAAAAGGGTTTGTTTACAGCGCTCATTGGCTTGACCAACACACAGTAAAATGGGAAAGTCCAAGGAGCTCAGTGCAGATCTGAGAAAGAGGATCACAGATATACACAACTCCAGAATGTCTCTTAGAGCCATTTCTAAACAACTGCAAATTCCAAGATCAGTTCAAACAATTGTATCCAAGTTATTGTGAGGTGTAGTCATTTTGCCAAGCCACTTTGCTTCAAGAAAACCCAAACCGTCACCCTCAGCTGAAAGGAAATTGGTTTGGATGGTCAGGAACAACCTGGGAACCACCATGGCACAGCCCTGCCATGAACTGGAAGCTGATGGATCACTGTCTACAGTTCAGATCACCATGGACTACGAGGCTGCTATCCAAGAAATAACCCCCTGCTCCAAAATTGACACCTTCAAGCTTAACTAAAGTTTGAAGCTGACCACATGGACAAAGATAAAAAGCCTTCTGGAGGATAGCTGTATGATCAGATGAGACAAAGATTGAGTTTTTTGGCCACAATGACCACCATGTACAGAGGGACACTGTACCAGCTGGTGGTGGTGGTAGGATCATCATGCTCTGGGGCTGTTTTGCTGCCAGTGGAACTGGTTCATTGCACAAAGTGGATGGAATAATGAAGAAGGAGGACTACCTTAGAATTCTTCAGCATAAACCATCAGAAACTTGAACACGACTTGGGAGTTACAAAAGGGCAATGAACCCAAACACACATCAGAGCTGGTTGTGGAGGATAAAGCAGGCTAACATTAAGCTTAAAACAAGTCCTGACTTCAACCCTGTTGAAAATATATGGATAGTACTTATAAGTCAAATCCATGCCAAAGAAAAAAAACATTTTTTTTATTGAACTCTACCAATTCTACCATGAAGAGTCATGAAATATCCAACCGGAATTCTGCCAGAAGCTTGTTCATGGTAAACAAAAATGTTTGGTCAAGGTGAATCTTGCGAAGAGACATTTTACCCAAATATTAGGTGTGCTGTATGTATATTTTTGACCCTGTGTTGATTTCAGAAAACCCAAAGAAAATTAAAACTTGTGCACCAAATTCTAGTGTTTTTTTATTATTATTATTAAAGATGTATGCTGTATATTCTGCCACAGAAAAAGAACAGTTCAAAGAAATGACTGAAAGCCCAAATATTGCCATGACATTCATATCCAAGATGACATTCATGCCACTGTATGTAAACTTCTGACCACAACTGTAGGTGTGAAGCTACCAGACCAGAGACGGTGACAGATAGATAAGAATCAATCTGTTTGTGTATTTATGACATCAATCATGAAGAATCAGACTTCAGCACATTTAAACACTAGCTAATGTAATTAATCTAAGGTGCGTAACTTTTCAACGTTAAAAATGTATACAGCTTTAAAAGTAGCAGAAAATAGAGAACAGCAGATTGAATATCATAACTTCAACAATATAACAAAAATACATTTTCAGTGCACACATTGTCATTATCAGCCTTCTGGAAGTAAACGAAACAAATGTGGCTGAGCTGAATAGACAGGATTATAGACATGTTATAATCCCAATACAAATATAGCCTGAGTAGTCAAATGAGCATAGAGTGCTTTTCCATTCATGTGGGCTTTAATGACTTTAATTCCCACAGAGCAAAACACTACTCAGAGCACATGTAAGCCATACGAATGGAATCAAGTGAATAAAAACCGTAAACCATCACAGCACCTGATGGCATGGAGATATTAATGTCTATTTTGGAACAGATGCATGGACTGACAGGTGTTTAATGATGCAATACAATACAGGGCATTTAAAGAAGCATCGTGACAACATTTGAGAGTAAAATAATACATTCTTTTAGGATTGTGAGCTATCAGTTCTACATTTGTGTTGCACATGGTTTTATTGCATGCAAAAATACTTCAAGTAAAATTTCACCGTTTTGTAAAAGAATATTTTCCAAGGTACTATTTTTGTGGCTATTGCCTCACAGAGACTGTAGCCACTATGTCATCGTGCTGTAAGAATGAGTGTAACAATAGCGCACTGCGCATATGCATCCAGGCGTTCCGATTAAAATGGCCGGTGAGTGTATACAATTCGGTTCACCGTTCGAAATAAATGGACTAGACTAAAGAAATCGTTTTTAGACACGTTTATGCTTATTACCGAGGGAAAGTGCGTTCCTATTTTAAAATATACTCCAGGTCGTCCCCCTTTCCTCGCCTTCTTTGGTCAGTGGTCCCGTGTGTGATGTCGATGTGACGCACTTCTGAGTTGTTACAGGAAGTTGTCGAAAAGAGTATGGAGACCACTGAGCTCTAGCGCCAGGCCTTTTCCGGGAAATAAGAGTCTGGGTCATGGCGACAGCGTGTGTATGTCAGCCTCGGTTCAGAGGTTTCAGTTGCGAAAACTGTAAGAGGTAAGAGTAGAATAATATAAAAGTACAGACACTTGGTATATTTTACTTCTGTGATTTTTTAAATTGTTCATTTTTGGATTACACTTCATTTTTGGGGCTACTGCCTCATAGAGTATGCCTCATATGAAGGAGAAGAAGAAGAACAACTTTATTCATCACATGCTTGTGAAATTCCTCTCTGCATTTAACCCATCTGAAGCAGTGAACACACACATGCACATGAGCAGTGAGCACACACACATTCCCAGAGCAGTGAGCAGCCATGCTAACAGCGCCCGAGGAGCATTTGGGAGTTAGGTGCCTCGCTCAAGGCCGTCCCATATTAACCTCACAGCATTTCTTTGGACTGTGGTGGAAACCAGAGCAAACTCACTCAGACACGGGGAGAACTTGCAAACTCCACACAGAAAGGCCCCCACCGGCCGCTGGGCTCGAACCCAGAACCTTCTTGCTGTGAGGCGACCGTGCTAACCACTTGCACCACCATGACACCCAATATGTGCTCTATTTACTGTATGGACATCGTATCAGGGCGGCACGGTGGTGTAGTGGTTAGCACTGTCGCCTTACAGCAAGAAGGTCCGGGTTCGAGCCCCGTGGCCGGCGAGGGCCTTTCTGTGTGGAGTTTGCATGTTCTCCCCGTGTCCGCGTGGGTTTCCTCCGGGTGCTCCGGTTTCCCCCACAGTCCAAAGACATGCAGGTTAGGTTAACTGGTGACTCTAAATTGACCATAGGTGTGAGTGTGAGTGTGAATGGTTGTCTGTGTCTATGTGGATGACCTGGTGACTTGTCCAGGGTGTACCCCGCCTTTCGCCCGTAGTCAGCTGGGATAGGCTCCAGCTTGCCTGCGACCCTGTAGAACAGGATAAAGCGGCTAGAGATAATGAGATGAGATGAGATGAGATGAGACATCGTATCAGAAAACAATTTTATTTATAAGCAGTAGCCACATGTGCCCATAGGGTACCTATTTTTAATATTTGTTTTCAATTGTACAGCTACGTATATACAATGTTCAAGTCTTTCATCAGCCAGTGGCATGAACATGACAGTCGAGTGAACATGTACATGCATGTTTTCAAACACTACATGGCTAGATGTTGCTGAGCTAATCCACTGAAAAGTGATCCTCTCCGCACTGTTGCTGACAGCTAAATGTATGGTCATGGTCGCCTTCAAACATTACAAGTTTAGTCTGTCACTACAGCAAGCCTGAAAGACTCTCAATCTTTCAGCATTCCAGCTAGACCATGAACAGTGAACAGAGTACACCTACGTACTCTATTTTCACAGCAGTAATGATTTAACTTCATAAAAGGTCTGCCAAATTCGACAAAACTGTTACATTACACAGCGAGTAGTGAAAAAAGCGTGGCTGGGGGGGTGGATACAGACACACAAGCTGTGCTTTGGTAAAAGAGAGGTGGAGAAGCTGAATCTGTCTCTTTAAGAACTGGTCCTTGGGCAGGTTGTGGTGTTGAGTAGGGAGGTGGATCCCTGACTGTCTTTCTTCTGCCTGATTTTCCCAACAAGCATTCCTATCAACAAACCCTGCCTCACTACCAGCTTGCTCCTCAGCCAATGTGTGTGAAGGTACTTGATTGAGTTGTTGGGTTGGGTTGGGTTGGATTGGGTTTACTCTCAGAGTTGTTCACTGTGTGTGTGTATGCATCACTTTATCATCACCTGAAGACTCCTGCACTTTTCTGAGCCAACCTTCTCAAGCCAGGTGTGTAGCATCTACAGTATTAGTGAGTGTGTTTCTTGAGCTTTCTTTTTAGAAATTCTGTACCGCTACAGAATCCCATGTACATTCCTCTATGTTCTGTTTAATTTACAAGTATTGTGTAGACATAACCAAGAAATAGGAGTGATGGGGGGAACAGATATGCACTGTGTTTTCACAGCATCTTGCTTCTATTTTCAGTCACAGTGTAGATTTTTCATACTGGTTGCCATTTGAGATAATGCTTTCTTCGGCATGGACTTGTTGCTGTCGATATTCATTCTTCATGTAAAATCCATGCTTGTAATAAACAATCAGTGCTAACCTGGAAAAAGTGATTTTATTGCACCAAAACATGGGAAAGGATTCTGCGACAATGAAGTTAACGTACAATGATATGGTTAACAATTTCGACCCAACCATGCAACAACAAACCCCGAGCATAATGTATTCTAGAAATAATTCCTTTAACTTCCAAATGAATGCAGAGATGGAGGTTGTTTGCCTAATTGCTGTCATACTAAAGTTGCAAAATTTAATTCCAACACTTTGCGAAGAACATCACTCCAGCATCTTCTACTCACACCTTAGCTGTTTCTTTGAATTTGGCTCCTGACATTAATCTTGAGAGTGTGATATTAGAGGTGCATTGCTGCTTGAAGATGATGATTTCAACAAAGGGTAGCAGGATTAGAAATATCATTAGTAATAATGTCATATTACTACAGCAGAATAGTTTGCTGATTAAATTGCTGAAACTGAATTCATGAAATGTGCCACAAATTCAATACGTGGCAAATGCAAAGTTGAGAAAGAAGCCAGCACTACATTTTCCTCCACCTGCTAACGGTCGTTAGATAATCTCAGTTGGATGATGAACACACTACCAGAATACCGTACACAGAGGTGAAATCCCCGTGTGGGCTTTAAGAACAAAAAACAAGTGAAAAACAGCCAAAATAGTTACTCTCACTTCATTTTCAGGATTCCTGTTAACTAACACAGGCTAAAAATACCACCCAGTATAATCAATGGCTGAGTGATTGAGCTGTGAGAATGGCACGAATAGATAAATATAGCTTGTTTATTTTCACTATACAGGTGTAAAGATGAAAGATAAGGCAGAAAGTTGAACTGATAATTGACTTGGCATCTCCCAGGATCAAGGACAACAAATAGTACAGTGACTGTCTATCATGTAACTCAGAAAGCCTCCAGTTAGAGACTTAAAGGGCTGATGACACGTTTTTGACATCTTTGGCGATGTTTTATAACATAAAAAGTAATTCCCGATGATCCATATATTAATTCACGAAGGCGCCTATTTTACAAGTTATGATAAAAAACGCGGCTATTTGGGCAAATTTGACGGGGCTGCAGCACCCAGGAGACGAATGAGGAGGAGGGGCTATATGACGTCAGCGAAAGAACCTTCCTCCTAACTTACCAGTTTGTTGTTGATGCGACAGGTGTTCAGTTTATCATTATTAGTATTATTATTATACATGGCGGCACGGTGGTGTAGTGGTTAGCGCTGTCGCCTCACAGCAAGAAGGTCCGGGTTCGAGCCCCGGGGCCGGCGAGGGCCTTTCTGTGTGGAGTTTGCATGTTCTCCCCGTGTCCGCGTGGGTTTCCTCCGGGTGCTCCGGTTTCCCCCACAGTCCAAAGACATGCAGGTTAGGTTAACTGGTGACTCTAAATTGACCGTAGGTGTAAATGTGAGTGTGAATGGTTGTCTGTGTCTATGTGTCAGCCCTGTGATGACCTGGCGACTTGTCCAGGGTGTACCCCGCCTTTCGCCCGTAGTCAGCTGGGATGGGCTCCAGCTTGCCTGCGACCCTGTAGAAGGATAAAGCGGCTAGAGATAATGAGATGAGATGAGATTATTATACATTATTATTATAATATATATATATATATATAGTTATTATGCCTTCGCGTTGTGTTGCCGGCTTTTGCTCCAAAACCCACAAGGATGGGGTAAGTTTATTCAAGTTTCCCAGAGATCCCGAGCTGCATGCGAAGTGGGTGAAGCAAGTCAGGCGCACTCGTGACAAGTGGGAGCCCTCACCAACATCCGTCCTGTGCTCTGAACACTTCGATTTGGATTGTTTTGACACCCTTCCCAGCTTAAAAGAATCTTTTGGGTGTGCAGTTTAGCACAAACGCGTGTTGCTACCATCAGCAGTGCCTACAGTATTCCGGAGGGGGTCTACTAGTAGCTATGCCGGATCCAGCAGTCGCCTGGGACAAGGCGACTCCTCCAAAGACAGTCCTCCTGTCAGAACATGTGTTGAGAAAAGACATAAGATAAAGGTACGTAGAGCTATAGAGTGCTCCGACATGATGCTAAAAATAGTAACCATGCGGTCTGCGCGGCCATCTTGGAAGTCACTCGCTCCAGAGCACTCATAGAGTACACATCATAGAGTACACATCATAGAGTACACATTGATGATAATCATAAATGTAATCATAAAGTCGGCGTGATATCAGTCATGTACAGTATTTGCTTGTGAAAGCTTGCGGCTTTCATGTAACTGCCGCCTAGCAACGAGAGGCAAAGGGTAAAGAGGGTAGGCTATCATAGATTCGATTCGGAAGAGATCAATACATGATTGCTTAAAAATTAGGTATTTTAACAATTTGCATCTGTTTTGTGATTATCGTGACACTTGTGTGTTATATAGAACTGTATGTCTTATCAGCACATCGAGGATCTTCCACCGGAGGCTTTAGCAAGTACTCGTAGCAACACTACACTTTACCCTTTGCCATGCATTGTTAGGGAACGGTAGCAAGTACCCCGATGACCGACTTCAAGAATATGTAGAAAAAATTTAGAAATTATACTTTCCAAAAGTCATTTGAGCTTAGTGTATTGCATTTCCATTTATATTGTCGGTTCTTGCTGATGTTTTTGCGGAGTATGACGCAGCTGCTGAATCAGAAGCTGCAGAGTTTGTATGTACTAGTTGTGAACATTCACATTATTATCAATCTCATTTATTTAAAATCAGATAAAATCATGCCATCATGATCACTGCTTAAAGTACCAGTATTTGGTTGTTCTTTTGTTCAGAACTGTGATGCCAGCTGCCAAGTAGACCGGCGTTTTCATGCGCCATTTCCATTGAGTAGAACAGCCAGTGAACCGCAGCGTGTTCTTCCGCTGACGTCACAGCATGGCTGCGAGCCACGGATCCAGTTTTCTTGCGCGGTGCAATTAAAAGTTGGATATTCGCGTAACAACAGCTTCTTTTCACGTAATTATAACAGAAATCTAACATGTTTGCCATGTTGTATAGTTTATTTAAGAAATTGCAGAGTCATGTTCGTGTCATCAGCCCTTTAAATCTACTCACCATTTTTATGTTTAAAGCATTTGTTGTAATTAATGGCTTAAACAATCATAATGGGTTCAATGGCCAATAGAAGTGTCAGAATTGATGTCTACACTCTCAGAAAATAAAGTACATTATTGTACTTTTAGGGGTACAATGGCTTGACGTCGAGCTTCGTCTCGGAAAAGCCTGGGGAGCTCTAAACAGCCTGGATAAAGTTTGGAAATCCAACCTTCCACCAGACCTAAAACATCACTTCTTCAGAGCCACCGTTGAATCTGTCCTGGTTTATGGGTCAACTACCTGGACACTCTCCTCCAAACTCCAATCCTCACTCGATGGTGCCTTTACAAGAACGTTAAGAACAGCTTTAAATATCTCCTGGAAAGACCATCTAATAAATAAAGAACTATACGGATTTATTCCCCCCGTATTGGCAACCATCCGGGAGAGAAGATTACAGTTTGCTGGCCACTGCTGGCGCAAAAAGGAAGAGCTGGCAAGCGATCTCCTTCTATGGCAGCCCAAACACGGTACCACCTCTGTGGGTCGTCCCGCATGTACAGTACCTACAGTACATCGATCAACTGCGGGATGACATGGGCTGCCTCGTAGAAGAACTGCCTGCGGCAATGCAGAATAAAGTCGGTTGGAGAGGCAGGGTCATGGGCGTCCGAGCTTGCTCGACATGATTGATTGATGGCTCGTCACTGGGACAGTACTCTTTATATACTGCTTGGGATTATATAATGTACCTTTTTGGCCCGGGCGGCACGGTGGTGTAGTGGTTAGCGCTGTCGCCTCACAGCAAGAAGGTCCTGGGTTCGAGCCCCGTGGCCGGCGAGGGCCTTTCTGTGTGGAGTTTGCATGTTCTCCCCGTGTCCGCGTGGGTTTCCTCCGGGTGCTCCGGTTTCCCCCACAGTCCAAAGACATGCAGGTTAGGTTAACTGGTGACTCTAAATTGACCGTAGGTGTGAATGTGAGTGTGAATGGTTGTCTGTGTCTATGTGTCAGCCCTGTGATGACCTGGTGACTTGTCCAGGGTGTACCCCGCCTTTCGCCCGTAGTCAGCTGGGATAGGCTCCAGCTTGCCTGCGACCCTGTAGAAGGATAAAGCAGCTAGAGATAATGAGATGAGATGAGACCTTTTTGGCCCTAAAAAGGTACACAGATTTACCTTAAGGTCCAAAATAGGCCCTATTAGTGTAGCTTGTACCTTGGGGGACAGAAATGGACTCCTACTGTAGCCCTATTTCTGACAGTGATGACCATGAAGGACAAGAAACCTCAAGCCAAGAGAGTCTTGAAAAAATACATACCCTTTCAATTCTTTGTCAGTTCCAAAAGCTGGAAAGATCAACTTGCTATTGTTCAGAGTGGTGAGAATAGTAGTATCATCTGGATGAGTAATTAAGGTCTGTGAGGTCATCTTGAGAGAAAGAAAATTTAATTTACAATGACGAATTAAATGGCTTGCCAATCTTCTGTAATATTGCTCCTAATGACTTTTTTTTTTTTTTTAAGGACAGCTTGGAAGATTAACAAATAGATGACTGCTTCAACATAAAGGTGCACAATAGTGCAAATGTCTGTACAAGTGACATTTCCTGTATCTGTAGCTGTGTCAAAATGCAAACAAGGAATGCCATGATGTTGGAAATGTCCACCATAAAAGATTCACAAAGTTGCCTGAATTATTAAGCGAGTGTCTGTTAGCTGTCTTGTGGTCCGGTTTCCTCACCGTTTGATCTTGAGATGGTTGCTGAGTTTAGTCAGTGGAAAAGAGCTGCGAACAAAAGATGCATTTTTACTTTCCTTTTGTTGTCTGCTTGCATCTTCAGCAATGAATCATTCCATTCAGTAATTTCTCCAAGACAAAGCATCGTGTTCACAGAGCTGATAAAACTCAGCACACTATGTAAATGTATGGTTTTAAATTGCCTGAAGGCAAGCGTCATTTTTACCTGTTGTGATTTTAATCCTTTTGGAGTCCTGCAGTCCCTGGTATATTTGCTCAAGCAAACCAGAGCAGTGACATATTTGATAGGCTACACCATTTAGTTATAGCTCTATGTAAGTTTTCACTGAAATGCATTTATTGAATGCAAATTGGACACGATCAGGATGATTGCTATGATCCCCCCCCCCCCCCCCACACACACACACACAAACACAATTCGCTGCAAAATCAGTCACTAATTTAAAATTGTATTATTTTCTTCAATTCTAACAAAAATGATCTTGTTCTGTTTCAGCTTGCACTGCATCATGATACAGAGGGTTACTCTGACTTTGCTTCTCTGGGGTAGTTGTGGTTGGCTCATCTCAAACTGTGAAGGCCAAGGTAAATATATCTGTCTGACTATGAAAACACACCAGCGTAAGATAACCTAATATTGAGATTATACAACATGGCCGGTACTGAATACATCGAGTGAATTATGCGACAACTAAAATCCACAAAATGATTGCACTGCTGCATTCTTTAGCAAACGAATCTGTCTTTTGTCACAAACATCTTATATAAGATGCAGGTATGCGCCTACTCCAGGTAGTTATTGCTTTAGTATGCTAATGCACCGACATAAAATCATGATATTCAGCTTTCATAAAGGGTATAACAAACAGTATCTGAAGTCCAGAAGGTGGAGGGGGTTGGGGACGTACTAGGCAGTGTACATTCCCTTGTGCCTGATACATCTTGTTGCTATGATATTATTTTCTGGTTGGAGAAGATGATGATGATGATGATGATGATGATGATTATTATTATTATTAAGGTCGGTAAAGTTTGCAGTATGTCCGGGAACTACAGGGTAAAAGAATAACATCGCTAGCACACTGCCTCTGAAAAGCTCTAACACATTTTAGGCTAAACCTTCATCAGCAGATTGGAGCCAGGGGATAAGGTGCTGAATCTGTCCTAGCAAAATGTTTCTCTAAGGACAGAAACAGCCAAGTAGATGCTGAGATTGAATGATCCTTAATTCCACAGGGGTTTGGTTACAACTCCGTCATCCGCTTCAGATGTTAAGAGTTCAGCTTCTTCCTTCCAGCCAGCGTACAGTCCCTAAGCATAAGCACACGCGTCACACACTTCAAGGCACGTGGAGTGGCAGCAGGCGCACAGCCCTTCAACGGATTGAAATGAAGGAAACCAAACCTGCATGTTTCACTGGCACCAGGGTGCTGGCTATAGCCACAGGAGCGCAGGAGATCTGGGATAGGATTTCATGGCCAGAGTAAATTTAGCTCCCTGTGGTTTGAACATGAAGCCTACTGACTAGATCTGCTGAGTGACATCCCTCCAGAGGCGAGTGGCTGAGACGACATCCCTCAGGAGTACGAGTGAACAGGATAGGCAGAGAGTGTCACATCACCTGTTTTTCAGTTATTCTAAGCACCCTCAAAGCACTGTCCCAACCACCTGATCTGATCTCTTTGAAAAAATTAATTGTTATGGCTTATGGGAGAATAGGTGCTTCAATATAGGTCAAATATGAATCAAAATAGTTTTTGTAATGTATACAACCTGTGGAAGGAAAAAAAAAAGAAAGACAGGAACTCAAGCTTGGTAATCTCCTGGTGCCAGTGTTTCTTTATTCAGGCCCTGTGTCAGCTGGCAGCTTTTTGGTTCAGTTGGCCATAGTATCGTTGGCTGTTTGAAGCAATTTGTGCCAAAGCCCACTATGGGACTGGGCCAGAGCGGTTTCCCTGACTCATGTGGTTTATTTGGAGTTCATCTGGAATTACAGACAAGCACTGCAGCCATTAGGACAAGACCACTCGGAACAAAAAGCATTATCTCGGCTCCAACTGTAAGTGTTTTAACATCTCACATCTGCCAACCTTGCAGATAAGCACTCGGACTTCCTACAGTAAAGCTGTACCAAAATCAGATTATTGCTAGGATTTATAAATCCTAAACCATTTGGTACTCAAAAGGGCACAAGCATTCAGTGTATGAAAAACAGCCACGCAATTAAGTCATAAAAAGTATTGTTTCACAATGCAGTCTGTTCATTCTTAAATGCTGCTGTAACTTCATTTAGAACTAATCCATGGCTTTCCCAGCTGTCTCTATTTAAGAGATTACTTGTTCTATTGTTGATCTGGGTTGCTCCAAACACTCTCGGATAACTGTTAGTACTTTTCAGCTGTTGCACTGATGGCACAAAAAAAGCCAGGTGTGCATTGTTTCGGGTTCACTGTGCTCCCATGAACACAGGTTTTACAGAGAGCCAGTTAAATGGAAAATGCATCTTGCACCAACCTGAGTGAATTAGTGTCAGTTCACAAGCCCGTGGTATGGCATTATGTCTTATACTATTTTTTTTAAATGGAAATGGGTACAATATCCCAAAAATTAGATGCAATATTTCCCCCAAAAACAGGATAGTTCAATGGCATGGTTCCAATCCCATAATGCTGGAACAAATGTTTTTACTGTCTGCTTTAAGCTTGGCTTAAATTAAATCCATTTAATAAGAATGTTTGGCACTAAGAGTACTCAATACCGTATCATCTGCCTTTACACTACCAGTTAATGTATAACATACAATGCAATAATATACAGGGTGCTTCAAAAAAATGTGATATTATTTGAGATGTAAGTATCCCAGAAACTACATAGTCCAGGCAAATGAAACTGAACAGGCTTAATGTTGAGCAATATAAGATTTATTCCTCAAAGTTTAAATGAGAAATTCAAAAGGTACGTGGATTCCATGAACGATTTCACAAATTTTCAATATTCACGAACCCGTTCGACCGTCTCTTCTGATGCTGGTGGTCGTCCAGATCCTTTTGCCCTGCACACACAGCCTTCCTCTTTGAACTTTTTGTGCCGTGTCCAAATCTGCATTGCGGTTGGTGCATTTTTAGAGAATTCTCTTATAAATGCACACTGCACAGTCTTGTTCGACTGTGTTCAAGCGTACTCTAACGCACAAAACGCCTTTTCTTCTCCAGTGAATGGCATTTCTAGACCTAAAAAGATAAAAACAAAAAACGTTAAACATAAAATTTTTACCTGTTTCCACATATGCTGTTAAAATCTGAGGTCAATTGAATGAGAATTGGCAAAGTTATTAGATTGTGAAATGATATCATATTTTTGTGAAACACCCTGTATATTACAATGACTTCTTTTTAGGATAAATATTTCATATATACGTAACTACCTGAGCACATTGGTTGACTCGGAGAGTGTCAGGAAGCACTCCGGGGGCTGGGACCTAAGCAATAGTGAATTCCAGTGATGTTGAAACAAAGCTCTGACAGGCAGCAGCTTGAAAACATTCCTGTCCTACCAGAGCACATACTCCTTTCATACACCTCACCACAAATACACACCCTCCTCTGGAAGGCGTCCGCGCGCGCACACACTATGACCAGTAGTATATTGGAATTTGTACTAAGGAGAAAATGCTGGAAAGCCAGCCCACTAAGAATGTTAATCCATCCATTATCTGTACCACTTATCCGTCAGGGTCGCAGAGGAAGCTCGAGCCAATCTCAGCTGACTTTGGGCAAGAGGTGGGGTACATCCTCGGCAGGCCACCAATCTATCACGGGGCTAACACAGATGAACAACCGTTCATACTCCCGGAGCATTTACACCAGATAGATTAGGCCAAGGGCGGCACGGTGGTGTAGTGGTTAGCGCTGTCGCCTCACAGCAAGAAGGTCCGGGTTCGAGCCCCGTGGCCGACGAAGGCCTTTCTGTGCGGAGTTTGCATGTTCTCCCTGTGTCCGCGTGGGTTTCCCCCACAGTCCAAAGACATGCAGGTTAGGTGAACTGGTGACTCTAAATTGACCGTAGGTGTGAATGTGAGTGTGAATGGTTGTCTATGTGTCAGCCCTGTGATGACCTGGTGACTTGTCCAGGGTGTACCCCGCCTTTCGCCCGTAGTCAGCTGGGATAGGCTCCAGCTTGCCTGCGACCCTGTAGAAGGATAAAGCGGCTACAGATAATGAGATGAGATGAGATTAGGCCAACTGGCTACTCTATATGTCTTTGGACTGTGGAAGGAAACCCATGCAGACACAGGGAGAACATGCAAACCCCACACAGAAAGGTCCCAGTCAGCTGCGAGGTTCGAACTCGGAACCTTCTTGTGAGGCAACAGTGCTAACCACCGCACCACTGTTAATCATTTTATAGAATTATAATCAAGATAAAACACAGATTTGTAGCAATGCAAACCTATACTTGCATGCATTTGGACAGTAGAAACAAGAAGACGTGAACTGATTTCCACTTCTCCAATTAAACATAAACTAGACTCTGTATTCATGTCACCAGAATTATGAGCCTCCAATGAGGGAAACCTGCTCAAATGTCACTATATATACTTGTAATTACAGCCGAGATGTCAACTATGTTAGACGACTATAACTAATTCACACGAAGCAAACATTAAAGCAAAAGGAAACAGAACTAATGAGTTATTTATGCCCTCCATGAGCCTTTCAGAATACCACTCACTGGCAGCTTGTCAAAACAAATGAACCACCCAGAAGAGCACAGCTGTCTGAGGGTGCAGTCTCATGATTTGCCAGCTGTTCTATCACTACAGAGTCACTATGGAAGTGCTACATAAACTGTTGTAAAGGAACACCACGCACGTCTGCTGCTAGTCACACATACTGCCAGGTCAAAGTTCGACACCCTAGAATTAGTATCCTCCAGCTCTCTTATTTGAAGCATAACAGATGAATTTTTCAATGACTAACCCTTTAATGTAACTGTGTCGGACTGAATAAAAGATGAGATTGGGGGCTTGGCAGTAACCGATACAAAACTCTAACCTTCATGCTTTCTTCACATAGCTTCAAGTGCAACCTCTAAGATAACCTTAAAGTCAAGTCAAAGTTATTTTAGTCAGTGAATACTGTACTTAATTACTCTTGAGTGAAACCAGTTTCTTTTATTCTTTGACAGAATTATTTCCACCAAGTACCATTGCAAACTGTTCCTGTAAGCTTGGCCATGGGAAGTGTGCTGAAGATGGCGACTGCAGGTAACATTAGTGGTCATGACTTAAACAATTTGAAATGTACAACAAATATTAAAATAGGTTGTCTTACGGTAAAATAACAAAGCTTCATTATAAATAATTTTGGTACAGTGAACCTATGGCGGGCGGCACGGTGGTGTAGTGGTTAGCGCTGTCGCCTCACAGCAAGAAGGTCCGGGTTCGAGCCCCGGGGCCGGCGAGGGCCTTTCTGTGCGGAGTTTGCATGTTCTCCCCGTGTCCGCGTGGGTTTCCTCCGGGTGCTCCGGTTTCCCCCACAGTCCAAAGACATGCAGGTTAGGTTAACTGGTGACTCTAAATTGACCGTAGGTGTGAATGTGAGTGTGAATGGTTGTCTGTGTCTATGTGTCAGCCCTGTGATGACCTGGCGACTTGTCCAGGGCGTACCCCGCCTTTCGCCCGTAGTCAGCTGGGATAGGCTCCAGCTTGCCTGCGACCCTGTAGAAGGATAAAGCGGCTAGAGATAATGAGATGAGATGAGATGAACCTATGGCATATGTTTTCTTGGACTTGAACATCTAGCTCTTGCTCTATGGTTCAGTCTGTTAACTTCGATAATTATCACATCCTGAATTTGCTGAGGAGTGGCACAGCGGTGTAGTGGTTAGCACTGTTGCCTCGCGGCAAGAAGGTTCTGGGTTCGAGCCCAGCGGCCAGCGAGGGCCTTTCTGTGTGGAGTTTGCATGTTCTCTGTGTGGGTTTCCTCCGGGTGCTCCGGTTTCCCCCAGACATGTAGGTTAGGTTAATTGATGGCTCTAAATTGACCATGAGTGTGAATGGTTGTTTGCCTCTGTGTCAGCCCTGCGATAACCTGGTGACTTGTCCAGGGTGTACCCCACCTCTCACCCATAGTCAGCTGGGAAAGGGTCCAGCTTGCCTGCAACCCTGTAGAACAGGATAAGCGGCTACAGATAATGGATGGAGTTTGCTGAGTCCCTGAATCTTTATAAAAATGTACCGTGTTTCATCGTTCAATTGCAAACTTGACAATATGACAATCACTGGCCTTTCTTGTCACATTTTGGGCTGCATACTGCACACTAAATAACAGAATAGTTTATGACGGTCTGCATTACATTAATGGCATTTAGCAAACGCTTTTATCCAGAGCGACATACAACAAACAGCCTGGGGAGCAGTTGGGGGTTAGGTGCCTTGCTCAAGGGCACTTCAGCCATTCCTGCTGGTCCAGGGAATTGAACCAGCAACCATTTGTTCCCAAAGCTGCTTCTTTGACCATTAGGCTATGGCTTCCCAGGTCTAGAAATATCAAGCTAGGCAACTATAACTGTCTAACTGTGGTTCTACGGACTTTGAATTACTGCCAGCAGATTTCTGAAAGAAGAAGAAGCCTTTATTTGTCACATGCACACTCAAGCACTGTGAAATTCGTCCTCTGCATTTAACCCATCTGAAGCAGTGAACACGCATGGACACACACACAAGTAAGCAATGAGCACACACACATACCCAGAGCAGTGGGCAGCTATACTACAGTGCCCAGGGAGAAGTTGGGGGTTAGGTGCAACCCCCAGCACCACCAAGATGTCACTGTTACCTCTTTTCAACCAACAGAGGATGAGCGCCGTTCTGATTTGTGCACCAAATTTTGAACCATTCAGAGCATTTCAACCAAAAATAAATTGGTTCTGAACCTGAAAAGTGTTTTTTCCAGTGCAAACCATTGCGACATCAGTGAGTATGTCATTAGTTTGGAGAGGAAGCACAGTGCAGCAATGGAAAAGGATACATTTGCAGGGTGAAAAAAAAGGACCAAAAACAAATGCATACAAGAACAGAACAAAAGCTTGCATGTAATCAGTGTGTACCACCATCTTGTTGCTACTGTTCACTCCTGTTGTGAATTGTGCAACAAACTCCATTCATGATTTATCCTTGATTACAACAGTTCTGCTCAAAACTGGTGAAAATGTGGGCTGGTTCGCTAGCTGGCAGCAAGATTCAAAGAATCCTGAACGGAACCAGATCAATAACCTGTTGGTCGAAAAGGGGTATGTTGGGCCCTTGAGTATGACCTTTAACCCTCTCTGCTGCAGGGGTGCTGTATCATCATGGCTGACGCGGCACTCGAACCCCAACTTCATCTTCACAAGAGAAAAGGAACTCCATATTATTGTGACACTGAAGAAGAAGAAGCCTTTATTTGTCACATGCACAATTTATCCTCTGCATTTAACCCATCTGAAGCAGTGAACACACACACACACACACACATGAGCAACAAGCACACATACATACCCAGAGCAGTGGGCAGCTATGCTACAGCACCCGGGGAGCATATGGGGTTTAGGTGCCTTGCTTAAGGGCACTTCAGCCCAAGGCCATCCCACATTAACCTAAATGCATGTCTTTGAACTCTGGAGGAAACCGGAGCACCCGGAGGAAACCCACACAGACAAGGGGAGAACATGCGAATGGGGAAACACAGAAAGGCCCCTATCAGCTGCTGGGCTCGAACCCAGAACTTTCTTGCTGTGAGGCGACGGTGCTGACCACTACACCACTGTGCCACCCTGAAACAACTGTGGCCTCCTTTATCAACCAGGCATGCATGTACTTGTGTATAAACCATGGATATGCACTGCCCATGATTTGTCAATTTATTCCTGTGGATTTTTTTTCTTTTTATTGTTTCGACACATTCACAACAAAAAGTACCCAAATTTATCAAAACAGTTCATCGATTTCCTCACGAGGTGACATAGAGAAATATGTCATGGTTGTAGTTCTCCATGTCCTGGATGAAAAATACAAGTGGTGTCTTTCCCAGTAAAACACTCGTGTCTGTGTAATATTTAGGTATTTGCAGGCAACCTGATTATGAGGTGCTCCCATCACTTCAGAATAACTCACAAAGTAACCGCTGACTATGGTGGTCACAAGAAGGTTCAGACAGGTGATACAGATGAAATCCATCCATCCATTATCTGTAGCTGCTTATCCTGTGCAGGGTCACGGGCAACCTGGAGCCTATCCCAGCTGACTATGGGCGAAAGGCAGGGTACACCCTGGACAAGTCACCGGGTCATCACAGGGCTGACGCATAGAGACAAACAACCATTCACACTCAGTCAATTAAGGCTACGTTTACATTACGTCGAATCAGCGGATCATCAGATTAACGTTCTTAAAACGATTCGCGTTTACACTAAAACCGTTAGCCGTGCACACAGCAACGCCAATACGCGGATACGCTCGGCTCCGCAGGCATCCTGCGCTCCAAATCACTCCACCCTGAACAGCGAGTGCCCTCTGGAGGGTGCGCACACAGCGCGCGAGTGAAGTGCACAAGCCACGATTCGGGACTGAGCCACTGTGTGTGAGATCCCAGCGCATATCACTTACTACTTGCAAGTGGAAGGATGGCAAGCCTAAAGACAATCATAACTACACAATGGGCAGTATTTGCATCAGTATTTGCAGTATTTTCATACTTTTATACTCTTTAATGAAAGGTGATACAAGGCGGAAGTCCGCGCCGTTTTTCAGCAGCGTCACATGACCAACGCCAGCGAATCAGGAAGGTGGATGTCACAGTGACGTTGTCCAATGAGACGCCAGCTAGAGCTCAGCACAGCGTATCCGCGTATTTTGAATGTTTACACAGCACCGGAGCTGACACGATCTGGATTGAATACGTGGACGCTGGCGGATTCCCGTTTCCTGGCGTTTCCAGGCGGTTTAATGTAAATGGACAGTGCATCCGCGAAGAAAACGAGACAGATACGGTCTAGTGTAAACGTAGCTTTAGAGTCACCAGTTAACCTAACCTGCATGTCTTTGAACTGTGGGGGAAACCAGAGCACCCGGAGGAGAACATGCAAACTCCACACAGAAAGGCCCTTGTCAGCCACTGGGCTCGAACCCAGGACCTTCTTGCTGTGAGGCGACAGTGCTAACCACAACACCATCGTGCCGCCCCCACAGATGAAATGTAAAGTAAAATCATATAAAAGGCACATCTAAAGATTGACTGGGAAGAGGTAGACAATGTTTTTGATCTTGTCTTGCTTGAAGATTTGGCACACATAGTTTTGCACAGGGAGCAAGTTTTGAAGTACCACAAGAATGATCAGACTGATGAGTGGCTTATCGGTACCATTTGCTTCACCCAGAGCAATTTTTTTTTTAAGTTAATTTTAGCCAGCAACTTGTCCTACTTCTAAAGAGGCAACTCATGAGGAGGTTGCACGAGTTCCAGATTTTTGGTGGGGGCACACAGATGAATGTAGTCCAAGTACAGTGGTATTCTAATGCCACTAGCCATCAGGAGAGACAAGGACACTAGCATACATCTTAAAAACACACATGGCATTAGGGTGAGGCCAAAGGGCAGGGCCAGCACAATAGAAATGCCGATGCTTGGCAGTCACATTTTAAAGCTATAGAGCACAAGTTAAAACAAATAGCTTTTGTTAAAATGATACTATAATGAATGAATAATCTTACTGATCAGGGAAAGCATACTGTATGAAATGATGTTCCTGGGCTGCTATGAGTTGCCATGAACAGGAAGGCAACAGTGTGGTATCCAAGTGTTTCACACCACCTCTGGCACTTAGAAAGAATGTCATATCAAGCATGATGGTATAAAATACCCAGTAGTCATAGTTTAGTAAAAGTACAAGATACCTTACTAGAAGACAATGTTATCAAGTGCTTAGCAGAAGCTTGAATGTCTCCCATTAACTGGATTAAACGGTATCTATGTGATAGTGTGATGGAAACGTACAGTAATACGCCATCGCAAAGATCCACATGTGGGGTCGACTCTTTTGATCACTCTTCTATCCAAGAGAGAATGAACATAGAGTGAGAAACTTTGTCCATCCATTCTCCGTAACCGCTTATCCTGTGCAGGGTCCTGGGCAAGCAGGAGCCTATCCCAGCTGACTATGGGTGAGAGGTGGGGTACACCCTGGACAAGTCGCCAGGTCATTGCAGGGCTCAGACATAGAGCTAAACAACCATTCACAAGTACAGTCAATTTAGAGCCACCAATTAGCCTAATATTTAGGTATTTGCAGGCAACCTGATTATGAGGTGCTCCCATCACTTCAGAATAACTCACAAAGTAACTGCTGACTATGGTGGTCACAAGAAGGTTCAGACAGGTGATACAGATGAAATCCATCCATCCATTATCTGTAGCCGCTTATCCTGTGCAGGGTCACGGGCAAGCTGGAGCCTATCCCAGCTGACTGTGGGTGAGAGGCGGGGTACACCCTGGACAAGTCGCCAGGTTATCGCAGGGCTGACACATAGAGACAACCAACCATTCACACTCACATTCACGCCTACGGTCAATTTAGAGCCACCAATTAACCTAACCTGCATGTCTTTGGACTGTCGGGGAAACCAGAGCATCCGGAGGAAACCCACGCGGACACGGGGAGAACATGCAAACTCCGCACAGAAAGGTCCCCGTCGGCCACTAGGCTCAAACCCAGAACCTTCTTACTGTAAGGTGACGGTGCTAACCACTACACCACCATGCCACATGAGAAACTTTGTGGGGTGTGAAATTTACAAGGCCCTGAGTGCCAAAAGGTTTTAACAGTATTCCCTGGGTGCTGTAGCATAGCTGCACACTGCTCTGGGTATGTGTGTGTGTGCGCATGCGTGTGTTCACTGCTTCAGATGGGTTAAATTAAGAGGAGAAATTTCATTGTACTTAAGTGTACATATGACCAAATACAAGCGGCTACTTAAAAAAAAAAACCTTCTTCTATCTCCTATTAATGCACATCATGGAGCTCACCCATTAAAGATGCTTTACACCAAAAACACTGCTCTTTGGTCAATGACCAAATCAGAACAGTGAATACTGATGACAATATCATAGGGGTAATACTGTCACCTTCAGATCTGCCATCAGCCCCCAACCTTCTGGCACTCGGGGCCTTGTAAATTTCATACCCCACAAAGTTTCTAACTCTATTCCAGGATGTTCATTCTCTCTTGGACAGAGGAGTGATCAAAAGAGTCGACCCCACATGTGGATCTATGCAGTGGCGTATTACTGTATGTTTCCGTCACTCTATCACACAGATGTTTTTTTTTTGTGTGTGTGTGTGGAATTCTTAACAAAGACTGGCACTCTGATTCAAAAACCTATCCTTCGGCTTCTCTCGAGCACCACGTGTACTTATGATGCTTTAAAACAGCCTCGTCATCAATGGCTGGCGGTATGAAGATACCACTGTATTTGCACAAATGACTCCTACACGTCCCGCCACAGAATACGTCGTCCAGGACACATCTGCTCTCCTCACACACACAGTGCCTAGTCTCACTGTGAACTCAAAAAAGCCTCCCTCATATCAAAGCAGACGACATAATTCATCTGTGTGAAGTGAAATTCTTTGAGAATGTGATCACCCAAACACGTAAAAGACTCATCACTGTGTTTGATAATTGAATTTAGGCAGGTACCATAGCCTGCAGTAACCTTGGGCAGTTCATGTATATTAGTTCTTTTTTGGGGTACCAGTAGTAAAAACAATCATGACACTTGAACCTGCCATCTTTGTTTCAGGCGGGTTTTATTTATTTATTTATTAATTATAAATGTTTACATTTTTCTGAACTTGAAAAAGAAATAAATGCAAAAAATGCTTTAAAAGCTATGTGTACATGTTTCAGCAATTAAGGAATGTAAATATTATGCTAGGGCGGCATGATGGTGTAGTGGTTAGCGCTGTCGCCTCACAGCAAGAAGGTCTTGGGTTTGAGCCCAGCGGCCGGCGAGGGCCTTTCTGTGTGGAGTTTGCATGTTCTCTCCGTGTCTGAATGGGTTTCCTCCGGGTGCTCCGGTTTCCCCCACAGTCCAAAGACATGCAGGTTAGGTTAATTGGTGGCTCTAAATTGACAGTAGGTGTGAATGTGAGCGTGAATGGTTGTTTATCTCTGTCGGCCCTGCGATAACCTGGCGACTTGTCCAGGGTGTACACCGCCCTTCGCCCATAATCAGCTGGGAAAGGCTCCAGTTTGCCTGTGACCCTGTAGAACAGGATAAGCGGCTACAGATAATGGATGGATGGATGAATATTCTGCTAATCTGGTGGCAAGGTTTAAAAATCGATGGTTTAGATAATATTAAAACTCAAATGTGATTTAAATGTTGCTTATTTGTTTGCAACCTATTTCGCAGAGCTTCACATGTAGTCTCAATAAAGTTTGCCTTGTTTTACCTTGAGCATAATGCTGTCTGGGGAACAGCATGGTGGTGTAGTGGTTAGCAGTGTCCCCTCACAGCAAGAAGGTTCTGGGTTTGAGCCCAGTGGCCGACGGGGGCTTTTCTGTGTGGAGTTTGCATGTTCTTCCCGTGTTTGCATGGGTTTCCTCTGGGTGTTCCGGTTTCCCCCACAGTCCAAAGGCATGCGTTTAGGTTCACTGGCTACTCTAAATTGTCCATTGATCAAGCTTGGAGAGGGATGGGCTGTGCCAAGTTTAAATGTCCTAGACACACCAGTGATGGACTGTTAAAATGACATCAGTGGTGCCCCTATGGCACCTGCTGGCTATGGGAAGATGATAGTGTTGTCTATGAAATAATAATAAAGAGCTGCTGAGTTTGTTTTCTGAAATTGTTGGGCAGATGTGACCCAGGTTGGGGAGGACCCTTTTGTGAGGACTGTGTGCGAATGCCCGGCTGTGTCCATGGCTCCTGTCATCAGCCATGGCAGTGCACTTGTTTGGATGGCTGGACAGGCCGCTTCTGTAACAAAGGTAACACTTTCCAGTGGACTGCATATCTGTGAAACCTTTGGATTTACGTAAATTTTGATTACAACTTATGAATTTATATATCTTTGCTTATCCAGATGTTCAAGTGTGTGAAAATGAAAAGCCATGTCAAAACGGGGCCACCTGTTTTCTAAATGATGCAGGAGAGTACAACTGTTTGTGTCCTGAAGGCTTCCATGGAAAAAACTGTGAGTTAAAGACTGGGCCATGCCATAAAATCAAGTGAGTGTTATTTTGTTAATCATCATTAGCACATTTCTACAACTTCTAAAACAAGTTTTCCTACAACCCCAGTTCCAAAAAAGTTGGGACAATGTGTTAAATGAAAATAAAAACAGAATGCAATGATTTGCAAAATCATGGAAACTCTAGATTTAATTGAAAATAGTACAAAGACAACATATATCAGTGGCACGGTGGTGTAGTGGTTACCACTGTCGCCTCACAGCAAGAAGGTCTGGGTTTGAGCCCCGTGGCCAGCAAGGGCCTTTCTGTGTGGAGTTTGCATGTTCTCCCCGTGTCCGCGTGGGTTTCCTCCGGGTGCTCCGGTTTCCCCCACAGTCCAAAGACATGCAGGTTAGGTTAACTGGTGACTCTAAATTGACCGTAGGTGTGAATGTGAGTGTGAATGGTTGTCTGTGTCTCTGTGTCAGCCCTGTGATGACCTGGCGACTTGTCCAGGGTGTACCCCGCCTTTCGCCCGTAGTCAGCTGGGATAGGCTCCAGCTTGCCTGCGACCCTGTAGAACAGGATAAAGCGGCTAGAGATAATGAGATGAGACAACATATATCAAATGTTGAAACTGAGAAAATTTTTTTTTTGAAAAAGATATGCTCATATTGAATTTGATGCCAGCAACACATTTTTAAAAAAGTTGGGACAGGGGCGTGTTTACCACTGTGTTACATCACCTCTACTTTTGACAACACTCTGTAAATGTTTGGGAACGGAAGAGACCGATTGCTGTAGTTTTGAAAGTGAAATATTATCCCATTTTTGCCTGATATAGGATTTCAGTTGCTCAACAGTTCGGGGTCTCCTTTGTCATATTTTGCACTTCATAATGCGCCAAATGTTTTAAATGGGAGACAGGTCTGGACTGCAGGCAGGCCAGTTTAGCACCCATGTCATGTGCACTAATACACCTCAATACATCACAGATGCTGACCTTTGAACTGTGCACTGATGACAAGCCGGATGGTCCCTCTCCTCTTTAGCCTGGAGGACGTGGTGTCCATGATTTCTAAAAAGAATTTCTACTTTTGATTTGTCAGACCTCTGGATAATTTTCCACTTTGCCTCAGTCCATCGTAAAAGGGCTCGGGCCCAGAGAAGGTGGCGGTGTTTCTGGATATTGTTTGTATCTGGTTTTAACTTGCATTTCTGGATGCAGTAATGAACTGTTTTCACAGATGATGGTTTTCTGAAGTGTTCCTGAGCCCATACAGCAATTTCCACAACAGACATGTGTCTGCTTTTAATGCAGTGTCGCCTGAGGGCCTGAAGATCGCAGGCATCCAGTGTCAGGTTTCAGCCTTGTCTCTTGCATACAGAGATTTCTCCAGATTCTATGATATTATGTACCGTAGATGACGTGATCCCCAAATTCTTTGCAATTTTACATTGAGGAATGTTATTCTTAAATTGTTGCACTGTTTGCCCACGCAGTCTTTCACAAAGCGGTGAACCCCTCCCCATCTTTACTTCTGACAGACTCAGCATCTCTGGGATGCTCTTTTTATACCCAATCATGTTACTGACCTGTCGCCAGTTAACCTAATTTTTTTTTTTCAAAGCATTACACAACTTTTCTAGTCTTTTGTTGCCCCGTCCCAACTTTTTTGAAACACGTTGCTGGCACCAAGTTCAAAATGAGTATGTTTCTCAAAAACACAATAAGAGTTTCAGCATTGGATATATTGTCTTTGTACTACTGTATTTTCAGTGAAATATGGGTTTCTATGATGTGCAAAATATTGCTTTTTGTTTATTTACGTTACAAAAGTGTCCCAACTTTTTTGGAAACGGGGTTGTACAACTAAAGGCTGTTCAGTTGATCTTGAAATAATTTTTCCAAGACATTGTATAATACATATGAAAAGCACAAATGTCTTTACGCTTAATTGTTTTATTATTTAATTCATGACAATAAACTTTTAATTGCTTGGTAAATTTTACACACACATTTTAAGACTGTAATTAAAACATTTTCTTTGGCCCTGCTTTATTGCTGCATCAGCCCAGAATTAGCTACACTCGCTGGCATGAGCTGCGCAACAGCCTGGTCAATTTGATGCCTCTGGAGAGCAATCATGTAATTCAATGGGCTCATTGCTGGCCCTGTAAGCGCTCGCTAATACTAGCGGACTGCAGTCACACTCCTACTGTTCTCCCCAAGTGCATTAAAACTCGCACATCAAGTGGTTTCCAGGGAAACCACAGCAGTGCTGAAAGAACGAGGCATTGTGCAGTGTAGATATTTCACACTGCAAAAATATTCAATTAAAATGGAATACAATATTTCTAAACTATTAACCCAGAACCATCATAAATCAGACTAGCTATTTACATTATTCATTTTCCAAATGTTTAAACCCAGACTGTGGATACATATTAAGATTTGCAATTTCTCTTGTTCTACTGTGGCGTACCTTAGGTCCCCCTGTAAGAATGGTGGCTTATGTGAGGATCGAGGTGGCTTTGCACCAGAGCTCTCTTGTCGATGCCTAGTCGGCTTCACAGGACCTCGCTGTGAGACCAACATGGACGACTGCCTGATGCGTCCCTGTGCAAATGGTGCCACTTGTGTGGATGGCGTGAACCGCTTTTCGTGTCTATGCCCCGCTGGGTTCACAGGCCGCTTCTGCACTGTCAACCTGGATGACTGTGCCAGTCGGCCATGCCTCAATGGAGGCCGCTGTATAGACCGCGTCACCAACTTTCACTGCCTGTGTCCTGCTGGATACACAGGTCGAACTTGTGAGGTTCCATTGGGGCAAAAGGGGCTCCAAACCCAAGCACCACACAGGGACTCCTTTGGCTGGGGAGGAGGAGGGTTTCCAGAACTCTCCAAATTACCCAGTTTTACTCCAAATAAGCCGCACACCTTCACCACAGGAAACTACTCCCACGGTGTTACAACTAGTGGGGATAAGGGCCATCTTCTGAAAATCTCTGTAAAGGAGGTAGTGACTCAGAGTGCAACAGCAGGACTCCCGGAGGAACATTTTATAATCCTGCTGGTATTAGGAGGCCTGACTCTGGCTGTGGTGGCACTTACAGCAGGCCTGGTGCTACGAGGGCACTGGCAGAATATCTGTGCCTGCAGTCATTGTAGAGCACCGACCTCTAAACAACATTCATTCCAGCGATGTCGCATGCAGCAGCGCCACTTAGCTGCCACTCAGCAGGACTGCAAGATCAGCTTCCTGCACTCATCTGCGCCCCCTGAGCTGGAGAAAAAGAGACTAAATACAGAGGTTATATGAAGCTACGGGGGAAAAGACTGCTTGACTGCTCATAGTAAAGATGGGTCATGTTTAATGAAAAAGGGTCCCATTTCTGTTTATGACCTTAAATGACCCGCTCACACCAGCTGTCGTTCAAGAAGAGAAGGAGCCGACTGAAGTGCAGGTAAACTGAAAGGATAAGAAAGTCTTGAAGAGAACGTCAGTGAAAAGCACTCCTGAGAAAAAAAGAGCACTTGACTAATCATCGTGGACTGAATGATGCCATGATGGCGCATACAGCACTGAAGAAGCATTAAGGCAAAAAAAAAAAAAGTGTAGAAAGGACCATAGGAATGTCCTTTACAACGCAATGAAGAAAAGTACTATACTATTCCTGTTTTATACAAAAAAGACTTTTTTTTTTCTATCCTACGAAAACAAGATGTTGCTCTTAAATCTAAAGGTGTTTTCACACTTGGTCCAGTTCAGTGCCCCGACTGATCTCAGATCGATGACTCGCCGTTTTCTGGTCATGCGTGAACACAACAGATGAACTCGGACTTCTCTAAAATGACCCACTGACGAACTGTTCTCAGACCGGTTCATTTATGGTTCATTTTGTGGTCCACTTGATTTGTGAAAACAAAGTGGTCTCAGTCCACTTCACATTTTGCTTTTGTATTTGGCTATTCGGTCGAATCTGACTCAAAAATCACATTTGATCCAGAGGAATAGTAAAGTAGTATACGGAAGCTACTAGTGTAGACGTCTCCCAGTCTTCAAATGCAGAAGTTGTCTAATATAGAGACAACTTGTAAATGATAACTGAATATTTGTGTTGTTTTATATCTGTGAATGTGATTTTTGTATAAAATTTGGAAGATTTGTTATGGGTCCAAGCACACACTACTGGAGCTTTCTTGTTTTGTGATGGGGAGCTATCAGGCCTGGAAACGCAAAAATCAGGCAAGTAAAGGGACCTTGATCAGTCTCATCATGGCCCTATAGCAGACTTTTTTTTTTTTTATTTGTTTATTTTGCCCAAATAATCTGACTGGAAGAAATTTCCATTTGATTGGATTTTAAATTAATTTCTATAATATGCAAAACTTAGCACTGCATCTGTAGAACTCTTGATAAAAAAAAAAAAGTTGACATCTCCAAACAATATGACCACCACGTGCCAATTAATCCTTCCATGGTGGAGTTTGATTAGTGCGGATAACTCATGAAGACTTTGCTGGATTCTCGTTAAACTTGAAAGTCTGCAGCAAATGATTTGAGAGGATATCGCCAAATATGAGCTGCATTTATTAACCAGGGTGACCTATAATTTTCAATTTATTGCTTCTTAGAGATTGCTTGTCGAAGTAAGCTGACCATTTGTGTGCTACATCTTTGCTCGTCTAGCTTTTAACAGGCTTAGCATTGGCCATGGGTGGCACGGTGTTGCAGTGATTAGCACGGTCATCTCACAGCAAGAAGGTTCTGGGTTCGAGCCCAGTGGTGGACGGGGGCCTTTCTGTGTGGAGTTTGCGTGTTCTCCCCGTGTCTGCGTGGGTTTCCTCTGGGTGCTCTGGTTTCCCCCCCCAGTCCAAAGATGTGCAGTTAGGCTACTCTAAATTGCCCATAGGTGTGAATGTGAGTGTGTGTGTGTGAGAGAGAGAGAATGTGCAGAAAGGAACTGGCCACCCTACTGCTGCAATGCTGGCCAAGTCAACCAAATATGGTTCGCCTCAAGCCTGGATCAGGTTCGGCAGTGACTACGACCATTGGTCATACTACAAGTAATGACTTCATCAGATTTGGAGTCTGTATCTCTAGAGTCACCAAAAGGCAAGAGGTTGAGCTAACATTTCGACTATTATTTTTGACCTGTATTCTTTAATATCATAATTAAAAAAAAATCAAAGGATGACAAGCAGATTAAGCTGTATGGAAAAATATCAAATGGATTTTTGAAATTCACAAGATCAAAATTTGGAGCAAAGACGCCAAAAATTAAAGGCCATATCTATGCAGTTCTTATTGTTGTGATATAAACCATGGTATTATTTGGCACCGCAGCCTGAGGGTGCCCAGATTGTTTTGTCATTTGACCACAGTGTGGTCCTAAAACATGCACATCACTGAACATGACTTTATGAAGCATTTGTCTAAACTCATGCTTTGTTCCTCCTGAATGCCTGGAACATAATGGGTCCAGTGAATGCAAGTTTTCTTGCCACCTTGTTGAATTATCTGTCATTTTGAATTTGAACAAAGGTAAATCTTATTATCCATCCATCCATCCATTATCTGTAGCCGCTTATCTTGTTCTACAGGGTCGCAGGCAAGCTGGAGCCTATCCCAGCTGACTATGGGCGAGAGGCGGGGTACACCCTGGACAAGTCGCCGAGTTATTGCAGGGCTAGGTAATCTTATTACAAAATTTCATGAAGCACAGCTTGATGAGATCCAGACTGTGCCAGACAAAGATATTTAAAAAATAAAATTAAATTCCGCTTTTGATGCGATACCAAAGACAACCACAATAACAACAAACAGGAAATCAGGACATGGTTTCACACCTCTTTTCTTCAATGACACCAGTATTTGTGCTTGGCTTGAGAGAACTAAATTCCTTTTAGCATTTGGCAGTTAAGCAGTGCTACAGCTAATGAAGTGAGATCGTATCTCATGAACAAGTTCTTGTAATTCTTGTACTGACACCAAATTGTATATTTGTCTTTGGCACTATTCCCACTTCTCACACTACTGCATGGCGTTTGGCCAAAAAGGAAGCGCGAGTCTGTATCTCTGTGGCACTTTTGTGTATTGGTTCTGAACTTGATACCCATCATTAAACATGTTCCCTGATGTGCAGATAGATCAATAGGGGGCACTATGACAACAAATGCAATGTTGGATTTGCTTCGGAAATAACACTTGGACTCCATTGACCATCACTTCCAGTTATATATATATTAATCTTAATACGTTGCCTGTCATTGCAACCATTTCGATAAATCACTTTGGAAAAACTTGACAAAACGTGCAGTTCCTTCATTGATGTACAGCGATATAGAATCGACAGTATTTTTAAATATAAATCTAATTTATTTCTGTAAATTATTGGTGTAATGTGTACTTGAGTATTTCAATGTGTATTTTTGATACTGATTAGATACTAAGTTGTATTAAAATTGTAAGAATAATGAAGTTGTCTTGTAAAATATTCAAAGGAAAAAATAATCAGCGATGTATCTGACGCCTTTGTCATGCCACGTCGGACGTCATTTGTTTCTGACTGAACTGATGACATCACACTTCATGGCACTTGCAAGGAAAGCAGAAGACGTTGTGTTTTTGTAATCCTCAGTATTTCTATTCAGAAAGGAAATGTGATTTATTTATTTATACAAGTTCATTGATTGATTGATTCCTTTTTCACGACACAAAGCAATAACCAGGAATTTTACAGCCATGTTCTCATTTTCATTGTTGTCATGCTTATGGTAACAGCACACCGATGGATTAAATATTGAAGCCACTTAAACAGAGTGACTAAAATACATGTTTCCATTTAACTTCTACACTCCTTTTGTACACGACACACAGAAATTGAGTATTGCATGCAAATACAAAAACCCCTATGCCATCAGGTAAAGATTAGCAAGAAAACATAGTAGTTACACTAATAACAGTATTCAGTATAGTGTTCAATAATAACTTGCACTGAGAGGCAGATTGACACTAACTGCAGCTTTCCACTGTCTAGAGATTACCTAAATGTCAAATGCTCACCAAGTTTTTTTTCACAACTGCAGGAAAGACACACGAAAAAAGAAATCTTACCATATGGAGCATGTCTACTGTCCCTGCGTATGATGTTCTTTCATCATAGCCGAAACTCCAAAGCTTTGGATTGGATTTTTCCGAATCGCATCTTTTGCAAGGAATGATCTGTGGTCTGGTCCCACCCTGATACGATATATCTGGCGCAGGAAGTGAGGAACGAGCGCAGGAATGAACTGAAACTGGAGCCAGCGCTTCCTGCTGATAGAACTGTATCACTCACAGAGCAAAGTAGAGAGCATCCTCCCCACTGTAACACTCCCAGTGCTATTAGACAGGATATTTTCTCCACAGCACAAGCTGTAAGCCTTTACTCAAATTCATCTATAATCATATTCATTACTGTATAGTTTCAAGAGACGTTCTTAAATTGCTTTTCGTGATATTATAGATGGCACAGCAGTGGTAGAGGTAAGTTCATAAGTGTAGATGTAGACTTACAAACGTGGTCTATTGACTTCAACTGATTTAAAAAAAAAAGTTTCATTAATTCCCATAACCATTATCAAAATATAAGAAAGGGGGGAAAAAAAGGAAGTTTAGACTACCAAATCTTCAGTTTAACTCCAATGGAAAATTTTATTTTCAGGTTTTCTGCAATTTTCTGACTTATAATTTACAGTGGTGCTTGAAAGTTTGTGAACCCTTTCGAATTTTCTATATTTCTGCATAAATATGACCTAAAACATCATCAGATTCTCACACAAGTCCTAAAAATAGATAAAGAGAACCCAGTTAAACAAACGAGACAAAAATATTATACTTGGTTATTTATTTATTGAGGAAAATGATCCAATATTACATATCTGTGAGTGGCAAAAGTATGTGAACCTCTAGGATTAGCAGTTAAGTTGAAGGTGAAATTAGAGTCAGTCAGGTGTTTTCAGTCAATGGGATGACAATCAGGTGTTTCAGTGGCTGAAAAAATTCAGCCACTGAATGAACATCCATCCATTATCCGTAACCGCTTATCCTGTGCAGGGCCACAGGTACCCGTAAGCTGGAGCCTATCCCAGCTGACTACGGGCGAAAGGCGGGGTACACCCTGGACAAGTCGCCAGATCATCGCAGGGCTGACACATAGACACAGACAACCATTCACACTCACATTCACACCTACGCTCAATTTAGAGTCACCAGTTAACCTAACCTGCATGTCTTTGGACTGTGGGGGAAACCGGAGCACCCGGAGGAAACCCACGCGGACACGGGGAGAACGTGCAAACTCTGCACAGAAAGGCCCTCGCCAGCCACGGGGCTCAAACCCGGAACCTTCTTGCTGTGAGGCGACAGCACTAACCACTACACCACCGTGCTGCCCTCTGAATGAGCATGATACTGATAACACCAGGGGCTTCAAAGTTTGGGAGAATAGCAGGGTACAAATAATTTACAGCAGGGTGCAAAATGGTAAAATGTCTGCCAGCAGCAGACATAATGCACGCAAAGCGTGCGGGGGGGGGGGTTTCAAAGGGGGGTGCGCCCCCCTTTGGGCATGGAAAATTTTATGAAATGCACTGAGAAATGGTGGCCTCTGGTAACTTTTAACAGTGAAAATAAAGGGTAATCAATACCATTTGGAAACTTGAAATATGAAACCATACCTCAGTCATTTTATCAAATTTCAGAAATATTTGCAAACAAACACACAAAAAAGTAGTCCGATTGAAATCCACATATGGATGATATAATAATTTTAAGTCTGATGTGCACTTTGACTAAGCTAAGGTGACAAGTTTCTCCAGATTCTCTAATACTATTGAAGAATATGGTGAAATCTTGAATACAGATGAAGAACAAAACAACTTCAATTATAATCAAAATGTTTATTTTTTGGCAGTCAATAAACTGTTACATAAAATGCAGCTACATGTACTTCATCAGCTGACTTCATCGTTATTAAAAAACAGCAGCTAGCAGCACTCAGTGACAGTCTCAGCATTTCTATTGAAAATAACTTTTATCCAAATCTCATCAACCTAATCATGTTTGTTATTTAACAAGATGAAAATGAAAAAAAGAGTCACTGCCTTCAAAATAAAGAGCAAATGATGACAAAATGTAAAGTTAAACATAGAGTAAATTATATAAAAATTATAAAAAGTAGATAGATAGATAGATAGATAGATAGATAGATAGATAGATAGATAGATAGATAGGTGTGTGTGTACATACCAAAATAAATCAAAGAAAGTAAGATTATATGATATAAAAATATTTCCTGAATTTACATATACCGTACATGTAGGGGCCTACTGAATAGAAATTATATAAATCTAGTTATTTAGTGCGGGTTAGGCACAACAAATATTATATGAGTGTGTGTATATATATATATATATATATATATATATATATATATATATAGAGAGAGAGAGAGAGAGAGAGAGAGAGAGAGAGAGAGAGAGAGATGCAAGTACGAATTTTTCATGGGGCGGGATGGTTTGGAACAGGTCATCTAAAATTGGGATAACATTTACCCGGGACGGGTATTTGAGGCGGGTCGTCTAGCTTAAGCTTGATTAGCGTTGTTACGCACACAGTTTGTTTTTTCGAGCAGCTGTCAAACGCAGAGTCAACTTTACGATCTGCGATTATAATGTCTTAAGCAAGGCTGAGAAACGGTGGACTAAGACGTATTTATTTTTCTATATCAACACAATGACAGAATAAATTTGCGTTCAAAACGTACTTACCTTTCCCTCGAGACCTTTTTAGCCACGCATCCAGCATGGAGCCGCTTGCAACTCACTTCGTCGCCATTTGTGAGTCACATGATGGTATGAACCATTCACAGTCCATGGAACACTCTAAGCCAATCAGAGTACGGCTTACATATGGCCCAAGGGGCAGTAATGGCTGCACTCATGTCGAGGATGTAAACAAAGTTGACGCGGCAACGGACATGCATGATATAGTGGATGTAATTTACGTTCACAACTTTTTTTGCCGTCAGAAATATTTAATATTAAATTTTGTGACTCGACTGACAATAGCCGGCGGCATAACAAGCCACAGACGGCGACTTGCCGCCGGTGACCGGCTACTTTTGAGACCGCTGGTGAGATTATTATTAACTTGAATGCAGATTGTCCCATATATTTCCTACACAAATTGAATAAAATTAAATAGTAGTAAACAGTGAAATAAACTGAAAGTTTATAACTCAAATATAAAGCCAGTTATTCAGTATAGGGCTGAGACGTGGAGACTGGCCAAAGGCTTAGAGAAGAAGCTTCAGGTGGCTGCGAACAGGTGTCGATGAAGTATACTGGGAGTAAGGTATCCTGAAACGATTAGCAATGAGGAATTGTGGGAAAGAATAGGCGAAAGACCAGTGGGGGGCGTTGTAGTAAAGGAGAGGGCTTGGAGATGGATTGGGCATACCTTACGAAGAAAAGAGAAGCGTAATGTATACCAAAAAAGGGCATTGGATTGGAACCTACAAGGAAGAAGAAGAAAGGTGGGGAGGCCAGTAGAGTCATGAAGGCAGAACTGAAGAATGCAAACGTCTCATGGGAAGAGGCAAAGTAAACAGGTGGGAACAGAGCAAGGTGGAAGATGATAAAGGGCCAATGTTCCCAGAGGAACAATGAGGATTAAGTCAAACAGTGAAATATGTTCTGACAACTCCAACTTGTCTGTAAGGCACACAGTTAACTTCATCACTGGTCCATACAGCAGGTGTCTTGTTTAGCACGTAGCCAAAACAACTGGCTACTTTTCAAGTTTATAGATGGTTTGCTGGTCCAAGTTTTAGGTTACCTACTGTAAAGGTACAGTACACTAGCTTCTTCTTCTTGACACCCTATTTATGTGTTTCAACAACAGGAACCAGTTATTTGGTTAATCTTTCAGTCAGTCAATGAGAAAAAAAAAAAGTCTCATTTTAGCTGGTCAGCTCAGTGGCACAACAAAAAGTAGTGGTGGATAATATTACATCATTAGAAGCTGATCATTGTACAAATCTACAGGAAGAGGATAAAATAACAGTAACACTAGATGAAATGAATCTCGACTAAACCGTAATTATAAGCACAGCAACTGTCTATGCGGGAATTATATTACAACCCCAAATTAGAAAAAAGTTGAGATGGCAAAAAAAAAAAAAAGATTTGTGAATAATCTTTGACCTGTACTGCACTCAAAACAATACAACAGCATGTTATTTGATGTTTCACCTCATGAATTTTACTGCTTTTTTAAAATAAATACTTCTCATCTCATTATCTCTAGCCGCTTTATCCTGTTCTACAGGGTCGCAGGCAAGCTGGAGCCTATCCCAGCTGACTATGGGCGAAAGGCGGGGTACACCCTGGACAAGTCGCCAGGTCATCACAGGGCTGACACACAGACAACCATTCATGCTCACATTCACACCTACGGTCAATTTAGAGTCACCAGTTAGCCTAACCTGCATGTCTTTGGACTGTGGAGGAAACCGGAGCACCCGGAGGAAACCCATGCGGACACGAGGAGAACATGCAAACTCCGCACAAAAAGGCCCTCGCCGGCTACGGGGCTCGAACCTGGACCTTCTTGCTGTGAGGCGACAGCGCTAACCACTACACCACCGTGCCGCCTAAATAAATACTTTAAAAAAAAATTTGATTCTTGCAACACATTTAAAAAAAAAAGTTGGGACAGTAAAGCATGTACCGCTTTGTAATGTTGCCATTCTGTGGGTGGTAGAAGAGAGCAACTGGACTTGTTTGAAGATTCTTGAAAACGTTTCACCTCTCATCCGAAAGGCTTCCTCAGTTCTGTCTGACTAATAGGGAGCATCAGGTATTTATCCTCTCATGGATCATAATAGAATCAGAATTCTGATGGCTGCATAGTAGGTGGCTGATAAATGATGTCTTAGACCCCCACCTCTGTTCAGTGATGGCCGTTCCAGGAAGCCTTTCGGATGAGAGGTGAAACGTTTTCAAGAATCTTCAAACAAGTCCAGTTGCTCTCTTCTACCACCCACAGTTTACTATGACCTGGATGACTGAGAATCTTCACAGACATGTTTCTACGCACTTTGGGATGAGATCCCTTCGACTGGTGTGGGAGTATTAGAGGACTTCCAGAAAACTGGCAGACATTTTAGCCAGAGAGGATCGTTCTTTTTTGTCAACATGGAATGGCCATCACTGAACAGAGGTGGGGGTCTAAGACATCATTTATCAGCCACCTACTATGCAGCCATCAGAATTCTGATTCTATTATGATCCATGAGAGGATAAATACCTGATACTCCCTATTAGTCAGACAGAACTGAGAAAGCCTTTCGGATGAGAGGCGAAACGTTTTCAAAAATCTTCAAACAAGTCCAGTTGCTCTCTTCTACCACCCACAGTTTACTATGACCTGGATGACTGAAAATCTTCACAGAAATGTTGCCATTCCTTCTCACAACACTTAAAAGATGTTTAGGGACTGAAGACACCAAGTGATGAAGTGTTTCAGGGGTTATTTTGTCCCATTCTTCCTGCAAACAAGGTGTGCAAAAGTACAGGGTTATCAATATCTCATCTCATTATCTCTAACCGCTTTATCCTGTTCTACAGGGTCGCAGGCAAGCTGGAGCCTATCCCAGCTGACTACAGGTGAAAGGCGGGGTACACCCTGGACAAGTCGCCAGGTCATCACAGGGCTGACACATAGACACAGACAACCATTCACACTCACATTCACACCTACGGTCAATTTAGAGTCACCAGTTAACCTAACACCAGGACACCTTAGGTCGGAGGTCGATGATCGACTTTGTAGTCGTTTCATCTGATCTCCGGCCCTATGTCTTGGACACTCGGGTGAAGAGAGGGGCTGAGCTGTCAACTGATCACCACCTGGTGGTGAGTTGGATACGCTGGCGGAGGAGGAAGCTGGACAGACCTGGCAGGCCCAAACATATGGTGAGGGTCTGCTGGGAACGTCTGGCCGAGCACTCTGTTGGGGAGGTCTTTAACTCCCACCTCCGGGAGAGCTTTTCCCAGCTTCCGAGGGAGGCGGGGGACATTGAGTCTGAGTGGACCATGTTCTCTACCTCCATTGTGGACGCAGCTGTTCGGAGCTGTGGCCGCAAGGTCTCCGGTGCCTGTCGTGGCGACAATCCCCGAACCCGGTGGTGGACACCGGAAGTAAGGGATGCCGTCAAGCTGAAGAAGGAGTCCTATTGGGCCATGTTGACCTCCGGGACTCCTGAGGCAGCTGACGGGTATCGGCAGGCCAGGCGTGCTGCAGCTCGGGCAGTTGCGGAGGCAAAAACTCGGAACTGGGAGGAGTTCGGGGAGGCCATGGAGAAGGACTATCGGTCGGCCTCGAAGAAATTCTGGCAAACCGTCCGGCGCCTCAGGAGGGGGAAGCAGTACTCTGCCAACACTGTTTACAGTGCGGGTGGGGAGCTGTTGACCTTGACTGGGGACATTGTCGGGCGGTGGAAGGACTTGCAAGCTCCTCGGTGGCACGGCACCAGGGGTGGATGAGATCCGCCTTGAGTATCTCAAGTCTCTGGATGTTGTGGGGCTGTCTTGATTGACACGCCTCTGCAACATCGCGTGGCGGTCGGGGACAGTGCCTCTGGAGTGGCAGACTGGGGTGGTGGTCCCTCCTTTTTAAGAAAGGGGACCGGAGAGTGTGCTCCAATTATAGGGGAATCACACTTCTCAGCCTCCCAGGGAAGGTTTACTCCAGGGTACTGGAGAGGAGAATTCGACCAATAGTCGAACCTCGGATCCAGGAGGAACAATGCGGTTTTCGTCCTGGTCGCGGAACACTGGACCAGCTCTATACCCTTCATAGGGTGCTCGAGGGTTCATGGGAGTTTGGCCAACCAGTCCACATGTGCTTTGTGGATCTGGAGAAGGCATTCGACCATGTCCCCCATGGTATTCTGTGGGGGGTGCTTCGGGAGTATGGGGTTCGGGGCTCTTTGCTAAGGGCTGTCCGGTCCCTGTACGAACGGAGCAGGAGTCTGGTTCGCATTGCTGGCAGTAAGTCAGACCTGTTCCCAGTGCATGTTGGACTCCGGCAGGGCTGCCCTTTGTCACCGGTTCTGTTCATAATTTTTATGGACAGAATTTCTAGGCGCAGCCAGGGGCCGGAAGGAATCCTGTTTGGGAACCACAGGATTTCATCTCTGCTTTTTGCAGATGATGTTGTCCTGTTGGCTTTTTCAAACCAGGACCTTCAGCATGCACTGGGGCGGTTTGCAGTCGAGTGTGAAGCGGCTGGGATGAGAATCAGCACCTCCAAGTCCGAGGCCATGGTTCTCGACCGGAAAAGGGTGGCTTGCCCTCTCCAGGTTGGTGGAGAAGTCCTGCCTCAAGTGGAGGAGTTTAAGTATCTCGGGAGCTTGTTCACGAGTGAGGGAAGGATGGAGCATGAGATCTACAGGCAGATCGGTGCAGCCTCCGCAGTGATGCGGTCGCTTTACCGGTCCATCGTGGTGAAGAAGGAGCTGAGCCAAAAGGCGAAGCTCTCAATTTACCGGTCGATCTACGTTCCGACTCTCACCTATGGTCATGAGCTTTGGGTAATGACCGAAAGAACAAGATCGCGGATACAAGCGGCCGAAATGAGTTTCCTTCGCAGGGTGGCTGGGCGCTCCCTTAGAGATAGGGTGAGAAGCACAGTCACTCGGGAGGAGCTCGGAGTAGAGCCGCTGCTCCTCCATATCGAGAGGAATCAGCTGAGGTGGCTCGGGCATCTTTTTCGGATGCCTCCTGGACGCCTCCCTGGGGAGGTGTTCCAGACATGTCCCCCCGGGAAGAGGCCCCGGGGAAGACCCAGGACACGCTGGAGGGACTATGTCTCTCGGCTGGCCTGGGAACGCCTCGGTGTTCTTCCCGAGGAGCTGGCCGAGGTGTCTGGGGAAAGGGAAGTTTGGGCTTCCATGCTTAGACTGCTGCCTCCGCGACCCGGTCCCGGATAAGCGGAAGAAGACGAGACGAGACAGTTAACCTAACCTGCATGTCTTTGGACTGTGGGGGAAACCGGAGCACCTGGAGGAAACCCACGCGGACACGGGGAGAACATGCAAACTCCGCACAGAAAGGCCCTCGCCGGCCACGGGGCTCGAACCCAGACCTTCTCGCTGTGAGGCGACAGCGCTAACCACTACACCACCGTGCCGTCCCGTCATCAACATCATATTTTTCATTTCAAAATTCACCACACATTCTCTTTTGGGGACAGACACCCTCTCCTTCTACAGCTCTGCCTTTGTAATGTGTGCAGAATGTGGTTTTGCATTGTCTTGTTGAAATATGCCTGGAAAAGATGTCGTCTTGACGGCAGCATATGTTGCTCCAAAATCTCAAAGTGCTTTTCTGTATTAATGCTGCCATCACTGAAGTGTAAGTTACCTTTGCCAAGGGCACTGACACAACCCCATACCATGACACACCCTGGCTATTGAACTTGTTGCTGTTAACAGTCTGGATGGTCTTTTAAGTCTTTGGTCTGGAGCACATGGCGTCCATTTCTTAAAAAATTTATAATAAAAAATAAAAAAATAAAGACCTGGAATACTGATTCATCTGACCACAATACGTATTTCCACTGTGTGATGGTCCAGTCCAGATGTCTTCAAGCCCAGAGAAGTCAACAGCACTTCTGGACACAGTTAACATAAGGCTTCTTTTTTGCACAATAAAGTTTTAACTGGCATTAGTGGCTATAACTCCGTACACTAGCGCTTGACAAATGTTGCCAAAGTAATCCTGAGCCCATGTGGTTATATCAGCTATAGATGAATTACTGTTCTTGATCACAGGTGTTCAGCTTAGGCTTGTGCCCTTGACATACCAAAATTCCTCCAGCTTCCTTGAAATGTTTCATGATGTTATGCACCGTAGAAGGTGGAATATATAAATACCTTTGTACAGTGGCGGAACAACTGCACACAAGGCCCCAGGGCAAAACACCAATCAGCCCCCCCCCCCACATAGCAAAATTGCAAACAAACAAATTAGAAGGCTTGCAGCATATAGGCCTACTCAGGCTATATCTAACAAAAAGCAGTTTTTAAGAATGTAGCCTTTGGACCTAGCCATGGCGAAATTGCAAACAAACAGAAGGCCTGTGGCATATAATCAGGCTATATTAGAACAGAAGTTGCTCAAATATTTTTATTATTATTTTTTTTTATAGGCCTACACAGCCTGTATTTTACATTCATTTTTTTATTATGTTCCAAATAGACACTAAACAACAACAAAAATCCAGCAATCATGAATGATACACCCTCATTGTGTAAGCACGTCTTCAACTACAAAGCCAACACGGAAACCTGCGTTCGTCATTAAAAAGGCATTCGATGCGCCTTGCGCTCCACAAAGTCGTCGACTATTTGAGGGATGTTAAGCGCTCTTGCTCGCTCATTCTCAATTGATAAAATGGCCAATCCACAGAGTCTCTCTTGACCCACTGCACTCCTGAGATAATTTTTTTATCAATTTTAATTTGGAGAAAGAGCGCTCTGCTGTTGCAACTGAGACGGGGAGAGTGAGAAAAAGCAAGAAGGCCGTGCACACCTCACTAAATGTAGAAGTTACTGCTGGATGATCTACTACCAGCAACCTGGCCAGGCTAAGCACAGATGTGTGTCTCACTATCTGTTCCTTGAAACAAGCCCTAAGTGACACTAGTTGACCAGGAAAGCTGGAGTCAATATCCTGACAATAGTGATCACACAGTCGACGGGCCACTTCGTATAGCTCCTCGTCCTTGGCATGCTGGAGCGTATTTGGATGAATAGCCTCAAACAAATGAGCAGTCCGATTTAAACTGACAAACCTTTGTGACAGATGCTGAATGATTACATCAAGGCATGCATAGAACACATTCACCCGAAAATAATGTTCTGCATCGGAAAGCCGACTGTCTTCGCCAAGGTGATCAAAGTGGCGCTTCACTTTTTTCAACCTGGCGGCTACAAATTGCGTTTGACTGCCCCATTTCACAGCCAATGCCAGAGTGGAAGCCTTTGCCTCATCAAACTGCTCCCTGTACTCCTGTAGAGTTCGTACAGCATTCTGCAATAATGCAGATGCTTTGAGGAGATCATTGGTCTTCTCCTGCAGTAACTTTGAGATGGCATTAGTGCACTCCAAAATCTTTGTCTGAAGGCTGATTAAAAATATGAACTGAAATTTAGTAATGGCCTTTTTAAATGCATCTACCTCATCTCGTTCATTCATTTTCTCGCTTGTAAGTGAGAGCTTGTTGAGAGCTTTAATGACGTCTCCATACCTGTACTTTAACGCAACAAGCGCATCGTAGCAGGAGGACCAGCGGGTTGGGCAGAGGCGTTTCAAGGTTATGTCCCTGCTCTCTGGACTCAATAAGTCGGCAAGTAATGCCCATCTCTTAACAGATGCCTGTCCACGGCATCTGGAGAGATCTAAGCCATTCCCTTCAATGCAGCTAATAATTCGGCCCTCCAGTTCAGAAGTGCATGCGTTCACAGTTGTCTCGAATCCAAGAAAAGCCTCAACTATCCTGATTTCACAGGGTTTTTTTTATTTTATTTTTTTAACCATGATAAGAATGTGTAGCAAAAATGAGAGATATATAGGTCAACTAGTCTGTAATCATGTGAAAACTTGTAGGTTTCAAGGAATTTCCAATGAAATCGCATAAGGCACATTTATTGCGAGGGCCTGAATGTCAAAGGGTGGGGCCCTGTATGGCTAGGGGGAGGGCCCAGGGGCAATGGCCCTACCCGCCCCTGCCTTTGTATCTTTCTTTGAGAAATATTGTTTTTAAACATCTGAATAAATTTCTCATGCGTTTGTTGACAAACGATCCTTTGCCCAGCTTTGCTAGGTCTTTCCTGGATATAGATTTTGTACTGAATCATGATTATAATCACCTGTTGACATCACATCAGTCATTAAATAATTTACACATTGCTAAAGCTAAATTGCCCTGTCCCTACTTTTTTTGGAATGTGGTTTAGGCCTGAAATGCAGGAATGGATGCATATTAACAACTGAGATGAAGTTGGCTAGACAAACCATTAAATATCTTGGGTATTCCATATATGTTCCAGATGTTACTTCATAGTTTTGATGTCTTCAGTATTGATCTAGAATGTAGAAAACAGTCAAAATACAGAAAAACCTATGAATGAGTAGGTGTGTCCAAACTATTGATTGGTACTGTGTGTTTGGAAGAAGTTGTCAAAGGATGCCTTCAACCAGCTTGTGGAAATCATTAGGTCCAATGACCGATTTGCACAGCTGTACAACAGCTAAATGATACAAGAGTGCTCCAAGAGCACAATATCTCCAGCTGGCAACTATGCCATAACTCTGGTAAAATGCGACCGAATTGAATGAAATTGCAATATGCGTATTACCGACATATAACAAAGAATCCTGTCAAGTTTCATGAAATTCCTCCAAAAATTGAGAGAGGAGTTGATTTCAGAAAGTGAGTACCCTTCCTGGGACGGATGGCCAGACATCGCCGTGACATAATCCCCCTTTGGGCCAGCGGAGGATAATAAAAATTGTGAGGGAAGTTGATTTCAGAAAGCAAGCACAGCTTGATGAAATTGCCAAAGTACAAGTTTGTTAATAATCAAGAACATAACTCTGGTAAAATTTGCCCAAATTAAATGAAATGTCAATATGCGTATAACTGTCATACAACAAAGCCTTTTGCCAAGTTTGGTGAAATTCCTCCACAAATTGTGAGAGGAGTTGATTTCAGAAGAGCGTACACCCTCATGAAATTGTCAAATTACAAGTTATTTAATCAAGGGTCAAAACTCTGGGGAAAATTTTCACAAACAAAATTAAATCGCAACATGCGTATTACTGCCATATAACAAGGCCTTTTACCAAGCTTCGAGAAATTCGTCCAAAAATTGTGAGAGGAGTTGCTGTCAGAAGGCGAGTACACCTTCATGAAATTGTGAAAGTACAAGGTTGTTAATCAAGGGCTATAACTCTAGTAAAATGCAACTGAATTGAACAAAATAACAATATGCGTACTACCAACATATAACAAAGAATCCTGCCAAGTTTTATGAAATTCCTCCAAAAATTGTGAAAGGAGTTGATTTCAGAAGGTGAGCATCCTTCCCGGGACGGACGGATGGACATCGCCACGACATAATCCCCCTTCGGGCCTTTCGGCCAGCGGGGGATAATGAGGCAACTGAATGGAGCAGGTTAACTCGATGGTGCAAACACTCTTTTCTGATGATGAACCCATATCCCCCAGATGATTATTCCCCCATTCTTACTCCTAATATTATTTTGTAGTGCTTTGATGAATAACAGGATGAATTCAAATGACTGCCATGGTCTCTCTAATCACTCGATTTAACAGTCATGGTGTGTTCTGGATCACAGACTGTAAAGTAGATATCCACCTCCTTCATCCATCAAAGACCAGGAAGATTTTCTTCTTGAAGAATGGCTCAAGGCGGCACGGTGGTGGTTAGCGCTGTCGCCTCACAGCAAGAAGGTCCGGGTTTGAGCCCCGTGGCCGGCGAGGGCCTTTCTGTGTGGAGTTTGCATGTTCTCCCCGTGTCCGCGTGGGTTTCCTCCGGGTGCTCCGGTTTCCCCCACAGTCCAAAGACATGCAGGTTAGGTTAACTGGTGACTCTAAATTGACCGTAGGTGTGAATGTGAGTGTGAATGTTGTCTGTGTCTATGTGTCAGCCCTGTGATGACCTGGCGACTTGTCCAGGGTGTACCCCGCCTTTCGCCCGTAGTCAGCTGGGATAGGCTCCAGCTTGCCTGCGACCCTGTAGAACAGGATAAAGCGGCTAGAGATAATGAGATGAGATGAGAATGGCTCAAGACCCCAACACAAACCATCTGCTTCCTTTGACGACGGGATTCCAAGCAGGGTACTTTCTGTGATCGGCAAACGGCATTTAGTTTTTGGTTTTCATTTGACTAACTGTTTTTGTCTATTTGCACACTTTTTCTCTTCTGTGGAACTGGCTATGGCCAGTAACTTTTGTGCCACCATTTCCTAACCCTCATATCCATCCAGTAAACTACGAATCATATGATTCTCTCCTGGTCTCTTCCTTTTAGCCCAGTATTCAAGAACATTTCAAACTTAGTAGGCACTTTTCTTGGGCACTCAGTGATCTGGGGACTGCTACAGTATGCCATGATTTTTTTTTTTACACTGGAGCCTAACACCTATGCAAATATCCATGAATCTGGCCTTACTGTCCACATTCTTCAATCAGCTACATACAAATAAGTGATTGAGTTAATGCTCTTGATCTTTCTCCAATATTACAAATTATGATCAAATTATTTACACCAGATGCTGGGAGATAAGAAGAAAAATTAGATGCAAGAATGTGGAAAAATAATGAACATTAATTCTTTAATATGATAGAAAATGTCACAATATTTTGACTTGTAGAATCTTGTTTGAACTCTTTCAATCTGAGACACCCATATTTTAACAAACAAGTGCATCACATGTCAGTAAGAGCCTCTGTTCAACTGAAAAGATCTACTTACAAAAAAAAACGTTCTATCCAGAGCTGGATAATAAAATTACTCATTACATTATGAGTGAGCCGCACTATAGGACCAAAAGTATGTGGACACCTGACCATCACACCCATATGTGGTTCATCTTCAAACCGTTGCCACAAAGTTGAAAATACACAATGTATTATTCCTGAATGTCTATACGCTGCAGGATTATAATTCCCCTTCACTGGAACTCAGGGGCCCAAACCTGCTCCAGCGCGACAATGCCCCTGTGCATAAAGTGAGGTCCATGAAATCATGGACTGCCAAGGTTGCAGTGAAACTCTCCTAACCTGGGACTAACTGGAATGCTGACTGTGTACCAGGCCTCCTCGCCCAACATCAGTGCCCGACCTCACTAACACTCTTGTGGCTGAATGGACAAATCCTCACAGTCACCTTCCAAGATCGAGTGGAAAGCTTTCCCAGAAGAGTGGATGCTGTTATAAAAGCAAAGGGGGGACCAGCTCTATATTAATGGCCATGGTTTTGGAAAGAGATGTTCAGTATCTGGTTATGATGGTCAAGTTTTCACATACATTTAGCAATATAGTGTATTTTTTAAACGCACATTAGTTCTTGGTAAGTTCACGAAAATATTTCTCTAGGATGTCTTCAACTTCCTCTTCCACGTAATCCTGTACCCGAAAGAGACAGCTGCTCAGCTTGCCCTCAGCGCCTCGTATCATGGCAGACAGCACTAAAGAACCAATAACAATATTAAGAAGAAGACATTAAAAAATTATTTTCCCATAAAAGTCTACACTGACGTGCTTAAATGTTGGTCTGGTGATTAGACGAGAGAGAGAGAGACAGGTGCTAATGAGCTGCGAAATAGACTGAGATATTCTGTACAACCGCAGGGACAAATATGGCATTAATATAGTTTCTGAGCAAATATTAATGTATTATGCAGAGACTTAAAGTGTACCTGTAGTGAATTTTAATTACTAGCCATTTCAAAAGATCACGTATGATACCAGTGGCTCCGTTATAAGCTCTTGTCAAGTCCACGCAAGTTTTAAGTCACTGTTCTGACAGTCAGGCATGGTCAGCAACATGCTGCCTCCTTCGTGGGCTGTTCCGGCACTGGTAGTGACGCACAGTCGTTGGTTTGTCCGATTGTCTGGGCTGCAATGGACTGGTCACTGACCCCGTGTTGCAAACACCAGTCTAAGATAACACATTATCAACCGATCTGCTCATAAGAAATATTTATACTTACTCGAACTGATCTTTGGCTGGATCGAGTCGAAGTTTAAGAGAAAGAAATAAAAATTTTTTTAAAAAGGCACCGTTCATCATCAGTGTCACAGTTCTCAAGATTGAACTGAATCGCTGTCCTGAATCATAAAATGAATCATCCGAAGCGCATAAAACCCGCATGCCATCTCGCAACAAGTTTTACCTCCAAATAAACCAAAATATAGCCCAAATATATCCCTATATTCCCTAATAGGATGTCCGACAGATTTTATCCTGTTTATGGTGGGCGTTCCCACCACGAAAGAGAAACCAATCGAAACTGAAAGACTCAAAGTGATTATCTGCCGTTACCATCCCTGTGTCCGAAATCACTCACTTGTTCACTACTCACTATATAGGGAATTAGAGGACTATATAGTGAGCTCATTGGCAAAATGAAATTACGCTTTCGGACACTAGTCCGTCGCGCTGGTATTTATGTCATTACTGTTGCACAATTAAAACGTACCAGATCAGTCGGCTGGTGGGTTTTCAAAATAATAAATACATGCGTGTATTTTTGTGATAAATCCGTATTATGCTGAGCGTATTTACCACATTAATCAATACAAAGTACCTGCATCTTTCAGTTCTTTTAAATCAAGGCTGAATACTTTCTTCTTCGCCGCTGCCTTTTATTAAATCAAATTTGAGGCTTTTAATATGATTTCTTTCAGCACGACCGCAATGCATGATGGGATATATTCCTTGTTTAGTGACCATCGGTTGTACACTACTTTTCGTGATGCATTGTGGGATACTTTGAGTGCACTATATAGGGTGTAATAATCCTCACTATCGTTTCGGACAGCACTACAAAATAAGCCTAGGTCACAACCGGACGTACGATTTTTTGGCCATGCGATTTTTGGCGTTTCCCAAATCGCTGCGTTTTTTTTTTGTTCATGGAGAAAGACGCGCGTTGGCCGTAAGTTTGTCTTGCAACCTGAAAAAAAACGTAAGCGCCCGTAGAGTTTGTTTGACATGACAAAGAACCTCTGCGGCCAGTCTACAGCTTGAAAATCAGCACGTCACACACGTGCTCTCGTGCGTTTCACGTGCGCCCTCCGTGCGTTTCTTGCACGTAGACCGGCCGTAGGAGCACATACGGCCGGTTGTGACCGAGGCTATAGCAGCCTCACTATATAGTGAGCAGGGAGCGATTTCGGACACAGGGCATGTGAACAGTCTTTTATGAATGCGGAAGTGCGCGCTCTGGTGTGACCGAGTAAGGTGACAAGCTTTATGTTTCATCTAATTTCAGTAATATAAACAACTATAATATTATTTGGCAGTGGGCACATAGGAAAGTGTCAAGTTTCTGTCAACATGTTTATCGTGCTTGTATGATAAAAAACTCAAAGATATTTATCTCAATACATGACCTACTCATTCTAAACCTGTTGAGCTTCACCGGTGAAGCTCTCGACCCCAAAGTACAACCAAATCTACTTGCACATAATGCCATGAAATAATAGATATGTGCCATAAAGATCTATTACAAGTATGAGATCCATATTTATTCAATGTGTTCTGAAGTTACTTGACTGGGAACTGGGAATCTTGACCGGGAACTGGGAATCTTGACCCACAGAACACTGCTTGTTTACTCGCACCCGATAACCCGGAATCAACGACTGTACGCCACTTCCGGCTGGCAATGGCTGCTCCCCGTGGTTCTGCCTCCACGGGTAATTCACGGAATAAAATTGTCCACAAAAGTGCTTTTATGGTGTTTTTTGACTGAAAGTGTGCATCTTTTATCTATAAGTAATACATAAAGCACGATTACTGTTATAAGCATGACCAGTACTGGTACACTTTCAAGAGTAATCAGATTACCTTTCCCTGATGAGGGTCGGAAAAGGCAGAGAATCCTCTTCTTCATGGCCACGGCTTGACCGATTTCATAACCCACACCACAGGATGGTTGGGTTACTTCAGCAACTACGACTGGGAAGGTAAACAAAAAAAGTTAAGGATGATAAAGTTCAAAGTCATCTCCTATCATGGGGCAATTTTTTTTTTTCAAAATTGGTCTGTGCAAAATTACTTTCTTTCTGAAAATGAGCATAAGTCTCTTTACTGTCCCGTGTGTTTTAATAGGTGCTAATGGATTATCTCAGACTTTTTTGGGACATTTCTGACACCAGGAATGACAGAATTTTGACTGTGCAATTAAAATAAGATGTTAAATAACTACTGGTTAAGGTATGAGTAAAGAAAAGGAAAACATCATTATACTTCATGTCCATTAGTCTTCAATGAGCCTCATATTCTCTATTCAAAAACCTGTTTTACCATCGGACTGAGCGAGCCACTTCATATCACGGTCATAGATCGCCTCGTCTCCTCCCGGTAGCGCATCCTCACCTGAGTCAGGAGCAAATCAGGTTTATTTATTAAAACAACAGTTCAAATGGAGCTAAATGCTCACTTGCTACCATGTGAGCATCATACAGACTGCATACGGTGGTGGTTGAAAGTTTGTGAACCCTTTGGAATGTTCATTATTTCTGCATAAATATGACCCAAAGCATCATCAGATTTTCACATAAGTCCTAAAAGTAGATAAAGAAAACCCATTTGAACAAATGAGACAAAGACCTGGTCATTTAGGCCCTGTCCACACGGCAACGGATTCAGGTGACTCCGATACAATTGTTTATCGTTTCGGCCCGGCGTCCACACGGCACCTGCGTTTTGGGGCACCCAAAACGCCATCTTTTGAGAACGGGTTCCAGAGTGGAAAGATCTGGTAACGTTGCCGTTGCGAAGTCATCTGGATGAGTAGAACGGATTTGTTTACGATGACATCACAACCACATGACTGTGAGTCCTTCACGCCGGGTAGAAGTGTAACGAACTCGATGCGAGTTGTCAACAAATCCTATAACTTGGTTCATGAAACGCGCTTACAAAATATTTTCACTGTGAATATTTGTGTAATGGTGCAGAGAGAGAGAGAGAGAGAGAGAGAGAGAGAGAGAAAATAGCCCTTAGGGCAGACTCAATCCCGCCAGCAAAAATAGGGAAAAAAAGGAGCGATCTCACCTCTTCAGATGTTGGTTTAAGTCCTATAATACATTCCTCAAAAAGGGCGTAGAAGAACAAATTAATCCATCAAAGTGTAGCATTCAATTTATTCCGGACCATTAAAGACGCCGCCTTCCGCGTAGAATCATACGTCATCCTCGCCGCCATATTGGATGGGTCAAAGCGGAGAATAAAGATGCCTCATTCATGTGCTGCGTTTAACTGTACCAACAGGTTTACCGTCCAAACGAGATCACATGGGATTACCTTTCACAGGTGAGACTGGAAAAATACTTTTCATTGTATTTGGTCATTGTAATGTAATTTTACGAACAGATTTTTCTGACTTTGTGGCTAATATGAAGTCTCGCGCATAATAATTTATGCGCATGCGTCCTTACTTTTTCTATTGTTCTGGTGTCTCCGAAGGGACCGTCTTACAGCGCCCCTAGAGGTGTGGCATGTGTATTGCATCGTTTTCAGCAAGCGTTGCATTGCCATATGGACCTGATATTTTACTGATCATTGCCCATTTGGACGCGATATTTTTTTAAATAACATCTCGTTGTCGTGTGGATGTAGCCTTATTTATTGAGGAAAATGATCCAATATTACATATCAGTGAGTGGCAAAAGTATGTGAACCTCTAGGATTAGCAGTTAATTTGAAGGTGAAATTAGAGTCAGGTGTTTTCAATCAATGGGATGACAATCAGGTGTGAGTGGGGACCCTGTTTTATTTAAAGAACAGGCATCTATCAAAGTCTGATCTTCACAACACATGTTTGTGGAAGTGCATCATGGCACGAACAAAGGAAATTTCTTTGGACTTCACCAATCCACAGATTGACAGATGAAGGAAATTAAAGATCACCGTTACCCTCCCCAGGAGTGGTCGACCAACAAAGGTCACTCCAAGAGCAAGGTGTGTAATAGTTCATGAGGCCACAAAGAAACCCAAGGGAACGTCAAAGCATCTAAAGGCCTCTCTCGCATTGGCTAATGTTAATGTTCATGAGTCCACCATCAGGAGAACACTGAACAACAATGGTGTGCATGGCAGGGTTGCAAGGAGAAAGCTACTGCTCTCCAAAACGAACATTGCTGCCTGTCTATAGTTCGCTAAATAGCCTTCTGGACAAGCCAGAAGGCTATTGGAAAAATGTTTTGTGGACGGATGAGACCAAAATAGAACTTTTTGGTTTAAATGCGAAGTGTTATGTTTGGAGAAAAGAAAACCAGACATTCTAGTATAAGAACCGTATTCAATCTGTGAAACATGGAGGTAGTAGGACCATGTTTTGGGCTTGTTTTGCTGCATCTGGGCCAGGATAACCTGCCATCATTGATGTAACAATGAATTCTGAATTATTCCAGCGAATTCTAAAGGAAATTGTCAGGACATCTGTCCATGAACTGAATCAAGACAAAGTGGGTTAATGCAGCAAGGCAAGGAACCTAAACACACAAGTCGCTCTACCAAAGAATGGTTAAAAGAGAATAATGTTTTCAAACGACCAAGTCAAAGTTGTGACCTTAATCCAATAGAAATGTTGTATGAGCAGTTCATGTGAAGAAACCCACCAGCATCCCAGAGCTGAAGCGGTTCTGTAGAGAGAAACGGGCTGAAATCCATCCAAGCCGATGTGCAGGACTGATCAACAGTTAACAGAAATGTTTAGTTGCAGTTACTGCTGATCCTGAAAGCCAAGTTTCACATACTTTTGCCACTCATTGATGTATAATATTGAGACCATTTTCCTCAATAAATAAATGACCACATAATATATATCTTTTTTTAATTTCATTTATTTAACTGGGTTCTCTTTATCTACTTTTAGGACTTTTTTTTTTGAAAATCTGATGTTTTTGGTCATATTTCTGCAGAAATATAGAACATTCTAAAGGGTTTACGAACTTTCAAGCACCACCGTGTCTGAATAACCAAACAGCCTCAAACCATGTCAATTCATCTCAAAAATACCAGCTTGTGCAATTTCCGAAACTGCTAAAATTTAGTATCTCATCTCATCATCTCTAGCCGCTTTATCCTTCTATAGGGTCGCAGGCAAGCTGGAGCCTATCCCAGCTGACTACGGGCGAAAGGCGGGGTACACCCTGGACAAGTCGCCAGGTCATCACAGGGCTGACACATAGACACAGACAACCATTCACACTCACATTCACACCTACGGTCAATTTAGAGTCACCAGTTAACCTAACCTGCATGTCTTTGGACTGTGGGGGAAACCGGAGCACCCGGAGGAAACCCACGCGGACACGGGGAGAACATGCAAACTCCGCACAGAAAGGCCCTCGCCGGCCACGGGGCTCGAACCCGGACCTTCTTGCTGTGAGGCGACGGCGCTAACCACTACACCACCGTGCCGCCAAAATTTAGTATTATACCCAATAATTTATTTGCTATCAATAAACAAGCTACAGTTTCCTTTCATACCCAAGGATATCATGGAAAATAAAGAAACAATGGAAAGAGAGACAGGTTCTCTAAGGTGATGGAGGGAAATCAAATGGCTGGTACAGGTGTTCCTGTTAAAGTGGACAGCGAGTGTACGGACACAAAGTTGTTTAGATTGGTTTCAAATTAATAAGAGCCACATTCCACCACTTCAATTAGCATATTAGGTTTAATTGGACCGTTCCCCGTCAGGGATCAGCTAAATATTTACTCAAAGAAATATTACTATAATAATAACAGAACACGGCAAGTTTATATTGGAAACAGTCTGTTTGATATCTGTGGTGTTTTACCACTGAAACCTGGTTGGTTTCAAAATCAGTTACTTCTGCATTCATTGTTTTAAGCAGACTAAACACTGCCTCAAAAGCCAAGCCAAGAAGCCTTTATTTGTCAGATGTACACTCAAGCACACAGTGAAATTTAACCCATCTGAAGCAGTGAAAACACACACACACACACACATCCAGAGCAGTGGGCAGTTATGCTACAGCACCCAGGGAGCAGTTGGGGGTTCGGTGCCTTGCTCAAGGGCACTTCAGCCCAACCTTAGGCCATGGCTGCCCCATGTAAACCTAACTGCATGTCTTTGAACTGTTAATTCCACAGCACGGCACATGTATACTCAGACCCAGTCACGTAGCCATCACAACTTGGCCCTTGTCAAAGTTGCTTGGATCCTTATGTTTGCCCATTTTTCCTGCTTCCAACACATCAACTTTGAGAACTGACTCTTGCTGCCTAATATATCCCACCTCTTGACAGTTACCATTGAAATAAGATAGTCAATATTATTCACATCACCTGTCAGTGGTCATAATGTTATGGCTGATCACGGTGCATGTGTGTAATATATATGTGTGTGTGTTTCATCTCATCTCATTATCTCTAGCCGCTTTATCCTGTTCTACAGGGTCGCAGGCAAGCTGGAGCCTATCCCAGCTGACTACGGGCGAAAGGCGGGGTACACCCTGGACAAGTCGCCAGGTCATCACAGGGCTGACACATAGACACAGACAACCATTCACACTCACATTCACACCTACGCTCAATTTAAAGTCACCAGTTAACCTAACCTGCATGTCTTTGGACTGTGGGGGAAACCGGAGCACCCGGAGGAAACCCACGCGGACACGGGGAGAACATGCAAACTCCGCACAGAAAGGCCCTCGCCGGCCACGGGGCTCGAACCCGGACCTTCTTGCTGCGAGGCGACAGCGCTAACCACTACGCCACCGTGCTGCCCGTGTGTGTTTCAACAAATTTTATATCATTTCACAATCTAATAACTTTGCCAGTTCTCGTTCAACTGACCTTAAATTTTTACAGCACGTGTGGAAATGTGTCAAAATTTTATGTTTAATGTTTTTGTTTTTATCTTTTTAGGTACAGAAATGCCATTCACTGGAAAAGGCGTTTTGAGCGTACTCGAACACAGTCGAACAAGACTGTGCAGCGTGCATTTATAAGAGAATTCTCTAAAAATGCACCAACTACAATGCAGATTTAGACACGGCACAAAAAGTTCAAAGAGGAAGGCTGTGTGTGTGTGTGTGTCTCAGGCGGCGTGAATATTAAAAATTTGTGAAATCGTTCATGGAATCCACATATTGTTGTATTTCTCATTCAAATTTTGAGGAATAAATCTTATATTGCTCAATATTAAGCCTGTTCAGTTTTATTTGCCTGGACTATGTAGTTTCTGGGATATTTACATCTCAAATATCAATTTTTTGAAACACCCTATATATATATAAAATTTATTTATTGTGCTCACAAGTATAGGCATTCAAACAACACAAACTAGCAAGTATTAACAGAATTTATTTACAGACTAAAGTTCTCAAAATGTCACATCCTCTGAATGTTTATCCTAAACCAGTGTGTTATGTCCGAGTTTCCCTTCAGCATGTCTACAGCTTTATCCATCCCAACCAACACAGCTCCACTTATCTGCATGATGCAAAAACTGGAAAAACAAACAGCTTGTGCAGAAATGGTAGTGGCTCAATCCCACAATGCAACACAAACCACTTCCATTCCTCAGGGTTTATTCTGTTATTTAATGGAGGAGTGTTTAAGTAGCGAGATTTATTATTCCTGAGTTTAAAAACTGATTTGGAGAAATGTCCCCCCCCATCCCTCATTTGGACTGGGAGGGAGAGACTGGGAGGTAAAGTGTCCAGTTTACTGCTTTAAAGTGAATGAATGAGACGGCTGATGGATTTGTTTCTGCTCCTATGACACATGATTATAAAAAAAAAAAGTGTATGGTAAATAAGAAGGCTGAAAATAACGTGTAAACACCTCCAGGTCCTTACACTGGGCGGCACGGTCGCCTCACAGCAAGAAGGTTCCGGGTTCGAACCCAGCGGCCGGCGAGGGCCTTTCTGTGTTGAGTTTGCATGTTCTCCCCGTGTCTGCGTGGATTTCCCACACAGTCCAAAGACATGCAGTTAGGTTAACGTGGGGCGGCCTTGGGCTGAAGTGCCCTTGAGCAAGGTATCTAACCCCTGACTGCTCCCCGGGTGCTGTAGTGTGGCTGCCCACTGCTCTGGGTGTGTGTGTGTGTGTGTTCACTGCTTCAGATGGGTTAAATGCAGAGGATGAATCTCATTGTGCTTGAAGTGTGCATGTGACAAATAAAGGTTTCTTCTTCTTCTTCTTTACTGTAATAATGAACCCTTAGAGTAGTATCTCACTGGGCTGCGACAGCCTGCGACTAGCTGGAGACACAACAACTGCGATAAAATATGCGAATCAGCAACAATTTTCACTTGGAAATCACAGTGAATTTATATTTTATCGCAATTGTGTCTCCAAGTAATCGCAGCCCACTGAGATCTATTCGCACTTCCTGTCTCACGGAAACTGACTTGAGAAGGGTTCGCGACAGCTTTGCGACAGCAGCGACGCATTTGCGGCTATTTTGTCGCGCGGATTTTTTGAACACGTTCCAAATTTCAGCGACGGGGAAGCGACACTTTGCGACTCATGCGAGGAAATTGAGAAGCCCCGCGAATGTTTCAAGACACTTTTGAAACTCTCTCTCTCTCTGTCTCTCGAATGACGTTCGCAATTTGTCGCCGCCCAGTGAGATCCTGGCTTTAGGAAACTGTGTTTACCTTTCTCAGTGACATCATCGTGGCTCACGTGCTCTGTCAAAACCTGTCCATAAGTCTGCAGTTTCTTCACAATTTTTTGATAAATCCTCACATCCTGCCTTCCTCCCCTAATACTGCCACAAAAATATATATTCATCACGGGGAATCTGAACAAAAAGGGCAGCACAAACAAAAAAAAGTAGCTCTGTCTAGATGAAGACGCCTCTCTGTCTTCTTTTTGTTTTATGACGGTGGGCAGCCAGCTTATTGGTGTATTACCGCCACCTTCTGCTCCGGAGTGTGGATCAGACACATCCATCCATCATCTCTAGCCGCTTTATCCTGTTCTACAGGGTCGCAGGCAAGCTGGAGCCTATCCCAGCTGACTGCGGGCGAAAGGCGGGGTACACCCTGGACAAGTCGCCAGGTCATCACAGGGCTGACACATAGACACAGACAACCATTCACACTCACACTCACACCTACGGTCAATTTAGAGTCACCAGTTAAAGTGCCATTCCACCATTGGATGGATTCTTTGGCATAAAATACAATATGTTTTGACAACATATATAAATGGTATCACTAGATAGAGAAATCTTTTAGCTTCAAAATGATATATCAAACATAATTTTTTGACAACGACAAGTATATTAATTTTGCGACCAAAGTCACCTACCCTTTTAATTTCCGCGCGTGATGTCATCGGCAGGTTCCCCTTCTTGTGTACCACGTGACGTGTGACGTGGCACATATTATCAGCAATGGTGGATAGAACGCGATAAAAATCTCATCTCATCTCATTATCTCTAGCCGCTTTATCCTTCTACAGGGTCGCAGGCAAGCTGGAGCCTATCCCAGCTGACTATGGGCGAAATGCGGGGTACACCCTGGACAAGTCGCCAGCCAGGTCATCACAGGGCTGACACATAGACACAGACAACCATTCACACTCACATTCACACCTACGGTCAATTTAGAGTCACCAGTTAACCTAACCTGCATGTCTTTGGACTGTGGGGGAAACCGGAGCACCCAGAGGAAACCCACGCGGACACGGGGAGAACATGCAAACTCCACACAGAAAGGCCCTCGCCGGCCACGGGGCTCGAACCCAGGACCTTCTTGCTGTGAGGCGACAGCGCTAACCACTACACCACCGTGCTGCCCCGCGATAAAAATAATACCAATAAATCTAGCTAATACCAATAAATCTAGCTAACTGAAAGATTAACTCAAAATTTTTCGCAATTTTTTTGGCCCCCATATCCGAGGAGAAATGACTCTCTCACTTTGGGGGTTTCCTGGTCTAAAAATAGACCAACACGTGGTACACAAGAAGGGGAACCTGCCGATGACATCACGTTTCACTACCGCGCGGAAATTAAAAGGGTAGGTGACTTTGGTCGCAAAATTAATATACTTGTCGTTGTCAAAAAATTATGTTTGATATATCATTTTGAAGCTAAAAGATTTCTCTGTCTAGTCATGTTGTCATAAAATATATTGTATTTTATGCCAAAGAATACATCCAATGGTGGAATGGCACTTTAACCTAACCTGGGGGCGGCACGGTGGTGTAGTAGTTAGTGCTGTCGCCTCACAGCAAGAAGGTCTGGGTTCGAGCCCGGACCTTCTTTCTTTCCCACTGCCATCAGACTCCTGAACAGCTGACAGGAGTCTATAACTATGGACTACCTCCCTGTAAACTGTACTTGACTGTTTACATCTGGGTCATTCCATGTCAAATCTCTGAATGCTCCCATTTGACCATCTCAGATTTGGCTGAAAAAATTCCAGGAGGTTCACACACTTCCCAATAGGAAAAGTCCCAAATTCTAGCTCCCAACTCCTTATAGTTTTGTCATAAAAAAATATTTTTGCAACTAACCTCAGACCCATTTTGAGCAGAGTTTTTTGGCGAGGCACTTTGAGATTGCTGTATCTTGAAAAGTATTTAAATTAAATTTTCAAGGGCAAAAATCTGGCACCAGTACTTGTAGAATATGGACTTTTACATGTGTGCTTTTGGTTTATCATAGAATTCTGGGGGCTTGAATTTGCTCGGAAATTCTACACTATGCTCTGTGGCAGTATATTTGAAGGACTGTGGAAAGTGCAATTTCAAAGACAGAGGCTTGATATTGCACAAACACCTTCCCATATATACTGTGTACTTTGTATTCTAAAACTGCCCCTCTGTGATGAGAGGTTTGGAAGATATTAAAGTTTAAAAATGGAAAAAATAAATTTGGTGACATTTTTGGCATGTTACAGCAAAAAAAAAATGACAGCATCCACCAACACAAAATTGACTGTTTTAGAAAGATTAGATGTCTGTTTTTAACATATCCAAAATTTGTGATGGTGTTCTGCCTTATTTTTGCAAAATTATTTTTTGAAAATGTGGTGATTGCATACACGCACAGCATTCACTGGTGGGTTCGAAGCATCAGAGAGGCATCTGAAGCCCAGCAAGATGTTCTGATACAATTCATGCATCCACACGCCCCAGCAAAAAGTTTCTCCTGGCCCAGGAGAGAAGATTTGTGCTGGGTACCTGTGCAACACATAATTTCTAAAATAGATGTTCCTAGCACTACAACTGGACGTGTATATACACTTAAGGAATGTGACATCAAAGCATCTGAAAGTTTCATGAAATAGTTCAAATAGTTTACAAGAGTTGTCCCAAAGTTACCAGCTTTATAATAAATTTAAAAATTCAATGTGGGGCGGCACGGTGGTGTAGTGGTTAGCGCTGTCGCCTCACAGCAAGAAGGTCCGGGTTCGAGCCCCGTGGCCGGCGAGGGCCTTTCTGTGCGGAGTTTGCATGTTCTCCCCGTGTCCGCGTGGGTTTCCTCCGGGTGCTCCGGTTTCCCCCACAGTCCAAAGACATGCAGGTTAGGTTAACTGGTGACTCTAAATTGACCGTAGGTGTGAATGTGAGTGTGAATGGTTGTCTGTGTCTATGTGTCAGCCCTGTGATGACCTGGCGACTTGTCCAGGGTGTACCCCGCCTTTCGCCCGTAGTCAGCTGGGATAGGCTCCAGCTTGCCTGCGACCCTGTAGAACAGGATAAAGCGGCTAGAGATAATGAGATGAGATGAAATTCAATGTGTCATAAATAATAAATCATAATAATCATAATAATCAATTCTACTGGACTGTCAAAGACTTTTTATCATGGATTAATACTAACTGAAGCATACAGGTTGCTTTTTCTTCTAAATTATGGTACAACAGAAATGTTGTAATGAAAACAAGTTTCAGTTTTCACCCATATTGGAACTCCAATATTTCAGTATCTAAAGGTTGCATACAGGTTATCCTTCAGGCATATTTTACCATGAACCAAATGAAGCATTTTGTTGAGTTTAAGCTGTGTGTCATAAATTCAGGGCATTTTATTAGCATTTGAAAATGCTTTCATAGGCCATGAGTGCTGTGCATGCATGCGAACACCACATTTTCAAAAAATCATTTTGCAAAAATAAGGCAGAACACCATCACAAATTTTGGATATGTTAAAAACAGACATCTAATCTGTCTAAAACAGTCAATTTTATGTTGATGGATGCTGTCATTTTCTTTTAGCTATCACATGCCAAAAACGTCACCAAATTAATTTTTTCCTTTTTTAAACTTTAATATCTTCCAAACCGTTCATCACAGAGGGGCAGTTTTAGAATACAAAGTACACAGTATATATGGGAAGGTGTTTGTGCAATATCAAGCCTCTGTCTTTGAAATTGCACTTTCCACAGTCCTTCAAATATGCTGCCACGTAGTGTAGCGTAGTGCGTAGTGTAGAATTTCCGAGCAAATTCAAGCCCCCAGAATTCTATGATAAACCAAAAGCACACATGTAAAAGTCCATATTCTACAAGTACTGGTGCCAGATTTTGGCCCTTGAAAATTTGAAGGATCTAGCTTAAATACTCTTCTAGATACAGCAATCTCAAAGTGGCTCCCCAAAAAACTCTGCTCAAAATGGGTCCGAGGTTAGTTGCAAAAATGTTTTTTTTATGACAAAACTATAAGGAGTTGGGAGCTAAAATTTGGGACTTTTCCTACTGGGAAGTGTGTGAACCTCCTGGAATTTTTTCAGCCAAATCTGAGATGGGTGAATGGGAGCATTTGGAGAATTTACATGGAATGACCCATCTGTTTACATTTGTTTACACATTACTGCCCTTTTTGCTGCTGTTTCCTTGACTGTTTACATCTGGTTACATTGCTTACACATTTGCACATTACTGCCCTTCTGCTGCTACGTCCGATCATTGCCTTATTTTTGTATACACTACCTATTTTGCACTACATTTACCTTCATTTTGTACTATACTGGGTGGTTTTGTTTTTTTTTCTTTTCCACTATATTGCCTTTACTTTGTATTACTTCTTCCGCCTATTTATTTATTTGTAATTGGCATTCATGGTGGGCAGCAAACTAAGAATTTCATTGTGCAAGAGGACGTGTCCTTACTGTGCATATGACAATAAACACTTTGAACTTGATGTAATGTAATGTAACTTCCAAATGCTGGTCCATGTCTGAAGTGATGCTGGAGGCTGAGATGCATGGCAGCAAAGACACCAAAGGGGGGAAGGTGCATGAAGGGAGTGCCCCCTCCCACCAGGAGGTCTGGGGGTCTCTGTCCATCCATCCATCTATCCATTATCTGTAGCCGCTTATCCTGTTCTACAGGGTCGCAGGCAAGCTGGAGCCTATCCCAGCTGACTACGGGCGAAAGGCGGGGTACACCCTGGACAAGTCACCAGGTCATCACAGGGCTGACACATAGACACAGACAACCATTCACACTCACATTCACACCTACGCTCAATTTAGAGTCACCAGTTAACCTAACCTGCATGTCTTTGGTCTGTGGGGGAAACCGGAACACCCGGAGGAAACCCATGCGGACACGGGGAGAACATGCAAACTCCACACAGAAAGGCCCTCACTGGCCACTGGGCTCGAACCCAGGACCTTCTTGCTGTGAGGCGACAGTGCTAACCACTACACCACCGGGCTGGGGGTCTCCCCTAGCAAAAATTTTTGATGGCATTGAAATGTGTAATTTCCAAGCATTTCAGCTTATTTTGATGACATTTATATTGGTATCAAAACTTGCAAGTGGCTCGTATATCTGCTGACAGTTTATAACAGCACATGTTTAGCCCCTGACAGCACCGAGCAGTGTTTATTTTGACAGGGCAACGACCTTGATATTTGATAAATCACACATTCGTCTGAGATCATTACAGACATTAGGCTATTATAGGCCTACACTTGAGTTTATCAGATGCAGATCTAGATTTTAGATGCATTAAAACACTGGGATATTCTGGAAGTATCCATAAGAAGACAGCAAATTGTGGCCATGAAGGGATGCACATGGTCAGCAAAAATACTCAAATAGTCTGTGGCATTCAAGCGATGACTGGCATTAACGGGCCCAAAATGTGTTAAGAAAACATTCTCCACACCATTGCACAAACCTCCACCAGTCTGGACTGCTGACAGATTGCAGGTTGGGTCATGGATTCATGTTGTTGGTGCCAAATTTTGACCCTGCCATCTGTTTCCCTCAGCAGAAATTAAGATTCATCAGACCAGACTATGTTTTTCCAGTCTTCAGCTGTCCAGTTTTTGGTGAGCCTGTGACCACTGCAGCCTCAGCTTTCTGTTCTTGGCTGACAGAACTGGAACCCGATGTGTTCTTCTGCTGTTGTAGCCAATTTATCTGAGTTACTATAGACTTTCTGTCAGCTTGAACCAGTCTGGCCATTCTCCACTGACTGCTCTTATCAACAAGGTGTATCTGTCTGCAGAATTGCTGCTCACTGGATATTTTTTCTTTATTGCACCATTCAGAGTAAACTCTAGAGACTGTTATGCTTGAAAATCCCAGGAGATCAGCAGTTCTAGAATTACTCAAACCAGTCCATCTTGAACCACCAATCATGCTACGGTCAAAATTACTGAGATTTTTCCCCATTCTGATGTTTGATGTGAACATTACCTGAAGCTGCTGACCAGCTTCTGCATGATTTCACCTGAGGAGCACCACCAATGCTTCTAGTCACTGCAGCTCCCTGAGATCGGCCACCCCTTCACCTGCACACAGTCGCTGAGGGACTCTTATCTACAGAGGTTGGTATCTGGCACTTCAGCCATTCAAATTTGCGGTGGGCCATGGGCCAGGGGCACAGATGGTGGTGGCAGATGACCTCTCTCGCCACAGGGGGGCAGTATAGTTTTGTTGCAGGCTGGATGACTCCCCAGCTTGAGTCAGGTGATGAAGGAATGTGGCAGCGGGGCATGGTTGAGCATAAGCTGTGGACAGAACTGTGGGTCGAACTGGCAGGTAATGTGTGATTATTCTCACCTGTGTATATTCTACATTCTACTGTGAATTGGCCTAGTAGTTAGCATGTCTGCCTCTTGATTGGGAGATCATGAGTTCTACTCATGGTCAGGTCATATCAAAAACCATCATAAAATGGTGAGGCACACCACAGTACAAACACAAGAAGGGAGTCAAATTCTCACAGTTACCAGAGGACCAGCACCTCACTGTAACCCTAGCTATGTAATAGGTGAGAGGCTGAGGGCTACTGAAATGAAGATCAGCACCACCTGATGTGCCTTAAGGGCCTGGTTAGTACTTGGATGGGAGACTGCCTGGGAATGCCAGGTGCTGACACAGGAAGGACTTTATTATTCTACATGGATATATTATAATAATGATCTTTTATAGCTCTTATACGGGATGTATCATGTTCACGCAGGCCATGGGCTTGTTTCTGCATCAGCCACCAGCTCCAGACAGTGACGAAGAGGAGGATCCTGAAGGAGCTGCTGCACATCGGAGCCACATGTCCATTGATGTACTTCAGGATAGCTAGTGTGGCTCCTAAACATACCCTCCTTCACTTCTGTAAATCAGTTTTAATATTTTGGTGTATTTAACTGCACTGTAAAATCTAGATCACTTTGGGGTTTTTTGTATAGTCTTTTCCTTTCAATATTCAGTTTCAGTATGATAAGACATTTGAATGTCTCCCATTAATGAAAATTAGCTTAAAGCCAAACAAACCCTAAAAATAAAATGCCACTTGCTGATCACGGCAAGTGCCTTGATCTCGTCGTACATGGCTTATAGCCGACTTGACGCTATGCGCCTTGTCGGCTATCAGCTCATGTACGACTTGATTTTGTGGAATAACTGTTAAATGATTTGTATGGATATTATCCGTTAGTATAAAAGAGTTTATTTTCTGGGTTTTGTTTGGGTTTAAGTGACTTAAAATCTGCAGCTTCTTGATGCTTATACTAGTGCATCTCAAACATTTCAAATGTCATGAAAAAGTGTAATATTTTTCCATCAGTTATTTAAGAAAGCCTTCCATACCACAATTGGGAATCAGACCTGTCCATTACTCCTGATGCCGGCTTCTGGACCCAAATCTGCAAAAATATCTATCTAATGACTAAAAATGCCAATCTTCAACTAATACAGTACAAGGTACTCCATAGATTTCACTACACTGCACAGAAACTGGCAAGAATGGGTTTTGGCTCCGACACGTGTTTCCACTGCATGCTAAACACCCCGGACACATACATCCACGCTGTCTGGCATTGCACCCCAATCCATAGGTTCTGGATAAAAGTCACAGACTCACTCACCTCTATCCTTGGCCATCACATCCCAGCAACTCCTTCCCTCTGCATACTAGGAGATACATCTTCAACCAACCTTAACGCCACAGACAATAAATTTCTTCTAGTAGCGCTAACTATTGCCAAGAAAACAATCCTCATGAACTGGAACTCAAAGAACTCAATCCACATTACCCATTGGAAAAACCTGCTAGCAGATTATATATCATTGGACAATCATACCTCTCCCAACTTACTCCATACTCAGAATACACACTCCCCTTGGTCATCTTACCTCACCTTTTTACAGACTTGACCTGGCCCTCTGTGCCTGAGATTCAGTCCCAACGCCACACTCAAATATCCTTCCATAATCATTAATACTTAGCCATACATATTAGGGAAGGGAGGATGGAAGCTGGAATCTCTTATCTCTGTTTGTTTATGTACTTCATTTATTAATTTTTCCCACCACTCCCTCCCTCCCTCTGCTACCGTCTTCCCTCCCCCACTTCATCTACTCTTGTTATACCTGGGCTTCTGGGATGGCATGGTCGGCCCCATCCTGTCTGGCTGTCAGGTGGGACTGGCATTGGTTGGTGCCATTGGGAGGGTTGATGGGTCAGGGTTCCCCTCCGGGTCAGGGTCCCGAGGTTTTCTCAGCGCCCCGCCCACCCCACGCATGCACTCTGATACCTGCCTACTCTTGGTATTGCACAGCGTGCCTTATCCTCTTTTAAATGCTCTACACATTAGGAAGCACACACCATTTGTCCACCTTCAATAAGAACAACATGATAGACTAGGGCAGGGGAGGAGTGCATGTGGGAAACCTCTGCAGGTGCTTTGCTGCACTCCTTGCCTCTTTTAATGCAAATACATCTTAGAGGAGGCTTCTATCTTTGATTGCATAGGGTGTGGGGGGCGTGTAGGTGGAGATCTGGGCAGCTTTCACCCTGCATGCCCTCTTCTTTTAATGCAGTACATTTTAGAGAAGGCACACATTCTTGTCATATACAGTCATATATAGGATAGGTAGGGCGTGTTGTGCGGAGGTTATGGGGGGCTGGTGTCGGTGTATGGGGCGTCAGGGCCCGGAGCCCTGCCTCATGCAGTACCTCCCCCTCCCCTCTGTCGTCCCATCATGATTTAGCTTGGGCAGGGGCGGCTGGCACCATAGCCATGAACAGGTGCTCAGGTAGTCATCATAATTAACTATTAAATAACTATTATTTTTAGAATTACTATCTATAAAAAAATTTACTAACACAAATGATTAGCAAATAAAATAATACTCCCCCTCCCCCCCCCCCCTTCATTATGATCCAGTTTCCTTCTCCTTGGCCCGACACAGACCAGCACTGCTTATATACACTCGCGCACACACACACACGTGCTTACTTTCACATACCCCGCTCCCCCCCAACATATACACACTGTCCCTCCACCCATAATTCAAGGCCCAAAACCCCTCCAAATCCCCCCCCACCTACCCTCCTCTATCTCACATGCACATTCATTACCCCTAATCAACCCCACCCATCCTCCTCTATACAGCAATATAGCTCTTGTTTATCTTTGTTGAATTTGTCTCCATGTGTTCTGTTACATCTCTTTGTTAACATATTAGTAGTATTGTCCAGCCTTTGTAATTGTTGTTAGTTACGTCAGTGCTTCTGTTGTATGTCATGTGTATGTATTGATTTGTTTCATTCTGTCCTTTTTACTTTGTATTTGTTTGTATTTGTTAGCAAATAAATAAATAAATTTAAAAAAGGAATAACTGTTAAATGATTTGTATGGATATTATCCGTTAGTATAAAAGAGTTTATTTTCTGGGTTTTGTTTGGGTTTAAGTGACTTAAAATCTGCAGCTTCTTGATGCTTATACTAGTGCATCTCAAACATTTCAAATATCATGAAAAAGTGTAATATTTTTCCATCAGTTATTTAAGAAAGTGAAAAATTTTATATTCTAGACTCATTGCACAAATGGTTTCAATAATTTTTCTATTTTAATTTTGATAATTACGGCCTACAGCGCAAAAAAAACATACACACATCTCAAAATATTAGAGTATTTCATTTCGAATTTGAGAAACAGTATAAATACCATATCTAGGTATTTATACTGTCTTGGTATATCTCTTGGTCTAGACCAGTACACACAATCACGGGGAAGACTGCTGGCTTGACAGTTGTCCAGAAGACGATCATGAACACCCTCCACAAGGAGGATAAGCTACAGAAGGTCATTGCTGAAAAAGTTGGCTGGAAAAGGTGCACAAGCAACAGGGATAACCACAGCCTTGAGAGGATTGTCAAGAAAAGTTGATTCAAGAACTTGGGAAAGCTTCACAAGGGGTGGACTGAGGCCGGCATCGGTGCATCAAGAGCCACCACACACAGACATCAAGAAAGGACCTACAACTGTCGCATTCCTGATATCAAGCCACTCTTGAACCAGAGACAACGTCAGAAGCGTCGTACTTGGGCTCAGGAGAGAAAGAACTGGACTGTTGCTCAGTGGTCCAAAGTCCTCTTGTCAGATGAAAGTAAATTTTGCATTTCATTTGGAAATCAAGGTCCTAGAGTCTGGAGGAAGAGTGGAGAGGCACAGAATCCAAGGTGTTTGAAGTCCAGTGTAAAGTTTCTGCAGCCTGTGATGATTTCAGGTGCCATGTCATCTGCTGGTGTTGGTCCACTGTGTTTTATCAAGTTCAAAGTCAACACAGCCATCTACCAGGAGATTTTAGAGCACTTCATGCTTCCATCTACTGACAAGCTTTATGGAGATACTGAGTTGGTCTGTGAGTGGCAAAAGTATGTGAACCTCTAGGATTAGCAGTTAATTTGAAGGTGAAATTAAAGTCAGGTGTTTTCGATCAATGGGATGACAATCAGGTGTGAGTGGGCACCCTGTTTTATTTAAAGAACAGGGATCTATCAAAGTCTGATCTTCACAACACGTTTGTGGAAGTGTATCATGGCACGAACAAAGGAGATTTCTGAGGACCTCAGAAAAAGCGTTGTTGATGCTCATCAGGCTGGATAAGGTTACAAAACCATCTCTAAAGAGTTTGGACTCCACCAATCCACAGTCAGACAGATTGTGGACAAATGGAGGAAATTCAAGACCATTGTTACCCTCCCCAGGAGTGGGCAACCAACAAAGATCACTCCAAGAGCAAGGCGTGTAATAGTCGGCGAGGTCACAAAGGACCCCAGGGTAACTTCTAAGCAACTGAAGGCCTCTCTCACATTGGCTAATGTTAATGTTCATGAGTCCACCATCAGAACACTGAACAACAATGGTGTGCATGGCAGGGTTGCAAGGAGAAAGCCACTGCTCTCCAAAAAGAACATTGCTGCATATCTACAGTTTGCTCAAGATCACGTGGACAAGCCAGAAGGTTATTGGAAAAATGTTTTGTGGACAGATGAGACCAAAATAGAACTTTTTGGTTTAAATGAGAAGCATTATGTTTGGAGAAAGGAAAGCACTGCATTCCAGCATAAGAACCTTATCCCATCTGTGAAACATGGTGGTGGTAGTATCATGGTTTGGGCCTGTTTTGCTGCATCTGGGCCAGGACGGCTTGCCATCACTGATGGAACAATGAATTCTGAATTATACCAGCGAATTCTAAAGGAAAATGTCAGGACATCTGTCCATGAACTGAATCTCAAGAGAAGGTGGGTCATGCAGCAAGACAACGACCCTAAGCACACAAGTCATTCTACCAAAGAATGGTTAAAGAAGAATAAAGTTAATATTTCGGAATGGCCAAGTCAAAGTCCTGACCTTAATCCAATCAAAATGTTGTGGAAGGACCTGAAGCGAGCAGCTGATGTGAGGAAACCCACCAACATTCCAGAGTTGAAGCTGTTCTGTACGGAGGAACGGGCTAAAATTCCCCCAAGCCGGTGTGCAGGACTGATCAACAGTTACCGCAAACGTTTAGTTGCAGTTATTGCTGCACAAGGGGGTCACACCAGATACTGAAAGCAAAGGTTCACATACTTTTGCCACTCACAGATCTGTAATATTGGATCATTTTCCTCAATAAATAAATGACCATGTAGAATATTTTTGTCTTATTTTGTTTAACTGGGTTCTCTTTATCTACTTTTAGGACTTGTGTGAAAATCTGATGATGTTTTAGGTCATATTTATGCAGAAATATAGAAAATTCTAAAGGGTTCACAAACTTTGAAGCACTACTGTATTTACAGATGGATTCAAAGCAAGCAATCGCATATCTGCAGCAATAGCAACTGAACACATTTATTATGGATTGTGCATCCCAGGGGCAAGTTTGAATTTCATAGCTGAAGCATGTACCCTGCTCCTAGCACTTGAATATATAGAGTCCACCAATACTGCAGAATATCTGTATAAACAGGGCTGTTGATGCTGTTTCTGAAAGCCTCTTTTTGTATGCCGTCATTGTCAGTTGGTGTTAGCTAAGTGATTGTAATGCTCTCTGTAGTCATTAGTTTCGGCTAACTCGCATACATCACATACAGTGGTGCTTGAAAGGTTATGAACCCTTTTGAATTTCCTATATTTCTGCATAAATATGACCTAAAACATCATCAGATTTTCACACAAGTTCTCAAAGTAGATAAAGAGAACCCAGTTAAACAAATGAGACAAAATTATTACACTTGGTCATTTATTTATTGAGGAAAACGATCCAATATTACATAGCTGTGAGTGGCAAAAGTATGTGAACCTTTGCTTTCAGTATCTGGTGTGACCCCCTTGTGCAGCAATAACTGCAACTAAACGTTTGTGGTAACTGTTGATCAGTCCTGCACACCGGCTTGGAGGAATTTTAGCCCGTTCCTCTGTACAGAACAGCTTCAACTCTGGGATGTTGGTGGGTTTCCTCACATCAGCTGCTCGCTTCAGGTCCTTCCACAACATTTCGATTGGATTAAGGTCAGGACTTTGACTTGGCCATTCCAAAACATTAACTTTATTCTTCTTTAACCATTCTTTAGTAGAACGACTTATGTGCTTAGGGCCGTTGTCTTGCTGCATGACCCACCTTCTCTTGAGATTCAGTTCATGGACAGATGTCCTGACATTTTCCTTTAGAATTTGCTGGTATAATTCAGAATTCATTGTTCCATCAATGATGGCAAGCCGTCCTGGCCCAGATGCAGCAAAACAGGCCCAAACCATGATACTACCACCACCATGTTTCACAGATGGGATAAGGTTCTTATGGTGGAATGCAGTGTTTTCCTTTCTCCAAACACAACAGTTCTCATTTAAACCAAAAAGTTCTATTTTGGTCTCATCCGTCCACAAAACATTTTTCCAAAAGCCTTCTGGCTTGTCCACGTGGTCTTGAGTAAACTGCAGATGAGCAGCAATGTTCTTTTTGGAGAGCAGTGGCTTTCTCCTTGCAACCCTGCCATGCACACCATTGTTGTTCAGTGTTCTCCTGATGGTGGACTCATGAACATTAACATTAGTCAATGTGAGAGAGGCCTTCACTTGCTTAGAAGTTACCCTGGGGTCCTTTGTGACCTTGCCGATTATTACATGCCTCGCTCTTGGAGTGATCTTTATTGGTCGACCACTCCTGGGGAGGGTAACAATGGTCTTGAATTTCCTCCATTTGTCCACAATCTGTCTGACTGTGGATTGGTGGAGTCCAAACTCTTTAGAGATGGTTTTGTAACCTTTTCCAGACTGATGAGCATCAACAACGCTTTTCTGAGGTCGTCAGAAATCTCCTTTGCTCGTGCCATGATACACTTCCACAAACGTGTTGTGAAGATCAGACTTTGATAGATCCCTGTTCTTTAAATAAAACAGGGGGCCCACTCACACCTGATTGTCATCCCATTGATTGAAAACACCTGACTCTAATTTCACCTTCAAATTAACTGATAATCCTAGAGGTTCACATACTTTTGCCACTCACAGATATGTAATATTGGATCATTTTCCTCAGTAAATAAATGACCAAGTATAATATTTTTGTCTCATTTGTTTAACTGGGTTCTCTTTATCTACTTTTAGGACTTGTGTGAAAATCTGATGATGTTTTAGGTCATATTTATGCAGGAATATAGAAAATTCTAAAGGGTTCACAAACTTTCAAGCACCACTGTACAGCTAAAGCGTTAGGTATTGAAATTTTTAAATGGTGCCTTGGATGTTATTATAGCCTTGAGGATTAATGTTGTTGGAGTATGCTCAGCTAAAAAATGTTCAAATTTAAATGTTCATAGAAAACTAGTTTGCCTGGAAGGTTCATCCCAGTTTGCAGAATTTGAATGTACCTTAGATTAACTTGATGGTGCAAGCATTCTTTTCTGATGAACTCATATCCCCCAGATGATTATTCCCCCATGCTTACTCCTACTATTATTTTGTAGTGTTCGGATGAACACCAAACTGAATTCAAGTGACTGCCATGGTCTCTCTAATCTAATCACTAGATTTGATCGTCATGGTGTGTTTTGGATCACAGACTAGAAAGTAAATATCAATTTCCTTCATCTATCAAAGACCAGGACAATTTTTCTTGGAGAATGGCTCAAGACCCCAACACAAACCATCTGCTTCCTTAGACGCTGGGATTCCAAGCAGGAATAAAGCTGTTCTTGGGCAAAGATTTTCCTTTTTTGGTTCTTGATATTGATATCTTGAAGTGCCTTTGGTCACTTTGCACACTTTTTCTGTTCTGTGGAACTGGTTACAGAAGTAACTTTTGTGATTGCATTTTCTCAACTATCCAGTAAACTATGAATCATACAATTCTCTCTTGGTCTCTTCCTTTTAGCCCAGTCTTCAAGAACATTTCTAACAAAGCAGGCAATTGTCTTGTGCCCTCAGTGATCTGGGGATTGCTGCGTCCTGAATGCCATGAACAATATTTTTGTAACACATTGCAGTCTGATGCCATGCCTCTAAATAGAGTGAGTGGAGATAAGTATTTAGACACTTTTGTTTTCATTATTTAATATATTTCCCTGAAGATATCCACTTCAAACTTACACACGTAAGTTATGTCTTTGTTCTTACGAAAAACAAAACCAAGAGTAACTGAAACTGATAGACAATTTGCCAGGAGGAATGGGGCAAAATTGGATCATAACGCTGCAAAAGACTAATAAGAGCTTCAGTTAAAGTTTACGTCAAACCTCAAAATGGGGAAAAAGTGCGACACCTGTGATTTTGACAGTGGCATGGTTGCTGCCAAATGGGCTGGTTTCAGTCATTCAGAAGCTGCTGATTTCCTGGGATTTTAACACACAACAGTCTCTAGAATTTACACAGAATGGTGGGGGGAAAAAAAATGGGTGAGTGACAGTTATGTGGTTGGAAAAACTTTGTTGAGAAGAGAAGGCAGAAGGAAAAGGACAAATTAGTTTGAGCTGCCAAGAAGGATATAATCAGTCATACCAGGCTTGCAGTACTTGAGTCCGACTCATGCCCTAATTTTAAAGACTCGTGACTTGACTTGGACTCAGACTCGTGCGTTAACTGCATTCAGACTCGTAAATTGGAGACGAGGACTTGGATTTTTCTTTATTTTTGTAACGTGCCATAATAATTTGGCATAAGATACACTATATTGCCAAAAGTATTTGCTCACCCATCCAAATTATCGGAATCAGGTGTTCCAATCACTTCCATGGCCACAGGTGTATAAAATAAAGCACCTAGGCATGCAGACTGTTTTTACAGTTTGGAGCTGGCCCCTTCCTCTTCCAACATGACTGTGCACCAGTGCACAAAGCAAGGTCCATAAAGACATGGATGACAGAGTCTGGTGTGGATGAACTTGACTGGCCTGCACAGAGTCCTGACCTCAACCCGATAGAACACCTTTGGGATGAATTAGAGCGGAGACTGAGAGCCAGGCCTTCTCGTCCAACATCAGTGTGTGACCTCACAAATGCGCTTCTGGAAGAATGGTCAAAAATTCCCATAAACACACTCCTAAACCTTGTGGACAGTCTTCCCAGAAGAGTTGAACCTGTTCTAGCTGCAAAGGGTGGACTGATGTCATATTGAACCCTATGGATTAGGAATGGGATGTCACTTAAGCTCATATGTGAGTCAAGGCAGGTGAGCAAATACTTTTGGCAATATAGTGTATTTATATCTACATTAATTTTTGTACTAATTTCGTGCAAGTGTCATGCATCAGATAGACTCTCGGGCGCGTTCCGGACAGCGCGTGTGCCAAGCAGACTCTCGTGTGCACCATAAACGACTCGCACCTGCACAGGATTAAGGCGCAGTCAGTGCGCCTATATAAAAACTGTGAAAACACACTTAGTTTGCGAAGTATTGAGTTGCGTTCTTGACACATTACTGAGCCTTATTTTCTTGTTTGGGTTCCTGATCTTTGATTCTGCCGAGTCTATGATAGCTCATTTGTGCCTCGCTCGACCTATTGCCTGTTTCACAATTTTGCCTACCGTTCTAGATTGTTTACCTGTCTTGACTTGTATTAATAAACACACCATCTGCACTTACAGCCGTCTCCCAACCATCTCTGACAGAATACTTCACACTCCCTGATAAAGAGAATGCGCATTCACCTGTTCATACATCATGTTCAGGAACAAACTAATGTTAATGGCGCTAAATCAGCCACTGTCAAATGGTGCAGTTGGAGTCTTGCTCTCGGACTCGACTCAATTTTTTTTTTTTTGAATGCCTTGAACACTGGGTGGCGCGGTGGTGTAGTGGTTAGCACTGTCACCTCACAGCAAGAAGGTCCTGGGTTCGAGCCCAGCGGTCGGCGAGGGCCTTTCTGTGCGGAGTTTGCATGTTCTCCCCGTGTCTGCGTGGGTTTCCTATGGGTGCTCCGGTTTCCCCCACAGTCCAAAGGCATGCAGGTTAGGCTAATTGGTGGCTCTAAATTGACCGTAAGTGTGAGTGTGAATGGTTGTCTATGTGTTAGCCTTGCGATGACCTGGCGACTTGTCCAGGGTGTACCCCGCCTTTCGCCCGTAGTCAGCTGGGATAGGCTCCAGCTTGCCTGCGACCCTGTAGAACAGGATAAGCAGCTACAGATAATGGATGGACTTGAACACTGGGGACTCGAGACTCGACTACAACACTGACTCATACAGTGACTCTTTACAAATGTGGAGAGCAGAAAGACATCTCAGCATGCACAAAACCTTGAGCTAGGTAGGCTACAACAGCAGAAGACCACACTGGGTTCCACTTCTGTCAGCTAAGAGTCAGACTTCGAGGCTTTCATGGTCACAGACTCACTGAAACTCAAGGGTTGATGTTTCGTGCATGCTGAGATATCGTTCTGCTCATCAGAGTTGCAAAGAGTGGTTATTTGAGTTACTATAGACTTCCTGTCACCACAGGCCAGTCTGGTCATTCTCCTCATCATGTTCCTTTACACGTTGTTTCAGTCTGGAGGCCCTCCACACACAGGAATTTTTTTTTTGCACCATTCTCTGTAAACTCTCAGACTCTTGTGTGTGAAAATCCCAGATCAACAGTTTCCAAAATACTCAAACTAGTCCATCGGGTACCCATGACATGGTTAAAGTCACAGAGGTGATGCTTTTTTTTTCATTCTAATCTTTAATGTGAATGTTAACTGAAGCTCTTGACTTGGATCGACATGATTTTATGCATTGTACTGCTGCCACGTGACTGGCTGACTGGGTAGCTGCATAAATGAGCAAGTGTACAGTGAGCATATGAGCACATTCAGAGTTGGTTCGATTAATAAATTGGTTCCAAATTAACAAGAGCCACGTCCAACCACTTAAATTAGCATAAAGTTTAACTGAACTGTTCTCCTGCCAGGGATTAGCAAATATTTACTCAAAGAAAAATCACAATATTGTGATAACAGAATACGGTACATTTACATCTGTAACCACTTTATACGTTTCGTTGGTGTACCACAGAAACCTGGTTAGTTTCAAAGTCAGCCACTTTTGCATTCATTGTCTTGAGCAGACTAAACTCTGAAGCAGTGCTCCAGAAATTCAAGCGTGAGGATGTTGCAAACAGCATGTGGCAACCGTGATAATAAGGCAAACGTAAGTCAGGTGATTGGAGGCCTGATCCTCAGCACTGGAGAGCAGGGGTAGGATTGAGCACCGTCACTTTTTACATATCATGATGGAATTTCAAACAAACCATTACTGTACTCTGAAGCCATTTGTTAGTTATATTTCCAGTTAACTGGTGCTTTTACACTGGAGCCTAACATCTATGCAAATATCTATGAATCTGGCCTCACTGTCCGCATTCTTCAATCAGCTATGTACAAAAAGTGATTCCGAATCAACGCTCTTGATCTTTCTCCAATATTAGAAATTATGATCAAATTATTTACACCAGCTGCTGTGATATAAGAACAAAAATCAGATGCAAGAATGTGGAAAAATGAACAGTAACAGTTTAATAAGATAGAAAAAAAAATCACAATGTTTCCATTCTTCTGGAATCTTGTTTGAACTCTTTCAATCTGAGACACCCATATTTTAACAAAACACAAGTGCATCACATGTCAGTAAGAGCCTCTGTTCAACTGAAAAGATCTACTTACAAAAAAACGTTCTATCCAGAGCTGGATAATAAAATTACTCATTACATTATGAGTGAGCCGCACTATAGGACCAAAAGTATGTGGACACCTGACCATCACACCCATATGTGGTTCGTCTTCAAACTGTTGCCACGAAGTTGAAAATACACAATGTATTATTCCTGAATGTCTATATGCTGCAGGATTATAATTCCCCTTCACTGGAACTCCGGGGCCCAAACCTGCTCCAGTGTGACAATGCCCCTGTGCATAAAGTGAGGTCCATGAAATCATGGACTGCCAAGGTTGCAGTGGAACTCTCATAACCTGCACAGCGTCCTGACCTGGGACTAACTGGAATGCTGACTGTGTACCAGGCCTCCTCGCCCAACGTCAGTGCCCGACCTCACTAACACTCTTGTGGCTGAACGGACAAATCCTCACAGTCACCTTCCAAGATCGAGTGGAAAGCTTTCCCAGAAGAGTGGACGCTGTGATTGGAAAGAGATGGTCGTGATGGTCAGGTTTTCACATACATTCAGCAATATAGTGCATTTTTAATGCACATTAGTTCTTGGTGAGTTCACCAAAATAATTCTCCAGGATTCCTTCAACGTCCTCCTCCTCATAATTCCGAACCTGGAAGAGAGAGCTGCCCAACTTGCCCTCGGCACGCTGTATCATGGCAGACAGCACTAAAGAACCAATAACAATATTAAATAGAAGACATTCAATAAACAGATTTTTTTTCATAGAATTCTACACTCAAGTGTTCAAATATTGGTCTGGTGATAACGGGGAGAGAGAGACTGAAGAATTCTGTAAAACTATAGAGGGCAAATATTAATGTATTATGCAGAGCCTTTAAGAGTAATCAGATTACCTTTCCCTGACGAGGGTCGGAAAAGGCAGAGAATCCTCTTTTTCATGGCCATGGCTTGACCAATTTCATAACCCACACCAAAAGACGGTTGGGTTACTTCAGCAACTACGACTGGGAAAGTAAACAAAAAAAAGTTTATCCGACATTTATAACACTGAATGACAGAACTGTGACTGGAACTCAGTAACTTTTTACCAGATACCAGAAATAGAATTTCCACCCATTTTGGGGGTTCCTGTGTTCAGAAGTTAAATTTTTTGTGGTGACGCACTTCGTATTAGTGTTTAATGGCTCATAAGAAAGTAGACACTCAGGGCTTTAAGAATCTGCAGTTTTTCATAAGTATTTCTCGCTTTTTATCCTGGTCTACTAGGTTTAACCCTTTGATGCAAAACGTATGCACACCCCTTCTAATGCACAACATGGGTCAAAAATGACCCGCATTCATTTTCCAGGTTATTTCATGCTGACTGAGTTTTTCTTTGCTCTATCTTTTGAAATCAATTTATTTTATGATTGAATATTCCAAGTATTCTTTAAATATCTTGTTTTTAATGACCACAAATCATTAATTTATTTTTTTCTTTCCTACTTTATGAACAAAAATACTTTTTATATTTCTACACATGGGTCATCCAAGTGTGATTTAAAATTAAATGTCTTAATACTATAATAATAATAATTTGTTTCAAGTAATTACTTTAGCAGTGAATGGGGCCAGTTATTTATTTATTAACTATGTAGTTAGCTAAGCCAACTACAATAAAATTAGCTAACTAAAGTGGAATATGTCAACAGCTAGGTAGCTAATAGTAATTACTTGTAACTTTCTGACAAGTAATCTACTCACTCTCAAGGTAACCTAAACATAATCAATTTTTTTCTAAGGTAATGTTAGAACAATTGAAAAACATTACTTGCATGTATTAGATGGGCAAAGGGTGCTGTGCTGAGCTGTGAAATGTCTGACACAAGCACAATTCGCAGTTCCCACCAAACGCTGTAGTAAATGCATGCGGGTCGGTTCTGACCCATGTGTGTAAACTTGATGTAGAATTACAAAAGCTGTGCTTGTTCATAACTTAAGAAGGGAAAAATAAAAATGATGATTTGTGCTAAACAAAAACAAGATATTTACTGCATATTTGGAAAAGTAAATGACAAAATGAATTTATTTCAAAAGTATATGATAGAAACACTCAGCCATACATGAAATAACCTGGAAAATGAATGCAGGTCGTTTCTGACCCATGTTGTGCATTAGAAGGGTAGTGATACAAAAAGGGTTTTTATTCAAAAACTAAGAAAGGAAAAAATAAAATAAGGATGTATGATGATCAAAGACAAGTTAATTGATGAATACCTTGAATACTGAATGATGGAATTAATTTATTGCAAAGATATAGAAGATAAAAACTCAGCCGGGTCACTTTTGACCCACGTTTTGCATCAAAGGGTTAAAAATAATTTTATTGTGGCACATGTATACAGTGTTTTACTATCAAAAAAGCTTTAGTTGTACTGTGCATTAGGCATGTAATGATATATTGTGCAATGATAAATCACAATACAAATTTATAAAATGACTCAAATCGATTAAATAAAGAAACGAATCATAATTATCGGGCTGCATAGTCTAATTTGTTCCTAACTGTAATCGCATTATTCAGACAGCAGAAGGTGTAATAACGTAAAATAACAGGAATACATACAGTGGTGCTTGAAAGTTTGTGAACCCTTTAGAATTTTCTATATTTTTGCATAAATATGACCTAAAACATCATCAGATTTTCACACAAGTCCTAAAAGCAGATAAAGAGAACCCAGTTAAACAAATGAGACAAAAATATTATACTTGATCATTTATTTATTGAGGAGAATGATCCAATATTACATATCTGTGAGTGGCAAAAGTATGTGAACCTCTAGGATTAGCAGTTAATTTGAAGGTGAAATTAGAGTCAGGTGTTTTCAATCAATGGGATGACAATCAGGTGTGAGTGGGCACCGTTTTATTTAAAGAACAGGGATCTATCAAAGTCTGATCTTCACAACACATGTTTGTGGAAATGTAGCATGGCACGAACAAAGGAGATTTCTGAGGACCTCAGAAAAAGCACTGTTGATGCTCATCAGGCTGGAAAAGGTTACAAAACCATCTCTAAAGAGTTTGGACTCCACCAATCCACAATCAGACAGACTGTGTACAAATGGAAGAAATTCAAGACCATTGTTACCCTCCCCGGGAGTGGCCGACCAACAAAGATCACTCCAAGAGCAAGGCATGTAATAGTCGGCGAGGTCACAAAGGACCCCAGGGTAACTTCTAAGCAACTGAAGGCCTCTCTCACATTGGCTAATGTTAATGTTCATGAGTCCACCATCAGGAGAACACTGAACAACAATGGTGTGCATGGCAGGGTTGCAAGGAGGAAGCCACTGCTCTCCAAAAAGAACATTGCTGCTCATCTGCAGTTTGCTAAAGATCACATGGACAAACCAGAAGGCTTTTGGAAAAATGTTTTGTGGACGGATGAGACCAAAATAGAACTTTTTGGTTTAAATGAGAAGCATTAAGTTTGGAGAAAGGAAAACCCTGCATTCCAGCAGAAGAACCTTATCCCATCTGTGAAACATGGTGGTGGTAGTATCATGATTTGGGCCTGTTTTGCTGCATCTGGGCCAGGACGGCTTGCCATCATTGATAGAATGATGAATTCTGAATTATACCAGCAAATTCTAAAGGAAAATGTCAGGACATCTGTCCATGAACTGAATCTCAAGAGAAGGTGGGTCGTGCAGCAAGACAACGACCCTAAGCACACAAATCGTTCTACCAAAGAATGGTTAAAGAAGAACAAAGTTAATGTTTTGGAATGCCCAAGTCAAAGTCCTGACCTCAATCCAATCGAAATGTTGTGGAAGGACCTGAAGCGAGCAGTTAATGTGAGGAAACCCACCAACATCCCAGAGTTGAAGCTGTTCTGTACAGAGGAATGGGGTAAAATTCTTCCAAGCCGGTGTGCAGGACTGATCAACAGTTACCGGAAATGTTTAGTTGCAGTTATTGCTGCACAAGGGGGTCACACCAGACACTGAAAGCAAAGGTTCACATACTTTTGCCCCTCACAGATATGTAATATTGGATCATTTTCCTCAATAAATAAATGACCAAGTATAATATTTTTGTCTTATTTGTTTAACTGGGTTCTCTTTATCTACTTTTAGGAGTTGTGTGAAAATCTGATGATGTTTTAGGTCATATTTATGCAGAAATATAGAAAATTCTAAAGGGTTCACAAACTTTCAAGCACCACTGTATGACTTCACCATAGGTGAAGTAACACAGCTCTAATGCCATGAAAAAAACCCCACACACACAAACAGATCTAAAATGGGAAAGAGCTATTGTGCGATTGACTGTACAAATAGATTTAAAAAGAAATCAGTGCTCTCCTTTTACAGACTGCTGAAAACTAAAGAGAAGAAAAACAGAGGTAGCAGAGATGTTCATCGAAGGCCAATTTGTTATTCACTTTCATTTTTAATAAAAGGAATATTTTAGTTAATAGGTTATTATATTTTACTCCAACCTCTACAAATGTGGGTAAGTAATCACCTCGCCCAGGGCAGAGTCAACCAGGGGGTGAGGTATTGTTTTCAGTGGGGTTTCTTTGGTTTTTTGTTAGCAACATTACGGGAAAACGGCTGGACCAATCTTCATGAAACTTTCAGGACAGATGGGCATTGGTCTCAAATAGAACCTCCAACATTTTGAGGGTCATCCGGTCAAGGTCACCAAAAAGGTCAAAATCGTTTTTGGTGCAAATGGTGTCCCAAATCACTCCCTACTCACTACATAGTGGACTATATAGGCAGGTCGCCATTTTGTAGTGCTGTCCGAATGTATAGTGAGCATTATTACACCCTAGATGGTGCACTCAAAGTATCTCACAATGCATCATGAAAAGTAGTGCCGCGGCAAAGAAGAAAAAAAAAAGGCTACAGCAAAGAAGTTTTCATTTAATCAATGAGCTCACTAGATTGTCCTCTATATAGTAATTCCCTATATAGTGAGTAGGGCATAGTGAACGAGTGAGTAATTTAGGACACAGCGTTTGTAATCAATCAGCACTTATCCTGATCAAATTCGATTACCCGTCTATATCTTGATAAACTTTGGAACTAATCAGAACTAGAAATGAAAATGATTGTTGCCTTTTTTCTGGCAATAAAATTCTTAAAAAATTTTTTTCCAAAAAATATTGTGGGAAAATTGAATTGTGCACCCAGTATCATAAATCAAATGGAATGATTACATGCCTAGTGTCCATTTTATCTCTGTACCAATGTTATTGTGAAGAGGGGTGAATTGTTCGCCCAGCAGGGAGCTCAACCCCCCCCCCCGTTCACCAGCAGCTAAACACAGAATCACGATACTCTACACACAGTGTCCTGACTAATCTAATGCTGTGTTCACACTTATACCGGTACGAAAGTGGTATAACTGTATCGATACAAAGTATACCGGTACAGTTTAGTGCATCTGTCCACACTAGTGAGAAATGTTTGCAGTTTTCTTTCATGGTAGTTGAAATGCGTGTGCGCAAAATGTTTCCGTGGTTACCGAGTAACTTCCTTCCGAGAATATATGGCATCCGTTATTTCGAGATCTCGAGAAAACAAAACAATTATTCAGTGATCTCGAGAAAACAAAATTATTTCATGATCTCAGCTGGATCACTGTATCCCCGTCGGTAGAGATGAAGCCGGGCCAGTCTTCTGCGGAGGTGCCGCGGACTAATTTTGAAATGATCCCTTATTAAAAGACTTAATGCAATCTCTCCCTGTGTCAACCCCTGATCAAAATATTGCCTTATTAGGTGATCGATTATTCCAGACATTCTAATGACCAAAGTTGCGTCTATACAGAATGAGAAACAGCCCCAAAGTCAGCATATCACAAGTCTCTTGGCGCACCTGAATGAACCATTTCTCAGCTGTTTACTCGAGATCACGGAATAATTGTTTTGTTTTCTCGAGATCTCGAATTAGTTGTGTTGTTTTCTCGAGATCCTGAATTAATTATGTCGTTATCTCGGGATAACAAGGTGAACAAAAAAAAGGATTATATGAAGGGCCTCTCTCGGCTTCCGTACGGATGAAACAACGTGTGTGTGCTTTTTGTTGTCAGTGTACAGTCTGTATTTCTGGTGGTCATTTATTCAGTCGAATCGTATAAAACGCGCGAGGCAGTTGAGAAAGAAACAAACGAATCTCCATTCTTCACTATTTTATTCAGCGAAGACATCGATTGAGGTGTGTGACTTTGCGCATGTGCATTATATTTGTATCGATACAGAACCGCTTCATCTGCCCACACTACAGCGAAGCGCTACAGTACCAATACTGTACCGGTACGAAACCCATACATTTGTGGGTTTCGTACCGATACAGTTATACCGCTACAGTACCGGTATAGTTGCTAGTGTGGACAGGTGTTGCGGTACAAAAGTAGTATCATATCGGTACAAAATCCCTAGTGTGGACAGGGTATAACTCCAGTGGCAGAATGAAACGCCATTGTGCTGTGAGAATGGGTTAAAATAGGATCAATAACAACTGGTTAAGGTAGTCGTTTAGTAAAAAAGAAACAAGAAAACATTATATGTTCCTTAGTCTTCAATGAGCCTCATATCCTCTATTCAAAACCTGTCTCACCATCAGACTGAGCGAGCCACTCCATATCACGGTCATAGATCGCCTCGTCTCCTCCCGGTAGCACATCCTCACCTGAGTCAGGAGCAAATCAGGTTTATTTATTAAAAACAACAGTTCAGACAAGTTTTGCACTGGAGCTAAAAGATGAATGTTGTTAAGGATTCAGGGACATTTATAGCTACCATGTGAGCGTCATGCAGGCTGCATCTCTAAATAACTAAACAACAGCCTCAAACCATGTCGATTCATCTCAAACAGACCAGCTTATGGTTTATGAAACTACTAAACTCATTCGTATTACATTCTATTTATTTGTTAAAAGTAAACAAGCTTCAGTTCCCTTTATACCCAATGACATCATGGGAAATAAAGGAAAACAAGCTCTGAAACAGGGAAATTAAATGTCTTGACAAAATAAGAAGTAATAATTTATCTACAGACTAAAGTTCTCAATATGTCACATCCTCTGAATGTTTATCCTAAACCGGTTTGTTATGTCTAAGTTTCCCTTCCAACCAACACAGCTCCACTTATCTGCTTGATGCAAAAACTGGAAAAAAACCAACAGCTTGTGCAGAAATGATGGTGGATCAATCCCATAACATACTTGCCAACCCTCGCGATTTCAGCGGGAGGCTCCTGATTTTAGCCTCCGTCTCCCGCCTCCCGATCGTATTTGTTAAAAACTGGATAATCTCCCGGTTTTAGGAAACCCCTACCGCAAAGTTAAAAATACTCCCGATTATGTCCAACCAGAATCGTGTGAGAAACACTGCTGATGTCAACTGATTCTTAACCAATTAACGAACAGAACGACAGTCACTTCCGTAACCTAGGATTCACCCAGGCTGTCCGACATTTTTTACAAGCAGTCATTCATCATGGCCACTAAACCCAATACCAAACGGCAAAAACATGAATGCAGATACCAGGTTGCATGGGAGAACAAATCTCCATGGATAAGCAAATGTTCGACCAGCCAGTTACACATTTTAAGGTAAAGATACATTAAATCAGAATATAACGGACATTTGAGTATGAAATTAAACTAGTCTTCCCGACCATTTCAGAAACAAACTGTACAACTTCTAAAGTGTTGTGAAATTTTGCATGACAGGGAATGTGTTTGGTGAGTGTATTTGAAGTGTGTGGTCGTGTCTTAGTGCTATTTTGAATTTATGTTTGAAAGTTTTAAGTGAAAGTTTACAAGTGAATTATCTGGAAAGTGACTGATTTTGATAGAGTTTTAAGTGAAAGATTACTAGTGAGTGGATTTCGGTCGGACTAAAATTTTGCATTCGAGTGAATTTCTTTGCGGAGTATATTTTGATAGTATGGTAGTATTTATAGTGACATTTTTAAATTTTGTTTGAAAACTTTCAGTCAAAGTTTGCAAATGAGCAAATTCCTAGATGCATTCCGACAGGATTTGGACAGGATTTCTAGTGCTTTTTAAAAATTCTGTTGGAAAGTGTTTCGTGAGAGAGATGCATTTTAGTCGTACTAAGACAGTGCAGTATTTATTTAATTGAGTTGTTACTCATCTCATTATTTCTAGCCGCTTTATCCTGTTCTACAGGGTCACAGGCAAGCTGGAGCCTATCCCAGCTGACTACGGGCGAAAGGCGGGGTACACCCTGGACAAGTCGCCAGGTCATCACAGGGCTGACACATAGACACAGACAACCATTCACACTCACATTCACACCTACGGTCAATTTAGAGTCACCAGTTAACCTAACCTGCATGTCTTTGGACTGTGGGGGAAACCGGAGCACCCGGAGGAAACCCACGCGGACACGGGGAGAACATGCAAACTCCACACAGAAAGGCCCTCGCCGGCCCCGGGGCTCGAACCCAGGACCTTCTTGCTGTGAGGCGACAGCGCTAACCACTACACCACCGTGCCGCCCGTATTAATTGTATTTAATATATATATAAGTGATTCCACGCTTATGGGTACTGAAATGGGGACATGAACTTATTTTTAAAAATTCACCTAAAACCATTTCTTTTTTTACCATCAGGTCACAAAACATGTAATCTTTAATGAATGACATGTTAAAAGATAACTTTAATTTTCTGAGATGTAATAAAAACATATTTATATGCCAAAGTCAGAACGTAACAGAAGTGTTGTGGACATATAGATTCTCAATTTTAACAATGTAGAATTACTTTTTGAAACATAGGAAGGTGATGTTTTAGCAAATATAATTAATAAACATGTGTAGTAGAATAAACATACACATTCTTTCAATAAGATTAACATGGTATATAGCTAGATTGTAATTAATTTGTAACAGACGCGAGATGGACAATCGTAACAGAAGTAATGTAACAGACATCATTTTGGAACTCATAGGCTTGACTTTGGCATATAAATATGTTTTTATTACATCTCAGAAAATTAAAGTTATCTTTTAACGTATCATTCATTAAAGATTACATGTTTTGTGACCTGATGGTAAAAAAAGAAATGGTTTTAGGTGAATAAGTTCATGTCCCCATTTCAGTACCCATAAGCGTGGAATCACTCATATACATTAGTTCTCTGTATTTTTACATGAGCTTACAGAAGGAAAACACATTTGATGCAATCCAATAATACGTTTCATTCACTGTGACTATTTTAATAAGAAATGATAAACATTCTTCTAAAGCATCGCTTGTGTTATTTTCTGTGGGTCTCTGTATGTAGACAATATTCAGGCATGAGATTTTTCAGCTAAAAATCTGATTTAAGACTTCCCTTTCATTGTTATTATATTAAAATTCAAGACAAGAGTATTATTTCAGATGTTTCACTCTGAGCTGAGCTCTCTCAGGCCTGATACATGAATCCCAGAACCTACAGTAACTGATAGAACAATATCAACAATTCAAAAACTCTTTCATTGTATACATTTCAAATGGTTTGCAATTAATTGGGATCCACTGTTTTTATCGTTTCAACCGCGCATCAGACCCTCATCCAATTGAAAATATCTTTCATGCACTTTTCTCCTCCATGAGAATTTTGAAAAGTTGGCAAGTCTGCTTTTCTCCTCATGCCCATTTGGACTGGGAGGGAGAGACTGGGAGGTAAAGTGTCCAGTTTACTGCTTTAAAGTGAATGAATGAGACTGCTGATGGATTTGTTCCTGCTCCTATGACACATGATTATAAAAAGTGTACAGTAAACAAATAAGAAAGCAGAAAATACCGTGTAAACACCTCCAGGTCCTTACAGTGTAATAGTGAACCCTTAGGAAACTGTGTTTACCTTTCTCAGTTATATCATCGTGGCTCAAAACCTGTCCATAAGTCTGCAGTTTCTTCACAATTTTTTGATAAATCCTCACATCCTGCCTTCCTCCCCTAATACTGCCACAAAAATATATATTCATCACGGGGAATCTGAACAAAAAGGGCAGCAAATGAAAATGGAACACTGTTTATATGAAGATGCCTCTCTTTCGACGCAAGTCTCCGTCTATCAGGTTTGTTGATGAGCGCCCCCTGGTGGTAACTCAGCATCATCAGCTTCTTCTTCCTCTTCATTGAGGTTTATTGGCGGTTGGCAAATCAACGAATTGGTGCATTACCGCCACCAACTGGCATGGAGTGTGGATCAGGACATCTAAAATATCCATCCATCCATCCATCCATTATCTCTAGCCGCTTTATCCTGTTCTACAGGGTCGCAGGCAAGCTGGAGCCTATCCCAGCTGACTACGGGCGAAAGGCGGGGTACACCCTGGACAAGTCACCAGATGATCGCAGGGCTGACACAGAGACAAATAACCATTCACACTCACATTCACACCTATGGCCAATTTTGAGCCACCAATTAACCTAACCTGCATGTCTTAGATTGGACTGTGGGGGAAACCGGAGCAAATCCACGCAGACACGGGAAGAACAGGCAAACTCCACACAGAAAGGCCCTTGCTGGCCACTGGGCTTGAACCCAGGACCTTCTTGCTGTGAGGCAACAGTGCGAACCACTACACCACCGTGCCGCCCTCATCCATTATCTGTAACCGCTTATCCTGTTCTACAGGGTCACAGGCAAGCTGGAGCCTATCCCAGCTGACTACGGGCGAAAGGCGGGGTACACCCTGGCAAGTCGCCAGGTCATCACAGGGCTGACACGGAGACAAACAGCCATTCACACTCACATTCACACCTACGGTCAATTTAGAGTCACCAGTTAACCTAACCTGCATGTCTTTGGACTGTGGGGGAAACCGGAGCACCCGGAGGAAACCCACGCAGACACGGGAAGAACATGCAAACTCCACACACAGAGGCGATTCTAGAGTCTGTTGTGGCCCCAAGCAAAAATTTCCAGGGGGCCCTTCTGACTAGTGTTCATCACCAATATGTTATAAATAATCTGACACCAACGAAAAATGTATGAAACCAAAGTTTTTTAAATTCCAAATGTGAAAATACAATGGTAAAGAACAATAAAAAACTAAATAAATACGCTCTCGGGACCCGACTCTCAGGGGGCCCCTGGGCCAGGGGGCCCCAAGCAGTTGCCTGCCTTGCCTGTTCACAAGCTGCGCGTCTGTCCACACAGAAAGGCCCCTGTCAGACACTGGGCTCAAACCCAGAACCTTCTTGCTGGGAGGTGACAGTGCTAACCACTACACCACCGTGCCGCCCGATATCTAATATAAACTATCCAAAAACAAACAACCAAACCCTCCCAACTCTCTCTCTCTCTCTCTCATTATCTGTAGCCGCTTTATCCTTCTACAGGGTCACAGGCAAGCTGGAGCCTATCCCAGCTGACTACGGGCGAAAGGCGGGGTACACCCTGGACAAGTCGCCAGGTCATCACAGGGCTGACACATAGACACAGACAACCATTCACACTCACATTCACACCTACGGTCAATTTAGAGTCACCAGTTAACCTAACCTGCATGTCTTTGGACTGTGGGGGAAACCGGAGCACTCGGAGGAAACCCACGCGGACACGGGGAGAACATGCAAACTCCGCACAGAAAGGCCCTCGCCGGCCCCGGGGCTCGAACCCAGGACCTTCTTGCTGTGAGGCGACAGCGCTAACCACTACACCACCGTGCCGCCTCCCCCAACTCATATCCTCTCAATTAAATTATTCTTAAGAACTGAAATAGACTGTGGAAGCATTCCTCTCTCAAGTTTCTTTGTGGGATATCTATGATATTAAGATGTACGTTCCTTTCCCTGAGTTTTACAATTAAAGTTACTGACTGCAAAGTCATCTGAAATTTTAAAAAAAAATTGTATTGTGCATGGCATTTTCCTATGTCTTGCAAGAACAATATCATACAAAATGATATGTGATCATTTTGAAGCACTGTGCTGATCAGCTGTCTCCGGTGTTCACAGACATCTTTAACACCTCATTGGAGACATGTCCTGGGCCAGCCTGTTTCAAGGCCTCCACCATTATTCCCATCCCCAAAAAGCCAAGGATCACAGGATTAAATGACTACAGACCCATCGGCCTGACTTCTGTGGTTATGAAATCCTTCGAGAGCCTTGTGCTTTATCACCTTAAAGCCATCACTGACCCGCTCCTGGACCTCATGCAGTTTGACTACAGAGCCAACAGATCTGCAGACGATGCTGTCAACATGGGTCTTCATTTCATTCTCCAGCACCTGGACTCCCCAGGAACCTATGCTAGGATCCTGTTTGTGTATTTCGGTTCCACCTTCAACACTATCATCCCGGCTTTTTTGCAGGACGAGCTCTCCCAGCTGAACATGCCTGAATCCACCTGCAGGTGGATCATTGACTCCCTGTCTGACAGGAAGCAGCATGTGAATCTAGGGAAATATGTCTCTGACTCCCGAACCATCAGCACCAGATCCCCCCAAGGCTGTGTCCATTCTTCTCCCTGTTCACCAACAGCTGCACCTCCAGTCATCAGTCTATCAAGCTCCTAAAGTTCACAGACAACACCACCCTCAGTAAACTCATCTCTGATGAGGAGGAATTGGCCTACAGATGGGAGATTGACCATCTGGTGTCCTGGTGCAGGCAGAACAACTTAGAGCTTAATGCTGTAAAGACAGTGGAGATGATTGTAGACTTCAGGAGGAGCTCCCCCATCACCCTGTTTGACTCCCCAGTGACCTCTGTGGAGTATTTGTGTTTCCTGGACACTATAATCACTCAGGACCTTAAGTGGGAGATGAATACCTGCTTTCTCACCAAGAAAACACAGCAGAGGATGTACTTCCTGCGGCAGCTGAAGAAGTTTGATCTGACAAAGACAATGATGGTGCACTTTTACACGTCCATCTTTACCTCCTCCATCACTGTCTGGTATGCTGATGCCATTGCCAGGGACAAGGGCAGACTGCAGTGCATCATTCACTCTGCTGAGAGGACGATTGATTGCAACCTTCCATCTCTTCAAGACCTGTATGTGTCCAGGACCCTGAGGAGAGTAGAAAGGATCGTGGCTGACCCCTCTCACCCCGGTCATAAACTTTTTGAATCACTCGCCTCTGGTAGGAGGTTGTGGTCCATTAGAACCAAAACCTCATGCCAAAAGGCCAGGTTTTTCCCCACTGCAGCTGGCCTCATCAAGAAGGTCAGAGACCCCCACTTTGTCTCTGAACTGTGATTTTGCACATTTCAAGGTCATGTCGGGGTCTCTGTGAACTTTCATTGCACATTCCGGCACACACTGTACAGCTTGGTTATTGACTTAGCCCACTGCACATATCCTCTTCCTCTCACACATTCATATCATGTCTCTTCTCCATCCTCATCATGTGACCTATTTTTGCACATTCCGGGACATACTGTACAGCTAGGACTTCAACAATTCATGTACATACCCCTTAAATATGTCCACTTTTCAAATTTGTATATTTCAGATTATTCTATTTTTCATTCTATGTATATAGCTACTTTTGTCTTTGCTAAATTCTTCTATCTTAACTGCACCAATCACCAAAGCAAATTCCTTGTATGTGAGAACGTACTTGGCAGTAAATTTGATTCCAATTCTGATGTGCTGAGGGTTGCTTTCCTCTGTTTTGGGACCGAATATCCTACTTCTTGAGGTAAACAGTATGGCCCCACAGAAATAGCCAAACGTGAGGATCTTGAAAGAATTAGCATAATTATGGAACTGGGTCACACCAAGATGGCGACGCGCGGAAAACATCATGACTCTACATCGACCTTGGAAAGTTTTGAGTCGCAGGTATGCAATTTATGGTTGGCATTCGTGAATAGATCCATGAAACAAAAGATGAATATATCTTTTCTCTGGTACTGCTTTTGTGTTATCGTTTCTTTCTCTGTAAGATCAAAACATTAGGTGTATAATTCCATACTCAGACTCATCAATCCGAGACAAGTGCTGCAAATTCTTCATCAGATTTTGTGCCCGTTTAAACCTTCAGTCGATTCCAGTGGTCAATCTGTACCTTCATAAAAATTCTTGTGGACAACCTTTTGGTTTCCATCGCTTTTCTGCTGTGTTTTCTTGCTGATTCACTTTCATATTTTCCTTTTCTTTTCCGCTGGCTTTTAGCTTGTGGGAGGCCGGAGTCCGCCATGTTTGCCCATGCCAAATTGTTTTGGTTCAAAGTAGCCAAACATGCCTCACGGTGGTCACGTGATATTGTTGCTCACTTGCTTCAGCAAGCTCCAGAATCGTAAAATGCAGGACACATTTTATCTCTGCAAAACTTTTACACAAAGGATACACAGTGTGTGTAGCAACGAAACTCCTCAATTTCGATGTAAAACATCTCGAGACTCCAACAGCAATAGAAATAGAACATTTTTGCCCAGAATTCAATTTTGCAGTCATCACCTTTAACTGCCTTTTTTCCGATTCATATTTCCGACAGTGTAATATAAGATGCTCAGCAGTCTCTTCTTGCCCACAGTACTCACAGTTGCCAGTATTATATTTACCTCTTTAATATAATGTATTGTTTAATCCTGTATGTCCAAATCTGAGTCTTGATGATAGTATTATCTCCTCTCTCCAATTCCTTGTTGCAGATCTACTTTCTCCTACTTTCCTTTGAATGCTATAAAACCATCGCCTCTTCCTCTCTCCTTCATTCTTTGTTTGATGATACTCTTGATTTCAGGCAGCACAGTGGTGCAGTGTTTAGCACTGTCACCTAATAACAAGAAGGTTCTGGGTTTGAGCCCAGTAACCGATGGGGCCTTTCTGTGTGGAGTTTGCAAGTTCTCCCCATGTCTGCATGGGTTTCCTCGGGATGCTCTGGTTTCTCTCACAGTCCAAAGACATGCAAATTGGCTTCTCTAAATCATCTTTTGATGAAGCTTGGAGAGGGATGGGCTCTGCCAAGTTTAAATGTCCTAGACACACATGGACTGATGGACTGTTAAAATGTCATCAACGGTGCCCCTACGGCCCTTGCCGGCTATGGGACGAAGAAGAGACTCTTGATTTCTCATTATCTCTAGCCACTTTATCCTGTTCTACAGGGTCGCAGGCAAGCTGGAGCCTATCCCAGCTGACTACGGGCGAGAGGCGGGGTACACCCTGGACAAGTCGCCAGGTCATCGCAGGGCTGACACATAGAGACAAACAACCATTCACACTCACGGTCGATTTAGAGCCACCAATTAGCCTAACCTGCAAGTCTTTGGAGGAAACCCATACAGACACGGGCAGAACATGGAAACTCCACACAGAAAGACCCTCGCCGGCCGCTGGGCTCGAATCCAGGACCTTCTTGCTGTGAGGCAACAGTGCTAACCACTACACAAAATCAATAGCTTCCTTAGCAGCCTTGTCGGCCATTTCATTCCGTGTGTGATCCCTACATGTGATGGTACCCGTAAAGTTCCTGTCAGCCCCATCATCTGAACTCTCTAGTTTTTGCTCTGTGTTTATCATGATATCTGATCTGCTCCTAAACGTCATCTCTTCACATTATAAAGTAGCAAATAAACAACTGTTTGCTGAAATCCTTTAATTATAAATTATGTCAAGTTTATTTGTATAGCGCTTTAACAATAAACATTGTCGCAAAGCAGCTTTACAGAATTTGAACGACTTAAAACATGAGCTAATTTTGTCCCTAATCTATCCCCAATGAGCAAGCCTGTGGCGACGGTGGCAAGGAAAAACTCCCTCAGACGACATGAGGAAGAAACCTCGAGAGGAACCAGACTCAAAAGGGAACCCATCCTCATTTGGGCAACAACAGACAGCCTGACTATAATATTAACAGTTTTAACATGACAGTTTCGTTGATGTTATAACTCTTCATTGATGGAAACTTGAGTGCAAAACTGTTCATGACAACTGCAGTCCTAAAGTTAGCAAGTCAACTGTAGTCCTCAGCCATAAAAGCATTACTGCAAGAGTCCAGAGCGTCCTCCAGGTGTGACTTTCAACTGTTAATTTTAGACATAATTTTAATATAAATTATGTCTAAAATATTACTGGAGTGACATATTAAACAGTCCCCCCCAGGATTCCGCGGGCCTTTTTTGTGATTGTTGCGGGCTAAAATGTCTGATGTTGCGGGAAAAAAATTGCGATGAAAGTTGCGGTGTTTTTTTAGGTTTTTGTTGCGATTACATTGCGGGAGGAAGTGAAAGTTGCGAGAAATTGTTGCGATTTTCTCTTTTTGTGATTAAAATTGAGTGATATGTTAAATATTAAGTTATTACTGAAAAACTATTAATTAAAAAAACAAAGACACTGAGAAATGGTCCTATAAACAACTTTACCAATATAAAAGATTACCAGGACTACAAAAATGCAGAAAAATAGGCTTTACTTATCCAAATGCACCTGTCGGTTCAAAAGTTAAAGTGCAGAGAACCTCACAGCACAACATGAAGTTACCTTAAAATATAATATAAATGCCTCAGCTTTCATGTCAGAAAAAAAAAAACCTATTAATACTAGTACTGTGTGCAGGCAGTCTCTCCTGAAGACTAAATTAAACAATAATTATAAACTAATAAAATAAATGGCTCAGGCTTCATAGAAGAAAAAAATAATTTGAACAGAATCTCACAGTATGATGCTGAAGCTGCCTAAACAATGGAAAATAAAATACCATTTTGGCAAAATGTTGGCATCCATTAATTTCTTGTATTAAGTAAAAAAAATAATGTAAAGTGCAGACAGTCCTTCACTGTAAACATAACACACTTTCAGTAACAGTAAACACTGACTCGCACGTGCTGCTTCTCTTGAACGGAAACACGGAAGTAAGGCGGAAGGTAGTTTGTCGACGTCACCTCAAGACGACGCCAACGATTGGTCAAATTTGCGGGGAAGTTGCGGTGATTGGATATAATTGCAACACCGCCCTGAATTCGCGGGGATTGGTTGAATTTGCAAATCGCAACATGGCGAAATCCTGGAGGCTCTGATTAAACTACATACTGATCATTAAATTTGGTGAACAGAGTGTTGTTGATTGATTTTTTTTTCAGTTGGCGCGACCAAGTGACGTCACAACGCGTAATTATTACGCATTTCCGCTTCCATGCGGAAGGCAATGGTACATTTTAAGCTTCAGCTGGGTGTTAAGTGTTTGTTTATCGCGATAAACAAAAGAGGTGAAGCGAGTATCAGTCTTGGCCAGCGTTAATACAGGTATAAAGTCTGATAAACTAGTCTGTGATGTTGTTTTAGTGATATTGAGTGACTGGAGGTGTATTATTATTATTATTATTATTATTATTGTTAGCCCTAGCAGCTGGTGTAAGTGTGCTGTGTTTGTCCATAATGAGCCTGTGGTGTGTTCAGTGGCAGCTTTGAACCCGTGGATGGAAGTGGGGAGGACCCGGGTCATGGGTCCAGAAAGAGTGCTGCCGAGCTCGGAGGAGGAGCTGGGACAGGAGCGAGGGTCAGAGCCCACAGCCGAGGAGTGGAGCGGGGAGGACGGGGAAGGGGAGGACGGAGCCCCAGGGGAGGAGGAGGAAGAAGAGGAGGAGGAGGACAGCGCCGGTTATTATTATCAACCACTGAACCAGGAGCCTGATGGAGGGCCCAACACACAGCTGGATCAAAACGACGAAGCAACACATGTCGATCAGCTCCAGGAGGTTCAGGAGAGAATAGAGGTGATGGAGTGCTGACTCTCTCAACCATGTTTACTAGGCTTGGATTCATTTTAATGCTGGTTAGATCGGGGGGGTTCAAAGTGTGGGAGAGTCGTCACCCCCCCCCCCCCCCCCCCCCGGGAGCAAATAAACAACAGCGCCCCCCCTTACAATTTTTGTTGTTGCTATACTTAATGTTCCATTCGTATTTAAAAAAAAAAATGGTTGTTGTACACTTATTTTTTTTCTTTTACACATTTTAAACATATGAGCTTTTTAAAAACCTTTTTTTTTTTACACATTTTAAACGTGTGCTTTTAAAAACCATTTTTTTTTACACATTTTAAACTTCTGTGCTTTTTTAAAACCTTTTTTTTTACACATTTTAAACATATGAGCTTTTTTAAAACATTTTTTTTTACACATTTTAAACATCTGTGCTTTTAAAAACTTTTTTTACACATTTTAAACATCTGTGCTTTTTTTAAACATCTGTGCTTTTTTAAAACCTCTTTTTACACATTTTAAACATCTGTGCTTTTTTAAAACCTTTTTTTTAAACCTCCTTTTTTTTACACATTTTAAACATCTGTGCTTTTAAAAACATTTTTTACACATTTTAAACATCTGTGCTTTTTTAAACTTGTGCTTTTTTTAAACCCCCCCCCCCCCCTTTTTTTTACACATTTTAAACAAATCTCATCTCATTATCTGTAGCCGCTTTTATCCTTCTACAGGGTCGCAGGCAAGCTGGAGCCTATCCCAGCTGACTACGGGCGAAAGGCGGGGTACACCCTGGACAAGTCGCCAGGTCATCACAGGGCTGACACATAGACACAGACAACCATTCACACTCACATTCACACCTACGGTCAATTTAGAGTCACCAGTTAACCTAACCTGCATGTCTTTGGACTGTGGGGGAAACCGGAGCACCCGGAGGAAACCCACGCGGACACGGGGAGAACATGCAAACTCCGCACAGAAAGGCCCTCGCCGGCCCCGGGGCTCGAACCCAGGACCTTCTTGCTGTGAGGCGACAGCGCTAACCACTACACCACCGTGCCGCCATTTTAAACAAATGTACTTTTTAAAAAACTTTTTTTTTTACATTTTAAACATCTCATAGCATTGTTAGCTAGCACCTCTTGGCAGACAACACACTGGCAGTGGAGCATCTTCAGATCCACTCCATGAAAATCCAATCTTTAAATAATCGTGGTCATACTTCCTTCTTTTTTTGTTTGGCCCAGACTCTGTCTCCTCACTCACTGCAGCTTTAGGTACTAAAAATCGATCCATTTTGTCTCTGGTAAAGGCTAGCTGAAGTTCGCTAGATGTCCACAATAGTAACTTATTCTGGTTTATTTTTCCTCACGTTACGCCCCCCCCCCCCCCCCCCCCCCCCAAGAACTCTGGCACCCCACACTTTGAAAAGCCCTGAGTTAGATGATCTCCCTTTTTACTAAGTAACTCTCCATGTTATTGATTTTAAGCTCCTTTAAAATAGATATTTCCTGGCTCAGAAGTAAGTTATCCTTGTTGTTGTCGTTGTTTACTTTTAGTTTAAAAGGTGTCTAATAAGTGGAAGAAATTTCACTCATGAGTATTTTTTTTTAAATTATATTTATCACAGTGAGATTATGTTCAGATGAATTTAATCTGAAAGTAACAAACATTTCAAAATGCTTTACTTTTTTTTTTTTCTTACTTGCCATTAGGATGATCTGAAGTCACTTGCTTTTCTCTTTAATTCTATTAACGTGTGTGTGAAGAGGAATGAAGGTGAGCAGGAGCAAAAATGAGAATGGGGATGAGAGTGTAGTGAAGATGCAAGGAGTAGATGTAAAGAAAGTTGGTGAATTCAAGTACCTGGGGTCAACTGCAGGAAAATGGGGGCTGCGATAGTGAGGTGAGAAAGAGAGCGCAGGCAGGGTGGAGCAGTTGGAGAAGGATTTCGGGAGTCATTTGTGATAGGAAAGTCCCATCAAAAGTGAAAGGTAAGATGTATAAGAGAGTAGTGAGACCAGCTGTGATGTATGGATTGGAGATCGTACTTTTAATGAAGACTGGAGGTGGCGGAGTTGAGGATGTTAAGGTTTGCGATGGGAGTGACGAGGTTGGACAGGATAAGGAACGAGCACATCAGAGGGACAGCACATGTGGACAGCTTGGGAATTAAGCTAAGAGAGATGAGACTGAGATGGTATGGTCATATCCTGAGAAGAGATGCAGAGCATGTTGGAAGGAGAATGTTGATGGAGCTGCCAGGCACACGAAAACGAGGAAAGCCAAAGAGGAGATGCATGGATGTGGTGAGGGAGGACATGAAAGTGGCAGGTGCGGTAGAGAAAGATGCGGAAGACAGGGAGCAATGGAGACGAAAGATCCGCTGTGGCGACCCCTAATCGGGAGCAGCCAAAAGAAGTGTGTGTGTGTGTGTGTGTATATGTATGTATGTATGTGTATATATATATATATATATATATATATATATATATATATATATATATATAGCGTATTATGATTATTATATTTTCTAGCTGTTTATGCATTAGCAGTCCTGTTTACACAGGCCATGGGCTTGTTCCTGCCTCAGCCCCCAGCTCCAGACAGTGATGAGGAGGAGGATCCTGAAGGAGCTGCTGCACGCCGGAGCCATGCCTCCATTCCTATGGATCCTGGTAACATACCCTCGTATAAACTCAACTCAAAGACCCAGTTATATTGTTCAGTGTGTCTTATAAAATATATTTTTTGCCACTGTTCAGATCATGTTGAGCTCGTGAAAAGGACTATGGCAGCAGTGAACTTGCCGTCTCTGGGGATCCCTGCGTGGGCTCGTGAGATTTCTGATGACCAGTGGAAGGACATGGTGCAGAAGACTCTCCAGTCTCGGCAGAGCTCAGCAGGCCTCTTACTGCAACGTAAATGAAATGACCTTAGGCGCTCATGATGTTCTCATCCCTAATAAAGCACCAAAAGAGCCTATAAGTTCATGTGACTGAGGTGATAAAGAACCATTGTTTATTATGTATTGTATTTGTTTTGAAAGGAATTCACCCGGTACCATGATGCACAGAATACTCACAAAATTTGCAGGGCTTAAAGGAACAGTCCACTGTATTTCCATAATGAAATATGCTCTTACCTGAATTGAGACGAGCTGCTCTGTACCTCTCCGAGCTTTGCGCGACCTCCCAGTCAGTCAGACGCGCTGTCACTCCTGTTAGCAATGTAGCTAGGCTCAGCATGGCCAATGGTATTTTTTTGGGGCTGTAGTTAGATGCGACCAAACTCTTCCGCGTTTTTCCTGTTTACATAGGTTTATATGACCAGTGATATGAAACAAGTTCAGTTACACAAATTGAAACGTAGCGATGTTCTATGCTATGGAAAGTCCGCACTATAATGACAGGCGTACTAACACCTTCTGCGCGCTTCGGCAGCGCATTGATACGGAGCTCAGATATCAATGCGCTGCCGAAGCACGCAGAAGGTGTTAGTACGCCTGTCATTATAGTGCGGACTTTCCATAGCATAGAAAATCGCTACGTTTCAATTTTTTTTTAACTGAACTTGTTTCATATCACTGGTCATATAAACCTATGTAAACAGGAAAAACGCGGAAGAGTTTGGTCGCATCTAACTACAGCCCCAAAAAATACCATTGGCCATGCTGAGCCTAGCTACATTGCTAACAGGAGTGACAGCGCATCTGACTGCGTCTGACTGACTGGGAGGTCGCGCAAAGCTCGGATAGGTACGGAGCAGCTCGTCTCAATTCAGGTAAGAGCATATTTCATTATGGAAATACGGTGGACTGTTCCTTTAATGTATTTCAGGGTAGTGTAACTCCTAGACATTCCCCACTTATTTGTAAGTTATTAGACCTCTTAGTTTTCTTTGTATAATTTTTTTTTTCCCTTTTTCTTCCAGGATTGTTCAGTTTAATTTCATGTAAGACATTTGTGTCTCCCACTAATTACAGTAATTGACTGACTGCTTTTGTAGCTTAGTAGTGCACATGTCCTGCACATTCAGCAATGTGTGTCTTTCATTTAACTTTATTTTTGTTCTGTACATACATGAACATCTGTACAAAATATGACTTTCATAGTATGTAATGCTCTGCCTAATTAAAGTACAATATATGTACATATGACCTGGAAAGCAGCTTAAGATTAGTGTTTAGACTTGAGGGAGGGAAGGGGATGGGGAAAGAAGGGGGGGGAGAGAGAGACCAATCCTTTCATAAAGTCCTTCTACAGCATATGTAACATTCAGACAACCACATGTCCTGTCTACAACTAGTGCCAGCTTGGATTCAGGACTTTGTGTAAAATTAAACTGATGTTCCTTTGAAATGAAATAATGCTAGATTATTTTCCCAATTATATGCACAGCTTTTTTTCATCCATTAGCAAACAAAGTAGTTGTTCTGACAAGAACGCAGATAAATATTTAATGTGCTGTGTCAAGTAAAACATCAAGTGTTTCACTGTCTGGTAGCCTATTCAAGGAGCAAATACTCTATTAACCAGAAGGAGAGAGAATTCACTCTGCACTAGATAAGAGGGTACTGTTCAACTGATGAAGACATATTAAAGAAAACATGATCTGAGTGAGAGGTGAAAGGAAAAATTCTTAGGTGATGTGAGCAGCAAGGCTGCAAACCAAAGCAAGAGACATTACTACAACACATGATTATTTGGAGTAATAACTGCAGCCTCTCCCTTACCCCTGTACCCACTACTGGGAAAGTTAAACAACCATTGTCCTGTCTGCTTGATAGTCACAATAAGGATTGAAAAGAATTGAACCAGACCTTTCACATGCCTCTTTGTCTCCTTTCCAAAAATACTGCTTAGGCTCTTCAAAGATGCCGAACTTATTCATTTAAAGTTTGACAGTAGAAGGGAGTGAAAGGACAATCCGACAATGACATTAGATTCACCTTTACCACCTGAAAAGGCAGATGAAATATGGGAGGGTTTTTTTTTTTAATAAACTATAGGATGCATAAGATGTTAAAGTGCCATTCCACCATTGGATGTATTCTTTGGCATAAAATACAATATATTTTGACAACATATATAAATGGTATCACTAGATAGAGAAATCTTTTAGTTTCAAAATGATATATCAAACATAATTTTTTGACAACGACAAAGTATATTAATTTTGCGACCAAAGTCACCTACCCTTTTAATTTCCGCGCGTGATGTCATCGGCAGGTTCCCCTTCTTGTGTACCACGTGACGTGGCACATATCAGCAATGGTGGATAGAACGCGATAAAAATAATACCAATAAATCTAGCTAACTGAAAGATTAACTCAATTTTTCGCAATTTTTTTGGCCCCATATACGAGGAGAAGTGAGACTCTCACTTTGGGGGTTTCCTGGTCTAAAAATAGACCGACACGTGGTACACAAGAAGGGGAACCTGCCGATGACATCACGTTTCACTACCGCGCGGAAATTAAAAGGGTAGGTGACTTTGGTCGCAAAATTAATATACTTGTCGTCAAAAAATTATGTTTGATATATCATTTTGAAGCTAAAAGATTTCTCTGTCTAGTCATGTTGTCATAAAATATATTGTATTTTATGCCAAAGAATACATCCAATGGTGGAATGGCACTTTAAGAAGGTTAGGCTATTACATAAAATAGCTGTTTAAAGGGAACCATTAGGATTTCTCAGTAAATCAATAATAAAAAAACATTACAGATATGTAATCATCACAGAATCATGTGTAATGATTGGTAACTTATGGACACTTTTTTTGAGGTACAGAACATTGAAGATACAGCATTCTTCTGTCAAATGAAATGATAATGAAAAAATGGAATGGTCTGCTGGTGTTGTAAGAGGTCAGCACTTTCATTCAGCACCTTACAGCGTTGTGTTCTTAGTTCACCAGTAAGGCAGGAAACAGACTAAACATTAAATCCTGTGTTGAATGTCAGCATAAATGTGACTACAGGCATTTAAAAAAAAAAACAAAAAAAAAACAGCAGTTCTGCCATTTGGTTACTGCACAGCAAGGTTTCAGGTCATACACTTGAGACTGCCACACACATCTGGACCAAGAAACCAGGCTAATTCCTTTATGTCAGTTGCTGAGCTGATGACAAGCTTGAACATATGACATCTAAGAAGGAAGCATGATGCCTTGTCTTGAGGTATTTTTCAGAGACTTTTACACAATTATATCGGACTTTAAACTTATTGCATGAGGACACCACATCATCAACAGCTAGGTTATGCAAGAAAAAAGCAGCTCTACACTTCCTGTAGAGTGCCTGTGGTATATTTTGATAGCAAGTTCATATGCATCACACTGTCCCACAAGAGCAAGGCAACATGATCCAGAAATAAAGACCTACACTCTCTAGTCCCTAAACCTGGCTGAAGCAAATGCACTGTAAGTGTCACTGATGGGCTGCTTATCTTTTCAACAACACAGGTGGTTGTCTAAGTGAACATGGATGCACAGGGCCAGTGAAGGAAAACGCAAGAAAATCAATATAGTTTAAAAGCAGGGCAAAAGAGATAAAGACAGTAAAAACTGCAACAAAATACAGAACATTAAAAAAAATTACCACAAAGAGGAAACATGGTTCTGAAGAATAAATTGTGGTAGTACAATTCAAATACTGCTTTGCATGGTTGATTTTTCTTGTGATTTGGAGTTGCCATTGAAATGGAGAGGGGGGGGGGGAGGGAAAAAAAAAAAAAAAGGGAGCTATTCCCAATTGAACACTGGCCAGGATTTTGCAGAAAGGCCTCTCCAAGAGGAAGTGAAGGAAAGAAGCAGAGACAAAAGGAGGAAAGGAGGGGGAGTATACAGCAGGCGACATTTCTGGACAAATACGAGTGGGACAGTCTAGGCGTGGTACAGGTGACTGGTTGTGGTGTTCCTCAGTCAGAGGGCTTCCTGATTAGCAGTAAGGTACTCTTCTGCTCGCTTGTGGGCCTCCAGAGCCTTTATAGTGTACACATCCTGCGGCAGCTCTGACTTCCGTCGCATCAGCACCTTGTCCTTCTTTATGTCCTTCGTTCCCTAAAAGGAATTAGACATTTGATGAGACTTTGTGCACAAAATGTATTTTCACCTGCTGCCATTCACACACAGGCAACTTATACCCTGTCCACACTAGGGATTTTGTACCGATACGAAACTACTTTCGTACCGCAACACCTGTCCACACCAGCATCTATACCGGTACTGTAGCGGTATAACTGTATCGGTACTGTAGCGCTTCGCTGTAGTGTGGACAGATGAAGCGGCTCTGTATCGATACAAATATAATGCGCAAAGTCACACACCTCAATCGATGTCTTCGCTGAATAAAATAGTGAAGAACGGAGATTCGTTTGTTTCTTTCTCAACTGCCTCGCGCGTTTTATACGATTCGACTGAATAAATGACCACCAGAAATACAGACTGTACATTGACAACAAAAAGCACACACACGTTGTTTCATCCGCCATATTCTCGGAAGGAAGTTACTCGGTAACCACAGAAAAACATTTCTCGCTAGTGTGGACAGATGCACTAAGCCGTACCGGTATACTTTGTATCGATACAGTTATACCACTTTCGTACCGGTATAAGTGTGAACACAGCATTAGAGTAGCCAGTTGTACTAATCCTGGATCTTTGGACTGTGGGAGGAAACCGCAGGAAACATGTCAACATGGGGAGAACATGCAAACTCCACATATGCCCCTTTTCGACCAACAGGGATCCGTTTCTGTTCTGGTTCAAAATTTGGTGCGCGAACCATTCAGAGCATTTTAATGAAAAATTACTTGGTTTGGAACCTGAAAAGCTGGTTCCCAGCTGGGACCAAATTATAGCATCCCCCCCAGCACAAACTGTGACAGAGAGCTTCATTAGGTTGGAGAGGAAGCGGAGTGCAGTAATGGAGAACATAATGAAAAAGGATGTATGTCTTCATTTAAAAAAAAAAAAAAAAGAACTAATATCTGCTTTTACAGAACAAAATCTTGCAGGTAATCAATGCACTCTGCCATCTTGCTATTACTGTTTATCCGTCCTGCAATGCCCTCCATTCATGGCGCATCCTTGATTACGCTGGTTCCACTCAAAACCGGTGAAAATGTTACCTGGCGCCAAGGTTCAAAGAATCCTGAACGGAACCAGTTCAAGAAAAGGTTCCCTGTTGGTCAAAAAGGGGTAATGCAAAAACCCCAGTTGGCTGTGAGGTTCGACCTCAGGATTTTCTTGCTGTGAGCCAACAGTGCTAACCACTGTACCACCCCACATGTACTTAGTCTCTATGAAAATTACAAACGGTTCAGGTTTCATCATTTGTGTACTAATGAAGCAATTAATTTTATTGTGCACACAACTCTAAATTTATAACTTTTTCCAACACAAAGTTCATAAACAAGGGCACTGATGACCAGCTTGTTGACAACTCTCCATCTTGGTGACCTCTACAAAATGTTTGGGACTAAGAAGACAAGCTGGTGCAAGTATACATCATGTAAGGAACAGCACACAACAGACCGTGCTGTTATACAAATCTAATCCATGTTGGGGTAGTGCGATATGGCACAACACAAAGCAGAGGACTGTTAGAGAAGTAAAGTGGCTTACTGCATTGTAGGTTATTCCTCTTTTACCAGAAAGATAGGCCAATGTTTAATTTGTTTCTAAATTATGCATCACACTTTTTAAACTGCCTATAGTTAGATTTAATGGCATGGAACAGCCACAAAACAACTTTGTTCCCATCATCGCTTCTAGCGCTTATGAGCAGTTGGTTAGTTACCTTCTCATTTTCTCTTGAAGTTAAAAAGAGGGGAGAACATATGACAGCAGCCTGTCATGTGACTGAGGAAACAGAAATCATAAACTCCTCTCTTTCTCTGAAGACAGTCAGGAACTTGACCATTAAAAAACACTGACAAACATTTCCCAAAAAAGCTAAGCCACATTAACGATTTTATATAATTATATATATATATATATATATATATATATATATATATATATATATATATATATTCTCTTCGTTGAAAATGCAAGGTTTTTTTTAAAAATCTAAATTAATTTATTATTAGCCTTAGATTATGTGGAGCATCTGCCATACAAGTCCCTATGAATTAGCTGTTACTATGGAAACAATAACATTACAATTGTAGCATTAATATAAATCCATCATGTATATTAAAAGGCAGAACTATTGTCAGAGAGTCATGCTGTTATAAAAAGTTAGTTTATGCACACCTTCCAAGTTGAGAATTCAACTGTGCTGTGGTACAAGTATTTTTACATGTTAGGGTACGACTAGTATAGTCAGGAACACTATACGATACACTGAGTAGGGCCTCCTTTTGCTCTCAAAACAGCCTCAATTCTTCATGGCATGGATTCCACAAGATGTTGGAAACATTCCTTTGATATTCTGGTCCGTGTTGACATAATTACATTCATGCAGTTCCTGCAGATTTTTCAGGTGCACTTTAATGCTGCGAATCTCCCGTTCTACCACATCACAAGGGTGTTCTACTGAATACAGATCCGGGGACTGGGCAAGGCAAGGCAAGTTTATTTATATAGCACATTTCATACACAATGGCAGTTCAATGTGCTTTACAGAAGTAAAAACAAAAACAGTAAACAATAGAGAAATAAAATTACATAAAATAATTTTATTTTTATTCTAAAACAATTAAAAGAATTAAAAGAAAATAATAAGAATTAAACAATAGTAAAAATAATATAATAAAATGTAGTAGTTCAAATAGGATGAGAAAGAAAAGGAAAAAAAAACCTAGCAGAATAGAAAAGAATAAAATAGGATAAAGTTAAAGTAAATTTAAAACATGCAGAGAAGTAAAGATTATAAAGAATGTAAAGAAGACAATTATTTAACGGAAAGCATCTGAAAACAGCTTGGTCTTTAGTCTAGATTTGAAGCTGCCAACAGCAGGAGCATTTTTAATGTCCTCTGGCAGTTGGTTCCATAGCTGTACTGCATAGTAGCTAAAAGCTGCTTCACCACACTTTGTTTTAACAACTGGTTTTAATAGTAAATTTTTCTGTTTTGATCTGGTAGATCTGATTGGGTTAGGCCGCTGCAACATATCAGAGAGGTAATTGGGCCCTGTACCATTTAGAGATTTGTACACCAGCAGCAATACTTTAAAGTCAATTCTGTAGCTTACTGGAAGCCAGTGAAGGGACCTTAGAATTGGAGTAATGTGCTCTGTTCTTTTTGTTCGTGTGAGAACCCTCGCCGCTGCATTTTGAACCAGGTGAAGTCGTTTGATGGTCTTTTTTGGCAGGCCTGTGAAAAGGCCATTGCAGTAATCAACCCTACTAGAAATGAAGGCATGTATTAGTTTTTCCAGGTCATTTTTTGACACAAGTCCTCTTATGGCCCTTTTCCACTACCCTTTTTCAGCTCACTTCAGCTCACTTCAGCCCGACACGGCTCGCGTTTCGACTACCAAAAACCAGCACGACTCAGCTCGCTTCAGCCCTGCTTAGCCCCTAAAACTCGCACCGTTTTGGAGTGGGGCTGAAGCGAGCCAAGCCGTGCCGAGTGAGGTTGGGGGCGTGAGCAGACACTCCCCTGTGCACTGATTGGTGAGGAGGAGTGTCCTCACATGCTCACACACGCCCCGCGAGCACGCTGGGATCTGTAAACACCGCAAACCCAGAAGAAGAAGAATAATTACGAATTACGAGAATTTCTGAAGCCTTATGCGCCTCGCCTCATCTATACGCTCTTGCCAGTATCTGTTGGCGTTGTCGGTGACAACAAGCCACAGCACCAAGACCAGCAACACTAACGACTCCATGTCCTCCATGTTTATTGTTTACTATTCGGGTCGTGAGACTACCGCTTAAAAGATCACTGAATCAGTGACATACAGAGCATCGTGGACGAGTTTGCGGAGCGCAAGGCTCGTCGTATGCCCTTCAAATAATGCGCGCAGTAGGCTATTGATGTTTTATTATGAGCCATGTACAGTATGTCACCTGTTTTTTTGTTTCTGAGTTACATGTTCGTTTGAAGGACTTAATGTACAAAATAACATAGTTGCACCCCGTAGTGTTGAAATTGGTAAACACAGTGCATTCAGTGAGGTTTGCACCGCCCTCCTTTTATTTCTGACTCTTCCTGTCACCGTTGCAACCTCTGAGCGCTCATTCGTATGCCCTTCAAATAATGTGCGCAGTATAGGCTATTGATGTTTTATTATGAGCCATGTACAGTATCCTAATGTTTTTTGTTTCTGAGTTACATGTTCGTTTGAAGGACTTGATGTACTAAATAACATAGTTGCACCCGGTAGTGTTGAAATTGGTAAACACCGCAGTTGCGGACATTTGTAGCCTAAAATGATAAGCTTTAATAAAGGGCCCGGTCATTTGCCCCGCCCCTGGCCCGGCTCTGACTTGTTCCGCCACTGTCACTGATGTCACTGTTTGCGCTGCTTAACGACATCACGTGACGTCCACCCACTTTCGCTAACTCCACCCAATGTGTCCACCCACTTCCAGCCAGCACGGTTCAGCGCGGTTGTAGTCGAAATGCAACTCCAACAGCCCCGCTCAGCTCGACTCAGCTCGACTCAGCACGGCACGGCTCAGCCGCGTTTGTAGTGGAAAAGCGGCATTAGTTTGGAAATGTTTTTTAGGTGATAAAATGCCGTTTTAGTGATTGCTTTCATGTGACTGTCAAAGTTTAGCTCGCTGTCAATGAAAACACCAAGATTTTTAACCATTTCTTTAGTTTTAATCCCTTTTGTGTCAAGAATAGTGGTAATCCTGAGTCTTTCATCTTTTTTTCCAAATAGAATTACTTCTGTTTTATCTGTGTTCAGCTGAAGAAAATTTTGTGACATCCAGCTATTGATTTGATCGATACACTGGTAGAGACATTCAAGGGGGGCATAATCATTAGGTGATAGAGCAAAATAAATTTGGGCATCATCTGCATAGCAGTGATACAAAATTGAATTTTTATTGATAATTTGCCCAAGTGGGAGCATATAAAGGTTGAAAAGTAATGGTCCAAGAATCGACCCCTGGGGGACACCACAGGTCAAGGATATTGACGTTGAGGAACAATTTCCCAGGGTAACAAAGAAGCTTCTATCTTTTAAGTATGATTTTAGGAACACCTGTACACCTGGGAAGGCACTGAACAGTGAATTTTATGTTCATGAAACCAGTTTGAGATGACTTGCTTCGTGACGTGGTGCATTATGCTGGAAGGAGCCATTAGAAGATGGTAATTGTGGCCATGAAGAGATGCACATGATCAGCAACAATACTCAAATAGTCTGTGGCATTCAAGCGATGACTGTTTGGCATTAACTGCCCAAAATGTACCATTAAAAAAAAAAAAAAAACACCACATTCCCCACACCATTACACAACCTCCACCAGCCTGGACTGTTGACACATTGCAGGTTGGGTCCATGGATTCATGCGGTTGGTGCCAAATTCTGACCCTACCATATGTGTGCCTCAGCAAAAATCAAAATTCATCAGACCAGGCTACGATTTTTTCAGTCCTTAGATGTCCAGTTTTAGTGAGCCTGTGCCCACTGCAGCCTCAGCTTTCTGTTCTTGACTGACAGAACTGGACTCCGACATGCTCTCCCTGCTGTTATAGCCAATCTGCCTCAAGGTTCGAATGTTGTGCATTCTGAAATGCTTTTCTGCTCACCAATTTTTCCGAGTGATTATCTGAGTTACTGTGGCCTCTCTGTCAGCTCCAACCACTCTGGCCATTCTCTCATCAACAAGGGGTTTCCGTCCACAGAACTGCTGAACACAAAGTCCTGCCCCCCCTCATTCTGATGGGGGATGTGAACATTACCTGAAGCTGCTGGCCTTTATCTGCATGATTTTATGCATTGCACTGCTACCACATGATTGGCTGATTAGGTAAATGAATGAGCAGGTGTACAGGTGTTCCTAAGAAAGCGCTCAGTAACTGTTTAGGCTGAATTTCAGTTGAATGGCAGAACCACTAAAAATGTAAAGCTTCTGCACAGTAATGAGGTGGCTGATCAGCTAAATATTGTAGCCATACCTGTGAGGCCTCAGATTCCACAGTCTTCTTCAGCAGCTGGATGTCCTCAGCAGTGGGAGTCTCTGTCTCCATGGAATAGTGGGGTATCCCTTGGTTTTCATTATACATTATATACTGTTCATGTACAGACAGACACACACACACACGACCTTACTCAGTGCAACCAAACAAAATGTTTAAAAAGCTGCTTAGGAGTACCATTCTGCAAAAATAATTCAACTGCCTTAAATTTAACAGAAGAGAGGAATGACTGACCGCATCTGGAGGCAGACCAGGTCGGAGACTAGGATGGATCTTAGTAATCTGACAAAATAAAACAAGGTGATGGATTTAATTTTAAACACACACAGAACAAACTTGGTTATATGGTGTCATACATACACGCAGTCAAAATTAGGTTAACACTAATGGATGATTTTTCTCCTCGATGTGTGGTGCGCCGAGACCGCTGCTGGTGTAATTGGGCCTGACTTTTTTGCCACCCCAACAGTGACGTCAGACGTCTACTTACAGATGGTGCAGCAGTACACCATTGATGAACTTCCACTACAGATCCGACTGGTTTCTACTATTTAAGTGTTAACATGCTTTTGACTAACCCTTTACATAGCATATTACACACACATACACCCCATAACTAAACTATATGATTCTTTAAGGCCTGTTCTCAGAATAAGGCCAAGTTTTAAGCATTAATTAAAGTATAAAAAGTGGAGAAAAAAAAAAAAAAAAAGACCCCAAGACCACAGATTTTCATTTGCACTAAGCAGGAGCCAACTAGGTCAACATGGATGTGTTTTCACTTCTTATCTAAGAATTTAAAATGATTTCTTTATCTTTTATAAATTAGATTTATTTGATTTTGTCTGAGTGATACAGCAAGGCTTGCAATCTTCACCTGAGGATTTTGTTTAGCAAGCTGTTCAATCTTGTGCCAGATCTCTTCCCGCTCCTTAAGTTTGTACTTCTCCCTTGGAAGGGGGAAAACAGAACAATTTACTGTGTGCCACAAACAGGGATTTGTATCAGAACGGCATAAACAAAGGCATACGGGTCTCTTTGGGTATTGATAAAAACACCTGGATAACAAAAGCTACAAAGAATGAAAAGCAAAGCCAAGTGTTGCTTAACAGAACTGTGTGGAGACATTATGCAGAGACTATGTATTTCTCTTTGCCTCTTCTCATTCTAGCATATGACTCCATTTTTCTAGTTCTCTTTACTCCTTACTTTTGCTTCTCGGCTTTGTACTGCTGAGTGCAATCATCAAACAGCTTCTGGTTCATCTCCATAAAAAGCTTTAGCGCATTGTAAATAAGTCCATGGATTGTCCTGCAGCAAAAAGAGGACCACCGTTACTACAGGACAACAAAAAGCACTAGCAATATAGGAAAAGCCATGCATAGGAACCAACATGCATGTTTTTGTTCTTGCTGTACACATGATGAGATGATCAATCCCGTGTTCATGAGCAATAACAGTGCAGGTCATGTGGGTTCCTTACTTGTTCCAATGACTTTTGGAGTTCTTATAAAGAGCAGGGAACATGATGGGGAGGATTTTGGCAGCATTGTCACTGATCAGACTCATGATATACTCATTGTTCCAGTAATACAGTGCCCTCTCAGCAACCTGAAACAAAGTGTCCATTTTAGTTAACAGGTGAAGACTTTCAACGCAAAATGCTATATATCCAGTTTTGCTAGTTTGAGAAAAAGCCATTTTTTATTGTGCATTATTGAAAAATGAAACTGATAATGTTATTTGAAAAGTTTATTATAAACTACTCTAAATCATATGACATGTTCTGATAAAATCCTCATTCTCATCTCATTATCTCTAGCCGCTTTATCCTGTTCTACAGGGTCGCAGGCAAGCTGGAGCCTATCCCAGCTGACTACGGGCGAAAGGCGGGGTACACCCTGGACAAGTCGCCAGGTCATCACAAGGCTGACACACAGACAACCATTCACACTCACATTCACACCTACGGTCAATTTAGAGTCACCGGTTAACCTAACCTGCATGTCTTTGGACTGTGGGGGAAACCGGAGCACCCGGAGGAAACCCACGCGGACACGGGGAGAACATGCAAACTCCACACAGAAAGGCCCTCGCCGGCCACGGGGCTCGAACCTGGACCTTCTTGCTATGAGGCAACAGCGCTAACCACTACACCACCGTGCCGCCCACAAAATGCTTTATATCCAAGTTAATTAATAATGACAAGTCTGTAAGTTTTCCATGCAGTAAACGGTCACAATATGGTTTCTTAAATTAAAAAAAAAAAAGTCCTCCCAAGCATAATAAGTGTGAAACTTTACACTTAATTGTAGCATTTACCTTTTGTGACAAGAATGCTCTGAAGAGTTATGTGGTAAAAGCACCATGATGGTTCACCCCTATGCTCAATTTTTTAAAGCTAGCAACAGGACTAAAATACAGATGTGCAGAAATCAGTTCACAAGAAAACCCCACATGCCTCGTCTAAAATAATAGTTTGTTCTTTTAATCTTTTGTCCCATTTTATGTCCTGGCCTGCTTCTCTCCAGCATTAAAAGCTAAATCATCATTGGAAAGTTTGTCCACATGACCGAGAGAACGATTGTCCCGTGCATTGTGAGTACACCCAATTTGCGACACCTTTCCACCAGCAGAATACCTTCCTTGCTTCTTTATTTCACGCTCATGATATTCTACAGTCCTCCCTCTTTTTCCTGGCTTCGGTGAAACCAGAATTTTATCCTCTAATCCGTGGAAATCATTCATTTTTAGCAGAGAATAGTTCTCGATTCAGCGTCACTTCAAACGATCATGGGTGCCGCCATATTGGACAAATTGAGAACGCTGATTGTCTGAGCAGATAAAGTGCGATTCGGAAGAAAATTAGAGTGGCGGATATCGCGGTTTGATTAAAAAAAAAAAAGTGGAACTTCATGCAGTAAAAGTAATGGGATGTGTCGCGTTTTGACAAAAAACGATTTGAGATATGAATAGAACTTACTATTGACAATCTCCTACGTATATTGGTTACAAAATTTCAAAATATGGTGCTTATCGCGGTTTGCGATGAAAGTCTTCAAGTTTAGTTTAGTTGGGCTAGCCCCCAGAATGCAACATGGTCAGAAACAACATTCGAGGCTTTCCTTCCATAAATGGTAATCCACCCTAATGGATGGACAAGAAAACACGTAGTAGTTTACTGACTGGACACTCCAAAGCACGTCGACATCCAATATTTGAATATGGAGTCACTCACTGTTCCTGGACATCAAAACTTTAAAAATGTAGCAAGGCATAATAATAAAATAATAAGTTAAATTTATATAGCGCCTTTCAAGAAACCCAAGGACGCTTTACAATAACAAACAAAGAAAGAAAAAAATTAAAATATAATTTAAATAAATAAATAAATAAAATAAATAAAAAGTAAAAAAAGTCCACCAAGTAGGGATCAGGATGTAATTCCCGTGGTGTAGCAGCCACAGTCCTACCAAAAGGTGCACGAAAACAAGTCCCACATCTCCAGCACCGCCGCCGCGACGCCGTCAACATCGCTCGAACACCACGCCATGAATCCACAAAGCGAGCAGAGAAGCTCCGCCACGCAGAGCGCTGGGGTGTCCCAAACCGCCTGCACAGCCGCTGCGACACCACCGAACAACATCGCTCGGAACATCACGCCAAGCGTTAAAGCGCAGAGCGCTGGACAACCATGATGTAAAATGAGCAACGAGCTCACTGCAGTCCATAGCTGGGAGCACAGGCATCGCCCACGGCGAACCAAGGCCTGGAGGGAACCGACGCCCAAAACTAGGTCCGGAGCTACACCACAAGCGGTGGAAAAAACACTCAAACATCAAACTACACAAACACACAGAAAAAAATAGAAAAATAAATAAAATTAAAAAAAAAAAAAAAAAAAAAAAACTCCGGTAGGATATGAATTTACTACAAAACCAGTATACTCAAAATAAACAATTTTGGGGGGCAACAAAAACAATAAAACATTTAATCCACAGAACATTAAGCAAGTATATGTGCACCTGGCATCAGTATTATCCACAGAAATACACTCTTGCTGGTAGGTCGCATGGTTGCTTACCTGAAAGTGTGGACTTGATACACACTTGGCAAGCTGTCTAAACAGAGGCTCCATAACTTTTACAAACTCCGAAGGCTCAATGACATCCAGGATTTCCTCCAGCTCATTCAGGAACATCACCTCTTTAGGACTATGGGTCTTGGGCCAGAACTTCAAGAGACCCATTATAACCTGGAGCATGAAAATGTATAGAGTGAGCCAATAGAATGTGAGAAGAGAAAAGCACTAAAATGTCCACCCATTGAACAAAAAAAAAAAAAAAAAAAAAAACCTAATTCAAAATGATTAGAGGTGGAAAGGCTGTAGTACGTACCGGTTCAGTAAGACTGCTGTCTTTTTCCAAAAACTGAACAACACAATATGCCAGCTGCAGGAAAAGGAAAAAGACCTCTGAGCCACTCATCACAAATACTAAAAGTAGCCAATACCACTGAACCTTAATTAAGGCCCTGAGCAACTTGTGCTTTCCACATTTGTATTTCTGCTCTAAGGCTATCTGATGAACAGAAACTTTTAATTAGTCATTTCTAAAGTGCATCAGTATTATAGGAAAAAAACAATATTGTACATGAATACTCTAGTCCTTAAGAGAGTTTTTGCATCAAACGTAAGCCTAAAAAAGGGGGCAATTAATAGAAAAATACCTGAGGGTGATAGACACTCAGTGACTTGACCTTGTGCAGTGGCAGGAGCACTCGAATCAGGAACATTTTGTGCTCCTCTTTCAATGGCAGCGCAAAACCATTAATTATACTGGGAGAAGAAAAGAATACATGTTCTGGTTATGTGATATGTAACGGTCCATTCAATTAAACACAGAGCGGAACAACCCATAGGTCCGATTTGTCACTGCAACATGTTTAATGCATGTGCTTACCTTCCTAGAATTTCCAAGAGCTCTGCAATGCCATTGTGATGCTCCGTTTCATATATAAACCTGCAACAAGAGCACTCACCAAATGAATGAATAAATAAAGAAAAAAAATCTCCAGACTACAATCCATACAACAATTAATAAAGTACTTAATTTAAAAAAAAAGAAGCATTTAAAATCAAATTAAAACATAGTATGAATCCCCCAAAACAAGAACAGAGAAGACCCAAATGAAGTATGCATGAAGATATTCAGAGACTTTACCGATAGAATATGTTGTTGATCTGTCGACGGATGTACGCTCTAAGTCCCAGAAACTTTCCATAAATCCTATGTAGAATTGTTTTCAAGAAGTCCCGCTCTCTGGGGTCTTCACTGTCAAACAGCTCCAAGAGCTGCACAAGGCATTTGCATATTTGTCATGGTATAATTTAAAGCCATAGTGGAAAAAAAAATAGGAGCTCAAAGCAAAAATAAAATAAAACTAGAGCGATGAATAAATAGTACATGATTTCAAACATGACTTTATAAACCTAGGAGCTCCACAAACGTCATCATTTGAATTTATCATCAGGTATGCAGGAATACATACTTACAGACAATACAAACTTTTGGTCAATGTATTTTTTGGCGACATTAGGCTGGAAATCAGGTGACTCCAAGAACCGTAAAAAGAATTCATACACCAGCTAAATGAGCAAAAACAACAGAAGACAAATAATCAGTCAGATACATACCCAAATCTGGGTTTACTGGTAAAATATCACCGTAATACAGAGCTCTGCACAGAGGCACTCGGTTCATCTTGCCTGTCGTGTGTCACATATTACTAGAGAACAGCTTGTCACGGTGCACCTACACAGCTTCTTGACACACAGTTGGTGTTTGGGGGGGGTGGGGGGTATCAGATTCTCCCTCAAGCGTTTATATTTTAAAGTGCATATCCTGGACCAAATTCACTTTTTTTTATTTTATATGAAAGTATGTCCCTTTACACACTCATCCAGAAGGGTAATTTTGCACAAGGCCATCTGTCTACAGCAGAAAAAAATAAAATAAAACGCGTCTGGAAAAATCCCAAGGGAGTCTGGAGCCAGATTTGTGACGTCACGTGCAGAAGCGCCAACAGGCCGAGAGAGCTTGCACGGTTTCAGTGCACAGCCTGTGTAGACCAAGTTTAGCAGCTAGCGATTTTGCATTGAAATATGGAATTGTCACCTGAGCGCAATGTGGGAAACGATGAGTACTAATCCCATCAAGATTGGTGTTGCTACCCCCTCCTACGATACATCTGTTAACCATTTTAATAATTATGTGATAACGTTGAAGAAATTTGCAGAAAACCACCAGGTCGTTTTCTTATAAATAAACCAGTGCTGACATAGGATTTAGAGGGAGGCGTCCCGCACGCGACGTCACGAAAATCAATGTTTCCTGGGAAATCCAAATGCCAAGTTTTTTCAGAGGCGGACCAATTCGCCTCAAATGGCTCGATTTCAACTGAATTTTTCTGGTATTGCGCAAGGTAAAAAAAAAAAAATTCCACAAAATGTGACAGATATTTGACCAAAGTTTAATATAAAATGGGAGAATTCATTGATCTTGCTCCTGAATTTACCCGTGATATGCACTTTAAGGGCACCCACAAAATGCAGTAGCCCATTGTTCACAAAGCAGCCTGCGAATCTACTAATTTACCAATGTATTAGTGTTAAGGTGGTACACTTGCCTGCAGGTGAGGCCAAGCTGCCTCCAGTGTAGGCTCATCCTCCTCAGGATCAAATTCTGCTCCAGTTGGATTAGAAGAAGGAGGCAGGGTCCTAAACAGGTTCACTGAAAACTACAGCAACAAAAAGACAAATTGTGCATCATTAGGGAGCTTTATTTTACAGGTATGATAAATTATTTATCAAAACCTACATAAATCAATCTTTCCTATTGCTCATGGCTATAATTACCACACAGTTTTGTGTGAGAGTTTGTGCTAATTTCTGCAAACTAAGGTATAGGCGTCTAACTAGGTATCTTCACCCAAATATAACGTGACAATCTTCATATATCTGACCAGCTAGTGGCCTAGTGGTTAGCGTGTCCGCCTCTCGATCGGGAGATCGTGAGTTCTACTCATGGTCGGGTCATACCAAAGACCATCATAAAAATGGCACCTACTGCCGTCTGGCAAGGCATGCTGCAATATAGATGCGAGTGGGGAGTCAAACTCTCGTGGTTACCAGAGGACTAGCCCCCCACTGTAACCCTAGCTATGTAATAGGCGAGAGGCCGAAGGCTACGGAAACGGAGAGCGGCGCCGCCCTATGCGCCACATGGTGTGGGAAGGACTCCCCCCACATCTGTCTCTCTCTGGCTTTCATTCATGCCATAAAGATGTATACATTCTATAAAAAGAGCAATAGTTTTGACAGAGGGAGGAGGCAGTTGACAGTGTACCTCTGCAAGATCACAGAAAACATCTCTTCATGCTCTGAAATGCACATTCACAGACCTAGAAAACACTACATCAAGATGCCTCGGCTGTTCCTGAGTGATTAGCAATGGTCAGAGCAGAGATGTCAGAGGCTGGTCAACTGCACATTATTCAACTCCTCATACACAGCCTTGGGAACTTTGTATGAGAGAGAGAGAGAGAGAGAGAGAGGACACAGTTTAGGGGTGGCGATTTACAAACCCAAGCAAAGGAGGGAAGGAGAAAATAGAGATGTATGGGTTATTCAACTGGTTTATATAATTTTGCATGGTTAAATCTATTCATGTACGCGTGTGAATGTTTTCAGGCGAAGCAGAGCTATGCTCCGATAAACTGATTTGCAAGTAACAAAAAACTGAAAATTGCTCTTTCAAACGTCTAAAAACACACATTACCGAAGAATGAATACCTAGGATGACTCATGTGATTATCAGTTCAGTGTTCCCTTTACGAGCATCATGTAAGGGATGAGACACTCCGCATTGTTTGTGAAACAGGCAATACCTTACAGGACTACAGATAGGCCCTAGAAAAAGGCTGTGTTACCATGGAAACAGAATTTCCAGACAAAAACGTCCATGTGACCTAGTACAATTGTAAAAGGCTCATTAGACGTCAAACAAAACTGAAACACAGCTCATGACGTGTTATCTAATATAAAATACTGCATAGACACTAAGTAAAGTGCTTCATACACAAAGTCCAAATTTGCAGACAAAATATTCACACAAAATCACACCAAGAATCTCATCTAATTATCTCCAGCCGCTTTATCCTGTTCTACAGGGTCGCGGGCAAGCTGGAGCCTATCCCAGCTGACTACGGGCGAAAGGCGGGGTACACCCTGGACAAGTCGCCAGATCATCACAGGGCTGACACACAGACAACCATTCACACTCACATTCACACCTACGGTCAATTTAGAGTCACCAGTTAACCTAACCTGCATGTCTTTGGACTGTGGGGGAAACCGGAGCACCTGGAGGAAACCCACGCGGACACGGGGAGAACATGCAAACTCCGCACAGAAAGGCCTTCGTCGGCCACGGGGCTCGAACCCAGACCTTCTTGCTGTGAGGCGACAGCGCTAACCACTACACCACCGTGCCGCCAGTACGAGTACATAATACGGCTTTTTATATATAGAGTTTAGGACACAAAACACACTTTGTTTTGCCAATAACAATGACTAGCAACATTACAGAGATGAATTATAAAACTGAAAACATTATAAAACAGGAGTCTGTACTGCAGCACTGTCATCATTCAGTTTGCCATTGCATTTAGGAGGAAATTAAACAACCTGTCCTCATCTACATCAGCTTCCTGTGCAGCCTCTGCAAACTGCGGGCGCCGTTCACGCTGTCCCTCCGTCTACCATTGGTGGACTGCCCTATCAGCATTATATGCATCAAGATCCGGGTCCTGTAGAGCAGGGGTTCTCAAGCTTTTCTGCTTCAAGACCCACCTATTCAAACTTGTACCGAGTTGGAGCCCATTAAAAAAGATCTCCAATTATTTTGGCTCATCTGTTTGATTAGAATCTAATAATTTATTGTGAAGTGTATTAATGGGATGCAACATCACTCCCGGTTACAGATGGGAATTTAAATAAATGCAATAAAACATTTTTAGATTGTAGGGACTGTATTTAAAACTGTATGGATGTACCAGAAGCCAAACCCTGCATGCAGGGCATTCTCAGTCAAAAGGGATTAATGATCCAAAAGTGGAGTCTGATCGATTAACACGAACTTATTGCCATGTTTCTGTCCAGCAAACAAGCAGGTTATTAAAACCAAGAAGTACACTCAAAAGAAACGGCTATAGAAACCACTCAGTGGGATTAGATCCTTACACGCTAACAAAGAAGAATTTTTCCTATGAAAGAAAAAAAAAATAAAAAAAAACTTACCACCTAAATTTGACATTAGTAGAATAAATTTTGATCATACTGTAGCCAAAGACAATAGTTATGCATACTATTAATTAACTTAACGTGAAGATAATTAACAGATTACTTTTTTTTTTTCAAAAGATTGTGTACATTTTTAGTCTTTTGTATTTGTACATGCACAACCCCACCAGCTCTGCTGATCAACTTGGCGTTTAAATAAAGTTATTCATTCATTAAGAGTTGGAAAATTATCCATCCGTTGAGTTCCCCGATGTCTCAAACTACCTGGTGCTGCAGACATCGTTCTACACGGACACAGAGATGAAAACCTGGAAGAGCATGGAGGCGTACAACTTTTTATATGTGGCTGGGTTAAAGATCTGGGGATCAGGACGCTACAAGATAAATCCTGTATTGTTTTTGCCCGGGTAAATAGGAGTTTCTAGGCTTTTTGTTCACATCTTTGTGATGGTTGCTAGGACGCTACAAATTTTGGTATCGGGTGTAAACAAACGACTGCTGCTCGATTCCCAATCCTCCTTGCACTTCTCTCCCAGCAGGCATCACAGATCCATATAATTACCCACAAACATCTGTCTCTGTGTGTGTGTGTGCGCGCGCGCGCGAGATCTCCAGTCACTTTTGATTCTTTTGACTGCTGAGAATCCCCAGTCACAGATGCTACTTGAGAAAGGGATGGTAAACACTATATGCACCACTTTAACAAACACACAAATGCACGCATGCACCTGAAGCGAGCCAATCAGAATTGGCGTTACAAATTGGGAAGAAAAACCAAAATGATGATCACAGGGAAGGCGAGGATGCTGGTTAATACATCTTGGTTTTGTAATGTACTCACTCGAAAATCGTTTCTGTGCTTAAAGAAGCCGACCATAGGTGTGCCCGGAGGGGCCTAACTCGCTAAAATATTTCTGCCCGAGCGTCTTGGTCGGGCAAATCAAGCAATGCCTGGTGTTGAGGCTCGTACCAAAACTTTATTATATATTCACAAGAGAAAAACACACCAACAGACATTAGAAAACTGGAAGAGAGAGAGACACAAAACTTCCGCATTCGCGAGTGACTGACAGTTTGTACACAAACATGGCCGCGAGGTTTGCTTCGTTAAAAGCGAAAGATTTAGAGAGAATTTTGAAAGAGAAAAGACGCGCTGAACACCCGAAAGGCTACCAAAATCTTCACTGGATATTCTTCAAGCGTTTAATCTTCCACAATAAATATATGGAAAAGCTGGAAAAGAGACATGTCAGAGATATAAAACTTCCACGCTAGTGAGCGACTGTGACAGTTTGTACACAAACATGGCCACGAGGTTTGCTTCATTAAAAGTGGAAGATATATTTTTGAAAGAGAATTTTGAAATAGAAAGACGCACTGAAGACCCAAAAGGCTACCAAAACTTCACTGGGTACTCTTCACACATATTTATAAGAGAAAAACATACCAATGGACATCAAAAAACTGGAAAAGAGAGCAATAGCGGAAATATGGTCAAAGTTCTATTTGGAGGTGAGGAAACGTGACGGAGACTTTTACAAGAGGAATTCACTCGTGGACTTCACTCAGCAAAGCCCTTTTGTTTTGAACAACTGCAGTGTAGCAACTAACTACAACCAGAAGTAACTTTCAACTTGAACTGTCAACCTGGATATCGCTTGTACAGTGGGGCAAAAAAGTATTTAGTCAGTCACCAATTGTGCAAGTTCTCCCACTTAAAAAGATGAGAGAGGCCTGTAATTTTCATCATAGGTATACCTCAACCATGAGAGACAAAATGAGGAAAAAAAACCCCAGAAAAATCACATTGTCTGATTTTTAAAGAATTTATTTGCAAATTATGGTGGAAAATAAGTATTTGGTCAATAACAAAAGTTCATCTCGATACTTTATTATATACCCTTTGTTGGCAATGACAGAGGTCAAACATTTTCTGTAAGTCTTCACAAGGTTTTCACACACTGTTGCTGGTATTTTGGCCCATTCCTCCATGCAGATCTCCTCTAGAGCAGTGATGTTTTGGGGCTGTCGCTGGGCAACACGGACTTTCAACTCCCTCCAAAGATTTTCTATGGGGTTGAGATCTGGAGACTGGCTCGGCCACTCCAGGACCTTGAAATGTTTCTTCCGAAGTCACTCCTTCGTTGCCCGGGTGGTGTGTTTGGGATCATTGTCATGCTGAAAGACCCAGCCACGTTTCATCTTCAATACCCTTGCTGATGGAAGGAGGTTTTCACTCAAAATCTCACGATACATGGCCCCATTCATTCTTTCCTTTACACGGATCAGTCGTCCTGGTCCCTTTGCAGAAAAACAGCCCCAAAGCATGATGTTTCCACCCCCATGCTTCACAGTAGGTATGGTGTTCTTTGGATGTAACTCAGCATTCTTTCTCCTCCAAACACGACAAGTTGAGTTTTTACCAAAAAGTTCTATTTTGGTTTCATCTGACCATATGACATCCTCTTCTGGATCATCCAAATGCTCTCTAGCAAACTTCAGACGGGCCTGGACATGTACTGGCTTAAGCAGGGGGACACGTCTGGCACTGCAGGATTTGAGTCCCTGGCGTCGTAGTGTGTTACTGATGGTAGCCTTTGTTACTTTGGTCCCAGCTCTCTGCAGGTCATTCACTAGGTCCCCCCGTGTGGTTCTGGGATTTTTGCTCACCGTTCTTGTGATCATTTTGACCCCACGGGGTGAGATCTTGCGTGGAGCCTCAGATCGAGGGAGATCATCAGTGGTCTTGTATGTCTTCCATTTTCTAATAATTGCTCCCACAGTTGATTTCTTCACACCAAGCTGCTTACCTATTGCAGATTCAGTCTTCCCAGCCTGGTGCAGGTCTACAATTTTGTTTCTGGTGTCCTTTGACAGCTCTTTGGTCTTGGCCATAGTGGAGTTTGGAGTGTGACTGTTTGAGGTTGTGGACAGGTGTCTTTTATACTGATAACGAGTTCAAACAGGTGCCATTAATACAGGTAACGAGTGGAGGACAGAGGAGCCTCTTAAAGAAGTTGTTACAGGTCTGTGAGAGCCAGAAATCTTGCTTGTTTGTAGGTGACCAAATACTTATTTTACCGAGGAATTTACCAATTAATTCATTAAAAATCCTACAATGTGACTTCCTGGATTATTTCCCCCCATTCTGTCTCTCATAGTTGAAGTGTACCTATGATGAAAATTACAGGCCTCTCTCATCTTTTTAAGTGGGAGAACTTGCACAATTGATGGCTGACTAAATACTTTTTTGCCCCACTGTATACAAGTTGGGTTGTTGTTCAGGCTTTTTGGACTTGTACCATTTTTATTGTTAGAACTTTGACTTTGTACATGTACAGTGGATTGACAAAACATTGAATTACATTCGATCAGAATCAGCATTCAATGTTGGGAAGTTAAACCCCTGTTCTTTTCGTAAAATCTATAAATTGTTCCATCGAATGTGTATGTATAATAATACTGGCTGTTTTTTTTTCATGGTATATGAGGTATATTCATTTCAGTTAGCATGATATTGAACTCATCTTCGACTCGTTCCATATTATGCTAGCTGAATGGAATGTATCTGATATACCACTCAATGCCAGCCAATATTATTTAAATATCTCAGTCAATGTCCCGGACATAGTTCGTATGAAAAATGAGTGGTGTATTTCCCAGTAAAACACTCATGTCCGTATTACACACACACACACACACACACACACACACACACGTATGTGTATAGAATTTAAGTAACTTTTCAATCAACAGTTTGTTAATGTTCTAAAGAAAAGAAAAAAAAAATGGAGTGAAGCAAACTGCAAATAAATCTGAAGTGACAAAAAAAAAAAACCCTCCGATTTCTGGTGACCAGTGACACATAATACTAATAGACATGAGTGAACTTTCCAGTGTCCTAAACGTGTCAGAATGTGCACGTCAGTACGTGCGCTCTCACCATTATGACCGCCTCGGGGTAGATACACTCCGTAACTACATCACGATTGTGTGTGATGTACTCCACCATCTCATTCAGCCCAGCACGCTTCACCTCCTTGTACTTGAGATCACTGAGAGGATCTGTTACGAAGTCAAACAGTACACAGCACTGGCGCAGCTTCTGAACAAACAACTCCTCCCTGTCGATGGGTGGGGCATCTAAAATTCAGAGACAAAACACATAAGGTGGTGAGAGTTTTTGGTGGCATGCATGCATAAAAAAAAAATTAAGTACATCCCATGGACTTTATAGACTTGTCTCAACATATTTAAACAAATTTCACCCTTTTGATACAGTACTTACAGATAAAGTACAAGTCATGCAAAAATATTGCTTGATGTTACCAAAAGATCATGGCAGGTTGTGTCGTTTCGTTGACACAGAATGTGAAGTCTCGGATAAAGAAACAAAGCTCTCTCATGGGTCCGTCTCAGAAACTGGTCTCTCATTTGGGACATTAATGGTCAAAAAATAAATTTTCTAAATTTTACTTTTTTTTTTTTTGCATTTACCCAACACTCTGTTTCTTTTGTCATGTTTAATAAGAATAAAGATAGTATCTTGCTTTATCTGGCCTCCACTGTGGAAAATTCGATTACAATTCAAATGCTTTTGTAAAATTGATTTCCATATAAAATAACTCCATCATGAAGAATTAAAGCCCCTCCTTCACAGAGGAGTGAAAATATTGAATAAATTTCCTCTTTTTGATTGCTTGGGTTAAAAATGCCAAGTTATGATGACTGAATTGATTATTCACTTAAATATGAATAATATGATACATTTTTGGGTATTTGATGTGGCGAAATAGGACACAATGGAAAAATCAAGAACACACCGGAAAGATGAGAATAACGGCGGTGGTAAAAGAACAGCGACTGTACCGGCTGAAGGTCGCGCGGGTCTCTGCTGCGGCGCACAAGCAACGGGACATCACTACCGCACCGGACGGAGCGCGAGGCGGGGGCGGGGCAAAATGACTGGCCGTAGATTCTATCAAAAGTTCGATCTAAATTGACCATGTTTGCAAAATATTGACCAAAAATACGCAAACACTACAAAATATGAAAGTAAGATGAAAAAGAAATGTTCTATTGCCTTATACTGCAAGATTAAAACAAAAAACTGTCAAAACTCACCTTTTCAGTGATAACGTCCAAACAGATCACATAAAGACCGCAAATTCTAATTGTTGGAGTGGAAAATTCCATTCTACACATGCAGATTGTTAATGTGTGTCCTTCCCCGCACACAAATAACACGCTACAGTAAAAAATAGACCACGACTCATTTTATAGCTCAGAAATTCATACAGGACCAGCTACCATCGTAACATATTCTGTAAGAAACATATTCTATACCTAACTTTCAGCTTTCGTTTTAAAAAACAAAATCGCAGATTTATAACTAAATTTTTATATGGCGTAGTGATTTTAAGTTACTACTTTTGGTGAGGTCGTGACCTTGACCCTGAGGCTTTCTGTTGAGATCAAAACACGCGATCGTATTGGTTTTGGGTTTGCGGAAAATGGAGTTACAACAGTGATCAAATATTTTGCATGATGTTTTATTACGGTTATGATTATTCTGTGAGCGCACCAATCCTTAGGTGTATAAAGTTACAAGTTAAAATACAGTTAGTGACAACTAGACTTTTCAGTGGACTACAACCTTTTTAAGGGAATGCGATGTAGTCAACCATTTATCATGTCCCAGATTAAGCCGCCATTTTTCCACAAACTTGTAGAATTTTTGCCAAATTCTGAATAGAGTATTCACAAAGATTTAGTTTTATCTGTATTATTTCTTTCATCATTTTATTTCAAATTAAAACCAACGTCACCATTCAAAACCGTATAGTTTATTGATTGCGAGTATATTTATTGGGGTACCCCCACAGTACCCAGTTTCTGAGACAGACCCATATATATTTCAAGTGGGTGACACTGTGGTGTAGTGGTTGGTTAGCAGTGTCGCCTCACAGCAAGAAGGTTCCCAGTTCGAACCTCACGATAGGGGCCTTTCTTTGCATGTTCTCCCCGTGTCTGTGTGGGTTTCCTCCGGGTATGCCGGTTTCCCCCCACAGTTTAAAGACATGTAGATTAGGTAAAATACCCAGCCACTGGGGTTGTACAAGCCAGTACATACTTCGTGTCAGTTCCAAGCTCGGATAGATCAGGGAGGGTTGCGTCAGGAAGGGCATCCATTGTAAAAACATATGCCAAAACAAATGTGCGGAACAGATCTGCTGTGGCGATCCCTAACAGGAGCAGCCGAAAGAAGAAGAAAATAATACATCAAAGACATACTTATTCATAGTAATTAATAATTTGTATTAATTATTTCTTTTTTTGTTAATCACTGTAGCTTCTGGAGAACTCAAGTTATGACTTGAACTTTAAATTAACTAGGTAGAAGTCGACGCCAACGGTGTCGATGGGGATGCCTCCGCCTGGTAGACTACACGCCTTAAGTTGTGATTTCGGGATAGACATTTGACCTCACAGTAATCTTGACCTGGTGAAATTACTTGTATTAGCCTTGGAGACATTGTGTTCACAAGGTTTTCGGACAGACATTTGACCTCACACTGACCTTGACCTTAGACCTTTTGATCTCAAAATCTAATCAGTTCATGTTTGTCCCAAAGCGCACAAATGGTGAAAGTTTGGTGAAATTCCTTTTATTAGCCTTTGAGATATCGTGTTCACAAGGTTTCGGGATGGACGCACGCCCGGACAGACGGACAACCCGAAAACAATGCCTCCTGCACCTTACGGTGACGGAGGCATAAAAAGCAGAGACTGGCATTTACCTTATCAAGTCTTCAATCTAAATTCTTTATATTTTCAACAGCTTAATTACAACTTCGTCTAAGATCACAGATCAGAAGTGTGTTTGCCCCATCATTCGGGATCATAACTGGTGATGCTCTCATAGCAACAACAGCCAATCATGGGCGTCTATGAGCTCATGTATGCAGAAGTGGCTGGATAGTAGAGCTGTGCAATATATCGTATTTTTATCACGATATCGATATTGGTGTCAAACGATATCAAAATTCATAATATCGATATGAAACGATTTTTTGTCATTTGTAAGGTAAAACAACCCTTCTGTCCCCTAAGGCACACCGTAGCCTTGTATACGTCATCCATTCTACTCCCGCGATATCTCCGCAACAGTAAAAAGTCAGTTCTTCTGTTTTCATACGTGTTGGGTGATTTGATATATTGATTTGCTAATATGTTGTTTGATTTGCTTGCTAATAGTTATAATAATACAATTAACATATATTTACGTCATATTTTTGGATGTGGGACTGGGTAATGTAAAAATGGCATCTACGGAAGAAAACAAGCACAACAATATTAGCACATATCCAGCTTGCTAGCTGTGTTAAACCGTGTGGATTTAAGTGGAATAATTGCGAGTCGTCCTGTGGTCAAGGCAGTGTTTTAAGGTAAGGCAATTTGGTTATTAATGTTGCCCGCCGCGGCATGTTTACTTGGGTTCATTTGATTTTGACTTGTGCATCTGCAGCTAGCATCATGCTTTGAAGTAGGTTCTGCTAAGGACGGGTTTATTGCGCGATGTAGACGGACTCAGATGTAATTACATTGTTTTTAAAATTCCGTGCGCTTAAAACGGTGTCCCCCTGCTAATCATGTAGCCCTAATCATGTGTTGCTTTTACTTTTCCTAATGGCGAGTGAAATATCTCTGCAAATGGTATTTCAATGCTGACATGCCAAAAAGATAGCGGAGTCCACATTTGGAAGATGAAGGAAGAGAAGCCTGATGCTTGAAAATAGATCGCTTAATCCACAACGCATATCTGTATTTGAGACATAACCTGCAACTAGTGGGGATGTTTTGGAATGACTGTGCGTAGGGTGTTTTTGGCCACAGAACACTAACCCACAGTAGTAGGAGGACTACTGGGTTCGTGGATTTTGTCTTTTGACTGAGCGACGCATGGTGTTTGCCTTGTGCCATTTCACGTAGCATCTAGCCGCAGTGCCACCTACACTTTCAGGGAATGTTTACATGCTGCTGAGCTATTTTCATGTATGTTAATTCTTAAGGACTTGTCTCTATATTGTGCGTGTTCACACACGGACTGGCCATCGGGAGTAGCGGGAGTTTTCCCGGTGGTTCAGTGTGGGCCGGCGGAGAAAAAAAAAAAAAGAAAAAAAAAAAAAAAACAGTTGCGCGCTGGCCTTTAATATGATAAGCAATGTTAACAGTTTCTTTAAGAAACTTAACATTGCTTATTACAGTTGCGCGCTGGCCTTTAATATGATAAGCAATGTTAACAGTTTCTTAAAGAAACTGTTAACATTGCTTATCATATTAAAGGCCAGCGCGCAACTGTTTTGTTTTTTTTCTCCGCCGGCCCACGCTGAACCACCGGGAAAACTCCCGCTACTCTCAATGGCCAGTCCGTGTGTGTACGTGTTTAATGTTGGTGTCTTAACAACACACAAGCTTACGTTGTAGTGTGTGTGTGTGTGTGTGTGTGTGTGTGTGTGTGTGTGTGAGAGAGAGAGAGAGAGAGAGAGTTTATCCTTGGCTGGCTACGAGCCAGTGTGGACATTACGCAGTAATCACTGGTAATACCAGCGCTGGCTCCATCCTCTGTGATCGGAAATGTTGAGTGAGGAGAACGTGAGCCTTGTGCAGGCTATAGGACCTATGCAAAGTACGCGCTTGCACAGTAAATAGTTTAAGTAAAAGGCATTTCAGGGTACAACGGGAAGGGTTGACAGGTAGCCTATGAGGCCTGTACTATAAAAATGTGGCCCGGTGCCTCGGGTGTTGATGATCGGGGCTTTAAAAAAAAAAAAAAGGTGTATAAATATCGTTTTAAAAATCGCGATATCGATATTTACTGAAAAAATCGTGATATTGATTTTTTCCAATATCGAGCAGCCCTACTGAATAGCGCTTTCCTCAGTGTGTGTGACGGCGCCCTGTGACGCAGCATGGGCAGTAGTTCAAAGAGATGTAGTTGGCAGCCTCACGTATTTCTGAGGAAGCACGTTAACCTTCACCCTCTCAGGTTTGGTAATGGTCATATGATAGGAAACAGCTGGATGGCCAAGACTAAGTTACAGAGAAAAAGGGGAATCAAACAGGAAATAAATAAATAAAAACGCACAAATGAGAGAATCAGAGTTCGTACATGACTGAAAAGATCGTCCAACACTGAACTAAAAAGTCACAGTATTTTCTAGCAAGTTGGTTTTAACTCTCACCCAATAACCAAAGTCCATCCCATGATGAGATGTCTGCCGGTACACAACCTCAGACCTGACCCAGTTTACTGCTGAATAGCAGTCAGTCAGTCATAAGACTGAACCTTCACACCTCCAGGGCCAAATGAACTCTGATGGCACAGATTCTCCTCTCAATACACACAATGCCAATTCAACATTCACTCCCATCCTCTAACAACTCTCGGCTACAATGATGGCCTGTACAAGCACATAACACTGACAAAACACAGCCATGAAAACATACATTTCACACAGAAATGCACAAAAGCAGGAAAGAAAGTCCTTGGGGCTTCCTGTATTTACCATGTTCACTTCCAAAATCAGTGCCAGAATGCAAATAAAATTCATGGGTCAGACTGCAACAAACAACTGCCATTTTAGGTGAACTCCCATCTGTTCAGCATCACACAGCATGTGTATCTATATTAAATTAACGACAGCAGCTTTATTCTAACTTACCCGACACAATTTACTGATCCCTGAAAGGAACTGTATTATTACTGTATTATCTATAAAAATATTCATAGCAGCAACAGAATATTTCTGCTCATGGCAAAAAGTCTTATTGTGCACCCATTTCTATTGAGCAGACATGTGATGAACAATAATCAAAGTTTTGATGAGTTCAGTTAAATAGTACTGTGCAAAAGTCTTAGCCACATGCAATGCAATGCTGTAGAGCAAAAATACCTTCAAAAATAATGAAATTAAAGGTTTCTACATTAAAAAAAAAAAAAACATGAAGATCAGTAAGCAGTAATGAAAGAAAAAAGTAAATGATGACTCTTTGCTTAAAAAAATAAAAGTAGTAGTATCAGGTACAATGAGTGCAGTTTTATAAGGAAATGAGCTGGAGGTTTTACTGAACATCTTCCAGAACCAGCCACAGTTCTTCTGGACACTTTGACGGTCACACTCGCTTCTTAATTTTGAACCAAAATCCAGTAGCCTTCATTATATTGTTTTTTCCTGAAAATTGGTCCATTATGTAATATAAAGTTCTCTTTACCGACATACATTTTTCTGTAACGTTTAATCTTGTGCTGAAAAACTCATGTTTGGAAACCCAAAGCGTTTTTGTACTGGCTCCATAATGTAGAAGTCATTTAAAAAAAAAAGTCTAAAACAAAGTTTGTACTAAAAAAATAAATAAATAAATAAATAGGGCACCTAAGAGCTTTGCACACTACTGTACATCACAGCAGTGCAATAACGAAGTTCCATACTGTATATTACGTGATACAAACTCTACTTTTAAGTAACAGAAATAGTCCGGATAATGCAAAAGCATCTAACGGCAATACGATTAGTATGGCAGTACTGGGGGGGGGAGCAATGAAATCCAAAACTTTATTTTTGGTACAGTCAATTTTCACTTCAGTACAACCGATGGCCACCTACATTACATTCCAAGTATTCTGATTTTAAGATGGCTGCTGCTACCCAGTGCCCTTTTGGCCAATTTTAAGTCATGCATTGTCAGACGCTGGAAAAAGTACGTCTTTTTTGAAAAAAGCAAACCTGCGCAACGGGCGACAAGTTTGTCGTGAATTGTCCATGCAAGCTGGAGGCTAAAAATAAGCTTCCCTTCGCTATTGTCACACTTTCTCCCTTTTTACCTGCTTACTCTCAATGACCATCAGAGCACAACATGAAGTAAAAACAAGCCTAGGCATTTGTAGATTAAATAAAAATTAATAACCCTCATTCAAGTCTACTGAATGAACAGCTTTCACCACAGTGGAAAGATGGAGAATTCCTTACAGAGCACTTTTCTAATTAATACTGCCCACTGGACAGGCTTGTCTTATTTAAGACCTTCGTATTGTGCTCACAAGTGGCAATTTGTGGGTTTTTTTAAACTTGTGTTGAGTCATGTATTGTAAACACTAAACGGCAAACAAGAACTATGCATTTACATGGGCTGTAAAAGCTGGCGTTCAGGCCAAAGGGTTTCAGACGTTAGTCTATTTTTTTTATTACCTGGGAGATGCCAAAAGAGTGATAATATACACTTTATAAAACTTCATGAAAACTTGTGCTTATGCTTTGGCAGCCCTTTTATTCATTTCAGATCTAAAATATTAATTTTAAAATAAATTACAGTAAAGCTATAACTGAACAAAATAAGGGAAAGGTGAAGAGATCGAGATGCTTCATAAATGGATGTTCCCTAAAATTAACACAAACACTGAAAAATATCAAGAGCTCACAAACACAATCATTCTTGGTGTAGAGAGGCCACAAAAGCGACACTGTACCTTTAAGGGCAGGAAGCTTCTGCAGCTCACGGTTCTTGCTGAGGTTAAAGCGAGAAGAGCTCTGTCTGCGCTCTTTCTTGACAATCTGGGGGCCACCCGAGTACTTGATTTTGTTGAGCTGAGTTGGAGGTGGAGTGCTGTTGCTAGGACGCTTGCTGGCTGTCTGCTGCTGCGCCTTTAAAAACACAGACAGGTTAAACTTTAGTAACTCATGTGCAGTCTTATAGTTTTATACAAATCAACCTAGATGCAATACCTCAAAAGGCAGAAAACATTGTAGACCAAAGCTCTTATTTTAGTAATTTCATTCAGTAAAGTTCTTTATTTTGTTACCAGCACCAAAATGCATCACGTCTGGAAACCAGGGGCTAATAAGTTCAAGGAAATTAGTGTGTCGTCAGTTCATCAAGCAATTATAACTTACAGCACCCTCCACAATTATTGGCAGCCCTTGTTAAGATATGTTCTTAGGCTTCTAATAAGTTCATTTTTTTAAATAATATAGGACAACAAGGCAAAAAAAAAAATCCAACCTTTAATTCAAGTACATTTATTCAGTGGGGAAAAAAAAAAAAATCCCACATTAAGAAATAATTCTTTTACATAAAATCATGTGTGCCACAATTACTGGCACCCCTGCTGTTAATACTTTGTACAACTCCCTTTTGCCAACAAGACCGCACTCAATCTTCTATAACATTTCACAAGATGGGAGAATACAGAGTGAGGGATCTTCGACCATTCCTCTTTGCACAATCTCTCTAAATCGTCCAGAGTCCTGGGTCCTCTCCTATGCACTCTCCTTCAGCTCACCCCACAGGTTTTCAATTGGGTTGAGGTCTGGGGACTGAGATGGCCATGGGAGGAGCTTGATTTTGTGTCTGGTGAACCATTTTTGTGTAGATTTGGCCACATGTTTAGGGTCATTATCTTGCTGAAAGACCCAGTGACGACCCATCTTCAGCTTTCGGGCACAGGCCACCAGATTTTGATTTAAAATGCCCTGGTATTTCAAAGAGTTCATGATGCCATGCACCCTAACAAGGTTCCTGGGGCCTTTGGAAGAGAAACAGGCCCACAGCATCACCGATCCTCCCCCATACTTCACAGTGGGCATGAGGTGCTTTTCCGCATACTCATCTTTTGTGTTACGCCAGACCCACTTAGAGTGTTTGTTGCCAAAAAGCTCTATCTTGGTCTCATCTGACCAAAGCACACAGTACCAGTTGAAGTCCCAGTACCGCTTAGCGAACCCCAGACATTTACGTTTATGCTTGTAAGTGAGAAAAGGCTTTTTCCGTGCATGCCTCCCAAACAGCTTGTTGGCATGTAGATAGTGCCTGATGGTTGTTATGGAAACTTTGTGACCCCAAGATGCTACTCTTTGATGCAATTCTCTAACAGTGAGCTTTGGAGAACTTTTTACTTCTCTTACCATCCTCCTCACTGTGCGTGGTGGCAAGATAAACTTGCATCCTCGTCCAGGCTTGTTTGCCACTGTTCCAGTTGTTTTAAACTTCTTGAGGAGTCCTCGGACTGTAGATATGGGCAGGTGTAGGCGAGTGGCTATTTTCTTGTAGCCATCGCCTGACTTATGAAGGTCGACACACATCTGCCTTACTTGAATGGTGTGCTCTCTTGTCTTTCCCATGTTGAAGAGTGGATAAGAGAAATAGGCCTCTGTGTCACATCATATTTATACCCCAGGGAAACAGGATGTGATGAATTACTAATTAAAGGTTCCGAGATCCTCTGATCAACTTTATAAACTACAGTAGAAATGACAGAAATGCTTCAATTACATTTTTTTTCTAGGAATTGTTACAGGTGGCAATAACTGTGGAACAGGTGATTTTATGAAAAATAATTTCTTAGGGATTTTATTTATCTATTTTTTTATTCACTTGAGTTAAGGGTTACATTTTTCTACAATTTTCAGTGTGAGATTATGCTTCTGCAATAAAAATTTAATTTATTTTAAGGCTTTTAACACATCTTAACCAGGGGTGCCAATAATTGTGGAGGGCACTGTATTATATTACATTTTAACTCATACAGCATTAAATGTATTACAGGCTTTCGTCTAAACAGGGGAACAGGGGCGCTGCGCCCTCTTACTCTCGGCGTGCGCCCCCTTACCGACTCCGTGAAAACATCCCAGCAACACTACATGACAATGTGTCTGATCATCAAATACGTTATAATTGCTCCAAAAATATTCCAATCATAGTAGATACACCGCCAGACGGTGCAAAAACAATCCGAATTGGCATTTTCCAGACTGAGGCGCCATGTTGTTTAGTTGTTTACTTGTCGCGGCTGCTCTCGCGAGATTTGACATGGGTTACATACAAGGTCAGCTGACTTGTAGAGCGAGATTTCTCGAGACTGAATGACCTTTCACCCACCGGCGCGGGAGCTTTTGACAGAAGTAGTTCACGAGTTGTTTTTGTTGACACTTGGGCATTTAAAGATGTCATCCCGCGGCACGAAACGGAAGAAAGCCAAAGACTGTCCGGGGCAGAAGAAGATTACTTCTTTCTTTTTCAATGTTGACAGACAATTTGTTACAATTTCCCTCTCAGATAGCCTCAGAATGTCCCATTGGAGCATTTTTCAAAGGCTTTGCACGGCGGGGGGGGGGGGGGGGGGGGGGGGGACAACCGGCACCATCTCCCCCCCGCTTCGCTCCCTCGCCATGGTGAGCGCCCTCATACTAAATTTTTCTAGAAAAAACCCTGTATTATATAGCAAGAAATGTACGCTATATGCAGATGCTACGTCTGAGTCTGAATGGTTGAAAAATAAAGTTCAAAAATAAAAATAAAGGGGGGGGGGTATTAATAATGACAGAAATACAACATGCATGTAAAACCTTCCATGATTATTGTTTATGGAAAGTGCATTCGGAAACTTCTGAACCTGGTTTTGCTTCTCAACTGTTTGGATGACAATTAGTTGTTAGCCAAAATGTCAAAATGCAGTCTTCAGTATCAACTTGCAATTCGCTCCCATTTACCATGCAGAAATGAAAGAAAAATCTTGTAATCGTGTCATCGTATTCGGTCATGCACACCCTTTCATTAAATGTTTAGATACATGGAAGGAAACAGTAAATTTTCATTTGATGTCTTGAGGTGTTACTTCAGGATTTCTAGGTAATTCTCCTTCCTCATGATGCCATCTATTTTATGAAGTGCACGAGTCCCTTGTCCAGCAAAACACCACTAGAGCATGATGCTACCACCCCCATGCTTCACACTTGCGATGGTGCTCTTCCATTTAAAACCCATCCATCATCTGTAGCCGCTTATCCTGTCCTACAGGGTCACAGGCAAGCTGGACCCTATCCCAGCTAACTATGGGCGAGGTACACCCTGGACAAATCGCCAGGCCATCAGAGGGCTGACACAGACAACCATTCACACTCACACCTACGGTCAATTTAGAGCCACCAATTAGCCTAACCTGCATGCCTTTGGACTGTGGGGGAAACCGGAGCAGCTGGAGGAAACCCACGCGGACATGGGGAGAACATGCAAACTCCACAGAAAAGCCCTCATCGGCCGCTGGGCTCGAACCCAGGTTAACTAACCCAGGTGCTAACCACTACACCACTGTGCCGCCCCCCCCCATTTAAAACCCTCCCCGTTTTTCATAAACATACAGCACTAATCACTATGGACAAAGTTTCCTTTTCGTTTTATCTGACCTTAGCACACTCCTCTAAAGGCTAGTGATCACCTGCAAACTTCAGTTTGGCTTTTTTATGCTGGTCTCCAAGGAGGGGATTCTTCCTTGAGGGACAGCCTTGAGGGAGAGCTCAACTGTTTTCAGCTGTGCTAACATGATTGTACAAGGGTTTTCTAATCATCCATTAGCCTTCTGAGGCAATGAGCAAACACACTGTACCATTAGAACACTGGCGTGAGAGTTGCTGGAAATGGGCCTCTATACACCTATGGAGATATTGCACCAAAAACCAGACATTTGCAGCTAGAATAGTCATTTACCACATTAGCAATGTATAGAGTGCATTTCTGATTAGTTTAAAGTGATCTTCATTGAAAAGAACAGTGCTTTTTTTTTCAAAAATAAGGACATTTCAAAGTGACCCCAAACTTTTGAACGGTAGTGTACATACAGTGGTGCTTGAAAAAGTTTGTGAACCCTTTAGAATTTTCTAAATTTCTGCATAAATACGACCTAAAACATCATCAGATTTTCACACAAGTCCTAAAAGTAGATAAGGAGAACCCAGTTAAACAAATGAGACAAAAATATTATACTTGGCCATTTATTTATTGAGGAAAATGATCCAATATTACATATCTGAGTGGCAAAAGTATGCAAACCTCTAGGATTAGCAGTTAATTTGAAGGTGAAATTAGAGTCAGGTGTTTTCAGTCAATGGGATGACAATCCCGTGTGAGTGGGCACCCTGTTTTATTTAAAGAACAGGGATCTATCAAAGTCTGATCTTCACAACACATGTTTGTGGAAGTGTATCATGGCACGAACAAAGGAGATTTCTGAGGACCTCAGAAAAAGCGTTGTTGATGCTCATCAGGCTGGAAAAGGTTACAAAACCATCTCTAAAGAGTTTGGACTCTACCAATCCACAGTCAGACAGATTGTGTACAAATGAAGGAAATTCAAGACAATTGTTACCCTCCCCACGAGTGGTCGACCAACAAAGATCACTCCAAGAGCAAGGCATGTAATAGTCAGTGAGGTCACAAAGGACCCCAGGGTAACTTCTAAGCAACTGAAGGCCTCTCTCACATTGGCTAATGTTAATGTTCATGAGTCCACAATCAGGAGAACACTGAACAACAATGGTGTGCATGGCAGGGTTGCAAGGAGAAAGCCACTGCTCTCCAAAAAGAACATTGCTGCTCGTCTGCAGTTTGCTAAAGATCAAGTGGACAAGCCAGAAGGCTATTGGAAAAATGTTTTGTGGACGGATGAGACCAAAATAGAACTTTGGTTTAAATAAAAAAGCATGTTTGGAGAAAGGAAAACACTGGATTCCACCATAAGAACCTTATCCCATCTCTGAAACATGGTGGTGGTAGTATCATGGTTTGGGCCGGTTTTGCTGCATCTGGGCTAGGACGGCTTGCCATCATTGATGGAACAATGAATTCTGAATTATACCAGTGAATTCTAAAGGAAAATGTCAGGATATCTGTCTATGAACTGAATCTCAAGAGAAGGTGGGTCATGCAGCAAGACAACGACCCTAAGCACACAAGTCAGACCCTCCAGGATTTTGCGATGTTGCAATTTGCAACTTCAACGCAAATTCAACCAATCCCCGCGAATTCAGGGCGGTGTTGCAATTATATCCAATCACCACGACTTTCCCGCAAATTTGACCAATCGTTGGCATTGTCTTGAGGTGACGTCGACAAACTACCTTCCGCCTTACTTCCGTGTATACGTTCAAGAGAAGCAGCATGTGCACAGTGTTGCCAGATTGGGTGGTTTTAAGTGCATTTTGGCGGGTTTTGAACATATTTTGGGCTGGAAAACGTCAGCAGTATCTGGCAACACTGCATGTGCGAGTCAGTGTTTATGTAGACTTAAATTCTGTTACTGAAAGTGTTATGTTTACAGTGAAGGACTGTGTGCACTTTACATTATTTTTTTACTTAATACAAGAAATTAATGGATGCCAACATTTTGCCAAAATGGTATTTTATTTTCCATTGTTTCGGCAGCTTCAGCATCATACTGTGAGATTCTGTTCAAATTGTTTTTTTTTCTTCTATGAAGCCTGAGCCATTTATTTTATTAGTTTATAATTATTGTTTAATTTAGTCTTCAGGAGAGACTGCCTGCACACAGTACTAGTATTAATAGTTTTTTTTTCCTGATATGAAAGCTGAGGCATTTATATTATATTTTAAGGTAACTTCATGTTGTGCTGTGAGGTTCTCTGCACTTTAACTTTTGAACCAACAGGTGCATTTGGATAAGTAAAGCCTATTTTTCTGCATTTTTGTAGTCCTGGTAATCTTTTATATTGGTAAAGTTGTTTATAGGACCATTTCTCAATGTCTTTTTTTAATCAATGGTTTTTCAGTAATAACTTAATATTTAACACATCACTCAATTTTAATCACAAAAAGAGAAAATCGCAACAATTTCTCGCAACTTTCACTTCCTCCCGCAATGTAATCGCAACAAAAACCTAAAAAACACTGCAACTTTCATCACAATTTTTTGGAAACCCCCCCACAACATCAGACATTTTAGCCCGCAACAATCACAAAAAAGGCCCGCGAAATCCTGGGGGGACTGACAAGTCGTTCTACCAAAGAATGGTTAAAGAAGAATAAAGTTAATGTTTTGGAATGGCCAAGTCAAAGTCCTGACCTTAATACAATTGAAATGTTGTGGAAGGACCTGAAGTGAGCAGTTCATGTGAGGAAACCCACCAACATTCCAGAGTTGAAGCTGTTCTGTATGGAGGAATGGGCTAAAATTCCTCCAAGCCGGTGTGCAGGACGGATCAACAGTTACCGGAAACATTTAGTTGCAGTTATTGCTGCACAAGGGGGTCACACCAGATACTGAAAGCAAAGGTTCACATACTTTTGCCACTCACAGATATGTAATATTGAATCATTTTCCTCAATAAATAAATGACCAAGTGTAATATTTTTGTCTCATTTGTTTAACTGGGTTCTCTTTGTCTACTTTTAGGACTTGTGTGAAAATCTGATGTTTTAGGTCATATTTATGCAGAAATATAGAAAATTCTAAAGGTTTCACAAACTTTCAAGCACCACTGTAGTTTGGTACCCAATGCCTCCAACTCCTTCACTGGTTCCTTTGCTGTGTTGGGGTTCAGTTGAACCTTTTGGACCAAAGTTTGTTCATCCCGGGAAGTTAATTTGCTCCTCTTTCCTGAACAACACAGTATCTATAATTATAAGATTTTATATTTGCATACATCACTGTTTGCACAGATGCTCTTTGTATCTTTAGTTGTTTGAGAATTGCTTCCAATTTCCGAAATTTACATTTATTTTTTTCCCCCCCGGAGGTCTTGACAGAGTTGCTCGGATTTTCCCTCAGGGCATCAAAGGCAAAAAGGCACTGACTTTAATACAGCCAAAGGTGCACTCCCAATTAACTCCTAATGACGACAATTGGCCAATCAGAAGCTTTAAAGTGCATATTCTGGACCAATTTCGTGTTTTTTTTATATGAAAGTATGTCCCTTTACACACACATCCAGAAGGGTAATTTTGCACAAGGCCATCTGTCTACAGGAAAAAAAATAAATAAAATGCGTCTGGAAAAATCCCAAGGGAGTCTGGAGCCAGATTCATGACGTCACCTGCGGAAGCGCCAGCAAGCTGCGCGAGGTTTGCACGGTTTCAGTGCACAGCCTGTGTAGACCAAGCGCTCCCATTTCTCTCTCATTGTCCAGTCTTTTGGAAAATGATGAGTACTAATCCCATCAAGGTTGGTGTTGCTACACCCTCCTACGATACATCTCTCATCTCATCTCATTATCTCTAGCCGCTTTATCCTTCTACAGGGTCGCAGGCAAGCTGGAGCCTATCCCAGCTGACTACGGGCGAAAGGCGGGGTACACCCTGGACAAGTCGCCAGGTCATCACAGGGCTGACACAGACAACCATTCACACTCACATTCACACCTACGGTCAATTTAGAGTCACCAGTTAACCTAACCTGCATGTCTTTGGACTGTGGGGGAAACCGGAGCACCCGGAGGAAACCCACGCGGACACGGGGAGAACACGCAAACTCCACACAGAAAGGCCCTCGCCGGCCACGGGGATCAAACCCGGACCCTCTTGCTGTGAGGCGACAGCGCTAACCACTACACCACCCACGATACATCTGTTAACCATTTTAATAATTACGCGATAAAGAAATTTGCAGAAAACCACCAGGTTGTTCTCATAAACAAACCAGCGCTGACGTAGGATTCAGAGGGCGGCGTCCCGCAGATGACATCATGAAAATTAATGTTTGCTGGGAAATCCAAAATGCCAAGTTTCTCAGAGGCGGGCCAATTCGCCTCAAATGGCTTGATTTCAACTGAATTTTTCTGGTATTGCGCAAGATAAAAAAATAAATATTATATATATATATATATATATATATATATATATATATAGCACAAAATGCAAAATGTGACAGATATTTGATCAAAGTTTAATATAAAATAGGAGAATTACGTCGATCTTGCTCCCGAATTTACCCGTGATATGCACTTTAAAAAGTCAATACATCAATTTCTGGAATTTTCTATGACTTTTTAAAAGGGACTGTCAACTTCGTGTATATAAACCTTTGACCACTGGAATTCTGATATTATGAATTAAAGCTGAAGAAAATCTGTCTTTAGTTGATGGATTTAAAATTACTGATGTGAAAGCATATTACCCTGAAAAAAAAAAAGTTTTAACATGTGTGGACTGAATTTTAATATCTTCAGCCTTGGTGTTTAAGCTTTTTGCCTCAGCCCATGTTTACATTAGACAGTATCAGCGGATCATCAGATTAACGTTTTAAAAACGATTAGTGTGCACACAGCAACACCAATACACAATTTGCGTGCACACAGCAACGCCAATACACGGATACGCTCGGCTCCGCAGGCATCCTGCGCTCCAAATCACTCCGCCCTGAACAGCGAGTGCCCTCTGGAGGGTGCGCACTCCGGCCCTGCGCAGCTCACAGAGCGCACGAGTGAAGTGAACAAGCTGTGATTCGGGACTGAGCCGCTGTGTGTGAGATCCCAGCGCATATCACTTACCACTTGCAAGTGGAAGGATGGCAAGCCTAAAGACAATCATAACTACACAATGGGCAGTATTTGCATCAGCATTTTCATACTTTTATACTCTTTAATGAAAGGTGATACAAGGCAGAAGTCCGCGGCGTTTTTCAGCAGTCGCGTCACATGACCAACGCCAGCGAATCAGGAAGGTGGATGTCACAGTGACGTTGTCCAATGAGACGCCAGCTAGAGCTCAGCACAGCGTATCCGCGTATTCTGAATGTTTACACAGCACCGGAGCTGACACGATCTGGATTGAATACATGGACGCTGGCGGATTCCCGTTTCCCGGCGGTTTAATGTAAACAGACAGTGCATCCGCGAAGAAAACGAGACAGATACGGTCTAATGTAAACGTAGCCTCAGATGCAGCTGGTACAGATAGCTTGCTTTGTTAATCTGCCAGTAAAGCTGGCCTTGCACATGCTAATCAAACAACCAAATTTTCACACTGATTAGTGTGTTATTTAATTCGTGCTTAACTCGTAAGCCTATGAAGCATTTACATTATAGCTACGACTGTTTCTCATCAGAACTCAGAAAAGTGCTGGACAGTGGACACCCACATGCGACAACAGTAGCAGTCACTACATGCCCATAATAGAAACACTGCAATCTACACGAGTGACCTGTTGCCTGTTTGTGGGATGGTAGGGTAAAGTTCATCAGTGCTTTGGAGAAGAAAAGGAGCATATGCACACTGCAGAATGTCAAAGTTCTGATGCTCATGAAACATTGCTCAATGCATGAGTATGTGTATTCCTGGAAGCAACTGATTTACACCAAACTTAAAAAAACAACCCACTGTCGCATTACACAGCTTTGGGATTTATTAATTAATTCAGGTGAAGAACGCATCACTGATTGTGAGACATGCCGAGTCCTGTCTGTGGTATGGCAGAGCTGGCCGTGGTGGCTGGGTTTGCGTGATTGATTTGGAGTCAAAATAGATCTAACCAATAAACTTCACCCTGTGCAACATCAACCTGTGTCTTCAGTTTCCTGTCAGCGATGCCAGGAACATACTTGCCTTAGAACCACAAGATACCAACAGATGTGTTATATGGAATAGTGCAACAGTGAATTCAAAAGAGAGAGTAAATCCATGTTCCTCCTTCTGTTGCTCAGGTGGACCACTTCTCTCATCCTGGGGTTCTCAAACTCTGCAACCAGTGACCCCTTTAACTCAATTTATAAGCCTTCATATTTTGTGCAGCTTCTAAAGTTTGTACTTAACCGATTCAACTAACCAACCAGTCACATATGCTAATAACGAAATAAAATAACGATAATATACCTATGATAACTTAGTGGATCACTTGTTATTTTCACTGCTGTAACAAAAAGAAAAAAACAACTAAAACACCCCACGGGGCTATGCTTCACAGACGCACTTAGAGTTATGGTTCGAAACCAGCAAGAGGGGTGTCACCTGACATTTGCCAGTATTATGTAGCACATAACAGTGATCGCAAACCCCACACCAAAGTGCATTATTTTCATATAATTGCACTATCTGGAGTATGTTATTCTACATATACCACAGAGACTTTCCAACAACTGCAACGTTTAATTTATTACTGAACATCAGACATTTATCGGTTTATATTTCGACTTTATGTTGAGGAACATCTGAGAGACAAGTTAGTTCCTGTTAACACTTATGTTATAGCCACGATAAACAGCCATTCCCTCAACAACTTCTCCTTTGTCTGTCTGTCTTCCTCTTCCCCCCCGCCAGTATTTAAAATAAATAAATAAATACACAAAAAACAGCTTGTCATGTTATTGAGAAGCTGAAAAGTACAGGATGGAGGAGCTTGAAGACTTTTCCAGTGCTGAGTAGCTCTGCAAAGCATTGTGACTGTTACAAAGCACCGACATCTGAGACTCCAGTTAAAGAAACGTCTCCTAACCCCCCCAAAAAAAACCCACTTCACCACATCGATAGACATTTTTCTTTGTTAAACACCACTTTTTTCCATTTATTATTAGTATTAGCTTATGCTGAAAGTCCACCGCATAAGGTCCTGTGTCTGAGCGGTTACTATAAAAACAATACAAGCTCACTGATAATAACCTACCGTTCATGTTACAGCTAGAACTACTGTCGGAGCTGTGGGGTTATAGAAAAATAATGCACATCTGACCAATCAGATTCAAACATTCAACTGTGCTGTGGAATGAATTAATATACTACAGGTTTATATATGAGGCAGTGCCTAAAAGCAGAGCTCCTGATGAGTGTATGAGCAAAATATTTGCAAGGGCACAAAATCAACCTGAATAGAATAATAATATAGCATATGAACCATCGAACTGTGTCGTGTATTTTGCATCAGTAAATTGCTGCATTGTTTTGTGACAGTGATACAAATAACGAGATACGCATCACAGTTATGAATACATACTTATTCCTTTCTTCGACACCGCATGCCATGCGCCAGAAACAACACCACATTTATTATGGTGTGACTCTACTGGGTGCCTGGTGGACAGCAGTGAACCGGCACTTTCACTTTACATCATTACTATATAGTTACCATCCAATATCATACTTGATCTGTCAAACAGCTGTCTGGTTACATCTTTCAGGCGTTGGAACGTGCAGCTGCAGACTGCAAAGTGCACGCACGCAAGCACCTGTTCCTAATTAGAGCTCAATCACAGCACATAAGGACTCTCAGTAACACACCGTGTCCGAAATCGCTCCCTACTCACTATATAGGGCACTATATAGTGGGGACGCCATTTTGTAACGCTGTCCGAAACCTTAGTGAGGATTATTTACACCCTATATAGTGCACTCAAAGTATCCCACAATGAATCACTACAAGTAGTGTACAACAATGGTCACTAACCAAAGCAATCCCACCATGCATTGCGGTTGTGCTGAAAGAAATCAAATTAAGTCTCAAATTTGATTTAATAAAAAACAGCGGCAAAGAAGAAAGTACTTAGCCTTGATTAAAAAAAAACTGAAAGATGCAGGTACTTTGTATTGATTAATGTGGGAAATGTGCTCAGTATAATATGTATTTATCACAAAAATACATGCATGTATTTATTATTTTGAAAACCCACCAGCTGACTGATCTGGCACGTTTTAACTGTGCGACAGTAATGACATAAATACCAGCACGACGGAGTAGTGTCTGAAAGCGGTTTTTCATTTTACCAATGAGCTCACTATATATAGTCATTCCCTATATAGTGAGCAAGTTTGCACACAGGGACAGACTTTGCAAAAACCTTGTATTTTGCATAATTTTTCTGATTTTGACCCCGTTTGTGTTTTTGGACTGGGAGTATTGCATTACCTCCAATATCCTGTCTGTGCCTCACTTGACCACTGCCTGTTTTTTGACCCCGCCTTTGTCTCTGTTTGCTAACGTGCTTTCGGTAAAACTCTTCCTGCACTGACATCCGTCTATCACCCTTACATGACAAACTGTCAATTGTCCAACAAGCTAACAGACCAATAAAACTGTTTTAACTAGTTTTATATGGAATGGTCATGAATATTTTCCATAAAACGTGTTAGTAAATAGTCCCACATTGTTTTTAAAAAGCAAATTAAAAGTAACCACGAGGTAAACCCCCATCTATCTTATGTAAACAAAGATAGAAATTTCAATGCCCGGTGGTCATGTTTATGAGAAGTGCTGCCTTGCACTTATGATCAGGTTCCCAGTGGATGCACGGACATCATACGGTCAAGCCATCAAAAATCAGGTCAATGCATTTCTATAAGTATGGGACTCCGCTCTGTGCAAGGGGCTCTGCTAATATACATTAGAGAGATCTCACTATAGGACTGTTAAGGTGAGCGCACTGACGTGAACTCTGTTTCTGGCAGTTTACCCAGTGCTGATGTACAACAACAGGCGGCAATAAAGACTGTGTCTACATTGTTATCTCCGAGTTTCTGCATATCCTGAGAACCTCGCTGCGTCACAACGGCAACCTGCTGAATCCTGTACACATGGTCTTTTGAAAATCTTACCCAAACCCAACAATACAAATGGTCCAGTTTCTGTCAGTCCAATACAACTGTTGCCTTGCATGAAAAGAGCATAAGAACTGTGCCATCATTTAAATAAACTACATCATTCATGAACACTATACATCACACAGTGTTCAGTAGCAATTATAAATGCTGCAGCATTTAAAAGCTATGCTCTGTGTTATAATAACTAGTTCAAGTGCAGTGACTGGTTTTCTATTAAAAAAAAGGGGTAGCTTTCTTCTCAGTACATAGGGAAACAGGTCCTTCACAGGTCAACCGCTCTAGCTAGCCACTCCCTTCCTGACAAAACATGCTACAGTCTGGATCGAGTTCAAGTGCTCTAATGGTCCTCTGTGTGCAGTTACAGATATGCCGCTTGATCAGCATTCAGTAATCTGATGCGGCTCTTACTGTCGATGTTATAAACGAAGCGCTCTCAAAACACTATCCCGGAAAGACCATACAAATCACTTTACGAAACAGTGCTACTACGTTTAAAAGACACAAATATTAATTGTTTTTCTCACCCAAGTCTTCCATATCAGTCAGAGAATTTGCTTGTGAGTAAAGCCAGGAGATTATCACAGCAGCTATAGACATTTATTTATTAAAAATCGTGTGGCTTGATGTCTCTTCTTCTGCTGCTATAAACAGGAAATTTCCCCACTGTGGGATAATAAAAGCCTTCTTATCTTTAAAACATTCATCAGTACTTCAAATTAAAAAAAAAATCAGCTTTTACCTCATCTGAATTTTCAGTCCCGGGATCCTTTCCAGCGTTGACGTTACTGTTTTTACTACTGGCTTTCACAGATTTCGGCGATTCCTATAAAAGCCAAATAAAATTAAAAATAAACATAGATATGCTTAGCAGCGCTCAAGTACTGAAAAGACACATGACATTCATGCGCACAGATCTGGCCTCCCTGAGTTTCTCAAAAGCATCGCAGCACAAAGATCACTGTTAAATGGTAGAGCGAGCAGCACAATGAAAACTGTCCTAGTTAAGATGCTCTTCATGTTTAGAGGCTTTTGGGAAACCCACCCTTGTTCAGTGATTGTGATGTAAAAACACCACAAAAACACCCGCATTGGTATGTGTGTAATCATGACATCAATTCCCACCACACCTCTGGAATGAGTGCTGCATTTTCATATGCAGGTGTGCACACATCTGTATGCTAGCCTGGCAGCTGAGAAAACGCATGCTGATTAAAAAAAAAAAAAACAGGAAGTGTAACTAAACCAGCGTTAGCTGTGTCAGGGACAGAGGTTTCCATGGTTAAGTGCAACATTCAGGTTAATAAACCTGCGAGTATAAGGTTACTTCTGCATCAGGTGTTTCTCACATCATCAAGATAATTAGTTAAGGAGAGTCAGTGATGCTACTGACAATGTCAGGATGACAGGAAGTCATTTTAGGATGCTGGAGAAAATGGTTTAGGAAATCAAACAGGTCTGAAATGTGAACCTCAGCAGCCAAGTATATATATATATATATATCCTCCTGCCACCTGAAGGGAAACACTGATAACCAGCTCGGTGTATCGGCGATACTGCCAAACGACATGTTCAGGAAACTAGCTGGCTAGTTAGGAAGGGAAACACTGATAACCAGCTCGGTGTATCGGCGATACTGCCAAACGACATGTTCAGGAAACTGGCTGGCTCGTTAGGAATGGAAACACTGATAACCAGCTCGGTGTATCGGCGATACTGCCAAACGACATGTTCAGGAAACTGGCTGGCTAGTTAGGAAGGGAAACACTGATAACCAGCTCGGTGTATCGGCGATACTGCCAAACGACATGTTCAGGAAACTAGCTGGCTAGTTAGGAAGGGAAACACTGATAACCAGCTCGGTGTATCGGCGATACTGCCAAACGACATGTTCAGGAAACTGGCTGGCTCGTTAGGAATGGAAACACTGATAACCAGCTCGGTGTATCGGCGATACTGCCAAACGACATGTTCAGGAAACTAGCTGGCTAGTTAGGAAGGGAAACACTGATAACCAGCTCGGTGTATCGGCGATACTGCCAAACGACATGTTCAGGAAACTGGCTGGCTCGTTAGGAATGGAAACACTGATAACCAGCTCGGTGTATCGGCGATACTGCCAAACGACATGTTCAGGAAACTAGCTGGCTAGTTAGGAAGGGAAACACTGATAACCAGCTCGGTGTATCGGCGATACTGCCAAACGACATGTTCAGGAAACTGGCTGGCTAGTTAGGAATGGAAACACTGATAACCAGCTCGGTGTATCGGCGATACTGCCAAACGACATGTTCAGGAAACTGGCTGGCTAGTTAGGAAGGGAAACACTGATAACCAGCTCGGTGTATCGGCGATACTGCCAAACGACATGTTCAGGAAACTGGCTGGCTAGTTAGGAAGGGAAACACTGATAACCAGCTCGGTGTATCGGCGATACTGCCAAACGACATGTTCAGGAAACTAGCTGGCTAGTTAGGAATGGAAACACTGATAACCAGCTCGGTGTATCGGCGATACTGCCAAACGACATGTTCAGGAAACTGGCTGGCTAGTTAGGAAGGGAAACACCGATAGCCAGCTCGGTGTATCGGCGATACTGCCAAACGACATGTTCAGGAAACTGGCTGGCTAGTTAGGAAGGGAAACACTGATAACCAGCTCGGTGTATCGGCGATACTGCCAAACGACATGTTCAGGAAACTGGCTGGCTAGTTAGGAAGGGAAACACTGATAACCAGCTCGGTGTATCGGCGATACTGCCAAACGACATGTTCAGGAAACTAGCTGGCTAGTTAGGAATGGAAACACTGATAACCAGCTCGGTGTATCGGCGATACTGCCAAACGACATGTTCAGGAAACTAGCTGGCTAGTTAGGAAGGGAAACACTGATAACCAGCTCGGTGTATCGGCGATACTGCCAAACGACATGTTCAGGAAACTGGCTGGCTAGTTAGGAATGGAAACACTGATAACCAGCTCGGTGTATCGGCGATACTGCCAAACGACATGTTCAGGAAACTGGCTGGCTAGTTAGGAAGGGAAACACTGATAACCAGCTCGGTGTATCGGCGATACTGCCAAACGACATGTTCAGGAAACTGGCTGGCTAGTTAGGAAGGGAAACACTGATAACCAGCTCGGTGTATCGGCGATACTGCCAAACGACATGTTCAGGAAACTAGCTGGCTAGTTAGGAAGGGAAACACTGATAACCAGCTCGGTGTATCGGCGATACTGCCAAACGACATGTTCAGGAAACTGGCTGGCTAGTTAGGAAGGGAAACACCGATAGCCAGCTCGGTGTATCGGCGATACTGCCAAACGACATGTTCAGGAAACTGGCTGGCTAGTTAGGAAGGGAAACAATACTAGACTAGATATGACAGGACATGACATAGTTTGGTATAATATGGTATGGTATCGAATACTCCAGTAAAATATGCTGGATCGGAGCTCGGATTTTACCCACAGAGCGGAAATTCAGTGCAGCCATCAATCCGAATAACGAGGTTTCTGCACGCTAGCACTTAGTTTTAGCTCACTAGCATTAGCAGCATTAGCTTCTTAGGCCTCGAGACGAAAACTGCAAGCTGCTGGACGGTTTGTAAGAGACCAGGCGCGTGCACACACACACGCACGCACAAACTAGCATCATGTTTGACTTCAGCAAAAATATATCTATACAAATATAAAATTGTGTTCATGTTTGCAGATTATTTACCTTTTCTTTTTTCGTTTTATTCGGCATTTTTGCGGACGCGGTGTTCGGCGGCGCCTCAGTGACAGAATTTTCTCGCGCTGCGCTCTCAGGCCCGCTGAACGCTGATTGGTCCGCTGGCCTGGAGACAAGCCGACTCTGCTTTCCTATTGGACACGATTTTGTGAATTAAAAAGGGAGGAACACTGCAAATGATTTTGGCCACAAGTGCTTTATACTCGCTGTTTTACATTTAACAGCACAAAAACTGCCGGTTTAGCTCTCTGCTGTGACTTACAGGACATGCTGAGTTCGAGTGCAGCTCGTTGTGTTGTATTATCTCTCTCTCTGTGTGTGTGTGTGTGGATGATATTTTATCTACCTGCAGCAGGGGCGTGGCCTCTAAAGCCTCATCACCCAGCTGTGTCTTCATCACATCTGCAGGAAATGGACTGAATCATCTCTTTCTCAGGTCTTCTGATCAAATTCTTTGAATCTTAGGGAGTATAGACCAACAATAAAGGCAATTCTGTAATGAACTGAGTGAACATGTTGCACCACAAATCATGCTGAACCAATGCAACTTCCTGTACATACAGTCAAGCAGGAAAGTCTGCACACCCCTTTCACCTTCTCCATGTTTTATTACATGACAGACTTATTCTACAATAGATTAAGTTCTTTCCTTTTTTTTGTCACAAAATAGCCCATCATGACAAAGCAATGTGTGCAAGGGCGGCACAGTGGTGTAGTGGTTAGTGCTGTCGCCTCACAGCAAGAAGGTCCAGGTTCAAGCCCCGTGGCCAGCGAGGGCCTTTCTGTGTGGAGTTTGCATGTTCTCCCCGTGTCCGCGTGGGTTTCCTCCGGGTGCTCCGGTTTCCCCCACAGTCCAAAGACATGCAGGTTAGGTTAACTGGTGGCTCTAAATTGACCGTAGGTGTGAATGTGAGTGTAAATGGTTGTCTGTGCCTATGTGTCAGCCCTGTGATGACCTGGCGACTTGTCCAGGGTGTACCCCGTAGTCAGCTGGGATAGGCTCCAGCTTGCCTGCGACCCTGTAGAACAGGATAAAGTGGCTAGAGATAATGAGATGAGATGAGATCATGTGTGCACACCCTTTGATATGACACCCAAAAGTGATCTGAGGTGCATTTTGTTTCCACTGATACTGCTTGAGATGTTTCTACAACCTAATTGGAGTCCACCTGTGGTAAATTCAGTTGATTGGACATGATTGAGGAGTGCCAACACCTGCCTATATAAGGTCCCACAGCTGACAGTGCATGTCAGAACTTCTAGCTTGTAATCCTTGGGTTGAGTCTTTTCCATTCTGGGAAGCCCAATCTCCAAAAGTTGACTTATCTCTAAACAAGAAGATAGTAGTTGCTACAATCAGCATTAGAACATCCATCTGTTATCTGTAGCCACTTATCCTGTCCTACAGGGTTGCGGGCGAGATCTATGGACAAGAGGTGGGGTACACCCTGGACAAGTCACCAGGTCATTGCAGGGCTAACACATATGTAGACAACCATTCACACCTAAGGTCAATTTAGAGCCACCAATTAACCTAGCCTGCATGCCTTTGGGAGAAACCTGGAGGAAACCCACACAGACACTGCATGCAAACTCCACACAGAAAGGTCCTCGCCGGCCACTGGGCTCGAACCCAGGACCTTCTTGCTCTGAGATGACAGCGCTAACCACTACACCACCGTGCCACCCGGCATTAGAACACATTCAACTCAAATACAATCAACACTTACATATATTTACTGATGGTTCAAAAAAAGATCTTGATTGTGCATCTGGCATTGTAATTCCAAGTCTAAACATTCAAAAAGATTATAAAATCTCAAATGGTACTATTTTTTAGAGCTGAGTTACTAGCAATTACAAAGGCTTTGGAACTTCTTATTGATGAACCTCCCTTTCAAAGTGTGATTGTGACAGTTCGTAAGGGTGGGTGGCGCACAGAAGGACGGCAGGCCAGAACTGAGTTCACAAAACTTTTTTTTATTGTGACACTTTTCAGCGTACACTCTCCCAGACACTCAGACACACGCACACACATTAGTCGTCTGGTTGGGGAGAGCTCCCTCTGCTCTCGCTCTCTCTCCTTAAATAGGGCGTGGTCACTGGGGAAGACACACAAACACATTAATTAACATTAGGTGCAATGATTCTGCCACTTACCTTCCCTGACTCCGCCCTCCGGTCACAGACCGACGCTTGACCACGGCCCCGCTGCCACATACCCCCACCGCCCGACTCAGGCTGGGCGGCCGTCCGGCCTGCAGCCGACTCCCCCCCCCCAACGGGAGAGGAAGTCCGCCACGATCATCTGCGCCCCCGGCCTGTGGATCACCTTGAAGTTAAAGGGTTGGAGTGCCAGATACAAACGGGTGATCCGCGCGTTGGCATCCTTCATGTGGTGGAGCCACTGGAGGGGCACGTGGTCCGAACAGAGAGTGAAAGGGCGTCCCAGAAGGTAGTAACGGAGGGCGAGGACCACCCACTTGATCGCCAGGCACTCTTTCTCAATGGTGCTGTAGCGCCTTTCATGCACTGACAGCTTCCTACTGATGTACAGTACTGGGCGATCCTCCCCCTCCACCTCCTGGGACAAAACGGCCCCCAGCCCTCTGTCCGATGCATCCATCTGTAACAAAAAGGGGAGAGAAAAGTCAGGGGAGTGTAAAAGTGGCCCCCCACACAGTGCAGCCTTTACCTCAGAAAAAGCCTGCTGGCATTACTCCGTTCACTGGACCGGATCTGGTGCCCCCTTTTTAGTCAGATCAGTCAGCGGGCTGGTGACGTCCGAATAATTAGGTATAAACCTACGATAATAGCCAGCCAGCCCCAGGAACTGTCTCACCCCCTTTTTGGTCTTGGGTCTCGGGCAGGCCGCAATTGCTGCTGTCTTGTTAATTTGGGGACGCACCTGCCCGTTGCCCAAGTGGAAGCCCAGATACCGTACTTCCACCCACTCAATCGCACACTTCTTCGGGTTGGCTGTGAGACCCGCTCGCCTCAGCGACCTAAGGACGGCCCTCAGATGTTGGAGGTGCCTCGGCCAGTCATTACTATAGATAATGATGTTGTCGAGGTAGGCGGCCGCATAGGTGGCGTGGGGGCGGAGGACCCTATCCATCAGTCGCTGGAACGTAGCGGGCACCCCAAACAGCCCAAAAGGATGTGTGACAAATTGGTGTAAGCCGAACGGTGTGGAAAAGGCCGTTTTTTCTCGGAATAATGGAGTCAAGGGGATCTGCCAATAACCCTTTGTTAAATCCAGTGTCGAGTAAAAACGAGCCGTGCCTAGCCGATCGAGCAACTCATCAATACGAGGCATTGGGTACGCATCGAATTTAGACACCGCGTTGACTTTTCTATAGTCTACACAGAACCGGACCGACCCGTCGGCCTTGGGTACCAAGACCACTGGGCTGCTCCAGTCACTGTGGGACTCCTCGACGATGCCCATTTCGAGCATGGCCTCGAGTTCTTCCCGAACCACTTTTTTCTTGTGCTCAGGTAACCTGTAAGGGCGGCTATGCACTACCACCCCCGGGAGCATCTCAAAGTGGTGCTCTATGAGGTTGGTGCGGCCGGGCAGGGGCGAGAACACGTCCGAAAACTCGGTCTGTAACTGGGCAACCTCCGCGAGTTGGGTCGGGGAGGGTTGGTCTCCACAGGGGACCGGAGAGGTACGTGATGCCAATGTTCCTTTTTGAACCTCTGGCCCCAGCTCCGCCTTCTCCGGAACCACCGACACCAATGCCACGGGGACCTCCTCGTTCCAGAGTTTGAGCAGATTGAGGTGGTAAATCTGTAGCGCCCCACCCCTATCCGTTCACCTCACCTCATAGTTAATGTCCCCGACTCGCCGTGTGACCTCAAACGGTCCTTGCCACTTGGCGACCAATTTGGAGCTCAATGTGGGCAACAGTACGAGTACTTTATCTCCCGGTGCGAACTCCCTAAGGCGCGTACCCTTGTCGTACAGGCAGGTTTGTCGTTCTTGGGCCTGCCGCAAATTCTCCTGAGTTAGGTGCGTGAGTGTGTGGAGTTTTGCGCGCAGGTCAATAACATATTGGATTTCATTTTTACTTGGTGAAGGTCTCTCCTCCCAATTTTCCCGCAGCACATCTAGAATGCCGCGCGGCTTACGCCCTTATAACAATTAAAATGGGGAGAACCCCGTGGAGGCTTGGGGGACCTCTCGCACTGCAAATAGCAAGGGTTCGAGCCATTTATCCCAATTATGTGCGTCCTCACTTACGATTTTTTTAATTATATTCTTGAGGGTGCGATTGAACCATTCAACTAAACCGTCCGTTTGTGGGTGATACACGCTGGTGTGGATCGGCTTAATACCCAACAACCCATACAGTTCGTTCAGTGTACGTGATATAAACGAGGTGCCTTGATCAGTCAGAATTTCTCTCGGGATTCCAACTCGGGAGATAACGCGGAAGAGTGCTTCCGCAATACTGTGTGCTGAGATATGGCGAAGAGGCACTGCTTCCGGGTATCGTGTTGCATAGTCCACCAGAACTAATATAAAGCGGTACCCTCGTGTTGACCGATCTAATGGCCCGATGAGATCCATCCCAATTCTTTCGAACGGGGTCTCGATTAACGGTAGAGGGCGCAAAGGCGCTTTTGGAATGGCCGCTGGATTTACTAACTGGCATTCGCCGCACGCTGTACACCACCTACTGACATCGCCGCGAATCCCTGGCCAATAGAACCGGGCCATTATTCGGGCTAGTGTTTTATCCTGCCCTAAGTGTCCAGCCATGGGATTAAAGTGAGCCGCCTGGAATACCAATTCCCGGCGGCTCTTCGGAATCAAAAGCTGCGTGACTCGCTCTTTAGTTTGAGTGTCCTGCGTCACTCAGTATAATCTATCCTTCATAATCGCGAAGTAGGGGAAGGACGGGGTGGCGTTTGGCTGGAGCATTTGACCGTCGATTACTCTCACTTGGTCAAACACATGCCGCAGAGTCTCGTCTCGCGACTGCTCTAATGGAAAATCCGCGAGGAATTCCCCAATAGAGAGAGGAGGAGCCGGCGGCTCCTCACTCTGACACGGAGATGATGTAGACGGCTCTGTGACAGCTGCTCCCGCCAACGCGACACCAGGACCTCCCCCTGTTAAACTATGGCAGGACCCACTCTTCACTAGATGACTCATTGACTCCCCAAATTCCGGCCAATCAGTCCCCAAAATTATCGAGTGGGTAAGGCGAGGATTAACCGCTGCCTTCACTATAAATTTTTCCCCTCGAAAAAGAATGTGGACCGACACTAGAGGGTAGTTGTGAACATCCCCGTGCACACACAACACCTTCACTAATTGTGCTCCCCCCAATGCCTCGTCTTGCACCAGGCTTTGGTGGATTGAGGTCTGATTACAACCAGAATCCACCAACGCCTGATATGTATCCCTTTGGACACTCACCAGTATGCGATATGCTCCGGCCTGATCGAGGGCGGCTCCTGGTGCGTCGGGGATCCGAACCACCGTGCCCACCTCCATCACTGAGCACTGCTGTTGGAGGTGGCCCGGCTCCCCGCAGCGCCAGCAAACCGGCCCGGGCTTCCTCTCTGCACTAGTGCTCTGGGGCTCACTCACCTGAGGGGGGGGAGGGCACCGCGGGTGCGGCGGGCCGGCTGGGGTGGCGCCGGCCCCCGCCTCCGCGGTGGGGGAATGGGGCAAGGAGGAGACACAGGAGGAGGGGGAGAGAGAGAGAGAGAGAGAGAGGAGAAGAGAGGTTGTCTGCTGTCCTGCCGTCGGGACAGCCGCCAAATGGTCCTCCGCCAGCTCGATTGCCTGATCCAGCGACGCCGGGTGGTGGCACTGGACCCACTCTGCGGTTCCTGCTGGTAAACGCGCGATGAACTGCTCCAGTACCACCTGGTCGATGAGTCCCTCGGCATTGCGGTTGTCGGCCCTCAACCACTGCCAGCAGGCGTCCCGGAGTTGCTGGCCAAACATGAACGGTCGGCCGACTTCCTCCAAGCGCAAAGCACGGAAGCACTGACGTTGTTGCTCGGGGGTGCGCCCCACACGCTGGAGGACGGCCTGGCGAAGGTCCGAGTAGGCCAGCCGGTGGTCGGTGGGGAGCTGTAGCGCGGCCAGCTGCGCATCTCCCGTTAGCAGGGGGAGGAGGCGCGCCGCGCGCTGTTCCACCGGCCACCCCGAGGTCTCTGCTACCTGCTCAAAGAGCGTGAAGGAGGCCTCAGGGTCGTCCTGCAGGCCCATCTTCGTTAGGGTGAGGGGGGAAGGGCCCGCGACGGTGGAGTTGGTGGACCCCGCTGACGCGAGGAGGTGCCGGAACGCCTGATGATCTTCCTGTTGCACCAGCACCAGGGCCTCGAACCGTTGTTCTTGCTCCTTTCGGAGGGCGAGCAGCGCCTGGTGCTGGCTCTGTTGGGCCGTGGTGAGGGCGTGGATCAGGTCTGCGAAGGGGGAGGACTCCATGGGGCTGTTCTCTTCTGTGCTCGTGTCGCGGGTTTCAGCACCACTGTGACAGTTCGTAAGGGTGGGTGGAGCACAGAAGGACGGCAGGCCAGAACTGAGTTCACAAAACTCTTTTTTATTGTGATACTTTACAGTTTACACTCTCCCAGACACTCAGACACACGCACACACATTAGTCGTCTGGTTGGGGAGAGAGCTCCCTCTGCTCTCGCTCTCTCTCCTTAAATAGGGCGCGGTCACTGGGGAAGACACACAAACACATTAATTAACATCAGGTGCAGTGACTCCGCCCTCCGGTCACAGACCGACGCTTGACCATGCCCCCGCTGCCACAGTGATATTTTCTGATTCCTTGTCTGTCTTACAAAAAATTCAAAAGGAAGATAATGACATAGAATTATTAGATTTATGGTATCTTATGTATCAGTTTAATCTTATGGGAGGTAAGGTTGTTTTTTGTTGGATTCCAGCTCATGTGGGTATTATTATAGGAAATGAAATGGCTGATAAATTGGCCAAAAGATCAGTAAATAAAACCTATTATGACATTCATTCCCCTTTTACAACTTCTGATATTACAAAACATATCAAAGATGTTATTTTTACAATATGGCAAGACAGATGGGATAATTTTCAAACTGGTATATTCTTCTACCAACTTGAACCAAATATTACAACACATATCACATATTCTGACAAAAACAGAAACAAACAAAGGATAATTACAAGACTTAGGGCCCGTTTACACGAGGACGCTGTCGGGTAAAAACGACTAAATATTTTATCGGAAGTGCCTTTCGTCTACACAGGGACGGCGTTTCCGAGGCTGAAAAACGGAAAAAATTGAAAACGCCTTCCAGAGTGGATAAGTTAAAAACGGCCCCCGTTGCATATCCGTCTAAACTACCCAATACGCGAAACTCTGCTCGGACCTGCTCACGTCGGGTACACGTTTACGTCATACATATGTCATATACTGTACATGCCAGCCCGGGAAGTAAGAAAGTAAGTAAAAAAGTAAGAGTATGTCTGATTACATCGATCCAAAGGACCTTCAAGCTGCTCTGGCAGCTTTAATAAACATCCAGGAGTCCTTCGAACATCTATACCGAATCTGCACATATACCATTAATGAACAGAGGCGGGTATAGTATGCTCTTACTTTTTTACTTACTTTCTTACTTACCATAGCCAGAGTAGTCAAAGTTTTCACGGCGCAGATGTGCAGATCAGACAAGACGGAAGACGTTGCGCATGCGTGCAGACATAGCGGAGGTCTTTCACAGCACCACCTAGCCGCCTGGCATGCACATCCAATTGAATTCCACACATTTATGCATCACCGTATAGACGCAGATTTCCTCCTTGAAAACGGTCGTGTAGACGCGGAAAAAAAGTGAGAACGAAAACGGACTTTTGCGTTTTTGTTTCAGACCGTCCCCGTGTAAAGTGGGCCTTAGATTTGGAAAATGTCTACTTCATGATACACAATTTCTTTTTAAAAAATAACTTCCAATCAATGTACAACTTGTGGTGTAAAAGAAAATGTCAGACATCTGCTTCTAGATTATATCAAATATCCAAACTTTCATGATAAAATTATTTTTAAAAATGAGAAACAATTAGAAATTAATATTAAAAATTTACTTTTACATAAAGAATTTTATGATGACATAAGTTTATTATTGAAAAAGAAATAAAAATTTAATTTTGGAAAAAAAAGAAACTCGTATTTAATGTGTGTGTGTGCTTGGTCACAACATGAGAACTAGTAGTTCCAATCCTTGTCGGACGCCAAATCACTTCGAGTGGGAGCGTCCCTAAAAGAAACTCAAGTAATTGCATGTCAGAGCAAACTCCAAGCCATGGGGTCAAAGGAATTATCTGCAGACCTCAGAAACAGGATTGTGTCAAGGCATAGATCTGGAGAAGGGTACAGAAAAATTGCTGCAGCTTTACAGGTCCCAAAGAGCACAGCAGCCACGATCATTCGTAAATAGAAGAAGTTTGGAACCACCAAGAATCTTCCTAGACCTGGCTGCCTGAGCAATCGGGGAAGATGGGCCTTGGCCAGGGAGGTGAGCAGGAACCCGAGGGTCACTCTGACAGAGCTCCAGCGTATCCTTGTGGAGATGGGAAAACCTTTCAGAAGATCAACCATCCAGGCAGCACTCCACAAATCAGACCTTTATGGTAGAGTGGCCAGATGGAAGCCACTCCTTAGTAAAAAGCACATGACCGCCCGCTTGGAGTTTGCCAAAAGGCACCTAGAGGACTCTCAAACCACGAGAAACAAGATTCTCTGGTCTGATGAGACGACACTGCTAACTAAGTTCTGTTGCACTATATGGCTAAAAGTTTGTGGACAAATTCCCTAGTCTAGTACACATTTAAACATTGAATACTGGCATGGTGGTGTAGTGGTTCGCACTGTTGCCTCACGGCAAGAAGGTCCTGGATTTGAGCCCAGCGGTTGATGAGGGCCTTTCTGTGTGGAGTTTGTATGTTCTCCCCGTGTCTGCATGGGTTTCCTCCAGGTGCTCCAGTCCCCCCACCCCACAGTCCAAAGACATGCAGGCTACGTTAATTGGTGGCTCTAAATTGACTGTCGGTGTGAATGGTTGTTTGTCTCTATGTGTCAGCTCTGTGATGACCTGGCGACTTGTCCAGGGTGTACCCCGCCTCTTGCCCATAGTCAGCTGGGATAGGCTCCAGCTTGCCTGCGACCCTGCACAGGATAAGCGACTACAGATAATGGATGGATGAATATTGTCACTGTATATACTGTAATATATAGCATCACTATGCTGCAGTACTTACTTCTGGCATTTATCTGTAAATCCTGTCTTTTTCACTTCTGGTTAGATGCTAACTGCATTGCATTGGCTTTGTACCTGGACTGTGCATAATGCCAGTCTAATCTAGTCATAAAAATATTACAAATAGCGCCCTCTAGTGGGTGAAGAAACAGTTCTGCTTTTAGTATTTAAAACAAATGGCATATCAGACCCTAAGATGACATTTCATTCCACTTTAAAAATAGCAACATTCTTGTTTTAAGAAGATATTGTATTCCGAATATGTTTAAGAACTCTGCAGATTATTTAAATACTTATAATACGAACCCCATTTCCAGAAAAGTTGGGATATTTTCCAAAATGCAACAAAACTCTGTGATTTGTTAATTCACATGAACCTTTATTTAATTGACAAAAGTCCAAAAAATTTCAATAGTTGTACTGACCAAATTAATGGTACTTTGTAAATATAAATGAAATTAGAATTTAATGCCTGCAACACACTCAAAAGTTGGGACAGGCAAGATAAGACTGAAAAGTTGATAGGATATTCAAGTAACACCATTTTGGAAGATTCCACAATAAGCAGGTTAATTAGGAACATGGTAGGGACTAAAAGGAGCATGCACCAAAGGATCAGTCTTTGCAAGCAAGGATGGGTCATGGCTCATTCCTTTGTGTCAATTTGTGAAAGAATTGTTAGTCGATTCAAAACGGACATTTTCTCAGTGCAAGAATTTAGGTCTCTCAAAATCTAGAGAATATAATATTGTGAAAAGATTCAGGGAATTTGGAGAGATCTCACTGCGTAAAGGGAAAGGTTGGAAACCACTGGTGAATGTGTGTGACCTTTGAGCCCTCAGGCGGCACTGCCCGAGAAACCATCATGCTAATGTGACAAATATAGCCACATGGGCTCAGGGGTCCTTCAGAAAACTGTTATCACTTAACACACAGTCCGCCACTGTATCCAGAAAGGCAACCTGAAACTGTGTGACGCAAGGAGGAAGTAATTCACTGATTCTATGCAGAAACACTACCTATTTCTCTGGGCCTGAACTCATCTCAGCTGGACCAAAAGACAGTGGAAATGTGTGCTGTGGTCAGATGAGTCCACATTTCAGCTTGTTTTCAGGAAAATTGGATGTTAAGTTCTCTGTGCCAAAGGTGAACATGGCACAGAGAAATTCAGTTTGTTAGCAGAGAAATGTGCAAAAGCCAGCATCTGTGATGGCATGGGTAAAGAAGAAACCTTTATTTGTCACATGCACACTTCAAGCACAGTGAAATTCATCCTCTGTATTTAACCCATCTGAAGCAGTGAACACACACGCGCACACACACCCAGAGCAGTGGGCAACCACACCAGAGCACCCAGGGAGCAGTCAGGGGTCAGGTACCTTGCTCAAGGCCGCCCCACGTCAACCTAACTGCATGTCTTTGGATTGTGGGGGAAACCGGAGCACCCGGAGGAAACCCACACAGACTCCACACAGAAAGGCCCTTGCCAGCCACTGGATTCGAACCCGGAACCTTCTTGCTGTGAGGCGACCGTGCTAACTAGTACACCACCATGCCACCCACGTTGACTGCCTGTGTGTGAAGGTACCATTGATATATTGGGGCATATACTGGGATATTAGGGCAACATATTTATCAAGGCAACGTCTCTTCCTGGGAAGCCAATGCTTATTTGAGCAGGACAATACCAGGCCTCATTCTGTACGGTCTCCAACAGTGTGGATTCGTAGATTGTGTGTGTGTGTTTGACTGTCTTGCTGCAGGTCTAGATCTGGCTCCTATAGGGGGGGCTTTCACATGATGTCATTGTAACTGCAGATTTTGTTTATACGGCCATGTTGCCGGGCAAGCTTTGTGTTTGACAAGAATCGGCACAAGCATATGGGAGTGATTCTAAGCCCAATTCAGTAAACATCTACAGATAAACCTGGAGAAGTTACATCTAAAAGAACAATGGCAGATACCGGTCGTGCTTTTGAATGTAATAACATACATAGAGCTAAGCCTGGTTTAATTTTTCACCGCTTCCCAGCAAACCCAGAAAGATGAGGAAAAATGGTGAGCTGCAGTGAAACTGGATGCCAACAAAACATTCCTGTGTGTGTGTAGAACATTTTATCAGTTTAACGTTAAAGCTCTGTGCAACGTTAAAATGTATATCTGGATATATATCTTGGTGAGACTAACAGCATGTTTATGTACTCTGATAATGTAGACTCGGCTAAACACCATAAAATATGCTAGATCTAGGCCCTGGCTTGTTTATTACTATTAGAAGTCCATGTTTGAGCTTACCTTTGTCATAATAAGGTATTTTTCTTTATTAGGAATTTCCCATAACATTCCGGCATGCACAAAACCCGTCTCAGAACATTGGTAGGCATCTGTACTTTTGTAAGCTTCTAGCATCTCTCCAGTGTATTTAGAAATCCAAAATACTAAATAGTTCAGGATGTTGTAGTATTCCAAATCCAGTAGCTGGTTCACCGTACACTTTTCAAGTGGAATAAATACAATTGTGGGTAAATTAAGAAGAAGCAGGCTTTATTTTTGTCACATGTACAACCAAGCACAGCAAAATTCCTCCTCTGCATTTAACCCATCTGAAGTACTGAATATGCTCCTGAGAGAGAGAGAGAGTGTGAGAGCGCAGTGGACAGAATAAATAAATACATTTGTGGGTAAATTATATGGATGTTGCCTGCATGTTTCAGCTTTTGAATGAATTGTGATCTGCTCATATAAATATAAAGTTTTAATCATTTCAGAGACACTGTACTGACTGCAATTGTCTAGATTTTCATTATTAACTGTCGCAGCTATGTTTCTTTGTTTACCCAGCAATATGGCGAATGCTGCATGATAAACAAAAATCTGTGACATTGGTGAAAAGCCCCAATTGAGAATGTATGATGCATCATGAAGAGGAGAATCAGGCAACGGCAACCACGGACTGTTGAGCAGCTGAAGTCTTGTAGCGAGCAAGAATGGACAAAAATTCCAATTGAAAACTGCAACAATTAGCATCCTCAGTTCCAATATGATTAAAAATTATTAAAAGGAAAGGTGAGGTAATAAAATGGTAATAACGCCTCTGTCCCAACTTCTTTGTGTTGCAGGCATCAAATTCTAACTTTGCTTATATTTACAAAATACAAGTAAAACTGTAAAACTGTGGAAAACCTTTATTTAACTGACAAAAGTACAAAAAGGTTCATGTGAATAAATCACAGATTTTTGTTTTTATGCATTTTGGAAAATATCCCAAACAAGTAATATTCTGGGCACAGTTTATTTATTTTTTAGAATTGTCACCCCCCCCCCCCAAAAAAAAGAAAGAAAAAAAAGGGGGTTAATGTGGATCAGAATGAGCTGTATTTGGAAATCCCATGTTTTGCTATCGGGTGGCACAGTGGTGTAGTGGTTAGCGCTGTTGCCTCACAGCAAGAAGGTCCGGGTTCGAGCCCCGTGGCCAGCGAGGGCCTTTCTGTGCGGAGTTTGCATGTTCTCCCCGTGTCTGTGTGGGTTTCCTCTGGGTGCTCCGTTTTCCCCCACAGTCCAAAGACATGCAGGTTAGGTTAACTGGTGACTCTAAATTGAGCGTAGGTGTGAATGTGAGTGTGAATGGTTGTCTGTGTCTATGTGTCAGCCCTGTGATGACCTGGCAACTTGTCCAGGGTGTACCCCGCCTTTCGCCTGTAGTCAGCTGGGATAGGCTCCAGCTTGCCTGTGACCCTGTAGGACAGGATAAAGCGGCTACAGATAATGAGAGATGTTTTGCTATCCAGGTTTAGGTAATCCCTCTTTTGTGTTTGGTTTTTCAAAGCAACAGAAGATTGGATCAGATTGGATTCAGATATAAATTTTTCAAAATGACTAAATCCAGGGGCGGCACGGTGGTGTAGTGGTTAGCGCTGTTGCCTCACAGCAAGAAGGTCCTGGGTTCGAGCCCCATGACCGGCGAGGGCCTTTCTGTGCGGAGTTTGCATGAGATGACTAAATCCAGATTACCAGTGCTCTAAAATGGACTATATATCACAATGCAGGTTGCTAGCTATGCACAAATAACAAGTAGAATAGCCAGCGTGGGACAGACAGCAGACCCCTCACCTTACTCACAACAAATAACAGATGTACATTATTCACAAATTTTGAACATGTATTTTAAAATCATAAAAAGGCTAAATATCTAATAGTTAACAAAATAGTGAATGTTCAGAGTTGCTCGTTTGCGGAGAAACCAGGTTTCTGAAGTTCTGTTTTTAGGAGAGGGATCTCAAGCAGAGGTGGAAAAACTGGACTGACAAAGTAAAAGTCCTGCTTAGGTTTTCCTTCTGCCTGTGCTCTCAGCACAGGTGATTTCACCAATTAGCTCATCAACCTGGCTTAGGGGATGTGGTAATTAGGATCAGCTGGTTCATTGAATTGGCTGGAGCAAAAATGTGGCAGGGTTTTTACTTTCTGCATCCGGGTTTTTCCACCTCTGATCTCAAGTCAAGCTTTGGATTGCTGCACTTGGGTCATAGTGACTATCAGACAAATGTGTACTTCTGCTCTTTCAGTTTCTCATTTAAAAATTGACTTATAGACAACATCTTTGTTTAGCAAAGAGCATTCACAGCCTCTCTTCTGAGCTTCTTTGGTAATATAATAATAATAATAATAAATTTTATTTAAAGGTGCCTTTCTAGCACCCAAGGACACCGTACAAAAATGAAAGACAAACCATAAAATACACATTAAAATTACAAAAAGAAAAAAAAAACATTAAAACAAGTTACAATTCAAAATTAAAAATTTGACAGTGCAGTGATTAAAGTTGAAAAGCAAGTTTGAACAGGTGTGTTTTGAGTGAGAATTTGAAATGTGGAAGGGAGTTGATATTTCTGAGTTTGGGAGGTAAAGAGTTCCAAAGCCGGGGAGCAGGGCGGCTAAAAGCTCTGCTCCCCATGGTGGTGAGACGGGCGGAGGGGACAGTCAAGTGGATGGAAGAAGAAGATCTGAGGGAACGAGAGGGAGTGGCAACGTGGAGGAGATCGGACAGATATGGGGGAGCGAGGTTGTGGATGGTCTTGAAAGTTAACAGAAGGGTTTTGAATTCAATTCGAAACTTGACTGGGAGCCAGTGGAGCTGCTGCAGGATGGGCGTGATGTGGTGGATGGAGGGGGTTCTGGTGATGATGCGGGCAGCTGAATTCTGGACCAGTTGGATCTTATGGACAGATTTGTGAGGAAGACCAGAGAGGAGGGAGTTGCAGTAATCCAGACGAGAAGTGACGAGGCTGTGGACAAGAATAGCAGTGGCATGGGGAGTAAGGAAGGGGCGGAGACGGTTGATATTGCGTAAATGGAAATACGCAGACCGGGTAATGTTATTAATGTGGGATTGGAAGGAAAGAGTGCTGTCAAGGATGACTCCCAGACTCTTAACCTGTGGGGAGGGGGAGACGGAGCAATTGTCAATATAAAAAGAGAGAAACTGTCAATTTTGGATAGTCACGATTTGGTTCCAGTGAGGAGAACCTCAGTTTTGTCACTGTTTAGTTTGAGGAAGTTGGAGGAGAACCAGGTTTTTATTTCTGCTAGGCAGTCAGTAAGGGAGGAGGGTGGGAGGTTGGAAGTAGGTTTACTGGAGAGGTAGAGCTGGGTGTCATCTGCATAGCAGTGGAAACTGATGTTATATTTACGGAAGATGATAAATGATGAAAAGGAGGGGCCCCAGGACAGAGCCCTGGGGCACACCTGAAGTGACAGGGGAAGGGTGGGATGTGAAAGATTTAAGCTGAATGAACTGAGTGCGGCAGGAGAGATAAGATTTAAACCAGTCAAGGGGGGTGTGAGTGATACCAATGGATGCTAATCTATTGAAGAGGGTGAAGTGACAAATGGTATCGAAGGCTGTACTCAGATCAAGGAGGATGAGGATAGTGAGTAAACCAGAATCAGCTGCCATGAGGAGATCGTTGGTGATTTTGATTAGAGCTGTTTCTGTGCTATGGAGGGGACGGAAACCAGACTGAAACTATTCATACAGGTTGTTGTGAGACAGATGGAAGTGGAGTTGATTAGCTACTGTTTTTTCAAGAATTTTGGAAATGAAGGGTAGATTAGAAATAGGGCATAGGTTATTGAAGTTGGTAGGATCTGCACCGGGTTTTTTCAATATTGGTGTTATTGCAGCAGTCTTAAAGGATGTAGGAACAGTTCCAGTGGAAAGAGAGGAATGGATGATGGCAGAGATGAGAGGGACCAGAGAAGAAAGGCAGGCTTTAACAAGAACAGTAGGGAGGGGGTCCAGCTGACATGTGGATGGCTTAGACTTACAGATGAGATCTGAGATTTCTGAGGCAGTGGGAAGCTGGAAGGAGGAGGAGGAGTGAGAGGGTGGAGGAAGTTCAGGTAAACTGATGGGGGTGGATTGTGAACCGAGATGCTGGTGAATTGTTTGGATTTTTTCAGCAAAGAATAACATGAGGGAATTACAGAAAGCAGGTGAATACAGGTGAGGTGGTAGGGAGTCTGGGGGTTGGCTAAATATAGGGCAGCCATGGCTTAAAGGTTAGCAAAGTAGGTTAGATTCCCTGGCCCGGCCTGTAGCCTGGCCTTCCTCTGTAGTGGCTGAAGTGCCCCGGAGCAAGGTACCTAACCCCTAACTGCATCACCTAGCTCTGGGTATGTGTGCGCGCATGTATGCATGTTCACTATGCTCGAGTGTACATGTGACAAATAAAGGCTTCCTCTTCTGTTCTCTAATAACTGTGGCAATAACCACAATAAGTAAATTCCTCTTATTCCTATCAAATGTTTCACTTTCCTCTACAATCGTAGGCTCACAGTCTCCTACAGCATCTTGAATCCTGTCCTAAGCTTGCAACATTTCACCGCCAATAGTATCAAGAGCCACATCTGTAATCACATCTCATAAAAGGACTTGTGTTTGGATGTTTCTTGCTTCAGCACGGTCTTTTGTTGTCCTGGCCTTCATTTTCACTTGCTCCATGGTCCTCGTCAGGTCAGACCCAATTACTTTCCATTTAGGGTGCTTTCAAACCAAACGTCTTTTTTTTTTTTGTTATCGTTAGTCACTTCTCCACCCTTAGTAGAATTAAAACGTCCTGTTATTGAGGCATAAGAGCATGCAATGCCCTCCAACAGTGCATGGGGTCCTGCAACAATGAAATTCAGCTTTTTGAATACATGGTTCAAGCTCTTTGGTGGAGTGAACAGAGTTTATAGACCTTAGGCATGACTGATTTAATTGGACATAAGGCAAAGCCCATCAGACAACTGATATTTAATGGGTATGTGTTTGAAAAGACCAATTACACAGTCATCTTATTCAGACTTTCTTAAAGAACTGACAGATACCCCTTTTTGACCAACAAGTAACGGGTTCTTAAACTGGTTCCATTCAGGATTCTTTGAACCTTGGTACCAAGTAGTGAACCAGCCCATGTTCTCACCAGTTTTGTGCAGAACCATTGTAATCAAGGACCCATCATGAGCAGAGGGCGTTGCACAATTCACAATGAAAGTAAACAGCAAGAGGAGAGCAAGTAGAGAGCGTGCACTGACTACCTGTGAGCTTTTCTTCTATTACTGTAGACTTTTTTTTTCCTGAAGATGCATCCTTTCCCCTTGCATTCTCCATTGCTACGCTCTGCTTCCTCTCCAAACTAAGGACATGCTCAATTATGCCGTGATGAGTAGCGCTGGAAAAACCAGCTATATTTTGGTTCCAGCTGGAAACCATCTTTTCAGGTTCAGAACCATTTTATTTTTAGTTGAAATGCTCTGAACGGTTAAAAAAACCAACCAACCCACCCCCCCAGAACGGAACCCATTCCCTGTTGGTCGAAAAAGGTATGAGGGCCAAAGACAAGGCAGGTAGACATTATCGCCACCAACAGTTTTATAGAAGAGGATACTGTCATAGGGTTTGTGTTGAGTGTACAAAACCAGTGGCGCAATACACCACTAACTGTAGGCTCAGTTTGGCTTTGGGAATGCTGATAAGTTTATCGCAGACCTTGTCAAGCTCAAACGTCAATGCAGAACCCAAAGGAGTCATGTTCCATCTACAGAAGAGGGCATCATTGCTCTGCACATCTGGGACTTTCTAGTTATTGGTAACGAGAGAGAGAGAGAGAGAGAGACCACAGACCGACATCCTGTTAAAACTGGACTGAATTTCCTGCTGACACAATTTCACTTTTTGGCTAAAAAGCATAGAGAGTTATTTAAAAAAAAAAAAAAAAAAAAAATCACACCATCTGGTGTCACCCTGATGAGGGTGGGTTCCCTTTTGAGTCTGGTTCCATTCAAGATTTCTTTATGTCATCTCGGAGTTTTTCCTTGCAACCATCACCTCTGGCTTGCTCATTAAGGATAAACAGTTAAATTCATGTCTGTACAATTTAAGGCTGGAATTTATAAGTTTCTGTAAAGCTGGTGTATGAAAACATCCACTATTAAAAACATATAAATAAAATTGAATGCAACTTTATTGATCCAGCAGCACAATCACAACAGTAGATTAACAATAACATTGAAAGGAAAAAACAGAACAGCAGATCAATACACTGAATATGAAAAAAAGATATTTACAATATATGATAATAAAGGGGCAATAAGAACAGATGCACAAAGTTAACATATATTAGCAATAAGAAGAATAAATTCATGTTACGCCATGGAGTGTTGTGCTGACAGTCCTAACAAATGGTAAGAATGATTTCCTGAAATGATCTTTATGACCGGGGGAAAGGAGTCTGTTGGAGTATGAGCTTTGTTGTCTTGGCAGTGTCAGAGAAGGTGGGATGGACTGGTCAGAGCAATTTGTTCAGTGACCTCCCATTTCTTGCTGACTCAAACGTCTCCATGTTTTGACCAATGATAGTTCCGGCCTTGCAAATGAGTTTACTATTCCTGCTGGTAACTGGCACTGATGATGCTCCCCCAGCATGGTAGATAGCTCTCACCACCACAGACAAGTAGATCTCCAGCAAATTGGTCCATACATTATTTTCTGAGGAATCTCAGATCCTTCAGTCTATTCATCCCCGTGGCGGCATGGTGGTATAGTGGTTAGCATGGTCGCCTCACAGCAAGAAGGTTCTGGGTTCGAACCCAGCGGCCGGCAAGGGCCTTTCTGTGTGGAGTTTGCATGTTCTCCCCGTGTCTGCGTGGGTTTCCTCCGGGTGCTCCGGTTTCCCCCACAATCCAAAGACATGCAGTTAGGTTGACGTGGGGCGGCCTTGGGCTGAGGGGCCCTTGAGCAAGGTACTTAACCCCTGACTGCTCCCCGGGCACTCTAGTGTGGCTGCCCACTGCTCTGAGTGTGTGTTCACTGCTTCAGATGGGTTAAATGCAGAGGATGAATTTCACTGTGCTTTAAATGTGCATGTGACAAATAAAGGTTTCTTCTTCTTGTACACAGTGTCACAGTTGATCCTTGAACAACAGTGTCTGTTGTTCAAGTGGACACCCAAGTAGTTATAGAGCTCAACAATCCCAACCTCATCACCCATGGTGATTACACTCTCAGAAAAAGTACATCATTATGACTTGTCACTGGGGGGCAGTACCCTCCAAGGTACTTATTTGTACCATTTATATACTGATTGGGAACATATATGTACCTTTTTGGCCCTAAATAGGTACACATAGTTACCTTGAGGTCCAGTAATGAGCCCTCAGGGGTACATTAGTGTAGTTTGTACCTTGGGGGACAGAAATGGACTCCTACTGTACCCCTATTTCTCACAGTGTACAGGTTTAGTCATAGTTCTCCTCTTCTTAAAATTGACCATCATCTTCTTGGTTTTGTACACATTTAAGAACAGATGATTCATGCTGGATTACTCCACAAAGTTATCCAACACTTCCCTTTACTCCAACTCCCGCCCATCTCTTACACACCCCATCAATGCAGTAATCAGAAAACCTACAGGTGACATGATTCAGAGGTATACTGAAAATCTGACGTGTACAGCATGAACAGGAATGGAAAGAGGACTGTACCCTGTGGTGTACCTGGATTACTAACTACCACATCAGACAGGGCGCTCCCCAGCTGCACAAACTGAGGCCTGTCTGAGAGACGACCAATCAATCCAATAGATGTGGGGGTGGGGTGGGTAGCGGTGTTCATAGTGCCATCATTACCATCCAGGTGAGAGAGAGTGCACTGCAGCATGTAGATGACAGCATCATCAACCCCTTGTCTACTCCCACATAAGGCTGACAAGCAAACTGAAGAGGGTCAGGAGCAGGTTTCACCTGTGATACAGTGTGGTCCAGAATCAATCTCTTCAGCACCTTCATGACATGATGGGGATAGCTTTCTTAAGTACCAGTACAAACATGTTTTCCACAGCACTAGTATCTTTTCCTGTTTCAGACTCAGGTTAAAGATGTGCTGCAGGATACTAGACAGCTGGGTAGAACCACACTTTAGTTCTCAGAGACTGAAATGATGAGGACCTGCAATATAGGAGTGGACAAATCAACTGTGAGTGATGTGGTAAAAGTCGTGTCAATCACATTGGCCGGCCTGGTCAATCAATTTGTTTCATTTCCAAAGCACAACCAGATTGCCCAGACCAAGTGCAAGTCCCCCCCCTTCTTCTTCTAGGGAACACGCCCAATACTATTGGGGTTATCAACTGCACTCATGCATATACAAGCACATCACAAGAGGGAGTACATCAACCAAAAGGCTGTGACTGACCAACATCACAACCTGGGGATGCATTTGTTAGTAACTACTTTTGACTGGTTAGTCCATCTGGTAATTAATATACAGTGATGACAGTTAATATATTATTTTTGGTTGATACTTGTTTGGGACAAAATTTATTCGACTAGATTGCCTAAATTCTAATTTATCTACATCACTGTAAGAAGTAAACAAAGTGCGATACATATATTTACATTAGACACTGGGAAATATGCCACTTTTCATACGAGCTACATCCAGGACATGGAGAACCAAAACCTCGATGTCACTTGAGGAAATCAATGAATTGTATTGAACATTTTGGGTACTTTTTGTTTGTGACTGTGTCTATATAATAAAAAGAAAATCACACGTTGGCTTGAAGATACGAAGTTTAGCTTCTCCTATTGAAAAACTTGCATTTTTTTTTTTATACGAAATACATTGCGGATCTGAGTGACATATTTCCCATTTCAATTGGATGACATCACGCCAAATGTTTTCACGCTGGCGGATGTGTCCATAGAACAAACAACATTACACGATCACACAAAGACATGGAAGTTTATCTTCTAGTGTTGAAAAATATTTCACTCGCTTGCTTCACTCACTCAAAGATTTACCACTCGGAGATAAACTTGCGACCATGTGAGTGAGTGAGAGTTTAAATAAATAAAACCCCCACACGCAGGGCTGCAAAAGTAGGTATACAGTAATGAAAAATTCTAGTATTAAACAAAACCTAGCACCACTATTATAATACTGGTAATAACGGAATAATCCTTACTGTATACCTACTTTTGCAGCCCCCTGTATATAAACAAACATTTTTTAAACAAATTTACACAAATTTATAATTTGACCAATTATAAAATATTTGAGTACATTTTGTTCCTGGATCTACCCTTCTGCTGGTATCAGCGTAACTCTGATTTTTTGGATCAATGGTATCCCAGTCCAACTAAAAAGTGATGAACCACACAGACTGAAGGTTTAAAGCCAGACCAAAATCAAGACTGGATTACGTGATCTACTCCAATTTCAGAATCCTCCTTTTGGTTTGAACAACTCATTTGGAACAAATGAGCAATGGTTATCCCTGAAATTTCCAGTGACACAAGTCCCAACTGGAATTAATTACAGGCTGACAGTTTTTCAGGTTAGTACTGATACCTATACAAGTCAAATAAGCCAATTATACTAAGTCAATAATAATAATAATAATAAACAAAATCACAGACCACTGGGAGTCCCTGGACCCCACTGATCTTCACAAGACCTGTGAATCATCCAAAAACACCTGCTCACACTTTCCACCTTCATTTCTCTTTCTCTCTCTCACACACACACTTACCTTTTGTCCATAAAGTATCTTGCTCTTTGGTGTAAAGGATATGATGTCACAAAAAACAAAAGCATTTGCATTGTATTACAGCATCAATAAAACATTTGTGATTGGGGGGAAAAAAAAAATTTCAAAAGCATTTCTAGAAATCATAAATTAAGTGTAAAGAATCAGGAAAGTTGTTTTACGTGAGCATTGCATGTAATATATGTAAATACGTACCTAAGTGTTTAATAAATATTAAAATCTTTTGCAGGTTATAGACTCCATGTTTAAGCGGTGTTGTGTAAAATTAAGAGCACTGTTTTTGCTTCCCCTTTTTTTTTTTTTAAATAAACCTACACAATACAAAAAATTTCCATGACTTATAATAAAAGACAACAATTAAGATGTACAGCTATACATTATAGGGAATGAAGAGACAACTGAAAAGACAGATTGAAGCAATGGAGCGAGAGAGGAAAAAAAAACAAACAGGCAAAAATGCTTCCGCTGAAATTATAAAAAGAAACATTACTGAACTACAGCATCTGAAATATTTCAGACATACATTTCTACCTACGGGTAGCAATTACTGTTTATATCTAGATATCATTAATACACAAAAAGGAGGTCACTGAAATTTATTTGAACCAGACCTTGTACACCAGAAACTACAGAACAACCAACAGTAAGAGAGAACCTATCCTTATACAATATTTCAACTAACAGGGTACAGGACCACAATCTCCGATTTGCATCAGTTCTCACAAGAGCTGTGAGGAGAAAACTGCTCATGCTGTACTCAAAAGTACAAATGTATTTCAAGACAGTTTTGTCCTTGTAGCGTGAGCTCCACACCAATTCGTTTTCTCTTCTGACCCTCGATCTCTCTGGCTCCTGTGTTAAAATATCTTTGATTTACTTACGTGGAAGGATTAATGGATTGAGACTTGAACTTAAAATCACTCACAAAACAGATTATATAAAATGGTCTACATTACCTTTTCTTTTCTTTTTTTTTTTTTAAAGGAACTGTTTCGGCTGCAAACAAAGCAAGAAAAGCAGGGAGTTCAAAACCCTGTACTTTAACAAAAAATCTATGCAACATTTTACAGATGCTAAGGATTCATTACTTGTTGAAAAAAAATGCTCATTCTTTCAGTGGAATCGCCTTTCCTTCAGAATGAGTGCTTGTCAGTTCATCATTTCACTGGCATTACCTGCCAAAGAGTTTAAGAAGATGCATGAAACAACAACCCAAAAAAAAAAAAAAAATTTCAGATCAATGTTACTGAAACATTTCTCATGCACATCCCTAGACCTACTGGATGACGGTCCTTTACAAAGAGTCAAAACTGAACTCAAATGTGTCCAAGTTCAGTTGCTCTGTAAAAGAACCTGGGGGTGGGGAGAACGAAAGCGTCATCGCCTCTTCAGAGTCCAGAGGATTTTGGTCATCATTTGTTCCCATCATCTCAATGTTCTCCATGATTTCCGAATTGGCTAAACAGTCGAGAGAATCTGCTTCATTCTTGCAATCAACTGTTGCCATTTCCATACTTCCACTATGCTCTTCAGTAGAGTCCATAAGTGGTTCCACTTCAAGATCAAAAGTTGGTGGTTCAGACTGTTCTCCTCGGTCCTCAGATGGCTCCTCGTCTTTCAAGCTGGACACGTCTGCCAAGTGTCCGCTATCTGGAGCCTGCTCGGTTGTTAATTCGTTATCGAGAGTGGTCACCAAACTTCCTGAATCAGCTTGAGAGTCTTGTTTACAGCCAACCTTATTCCCAGCACTAGAACCGCTACAGGTAGCCAGAGTGCTGTTGCCATAGAAAATGTCAAACAAGTCTTTTGCTTTCGCTGCAGCTAGATTTGTTTTTGGCTTGTCTGGTTTTGAAGAGTAACTATTGAAGGTCTGAATTTGAGGAGGAGGACGGACCACAACTGTTTGCTTGTGTTCCTCTTCGGGTACTCCAGGAGCAGCGACATCAGACTCGAGCGTTATTATACATTCAGTAGGCGCTTTTACCTCAACAGCCTCCACCTCCTGCACTGTGGATGATGGAGTTGTTACAGTGGAAGTGGTTGGTACAGAGACAGAAGCAGATGCAAGACTGGATGAGTTATCACCTGGAATTTCTAACTGCACCTCCTCACCATCGAACGCCTTCGAGATTAGATCGGCTGGTAGAACGTCTTCATTCTCTGCCTGTTTTATCATCTCCGTTTCAGAAGATTTGCTGCTGGTGTCCACGGTTGGTACAGCTAAGGAGGTTGGGTCAGCAGAAACTGATTTGTTTTGGGGCCCAACATTGGACTTCTTCAGAATATTAGAAGGGGTGGGTAGATTAGGACGTATTTTAACCTGGTTATAGGCTACCCAATCTTGGGAAGGCGCGATAGCGGTTTTACCCGACAGTTTGATAGCAATACTCTTGGCAGCAGCCATAGATTTGGCAAAAGCATCCTGATCCTCAGAGTCTTTACTTGTTGCTGAAACGCTCTCCTCGTCTTCCTTGATAAACTGCTCTGCAATTTTCTCGGCTTCCTTCTCCAATGCAGTCTTTTCAGGCTTTTTCCAAGTGAATTTTCCTAAGGTAGGACGCGAAGTGGCTTCCTCGTTCTTTTTGCGAAGTTTTGCAAGCATGGCTGGACTCGGCCCACAAAAAACCTTAGGGGGCTCACTAGGCTTCTCAGGGTCAATCTTAGCATCTTTCAAAGACGACTTCTCTTTCTCGTCTTTGCGGCTTCCTTTTTGTTGCTGCTTTTTGTCCTCCTTCTCAGATTTGGGCCGCTCGTCATTCTCCTCCTCTTCTTCCTCCCATTTTGATTTTGGCAAATTTAAACCTTCCTCCTCCTTGTGTTTTGGTCTCCTGTCTTCCTCAGCGTCATGACTAGATTTGTATTTTTTGTCATCCTCTTTCCGATACCTCGATTTTTCATCTTCCTTCTTGTATCTACTCTTATCATCATCTCTGCACTTGGACCTATTTTCTTCCTTGTATCTATACTTGTCTTCTTCAGCTTTGTACCTCTCCTCATCTGCTTTCTTCTGTCTGCACCTTTCTTCCTCTTTAAACTTGTTCCTCTCCCCGTCTTCCTTTGTATACCTAGTCCTCTCCTCCTCCTCCTCTTTTCGACTTTTGGTCCTTTCAACCTCCTCTTTCTTACATTTAGGTTTATTCTCTTCCTCTTTGATGTATTTTGCTTTTCGTCCCTCTTCCTTGATGTATTTGGATCTATCCTCTTCTTCAGTCTTGCATTTGGGCTTTTTCACTTGATCTTTGCTGGACTTGGAGTTTTTCTGCTCATCCTGGGAGTCGTCGTCATCACGCTTTCGTTTGTGCTCATTCTGCTTTTTTTCGCTCTCCATGCCAGCCTGGCGATCCAGGTTCCTCCGCTGTTCATAAAGAGGGTTCTCATACATTTGTTTCTATTGAGGAAATAAGACAAAAATAAGGCAATCAAGCTTCCAACAAATATGAAAAACAAGCATGTTTATAGCCATCAAATTCACACTCCAAGAACTGTAGATCTGCAAACTTGAGTACAAATATTACTGATCTACCGTTTGAGCTAACCTTTTTGGCATACAGTTTGGGGTTAAAAAGCCCATTTAGATGACTGAACTGTTACATTAAGCATTCTGTACACGTCTAAACAACAAGCCAAACCATTAGAGAGAAAATTTATTTTCTTTACTACCATGTATACGCACTCCCAAACAGGGTGTAGCTTTAAAATTTATTTCGGTTGTTTCATCAACACAGGTCAAGTCAGTTTATTTGTCTAGCGCTTTTAACAGACATGGTCACAAAGCAGCTTTACAGAAAAATAAAGACTTTAAACATATGAACTAACTTTATCCCTAATAAATTTATTTATTCCTAATGAGCAAGCCTGAAGCAACGGTGGTCAAGTGCTTATCAGAGTTTAGTTTCTTAACAAATAATAAGTATACATACACAGGTGATTATAGGAAATCACATGCACTGATTGGTCAAGAGATTCGGACCATTTCTTGATAACCATGAGCAACTCGGCAAAATGCCCGCCAATCGCTTCGTCACCGTGAGTGACAAAGAATGACAAATGACGACAGAAAATGCTGTTCCTAAAAGCTCTAAAGATGCTACGAAGTTTGGTCTAAAACTATTCAAAGAGAAGGTGGAAGTGTGATTTATCCATTTCAAAGCAAAGTATTTTGTGAGTCGGCATAGATAAGCGACAAAATTCTGTGCGTCCTTATTATATTTGCATGTCGCTTTTGAAGTTTGAAATAAATTTATATAGGATATGATTTTTTTGAAAATAAATCACCTGTGTATTTATACTAAAACAATTCTCCGCCTCAGGCTCAGTAAATAATAACTTCGACTTCGCCTCCGTTATTATTCACTGATATTCACCTCGCCTTCGGCGAATAATTGTTAAATGGTTTGAAATTTTCAGAATTACTGAGGATGAATTAATGCAATAAGCTTTTACTGAAATGTATGACACGACACCACACCAGGCTTCTTGTGCAAAGTACAGTCCAGACTATCAAAATAACACTGTCTTGACCCTCTCTAGAATAGTGTATATGATTCACTTCTGCCAAACTTGTACCTAGCTATTGCTGCCTGCAAGTGGAAATGTTAAAAGATTTAACACTAAACTACAAGCACTCTCTTGGAAAGGACAGAGGGGGGAAAAAAATTTAAAATACCTTATACTTCTCATTGTGTGCATGGCATATAACATGGGCCTCTGCACAAATAGGATCACCGAAAAACTCTTTACACAACTGGCAGAAAAATCCCCTCACTGGTAACACAAATTCAGAGCCTACAGGAGAGAAACATGGTAAGGTTTAAGGCACGTACACAGTAACATGAATAACATTACTCTTACAATGTTTGTGTTGAGAAGAAGAAAAAAAACCCCACAAATTACACCAATCCTATCCTCACATTTAGAGCATTGCATTTTTTGCCCAACATACTTAACAGTGGTGCTTGAAAGTTTGTGAACCCTTTAGAATTTTCTATATTTCTGCATAAATATGACCTAAAACATCATCAGATTTTCACACAAGTCCTAAAAGTAAAGACAACCCAGTTAAACAAATGAGACAAAAATATTATACTTGGTGATTTATTTATTGAGGAAAATGATCCAATATTACATACCTGTGAGTGGCAAAAGTATGTGAACCTTTGCTTTCAGTATCTGGGGTGACCCCCTTGTGCAGCAATAACTGCAACTAAACATTTCCGGTAACTGTTGATCCGTCCTGCACACCGGCTTGGAGGAATTTTAGCCCATTCCTCCGTACAGAACAGCTTCAACTCTGGGATGTTGGTGGGTTTCCTCACATGAACTGCTCGCTTCAGGTCCTTCCATAATATTTTGATTGGATTAAGGTCAGGACTTTGACTTGGCCATTCCAAAACATTAACTTTATTCTTCTTTAACCATTCTTTGGTAGAACGACTTGTGTGCTAAGGGTCGTTGTCTTGCTGCATGACCCACCTTCTCTTGAGATTCAGTTCATGGACAGACGTCCTGACATTTTCCTTTAGAATTCGCTGGTATAATTCAGAATTCATTGTTCCATCAATGATGGCAAGCCGTCCTGGCCCAGATGCAGCAAAACGGGCCCAAACAATGACACTACCACCACAATGTTTCACAGATGGGTTAAGGTTCTTATGCTGGAATGCAGAGTTTTCCTTTCTCCAAACATAACGCTTCTCAATTAAACCAAAAAGTTCTATTTTGGTCTCATCCGTCCACAAAATGCTTTTCCAATAGCCTTCTGGCTTGTCCACATGATCCTTAGCAAGTTGCAGACGAGCAGCAATGTTCTTTCTGGAGAGCAGTGGCTTTCTCCTTGCAACCCTGCCATGCACACCATTGTTGTTCAGTGTTCTCCTGATGGTGGACTCATAAACATTCACATTAGCCAATGTGAGAGAGGCCTTCAGTTGCTTAGAAGTTACCCTGGGGTCCTTTGTGACCTCGCCAACTATTACACGCCTTGCTCTTGGAGTGATCTTTGTTGGTCGACCACTCCTGGGGAGGGTAACAATGGTCTTGAATTTCCTCCATTTGTACACAATCTCTCTGACTGTGGTTTGGTGGAGTCCAAACTCTTTAGAGATGGTTTTGTAACCTTTTCCACCCTGATGAGCATCAACAACGCTTTTTCTGAGGTCATCAGAAATCTCCTTTGTTTGTGCCATGATACACTTCCACAATCGTGTGTTGTGAAGATCAGACTTTGATAGATCCCTGTTCTTTAAATAAAACAGGGTGCCCACTCACACCTGACTCTAATTTCACCTTCAAATTAACTGCTAATCCTAGAGGTTCACATACTTTTGCCACTCTCAGATATGTAATATTGGATCATTTTCCTCAATAAATAAATGGCCAAGTATAATATTTTTGTCTCATTTGTTTAACTGGGTTCTTTATCTACATTTAGGACTTGTGGGGGAATCTGATGTTTTAGGTCATATTTATGCAGAAATATAGAAAATTCTAAAGGGTTCACAAACTTTCAAGTACCACTGTATGTTCATTTCAGTTTGTTGGTATGATTGCAAAGCCTCTACCTTTCGCTGGTTTAGAAATGAGTTCGCCTGTCGGGCGTTTCTTCTCACGCTCAGAATTTGATGCCCAAGGTCTGACGTAGGGATCTAAAGTCTTTAAACAAAAGGCAGAATATTACAGACTTATTTTATAAAGCAACTTAACAGGTACAGAAAAGCAACAATAAAAAGAACTGCATATGATTAAATATGTACAAAGGAGTTAAGTAAAATATACCTGTAATAATAAAAAGGGAAATAAGGGGCATTTACCTTTCTGTGCATTTTGCTGTGCAAATGTGTGAAAAAATCAAACATGGAACCACTAGTAATGTTGCAGTTTTTGCACCAGTGGTTTCCTGCATCATAGTACTCAAATATCTCAGCTAATGAATCCGATCTTGTGCTGGATCCTGGCGTTGATGACTTGGTAGCCTGGTTTAGGAAGGACAAATTACATGTTAGTAAGCAGCCCAGAAACCCAACTGAAAGGGGAAAAGCAAGAACATTTGAAAAAAGAAAATAAATAAATAAATAAATAAATAAACCCTGATTCCCTATTATTGAAGTTCAACAAAGTAATCTTACCTTTGTGATATCGGCCATCTGTGCTCCAGCTGAGAGGAACCACTGCTTTAGTTTTAAGCTCTAACAACTGTATGTAATGTAAGTCTGTATGCAGGTCATCAGTAATCCAGGTCAGACAAATAGCAAACCTCTAAACTGATGAAGTCTGACAATTATTCTAGGATGAAAAACAAAGATGCCGACAAAGCACAAAGTCCTGCTCCTTTGTAGTGTTCAACGTTACCGAGATCTTGATGTGATGAGTGATCGTGACAGATTTGTGACAAATCAACATAGCCGTTTGTGGCAGAATTAAATATCTACAAATATATTTTTCTTTCTTTAAATTCAGCAAAAGGAAGAATCTATAAATAAATAAATAAATAAACGAGCTCTCTTTTTAAGGAAGATCACGAGAAATATTCACCGGCGAGTGGCTAGTGTGTCCACCACTCGATCGGGAGATTGCGAGTTCTACTCACGGTCGGGTCATACCAAAAGACCATCATAAAAACGGTGCCTACTGCCATCTGGCAAGGCATGCTGCAATACAGATGTGAGTGGGGAGTCAAACTTTTGCGGTTACCAGAGGACTAGCCCCGCACTGTAACCCTAGCTATGTAGTATATAGGTGAGAGGCCGAGGGCTACGAAATGGAGATCGGTGCCGCCAAACGAGCCATGCATGGTGTAGGAAGGACTTTGACTTTTGACAGTGGTGAGCACCGTCGCCTCACAGCAAGAAGGTTCCGGGTTTGAACCTCATGTCCGACAGGGGCCTTTCTGTGTGGAGTTTGCATGTTCTCCCTGTGTGTGCATGGGTTTCCTCCGGGTGCTCCGGTTTCCCCCACAGTCCAAAGACATACGGATGAGGTAAAATATAAAATACCCAGCTACTGGGACTGTCCAAGCCAGTGCATACTTTGTGCCAATCCCAAGCGCAGATAGACTGGGGAAGGTTGCGTCAGGAAGGGCATCCGGTGTAAAACTTATACCAAGTCAAATATGCGGCTCTAGATGATCTGCTGTGGCGACCCCTTATGCAAGCAGCCGAAAGAAAACAACGATGACTAGGAACGTTCATTTTAGGAGTTCAGTTTAGCTCGGCTCACGGCAAAATGACCGACGGATACTAGGCTATATAAAGTTTTATCTCCTGAATTTTCTGGCCAGTAAATGAAGAAAACGTAACCGACATCCATTTTCATAGCAAACAGGCCACTAGTGCAACTTGTTCACACATGCAAGGCATGGATCAGGTAGTGCACGAGAATGCATGTGTGAACACGGTATATGCAGTGGCGTTCGCTGTGAAAATTATAACAGAGATCAGGTAAAGCCTGGTCTACTATAAAAAAATGCAGAAGCTTTCTCAACAACCCTGGCTTACTGCTTCCAAGGTATGATTTAAGTCAATGTTTACAAGTTTCCCTGATTCACAACAGACCATCCCTGAAATGTACAATCAAGGCTAATTTCAGTTGAGGAGAGGTGTGCATTGGGTTTAACAAACATACTGGACTAAGATAGGGGCTAACGTGATGCTGTGTGACCCATTTACTCCATTTCATTCATTCATCCACCTACAGTAACTGTATTAGCCTGGTCAGGGTCGCTGGGGTTTAAATGAGTTTATATTTCTGGAAACAAAATCACCCTACAGCTTGGAAAATATTTTGGGAGGGTACAAACAAAAATAACAGCAGATTGGTCAAACTCCCTTCAGGAGTAGGATTAAAAAGGAGGGTTAAAAAAAAAAAAAAAAACACCAAAAATACCCATCTCATTCACACCCCTAGGTCAGAGTTTTAAGGCAGACTAATCCAATCCTGATCATAAAGGTGATTAGCAGCACAGAGCAAAGGACAATTTTCAACCATTACGGTTGATTTCTCATTATGACAGAAGTGCATCCTTATTAATGAATATTATGGGATGTCCAACTCGTTAAATTTCAACTTGGCCATCTATTTTACAGAAACAGGACACTTCATTTGAATGAATAAATAAATAAATAAATCAGCCTTAAAACAATTTAGTTATATTAAAAATTTTAAGAAAAGTGCCAACACGCTCTTAAAGGTCATGGGCAATGGTCGGCGGTGAAACGTAGAATATCGACTTTATTGTCTAGAAGAACGACCCAAAAAGCGAATTCAATCTTCTTAAGCCTAGGTCACAACCGGACGTACGATTTTTTGGCCGTGCGATTTTTGGCGTTTCCCAAATCGCTGCGTTTTTTTTTGTTCGTGGAGAAAGACGCACGTTGGCCTCAAGTTTGTCTTGCAACCTGAAAAAAACGTAAGCGCCCGTAGAGTTTGTTTGACATGACAAAGAACCTCTGCGGTCGGTCTACGGCTCGAAAATCAGCACGTCACACGCGCACCCTCCGTGCGTTTCTTGCACGTAGCACTACGGCCGGTTGTGACCTAGGCTTTAGTGTCTAATTTGCACCCTAAAATTGAATAAAAACGGTTAAAATACACTGTTTTGCTCAATTTCCGAAGGTTTGTTTACATCTCACTTATGTGCACTTTCACTGCCAAGGGGCAGTCGTCGTGACGTCATTTAAGGCAAACAGACTGGGAGCAGTTCTGTGTTTACTTGCGAACCGAGCACACGTGTACTTACTTTGGTCGTGAGAGGTTGTGTAAAATGTCTGAAAGCGATAGCGATTTTGAAGTAGGAACTCTTCAAATTAAATCTCGAGAGGTGAAACTATATGAGCCTATGGCGGTGAATGCGGCTCACTGGTTTGACCGTGCGGCCTCGGAATCGGACAGCGACTCGGCCGACTCTGATCGCAGTGACCCCGGACCTTAACAAGACTCACGCCCAAACGATTTATCCTAGTAATTATGATAAATTCCTACTTTTGTCGTAATACGAAATAAGAGCCCTTTTGAAGAATAATTAAACCGCCCTCCCTAGTGGATATAGGGAACGATTACTGGACAGCGCACCGGTAGGCCACATCAGCCTGCCATCCGCAGCATTATACTATCTATAGCTGACTCTAAGCGAGGAAATATCCCTCTGTCTCATTTCCACAATGATTGTACAGGATCCCTCAGGATTCTTGACTTGTCAATTGCAAGCCAAGGTAAAAATGTTTACCTCCAGTCTTCTCCTTTTTGCTTGAGCATTGCTGCTCCGTTTCTTCGAATGCTTGATTTTGTTTTATGCATAAAAAGGTAAAAACTTCTTCCTGAACCAGTCCCGTTGTTACAGTTCACTGAACAATAATAAGGCAATGTTTTTTTTTTTTGAAATTCCTGAATGCACATCTGCAATCAAGCCAAACGGCAATGAAAATACACAGAAGTGGACTCGACTCAAGCGGTTTGTTTGGCTTAAATGACATCACGCGCCGAGTGGTCACGAAAATAGCCGAACAGAAATTCGCCACGATCCACGCTAACTTATTTCAATTATTACTTATTAACAATACTTCTTGGGACCAGAAGAAAATTACAAAGGGTTTTTTAACATATAAAGTTTCAAATGTGCATCAAATTAAAACCGTTGCCTACGACCTTTTATCCTTAAAGAGCAGAAATCGAAACTTCATTACAAGTGGTAAGTTACCAAGAGGAACAAAACAGCATGTCAACTGATTTCATTGTTTTTATATTCTGTGCATCCTACCTTTAGTCAAATTTGTAAAAAATAGACAAACAAATGGATAAATAAACTCGTTGTCTTGCTGACTACAATTTGACTTTTACCAAGGAATGCATGGTCAGAAGACCATTGACATTTTCAAGAGCTTGTTAAGTTCCTTATTAAAAATAAAAAGTATTAGTTGGTGTCATATTCTAGACCATTCCGTCATATTTATTTATATTCATAAACAACCTATTGTCTCCATTTTTCACCTGATATTATAAAACTTACAATAATGTAGTGTCTTGCTTTGCATGCAGACATGTTTAGACCATGCATTCCTATTCCTGATTTCATTAGACCCATGAAACATTCACAGTGCTGGTGGAAAAACTTGTGAACCCTTGGATTTAATAACTGGTCGAACCTTTTTTGGCAACAATAACTTCAACCAAGCAGTTTGGGTAGCTACGGATCAGACCCGCACAACATTCAGGAAGAATTCTGGACTATTCTTCCTTACAAAAGTGCTTCAGCTTAGGTGGTGTTTACATTAGACCGTATCCGTCTCGTTTTCGTCGCGGATGCACTGTCCGTTCACATTAAAACGCCGGGAAACGACTCCACAGGCGGAACAACTTGAATCCGCCAGGGCCCACGTATTCAACCCATTACGTATCTGATCCGGTGCTGTGTAAACATTGAGGAATGAGGATACGCTGTGCTGAGCTCTAGCTGACGTCGTCATTGGACAACGTCACTGTGACATCCACCTTCCTGATTTGCTGGCGTTGGTCATGCCACGTTGGTCATGTGACGCGACTGCTGAAAAATGGCGCGGACTTTCACTTCCTGCTATTTGTTCCGAATCACTGCTCGTGCGCTTCACTCGTGCGCTCTGTGAGCTGCGCAGGGCCGGAGTGCGCACCCTCCAGAGGGCACTCGCTGTTCAGGGCGGAGTGATTTGGAGCGCAGGATGCCTGCGGAGCCGAGCGTATCCGTGTATTGGCGTTGCTGTGTGCACGCAAATCGTGTATTGGCGTTGCTGTGTGCACGCGAATCGTTTTAAAAACGTTAATCTGATGATCTGCTGATACGGTCTAATGTAAACACCACCTTAGCCATGTTCTTACGATGCCTGGTGTGAACGGCTCTCCACTGGGTTAATGTCCTGCTGCATCACCCAACGTCTACGGAGCTTCAACTGGCATTGATGAGCTTTGGAATTCATTTTCTCCTCTATTACCCCTTTTCCACCAAATCAGTTCCAGGGCTGGTTCGGGGCCGGTGCTGATGCTGGTTCACAACTCGTTCAACTTGCGAGCCAGCTGAGAACCAGCTTGCTTTTCCATAGCCCGCGGTGCTAAGGGAAGCCACCTCATTACGTCGCTGTATACGTCAATACGTCGCTGTATACGTCAGTTACGTCGCTACGTTTGCATAAACCTTGGCGCGAATATCGAAGCAAAAACGACACGGAAGAAGCAGCAGCAGCAACAACAATAATAATAATGGATGACTTGGCGTTTGTACAGCTGCTGCTTCTCGTCGCTTAAAAATGGCGATCTTTCGCGGTCTTGTTATTGTTGTTGGTCTTAACAACTCCGCCCCCCGCTGACATAAGCGGTTCTTTCCTCTGGCCCAGCAGAGAGTTGGTGCTAGCCTGGAACCGGTTTTTCTGGCCCCAGAGCCAGTTCTTTGCCAGCGGAAACAGAAAACCCGGTTCCAAACTAAGCACTGGCCCCGAACCAGCCCTGGAACTGCTTTGGTGGAAAAGGGGCATGTGATGGCCAACCGTCCAGGCCCCGAGGCAGTAAAGTGACCCTGAATCATGATGCTCTCGCCATCGTACTTCACCGTTGGTATGAGGTTTACATAGTGTTCTGTGTTCCTCCCAAATAATTCAACCTTCGTTTCATCAGACCACAAAACATTTTCCCAGTAGTGTTGTGGCGTGTCAAGGTGCTCTTTGGCAAACTTCAGGAAAGCAGCAACATTGGAGAGCAGTGGTCTCCTGCCATGGACACCCTACTTGTTCAAATGTTTTACATCTGGTAGACTCATGAACAGATGTATTAGCCTGTTCCAATGATTCCTTCAGCTGTTATTCTATGGTTTTTTTGACCTCATCGAAGAGCCTTTGAAGTAATTTTGGCTGGGCACCCACTTCTAGGGACACTAGCCACAGTACTAAATCACCTCATCTGTCTAACTGTGGACGAATGAATAAACTCAACAATTCTTGATTTTAGGTCTTTGGAGATCTCTTTTGCAAGGCATGCTTCACATCAGCAGATGCTTCTTGTGAATAGCAAACTCAATGTTTCAGTGTCAAAGTAGCTCGAATGCACATCCCCAAACTCGTTTCACTGACTGGACTCCAGGTTTGCTAACTCCTGACCTGACTCCAGTTAGCGTTTGTTGAAGTCATTAGCCTATGGGTTCACATACTTTCTCCAACATACACTGTCGATGTTTGAATGATGTATTCAATATGGACAAGAACAAAGCAATAATGTGTGTGTTATTAGTTAAAACAGATTGTGTTTGTTCATTATTGTCACTTGGATGAAAGAGGAGACCATATTTTAAGACAAATGTAGACATAAATGCAGGCAATTCCAAAGGGTTCACTTTTTTTTTTGCTTGCCACTGTATAAACCCAAAACATTTGCTCAATTTGGTAGCTATCTGTGAGAATATTAGCGACAGGAATTGAATACGAATTAGAAAATAGGCTCAAAAGTTTAAATAACTATTCGACTGTGTACTCTAAATCAGGAGTTGGATAAATCACTTGGTGACACATCTGAAACGAGCAGATTGTGTGTCCAGGCTATTGCTGGGTTTCAGTCACGTGACTTTTCATAGCGGTTTTACCGGAAGTGAAATAACTCAGGGATGCCAACGGCGCGCCTTTTGGCGGATGCTGCCTTTTTCACGGCTGTCTGGGGGACTTGTGTGAATTGCGCAGATCCGATGAGTTTTTTTTTTTGGGGGGGGGGGGGGGGGGGGGGGGGGGGGGGTTGGAGTGTCTGATTATAATTTCATCAAATCAAAGTAAATTCTGTATTAAAATTACTAAATAAGCAAATGCCGTTACAGTTCATGAAACAGAGGAAGTATAAGTATGAGAAGAAAACAGTAAATCAGAAAGCTGCGCACGTAAAGCCAATTATGTAACTTACGTTAGACTGATGGAAATCCTTGCGCGTGCAGTGAAGTGCAGCCAGCAGCAGATAATGGCGCGCAGCCAATTGGCTTTACGTGCGCACTCCAACACCCCCCTCCCCCCAAAAAAAACCACTCATCGGATTTGCGTGATTCACACAAGTCCCCCAGACAGCCGTGAAAAAGGCGGCATCCGCCAAAAGGCGCGCCGTTTGCATCCCTGATAACTGGTGGTCTAAAGGCAGCCCTAGTGCAAACAACTAGCGATAACTTATCAGAGTACGCTCGTAATCTAGAAGCCACTGCTCACTTTAGACATATTCAGAAGATTGCTATGTGCAATGGAATCGACCCCTACAGTCTGGGAAAGAAGGATGTGTCATACGATCTCGAAAACGACCCTTCAGTCGAGTTCCCGGACATCTCGAACTATCTGGTGTTGCAGACGTCCTTCAGCACCGCAAAACAGATGAAAGCGTGGAAGAGTATGGAGGCTTACAACTTTTTTTTTTTTAAATACGTGGCTGGGTAAAGGACCTCGCCATCAAGTCGCTGCCGAATAAATCCTATATTGTTTTTGCCTGTGTAAGTATTTAAGCTTTTCGCCCGAGTCTTTACAACAAAGCGCTGCAAGTGTAAACAAACAGCAGTTCACCGATTCTCACTTGTGTTGGCTCTTACTGTATCTCTCCGCTAAATTATTCACAAAGATCATCAGAAACCCCTTTAAAGACCTGGATCTTAGTTAAACAAGACAGAGAAGTGATCATGATGCATTGTAACTGTACGGCTGGGTAAGAATCGTGTCGCAACCTTCATGCATATAGACTTTGTGAGGAGTAAACAAAGAAACAGCTGGGGACTTTAGCGCTTTGTGACTTAAAAAAAAAGTACCGTAAAATAACGACACAGAGCAAGAAAAGTACTTGGAAAACATTAACATAGCTGAGAGGGAGATACAAACTTTTCACCAAGTGATCACTGCAAACTCGAGCATGCTTCGACTCGGCTCCCTTCGACTTCAGCAAGAGGTTCAAAAGCCACCTTTCTCGACGTCTTTTTGTGAAATCCTGTGTTCGTTCACCCTTTTTTATTAGTTCACGGGGAACCCTGAAGAAACTCATCAGTTCCACGGTTTGATCGATTCGAACAACCTAAAACAATGCAAGTTTGAGGCATTTTTCATGCGAGCAATGCACCTTCTCCATACAAACACTTTGTCAACTGAGCTCTGGTAGACCATCAGCTAAAGCTCTGAATAACTATTGAGGCGGATATGACGTCACATGAAACCCAGCAATTAAATTTTTTTTACATAGTTGCCCAGGAAACAAGAAAGTTCAGAAACCAGAAAAAGAAGAAAAAAAACTCTCTCCATATTGACTTTCACCATTCACCCAAAATTCTTTTGGTTAAATAAACCAGATTACTGGGAGGATAGGCTTTACCAGTTCCCTTCCTCTCTGGACTTACCCACTAGCAGTAAAATTAAATCTACCTGAGTGTTGGACGTGATGGAGGCCGATTTAGATTTCTCTGGGCTTCTGGATTCTTTAGACTTGCTCTGAAAAGATCTGTGCGCATGTTCCCCAGAGCTCCGAAGGTTTTTGTGGTCCAGCCCCAGGATTGTTGCCACCTTCACCAGTTCTTCATACTTCTTTTCTGCTTCCTCGTGTTCAGCGCGCAGACTGGATATCTGGGCCATTACATCCTCTTGAAGACGACCAAGCTCCATAAGGATGGGATCCTTGTGACCATCTTTTTCCCTTCGCTTTTTCCTTAGGAGCTCCCCTATGATCCAGAGCAATAAAATGCCAATTAATGAACAAGTATCGTTAAAGAATCCCAACCATAATTTTATTTCAGTAAATGGCGATCAGCATAGGCAGAGAAATACCTTGCTGCTTTCGCAACGTCTCCAACTCTTTTACGAGACTCTCTTTTTTCTTCATTCGGGATTCTTTGTCCTTCTTCAGCTTTTCTAGCTCTTCAGTTACCTAACCACGATACAGTAGTACAGTATTTAGGTCTTGTCCAAAATAATGAGCAATTCTGCAAATGCATTTAATAGCTTTAATGAAAAGAATGATCAGCAACAGCATATACCTCAAATAACAAAACTAAACAAAAAGAGAACACTTCACCACTAGAGCACACAGAATAGGGCTGTCAAACTGAAATGACACTGAGGTTTTGCTGTGGACCACTTTTGAACTTATGCCTCTGGTTATATTTTTGTCTGCTGGCAGATTGTGGTTGTTTCGAATACCCGAAATAACAAAAGCACGTGGTATGCCAACCTGGATGGGTTACTTGCACCTCTGACACCGTTGAGCTCCAGTTCCATTTATAGTCCAAATTGTACAAAGCAAGAAGGTTGAAGGACAGCTGCTTTTATTGCAAACATTGTTATATGTCACCTCTGAGAACACATGCACATGAAGATATTCATTTATTCTCTATGCCCTTGGAAATTAGGAGGTTTTTGCATTATTTACCACAGTGAATTGTTTCAGGTCTTCATACAAACTTTAATAAAAGACAACGACAACCTGAATAAGCACAATCCACTTCTGAAATGATCCTTTCATTTATTGTAGTAAAACATATCCCTTTGTTGTGTGAAAAAGTAATTGCCCACTAAAGGAATACTCCGAAGTGAAATGCTTTTTAGGTCTATTTTCGCATTATTGGGAGTGCATATGTTGAGTTGCTACCACAATCGCATCAATCAAACGTGTTTTGAGAAAATTCGTTTTTTGTGATTTCAACCGGAAAGCGCCAACACGGCAGTGCGCGGGGCATGTCTTTTTGCCGATACAAAACGCTAGTTTTAAAACCATTGCAAAGCTCAAAACAACATGACAGTTCTGTGGAAGTGAGTAGAGGGTTCCTACAAACAAAACGAAGTGTCCCGAGCTCTGCAAGTGCACGGATAGAATGTGTAGAAGAGTAAATACAAAGCCAGTGACCTTACCTGAAGTTGGTCTTCCTCAGACGCCATCTTCATGGGACAGTCCGTAAAAGCCGAGTGCAGAGCCCATCCTGCTGGAAATGCACAATTGTGGTATGTTGTGCATTTCCAGAGGGATGGGCTCTGCACTCGGCTTTTACGGACTGTCCCATGAAGATGGCGTCTGAGGAAGACCAACTTCAGGTAAGGTCACTGGCTTTGTATTTACTCTTCTACACACTCTGTCCGTGCACTTGCAGAGCTCGGGACACTTCGTTTTGTTTGTAGGAACCCTTTACTCACTTCCACAGAACTGTCATGTTGTTTTGAGCTTTGCAATGGTTTTAAAACTAGCGTTTTGTATCGGCACAAAGACATGCCCTGCGGACTGCCGTGTTAGCGCTTTCCGGTTGAAATCACAAAAAACGAATTTTCTCAAAACACATCCGATTGATGTGATTGTGGTAGCAACTCAACGTATGCACTCCCAATAATGCGAAAATAGACCTAAAAAGCATTTCACTCCGGAGTATTCCTTTAACCAACCAATTAACTGATACCTGGGTACAATGAGACTTGACACACCCAGGCCTGATTACTGCCCTGTTGCCATTTCTAAGACTCTGGAACTCCAGCAAACCAGTGAGAGCTATTATGTCCAAACGAAAGATACTTAAAAACAGTGGTGAATCTTCTCAGAAGTAATCAGCCTACCAAAATCCTCCAATGCCCTTTTTTGACCAACAGGGAATGGGTTCCATTGTAATTCCCGCACCAGATTTTGAACCGTACAGAGCATTTTGACACCCCACCCCCAAACTCAGAGCTTGTCCTGCAGAAGAGCCGGGATGATAGTGTTGAAGGCGGAGCTGAAATCCCCAAACAGGATCCTAGCATAGGTTCCTGGGGAGTCCAGGTGCTGGAGGATGAAATGAAGAGCCATGTTGACAGCATCGTTTGCAGATCTGTTGGCTCTGTAGGTGAACTGCACACAGTCCAGGAGTGGGTCAGTGATGGCTTTAAGGTGGTAAAGCATAAGATGCTCGAAGGATTTCATAACCACAGAAATCAGGGTCTGTATGTAACCACATATGGGTCTGTAGTCATTTAATCCTGAGATCCTCGGTTTTTTGGGGACAGGAATAATGGTGGAGGCCTTAAAACAGGCTGGCACATGGCATGTCTCCAGTGAGGTGTTGATGGCCATGAACACTGGAGACAACTGATCAGCACACCGCTTCAGGGTAAATGGTAAGACAGAGTCAGGACCTGCTGCTTTGCAGGGGTTCAGCTTCTTAAAGCGTGTTTGTTAACATCCCTCCCCAGAATGGAGAGAGTTGAGGCTATGGTGGTGGGGAGGTGGGCCTCCAGGGCATGAAGCTGTAGAGAGACCCCGACAGGAGTGAAGGTGGGGGTGGCAGGCAGGAGCTGGCGTGTGGAGTCACAGGGGATGATATCAGGACAGTCCCATTGTCTTCCAAAGTGACAGCAGAACTCATTCAGTTGGTTGGCCAGGTGCAAGTCGTTAACAGAGTGGAGGGCTGTAGGTTTGTAGCTTGTGATCTGTCTAAGCCCTTTCCACACAGATGCAGAATTATTTGCTGAGAACTGGTGTTGGAGTTTCTCAGAGTACAGTCATTTAACTTCTCTCACTGCCTTGCTAAACCTGTCCCCACTTCTGAACGCTTCTTTTTGCAACCTTAGCTGTCTGAGCTTACTGTGAACCAAGGTTTGTCATTATTTAACTCACCCTGGTGAGTGATGGAATACAACAGTCCTCACAGAAGCTGATGTAGGACATTACAGCCCGTGTACTCATCCAGAATATTGGTAGCAGTCCTGAACACATCCCAGTTGGTACAGTCCAAGCACACCTGAAGGTTCTCTATAGCCTCACTGTGCCAATTCTTTGATGTCCTCACTACAGCTTTCCTCACCAGTCTTTCAAGTTGCTCTTGGGTGGCTTTATGCCACTCCTGGTGCAAAAATTCAAATCGACTCAGCTTTGTTTGAAGGCTTTTAACAATCCATCTTCCTCCTGAGCACATTCCAGAGGTTTTCAATGGAATTCAAGTTTGGAGATTGGGCTGGCCATGACAGGGTCTTGATCTTGTGGTCCTTCATCCACACCTTGATTGACATGGCTATGTGGCATAGAACAATGTCCTGTTGGAAAACCCAACCCTCAGAGTTAGGGAACACTATCAGAGCAGAAGTTAGTTAGTTTTCTTCCAGGATAACCTTGCACATGGCTTGATTCATGTGTCCTTCACAAGCAAAAATCTGCCCCATTCCAGCCTTGCTGAAGCACCCCCAGATCATCACTGATCCACGACCAAAACTTCACAGTGGCTGTGAGACACTGTGGCTTGCAGGCCTCTCAAGGTCTCCACCTAACCTTTAGATAACCAGGTGATGGGAAAAGCTGAAGATTGAATTCATTTGAGATGACAACCTTACTCCAGTCCTCTATGGTCCAATCCTTATGGTCCTCAGCAAACCTCAGTCTGGCTCTTCTTTGCTTCTCATTAATGAAGGGCTTTTTTTCTAGCTTTGCATGACTTCTACCCCACCTGGAGGAGCCCGTTTTGAACCGTCCTTGCTGCACACTTAACCCCAGGTGTCATTTGCCATTCTTTTTTGTAGGTCACTTGATATCATCCTAGATTGTTGAGTGACATTCAAAGGACTTGACGATCATCCCAGTCAATGGAGTCTCATTTTCACCCTCTGCCAGTCTGTAACTTTGTTGTCCCCAATATCTGTTGCTTGACCTTCTTCTTATGAACTGCTGTCTTTGAAATTTTGAGGATGGAAGCAACCTCACTGTATCCACAGGGGTGATAGCGTTCCGGCGCCGCGCCGGATTTCCGGCGTACCGTGGCTGGGGAAAAAAAATAAAAAATCTAGTTCGCCCATTGTCCTGTGTCATTCTGAGATGCGCAGATAGACAGTAATTCCCTTTACTGTCTATCTGCGCATCTCAGAATGACACAGGACAATGGGTGAACTAGATTTTTTTTTTTCCCCAGCCACGGTACGCCGGAAATCCGGCGCGGCGCCGGAACGCTATCACCCCTGTATCCAGTAAAGACAGAAATGAACCCTTCTTTTTCCTCACTCAAATTTTCTTTTTAACTCTTGTCATGATGAAAATATACTTTTGTATTCCAATTAAATTTAAAGTACTGTTTTTGCCATCCAAACTGGTCCTACTGCAAGAGGATAGTAATGACCACAGCAGTGGTTTTTATACTTTTCCTTGTTAAACAAGATTTGGTTCAGGTAATCAACTAATCAGTCCCTTATTAAGTAAAATGAGGTGCGCTTGTGTTGGAATTCCAGCACAAACACTGGAATCAAATGGCTGCCATACATACAGATGCTGATTTAAGAAAAAAAATTTAAGTCTCTTAAAATTTTCCACAACTCTGTGTGTGTCAATTTTAAAATGTACCTCTACTAATATATTGCCACTAAAGAAAAAAAAAAAAATCACCTCTACTAATGTCTTCAGTATTAAAAAGTGTAATAAATGGGAAAACCAACTGCCAAGCACGGCCTTAAACACGTCCAAATACTGAATGCATTTACTGAGCATTTTATTAAGTCATTCATGTTTCATTGTTTTGAATTTTACTGCACTTCTCTCTGCGTTGTGTGTACAACTGAGGAATGGTGGAGTTAAAAAAAAGAAAAAAGAAAAAAAAAGTGTTTAGCATAACCGTAATAATCGTTCACAATCCAAAGCCCATGGATGCAAACGGCACGCCTTTTGGCGGATGCCGCCTTTTTCATGGCTGTCTGGGGGACTTGTGTGAATCATGCAGATCTGATAAGTGTTTTTTTTTTTTTTGGGGGGGGGGGGGGGGGCGCGTTGGAGTGTCTGATTATAATTTCATCAAAGTAAATTCTGTATTAAAATGACTAAATAAGCAAATGCCGTTACAGTCCATGAAACATAGGAAGTATAAGTATGAGAAGAAAACAGTAAATCAGAAAGCTGCGCATGTAAAGCCAATTACGTAACTTACGTTGGACTGATGGAAGTCCTTGCGCACGCAGTGAAGTGCAGCCAGCAGCAGATAATGGCGCGCAGCCAATTGGCTTTACGTGCGCAGCTTTCTGATTTACTGTTTTCTTCTCATATTTATACTTCCTATGTTTCATGGACTGTAACGGCATTTGCTTATTTAGTAATTTTAATACAGAATTTACTTTAATGAAATTATAAATCAGACACTCCAACGCCCCCCACCCCAAAAAAACCCTCATCGGATCTGCACGATTCACACAAGTCCCCCAGACAGCGGTGAAAAAGGCGGCATCCGCCAAAAGGCGCGCCGTTTGCATCCATGAAAGCCATCATATTGCCCATCTCCACTGGGAAGTTTAAAAGTAGCTTGATTCCATGTAAAAACCACAAATCTGGCTCCACTGATGACTGGACGCTCTTTTGATGTCAGTGACGCATCACATTATGTTTGCCACAAACATAATGGATTCTTCCATGACCATAAGCAAAACAAAGTACCTGGAAATTCGAGTTTCACTCTGTGCAATGATATAAGCTACCATGTAATATTTGGACCAAATACAAAGAGAGGAAGGTTTTAAGACAGAAGACAACATGCTTTGGAGTTCTGAATGGATGTTTGCACACAGTGTGGTGTGCAATCAGAAACTGCAGCATTCCTCTCGCTCAAAAGCAGTGTTGTATAGTAACCAAGTAAAAATACTTCACTACTGTACTGAAGTACATTTTGGGAGATTTTGTACTTTACTTGAGTTTTCAAATTTTTGAGAACTTTCACTTTTACTTCACTATATTTTTTAACTTAATTGCATACTTTCACTCCGATACAAAGAGCCGTTTAGTTACTCGTTACAAAAAAAGAAACAAACAAAAAAAAAAACGTGTTTTAACCCCACTGACTGCAACGAAGTCAGGACGTGCCTGGGCTTGTTCACCACTTGCGCATGACAACCAATAGGCTACACCTATGGAGCACTTACATGTGACGTCACAGCCGATCCAGATTGTGACAGACGCCATCTTGTCGGTCAAACGCCATATTCCGCCTTCTACTTCTGGTTCTACTTCTGCTTTTACTTCTACCTTTTCTTCTGGAAAACCCTACTATATACAATTCTACTACAACGGCTGCGGCTACAAGCTCTCCCTACCTGTGCACGTTTATGTTTTTTGTGTGTATTTTTGCGTGTTGTTCGTCTGTACCGGACTTCAATATCCACTACAACCGTATGGACTTACTGGACATTGGTTTCCAGCAGAAAATGACGGTTTGTAGCAATTTCCATCGCATGCACAACATTCCGGACGAGAAAAAAAAAAAAAAAAAAACATTCCGGACGAGATAGCGAGACCAGCGGGGTCTCCGTGGATTGTTATCGGAAGCAAAGCGAAGGAGGTGGCGCCGGGAGCGGAAGCAAAAGCGAGGCTGCAGAGCCGGCCTGTTGACTAAGCTCAGAAAACAGCTACTCAAATCTCCACTGCCAAGCCTCTACCTCTCCAAAGCCAGATCCATGTAAACAAGACGGACGAGCTGGAATTACCTTATTCTATTCTATAATCGGCTGGTCAGTGCTATACTCAATACTTAAGTGACTTACCCGTCCAATGAGGATTCTTGTTTACAAGATGCCACATCTGAGTCGCTGACAAATCCTGAATTTCTGTAGAGATAACTGTCCAGAGATTTATAAGCACGCAGTGCTTCACCACTGAACAGCGAGGGAAAGTTAATGAGGTAATTATACACGTCCGGGTATTCCGCTGGCAGTTCAAAATCCGGTCGTGAAAACTCCGTCCAATAAGCCATAAGGGTCACAAATCTGTAGATCGTTTATTTTAGACATATATCTAGTTATCTGTTCATTAGAAAAATGAGCCGTGTAGTCCGTCGGTTGAAATTGATCCATTCTGCACACGAGTGCAGCAGTATTCAGCGGTGTTTTTGACCGACAAGATGGCGGTTGTGTACTTTCTGGTCACGTGACTGCAAGATCTCTATTGGCTTCACGCAGTAAGCAGAAAGCTAGCTTCGCAATCAACAGCCCTGATGGAAGAGGAGACGGAGACAGCAGCTACTTCGGCTACAAATGAAGAGGAACCTGATGATGAGCACCCCTGGCCGTATTTGAACACAATGTTCTCTTACGTTGATGTGAAGGATTCGTCCTATCGAATGAAGTGCCTCTTATGCCTTCCAAAAAACATGGAAATTCTATATCTTATAGAAACTCCCCGTCCAATCTAAAGAAACACATCGAGGTTTTCTCAGGTTTTTCAGTTTTCTCCAAATTACTTTTTTCTTTTGATTATTATGACAGCAATTGGTTGTGTATGCACCTCCATAGTTTATAAAGTACAATAACAGTAGCAGCTTTTTTTTAATGTTTTTTTTTCTTAATGGCGTCAGGGGTTTTTCTAGAAAAATTTAGTATGAGGGCGCTCACCATGGCAAGGGAGCGAAGCGGGGGGGTTTGCCGGTTGTCCCCCCCTCCGCCGTGCGAAGCCTTTGAAAAATTGAGGCTACAATGGGACATTCTGAGGCTATCTGAGAGGGAAATTGTAACAAATTGTCTGTCAACATTGAAAAGAAAGAAGTAATCATCTTCTGCCCCGGACAGTCTTCGGCTTTCTTCCGTTTCGTGCCGCGGGATGACATCTTTAAATGCCCGTGTCAACAAAAACAACTCGCGAACTACTTCTGTCAAAAGCTCCCGCGCCGGTGGGTGAAAGGTCATTCAGTCTCGAGAAATCTCGCTCTACAAGCCAGCTGACCTTGTATGTAACCCATGTCAAATCTCGCGAGAGCAGCCGCGACAAGTAAACAAACATGGCGCCTCAGTTTGGAAAACGCCAATTCGGATTGTTTTTGCACCGCCTGGCGGTGTATCTGCTATGACTGGAATATTTTTGGAGTAATTATAACGTATGTGATGATCAGACACATTGTCACGTGGTGTTGCTGGGATGTTTTCACGGAGAAACGATCGTTTTGAGAGATTGCATGTTGTGCAGTAGCATACAAGTGCATGGCGTAAGTGTGACTTGGGGTTCAATCGGCATTTCGGTAAGAGGGCGCAGCGCCCCTGTTCCCTGGTTTAGACGAAAGCCTGGGTGTGATGTATGCCTAATTTTCAGTACTTTCTCTTAGTTTAAAAAACAAAGGAAAAAAATGAGAAAAAAGTGTCAAAACTGTGGTCTCCATCTTCAGATGCCAGATAGGCAGCTTCATTTTTCTCCCAATTTATTTTTTTCTTGTTTATAATGGTTGTGTGCGCACCTCTATTTTCAGCAGTATAATTGCTTGTCATGAACCACTGGTGACAAATTACCTTCAGTTTACCAAAATATTAAAAATATTACAAATTCAGATTGCCTTTGCTTGTTTACTTTTACATGTACTTTTAATTACATTACTTGAGTACATTTATTTTTGCATTACTTGTCATACTTAAGTGCAAGAAATGTCAGATACTTTAAGACTTTAACTCGAGTAACATTTCAGCCAGTGACTGACTTTTACCAAAGTCATTTTTTGGAAGGGTACCAATACTTTTACTTGAGTGTGATTTCCCAGTACTTTATACAACACTGCTCAAAAGATATCTTCCAAAATACCTTCCCCATTTATAATATACTACCAGCTTGACATGCCCTGGATAGGTGTTGGTTGAAGACAAATGAGAGCAATATTCTATTCTTGGACAAAAAATTTGCACTAAAAACAGTAAGTAAATCAAATGACTCATGACCTAAACAATGTTTTGCAGTAGAATTCACACTCGTCTGACGTTTTCTCTATCTGGAAATTCTTCACAATAATCCTTTCTGATAAATAATTCCGATAGTTACCTTTTGCTTTTGTTTGGCATTATTCTTTTCTTCAATTACTCTCCTTTGGCTTCCACTGCATGCAATTGTCATGCTTTCTAATGGGTCCACCTTTGAGTCTATGGGAAGAAGCAAAACATTCAATATCTTAAAAACATAAAATGCAGGTTTGCATTTAATTACTGAATGAAATAACCCAAGTTTTTCACCTTTTTTATCGATCCCTTGAGCTTCATTTGCCACTGTCTTGATTACTTTTAGGAAGGGTCGCTCTACAGCAGGGGAACTGTAGTCATCCATGGGAGTTTGTGGTGGCATTGGCATATTAGGGGGTGGGTACATGGGCCAACCTTGGGGCATATATGGTATATAGTTCCCATAAGGATCATAGCCCGGGGGAGGATAGTTAGGAGGCATAACTCCATGTGTGTGTGGTGGCGGGTAGGGAGGCATCTGATGGGTCGAGTGAGCTGGGAAAGTATTTGTTCCAGGATTCACAGCTTCACAAGGCAGGGGACCGGTGTTAACCCAGGGGTTCTCTTCAGCTTTAGTGCCAGGCCGCGTCTCCCTCTGACTCTGACTGACTGACCGTGATGAACGTCTTTCAGGAGGAACAGATTTCTTCCTGATACGACTTGAGGTGTGCTCATAGCTGCTACTTCGACTGCTTCTCCTGCTACAGCTGCTTCTTCTGCTGCTGGTACTCCTACTCCTGCTGTTGCTACTAGAACTCCTGCTGTGGCGCCGGTCTGATTGGTGCCTTTTGACAGACGACTTCGCAGGAGTCTTACCTTGGAGGCGCTCTTGTGTCCGGGCAGCCATCTTGCTGATCTCAGCAACGCCCAGTTCAAGGCCAATAGTCTTAAGGAGGTCTTGTATTTTCTCATATTCCTCCACTTCTGACCTAACTTTAGCATCATGAGACCCAGTCACTGATGGCTTACTCTGAGGTTCCTCATCATGATGCTGCCCAGGTGAGGCCGAAGAATGGTCCTTATCCTGATATTTGCTCTGTTTCGTTATTCGACTTTCACCTTCTTCAGGATGCCCATGCCTGCAAGAATGTCCATATTCTTTCTTATGGAGATCATGCACTACTCCAGGCTTTGGTTCATGATACAGCACATCAGCGCCAGTTTTCTCATAGACATCCAATAAACTACACTGCCCAGATTCAGACATTTCTTTTGCTCGGAATCGGTCATCCTCTTGTTCATCCCCATACAGGAACTTCTCTTCATCTTCAATATCCACAAAGCTTTTCTTTTTGTCTGGTGGTTGGGCTACTGCCTCTGCCATCACACTGAGAAGCTGGGTGAGGTCTGAATTCTGCTGGCTGTTTCTTTCATAAGGGAGAGTAAAGCCATGCCCACTCTCTTTGGTGGGCTGTAGTTTGCTTATGAGCTCTTCAAGTGCACTGGCATTAGAATTTCGATCCAACAGCGACGCCAGTATGTCTGGGTCCATTTTTTTAGTCACTGTACACAGTAACTGTTCTGCATCCTTTGAAAGGCCACCGCCTGAATTCCCTTGTGGAGAGTCAGTACTCTAAAACCATTGGATAACAGTGGAATTAATGGTAAAAAAAGGTTTCTCCAAATTATCTGCAATTAACCCATTACAAATTCATTAAAATTATCCCCTAAAGATCAAAATCATACCTACCTGTCCTATCATTGGAGAATCAGTTTCCGAAGAGTCAATTCTTTTTTTCAAGATGGATTTTGTGGGCATTGTCAGCATGTCCTCCAGCTCTTTACGTCGACGGGCTCTCTCAAGCTCTCTAAAATCTTCCTTATCTCTCTTGCTGTTTCTGCTGCTACAGCTACTGCTGCTGCTGCCACTGCGGCTCTGGCTCCGGCTCCGTCCTCTGCTGCGGCTCCGGCTCCGTCCTCTGCTGCGGCTCCTTCCCCTTCCCCGGCTCCTGCTGCGGCTCCTGCTGCGGCTCCTACTGCGTGGTCTACTCTTGCTCTTCGCCCTGCTCCTCGCTCTACTCTTTCCTCTGCTCCGGCTTCTACTCCTACTGCGTGGTCTGCTACGTCCTCGGCTCAGCACCCTGCTACGGCTCACTGCACGACTACGGCTCCTGCTGCGAGGACGACTTCTGCTGTGAATTCTGTCTGGACTGCAGCTCCAGCCCCTGTTCCTACAACGGCTATGACTGCGCCTTCTTGAACTACGCTCATCATGGCCCTCATAGCTTGACCGGCGTGGAGAATAATGTCTGAGGGAAGAAGGAAAAAAGGGGGGGAAAAAAACCCCCACACCGTTAGGCTGTTCATTCAATTGTTTAAGGTTCATGATTTCCAAGTCAGTGGTGCTTGACCATTGGGCACTTGTATTTTCAAGGCTGTACTAGGAATCAAAAGCCCCCATCACATATCAAACCCATCACTGTACGAGGTAAAACACCATAGAATAGATACATTTTCATTCCCACTCAGTCTTCCATATTGACAAAATATCATGTATTCCCACCTGATTGTATCTGTATTGTAATTTGACAAAGCTATGGAGCACTAAACATACAAGATCGGATATGACGCGTAATTCACTTTGCAGCAAGTCCATTGTTGTGAAAAGTCCAAGCTAGTTAGCAACATGACATGAGTCAAGCTGCACCACATCTCTGTTGACAGTTCTTTTCCCGTTTCTGAACATTTGTTTTGTTCAAGCAAAGATTACTTTCAACACTTTTTGCTTGTGGGTAGTTCTTCGGGAACGGAATTACATTCACAGCAAAACGTGGTAACTTTTTTTAGTCGCAAGACTCAAGATAATGACATTAAATAAAAATTTCACACTGTATGGGGCATCTTTTGACCCCAAAAAAAAAGCAGAGAAAATGAGCTGTGTTTAACTCTGAATGCAAAATCTTTTAGGAGGAAGGAAAAGTCAGTAATGGAATTACGTCAGAAAAAACTGAACTTTCATTTCTTAAAATTCAAACCAAGGGTTCTCTGAAGTGACACTGGTATAATTGGAGTGATGAGTTTTAAATGTAGTTTTCAATACATTTTGCCTTGGATTCCATACTTCAGCAATATCACCGAGCTGACAAGTTAAGGCAAGCTTAATAATTTCATAATTTTGGCCTCGCTGCTGAAGAACTGCCCTTATACAGTGGGACTGCTGTATCTACTGAATCCCTAACTGGTCAGTTATCGGCAGTTTACCCCAGGCCGAAAATAGTCACGTTAGCGCCGAGAAGTGACGCCTGGTGAGACTTCGGGTTTGTGCTTCCCAGAGCGCATTATGCAACCTCCAAACATGACCCCTCTCCAACTACAATTCCCACACGTACTGCTTATGGACACTTCACCACACACACCTGCTTTCTGTTTCTGCACCTCAACCATGACATGATATTAAGTGGACGGCATGCAACAAGTTATGATTCGATACTGGGTGTTCCCACAATATTTTTGAAAAAAAAAAAATTCAATGAAGAAAATTTTATGACCAAAAATAAAAGGGCTACGTTTACTTTCCTATTCTTTTATCAATGTAAATGTTATTTTTGTTAATTTAAAAAAAAAAACTTCCATTTTCTTAATAAACAATATTTACCCATATTTATCAAGGTTGGAGTAAAATATAATAGCCAATTAAGTACAATATTCCTTTCCTTAAATATGAAAAATCTTAGTACCTTGCAAAAGCAGAGATCAAGCAAGTGTCAAATGTAGCATGATTTTTTAAAAGTAAGGTGTTTGATCAAAGACTTATTTTTATCTGTATTAGTTCTTTCATCATTCTATTTATTTCAAATTAAAACCAACATCACCATTCAAAACCGTTTAGTTTATTGACTGAGTATATTTAGTGGGGTTCCCCCACAGTACCCAGTTTCTGAGACAGACCCATATATATATATGTATATATAATCACATCACACACAGGGCTTGAAATTCATATATTTTTTCACCAGCCAGCAGGACTAAGTTACCTTCCAAAGTAACTTGCCAAAATTTGTTCATGTATGAATTTTACTTCTGTCAAAAATAACACAAAAGAGAGTAGTTACCACTGTTCATGACTAATGTGCATTTATTTCAAGACCCAAGTATTTTAATACTGCTGTTAAATACATAAATGAGAACAACACAGAGCACCATAATATAATCCAAAAAAAATGCCAGTTGACTGACCCCTTACTAGTTCTTTTAGGAACCAATTCGTCCACTTCCATTTTTAATTTGTCGCTGAAATTGACTGAGCTTACATGGTAGCCTATGCAACACCAGCGATCGCGCGAACTGAGTCAGCGCTGTAAAACGAAAATAGAAAATCTTCCCGCAAGTTCCTTTCAGCACCTAGATGTCGCCCGGGATTGGTTGGTGAGTGTGTGATGTTATTGTTTTGGGTTTTTTTTACCCTTAGGCAGCCTCTCACGTTACTGCCTGAGGGACAGGGAGAAAACCACCGGAAAATGTTTTAAACAAACACGAAACAAACGCAAGTCAGCAAATGACCATAAAATACTCGATAGTTACGATATAATAATTTTATGCATCTCTCACAGAATTTTCGGAGATATATCGCGTATATTCGATATATCGCGTATATTCGACATATCGCACAACCCTAGTCTGAATCTTCGCTTCATATATATTTTTTATTTCCAACTAGCCAGCTGGGCTGGCTAGTGACAGGAATTACCCGCCAAATGACAAATTAAGTCCCCTTGGGCGACCGGACCACCCTGAATTTCGAGCCCTGATTTTTATTTATACACACACACACACACATGTGTGTGTGTATGTATATATGATGCGATGGGAGTGACGAGGTTGGACAGGATAAGGAACGAGCACATCAGAAGGACAGCACACGTGGAGAGCTTGGGAATTAAGCTAAGAGAGATGAGACTGAGATGGTACGGGCACATCCTGAGAAGAGATGCAGAGATTGTTGGAAGGAGAATGTTGAGGATGGAGCTGCCAGGCACACGAAAACAAGGAGATACATGTATGTGGTGAGAGAGGACATGAAAGTGGCAGATGTGGTAGAGAAGGATGCAGAAGACAGGGAGCAATGGAGACGAAAGATCCGCTGTGGCGACCCCTAATCAGGAGCAGCCAGAAGAATTAGTGTATATATATGAGAGAGGGGTGGCACAGTGGTGTAGTGGTTAGCACTGTCGCCTCACAGCAAGAAGGTCCAGGTTCGAGCCCCGTGGCTGACGAGGGCCTTTCTGTGCAGAGTTTGCATGTTCTCCCCGTGTCCGATTTCCCCCACAGTCCAAAGACATGCAGGTTAGGTTAACTGATGACTCTAAATTGAGCGTAGGTGTGAATGAGAGTGTGAATGGTTGTCTGTATCTATGTCTCAGCCCTGTGATGACCTGGCGACTTGTCCAGGGTGTACCCCGCCTTTCGCCCGTAGTCAGCTGGGATAGGCTCCAGCTCGCCTGTGACCCTGTAGAACAGGATAAAGCGGCTAGAAATAATGAGATGAGAGAGACACAAAGACTTTACCTGGTATAGGGAATCTCTGCTCCTGAGCTCTGGGATAAACCTGTCAGCTCGTTGCCCACAGTTATCACAAGACTATGGTCAGTAGGCAGACCACCACGTGGGGGTGAAGGGGTATATCTCTGTAAGAAAGTAAAGATACAAATCAACAGGACACATTTTGCCCCACAATGATCTGGGGGGGGGGGGGGGGAGACAAGACTGCATAGCATTTTACTGATTTTTTTTTTAAATACTGATGCTCCAAATGTTTTCTGATCTACTTGTTCCCCAGACCACAGTCTCCCAGCACTGATCATGGAGCATCCCCTGTTCTCCACAGTTCAGTATCTTCTCTGCTCCAGCACACCCACTGCAGTGCAGGAAGAGCTGTTAATGAGCTGATTAGTGGGATTGTGAGAAGTGAAAATACTAAAACGTGCAGGGCAGGGGGCCACCAGGACCTGTGATCTACGGAAAAAAAAAACCCACAAAGCCGCAGTCTGCCCACTTTACTGACTAGTCTAGAGTTTGGGCCGCAGCTCAGCGCGAGTTCATCTACATCACGCTGCTGAGCGCTCAGGACAGACAGGGGAGGAAAGCGAGTCAGCCTACATGGCCGTAGTCTCTCGGGGCAGGCCCATCGCCTCTCAACTCCTCCGCCGAGCCTCTCCCCGGCGACGAGCAGCGCCTCCTCGGATGCTCCGGGTGCCGACGGTAGTCATGCGGATATCCGTTGCTGCCTCGCGCGTGTTCGTGACGGTACGGAGCGCGAGGAAACGAACCGGCAGGAGGCGGGCCGCGGGGAGCAAAGCCGCGACCCGCTGCAGGATGATACGCTCCTCGGTGCGGCCTAGAGCCTCGGTACATGGCGCCAGCCAGCCGCCCGCTCGCTCGCTTATACACGAAACCGTTTCAGATCCAGTGGCCGCTGTTTACGGACCTAACGCATATTATTATTATTATTCTGCGCACAAAAGCGCTGTAAACTCAAATTACTGCTCAAACTCAACAGATCCACACAGCTACAGCCGGAACTAAACCGCGTCCGAACTACTTCCTGCACCGCCATTCGGCCAGCCAAACAGGAAATGACGTCCACTCGGTCTCCACCAATTAGAACTTTCCTATTCCCTCCCCCTCATTGTTTACAGGGCTGTGTGCAGCGGATACAGTTTATAAGAGGAAAAATGGCGGATTGACGATTTAAAGAAAACAAAACACGAGTTCATCCTCTTCAGTACAACTCTCTCTCTCTCTCTCTCTCTCCAAAACCACGCAAATATTCACCAATTTCTGAACTTTCCAATCATTTTATGAAAACCATGATGAAGATTCGAGTTATTTCTGAGCCTCCTTGAGTGATAAATCAAACCCATTCCATTAAAGTCAAGTAACTTAAGAACGACAAGAGCTCTCATAAATATTTATAACAGCTTTGAAAAGGATGGCTTTAAAGACCGACAGCGTGTTTAACAGTCTCCAAAACCACGCAAATATTCACCAATTTTTGAATCATACACCATTCAAACTTCCTTTGTCATTAGATTCAAGTTGACATGATTTGGGTTACTGATGGTGACATTAAACCCCTTCAATTAAACTTAAAGTGCCATTCCACCATTGGATGTATTCTTTGGCATAAAATACAATATATTTTGACAACATATATAAATGGTATCACTAGATAGAGAAATATTTTAGCATCAAAATATATCAAACATAATTTTTTGACGACAAGTATATTAATTTTGCGACCAAAGTCACCTACCCTTTTAATTTCCGCGCGTGATGTCATCGGCAGGTTCCCCTTCTTGTGTACCACGTGACGTGGCACATATCAGCAATGGCGGATAGAACGCGATAAAAATAATACCAATAAAGCTAGCTAACTGAAAGATTAACTCAATTTTTCGCAATTTTTTTGGCCCCCATATCCGAGGAGAAATGACTCTCTCACTTTGGGGGTTTCCTGGTCTAAAAATAGACCGACACATGGTACACAAGAAGGGGAACCTGCCGATGACATCGCGTTTCACTACCGCGCGGAAATTAAAAGGGTAGGTGACTTTGGTCGCAAAATTAATATACTTGTCGTTGTCAAAAAATTATGTTTGATATATCATTTTGAAGCTAAAAGATTTCTCTGTCTAGTCATGTTGTCATAAAATATATTGTATTTTATGCCAAAGAATACATCCAATGGTGGAATGGCACTTTAAGACCGACAAGAGCTCTAATAAATATTTATAACAACTTCGAAAATGATGGCTTTAAAGACCGACAGCGTGTTTAACAGTCTCCAAAACCACGCAAATATTCACCAATTTTTGAATCATACACCATTCAAACTTCCTTTGTCATTAGAGTCAAGTTGACACTATACTAATGGTGACATTAAACCCCTTCAATTAAACTTAACTAGCTTAATAACTACAAGAGCCCAATAATAAATACCTCTGAAAATGACTGATTTAAAGAATGACACTGTTTCTGAATCAGTGTTTGTTTATTGTACAGCAGGAGGTCACAACTGTGATGAAACATAAGGAGTAAAAACACTATTAATATTGGTTTGTTCATCCATAGTTATTGAAATGTGACAAACATGAGGTCAGGAAAGTATCTCTCTAGATCTAACCATTAAAGCTGGTTTCAATTTTTCCCTAACTGGATATATTACATACATTTTACCTGCAATTTCAAGGTGTTCTTCAGCCTACATTCAGCTGCAGGTCATTCCTAATAGATCAGGACACTGTAGTCTTACCTGTGTAACCAGTAGCATTATATAATATGGCTTTTTAATGCAACACAATAAACCAATATTAACACAACATATTTACTCTGTCTCGTCACCGCTGTGACATTCTGCTGCACAATAAAGGGATTCAGAAACTTCAATTTACAAAAACCTTTACATAAACTCGGATCAGTTAGTGTTGTCCTGCCAAAACATCCATTATCCGTAATCCCTTATCCTGCGTAAGGTCACAGGCAAGCTGGAGCCTATCCCAGCTGACTATGGGTGAGAGGCAGGGTACACCCTGGACAAGTCACCAGATCATCGCAGGGCTGACACATGGAGACAACAATTCACACCTATGGTCAATTTAGAGCCACCAGTTAGCCTAACCTGCATGTCTTGGGACTCTGGAGGAAACCGGAGCACCTAGAGGAAACCCACGTGGACACGGAGAGAACATGCAAACTCCACACAGAAAGGCCCCCCTATCAGCCACTGGGTTCTAACCCAGAACCACAACAATTATTTTCTATTAAAACAATACTAAACATAGTATGCCATTTTATACAGATACTCGTACACAATTACTGTCAGATTATTTCTGAAATAATCCAGTGAAATCCCCCTGGGTGTCATTGTATACACATATGAAAATGAGCTTGCATTACAGTTTATTCCAAAGGATCGTTTACTTGAGTAAACAATCACAGGAGATCCAAGACTTTCCCTTAAGACACAATAAGCTAAGGAGTGCCATTACCATGCCAAGAAAAAAAAATGCAATCACTGTGTCTTTACACATATTAGGAGACAAAGAATGAGCCTTTGACATTTATTGCCATTATATAATTTTATTATAATGTCCACTATAGGAGGCAGAGCACAAATCACATTTTGAACAGATGTGCAGAAGAACAGCGTTAGGAAATTTGGTACAAAGATGTATACAATAACAAAAAAAACTGCATTTGCTAGACAACAAACAAAACTGACTGAGTATATAAACAATCGTTATACATGCTACATAATGTAACCAAAAGAGTTAACAAAGGCAGAACTAGGTTATCAAAAGAAAGACTCCGTACACTCAAGACAGTGTTGAGGCAAGTATTGTTTTTATTTGTTTTCATACTGTTCAACAATCAATTAAAAAAAACCCTAAATCTACATAGAATTACAGAAATAAGAGTAAACATTAACAGACAATCATTAACAAATGGTTTTTAAACTCATTTAATAAAACATGCAGTTGCATTCAGATGACAAACATAGGTTGGTGTTGAACCTTAACATTAAAAGAGATACAAGAATGAATTCCCAATCGAGTTTCATCATACAAAAGAGATACTGAAAGCAAAAATAGTACTAAGTTGTTAATAACCTAAAAAATAATTTCAGCTTTCAGAAGTCTCGGTCTCATTTCTCACTTTCCCACTTCTCAAGGAAGTCTTGCATGTTCAAATTAAAAGTATCGATCCCTTTACCAGAGAGGTGAACCCCATCTGGTCTGTAGAGGCCAGAGTCCAGTCCAGGCATTATGTTGTCATGAGTCAATGAAGAACCGCCAAGCTCCGCTATGATACCACGTATTGTTTTGTTGATCGCCTGTCGCATGTTGTTCACTTCTGTGCTGTCACTTGAGTGCCTCCAGGACTTGCGGGGCAGGATGTCTGACCAAACTAGGTGGCACTGAGGAAAAATGCTCTTCAGTGAAATCAGGTCTTTCTTCACTGATAACACAAAGTTCTCTGGGGTCATCTTGCCAATATCATTTCCGCCCAGATGGATAAGAATCACGTCAGGTTTGGGCCAGTTGTCCTTTAGTTGGAGCAGCTGGGGCAGAAGCTGTTGCCATGTCATGCCCTGCACACCCTTCCACCATATGCGTACACTATTGGGGTCCATACCAAGCTGCATACCTACTTCAGGAGATGTGGCCCTCTTCTCAGCCCAGAACACAAGGGAGTGGCCACATATCCACACATTCTTTACTTCTGTTTGCATAACTTTTCCTGTAAAAATGTAAAAGTATAGGTGGTGCATTAACATCAGTGTACTTGTACAAGTGGGGTGAGTTCTCTGTCTAAAACAATGGTTTTTCCAACAATACATCATGTGCTTTCAAAGCTTTCTCCAATAAGGTGTTTGCAAAGGAGAATAGGTGCTCGTGACTTGAAAAAAGGACCACATGTTGAATAAAACATTATTACTGTGAGCAGGTTTATTCAAACATCAGTTGGAATCTTTTTTTTTTTTTACAGAAATAACTGTCCTCAAATACTCAATCCAGCTTGGTCTGACTCGCAGCCAAAACACACTGACCTGTTACTTGATTGAACTGCTTAATAAATGTTTGAGATTTTGTAATTGTCTGACTGTATTGCCCCCCCCCCAAAAAAAAGAACTTACCAACAATGTTGTATTATTAGCAGTAACTCAAATACTCAGAACTTCAACCATACCAGGTCCAAGATGACACCCACTGTGGAAGATGCCCTTGTTTACGCCTTCTCTGATCCCTGATTTTTTTGTTTATTGTAATTGTTTTTTTTTTTTGTACTCTTATTGCATCGTGTGCACTAAGAGCTCATGACAGAATTTCTGCTACACATCGGAAATAAACACCACAAATTGACTTTTAGCCTTCCAGATTTGGATTGCATCACGCACCCGGCTACACCTGGAGCCATTTTTGCATCCCTGACCAATACTTGGAGGCACGACCAAACGGGGAGAAGAGATTGAAGCAGAGATGAGGCAGGAGGGGAGACCTTCATGCAAAGCAAACCAGGCCACCTCTGCCCATCTTGTTACTGGCTAACGTGTGGTTGATCGTTTATTCAAAAAAAAAAAAAAAAAAAAAGGATGTACTCCAGATCGGCATTGCCACTCTGGGAATATAAAGATTGCTGTGCCTTAATTTTTACAGCAACATGAAAAACTGAGGATAAACCAGACTCAGTTATTCATCTATAAGCTCATTCTATACACAGCAGCGATCAGATGCCGGAATCCGTTAAGAGCAGGGCTGGCAGTGTGTGCGTTTATAGCAACAACAAAAGGTACTTGGACATGAACATCACACATACAGTGTTCACCCAACACAGAACTGGTAAAATCTACCCCCAAGATTTTATCAACCCACTGAAGTCCCCACCAGAGAAAACTGGATGTGTACACCAAAATACAAGGAGCTACCAAAGCAAAACCGAGACCACAACTGGAATGATCAGACAACACTTTTTTTTTTTTTTTTTAAACACCCAGTTTACAGACAGATGTTAAAACAAAGTACATCTCTGAAGAAAACCATCAGCATGTGGTCAGAGGAAGGGGACCAAAAACCGAGGGACTGCTTTGCATGCACAAACCAAGATGTCTTTAAAACTGCATCAACACATCAGGACTCCACAGTCAACATTGAGGAATATACCTTAACTGTGACAACCTATATCAGAACATGCACAGACAACATTGTTCCTCAGAAGACCATCTATATTTCCCCCAATCCAGTCCAGCCTTCATACCTTGCTCTGTAGCATTTCAATCTGATGATTCTGATGCTTACCAAAGAGCAAGGTATGATGTCTGAAAAAACAAAAGGATGCCCCCAAAAAAAGTACAATCGGAGTGCAGGCAAAGACTGCAGAACTACTCTACCACACATCACTCTACAACATCACAAGTTACAGACCACATCACAGACCACAAAGACAGAAGTGAACAGTTCTACATCTGTAGCGGATGAGTTGCGTTACATCTTTTATGCACATTTTCAAGCCCAGAGCATGGATTACTGGGGGGAAAAAAAATGGAAGTGGCACCTGATGAGGAGGACCAGGTACCACTGAAGCCAGTAGTTTATATACGCAGACAAACATTATGGCAATACTGGGCTTTCAGTAGTTTCTTTGAACTGTTCTTTTTCGTACTAGAATACTTAGACAACATACACCTTTCATAGAAAAAGAACTGGTGCAGAAGACTTAATTTACTTTGGGGTTTTTGAAATCAACACAGGGTCAAAAATGTACATACGCTAACTCAAAGTTCCCAAGTGTCTTAACCCTTTCACCATTACAGACTGCTATTCTGGTCTCATTGTATTAAGGAAACCCCTTCTGGAAAAAATGATGCAGTGGTGAAAGGGTCAACTTACCAAAGCCTTTGAATTTCCTGTTTGTGATCATGATTGACTACAGATAGTAGCTTCTCTGTGACAACATAAAAAGGGTTTGGGACAGCACTCATTGGACTGACCAACACACTGTATAATGGGAAAGTCCAAGGAGCTCAGTGCAGATCTGGGAAAGAGGATCATAGAAAGCATCATATCATTGCTATGACGTTCATGTCCATGATGACATTCATGTCTGTGTATGTAAACTTTTAACTGCCAATGTCCCCTGCAGAAGTGTTTAATGTGCTGAGCAACAGAAACACACATAAGGCGGCAAGATCAGATAACATCCCTGGATGTGTCCACAGGTTGCGTGCGCGTCAGAGCTGATGAACGTTGCTCCTGACATCTTCAACCTTTCCCCTCACCCTGGCTATAATTCCATCCTGCTTCAAAACCACTATAATCATCCCTATTCCCAAGAAGTCAACAATATCCTGCCTCGATGACTACAGACCAGTGGTTCTCACACTGGAACTCCTGAAACATTTTGAGAGTCTTGTCAAAAATAAGATACAGAGCATCATTCCCGCAACTCTAGACCCACTACAGTTCTGCCCATCAGACAAATACATCTAAAACTGATGACATCTCACAAGCCATGCACACAATCCTCACCCATCTGGAAACAAGGCAGTTATACCATGTTGCTTTTTATTGATTATAGCTTGGCTTTCAATACCAATCATTCCCTCCAAACTCATGGCCAAGCTGCACAGCCTCAGCCTCTCCCCTCTGCTGTGTAACTGGATAATAGATGTTCTCACAGGCAGTCTGTTTGCCTTGTCGGCAGGTAATGATTCATGTTTCAAATAAAAGAAAAAAAAAAAGTAGCTATTTCTAGTTTGACCAATCACTGTATGCTTATATCACTCATGGTTTCTCTTGTGTTGGGAGAGTAGCTGCCCTGAAAGTAGGAGCGATACAAAAATTCCCTCAAAACAGGATATACAACTACGATCATTCTCAGTTCCTCCAGTGTGGACACACAAAAAAGGGGGAACTTTTTCCAACAGTTTTAAGAACTATGAAAAAGTTCCTCTGGTCCAAAAGTTCCTTATCAGCTCAGCTGTCTAGGGAACACGCTCTCAGAATGTTGTAGTTTGTTGGAAAAAGGTGCGCAGTGGTCAGAATTTCCACAACTCCACCAAACCCGACTGGACAGGTCAAACTCAAAAACAAATTCTATCTGACAAAACACAGACTGATAGCGTACACTGATCCAACAGTTGGTGCCTGGGACATTTGTCTGGGAAGTGTGCAGTGACCCCCATTTCCCCCACTGTACAGTGATTCACAATGAATGAGGACTAGAGATATTTTCTTAAAAATTTATTCGATTATGTTTTGATTACAGCACACATTCACCCTAGCATTATTTCAACAATTTTATGCAGCAACATTTATTTCCGCCCAGAGTTGCATTCAGTTTTTGCTGAGATCTTGTATTGATGATGGGAGAGTCGAGCCACTCTAAAGTCTTCTCCAGTACATCCCAAAAACTCTCAGTGGGGTTAAGGTCAGGTCTCTGTGGTGGCCAATTCACGTGTGAAAATGATTCCTCACGCTCCCTGAACTCTTTCACAATTTGAGCCCGGTGAATCCTGGCACTGTCATCCTGGAATATGTCCATGCCACCAGGAAAGGAAGGGGGGAAAGGGAGAAGAAAAAAAAAACCGCTGAGGGGAGAACCTGGACATTCAGTACATTCAGGTAGTCAACCGAGTTCATTTTATTGCCACATAATGTTGCTAAGCCTAGACCTGAATAATTAAAGAAACCCCAGATCATAACACTGGACTATGCATGATTGGTGCATCACTTCATGTACTTCCTGTCTTACCCTGACTCGTTCATCCATCTAGAATAGAGATCTTGCATGTGATGTCACAGCCGATCCAGATTGTAACAGACGCCATCTTGTCGGTCAAACGCCATATTTACGCCTTCTACTTCTACCTTTTCTTCTGGAAAACCCGACTATATACAATTCTACTACAACGGCTGCGGCTACAAGCTCTCCCTACCCGTGCACGTTTATGTTTTTTGTGTGTATTTTTGCGTGTTGTTCGTCTGTACCGGACTTCAATATCCACTACAACCGTATGGACTTACTGGACATTGGTTTCCAGCAGAAAATGACGGTTTGTAGCGATTTCCATCGCATTCACAACATTCCGGACGAGATAGCGAGACCAGCGGGGTCTCCGTGGATTGTTATCGGGTCTGGCAGGCGAAGGAGACGGCGTCGGGAGAGGAAGCAAAAGCGAGGCTGCAGAGCCGGCCTGTTGACTAAGCTCAGAAAACAGCCACTCAAACCTCCACTGCCAAGCCTCTACCTCTCCAACGTCAGATCCATGGTAAACAAGACAGACGATTTGGAATTACAGCTGGAATTACCTTATTCTATTCTATAATCGGCTGGTCAGTGCTATACTAGATACTACTGATATATCTAGTATCAGTACTAGTAATACTTAAGTGACTTACCCGTCCAATGAGGATTGTTATTTTCTTGTTTACAAGATGCCACATCTGAGTCGCTGACAAATCCTGAATTTCTGTAAAGATAACTGTCCAGAGATTTATAAGCATGCAGTGCTTCACCACTGAACAGCGAGGGAAAGTTAATGAGGCAATTATACACGTCTGGGTATTCCACCTCTGGCAGTTCAATATCCACTGACACGGTCGTGAAAACTACGTCCGGTAATCGATAAGGGTCACTAATCTGTAGGTCATTTATTTTAGACATGTATCTAGTTATCTGTTCATTAGAAAAATGAGCCGTGTAGTCCGTCGGTTGAAATTTATCCATTTTGTACACGAGTGCAGCAATATTCAGCTGTGTTTTTTACCGACAAGATGGCGGCTGTGTACTTTCCGGTCACGTGACTGCAAGATCTCTATAGGGTAAATCTGGACTCATCAATCCACATGACCTTTTTCCAATGCTCCAGAGTCTAATCTTTATGTTCCCGAGCAAACTCGAGCCTTTTCTTCTGATCACATTTACTAACAAGTGGTTCTCTTATGGCCACAAGGCTCTTTAGTCCCAGTCCTGCGAGTTCTCATTACACTGAGTGTGGAAATACTCTTACTTTCACTCAAACACAACCCTTAACATAGGACATAGACCCAAATAGAGTTCTACTGTCAATCTTTCTTCAAGTGTATAAGTAATCTCCGATCACGGTCAATCAAGACTTTTTTCCCCAACCACATTTCTTTTGTGAAGCTGACGGTTCACCACTATCCTTGCAAGTTTTAAACATTATCTCTCCAACCACAGAATACATTTTCTAGCATTGTTTAAGAAATGAGAAGCTACTCACTGCATCAGTGAGGGTGAAAAGAAAAGAACTGTTGCCAGTTGAAACACAATCACTGCAATATTTATCCAATCAAATGCTTTTAAGTACTTGCTTATTTAAATTCAAACAGTGACCTTTTTTTTTCCTTTTGTTCAGTTAGTATGTGTCACTGTTGTTCTGGGAATACCATATATAATGATCAGCCATAACACTAAAACCACTGACAGGTAAAGTGAATCACGTTGATTCTCTCATTATACTGGAACCTTGGATCCTGGCATGCATGTGGATGTTACTTTGACACACAACCCACCTAAACTTTGCTGCAGACCAAGTACACCCCTTCATGGCAACAGTATTCCCTAACGGCAGCTTCTTTAACACGATAACGTGCCCTAGCACACTGCAAAACTTGGTCAGGAATGGCTTGAGGAACAAAGAGTTCAAGGTGTTGACTTAGCCTCCAAATTCCCCTGATCTCAATCTGATCAAGCATCTGTGGGATGGGCTGGACAAACAGGTCAGGTCCATGAAGGCCACACCTCAAAATTTACAGGACTTAAAGGATCTTGCTGCTAATGTTATGACGCCAGAGCACATCATCAGAAGTCTTCTGGAGTCTGTGCTCTGGTGGGTCAGAGCTGTTTTTGCAGCACAAGGGGGACCTACACAATATTAGGCAGGTGGTTTTGAAGTGTGATTGGTGGAAGCATCTGGGGGAGGGAACGCTCCTCCTACAGTGGCATGACACTGTAGGACCAAGCATCCCTGCAGCCTGTCTACAGGCTAAGGAGATGATGTCCACCACAGAGTAGGCTTCAGCTACAAGGTTACTCCAAGCTTATTTGGCCACCATCACACATGAGGCAGGCTTAATTTCGGAGCAGGGTAAACTTTACAGTTCACATAGCTGAAGATCTATCTATATAAAGGGAGGCAGAGAAAGGGCTGTGTGTGTGTGAGAGAGAGAGAGAGAGAGAGAGAGAGAGAGAGAGAGAGAGAGAGAGAGAGTGTGAGGCAGGTAAATAGATCGAAAAACCTACTGACAGAACAGAATGAGGTTAGAAATTGAGACCCCTTCAGTTTTTGCACACTTAATTCTTTTGAAGATTTCACTGACTGTGGATTAAATTAACAATGTCCATTAATTTACACACAATAATCCATAATGACAGACATGCTTTCAGAAATTATTGCAAAAGTATTAAAAATCAAAAACTGAAAAACAAACCGTTTTCATTCAAATACTGATAATTATTCAGATCATAGGTTAAAGGCACTCCAAATTGAGCTCAAGCATATCCTGTTTACCATGATTATATTGAGCGGTCTCTAGAACTTGCATAGAATTTAGTCCACCTGTGGCAAATTCAATTAATCGGATATTATTTAGAAACAGATACACCAATGTGTCCAAAGTCCCAAACTTCATATTCCCTGTCGGACCAAAATTCAAGCCACAAGTCTAAGGAACGCTCTGTAGACCTCCATGATCAAATCGTGTCGAGACGGATCTGGGCGCGGGTATAAAACCATTTTTGAACCTTTGAATGTTCTCATGAGCACAATGGGTTCAATCGTTTTGAGATGAAAGAAGTTTGGAACCACCAGGACTCTTCTTAGAGCTTGCCTCTATAACCAGGCAAGAAGGTCCTTGGTAATGGAGGTGACCAAGAACCCAATGATCACACTAACAAAGCTTCAGAATTCCTCTGCAGAAATGGGAGAACTTGCCAGAAGGACAACAATCTCAGAAATACTCCAATCACTCAAGGGTAAAGTGGCTAGACAGAAACCACGCCTGGGTAAAAGGCATATGAAAACTGGGTACTGTCCTTTAACTAGCTAATACCATCTAAGAACAGGCTGCTTCTCGGCAGCAGGGACTGGGAGATCGTTCAGGATTGAGGAAAGGATGAACAGACCCAAATACTGAGATGTTATTGTCTGGAGTGTCTTTGGTCTCTGAATGTCCTTGAGAGGCAGAACAAAAGCCTAGATTGAACTCAATAACATATCTATGGAGAAATCATATGACAGTTCAGATGTGCCCAATCCAGCCTGACCGAGCTTGAAAGGATCTGCCAGGAAAAAATGGAAATACTGTCCAAATCCAGGTGTGCAAAGCTTGTAGAGACTTACTCGAGAAGAAATGAAGCTGTAATTGAGGCCAAAGGTGGTTCTACAAAGTACTGAATAAAGTGTATGAATGTTGATGTAAATAAGAGTTTTATAGACAGTTTTTTTTTTTAATTTACAAAAAAATTCATTATAAGGTATTGTATGTACACTGATGTGCTACATATATTTCTGCACACTTTATTGACTAGATATTTAATTTAAGATGGATATATATCCATTTTAAATTAAATCTCTAGTCAATAAAGTGTGCAAAACTGAAGGGGTTGGAAGAAGTACAAATTCAGTAGGATCCTAGTTAACAGCAGCAGACTCTCAACAGTTAACAGTGCACTGTGTTCAATTCTCTTAGAGGTGAATGTCCACTGATGGATAAATGCAGAACAATAAAGCATGCTATGCGATTGGGGGGAAAAAAAAAAAACCCACAAAAAACCCCCCCACCCCACACAGAAGCTACTACAGTGCCCAGTAGCATTAAAAGGACCTATATTTCAGAGCTGACATGGAATAACCAAGTTAATAAACTGTATAAAAAAAGGCATCAGCAGGGATGCCTCTTCTGCCAACAAGTCTAGACCTTCTTGTTACTGCTCCGAATGCCTCAAATACCCTTAAAATATACTTTAAACAGGAAGGAAGCAACTGGAGAAAACCATTTCAGACATTTGATCTTGCCCCAGTTTGAGTCAATTTCAAAATCTAATGAGTTCATCTGCTGGTTACAATGAAAATATCCACATAAACAAACATTTAACCACTTGTTCCTGAGACAGCTCGGTCACAAAAATCTCATATGGATGACGGATGGATTTTCCCCCAAAGTACTCATACATTCTGTAGCTTCTTGCTTAGACCATCATTGGTTTGTCTCCCTTTAACCATTCTGCTGATTACTCATCAACTCCAGCCTGATGACAAGTAATACTGACTGCTTTAGTAGAATCCTCATGGGTCATGAGCATTCTTTCAAAATCCAATGCCTCAAGCTAAAGAATCACAGATATCTATTCTCAGGTGTAGCAGAATTAGCCAAGTGGAGGAAAAATTCTGGCCAAGATTTAACAGTGGCGTTATTGCTGAATATGCCTCAGAACTAAAAATGTCAGAAATGCTACTCTGATACCTGGTTCTGATTTCTGGCTTTGTCCTCGTGTTCGCTGGGCTTCCATTTGCTGTTCCTTCTTCAGTCTCATTCTCTGATTAAACTGCTCCAGCTGCTCCAAACAAAAGTGTTAAAAAAAGGATCTCAAGAGTCCGACACTGAACGTAAGCATTAGAGCCCAACCGATATACAACACCAATTCCAAAAAGTTGGGACAGGGGCACGTTTATCACTGTGCTGCATCACCTCTACTTTTACCACCACACTGTAAAGGTTTGGGAACTGAGGAGACCAATTGCTGTAGTTTTGAAAGAGAACTATTATCCCATTCTTGCCTGATATATAATTTCAGTTGCTCAACAGTTTGCGGTCTGCGTCATATTTTGCGCTTCATAATACACCAAATGTTTTAAACGAGAGACAGGTCTGGACTGCAGGTAGGCCAGTTTAGCACCCGGACTCTTTTACTATGGAGCCATGCAGTTTTAATATGTGCAGAAAGCGGTTTGACATTGTCTTGCTGAAAAGAGGAAGGCCTTCCCTGAAAAAGGTTTTGTCTGGATGGCAGCATATTGCTCTATCATTCAACATTAATGATGCCTTCCCAGATATAAAAGCTACCCATGTCATGTGCACTAACGCACCCTCATACCGTCACAGATGCTGGCTTTTGAACTGTGTACTGATAAGCCGGATGGTCCCTCTCCTCTTTAGCCTGGAGGACTTTGTGTCCATGATTTCTACTTTTGATTCGTCAGACCTCGGGACAATTTTCCACTTTGTCTCAGTCCACTGTAAGAGAGTTCGGGCCCAGAGAAGATGGAGGTGTTTCTGGATATTGCTTATATCTGATTTTAACTTGCATTTGTGGATGCAGTAATAAAAACTGCTTTCACAAACAATGGTTTTCTGAAGTGTTCCTGAGCCCATACAGTGAGTTCCACTACAGACACATCTGCTTTTAATGCAGTGTCGCCTGAGGGCCTGAAGATCACAGGCATCCAATGTCAGTTTTCAGCCTTGTCTCTTGCATACAGAGATTTCTCCAGATTCTCTGAATCTTTTCATGATATTATGTACCATAGATGATGTGACCCACAAATTCTTTGTAATTTTATATTGAGGAGCATGATTCTTAAAAATTGTTGCACTGTTCACCCACGCAGTCTTTCACAGAACAGTGAACCCCTCCCCATCTTTACTTCTGAGACTCTCAGCCTCTCTGGGATGCCCTTTTTGACCCAATCATGTTCCTGACCTGTTGCCGCTTAAATTATTTTGTTTAGCATTACACAACTTTTTCAGTCTTTTGTTGCCTCTGTCCCAATTTTTCTGAAACTTGTTGCTGACATGAAATTCAAAAGGAACATTTTTTTTTCAAAAAACAAGATTTGTTTCAACATTTGATATGTTGTCTTTTACTACTTTCAATGAAATCTATTGTTTCCATGATTTGCAAATTAACACATTCTGTTTTTATTTGTTTTACAGTGTCCCAACTTTTTTGGACTTGGGGTTGTAGGATTTTTAAGACCAATCCAGATTTTGCTATTTGAGGATTTAAAAGTCTGATAGATTATATATTGGCTGATTTTCTTTTTTTCTAGAAACACCAAGATTTTCTCCATCGTTCATGTTCCGTTATTTAAGAGTCCTGACCAAAATAACATGACAATGTAGTTTAAAAGTAAGCTTATTTTATTGTTATAATAGTACTTCGAACAAAAGTACAACAAAACATGGGCTTCTCTGCTGCTGATTGTTAAGTGTTGTGGCTTTGCAAACACTTGCGTTGCCAACAGTGGAGTTGCAGTGTGCCCTCTGGTGGACAAATTATTGGTTGGGCTCTAGTAAGCGTTACATGAAAATAAAAGTATGAAACAAAACGCATCTTTCCCGAACTGAATGTTCCCAGATCTCTTAAATCAATGGTACAAGAATCCAAACATCCAATTTTATAGCAAGAAATCTCTTCTTCCCCACGTGGGTGTGAAGTCTAACTTACCCTTTTTTTTTGTTTAGCTTTGATGTCATCTTCCATCATGGGTATCACTTGGGATTCAACACCATTGTCAGTATTTTTCGGCTCATTTTCTGTCTGTATGCTAATAACAGTACATACTTCTTTGACTGCAGAAGGTTTTACACTTCCAGACGTCTCAGTTTCTATTGTTTTGAGACACCGGTTACGTGCAATGGGTTTTGTCTTAGCCTGCTGGGTGGCATAACCAGAGCTGCCAGGCTGCATGGCAAATCCAAATTGACCTGAAGTGGGTGCATAAGGACAAGCTGGCAACAGACCAACTGTCGGTGTGGTAAAAGTAGAGGGGGCCGGATAGAACTGACCAGGACTTGGTGGCATCATGGAAGAAGGCCTGGAAAATGCTGTGTAATACCCATAACCAGATGGGAAATGAGAGGGTGGGTTCAGATAACCAGGACCATAATGCAGAGGATTTAGAGCAACTGATCCATAAGGATTTTGTTCTCCACCTGTAGTATAACTACACTTCCAGGAATCTTGCTCGTTTTTAAGGTGGTGTACAGCTGAGGAGTATCCACTGGATATTTGAGGATACTGTAAACCAACAGACTGAGTTAAAGACAATGAGGGTTCTGCGCTTGTTTTGGAGGAGTCATGTGTGACTTCTGCCGATGGTGTGGTTTCGTATGGGTCCGATGTATGGACCTGTATCCGTTTTGCTTCAGGACTGTTCCTAATAGTCCTTTTAAGGCCTAGAAGGTCCAGCTCCTTGACTGCGACTTCATCTCGGCGATACTTAATGGAATCCAAGTAGCTCATGTAAACCTCACGATTAGAGGTTTTAGCAGGGGATACAGAATAGACACCCTCAGAATCAGCAGAACGACTGCTCCCTCTTCGATCATACCTACTTCTTGATTGTTCATCTTTTGGATCCAAAGAGTGAGAACTCTGGGGTTTGACCTTCTTGCCATACAGGCGCTCATTTGTCCTAGCAGATAACTTGCTAACTTCTGTTCTGTCTAAATTAAGACCAATGGTTTGCAGTAGATCCTGAATTTTTTGATACTGGTTTGCTTTTTGGTCCTCATCTTCATTAGCATTCTCCGATTTCTGATGCACTGGGCTAAGGCTGCCTTCTACTCTGTAACTTTCAGATGGTTTTTGTTTTTTGTACCTCTCTCTGTCCTCTGCATACGGCTCATCACTGGAACGACCTTGCGACTGTTTAAATTCATCACGCACTTTCAAAAAATTTTCATGCTCTTCTAAAAGTCTGCCTTGACTACTAGAAGGCATTTCCTCTCCATAAAGGAACCGATTCTCAGGTTTCCCTTCAAAGCCATATTTCATTCCAACAATTCTGGAAAAGCCACTGCCATCTACCACAGCTCTTTCATGTGGTAATAGATTATTTTGGGTGTTTTCAGTTTGTTCCAATATAGGATTCACATTCTGTTTGCTCCCCATTAAGTGATAGTTGTCTTTGCTGCAGTCTGTTTTTTTCAAGAGATCACAGTATTTGTTACAAGATGCTTTTCTATTTGCCTGCTCTTGTGGGATCCTCGGATTCTCCAGTGAACCAGAATCTTTTCTAGCATCCCTCAACATTGAGGACAATAAATTTGAATCTGCTTTACTTAAAGCACCAAGAAACCTTTCCATTTGTGTTGCAAGGTTACTCTTTTGCCTTGAAGCTGAAAACTGGTTTGGAGAGCCTTCACTTGTGGATGCCTGGTCACAATCCTGGTGAGAAAACTGGGATATTTGGGAAAGCGATGTAGAGTAACTTTTGTCTTTTGTCTCTCTGATACTTTTTTTCGTCTTAAGACGGTCTTGTATTTTCTTATATTCCTCCACTTCTGCCCTAACTTTAGCATAATAAGACCCAGTTACTGGTTGGTTACTCCGAGATTCCTCATCGAGATGCTGCCCAGGTGAGACTGAAGAACATTTGCTCTGTTTGGTTATTCGACTTTCATCTTCTTCAGGATGCCCATGTCTATAAGAATGTCCATATCCTTTCCTATGGCGATCATGACGGAGCACATCAGATCCAGTTTTCTCAGAGACATCCAATAAACTATGCTGTCCAGATTTAGACATTTCTTTTGCTGGGAATCTGGCATCCTCTTCATCTTTAATATCCATAAAGCTTTTCTTCTTGTTTGGTGTTTGCCCTCCTGTCTCTGCCTTCACACTGAGAAGCTGGGTGAGGTCTGAATTCTGCTGGCTGTTTCTTTCATAAGGGAGAGTAAAGCCATGCCCACTCTCTTTGGGTGGTTGTAGTTTGCTTATGAGCTCTTCAAGTGCACTGGCATTAGAATTTAGAGCCAACACTGATGCCAGTATGTCTGGGTCCATTTTTTTAGTCACTGTACATAGTAACTGTTCCGCATCCTTTGAAAGGCCACTGCCTGAATTCCACTGTGGAGACAAAGTCAAAAACCATTGGATAACAGTTAAATTAGATTAAAACAAATTATCTAAAACAGACTCCCAGCTATGACAAATGGGAAAAAAATTTAACTAAATTATCTGCAACTAACCCATTACAAATTCATTAAAATGATTGCCTTCATATCCAAAATCATACCTACCTGTCCTATCATTGGAGAATCAGTTTCAGAGGAGTCAATTCTTTTTTTCAAGATGGATTTAGTAGGCATTGTCAGCATGTCCCCCAGCTCCTTACGTCGACGAGCTCTCTCAAGCTCTCTAAAGTCTTCTTTATCTCTCTTGCTGTTTCTGCCACTGCTGCCATAGCTACTGCCACCACTGTGGCTCCGGCTCCTTCCTCTGCTCCGGCTGCGCCGCCAACTCTTGCTCCTCACCCTGTTCACTGCTCTACTCCTTCCACTGCTCCGGGTCCTACTACTACTACGTGATCTATGTTCTTGACTTGGCGCCCTGCTGCGAGGACGACTTCTGTTGTGATCTGGACTGCAGCTCCTGTTCCTATGTCGGCTAGGACTGTGTCTTCTTGAACTATATTCATCATAACCTTCATAGCTTGACCGATGTGAAGAATAGTCTCTGTGAAGAAGGGAAGGAAAAAAAAAAAAACCACCACAATTATACTGTTTGTTCAATAGTTTAACATAACTGATTTTAATGTCACTGGTGCTTCACATGTTTACTAAAGTGTTATGATAAAAGCTTGAGTTATCAGGTATGGCCCGTTGGGCGCTTGTATTTTCAAGGCTGTCCTGGGAGTCAATGAAAACGCGCAAATTCCCATTCAAATTCCTGTTCTCACTATGTAGCTCCTATTCACTAGCAACATTATAAACATTCATTCATTCAAAACTCATGACACATGCAGCGCGTTTACATGCACATCCAAATCGAGCTACTGTCGGTAATCGAGCTAAGGGTCCCAGCAGGGGTGCCAGAGAAATCCAATCCTACATGCACACAAGGAAATCAAGCTATTGTGTGAGGTACATTGTGCACCCGAACCACAGGTGGCGCTACACGCCCCATCGTGTTGGTATACGACCGGTTGTCGTCATGAAGAGCTATTCAAGAGTATAAACAAAGTTATCAGTTCCGTGTTCACAAGAAGAACGACGACGAGGACAGCAACATCGAGAGAGAGAAGATTGACAACAACGAAGCAGCTCAGCAATTGTTGAACCACTTGTGGTCTCGTCACTCGTCACTTCCGGAAGGGGCAGTGCTGAAGTAAGTAGCTCGATAGGGTTTACATGCACTAAGTAGCTCGGCTACAATCGCATAATCTAGGTTGCGTAGCCCAATTACGAGAAATCCAGTTCGGTTTCAGCCGAGCTAAGGTGTTTCCATGGCATTTAGAACTTCGATTTCAGTCGAGCTACGGCAGAAATTCGATTTTCTCTATGTGCATGTAAATGCACTGATGGTGATTTTGTGGATTCAGGCAGTATCTCACCTACAATTTAATAGAAAAGCAATCATCCGATCATGGGGAGATTGCAACTTCAAACCCCAACAATGCCACAAGGCATTCCTAGACGGGGGCAAAACTGGTCATGGAGTGGGAATAATGGCATAATTTTTCACTCCTGTCAGTGAACTCATGTATGTACAAAAGGGTAGGTAGCCCTTTCCTTTGAGTGCATTACAGTGTCCCATGATGCAGCATGAGCACTGAAAATATGTGGTTGACTGGTTTCAGGCATCTTTGAGGAAGTATGTGTGAGCTTCCACCCTCCCCAGGTGAAAGCCCTTATGTGATGGGGAGAACTGGCTGGGGAGTGGGAAATGACAGCTGACCAATTTGGGGAGAAAAGGGGTTTGGGGGCTATCAAGGCCAGTTTATACTCCTGCACACAATCTATGCCATAGGTATGGCACTAACTTTCATATAGGGTCAAGTATTTACACTTGCATATAAGGTAAGCACGTTCTCCTGGAGGAACTACCACATGAAATATACCAGAACTGACTGACATTGAAGAAAAGCAAAAAACACCTCAATGTGAGTTCCATGTCTCACTGTAGGAATAATACAACAAAACATGGACAAAATGTTGTTGAAATATAAATGTACTGGGGGGGAAAAGAAACCTGAATTAAACCTTCGGGTGCTTTTAACAATCGACGTTGGCACAAAGCAGCCTTACAGACTGACAAACTTTAAACAAATTAATGAATAAATTTATCCCTAAATGAGCAAGCCTGGAGTAACAGTAGCACTGAAAAACTCCCTGATACAACATGAGGAAGAAAGAGAGTAACCAGACTCAAAAGGGAACCCATCCTCATTTTGGTGATAACAGTAGGGCTGGGTTCAAAAGATTGATCCACGATCCGATATCGATTCACGTTCAAAAAATACGAGATCGATTCAAAAATGTGTGGCTCGATCTCTTCCAGGTGGCTATAGGCACTATTTTCTCAACCACGCAAGGACCGCTATAAAAAGCGAGTGCCGGCAAACGAAACCGAAACTTAAGAATGCGAGATGGCTGAAGCTGCACAGCTAAAATTACCGCCTGGCCTGAAAGCTGATGTATAGCATTACTTTGGATTCAAACGTTACGAGGACAGACGAAGTCGACAGAACAAAAGCAGTGCGCAGCAAACTGTGCCACATAGAGGTAAAATATAGTGGCAATACAACCAATCTCAGGCGGCATGGTGGTGTAGTGGTTAGCGCCGTCGCCTCACAGCAAGAAGGTCCTGGGTTCGAGCCCCGGGGCCGGAGAGGGCCTTTCTGTGTGGAGTTTGCATGTTCTCCCCGTGTCCGCGTGGGTTTCCTCCGGGTGCTCCGGTTTCCCCCACAGTCCAAAGACATGCAGGTTAGGTTAACTGGTGACTCTAAATTGACCGTAGGTGTGAGTGTGAATGGTTGTCTGTGTCTATGTGTCAGCCCTGTGATGACCTGGCGACTTGTCCAGGGTGTACCCCGCCTTTCGCCCATAGTCAGCTGGGATAGGCTCCAGCTTGCCTGCGACCCTGTAGAAGGATAAAGCGGCTAGAGATAATGAGATGAGATGAGACAACCAATCTCCGCAACCACTTATCCAGGCACCACGCCAACACAGTTTCAGCTAAACCTGCGGCGAATCAAACTGCACTGGAGAAGGCATTTGGGGTTAAATTACATGCACAAAACACATATGGGGCTGTTCCTGTCAATAGGGACAGTTTTTACTTTAAAGTGACAATCCAGCAATATCCAAGTAAATCGATATCGAATCGGATCGTGACCTTATGAATCGGAATCGAATCGATCCAGGAAATCTGGATCGATTCCCAGCCCTAGATAACAGATAACATAACTTGCTTCTATAAGTGTGTTCTATATGTTTAAACAGTGCAATTGTGTAACCAGGAAATTCTTTATAGTTTTATCATGAAATCTATTTTGTTCATGTTATCAACTTTTCACTGATTAACAGTCTTGCACTCAAGTCTCAATGATAACTGCAGTCCTAATTTTATTATGACAAAGCCTCCGTAACAAAACTGTGTGCGTTAAGTGTCCAGAGCCATCTTCCAAGTGTATCTTTAGGTTGTTCATATGGGACCGTCCTCCACAAGAAAGAAGCAATGGGAACCGCAGGCAGAAGTAGTGCATCAAGATGGATAAAGCAGGTCTGGAGAGCAGGAGAAGTCAGCATCACTGGTATCTCAGTAGTGACGTGTATAACTCGACAGAGAGAAACAGACTTAAGTATATGCTATCACATAATGGTTAAGAATAGTGTGCATTGTCTGCTGAGTGCAAGCAGGGACTCCAGCAAAACCAACTATGACAGCATAAATAAAAGGGAAAGCCAGAAGTTAACATGGACATGAGGGCACCCTGGGACATAAAGCAGCCAGCCACTCGACCGTCAACAAACCTGAGTGAACACACGAGAGTGGAGGGAGGTGACAGTATCCATACATCCCAGTTTACCAAAACACTATGCCCGAAAACCCTCCAGATCTACTCCTTTACCTAATAAAAAGCTTGACAAAACAAATATGTTTTCAGCCTAGACTTAAAAACTGAGACTGTGTCTAAGTCCCAAACACTACTTGGAAGGCTATTTGAGGTGCAAACAAATAGCCTGCATTTTTTGATCTACATACGCGTGGCGGGTCATAAAAGACCAAAAGATCACTTAGGTACTGTTGTGCAAGAACATTCAGTGCTTTACAGGACAATAGTAGCCTTTTACAATCCATGCGAAATTTTATTAGGAGCCAATCCAGCGTGGATAAGATAGGGGTGATGTGGTCATAACATCTGGTTCTGGTAAGGACTATTGCTGCTGCTGCCTTCTGGACTAACGGGAACTTGTTTATTCACCAACTGGAACATCCAGACAATAAGGCATTATAATAATCCAACCTAGAGGGAACAAAGGCATGAACTAGTTTTTCTGCACCATGCAGTGACATATTTCTTATCTTAGCAATACTTCTGAGATGAAAGAAGGCTATCCTAGGGCTGCGCGGTATACATGGTATGACGATAGAAACGATATAAATTTGGCCACGATAGAGATTTGTGCTCTTCCGTCATACCGTCGATGACGTCATCGCACCTGCCTCTGTGTGAAAATGGCCGCAAGCACAGGAACGGCGGAGGAGGAGGAGCTAGTCAAAAAAAACGGCGCTCCATCCGTGATTTGGACATGGTTCGGGTTTAAAAAGTCGGATGTTGAGCAGAAAAATGTCATCTGCAAAGTGTGTGGAGTAACTGTGACCACCAACAAAGGTAACACGAGCAATTTATTTCACCATTTGAAATCAAAACATGTGCTCGAGTATGCAGAGAGCCAGAGGCTGCGCTCGGCTCAAACGCCGGCTCAGTCTACGGACACGGGAGGAAAGAAGAAAAAAAAAAAGTTTCCCCCGCGACCCAACAGACCTCCATTGTGCAAGCCTTTTCCAAGAGTACTCCTTATGACAAAAAAAAGCACGCGGTGGAATGACATAAGAGCCATCACAACACTTGTGCAAAGACATGGTCCCTTTCCAAACGGTTGTGTTTCTGGCTAACAACCTATAAAAGAGGATGGGAACTTGGGAAGCAAGTGAACTGGAGTAAACACTAAAGTTCAGTGTTGCAGCTTGTGATTTTAATTTGAAATACGCTGCTTTTTATTGTTGTTTTTTACTGAAAAGATGCCAAGTGTACTGTAAGTGTTCCTCTCTTAAAAATATATTGTTCAATCAGTCAGTGACACTTTTGCACAACAGACAAAACAAAATAAAAGTCTGTTCTGTGTACTTGAAGTAGTGTTATTTAGAATTGTATTTTTGTGTTCTTTAAGATGTGGAAAATGTGTTTGGTAACTTTTGCACTATTTTGGATTAGAGAAGAAAACCTTATTGTTGGCAACCAAAGTTCAGTGTTTGTGTTTGCAGCTTAATTGTAATTTGAAATATGAAACCAAATGTTCAGTGACAGTTTTTGCACAAGAGAACAAAAGCCTGTTCTGTCTGTGGACTTGAAGTAGTGTTATTAGAATATCTATTTATTTTTTGTGTTCTTTAAGATGTGGAAAATTTCATGTTTGGTGTCTTTTGCACCATTTTGGATTACAGAACCTTTTCACTGTTTTTGCCATTTGCCCAAGAGAAAACCTCTCTTACTTGAAGTACTGTTTACAATATCCACTTTATTTTTGTAAGAATTTTGTACTTCTGAGGTGCCATCCTTACTTCTGCTGTTGTTCTGCACAATAAATGCTCAAAAAATTACATTATATCTTTGCTTTTTGTTGTTAAGTCAATCTAGCTTTGCTAAGGGACTACAAAACCCATTCAGAAGCACTTCCATTATAAAGTTTTACACCGCGACATTTATACCACGATATATACCATTACTGTGAAGAGATTCAATTTATATCGTGATATGAATTTTGGGTCATACCGCCCAGCCCTAGGCTATCCCTCGTAATACTACCTACATGAGTTTCATTTTAAAGACTGGCATCAACAATCACCCCAAGATCTTATACTGCTGCACAACATGAAACAGAACAGTCATCCAGTGTTGCCTATGTAAATGGAAAGCTTATTTCTAGCTGCATGTGGACCAAGTAGAAGTACTTCGGTCTTGTCAGAGTTAAGCAGAAGGACGCTAATAAGCATCCAGTGTCTAATGTCCTTTACACATTCTTCAATTTTATTAAACTAGTGTCCCATCTGGCTTTGCAGAAACATACACCTAACTAAAGCTGCTGGTGCCCCTCAAGGCCTAGCTAATTTCACCTGCTGGAAGATAGTTTCCTATAACCAGAGCTCATTCAGGTTTCTCAGCAGGTGCTTCACTAAGGAGAGCAAACCTGTTTAATACATGGAGATGTGTTCCCTTGGGTGAGCCGGAGTGTTAGCGCTAGCTCTATGATTATGCCACTGAATTGTCTCCCATTTGCACCGCTGTGAGGGCTCTCATGCTGGAGTTGGGGGATTGCTAACTCCACCTAAGGCATCCAGACTTATCCCTACAGAACCTATGTTGCTCTCACTCTAACCCTCTCTAGAGTCTGGATGCGCACCTCTAAAGCTGTTAGCTCCATCTGAGAGCTAAGAAATATACATTTATTACAAATAAAAGTTGCTACAAATGACAGAAGAGGAATAACTAAACATCCTGCACTCAACACACTGAACAAGCAGAATGTTTGCCATGATGAATGATTTACAGACCTTAGTCAAAGATTTGTTGATATTAAAGCAGATCCAATGTGGATGGTCTCTGCTCAGTCTTTGGACAGGAAAAAAGGCATTCTTCAAGAAAATGAAAATGTGGCAGAAGGGAAAGTATACAACAAAAATTAAAAATTTGATGAAAAACAGAAAAAAGGTCATAGTTAAAACACCAACACCGAGAAGAGACTCACAGCAACCAATTCGAAAACAGGAATCATGTCACAGGAAACAGGAAGGTGTGGATCCAGAAGCAGAGTATGAGGACTCCGAAGAGGATACTCCAATCACTCGGACTGAGATCACTGATTTGGATTAAAAAAAAAACAAACAAACACCACCTTCAGTGGGACGGCACCAGGAGTAGAGGAGATGTGGTTTGACTTCCTAAAGGCACTGAATGTTATGGGGCCGTCTTGGTTGACACACCTTTTCAACATTGGATTTGGGGACAGAGCCACTGGTTTGGCAGACTGGGGTAGTGGTCCCTCTTATTATGAAGGGGGACCAGAAGGTGTGACCCCCCAAAATCCATTTTAATTCCAGCTTGTCATGCGAAAAAACAGGACAAACACTTTTGCAAGACACTGTAAAACTCATCATAGCACAGAGACAGCACTGGTTCAAGTAGTAAATGACCTACTATTGGTATCTGATGATTGCTGTGTCCCCCTGTTTGTATGGGTCGACCTTAGTGCAGCCTTTGACACCACTGATCATTCCATTCTCCTGGATAGACTAGAAAATGTTGTGGGAGTTAAGGGAATGGCCCTCTCCTGGCTCAGGTCTTGTTTAACTGATCGTTATCAGTTTGTTGATGTAAACTGTGATTTTTCTATGCATACTAAGGTAAAGTTTGGTGTTCAACAAGGTTCTGTCTTAGGCCCACTGCTTTTTTCTTTCTTTCTATATCTATACACACACACACACACACACACACACACACACACACACGTGTTACCTCTGGGTAATAATATTCATAAGCATGGCGTTAACTTCCACTGTATGTTCCTGCAAAGCCAGTTGAGATACACGAGCTTAATAAAATTGAGGAACACTGAATGCTTATTAACTTCCTTCTACTAAACTCTGACAAAAGTACTTGTACTAGGAACACATGCAGCTAGAAGTAGGTTCTCTGATTACAGAGCAACTCTGGATGGTCTTTCTCTTTCTTCACGTGCAGCAGTAAAAGACCTCAGGATGATCTTTAACTCCAGTCTTTCATTTGAAACTCATATCAATAACATTATGACGATAACTTTCTTTCCTCTCAGAAATACTGCCAAGATAAATGTGTCACTACTTAATGCAGAAAAACTAGTGCATGTTTTTGTTACCTCTAGGTTGGAATATTGCAATACCTTACTGTCTGCATGTACCAATAAGTGCATAAATGAGCTCCAGTTAGTTCAAAATGCAGCAGCAAGAGTTCTTACTAGAGTTAGAAGGTATGACCATATCAACCCATCTTAATATTGCACTGACTCCCAATCAAATTTCCCACTGATTATAAAACACTACTACAGACCTATAAAGCACTGAATGGTCTTGGGCCACAGTACCTGAGCGAATTCTGGTCCTTTATGACCCGCCACGCCTACTTGGATCAAAAGGTGCAGGCTATCTATTGGTACATCAAATACTGAAGGCTACATCAGGGGGCACAGCCTTTCCTGAGAAAGCCCCCACAGTTAAGGAATAGCTTTCCAAGTAGGATTCAGGAATCAGACAGACAGTCTCAATGCTCAAGTCTAGGCTGAAAACATATCTTTTTAGTCAAGCCATTTGTTAATAGTTTTTCATTACGTAAAGGGCCCTCAGGCATAGAGTTTTAGTAAACTGGGATGTATGGATGCTGTCACCCCCCACCCTCTCACGTTCATTCAGGTTTGTTGATGGTAGAGTGGCTGGCTGCTTTACGTTCCAGGGTTCCCTCATGGCTGTATTACCTTCTGGCTCTCACTTTTAGCTACACTGGTGCTTTAAAAGTTTGTGAAGCCTTTAGAATTGTTTATATTTCTGCATAAATATGACCGAAAACAACATCAGATTTTCACCCAAGTCCTAAAAGTAGATAAAGAAAACCCAGTTAAACAAATGAGACAAAAATATTATACTTGGTCATTTATTTATTGAGGAAAATGATCCAATATTACGTATATGAGTGGCAAAAGTATGTGAACCTCTAGGATTAGCAGTTAATTTGAAGGTGAAATTAGAGTCAGGTGTTTTCAATCAATGGAATGACAATCAGGTGTGAGTGGGCACCCTGTTTTATTTAAAGAACAGGGATCTATCAAAAGTCTGATCTTCACAACACACATTTGTGGAAGTGTACATACAGTAATAAGCATGAACAAAGGAGATTTCTGAGGACCTCAGAAAAAGCGTTGCTGATGCTCCTCAGGCTGGAAAAGGTTACAAAACCATCTCTAAAGAGTTTGGACTCCAACAATCCACAGTCAGACAGATTGTGTACAAATGGAGGAAATTCAAGACCATTGTTACCCTCCCCAGGAATGGTCGACCAACAAAGATCACTCCAAGAGCAAGGCGTGTAATAGTCGGTGAGGTCACAAAGGACCCCAAGGTAACTTAAGTAACTGAAGGCCTCTCTCACATTGGCTAATGTCAATGTTCATGAGTCCACCATCAAGAGAACACTGAACAACAATGGTGTGCATGGCAGGGTTGCAAGGAGAAAGCTACTGCTCTCCAAAAAGAACATTGCTGCTCGTCTGCAGTTTGCTAAAGATGACGTGGACAAGCCAGAAGGCTACTGGAAAAATGTTTTCTGGACAGATGAGACCAAAATAGAACTTTTTGGTTTAAATAAAAGCGTTATGTTTGGAGAAAGGAAAACACTGTATTCCAGCATAAGAACCTTATCCCATCTGTGAAACATGGTGGTGGTAGTATCATCATGGTTTGGGCCTGTTTTGCTGCATCTGGGCCAAGATGGCTTGCCACCATTGATGGAACAATGAATTCTGAATTATACCAGTGAATTCTAAAGGAAAATGTCAGGACATCTGTCCATGAACTGAATCTCAAGAGAAGGTGGATCATGCAGCAAGACAACAACCCAAAGCACACAAGTCGTTCTACCAAAGAATGGTTAAAGAAGAATAAAGTTAATGTTTTGGAATGGCCAAGTCAAAGTCCTGACCTTAATCCAATCGAAATGTTGTGGAAGGACCTGAAGCGAGCAGTTCATGTGAGGAAACCCACCAACATCCCAGAGTTGAAGCTGTTCTGTACGGAGGAATGGGCTAAAATTCCTCCAAGCCGGTGTGCTTGGACGGATCAACAGTTACCGGAAACATTTAGTTGCAGTTATTGCTGCACAAGGGGGTCACCCCAGATACTGAAAGCAAAGGTTCACATACTTTTGCCACTCACAGATGTAATATTGGATCATTTTCCTCAATAAATAAATGACCAAATATAATATTTTTGTCTCATTTGTTTAACTGGGTTCTCTTTATCTACTTTTAGGACTTGTGTGAAAATCTGATGTTTTAGGTCATATTTATGCAAAAATATAGAAAATTCTAAAGGGTTCACAAACTTTCAAACACCACTGTATACTGTCGTAGTTAGACTTGCTGGAGTCCCCGCCTGCACTCAGCATAAAATGTATACTCTTCTTAACCATTTGGTGACACCAGGCATACTCAGCAACGCATGTCTGAAGGTTCTCAGTCATTAAGGGTCATTGTAAAGTGTAGGTGCTCAAGAAGACAACTCTACTTGCTTGAAATCCTTGAAGACATTTCACCTCTCATCCAAAAGGCTTCTTCAGTTTTGTCTGACTAGTGGGGAGTTTCAGGTGGAACTCCCCACTGGTCAGACAGAACTGAAGAAACCTTTCGAATGAGAGGTAAAACGTCTTCAAGGATTTCAAGCAAGTACAGTTGCCTTCTTTAGCACCTATGGTCAACAACCCGTGTCCCCCGTCTCTTCCTCAATCGAATCACGTCGATCCTGGGACACCAGTGATGCTGACGACTTCTGCTCTTCAGACCTGCCTGAGCCATCCTGATGCCCTATGTCTGGCTGGAATCTCATCAGTTCACTCCTGTGGAGGATGCCCCAATAAGGACAGTCAAAAGACACACTTAAAAGATGCCTCTGGGCACTTACAGTTTGGCCATGATGGCTGAGAACAATTGCTATGATGACTTTAGGACTGCAGTTTTCATGAACAGTCTTGCACTCAAGTCTCCATCAATGAACAGTAAATAACGACAACAAAATAGACTTCATGCTCAAACTATCATGAACTTCCTGGTTACACAAATTTCTGTGACTAAAAGGAACACAGTTAGAGAAGCAAGTTATTTATAATCATGTTATCACCCAGATAAGGACAGGTTCCCTTTTGAGTCTAGTTCCTCTCAAGGTTTCTTCATGTTGTCTGAGGGAGTTTTTCCTTGCCACAGGCTTGCTCATCAGGGATAAATAGATTTATTTGGGATAAAGTTAGCTTGTATGTTTAAAATGTTTAATTTTCTGTAAAGCTGCTTAGCGGCAATGTCTGTTGTTAAAAGTGCTAGACAAATAAACTGACCTGACTTAAGGCATGTCATCTCTGACACCTGAAATGTGCAACTTGCATTTTTTTCCCTTCAATAACACTGTTGGACTATATCCTGAAGGAAATGTGCATGATTTATAAAATCTGAAATGAACTGGTGTGGCAGCGGGGCGTGGTCAAGCGTTGGTCTGTGAACGGAGGGCGGAGTCAGGGAAGGTAAGTGGTAGAATCACTGCACCTGATGTTAGTTAACGTGTGTTTGTGCATCTTCCCCAGTGACCGCGCCCTATAAAAGGAGAGAGAGAGAGAGAGAGAGAAGGGAGCTCTCTCCCCAACCAGAAGACTTGTGTGCGTGTGTGCGCGCATGCACGTGTGGCTGGGAGTATAATAACAGCTGAAAAGCTGCAAATAAACAGTTTCTGAACTGAGTTCTGGCCTGCCGTGCTTCTGTGCTCCACCCACCCGCTCCAATTCTTGCAGTGGTGCCGAAACCCGGGACGGAGCACAGGAGAGAACAGCCCCATGGAGTCCTCCCCCTTCAAGAACCTGATCCATGCCCTCGCCATGGCCCAACAGAGCCAGCACCAGGCGCTGGTCGCCCTCCGGAAGGAGCAGGAGCAAAGGTTCGAGGCCCTGGTGCTGGCGCAGCAGGAAAATCGCCAGGCATTCCGGCACCTACTCGCATCAGTGGGGTCCACCACCTCCACGAACCCTCCCTACCTCACCCTAACAAAGATGGGCCCGCACGACGACCTCAAGGCCTTCCTCGCGCTCTTTGAGCAGGCAGCAGAGACCTGGGGCTGGCCGGTGGAGCGGCGCGCCTCCTCCCCCTGTTAACGGGCGAGGCGTAGCTGGCCGCGCTACAGCTCCCCGCCGACAGCCGGCTGGTCTACGCAGACCTCCGGCGGGCTGTCCTCCAGTGTGTGGGGTGCACCCCGCAGCAACAACGGCAGCGCTTCCGTACTCTGTGCCTGGAGGAGGTCGGCCGGCCGTTCGCATTTGGCCAGCAACTCCGGGACGCCTGCCGGCGGTGGCTGAGGGCCGAAAACCGCGACGCCGAGGGAATCGTCGATCTGGTGGCGCTGGAACAGTTCATCGCCCGACTTCCCGAAGTAACCGCGGAGTGGGTCCAGTGCCATCGCCCGGCATCGCTGGATCAGGCCATCGAGCTAGCGGAGGACCATTTGGTGGCTGTTCCGACAGCAGGACAGCATGTCTCCTCTTCTCCCCCTCCCCTCCTGTTCCTCGTTCTCGCCCCGTCCCCCCACCGCGGAGGCAGAGGCCGGCTCCACCCCAGCCGGCCCACGGTGCCCTACTGTTTCCCACTTCTGTGTCTGTCTCTCCCCCCAGGTGAGTAAGCTCAGGAACACCAGTGCAGAGAGAGCGAGCCCGGGCCGGTTTGCTGGCACTGCGGGGAGCTGGGACACCTCCAGCATCAGTGCTCAGCGATGGAGGTGGGCGTGGTGGTCCGGATCCCCGATGCGCCAGGGACCGCCCTCAATCGGGCCGGAGCGTATCGCATACCGGTGAGTATCCAAGGGGATACATATCAGGCTTTGGTGGACTCCAGCTGTAATCAGACCTCAATCCACCAAAGCCTGGTGCAAGACGAGGCATTGGGGAGAGCACAATTGAAGGTTGTGCGTGCGCACGGGGATGTTCACAACTACCCTTTAGTGTCGGTCCACATTCTATTTCGAGGGGAGAAATTTTGCGTAAAGGCAGCAGTTAATCCTCACCTTATTCACTCGATAATTTTGGGGACTGATTGGCTGGGATTTCGGGAATTAATGACTCATTTAGTGAAGAGTGGGGCCTGCCATAGCTCAGCAGGGGGAGGTCCCGGTGTGGCATTGGCGGGAGCAGCTGTCACAGAGCCGTCTACGTCATCACCGCGTCAGAGTGAGGAGCAGCAGGCTCCTCCTCCCTCTCTCGGGGAATCCCTCACGGATTTCCTGTTAGAGCAGTCGTGAGACAAGACTCTGCGGCATGCGTTTGACCAAGTGAGAGTAATCGATGGTCAAATGCTCCAGCCAAACGCCACCCCGTCCTTCCCCTATTTTTCCATTATTAAGGATAGATTATACCGAGTGACGCAGAACACTCAGACTAAGGAGCCGATCACACAGCTTTTGATCCCAAATAGCTGCCGGGAATTCATATTCCAGGCGGCTAACTTTAATCCCATGGCTGGACACTTGGGGCAGGATAAGACACTAGCCCGAATAATGGCCCCGTTCTATTGGCCAGGGATTCGCGGTGATGTCCGTAGGTGGTGTACGGCGTGCCGCGAATGCCAGTTAGTAAATCCAGCGGCCATTCCAAAAGCGCCTTTGCGCCCTCTGCTATTAATCGAGACCCCGTTCAAAAGAATTGGGATGGATCCCGTCGGGCCATTAGATCGGTCAACACGAGGATATCGCTTTATTTTAGTTCTGGTGGACTATGCAACACGATATCCGGAAGACGTGCCTCTTCGCAATATCTCAGCACGTAGTATTGCGGAAGCACTCTTCCACGTCATCTCCCGAGTTGGACTCCCCAAAGAGAGTCTGACTGATCAAGGCACTACGTTTATGTCATGCACACTGCGCAAACTGTATGGGTTACTGGGAATTAAGCCGATCCGCACCAGCGTTTATCACCCACAAACGGACGGCTTAGTCGAACGGTTTAATCACACTCTCAAAAGCCTAGGTCACAACCGGACGTACGATTTTTTGGCCGTGCGATTTTTGGCGTTTCCCCAAATCGCTGCGTTTTTTTTGTTCGTGGAGAAAGACGCACGTTGGCCATAAGTTTGTCTTGCAACCTGAAAAAAACGTAAGCGCCCGTAGAGTTTGTTTGACATGACAAAGAACCTCTGCGGCCGGTCTGCGGCCAGTCTACGGCTCGAAAATCAGCACGTCATGCGCGCCCTCAATGCGTTTCTTGCACGTAGACCAGCCGTAGGAGCACGTACGGCCGGTTGTGACCTCGGCTAAAAACAATTAAAAAATTTGTAAGCGAGGACGCATGCAACTGGGATAAATAGCTCGAGTCCCTGTTATTCCCAGTGCGAGAGGTCCCATAAGCCTCCACAGGGTTCTCCCCATTCGAATTATTATATGGGCGTAAACCACGGGGCATTCTAGATGTTTTGCGGGAAAATTGGGAGGAGGGACCTTCAACAAGCAAAAACGAAATTCAATACGTTATCGACCTGCATGCAAAACTCCACACACTCGCACACCTAACCCAGGAGAATTTGCGGCAGGCCCAAGAACGGCAAATCCGCCTGTACAACAGGGGCACGCGCCTTAGGGAATTCGCACCACGAGATAAAGTACTCGTGCTGTTGCCCACGTCAAGCTCCAAATTGATCACCAAGTGGCAAGGACCCTTTGAGGTCACACGGCGAGTCGGGGATGTCGACTAGGAGGTGAGGCGAACGGACAGGGGTGGGGCATTACAGATTTACCACCTCAATCTGCTAAAACTCTGGAACGAGGAGGTCCCCATGGCGTTGGTTCCAGAGAAGACAGGGCTGGGGCCAGAGGTCTAAAAGGGAATATTGACTACCACTCCAGTCCCCTGTGGAGACCACCTCTCCCCGACCCAACTCACGGAGGTTGCCCAGTTACAGACAGAATTTTCTGATGTGTTCTTGTCCCTGCCCGGCCGCACCCGCCTCATAGAACACCACATTGAGACGCCCCCGGGGGTGGTAGTGTGCAGCCACCCTTACACAAAAAAAAGGTGGTTCGGGAAGAACTCGAGGCCATGCTCGACATGGGCATCGTTGAGGAGTCCCACAGTGACTGGAGCAGCCCGGTGGTCTTGGTTCCCAAGGCCGACGGGTCAGTCCGGTTCTGTGTGGACTATAGAAAAGTCAAACACGGTGTCTAAATTCGATGCATACCCAATGCCTCGTATTGACGAGTTGCTTGATCGACTAGGCACGGCTCGTTTTTATTCAACACTGGATTTGACAAAAGGATATTGGCAGATCCCCTTGACTCCATTATCCCGAGAGAAAACGGCCTTTTCCACACCGTTTGGCTTACACCAGTTTGTCACACTTCCTTTTGGGCTGTTTGGGGCACCCGCTACGTTCCAGCAGCTTATGGATAGGGTCCTCCACCCCCACGCCACCTATGCGGCCGCATACCTGGACGATATTATAATCTATAGTAATGACTGGCCGCGCCATTTAGAACACCTGAGGGCCATCCTGAGGTCGCTGAGGCGAGCGGGTCTCACAGCCAACCCGAAGAAGTGTGCGATTGGGTGGGTGGAAGTACGGTATCTGGGCTTCCACTTGGGCAATGGGCAGGTGCGTCCCCAAATTAATGACAGCAGCGATTGCGGCCTGCCCGAGGCCCAAGGCCAAAAAGGGGGGGCGAGACAGTTCCTGGGGCTGGCTAGCTACTGTTGTAGGTTTATACCTAATTATTCGGACGTCACCAGCCCGCTGACTGATCTCACTAAAAAGGGGGTACCAGATCCGGTCCAGTAAACGGAGCAGTGCCAGTGGGCTTTTTCTGAGGTAAAGGCTGCACTGTGTGGGGGGCCACTGTTACACTCCCCTGACTTTTCTCTCCCCTTTGTTTTGCACACAGAAGCGTTGGACAGAGGGCTGGGGGCTGTTCTGTCCCAGGAGGTGGAGGATCATCCAGTGCTATACATCAGCTGGAAGCTGTCGGTGCGTGAGGGCCACTACAGCACCATCGAGAAGGAGTGCCTTGCCATCAAGTGGGCGGTCCTCACCCTCCGCTACCACCTACTGGGACGCCCCTTCACCCTCTGTTCGGACCATGCGCCCCTCCAGTAGCTCCACCGCATGAAGGATGCCAACGCGCGGATCACCCGTTGGTATCTGGCACTGCAGCCGTTTAAGTTCAAGGTGGTCCACAGGCCGGGGGCGCAGATGGTCATGACGAATTTCCTCTCCCGTCCCGGGGGGGGGGGTCAGCTGCAGGCCGGACAGCTCCCCGGCCTGAGTTGGGCGGAGGGGGTATGTGGCAGCAGGGGCGTGGTCAAGCGTCGGTCTGTGAACGGAGGGCGGAGTCAGGGAAGGTAAGTGGCAGAATCACTGCACCTGATGTTAGTTAACCTGTGTTTGTGTGTCTTCCCCAGTGACCGTGCCCTATAAAAGGAGAGAGAGCACAGAGGAAGGGAGCTCTCTCCCCAACCAGAAGACTTGTGTGCGCGCGTGCGTGTGTGGCTGGGAGCGCAGTAACAGCTGAAAAGCTACAAATAAACAGAGGAGTTTTTAAACTGAGTTCTGGCCTGCCGTGCTTCTGTGCTCCACCCACTCGCTCTGATTCTTACAACTGGATTTTCATCTTTGCAGGTAAACAAGGACATTAACACTTATAAAAGTCTGTCACTTGGATTTCAATTTTGTAATTTTATTGTGGCAGTTGTATATGACGTTTTACTATCAAAAAAAGCTTTAGTACTGCTGTCCATTTTATCCCTGCACCAATGTCATTTTGGCAAGGTGTGAAATATTTGCCCAGCAGGGAACTCACGCCGAGCATTTCCCATTGTCCTGTTCAGGGTCAGATTAATAGACAAACATGGAACTCTACACAATAAAAGCCAAGAGTGCCCTGACTAATCCTATAACAGTCTTGTGGTTATAAAATATTTCATTTGCTTATATTGATTTAAAAATGTCCACCAGTGGAATGAAACAATCTTTACGAGTACAAAGGGTTAAACAGATTTTTACAAATGTTTTTCATCCGTTTCAAATGAATATATTTACAGACTTCCTCAGTTCATTTCTCTTCAAATTTGCTCCATGCTTATGCGACTCACCTTCAACTCAATTTGATAAAGGCCAAGAAGGAGCAGCAGCCAGAAATGCGTAGGAGGAAATGCGATGCGACCAAGCGGATCCATCACAGTTGCGGTGGACTGCGTTGCCACAACATGTAGTTACATTTCTGGGGAGGTGCATGCATTGTTGCCAACTAAGCGCAACTTTTCAGACCCCTCTGCCCCCCCCACCCAAAAGAAAAAACCACACCCACGACTAGAAATCTAGTCACTTTTTAGACAAACCTGAACTGCTTTCCATCGATGAGAGTTGCCATTTATACTCCAAATTATCAAAAAAAAATATATATATATATCTGAAGAGTTACAAGATGGATCCACGAGGGGAAAAATTAGGCCTAATCATTCCTGACTGAAAATGGAACATCATTCTTTTGGTTTATCATCCAGACAGGCAGAGGTTATGCATTGTGTCAGAGAAAAAAAAAAAAAATAAGGAAGCCATCCTGTCACGTCTCACTTTCTCACAGAGTGATCATTTTTCATGTAAATATAACAAAATCACAGCACAGCCATTGCTGTTTTTTGTTAAAAAAAAAGTAAATGAGAACAACTTGATTGGGAATTCAGTTGTATTAAAATATTTGTAAACACAGAATATACGAGAGAAGCAAACAGATGTAAAAGGGCTGAAGCTTTCTGACACTAGGCAGAATGCAAATACTATGTGATGACGGAACCAATTTGCAAATTAGAGCATGACGACATCTCACGATATTGAGCGACTTTTCAAGCAAGCTTAAAGGAGATACGTAGAACCTTTATTTTTAAATACATTTGTGTGGATAGTATCTCCATCCTTGACTCTTGTATGCTGCATAAATGGGAATAAAAAAATTTTTTTTTTTGAGAGTTAAAATCGACCGCAAAGTTGGCATTCGAGCTGCCCTGCTGAGCCAGCCAGCCGAGTGCGTGACGTCACTGAGGTAACCGGTTTTAAAGCTCATAGGCAACAGTTTTAATTTTATGCACATTTGAAACTTTATATGTTAAAAAAAACCCTCTGTAATGTTCTTCTGGTCCCAAGAAGTATTGCTAATAAGTAATAATTCAAATAAGTTAACGCGGATTGCAACGAATTTCTGTTCAGCTATTTCCGTGACCACTCGGCGCGTGATGTCATTTCAGCCAAACAAACCGCTTGAGTTGAGTCCACTTCCATGTATTTTCATTGCCGTTTGGCTTGATTACAGACGTGCGTTTGGGAGCTTCCAAAGAAAAACCGTGCCTTATTGTTGTGCAGTGAACTGTAACAACGGGACCGGAAGTTTTTACCGTTTTCCAAAAGAGGAGGAGAGTGGATTGTGCGTGTGACACAAGAGGGTTGGCAGCCAGGTAAATACGCCGCTCTGTGCTCCGATCACTTCGAGGAGGATTCATTGATTCATTTGTGAAGAACCCCCATCTGTTGGAGAGTTTAGGTGTCCGTATCGGACAGAGAAGGCTCAAACCTGACGCTGTTCAGACAAAATTCGAGCACAAAATCAAGCAGTCAAAGAAGAAACGAACCAGCAATGCTCAAGCAAAAAGGAGAAGATTGGAGGCCAACATTTTTACCTTTGCTTGCAATTTTTCAAGTAAAGAATCCTGAGGGATCCTGTACAGTCAGTGTGTAAATGAGACAAAGGGGATAGTTTGTCATGGCTACCTGCCAGCATGCTATTGACTAACATGATAAATGTCTGTGTGTGTGTGCGCACGCGCGTGTTCGAACGCAAGTGCTCCTAATGAAGTGGCCACTAAGCTCAAGTTAATTTGTCACCGCTAAAATGATACCTGCGGGCATGCTAACGGTTCACATGCCATTTGCATGCTAAATGTATGTGCGTGTTTATACAGACACACGTGTTCCTAATAATGTGGCCATGAAGTTGAAGTTGATTAGTCACAGCTAACATACTAACTGCTAGCCTGCTAACATGCTCAATGCATGTCTGTGCATGTGTCCTAATAAGAAACAATTAGGAACAAGTGTTCCTAATAAAGTGGCCACTAAGTTGAAGTTGATTTGCAATGGCTACCTGCTAGCATGCTAACATGCTACTGACTAACATGATTAACGTTTGTGTATAGGGGTGTTCACACGGCACATATTTGCATCGATGCTGCACCGATGTATTTTGTTGCGATATATCTTACACCGGTGTAAATTTTGTGGAGCGTTCACACGTCACAAACCTGCTTACTAGAGATAAGCGTGTTAGCACCGGTGCAGCCCCACTTGCGTTCACACGGCAGTTTTTGCGACCGTGCTGTACGATAGTAATAATGCGGAAATGAAATATGCGCATGCGTGAAAACGTACTTCCTTTTCCCGGTTGTCATGGCATCACCAAGCGCCGGGAAAACAACGTGGATGAAGACACCAGTGTTGCCAGATACTGCTGACGTTTTCCAGCCCAAAATATGTTCAAATCTGCCAAAATGCACTTAAAACCTCCCAATCTGGCAACACTGGAAGACACGCAGTTCTGTTGTTGTTGATATTCGACATTTTGGAAGCGCTAAATACCAGGATGCAAATCATGCAATGCCCGTATGTAATCAACTCTCCTCACGCGTAGCGAGTCTACCCCTGTAGCGTTCAGACGTCCCATTTTATATCGGTGCTGCCCCGCAAACTAGCATTTACTCCGGAGTACATTTCTTAAACCACCTCCCGAGCAGGGTTAGATTTGCACCGGTTTAAGCAGCTTTCAGGGGCTACACCAGTATAACTTTGTACCGTGTGAACGCTCTACCGGGGCAGCCCCGGTGCTACACCAGAGTAAAAGTTGCCGTGTGAACACCCCTGATGTTTAGAGTAGACTATCAATAGTATAATGCTTGTATTAATATTAGCAATATAAACGAATCCACGTTCTATAATAGGGATTGTGTGCGCGCGCCCCTGTGCGCATCAGTGGGTAACCCTATTAAAAGTCCTGTTATATGTTGTTACTTAATTGTTGAAAATTAGCCCTGTATGTTTCTCTCGAGCAAAAAAAAAAAAAAAAAAAGTATATTTAGAAAGTGGTTAAATAAATTAACCTCCTAAACGTGTGCTCGGTTCACAAGTAAACACAGAGCTGCTCCCAGTTGGTTTGGCTGAAATGACGTCACGACAACGGTCCCCTGGCGGTGAAAGTGCGCATAAGTGAGATGTAAACAAACCTTCGGAAATTGGGCAAAACAGTATATTTTAAGCATTTTATTCAATTTTAGAGTGCAAATTAGACACCAGGAAGATTTAATTTGCTTTTTGGGTCGTTCTTCTAGACAATCAAGTTGAGATTCTACATTTCACCTCTGACTGTTGCCGATGAGCTTTAAGGCCGAGGCCTTTGACAGCTAGAGTTCAAAGTCACATAAATAAAAATTTATGGTGAAAGTAAAAAATCCCGTTACCAACTTGCTCAACTAAGACTGATTTGACATAATTGTGGGTTGACTCTCATTAAAACAGCATAGGTGTTATAACTTATGCAACATACATGCACATGCATGCATTTTCACTGATAAAACGTAAAAGGCTAATTAAATAATCAGATGAACTGAGACAATCACATTCTGAAGCAAATTAAATAATCTTATACCGGGAACTTAAACACACAATACAAGTTACATGTATTAATCTAAATGCAAGTAAACAAGTGTTGTGATGTAACCAAATGAGAGTCACATCTTACCAGTCTGTGCTCTCGCTTCTTGTGGCCGATTTGTTTTGAAACAATCTGACTTTCAGTTCTTCGTTCAGTTCTCCGTTCATTCGCGTCTTCCACGCAAGGGCGAGATATTGCTGCTGAAGCAAGCATATCCAGCGGAGAAATCAGACGGCTGCTTGACTCATTCTCCATTTTCTCCATGTTGAGTACTCCGCCATTACTGCTCGGCTCAGGCAATTACTAAAACCCAGGACGGGACGTCACCGGTTTTAGCAAAAACCACAGGGAGGTCACGTCTCATCCCATGTTTTCGCAACAACCCTCGGCTCACACTCCGGGAGAACTGGTGCAATTGAACTTACTTTCCTTTTCTTGTAGTTTTCTTTTCCTTTAATTGTTGGTACTGCACCCCTTCTTAATACAGGCTTATAGCCAACGCTCCTCAACAGATCAGAGGTCTCGCATGAGTCTTCAGTAAAATGTGCAGAGCAGAGGAGAGACCACTTCGTAGGCACCTAATGTGCCGTGAAATTCTTGCAAAACGCATCCAAATCTTTGCAGTTTGAGCATTCTTGGGCCATGAATGCAACGTAAATCCACCATCTGTTGTGTTGCTGCACCCGCCAGCAACACATCTACGTGGCATGGTGATAAATTAGCTCAAAACAGAAGCTCGAAGTGGCAGTTAGCTCTGTGTTTTAGTACAATATAGCGGAAAGGGTGAGGAGACCAATAGCCTTCCTGCAGTGACGTCACAGATCTCAAGGTCATTCACTCAGACCGCTACCTATATGAATCATTTTAATCGTAAAAATTACTACGATTTATTGTTTACGCTTAAAACTATTCCTATGCCATTCTTGAGGTCTCAAGGCATTTATAAACAAGAAGTGAGACCATGGTTCTGAATATCTCCTTTAAGCTACTTCCCACTGAAAATAATTGGCAAAACTGGGTGCACTGCTACGGCGTACCCACAGCACAGACTCTATGCCGTAGTATATACCAGCCTCAAATTTAACTATTCCTGCTTTAACTCTTTACCCCTTAAAGTGCATATTCTGGACCAATTTCGTGGGTTTTTTTTTTTATATGAAAGTATGTCCCTTTACACACTCATCCAGAAGGGTAATTTTTCACAAGGCCATCTGTCTACAGCAGAAAAAAATAAAACGCGTCTGGAAAAATCCCAAGGGAGTCTGGAGCCAGATTCGTGACGTCACCTGCGGAAGCGCCAGCAGGCTGCGAGAGCTTTGCACGGTTTCAGTGCACAGCCTGTGTAGACCAAGCGCTCCCATTTCTCTCTCATCGTCCGGTCTTTTGGGAAACGATGAGTACTAATCCCATCAAGATTGGTGTTGCTACACCCTCCTACGATACATCTGTTGACCATTTTAATAATTACGTGATAACGTTGAAGAAATTTGCAGAAAACCACCAGGTCGTTTTCTCATAAACAAACCAGCGCTGATGTAGGATTCAGAGGGAGGCATCCCGCACGCGACGTCACGAAAATCAATGTTTCCCGGGAAATTCAAACGCCAAGTTTTTTCAGAGGCGGACCAATTCGCCTCAAATGGCTTGATTTTAACTGAATTTTTCTAGTATTGCGCAAGGCAAAAAATTTGCACAAAATGCAAAATGTTACAGATATTTGACCAAAGCTTAATATAAAATAGGAGAATTACATTGATCTTGCTCCTGAATTTACCCGTGATATGCACTTTAAAGCAGTTGTGACAGCCACCCTTGTATATGTATATACTGTTCACCCTTAGAACATATTTACAAGAAAAAAAAAAAAGTCTAAAGACAATGTTTTAGACAAGGCGTCTTATGTCGTCATTAAGGGGTAAAGAGTTAAGCTTCTTCATCTAAAATTGATCCAGGTGTGCTGCAAACAATCATCTTTTCAAAATTTAAAGAAGGGAAAAAAAAAAAAAAAAAGACTTTACCTGGTATAGGGAATCTCTGCTCCTGAGCTCTGGGATAAACCTGTCAGCTCGTTGCCCACAGTTATCACAAGACTATGGTCAGTAGGCAGACCACCACGTGGGGGTGAAGGGGTATATCTCTGTAAGAAAGTAAAGATACAAATCAACAGGACACATTTTGCCCCACAATGATCTGGGGGGGGGGGAACAACAAGACTGCATAGTATTTTACTGATTTTTTTTTTAAGCAACTGATGCTCCAAATGTTTTCTGATCTACTTGTTTCCCAGACCACAGTCTCCCAGCACTGATCATGGAGCATCCCCTGTTCTCCACAGTTCAGTATCTTCTCTGCTCCAGCACACCCACTGCAGTGCAGGAAGAGCTGTTATGGGTCGTTTTACAGTCAGGGTACAAAGTTTGTGTCACAGGGGTTAAAAAATTCAAATGGATTCAAACTGGTTCTTGTACCAGTTTTTAAGTGAAGGACAAGTTAAAGAACAGATTTCAGGTAATTTTTTGACATGTGTGTATGGTAGTTTTGTGTAATCTGCTATAAGATAAAGAAGATTAAGTGTAGCTTTAAGCAGGGCTGGGAGAAACAAATGAAGTGATTCTCGGAGAGGACTTTTTTTTTTTTGACAATTCAGAATCCACTACTTCCATAGTGCTTTTAGATTAGATTCACTTTATTCATCCCACATCGGGGAAATTCACGTGTTACAGTAGCAAGAAAATGTCAAACAGATAAATAAAAATTAGACAAACGAAGGATTAAATACAGAGGGCTATTTGCATTATCTACTGTGAAAAAGTATAGAAAAACTGCCTTATTGAGAGGCTCGGAAAACTTGCACATTACAGGTAGACTCTGTATGTATGTGTGTGTGTGTGTATATATATATATATATATATATATATATATATATACACACACACACACATGCATGCATATATATACACATACACACACATACATACATATATATGCATAAAAATAGTTTAGGGCCTATATTATTGCACATAATTGCATCGATAAGAGATGGCAGAGGTAGTAGTGATGAAGTAGTGCAAATATAACGACAAACAGGTTATTGGTGCTACATTAGAAGTTGTGGGTGTTATACAGTCTGACAGCAGTAGGTATGAGTGACCTGCGGTATTTCTCCTTCTTACACCGTGGGTGTAGCAGTCTACTACTAAAAAAGCTGCTTAAAGCCCCCACAGCCTCATGTAGGGGTGAGAGGGGTTATCAAGCCTCTTAAATAGAAGGCTGTAAGCTTTGTGTTAGTTGTCTCTAATATTTATGTCCCAATATCTTGACCACATTTTAGGATGAAAATAATCATTTTAGATATGCTATTTTATATTGAAAAATTAGCTGTCTCGGAGAGGACTTTTTTTTGACACAATTACATACTAATTTGATCAAAATAGTCTGAAAACTTACTGGCATTCAACATTAAAACTTAACTATGTTTCCAATGATATGGAACCAAATATGTGTTTTATGGTATAAAGAATGATTTAAGTGCATCCCTTTTGGAGCTACCTGTGGTCAAAAAAGCACTTTTTCTAAATGACACGAGTAATTTTGCTAAATATGACATATAGAGTGCTTCGAGGTCAGCGCGAACCCGGCGGCGGCCATATTGGAAGTCAAAGGTCGCTGTGTCAGTGCATTGTTGTTGTTCAGCGAAGCAAAAAGGGGTGACAATCAAGGCCGGATTAACTATATGGGCCTGCGGCACAGTGCCCAGGGGCACCAACCACTCACAGCCAGTGGGGGGGCACCACATGACAGAAACTTTAAAAATATTTTTCGTGGGGGCGTCGTGGCTCAGGCGCCATACCATAAATCCGGGGACCCGGGTTCGATTCCGACCCGAGGTCATTTCCCGATCCCTCCCCCGCTCATTTCCTGTCCTGTCTCTACACTGTCCTATCCAATAAAGGTGAAAAAAAAAAAGCCCCCCAAAAAAAATCTTTAAAAAAAAAAAAAAATTTTTATATATATATATATATATATATATATATATATATATATATATATATATATATTTTTTTTTTCGTGAATGATTGTACACTTAAAATGGTTATACACTTGACATTGTTAAATAGTCATATATAATTCATTATGAACACTAATTTCATAACAACAACAACAATAATCATAATTCTGAGCAAGAGTGGCCTATGTGACCATTAACCCCCCTTTCCTCAACCTGTCAGTTGAGCCAGTCCACCTACGGTGAAATGTATCAATTTTTTTAAAACCGCGGTAGAAATGAAAAATGGACAGACATCAATTGAGTGGTTGTGCGAAGAGAAAATTAAAAAAAAGAGAGAGACTCCAGGCGTGTAGCTGCAATTAAAAATGTCAGTGTTAGATCGTTTTTTTTTTTTTATAAAAACATCGACAACTGCTGTCACTACCAGCACTGAAGCCGAAGCTAGTGAAATCAGCGATGCTAGTGAGGGAGACGGCCCTGCTAGCACTAGCCGGGGAGATGCTACAACCACAGCCAGTGTTAGCCGAGGGGTCGGCGACGACGAGGATCCCCTTGAGACATACAAATATATGCTGCTCATTTTTGAATAAGACATTTCAATATGCCTACATGCATATCGTTGGTTGTTTTCAGTGAATTTGATGGGCTGATGTAGCCTACTTAATACATTTTCAATGAGGAAGAATGACCTTGTTTATGTGTACTATTGTTTATGTATATGCTACCATTTTTGACAGCAAAGGGCAAGGTTTGTGTGTGCAGGAGGATACTGAACGCGTGCGCGCAGGGTGCGTGTGTGTGTGTGTGTGGGGGGGGCACTTGAGGTATAGTGCCCAGGGGCACCGCATTGGCTTAATACGGCACTGGTGACAATGCCGAATACGTGCGTCATTGTTGGCTGTAGTAGCCAGGGCGGAAAGGGTGGCAAAAGCTTCCACAGACTCCCTAAAGTCATGACTAACCAAGGAATAGAGGGCTCCGAGATGATGCTAAAAATAGTAACACTGCGCGTGCGCAGCCATTTTGGAAGTCACTCGCTCCAGAGCGCTCACAGAGTACACATCATAGAGTACGCATCATAGAGTACACATCTAGCGATTCGTTTCTGCGTTAGAGGGCTTAGAAGCTTGGATTTTTTAAGAATTTAGAGATGTGAAGTGATGGAGCACTACTGTGAAAGTTTGGATAAGCAGGCACGGGAGCGTTATGCTGAGAAGGTACGTTTCATTGGGAATGTAGATCCATACACTGTTAGTGAGAAGGAATGGAAAGCTGACCCCAGCTTGTTGCCGCATTTAACATACATCGATCTTGTGAACTATCTAGTGTTTCACCCAAGTCCATTTTGTGAACTAAAGGATTTCCAGAACTACAAGAGCATGGAAGCATACGATAGATTTGTGTCCGGTTGGGTCTGCGATGTGTCGGTGTTTACTGCTGAAGACGTAGAGAAAAGTGATCGGAGAGAAAAGTGATCAGAGGGAAAGTGTTACACTCGCAGAGTCTATCCCAGCCTAGTCTACACCCCTGGATAATAGTTGACAAGAGACATGCTATTTTGTGTACACATTGCAACTGCATTGCTGGACTTGGGGAATGTTGCTCCCATGTTGCTTCCCTGTTGTTTTATGTTGAAGCGGCCACGAGACTGAGGGAAAGAACGACGGTCACACAACAGCCGGCATACTGGATGCTACAGGTAACTATGAAATTAAAATAACTATTTTAGTAACTATGAAATTCAAGACAATATTAACCTACCTGTCACAAAGTGATCAGAACAAATCCGGATACAGTCAAGTTGTCCTAAATTTGATCGGTTAATGGCAGCCAGCCACTGTCTTCTCCTCCGCTCGCTTTTCTCCTGTGCTGCAATTCCCTGGTTAGTCACAACTTTAGGGAGTCTGTGGAAGCTTTTGCCACCCTTTTCCCCCCGGCTACTACAGCCAACAATGACGCACGTATTCGGCATTGTCACCCCTTTTTGCTTCGCTGGACAACAACAATGCACTGACACAGCGCGCTTTGACTTCCAATATGGCCGCCGCCGGGTTCGCGCTGATCTCGAAGCACTCTATTGCAGCACAGGAGAAAAGCGAGCGGAGGAGACGACAGTGGCTGGCTGCCATTAACCGATCAAATTTAGGACAACTTGACTGTTTCCGGATTTGCTCTGATCACTTTGTGACAGGTAGGTTAATATTGTCTTGAATTTCATAGTTACTAAAATAAATGTGATACAAACTTATCTTTTCTATGTACTTTCAGCAATGATTAATGGATATATTTGTCACATTAGGTAGCTTATGTCTACTGCAGTGCATTGTTGCATCAAATGGCATTTAAGATCTAGGCCTAGTAATGTTTATGTACACATGCTGTTAGTACAAGTTACATACTAGGCCTACATTTTATTCACTGACTAAAATAATTGATAATAATTATAATAGTTATAACACCGACACATCGCGGACCCAAATCTATCGTATGCTTCCATGCTCTTGTAGTTCTGGAAATCCTTTAGTTCACAAAATGGACTTGGGTGAAACACTAGATAGTTCACAAGCTTGATGTATGTCACATGCGGCAACAAGCTGGGGTCAGCTTTCCATTCCTTCTCACTAACAGTGTATGGATCTACATTCCCAATGAAACGTACCTTCTCAGCATAACGCTCCCGTGCCTGCTTATCCAAACTTTCACAGTAGTGCTCTATGGCTACGTTCACACTGCAGGCTGAAGTGACTCAAATCCGATCTTTTCGCCCATATGTGACCTGTATCCGATCTTTTATTGACAATATGAACGACACGGATCTGATTTTTTCAAATCCGACCCAGGCCGTTTGGATATGTGGTCCTAATTCCGATTCCTATCCGCTCTTTTCATATGCGACTTCAGTCTGAACCGCCAGGTCGCATTCATCCGACTTACACGTCATCAAGAAGCCACGAACGTCACTATTCTGCGCTGAAGTAGGCGGCGGGTCTCTCAAAAAAAGTTACAACAACATGGCGCATAATCACGGGCGCAGATAGAGGGTGGGACTCGTCCCACCCAGATTTAAATTCACCTTGTTCGGTCCCCCCCACTTATAGGGAGGAAAAAACGTCTATGCTGTCTTTCTTTGCATAAGGCAAACCTCACGGAAAAATCAAAAGACTAATTACCATTCGGTTTATTGAGGTGCACAGCAGTACAGACACAGTTGCAACAACTCACATAAAACAAAACAAAGACTGATATTCGGTTGGTTGAGCTGCGCAGACTGCACAGGTTGCGAGCTCGAGCTTGGTTGCTATGGTAACCCACAACAAGTTTGACAGGCATATCGGGGTTGGTTTGCTGGCAGCTTTGTCCCCCCCAGTTCAAAAAACATATCTGCGCCCCTGCGCATGACATCAATGCGAGGGACGCTTCGGGCTGTGAAGGTTCTGAATCTTCTCAATGGAAGGACACAGAGGTTAGGGAGCTGATTTCCATTTGGGGGGATGCAGCTATTCAAACTAGATTGGATGAGTCATACCGCAACCGGGCGTTTTTACTTCCGTAAACACTGGCCATGCTCACTGCGTGACGTCGTCGTATCCTGCAATGCGCATGCGGAACACTTTTAGGTCGCTTTTCGTTCATACTGAGGATCACATACAAGCCGCATATATTTGTTAATGTGAACGACGTCACAGAAACTCGGATTTCACAAAAAAATCGGAATTGAGCATTAAGCCTTGCAGTGTGAACGTAGCCTATCACTTCAGATGTCTAAATTCTTAAAAAATCCAAGCTTCTAAGCCCTCTAACGCGGAAACGAATCGGTGAATGTGTACTCTGATGGTGCGTTCATGTGCTATGGGAATTATGGTAAATACCAAACACCGACATGGGAAGCACACATGAACGCCCCCTCTTGTGGTATTTTCCACTGGGCAACTCGTAGAAAATTTTGATACACGAGTTGCCGAGATGAGATGAACTTTAACCTTTTCAACATGGCGGCGAGCGGTACAAGACTAGCTTATGAACCAAGAAAGAAGTGGTTTTCACCTACGGAAAGCTGACTCTCACCTTTTAAACGAGTCATGTTATGTGTATTATATTATTATAATATGTATATTATAGCCTAATACAAAATATTCTGTGGCTGTCCAAAAAACGCCAACAATGATCTAGATACTGGCTACTCTCATTGTGGCTACAGCCAAATTTCCAAAAACTGCGTGGCATTCAATGTGTTAAGAAAATCTCTACTTGTCATGATCAGGAAATATTCAGCATTATTTACCTTTTGACAACTCATATTCCTGCTGCAGCTGATGAACAAGGCAATCTATAATTGTTTTAGCCAAATAACAGGCCTGATTCTGAATCTGGTCCACCATCTTTAATTTGTCAACAACAAAAGCATGTGAACACAACACACTGGTAAATACCACTTCCCAACTGGAAAATATCATCTTCCCATAGCACATGAACGCAGCATATGCGCGCTCTGGAGCGAGTGACTTCCAAGATGGCGGCGCAGACCGCAGTGTTACTATTTTTAGCATCATCTCGGAGCACTCCATTGCCATACATTCACCAAAAATAACGTTATCACCAATTTTTTTTTTTTGCATGGTAAATAGAGCTATCACAGGGCTACAATAAACAACCAAGTTTATTTAGTCAAGCCTTTTGATATTGAAGATAATAAGTGTTAAATGGGATTTTTAGCTTGCGTACCCTGATTGTAAAACAACCCTTAATGAGCTGATTAGTGGGATTGTGAGAAGTGAAAATACTAAAACGTGCAGGGCAGGGGGCCACCAGGACCTGTGATCTACGGAAAAAAAAAAAACCCACAAAGCCGCAGTCTGCCCACTTTACTGACTAGTCTAGAGTTTGGGCCGCAGCTCAGCGCGAGTTCATCTACATCACGCTGCTGAGCGCTCAGGACAGACAGGGGAGGAAAGCGAGTCAGCCTACATGGCCGTAGTCTCTCGGGGCAGGCCCATCGCCTCTCAACTCCTCCGCCGAGCCTCTCCCCGGCGACGAGCAGCGCCTCCTCGGATGCTCCGGGTGCCGACGGTAGTCATGCGGATATCCGTTGCTGCCTCGCGCGTGTTCGTGACGGTACGGAGCGCGAGGAAACGAACCGGCAGGAGGCGGGCCGCGGGGAGCAAAGCCGCGACCCGCTGCAGGATGATACGCTCCTCGGTGCGGCCTAGAGCCTCGGTACATGGCGCCAGCCAGCCGCCCGCTCGCTCGCTTATACACGAAACCGTTTCAGATCCAGTGGCCGCTGTTTACGGACCTAACGCATATTATTATTATTATTCTGCGCACAAAAGCGCTGTAAACTCAAATTACTGCTCAAACTCAACAGATCCACACAGCTACAGCCGGAACTAAACCGCGTCCGAACTACTTCCTGCACCGCCATTCGGCCAGCCAAACAGGAAATGACGTCCACTCGGTCTCCACCAATTAGAACTTTCCTATTCCCTCCCCCTCATTGTTTACAGGGCTGTGTGCAGCGGATACAGTTTATAAGAGGAAAAATGGCGGATTGACGATTTAAAGAAAACAAAACACGAGTTCATCCTCTTCAGTCCAACTCTCTCTCTCTCCCAAACCACGCAAATATTCACCAATTTCTGAACTTTCCAATCATTTTATGAAAACCATCATGAAGATTCGAGTTATTTCTGAGCCTCCTTGAGTGATAAATCAAACCCATTCCATTAAAGTCAAGTAACTTAAGAACGACAAGAGCTCTCATAAATATTTATAACAGCTTTGAAAATGATGGCTTTAAAGACCGACAGCGTGTTTAACAGTCTCCAAAACCACGCAAATATTCACCAATTTTTGAATCATACACCATTCAAACTTCCTTTGTCATTAGAGTCAAGTTGACATGATTTGGGTTACTGATGGTGACAATAAACCCCTTCAATTAAACTTCTCATATTATCTCTAGCCGCTTTATCCTGTTCTACAGGGTCGCAGGTAAGCTGGAGCCTATCCCAGCTGACTACGGGCGAAAGGTCACCAGGTCATCACAGGGCTGACACACAGACACAGACAACCATTCACACTCACATTCACACCTACGCTCAATTTAGAGTCACCAGTTAACCTAACCTGCATGTCTTTGGACTGTGGGGGAAACCGGAGCACCCGGAGGAAACCCACGCGGACACGGGGAGAACATGCAAACTCCGCACAGAAAGGCCCTCGCCGGCCCCGGGGCTCGAACCCGGACCTTCTTCCTGTGAGGCAAGAATTAAACTTAACTAGCTTAATAACTACAAGAGCCCAATAATAAATACCTCTGAAAATGACTGATTTAAAGACTGACAACGTGTTTGCATTAGTTTTAGAACACATACGGAGGGGGGAAAAAGTGACGAAACATGAGGTCAGGAAATTCTCTCTTACCTTCTGTCTTGCATGTGTAATAAATCCTTAAGTTTAAGATAAGAGAGCCTTTTATTATCCCACAAGGGGAAATTTACATTGTTACAGCAGCAAAATATATTGAGAGAAAAAGATAAGGCAGTGAAGGAGTAGTGCAAAAGTACTAAATATACAAAAAATATATATATAAAATTTCTCTCTCTCTCGATTTTATATAAATATACAACCCCGATTCCAAAAAAGTTGGGACAAAGTACAAATTATAAATAATTTATGCAATAATTTACAAATCTCAAAAACTGATATTGTATTCACAATAGAACATAGACAACATATCAAATGTCGAAAGTGAGACATTTTGAAATTTCATGCCAAATATTGGCTCATTTGAAATTTCATGACAGCAACACATCTCAAAAAAGTTGGGACAGGGGCAATAAGAGGCTGGAAAAGTTAAAGGTACAAAAAAGGAACAGCTGGAGGACCAAATTGCAACTCATTAGGTCAATTGGCAATAGGTCATTAACATGACTGGGGATAAAAAGAGCATCTTGGAGTGGCAGCGGCTCTCAGAAGTAAAGATGGGAAGAGGATCACCAATCCCCCTAATTCTGCACTGACAAATAGTGGAGCAATATCAGAAAGGAGTTCGACAGTTTAAAATTGCAAAGAGTTTGAACATATCATCATCTACAGTGCATAATATCATCAAAAGATTCAGAGAATCTGGAAGAATCTCTGTGCGTAAGGGTCAAGGCCGGAAAACCATACTGGGTGCCCGTGATCTTCGGGCCCTTAGACGGCACTGCATCACATACAGGCATGCTTCTGTATTGGAAATCACAAAATGGGCTCAGGAATATTTCCAGAGAACATTATCTGTGAACACAATTCACCGTGCCACCCACGGTTGCCAGCTAAAACTCTATAGTTCAAAGAAGAAGCCGTATCTAAACATGATCCAGAAGCGCAGACGTCTTCTCTGGGCCAAGGCTCGTTTAAAATGGACTGTGGCAAAGCAGAAAACTGTTCTGTAGTCAGACGAATCAAAATTTGAAGTTCTTTATGGAAATCAGGGACGCCGTGTCATTCGGACTAAAGAGGAGAAGGACGACCCGAGTTGTTATCAGCGCTCAGTTTAGAAGCCTGCATCTCTGATGGTATGGGGTTGCATTAGTGCGTGTGGCATGGGCAGCTTACACATCTGGAAAGACACCATCAATGCTGAAAGGTATATCCAGGTTCTAGAGCAACATATGCTCCCATCCAGACGACGTCTTTTTCAGGGAAGACCTTGCATTTTCCAACATGACAATGCCAAACCACATACTGCATCAATTACAGCATCATGGCTGCATAGAAGAAGGGTCCGGGTACTGAACTGGCCAGCCTGCAGTCCAGATCTTTCACCCATAGAAGACATTTGGTGCATCATAAAACTGAAGATACGACAAAAAAGACCTAAGACAGTTGAGCAACTAGAATCCTACATTAGACAATAATGGGTTAACATTCCGATCCCTGAACTTGAGCAACTTGTCTCCTCAGTCCCCAGACGTTTACAGACTGTTGTAAAGAGAAAAGGGGATGTCTCACAGTGGTAAACATGGCCTTGTCCCAACTTTGAGATGTGTTGTTGTCATGAAATTTAAAATCACCTAATTTTTCTCTTTAAATGATACATTTTCTCAGTTTAAACATTTGATATGTCATCTATGTTCTATTCTGAATAAAATATGGAATTTTGAAACTTCCACATCATTGCATTCCGTTTTTATTTACAATTTGTACTTTGTCCCAACTTTTTTGGAATCGGGGTTGTATAACATGAGTCAGGTTAATAATACAACCCTGATTCCAAAAAAAGTTGGGACAAAGTCCAAATTGTAAATAAAAACGGAATGCAATGATGTGGAAGTTTCAAAATTCCATATTTTATTCAGAATAGAACATAGATGACATATCAAATGTTTAAACTGAGAAAATGTATCATTTAAAGAGAAAAATTAGGTGATTTTACATTTCATGACAACACCACATCTCAAAAAAGTTGGGACAAGGCCATGTTTACCACTGTGAGACATCCCCTTTCCTCTTTACAACACTCTGTAAACGTCTGGGGACTGAGGAGACAAGTTGCTCAAGTTTAGGGATAGGAATGTTAACCCATTCTTGTCTAATGTAGGATTCTAGTTGCTCAATTGTCTTAGGTCTTTTTTGTCCTATCTTCCGTTTTATGATGCACCGAATGTTTTCTATGGGTGAAAGATCTGGACTGCAGGCTGGCCAGTTCAGTACCCGGACCCTTCTTCTACGCAGCCATGATGCTGTAATTGATGCAGTATGTGGTTTGGCATTGTCATGTTGGAAAATGCAAGGTCTTCCCTGAAAGAGACGTCATCTGGATGGGAGCATATGTTGCTCTAGAACCTGGATATACCTTTCAGCATTGATGGTGTCTTTCCAGATGTGTAAGCTGCCCATGCCACACGCACTAATGCAACCCCATACCATCAGAGATGCAGGCTTCTGAACTGAGCGCTGATAACAACTTGGGTCATCCTTCACCTCTTTAGTCCGAATGACACGGCGTCCCTGATTTCCATAAAGAACTTCAAATTTTGATTCGTCTGACAACAGAACAGTTTTCCACTTTGCCACAGTCCATTTTAAATGAGCCTTGGCCCAGAGAAGACGTCTGCGCTTCTGGATCATGTTTAGATACGGCTGCTTCTTTGAACTATAGTTTTAGCTGGCAACGGCGGATGGCACGGTGAATTGTGTTCACAGATAATGTTCTCTGGAAATATTCCTGAGCCCATTTTGTGATTTCCAATACAGAAGCATGCCTGTATGTGATGCAGTGCCGTCTAAGGGCCCTAAGATCACGAGCACCCAGTATGGTTTTCCGGCCTTGACCCTTACGCACAGAGATTCTTCCAGATTCTCTGAATCTTTTGATATTATGCACTGTAGATGATATGTTCAAACTCTTTGCAATTTTAAACTGTCGAACTCCTTTCTGATATTGCTCCACTATTTGTCAGTGCAGAATTAGGGGGATTGGTGATCCTCTTCCCATCTTTACTTCTGAGAGCCGCTGCCACTCCAAGATGCTCTTTTTATCCCCAGTCATGTTAATGACCTATTGCCAATTGACCTAATGAGTTGCAATTTGGTCCTCCAGCTGTTCCTTTTTTGTACCTTTCACTTTTCCAGCCTCTTATTGCCCCTGTCCCAACTTTTTTGAGATGTGTTGCTGTCATGAAATTTCAAAATGTCTCACTTTCAACATTTGATATGTTGTCTATTTTCTCTTGTGAATACAATATCAGTTTTTGAGATTTGTAAATTATTGCATTCCGTTTTTATTTACAATTTGTACTTTGTCCCAACTTTTTTGGAATCGGGGTTGTATAAACTTAGATTACACATTTTTTTTCAGTTTTACTCAAATTAGGGTGGTGCAAAAATGAGTACACCCCACAACAAAAACTACTACATCTAGTACTTTGTATGGCCTCCATGATTTTTAATGACAGCACCAAGTCTTCTAGGCATGGAATGAACAAGTTGGCGACATTTTGCAACATCAATCTTTTTCCATTCTTCAACAATGACCTCTTTTAGTGACTGGATGCTGGATGGAGAGTGATGCTCAACTTGTCTCTTCAGAGTTCCCCAAAGAAAATAATTTCTTTACACCACAAAGGTGAAGGCTACAAGATCAGCAAAGCTTTACGTATCAGTCAGAATACTGTTGCAAAAGTGGTACAAAAATTTAAGAAAGATGGAACTGCAACCATCTCACAGAGACGTCCAGGTCGTCCACAGAAGTTAACACCTCGACAGGAGCGTCTTCTGATGAGAAGGGTTGAAGAAAATCGGCATGCAAGTTCACTGCAGTTATCTGAAGAAGTAGAAAGCCAACCTGGGGTGACTATTTCCCATGACACAATATGGCGTACACTGCAGAGGAATGGCATGTGTGGATGCCGTCCATGAAAGAAGCCTCTCCTAAAGCCCGCCTAGAGTTTGCCAGGACCCATGCTGACAAAGATGATGACTACTGGGACTCTATACTCTGGAGTGATGAGACCAAGATAAATGTTTTTGGAACTGATGGCTTCAAAACTGTATGGTGTCGCAAAGGTGAGGAATACAAAGAAAAATGCATGGTACCTCCAGTGAAACATGGTGGTGGCAGTGTCCTTATGTGGGGCTGCATGAGTGCTGCTGGTGTCAGGGAGCCACATTTCATTGATGGCATCATGAATTCACAGATGTATTGCTCTATACTGAAAGAGAAGGTGCTACCATCACTCCGTGCACTTTTCCAACATGACAATGATCCTAAACACACATCTAAGGCCACTGTTGGATTTCTGAAGAACAGGGTGAAAGTGATTCAGTGGCCAAGTATGTCTCCTGATCTGAACCCAATCAAACGCCTATGGTGAATTCTGAAGAGACAAGTTGAGCATCACTCTCCGTCCAGCATCCAGTCACTAAAAGAGGTCATTGTTGAAGAATGGAAAAAAAGATTGATGTTGCATAATGTCGCCAACTTGTTCATTCCATGCCTAGAAGACTTGGTGCGGTCATTAAAAATCATGGAGGCCATACAAAGTACTAGATGTAGTAGTATTTGTTGTGGGGTGTACTCATTTTTGCACCACCCTAATTTGAGTAAAACTGAAAAATGTATAATCCAAGTTATATTATTAACCTTACTTTCACGTTATAAGTTAAACAGATGTTATATTAAACTTTGTCTTGTCAACATTTTGGAAATTGTGTTCATTGAGATATTGTTTAAAATGTTATTTTTCAAAGGGGGTGTACTCATTTACACTGAGCACTGTATATATAATGATGTATATTTAGCATATTGTTTTTGTTTGTGTCTATATTACAGTCTAATCAACAAAGCTGCACAAGAACCATAACTAGGACAATCCATCAAGAACCATTATTAATATTTTATACACTGTCAGAAACAGGGGTACAGTTGGAGTCCATTTCTTACCCCCAAGGTACAGTCTACACTAATGTACCCCCTAGGGCTCATTACTGGACCTCAAGGTAACTATGTGTACCTTGTTCAGGCCAAAAGGTACATGTATGTTCCCAAGCAGTATGATAAACCAAACACTGGCTTTGGAAAGCACCTTTTCATGTTTTGCGTCATTATAAATGGCAGCTTGAATCCAGTGCTGGAAGGAAGACGAAGATGATGAAAGAAGAGGTAAACGTCAGTGAAGTTGCATTCTTGCTTGTGTAATTGTTTCAGTGGTTCAAATAAAATATGACGCTCACATTAAGATGATGCTCTGTTTGAAGTCAAGTTTTATTCCTGCACATGTAGTCTAAGTGTACACATAAAGCCCAGACAAACAAACCACATACAGGCTTTTAGTTTTCAAAAAGAAAAAAAACCCCAAAAAACATGAAGGGTTCAAAATGGTTTATGACACGAGCGTTGTTTTATTTTAGTTTTAGATCACAAATTTATCCAGAACAATTGTTGAGGAGTCTAACATTCACTATGATAAACCAAAAAAAAAAAAAGGGGTCCACATGTGCTGCAGCTGGGATGAAACTGCTGGCAGAAAACTGCAGCTCTCCAAACAGATGTTGCACCTGATGCACTTTACAGTAGCGTTGTAGGACTTGAGTAGACCGGTCTCAAGACCACTTTTTGAAGGTCTTGGTCTCATCTCGGAATTGAATGCATTTTTACTTGGTCTTTTCTCAGTCTCAGACATGGAGGACTCAGGATTTTATTTCAAGACCGGTCAAGACCACAACTGTGAGGATTTCACTAAATTGCCTGTACAATGTCTGATTCATTTGTTAACATCATTACTGTGATTGAATGTAAAACTTCCTACTTCAAATGCTAAATAACATGATTCATTGCAACGGCCATCACCCCTCCCCATCCCCCTTCACACCCACTGGTCCGGTCCTGGTCTTAATTAGGTCTGACCCTGCTATGGTCTTGACTTGGTCTCAACCCCTCAAAGTTATGATAATATGGAAATCCTTCTCGATTTCAATACACTTTGGTCTCAACTCTAATACAACCCCGATTCCAAAAAAGTTGGGACAAAGTACAAATTGTAAATAAAAACGTAATGTAATAATTTACAAATCTCAAAAACTGATATTGTATTCACAATAGAACATAGACAACATATCAAATGTCAAAAGTGAGACACTTTGAAATTTCATGACAGCAACACATCTCAAAAAAGTTGGGACAGGGGCAATAAGAGGCTGGAAAAGTTAAAGGTACAAAAAATGAACAGCTGGAGGACCAAATTGCAACTCATTAGGTCAATTGGCAATAGGTCATTAACATGACTGGGGATAAAAAGAGCATCTTGGAGTGGCAGCGGCTCTCAGAAGTAAAGATGGGAAGAGGATCACCAATCCCCCTAATTCTGCACCGACAAATAGTGGAGCAATATCAGAAAGGAGTTCGACAGTGTAAAATCGCAAAGAGTTTGAACATATCATCATCTACAGTGCATAATATCATCAAAAGATTCAGAGAATCTGGAAGAATCTCTGTGCGTAAGGGTCAAGGCCGGAAAACCATACTGGGTGCCCGTGATCTTCAGGCCCTTAGACGGCACTGCATCACATACAGGCATGCTTCTGTATTGGAAATCACAAAATGGGCTCAGGAATATTTCCAGAGAACATTATCTGTGAACACAATTCACCGTGCCATCCACCGTTGCCAGCTAAAACTCTGTAGTTCAAAGAAGAAGCCGTATCTAAACATGATTCAGAAGCGCAGACATCATCTTTGGGCCAAGGCTCATTTAAAATGGACTGTGGCAAAGTGGAAAACTGTTCTGTGGTCAGACGAATCAAAATTTGAAGTTCTTTATGGAAATCAGGGACACCGTGTCATTCGGACTAAAGAGGAGAAGGACGACCCAAGTTGTTATCAGCGCTCAGTTCAGAAGCCTGCATCTCTGATGGTATGGAGTTGCATTAGTGTGTGTGTGGCATGGGCAGCTTACACATCTGGAAAGACACCATCAATGCTGAAAGGTATATCCAGGTTCTAGAGCAACATATGCTCCCATCCAGACGACGTCTCTTTCAGGGAAGACCTTGCATTTTTCAACATGACAATGCCAAACCACATACTGCATCAATTACAGCATCATGGCTGCGTAGAAGAAGGGTCCGGGTACTGAACTGCCCAGCCTGCAGTCCAGATCTTTCACCCATAGAAAACATTTGGCGCATCATAAAACGGAAGATACGACAAAAAAGACCTAAGACAGTTGAGCAACTAGAATCCTACATTAGACAAGAATGGGTTAACATTCCTATCCCTAAACTTGAGCAACTTGTATCTCAGTCCCCAGACGTTTACAGACTGTTGTAAAGAGAAAAGGGGATGTCTCACAGTGGTAAACATAGCCTTGTCCCAACTTTGAGATGTGTTGTCATGAAATTTAAAATCACCTAATTGTTCTCTTTAAATGATACATTTTCTCAGTTTAAACATTTGATATGTCATCTATGTTCTATTCTGAATAAAATATGGAATTTTGAAACTTCCACATCATTGCATTCCATTTTTATTTACAATTTGTACTTTGTCCCAACTTTTTTGGAATCAGGGTTGTACTACCTGACAGTCCCTATAGGTTCTAGTACATGCTTGGAAAGAGAGGAGTATTCATTTGGGTGCAATCTGCATCCTGACTACTAGATGCCACTAAACCCTACATCTTATGGTAGTCTGTCGTGTCCGATGACAACTAGGAGGTGTTTAGCATTTGTTTGCTCATAATAAAACTACGGCCACATCTTTCACATATGCTGTTTGACACCACCTGCCCATGACATGACTTGTGTTATTATGATAACATACTGATATTCCTCCTCCCTTTTCTCCTCAACCTTTTCAACTGATTGTGAAACAATCTTTCTCCACTTGTATCTGTCTCTGGCTTTTTCTGCCCAGTTGTTCTTCACAGTCTATTCTTTTAAGATGAAGCCAAGGCCTAGTGGTTAGAGAAGCAGCTTTGGGACAAAAGGTCATTGGTTCGATTCGGGAACTGGGAAATGTGAACTGGGAAGTGGGAAATGGGAACAGGGTGGCTGTAAATGGGAAATTGGAGGTTGGATTAGAAGAACGGAAGGAAATAGAAAATTGGGTGATGAATGAAAATGGGAAATTGGGAATGGGGTGGATTGAATTGGGAAATGGGGGTCAATGGATTTGAAAAATTGGGGGATGGATTGGCAATTGGACGCAAATGAGAAATCGGGGATGGGAACTGGGAAGCCGGAACTCGCAAGTGGGAGTTCGGAACTGAGAACTTGGAAGTGGTAGGTGGGAACTCGGAAGTCGGAGTACCTACTCATCTTAAAATTCCTACAGGAGTCCTCGACATCCTACACTTCAAACAAGGTCCACAAGCAGCAAAGGTTTTGGCGTTTCTTTCTGATAATTTACAGTCCACTAAATCTTAAACTTCCTACAGGTTATATTTGTTGTAGGGCCTAAACCATCATTCTACTGGATAAATGGTAAGTTGCTGCAGGATATATAGACTGCATTTAATTGTCGTGGAGCAAACATACTGTGAGACTTATTTTGTAATTTAAAAAAAAAAAAACCCACCCCTACACACACACACACCTTTATTCATGCATATACTTAATTTCAAGTTCATTAAAAAGAAATACAAATGCATGCTCAGTTTCAAATCCAAACACTTCATGACCTGATACTACCATTTTACCAGATACCCAGATTATGTCACATAACTGTTTATTAATCTTCAGTATATAGACAATTCCTGATGACATTTGATAGACATCCGGCCTTATCAAACTAATGAAAATTTTAGTTGAGTAATTATATAGGTTACTCAAAGTAATAGTTGTACAAGGTAAAAACAACAAAATAACCACAATATTGGAAATAACTACCTTTTAAAAGGGGAAAATTACCTCCATACACAAAAATTAAAATAGTTGTTGAACTCCCCACTTTCTCATATCTAGTGGTCATTTTTCACAAAGCCTGATACAAAATGATATAATTAAATAATATTGGCTAGCTTTTTTTTTGTGGTCTATCAGATATATTCCATTCAGCTAGCATGATATTGAACAAGGGCGGCACGGTGGTGTAGTGGTTAGCGCTGTCGCCTCACAGCGAGAAGGTCCGGGTTCGAGCCCCGTGGCCGGCAAGGGCCTTCCTGTGCGGAGTTTGCATGTTCTCCCCGTGTCCGTGTGGGTTTCCCCCACAGTCCAAAGACATGCAGGTTAGGTTAACTGGTGACTCTAAATTGACCATAGGTGTGAACGGTTGTCTGTGTCAGCCCTGTGATGACCTGGCGACTTGTCCAGGGTGTACCCCGTAGTCAGCTGGGATAGGCTCCAGCTTGCCTGCGACCCTGTAGAACAGGATAAAGCAGCGAGAAATAATGAGATGTTGAAGATGAGTTCAGTACCATGCTAGCTGAATGAAATATATCTGATAGACCACGAAAAAAGCCATTATTATTATTATAATGCATACACACACTCTCCATATCAGTATTCTCGAAGGCCAATGTTAGCTTACCCACGACTCGATGCTGTTAGCATGGCAGTCCAGTTACCTTCCAGCCGGTGTAGCGTTAGCAAAGGCCAACGTTAGTTTACCCGCGCCTCGGTGCTGTTAGCGCGGCAGTCCAGTTACTTTCAGAGGGGTTTCTGTGGATGTAGAAGTGATCTGGACAGTATTGTTCATTATTGTGAGGCATGACTGGTGCTGTGCTTGGCAATTACCAGGTAAGGAGAATTATATAATTTGGCACTTTAAAATGCTACACAAATCAATAAACCAAATATTATAATACAGAGAACACAAAGTTCTTGTGTTTCATTACAGTTGTGAAATTCTGCCACACAATAAAAGAACACAGTCACATCCAGACTTTCATAATTTTAAAACTGTGCAATTCAGAAACTTGAAGTTAAAAAAACCTTTACATAAACTCAAATAATTTACTGTTGTCCTGCCAAAACAATTATTTTCTATTAAAACAATACTGTTAAAACAAGAAAAAAAAATGTCTGCACACTTAGATCCTTTTATTCATTAAATTGCCAAGCTTTTGGTCAGAGACCTTCCTCAGGGCACCTTTTTTCTTGTTTTAACAGTCTTTTGGTTTTGTTTTGCACCTTTTCATCGTGAGTGCGGTGTGATTCGTTTAAATGCAGTGTATTAAAACAATACTAAAAACATAGTATACTATTTTATACAGATACTCATTCACAATTACTGTCAGATTCTTGAATAATCCAGTAAAACCTCACTGGGTGTTATTGTATATAGGCATGAAAGTCAGCTTGCTTTACAGTTTATTCCAAAGGATAATTTTTTTGAGTCTCAAGTCCATCAGATGCTCCAAATATACAGGAGATCCAAGACTTTCCAAAAGACACAATAAGCTAAGGATTAAACTGGTGTCTGGATAATGGAAAAAAAAAAAAAAGAACAATCCATTGACATTTATGGCCATTATAGCATTTTATTATAATGTCCACTATAGAAGGCATAGCACAAATCACATATTTTTAACAGATGTACAGAAATACATTGTCAGGAAGATACGTTTTTCAAGATGTGTACAACGAAAAACTTGATTAAGAAAGAAAGAGAAAGAAAAAGAGAGACAGACAGAAAAAGAAACTAAGTACACTTACAGACATCATGAGTGAAGTAGTCTTTTATTTCCCCCCCCTTTCACATTGTTCAAAAATCAATAAAAAACTAAATCTACATATTACAGAAATGAGCATCTGTATTAATAAACAATTCTTAGCAAATAGTTTTTAAACTCATTTCATAAAACATGCAGTTGCATTTAAATGATAAGCAAAAGGTTGGTATTCAACCTTAACATTAAAAGAGATACAAGAATGAATTCCCAGTCGAGTTTCACAGTACAAGAGAGATGCTGAAAGCAACACCGTATTTAACTGTTAATAGCCTGAAAAATAACTTTAGCTTTCAGAAGTCTCCATCTCACTTATCTCACTTTCCCACTTCTCAAGGAAGTCTTGCATGTTCAAATTAAAAGTATCGATCCCTTTACCAGAGAGGTGAACCCCATCTGGTCTGTAGAGGCCAGAGTCCAGTCTAGGCATTATGTTGTCATGAGTCAATGAAGAACCGCCAAGCTCCGCTATGATACCACGTATTGTTTTGTTGATCGCCTGTCGCATGTTGTTCACTTCTGTGCTGTCACTTGAGTGCCTCCAGGACTTGCGGGGCAGGATGTCTGACCAAACTAGGTGGCACTGAGGAAAAATGCTCTTCAGTGAAATCAGGTCTTTCTTCACTGATAACACAAAGTTCTCTGGGGTCATCTTGCCAATATCATTTCCGCCCAGATGGATAAGAATCACGTCAGGTTTGGGCCAGTTGTCCTTTAGTTGGAGCAGCTGGGGCAGAAGCTGTTGCCATGTCATGCCCTGCACACCCTTCCACCATATGCGTACACTATTGGGGTCCATACCAAGCTGCATACCTACTTCAGGAGATGTGGCCCTCTTCTCAGCCCAGAACACAAGGGAGTGGCCACATATCCACACATTCTTTACTTCTGCTCGCATAACTCTTCCTGTAAAAATGTAAAAAAGTATAGGTGGTGCATTAACATCAATGTATTTATACAAGTAGGGTGAGTTCTCTGTCTAAAACAGTGGTAAATAGTTAACATTTCTTTCATTTTCAAGTCAAGTGAACAATAAATTCTTTCATTGTTCACAGAAATGACAAAACGTATGTACTCCTCATAGTTTTTCAACTATACATCTCCTTTCAAAGGTTTCGACAATAAGATATTTGCAAAGGAGAACTAGTGCTCGTCACTTTAAAAAAGGACCGCACGTTTAATAAACATGACGACTGCGGGCAGTTTTATTCCAACATCGGTTGGATTTTTTTTTTTTTTAAGAATCAAATCCAGCTTGGACTGACCTACTGCCAAAACACAGATCGAGTTGGTCAAACTTGTGGCAGCTAACCAAATAGAGATTTTCCAACTGACGAACAGTGGGTTTTGTTTAAACATCTTGCCCACAATGTTGTATTATTAGCAGCATTTCAAATTCTCATCTCATTATCTCTAGCCGCTTTATCCTTCTACAGGGTTGCAGGCAAGCTGGAGCCTATCCCAGCTGACTATGGGCGAAAGGCGGGGTACACCCTGGACAAGTCGCCAGGTCATCACAGGGCTGACACATAGACACAGACAACCATTCACATTCACACCTACGGTCAATTTAGAGTCACCAGTTAACCTAACCTGCATGTCTTTGGACTGTGGGGGAAACCGGAGCACCCGGAGGAAACCCACGCGGACACGGGGAGAACATGCAAACTCCACACAGAAAGGCCCTCGCCGGCCCCGGGGCTCGAACCCAGGACCTTCTTGCTGTGAGGCGACAGCGCTAACCACTACACCACCGTGCCGCCCCCATTTCAAATTCTAACACTCAATATCTAATCGTACTTAACAATTTGGCCTGACAGTTGATAGCTGGTAGGTCAGACCAAGATGGATTTTTCAGGAAAAAGTATTAATCTGTAAATTAATATAACAAAAAAACCACGATCACTTGTGCTCTGAATATTGCAAAAGTTGCTGTCCAGTCAGAATCTCACACAGGCTTTAAAAAGCCTGCAGTATTTGCACCCATGACAAAACTTCAAACTTAAAAAAAAAAGTCTCTCGTATTTAACTGTGTTGTTTGGCTAGCTTCTTCATTTTTGCTCATTATTTTTGTTTCAACGCAAGGTCATGTCCTGCCTCACTGGTAAGACAGATGCTGAACTGAAAGCCATCTGAAGTCAGCTACTTTTGCAATACTGTACAGGTTGGCACAGTGACAAAGGCGGAGGGCAAGTGGGTTCGACCCCAAGAAACCATTGCAAGCTTGCCTGAGACAAACACACACTTGCCCATATCAGAGTAGAAAAGTTCAAAATGACGCAAATATTGCCATACAGGGTTTTGCTCTCACCCTATCTAAGCGCCCCCTCCTCTCTGAAGGCATGTCGGGTGCCTTCCGGTGGTCTATCAGACCAATGTCCCTGATCTTTTCTTGTTATGGTACACCAAGTGTGGCTATGAATGCTTTTCTAGATCAACTCAATGGATGTATGGCACTTGCTTTAAAGGAACAGTCCACCGTACTTCCATAATGAAATATGCTCTTATCTGAATTGAGACGAGCTGCTCCGTACCTCTCCGAGCTTTGCACGACCTCTCAGTCAGTCAGACGCGCTGTCACTCCTGTTAGCAATGTAGCTAGGCTCAGCGTGGCCAATGGTATTTTTTGGGGCTGTAGTTAGATGCGACCAAACTCTTCCGCGTTTTTCCTGTTTACATAGGTTTATATGACCAGTGATATGAAACAAGTTCAGTTACACAAATTGAAACGTAGCGATTTTCTATGCTATGGAAAGTCCGCACTATAATGACAGCCGTACTAACACCTTCTGCGCGCTTCAGCAGCGCATTGATATCTGAGCTCCGTATCAATGCGCTGCCGAAGCGCACAGAAGGTGTTAGTGCGCCTGTCATTATAGTGCGGACTTTCCATAGCATAGAAAATCGCTACGTTTCAATTTGTGCAACTGAACTTGTTTCACATCACTGGTCATATAAACCTATGTAAACAGGAAAAACGCGGAAGAGTTTGGTCGCATCTAACTACAGCCCCAAAAAATACCATTGGCCATGCTGAGCCTAGCTACATTGCTAACAGGAGTGACAGCGCGTCTGACTGACTGGGAGGTCGTGCAAAGCTCGGAGAGGTACGGATCAGCTCGTCTCAATTCAGATAAGAGCATATTTCATTATGGAAGTACGGTGGACTGTTCTTTTAAGAGCTGATACGATATTGCAAGTCAGATCTGAACCACCTTAAATCTCACCTACTAAATGGGGGGGGGGGGGGGGGGCACAGTACTTAAAATGGGATTCTCAACTCATATACCCAGGATGCACTTACTTCACCATTTTCCCCTACTCCCAACATACCTGAGGTCTCACACACTTCACCACACAAAATTCCACTTCCTAGTTCGAAGCAGTTACACTACAGGGGTGTTGGCGACGTGGCAAATCGATACCTTTCAGGAATACAACTTTAAAAATACGAAAGCACACCAGATTAAAAAGAAACAGAAAAAGGGATGCCAATTTTACCAGCGGTACCTTTAACGGGAACGTAATATAAATCAAACATGAGCTAGCTAGCCAACAGGCTATAAAGTGAGTGTGGCTTCTTCAGGGTCTACTTCTACTAGTGAAGCAACGTTTGGCCATATTGTGTCTCAAATGTAACTTACTCTATGTAGATTTCTTGTTTATAGAGCAGTTATTTGAAAGTAATATTGCACTCGATGTCATGCTGTTATACTGATTCTTTGCACAGCTGTGATTCAATCATCGGCACAGAGCCACAGGCCGAGTGCTGAAGATAATCAGATATTCATTATAACAGCACTCCCTCACATGTGATACTGCTTAGACCCTGGGCACACTACAGCTCACGATGGGTCTGCCAATACTTGGCAACGAAAAATCGGTAGCATCGCCATCAATTGTGGGACGCACGGCCAAACGTTCTCCGAGTCGTTTTTTTGGTGCGTCTCCGCCTCATGAGTAGCCAAAAACATTGCGAAAAATTTCAATGTATGCATTGAAATTTGGTGGCCATGTTTTCATCGCCAAACTAAAACTACGGTCACACTACAGCTCATGACGCTTTGCAGTGGGTTACGGATGAAAATGAGGCGTTTTGGTGACGATGCACCATGCAAAACGCAGGTGAACTAAAAAGTTGTGGTCCCACAGCAGGCGAACACTGACTGTCACACCTTCGTGCACTCGAGCGACCACGCTCGCTCACAGGACCCAGTCGTTACGGAAAACATTGGATGCTGATTTCAGCGCAATCAGTATGCACATATAAGAACGCTTAGCCCAGAGGCTTTGCGAATAGTGTCACATTTGTTTCTACCCATGACTAGTTAAATACTCTGCTTTATGACACTGCTTTCTGTTTTGCTTCTGGTTTCATTTGTGTTTTTGTAAATATCATGCCTGCTAATCAACACTCTTCCTCGGCTTACATCCATCTACCGTTGCATACCTGACAGAATACTTGCAAAGCCTCTGTGAAAACATGATGTGCACGTTGACTGCGCTCAAATCAGCATCAGGCGTTTCCCATAACAACTGGGTCCCAAGCGCACGCACAACGCGCTCTGAAGAATCCCCAAACGTAAATGCGCTTTTCAAGTCACAGTGAAGGTTAGGCCACGCTGAGCCACTGTGTTGGTGAGGCTCCCGCGAGCATCGGGGACACGGATTCGAGACAAATACATCAAGAGGCTCAACGAAGCTTCTGTGAGCTTCAGGAAATATTCCCAAACCCACCTGCGAGTATTCGCTGCTTAGGCTACATTCACACTGCAGGCAAAATAAAACTTGTTTTATAAAAAAAAAAAAGCAGCCACAGTGTGAACAGCACAAGTCACATGGAATCTGGCCTTTTCAATTCTGCTTTGGGCCACTTTCCTAAGTGGTCCTAAATCAGATACAGGTCTGATTTTTTTTTTTGGAATGCGAACGCAGTCTGAGCAGTCAAATCGGAATTCATGCGACGTCACAAGATCGGCATTCATCTCATTTCTGTGCTGACCGGAGTCACTCGGTGCTGCAGGAAAGAAACAAAGTAGTTGCTGTCACTTGAAGAATACAAAAATGGAAGACAGCTGTGATGGAGGTCGTCAGTGGGGGGGGCCCCGCAAGATGTTAGACCTCTTAAGTATTTGGCACGGTCAGATGTAGTCAAAAGAAGCCCTCGACATTCTGAAATTTTCTACGAATTCTGCTTCATTGAAGTTATTAACGTCACAATCCCACCACTCCTGGCTCCGTCTCCATACACACCTCGCAGCCATCTCTCCACAAAATGTCAGAAATAAGTGTCCCTCTCCCTCACTTCTCATCCTTGTTCTCAATCATTTGCTCACAAAATAATTTTTGACCTGCACATCAATTCACATGAAAGAGTAAATGCAGACTTCAGTGGCCTCCATGTTTACTTCCGCAGGATGGCGTGCTGCATATGACGTCTTTGGTAATGTTGTTCTGGTCAATGTTGTACAGGTCAGTTCAGTCCACACTGGAATCTGATATTGGCCACATTTTAAAAAAATAAACAGGGGAGGGGAGGAAAAAAAGTTCAGCTCGCGCAATAATTCCAAATTCAGCATTAAGGCTTGCCATGTGAACATAGCCCCGACTGATCAGCAGAGAGAAGGCTGGAGGGAGGGAGAGAGAGAGAGAGAGAGAGAGAGCAGAACAATAGACAGAGCAAGATAGATACATGGAGACAGAGTGAGCAGAACAATAGACAGAGAGAGAAGGCACAATAAGAGAGAGAGAGAGAGAGAGAGAGAGAGAGAGAGAGAGAGAGAGAGAGACGGTGTATTTCGATCCCTTCACAGTTTTAGCACACTTGTTCTAGATTTCATTTAAAATTGATTAAATTGACATTTTGTCCATTAATCTACACACAATAATCCACACTGACCAAGCAAATACAGGCTTTTAGAAATTCATGGCAAAATATTCAAAATCAAAAACTAAAATGTTTTCATTCAAATACTGATAAGTATTCAGATCATCGGTTAAGACACTCCAAGTGGAGCTACAGAATATCCTGTTTGCCATGATTATCTTGAGATTCTGATAGAACTTGTGTCGAACTTTAGTCCACCTGTGGTAAATTCAACTGACTGGATATGATTTAGAAACATACACATACCCATGTGTATAAGGATCCACTATTAGCAGGTCAGGCCAAAATTCAAGCTATCAGTCAAAAAAAAAAATGTCCGCTGACCTCCATGATCAAATCGTGTAGAGATGGATCTGGACGAGGGCATAAAACCATTTTTGAACCTTTGAACATTCCCATGAGCACAGTGAGCTCATTCATTTTAAGATGCAAGTAGCTTGGAACCTTGCCTCAATAATTAGCCTAGAAGGTCATTGACCATGGAGGTGAACCCAATGACCACACTAAAAGAGCTTCAGAATTCCTCTGCAGAGATGGAACTTGCCAGAACAAGCGGCACGGTGGTGTAGTGGTTAGCACTGTTGCCTCACAGCAAGAAGATTCTGGGTTCGAGCCCAGTGGCCAATGGGACCCTTTCTTTGTGGAGTTTGCATGTTCTCCCCGTGTCTGCATGGGTTTCCTCTGGGTGCTCCGGTTTCCCCCACAGTCCAAAGACATGCGGTTAGGTCAACATGGGGCGGCCTTGAGCTGAAGTGCCCTTGAGCAAGGTACCTAAAGGAGTCTGCATGCTCTTGCGACAAGGCTTTCGCAGACAGTTGTAATTTATCGTTGAGCGGGGAGTAATAGGCGTGCGCGATGTTATTCACCGCCACAACGCAAGGGGGCACGAAGTCGCAAAATCGCTAGGAGTAGTTGGTGGGTGTGGTTAGGGGAGTGTTTATCCTCCGGTTACTTATAATGACTAGAACTGGAGTCGTATAGATGTACGTACTTCCTCACTTCCTCGATCAACCGCTCTTCGTGCTGCTCCATCTTCGATCGTGTTTTTAAAAATGGTGGTCGTGAAAACAAACCAAACTGGGAAAGTAGGGAAGCGGAAGTGCGTGTACAGCAGATGTAGAGTGGACCAATCAGAGCCCTCTTGTCTGCGAGGCTTCTGCGGTGGTCACAATTTTTGGGAGGTGCGCGCAGAGCGTCTGCGAAGGTGGGGGGGCTACGCAGAAACTATCTGTGAGGACTGGGTTGTCAGCATAAATTGGCCTTAACTCCCAACTGATTTCTGGGCGCTGTAGCATAGCTGCCCACTGCTCTGGGTATGTGTGTGCATGCATGTGTTCATCACTTCAGATGGGTTAAATGCAGAGGACGAATTTCACTGTGCTTGAATGTGCATGTGACAAATAAAGGCTTCTTTTTCTTCTTCAAATCTCAAATACTCCAATCACTCGAGAGTAAAGTGGCTAGACAGAAGCCACTCCTGAGTAAAAGGCACATCTAAACTCAGTGCTGTCCATTAACTAGCTAAAAACCATCTAGGAACAGACTGTGGGGTGCTTCTCAGCAGCAGGGACTGGGAGATCTTTCAGGCTTGAGGAACAGATGAATGGACTGAAATATTGAGATATTATTGTCTGGAGTGGCTTCAGGACAAGTCTCCGAATGTCCTTTGAGGGCAGAGCCAAAGCCTAGTTTGGACCCACTAACATATCTGTGGAGAGACCCGATCTTGAAGACCAGACTGGTGGCAGTTCAAATGCTCCCAATCCAATATGAAAGGATCTGCTCGGAAGACATTGCCCAAATCCAGGTATGCAAAGCTTATAGAGACTTACTCGAGAAGAACTGAAGCTGTAATTGCTGCCAAAGGTGGTGCTAATTCATCAAGTGTCTGAATATTTATCTAAATGAGTTTTATAGATTTGATTTTTAATTCAAAAATATATTTTAAAAAATATGTTTTCACATTGTCATTATGAGTCGTTGTATATAGACTGATGGGCAAAAGTATATTAACCCAATTTTAATGAAATCTCTAGCACAAAAAAAAAAGTGTGCAAAAACTGAAAAGGTCTGAAGAGCCACAAAATTAGGCAGAATCCCAATTAACGAAAGCAGGCTCAACAGTGCATTGTTTGTAGACAAGTATCAATTCAACAATGCACATGCTGGCCACAAGCACCATTAGGTACAAGCTCTGTCAGCCAGTTCATTAAAAGTACTCAATTCCCTCAGAGTTAAACATCCGCTGAGAGATAAATGCAGAACAGTAACACGTACAAAGGATTAAAAAAAAAAAAGCCTAGAAGCTACTACATAAAACAGACCTACAGCCAATAGGCAGCCAGAGCCACCATGTAGTAACCAAGTTCATAAACAGTAGAACAGCAGATCTCAGTAGTGGAAAAAAAAAAGGCATCAACCAAGATGCCTCTGCTGCCAAGTCTATACCTTGTTACTACTTCAAAAACCCTTAAAGGAACAGTCCACCGTACTTCCATAATGAAATATGTTCTTCTCTGAATTGAGACGAGCTGCTCCGTACCTCTCCGAGCTTTGTGCGACCTCCCAGTCAGTCAGACGCGCTGTCACTCCTGTTAGCAATGTAGCTAGGCTCAGCATGGCCAATGGTATTTTTTGGGGCTGTAGTTAGATGCGACCAAACGCTTCCGCGTTTTTCCTGTTTACATAGGTTTATATGACCAGTGACATGAAACAAGTTCAGTTACACAAATTGAAACGTGGCGATTTTCTATGCTATGGAAAGTCCGCACTATAATGACAGGCGTACTAACACCTTCTGCGCGCTTCGACAGCGCATTGATACCTTCACTCGGAGTTGTACCATTTTTTTTTTTTTTTTAGACAGGGCGGACGGACCAGGGCACTCGCCCGCCTGGCCGTGCCCGACGAGGAGCGCTCTCGGCCGGCTTGGGAGGCAGACGGCAGCCCCTCCTGGAAGTGTGGTTTTACCATGGGCCTCATGCGGAAAAATGACAAAGTCCTAGTTTTACCATGGGGCTCGAGTTGTACCATTCTTTTTAGACAGGGCGGACGGACCAGGGCATTCGCCCGCCTGGCCGTGCCCGACGAGGAGCGCTCTCGGCCGGCTCGGGAGGCAGACGGCAGCCCCTCCTGGAAGTGCAGTTTTACCATGGGCCTGTGAAGGTATCAATGCGCTGTCGAAGCGCGCAGAAGGAGTTAGTACGCCTGTCATTATAGTGCGGACTTTCCATAGCATAGAAAATCGCCACGTTTCAATTTAGGTAACTGAACTTTGTTTCATGTCACTGGTCATATAAACCTATGTAAACAGGAAAAACGTGGAAGAGTTTGGTCGCATCTAACTACAGCCCCAAAAAATACCATTGGCCATGCTGAGCCTAGCTACATTGCTAACAGGAGTAACAGCACGTCTGACTGACTGGGAGGTCGCACAAAGCTCGGAGAGGTACGGATCAGCTCGTCTCAATTCAGAGAAGAACATTTCATTATGGAAATACGGTGGACTGTTCCTTTAAATTATACTCTCAAGAGGAAGGAAGCTGTTGAAGAAAAAAAAAACAAAAAACAATTTGACATTTGACCTTGATATGATCTTGACAGTTCGAGTCAATAGGGGTGTTCACACGGCACATATTTGCATCGATGCTGCACCGATGTATTTTGTTGCGATATATCTTACACCGGTGTAAATTTTGTGGCGCGTTCACATGTCACAAACCTGCTTGCTAGAGAGAAGCGTGTTAGCACCGGTGCAGCCCCACTTGCGTTCACACAGCAATTTTGCGACTGTGCTATACGATAGTAATAATGCGGAAATGAAATATGCGCATGCGTGAAAATGTACTTCCTTTTCCCGGTTGTCATGGCATCACCAAGCGCCAGGAAAACAACGTGGATGAAGACACCAGTGTTGCCAGATACTGCTGACGTTTTCCAGCCCAAAATATGTTCAAATCCGCCAAAATGGACTTAAAACCGCTCAATCTGGCAACACTGGAAGACACGCAGTTCTGTTGTTGATATTCGACATTTTGGAAGCGCAAAATACCAGGATGCAAATCATGCAATGCCCGTATGTAATCAACTCTCCTCACGCATAGCGAGTCTACCCCTGTAGCGTTCAGACGTCCCATTTTATATCGGTGCTGCCCCGCAAACTAGCATTTACTCCGGAGTAAATTTCTTAAACCAGCTCCCGAGCAGGGTTAGATTTGCACCGGTTTAAGCAGCTTTCAGGGGCTACACCGGTATAACTTTGTACCGTGTGAATGCTCTACACCGTGCTACACCGGAGTAAAAAAGTGTGAACACCCCTAATTCCAAAATCTGAGTTCATCTGCTAGTTACAATGAAAATAACCACATAAACCTTAAACATTTAACCACTTGTTCTTGAGACAGCTCAGTAACAAAAAAAAAAATAATAATAAATAAATAAATCTTAGATGGACGACGGATTGATTTTCCCCAAACTACTTGCACATTCTGTAGCTTCTTGCTTAGACCATCATTGGTTTGTCTCCCTTTAACCATTCTGCTGATTACTCATCAACTCCAGCCTGATGACAAGTAATACTGACTGCTTTAGTCGAATCCTCATGGTCATTCTTTCAAAATTCAATGCCTCAAACTAAAGAATCACAGATATCTATTCTCAGGTGTCGCAGAATTAGCCAAGTGGAGGCAAAATTCTGGCCGAGATTTAACAGTGGCGTTATTGCTGAATATGCCTCAGAACTAAAAATGTCAGAAATGCTACTCCGATACCTGGTTCTGATTTCTGGCTTTGTCCTCGTGTTCGCTGGGCTTCCATTTGCTGTTCCTTCTTCAGTCTCATTCTCTGATTAAACTGCTCCAGCTGCTCCAAACAGAAGTGTTAGAAAAAGGATCTCAAGAGTCCGACACTGAATGTAAGCACTACATTAAATAAGCATGAAACAGAACACATCTTTCCCGAACTAAGATGTTCCCAGAGCTGCTCAAATCAACAGCATTACAATGCAAATCATTTATAGTCAGAAATCATGTTTTGTTTTTTCTCTCCATGTGGGTGTGAGTAGTAGTCCAACATACCCTTTTTTTTTGTTTAGCTTTGATGTCATCTTCCATCATGGGGGTCATTAGGGAGTCAATTTTGCCTTCAAACTCTTTTTCTCTATGTATGCTAACGACAGTATGCACTTCTTTTGCTGCAGAAAGTTTTACACGAACAGACTGAGTTTTTATTGTTTTGAGACACCGGTTTTGTGCAGTGAGCTTTCCCTTAGCCTGCTGGGTGGCATAACCAGAGCTGTCAGGTTGCATGGCAAAGCCAAACTGACCTGAAGTGGGTGGATCAAAAGATCCTGGTGTGCTAAAAGTAGATAGAACTGGATAGAACTGACCAGGACTCTGTGGCATTATGGAAGAAGGCCTGGAAGATGCTGTATAATCCTCATAGCCAGATGGGACATGAGAGAGTGGGTTTGGATAACCAGGACCATAATGCAGAGGATTTAGAGCAATTGACCCACAGGGATTTTGTTCTCCACCTGTAGTATAACTAGACTCCCAGGAACCTTGCTCGTTTTTAAGGTGGTGTACAGCTGAGGAGTATTCACTGGACATCCGAGGATACTGCAAACCAACAGACTGAGTGAAAGAGAACGAGGTTTCTGCTCTTGTTTTGGAGGAGTCACGTGTGACTTCTGCCGATGGTGCAGTTTCGTATGGGTCCGATGTATGGACCGGTGTCTGTTTTGCTTCAGGACTGTTCCTAATAGTCCTTTTAAGGCCTAGAAGGTCCAGCTCCTTGACTGCGACTTCATCTTGGCGATACTTAATGGAATCCAAGTAGCTCATGTAAACCTCACGATTAGAGGTTTTAGCAGGGGATACAGAACCGACACCCTCAGAATCAGTGGAATGACTCCTAACATACCTACTTCCTGACTGTTCATCTTTTGGATCCAAAGAGTGAGAACTCTGGGGTTTGACTTTCTTGCCATACAGGCGTTCCTTTGTCCTATCAGATAGCTTGCTAACTTCTGTTGTGTCTAAATTAAGACCAATGGTTTGCAGTAGATCCTGAAGTTTTTTATACTGGTTTGCTTTTTGGTCCTCATCTTGATTAGCATTCTCCGATTTCTGATGCACTGGGCTAAGGCTGCCTACTACTCTGTAACTTTCAGATGGTTTTTGTTTTTTGTACCTCTCTCTGTCCTCTGCATACGGCTCATCACTGGAACGACCTTGCGACCGTTTAAATTCATCACACTCTTTCAAAAATTTCTCATGCTCTTCTAAAAGTTTGCTTCGACTACTCGAAGCCATTTCCTCTCCATAAAGGAACCGATTCTCAGGTTTCCCTTCAAAGCCATATTTCATTCCGACAATTTTGGAAAAGCCACTGCCATCTACCACAGCTCTTTCATGTGGTAATAAATCATCTTGGGTGTTCTCAATTCGTCCCAACATAGGATTCAAATTCTGTTTGCTCCCCATTAAGGGATAGTTGTCTTCACTGCAGTCTGTTTCTTTGAAGGGATCATACAATTCATCACCACAAGATGCTTTTCTATCTGCTTGCTCTTGTGGGATCCTCCGATTCTCCAGTGAACCAGAATCTTTTCTAGCATCTCTCATCAATGAGGACAATAAATTCGAATCGGCTTTATTTAAAGCACCAAGAAACCTTTCCATTTGTGTTGCAAGGTTACTCTTTTGCTTTGAAGCTGAAGACTGGTTTGGAGAGCCTTCACTTGTGGATGCCTGGTCACTATCCTGGTGAGAAAACTGGGATATTTGGGAAGGCGATGTAGAGTAACTTTTGTCTTTGGTCTCTCTGGTACTTTTTTGGTCATACAATAATCCAGGCTGAAATGACATTTGACCTGTTGGCTTGTTACTGACAGTACATGAACTGGTAGAGGCTTCATTTATCAGCTTCTTGAACAGATCAACGGTATTAGAGAGGACTGATGGTGGATTGCAGGGTTTTTTAAATGCAGTATCTGAAGGCCCAGAAGGACTGAGGAAAGCCGAGCGACCTTTAGGTTGTTTAGACACTGGAAAATGAACATATTGGCCAGCTGAAGTCAAATCCTTCTGCAAAACAAAGAAAATTAATTCATAATTTGACATTTTCCCATAGCATTCCCCAGTGAACATTTTAAAAAAATTACTTTGGTGATGCACTGCAGTGAAATTTTCCTTCATCAGTGGGGGGGGAGGGATTTGCATCCCTTTCAAGTGAAAGCGCATCTGCTTACATAGGGTACAGCAAAAGCACCTCTGCTACTTTCATGGATGCAAACGGCGCGCCTTTTGGCGGATGCCGCCTTTTTCACCGCTGTCTGGGGGACTTGTGTGAATCGTGCAGATCCGATGATTTTTTTTGGGGGGGGGGGGCGTTGGAATGTCTGATTACAATTTCATCAAAGTAAATTCTGTATTAAAATTACTAAATAAGCAAATGCCGTTACAGTCCATGAAACATAGGAAGTATGAGAAGAAAACAGTAAATCAGAAAGCTGCGCACGTACAGCCAATTGGCTGCGCGCCATTATCTGCTGCTGGCTGCACTTCACGCGCAAGGATTTCCATCAGTCCAACGCAAGTTATGTAACTGGCTTTACGTGCGCAGCTTTCTGATTTACTGTTTTCTTTGCATACTTATACTTCCCATGTTTCATGGACTGTAACGACATTTGCTTATTTAGTAATTTTAATACAGAATTTACTTTGATGAAATTATAATCAGACACTCCAACGCTCCCCCCCCCCCCCCCCCAAAAAAAAAAAAAAAAAAAAAAAAACACAAAACCTCATCGGATCTGCGCGATTCAAACAAGTCCCCCAGACAGCCGTGAAAAAGGCGGCATCCGCCAAAAGCCGCGCCGTTTGCATCCATGTACTTTACTGTGGTGGTATAACATGCATTTATCTGTCTTTGCTATATTGGGGAGGGGGGAATCTCAGCAAAAAATGTTAAAGTAGCTTTAAAAAAAAAAAAAAAAAAAAAATGCACTATACATAAGCATTATAGCATAACCTTCCAGAATAGTTAGACCGCGACAGTGTGGCAAACGAGGCCGGACCGGCGGACATTTACCGGTAATTTTCGCATTTGTCCGTCTGTATTTCAAAAGCCTCAAACCGGATGGCCCATGAAAAGCTAAAGATATGGCTCTAAACCTACTTCTAATTTTCTTCCAAAGGTTACACTGGGCAAATACATTATGTTGTAACACAACCTATGAAACGAGGACCTCTGCAGGCACGGCTTCAAAGAAAAAATAAAAAATCATAACTCCGCCACCCAAAGTCCCAACCCTGCCAAACTTTACAGGCACCTCCCTCTCCCCATGACCTTTCGAACAAGCCCAGGCCCGGCCCAATCCGACATCAGGAGCGAGCGCAGATCGCAAAAAATTTTAGCACGAGCCTTCGCTCCAGCCGCTCATGCACGCCGGGATCGAAAAATTCATAACTTGGCCACCGAAGATCCTAGTCCCACCAAAACTTACAGGCACCGCCCTCTCCCTAAATGGCACACTAAATAAGATAAATAATACACACTCAGTATTCACTGAGCTCGGTTGAGCTAGTGTTTTAGGGTTGACAGTATCTGATGGATCCAGTCAGTTGATTAAGGGTTCAGTTTACATGAAACTTTGTCGTACAGTATTATGGTGCCAAACTGGCAATCAATGGCTACGTTATGTGCATTTTTTCCCCATTCATAATTAGAATGACCGTCGTAGTCATACGCCTTGTAGGATGCAGATTTATATTTTAATAGAGTTTTTATTCTCTTCCATTTTCTCAGTTCTAGACCAGCAGATTTTAGTCTGAATGCCAAATGATGACCTTGTCTAGTTGAGTCATTTTGTTACAAAGTTACTTGGAATCTTGTACTCAAAATTTTAACTCGATTATGTAAGAATAGTTGTATTGTTAATTACTCCAGTCCTTATACACTTATTATAAACATAGTATAAAAAAAAAGTTATTGTTGACAATGTTTCATGAGTGTTATTATCGTACCTATAGACCCCCTTCACATGACGTCACCGCGCCGCGAGATTTTGTTAGGCGCCATATTGGAAGACCAAGTACATGCACTCAATATAAAACAAAGTACGAGCGAGAGTAAAGTGACACGATGGATGATAATTCTGGTTATGTGAGTACATTACCAGTTGCAGAAAGGGCACAGTATGTGGAGAAACTGGCTGTGATTGATGGGTTTGACCCGTATGATAAGACTCAGAAAAAATTATGTGAATCCAAGCACACAGTTTAACGCAAAAGTTTGTTTATATCCCGACCTTGTCAGCTGTCAGATTTATGTTAATGGACCCGGTAAGCTGGTAAATAATATTTTTTTTTTTTCTTTACCAAAATCTAACAGAAAACGAGAGCGTCCAAAAGGGAAAACCGAGCCGAGCCGCCTCACGGCTGTAATGCAAATTGCTTTCCTCCTCAGTATACAAGTGCGCTTCCATGGCAGGGAAAAAGAAACTACATTTTGCCGCCTATGTAGTCCCCTATTTAAACAAATAGGAGTCATTCAGGATTCAGCCATGTTTTTGCTCCGTGCTTTTACTCGACCAAAGTTATACAGTATTATGAGCTTTAAATTGCATAAATAAAACCATTTGGTGAAACTTTGAAGAAGAGATTGTACTGCTTTAAAGTTTTTACCTAACGTTTTCATGTCAACTCCAATTAATACACTAGTAGAATCGATGACTAGTTTAGTAGGCCAAAACTTTTTTCAATTTTTGACTGTACCAGCCTGAAAAAACTTGCGACAGTCAAATGGAAAAAAAAGCAAGCTGGTCATGTTGTACTAGACTAATCTATGACTGATGAGTATAGTAAGTGATACTAGTACTGATACAATAAAACAGACCACTGTAATCTGGTAGGCAGCACGATTTATATTATTTCTCCGTGTCAGATACATAAGGAGGACCGGACACCAATTCTGCCATCTGTTTGCTACCCAGACACTGTAAACTATTTGTTGTTTACACCCAGTGCCTACACTGCTGATGACTTGAAAGCCTACAAAGGGCTACAGGCTTACAATTATGTTGTTAGTGGCTTGGTTCGTGATATTACAGCTGTTATTAAGAATAACCTACACATAGTTATGGCCAAGGTAATCTTGTTGATATTTATCTTTTAATAATATATCTTTTCAGTTGAAAAATTAATACTTTTTGTTACTATTAAGGTATCCATAATTTAGGTTAATTTATCCAAATTATACATATGTATTTATGATATATGCCTACACAACTATGTTTTATTTATATAATAGGAGGGAGAGCAAGCCCCAAACCATCCTAAATTATTATTATTATTAAATTGTACAAGTCTGGGAGGCTTGCTCCTCATACAGTTATCAACTTGGGGCCAATTTAGCATGTTTTAAATCTGAATTTCTTGCATTTGCTTACCTCAAAGTGTCCACAGATCATGCACAGACTTATCCATTATATCCACAGTTTTTTGCCAAGTCTCTCACAGGTTTCTTTCAAGTCTACTGTTGGGCCAATAAATCATAAATAAAACAGCTCAGATTTGTTTGTTTAAGTCGTTTGCCACTCCACTTTATTCTCGTGGGTTCACATACCGCTGCCGTTATCACGAGTTTGTTGGTCTTCCAAAATGGCGCAGGGTCTGTTTACTTCCGGTTTCGGGTGACGTCAGTGAAAGGGGTCTATATATGAGTACCAGTAAGTTTTAACCAACTGGAACATCCTTGCCCCCCATGCTTTTTTTCTAGACATGGAACTGACCTGTGTGCACTACTGTTTTCTACGGCAGAGCAATAGGGCCAGGGTTTTAAATTTTATTTGGAAACTTCTGAGAAAAAAAAAAAACTCAGAATTTGAGATTAAAGTCAAAATTTGAGGAAAAAAGTCAAAAGTTTTGAGAAAAAAGTTGAAATTTGAGATCACAAAAACGTGCCTGGAAATAGCTAAGAAGCCATCTCCGAGCATCTAAAGCCCTTTAGCTTCCGGAACCCAAAGGCAGACCCCGGAACCCCAGCCGCATTGTTTCAGGTCTGTGAGCAGTCATTCGGACAGGCTGAAATTTAGATGGACAAACAACATTTCAGACTTGTCTGTCTTGTGACAGTCTGCTTAAAATTCCTTTTTTCCACCCCCCACACTGCTGTGATAATCACTTTGGTCAACTAGCAAGTAACAACTGAGAACGTTGCCGCCACCACCACGTCACATTGCTCGCCGACAGCTCAAGGCTAAAAATATATACAATAATTATAAAAATGTATAATACCTTGAATGCTTCTCAACCGTACTCTACACAGATCAACATGAGTAGAATGAGACAGACCTGTGGCTGGTCAGTAACAGATTCTGAGCGGTTCTTCAGAATGGACTTCTTCGGCTGAAGATCAGGTTTGAGGTCGAGCTGCCAGGGGTTCTTGTTTGTCACCGTTATGTCCAGGTCATCTGAGCATGAAGCAAAATCATATTTCTTTTTGATTTCAGACTCATTGCCAAAGGTTTTAGTCTTGTGTTCCATGGCCATAATTGCTCTTTTACGTGCAATACATTCACTTAGTTCTTCTAACTGTCTCTTTTTCCTTGCCAATTCCTGATCTTCAATCTCAAGTGTAGAACTTTGTTTCATCCATACAGGGACTGAGGCAGCAGATGCGTATATGCTGGAAGTGTTGGTTTTGGGGCATCCCGCTGGTTCTTCTGGACCCTCACTTTTGTCAGTTTTCTTTAGAGAAAGTAAATAAAAAAAGAAAGCACCAATAAGATATTGAAAGGTACCATTTTAAAAAGGCTTTAAAACGCAGGGGGGGGAAAAAAAAAAAAAAAAAAAAAAAACCACAAAAAAACCCAGACCTGATGTTGGGGACTGGTGAGAGATTCAGAGTGCTTCTTTAAAATGGATCTAGCTGGCTTCATGTCAGGGGTCCACGAGGTCTCTGAACAGGTTTTGTGCTGATAATCATATGTAGCAATCCCATCTTGTTTATCCATTTCACGTGCATCTTTAAACTGACTTGGTGTTTTGCTGTTTTGTTCCATTGCAATTATTGCTTTTGTGCGTGCTATTAACTCGTTGAGCTCCAATAACTCCTTCCTCTTTCGTGCCAACTCATTATTTACAGCCTCAGCAGACGCCAAGTTCATAAAATTGAAGGAGTTTGCTGCATATTTTAGTGCATCATTTTGGCCATTAGGGCTTCTGCTTCGTCTATTGCTGCTGCTCTGTCCTCTGCAACGCTCATCCATGTATTCTGGGCTGTGACTTCTCCTTCTGCCACTCCGACTACTCCTTTCCCTGCTTCTACTGCGGCTACGGCTATAACTACGCCTGTATCTGTGTGAACGATCTCTACTGCGACTACGGCTCCGTCTGTGACTTCGGTAACCCCGGTCACGACTGGAGCTCCTGCGCCTGCGATAGTAACTGCTACTCCTATCCCGGCTGCGGCTGCGGCTCCGGCTCCATCTACGTCGGCTGCTTTCTTGGCTTCTGCTACGCTCTCTACTACTCTTTCTAAGGTTTTCCTGTTTGCCTTTATCTTGCTTTGGAGCTTTTGAGGCCGTCTCCTTTTCCCTGCCTGGCTTCCTAAAGAAAAACAATGGAAGGCAGTCAGTTAGTTTCTCAGAGAAGCCGTTTTTAATACAAATTTAAGCCCATATTTAGCATGAAAAAGAAATAAAGTGAATGTACAGTTGAGGTCAAAGGTTTTACATACACCTAGCATAAAGATATTCAAATTCAATTTTTCCCCAGCTACACAAATTTTATGTTGTTACCCTACATGTCCTGTGTTAAGTCAGTTAGGTTATCTACTTTATTTCCATTAAACTTAATTTCAGAATAACAGTATAATAAAAGATTTATTTCAGCTATTATTGACTACATCCGATTCTCAGTGGGTCAAATGTTTATCTATTAGTGCATCTCAAAATACTGGAATATCGTGAAAAATTTATTTTTCCATAATTGAATTCAAAAAGGTAAACTTTCATCTATATTCATTCTACTCAAAGTGAAATATTTCAAGGCTTTTTTAATTTCGATAATTATGGCTTATAGTTCATGAAAATCAGAAATCCAGTATCTCAAAATATTCAGGGATGCAAACGGCGCGCCTTTTGGCGGATGCCGCCTTTTTCACGTCTGAATCGCGCAGATCCGATTTTTTTTGGGGGGGGGGGGGGGGGGGGGGGTTTGGAGTGTCTGATTATAATTTCAAAGTAAATTCTGTATTAAAATTACTAAATAAGCAAATGCTGGTACAGTCCATGAAACATAGGAAGTATGAGAAGAAAACAGTAAATCAGAAAGCTGAGCAAAAGTGCGCAGCTTTCTGATTTAATGTTTTCTTCTCATACTTCCTATGTTTTATGGACTGTAACGGCATTTGCTTATATACAGAATTTACTTTGATGAAATTATAAAATCAGACACTCCAACACGCCCCCCCCCCCCAAAAAAAAATTGGATCTGCGCGATTCAGCCGTGAAAAAAGTGGCATCCGCCAAAAGGCGCGCCGTTTGCATCCCTGAATATTAGATTTTATTTAGAGTTTGAGGAAAACGGTATAAAAATACCTTATATCTCTCAGACTAGTTCACTACACACATCCACAATCATGGGGAAGACTGGTGACTTGACAGCTGTCCAGAGGCTGGCTGGAAAAGGTGCACAAGCAACAGGGATGACCGCAGCCTTGTCAAGAAAAGGTCAATTCAAGAACTTGGGAGAGCTTCACAAGGAGTGGACTGAGGCCGGTGTCAGTGCATCAAGAGCCACCACGCACAGACGTCTCCAGGAAAGGGGCTACAACTGTGGCATTCCTAATATCAAGCCACTCCTGAACCAGAGACAACGTCAGAAGCGTCTTACCTGGGATCAGGAGAGAAAGAACTGGACAGCTGCTCAGTGGTCCAAAGTCCGCTTTTCAGATTAAATTAAATTTTTCATTTCATTTAGAAATCAATCAAGGTCTTAGAGTCTGGAGGAAGAGTGGAGAGGCACAGAATCCAAGGTGTTTGAAGTCCAGTGCGAAGTTTCCACAGTCTGTGATAATTTGGGGTGCCATGTCATCTGCTGGTGTTGGTCCACTGTGTTTTATCAAGTCCACTGAGCAATGGTCCAGTTCTTTCCTTATCCCAAGACAGATGCTTCTGACGTTGTCTCTGATTCAGGAATGACTTGATATTAGGAATGCGACAGTTGTAGCCCCTTTCCTGAAGACATCTGGGCGTGGTGGCTCTTGATACACTGACACCAGCCTCAGTCCACTCCTTGTGAAGCTCTCCCAAGTTCCTGAATTGACTTTTCTTGACAATCCTCTCAAGACTGCAGCCATCCCTGTTGCTTGTGCACCTTTTCCAGCCAGCCTTTTCAGCAGTGACCTTCTGTGGCTTACCTTCCTTGTGGAGGGGGTCAATGATCGTCTTCTGGACAACTGTCAAGTCAGCAGTCTTCCCCATGATCGTGGTTGTGTGTACTGAACTAGACCGAGACATGCATAGTATTGATACTGTTTTACTCGAAATATTCTCATATTTTTAGATACCGGATTTCTGATTTTCATGAGCTATAAGCTATAATCAAAATTAAAACAAACAGCCATTAAATATTTAACTTTACATGTAATGACAGAATATCTGAAAAGTTTACCTTTTTGAATTAAATTATGAAAAAAAATGAACTTTTTCACAATATTTTGAGATGCATGAGTACATTTTGTTAGTACTTCAAGGAAGGCTTGTAGTACTCGAGTCCAGGACTCTAACCTGAGTTTGACTCATACCCTAATTTTAAAGGACTCGTGACCTGACTTGAGCGCTGATGACTCGGACTCATGCATTACGACTCGTAAACTAGAGACAAGGACTCTGATTTTTTTTCTTTTTTGTAACCTGCCATAATAATTTGGCATATTTATATCTACATTAATTTTTGTACTAATTTCATACAAGTGTGTCACATCTGCACGCCTTGGCACATGCATCAGACAGACTCTCCGGCGTGCTCCGGACAGTGTGCACGCACGCCAAGCGGACTCTCGCGCGTGCACTGTAAATGACTCGCACCTGCACAGAATTAAGGCGCAATCAGCGCGCCTATATAAAAAAAAAATAAAAATAAATAAATAAAAATCCCACACTTACTTTGCAAAGTATCGAGTTGCGTTGTGGACACATTACCGAGCCTTATTTCCTTGTTTGGTTTCCTGACCCCGATTTCCTTTTTCTCGTCCTTTGATTCTGCCGAGTCTACGATAGCCTGTTTGTGTCTCGCTTGACCTACTGCCCGTTTTACGATTTTGCATGCCGTTCTGGATTGTTTACCTGTCTTTACTTGTATTAATAAACACACCTTCTGCACTTACATCCGTCTCTCAACCATCTCTGACAGAATACTTCGCACTCCCTGACAAAGAGAAGCACATTCACCTGTTCATACGTCATGTTCAGGAACAAACTAATGTTAATGGCGCTAAAACAGCCACCGTCAAATGGTGCAGTTGGAGTCTTGTTCTCGGACTCGACTTGAAATTTTTTTAAATGACTTGGACTTGACTTGAACACTGGGGACTTGAGACTGGACTCAAGGTTTAGTGACTCGACTACAACACTGCTTCATGGCACGGTCATTTAATTGCTTGAACTTGAATCAAATGCTTGGTCTATCCTTCAACAAGCTTCTTTCAATGCTTTGCCAGAATTTTTGCTCAATCCTCTAGTTTAACTTGGTCAGGTTTGTGGGCCTCCTTGCTCAGACAACTTTTCAGTTCAGTCCACAAATTCAGACCAACTCCTCCATAGACATCAAGACCAGACGTTTGAGATGGCTTGGTCACGTGTTCAGAATGCCTCAGGGACGGGTTGCTAAAACAGCCCTGAGATGGACACCACCAGGGAAAAGAAACCGAGGCAGGCCCAAAACCACCTAGAGGAGGACAGTGTTGGCCAAGCTGAACATGACATGGGGACAAGCGCAGGCAGCAGCACAGGACCGGGCAGGGTGGAGAGTGCACGTTGTGGCCTTATGTCCCAGTAGGGATGAAGAGGATTAAGTAAGGGCATATTCATACCTACGTTGTTTGGTCCGGACCAAATGACCAAACGAACCAAATTTCCCTTGGTCCGGACCTTGTGGGTTGGTCTGAATACAAACCACCGAACTCTGGTCCGGACCAAACAAGCGGACCGAGACCGAGCTGCAAGGTCGGACTCGGTCCGGACCAAAGGAACTCTGGTGCGGACCTTTTGGAGGTGTGAAAGCAGACCAGACCTAATCCGACAGTTTTGCTTTTTTGTACCTCGGGAGCTTCCGTCGTTTGTCGAGCATTATGGGAAACAGAGTCTTGACACGCCACCGCAAAGTGCAAACACTGTTTCGGTTGTCAAGGAAACCTTACAACAGTCGTTCAGTCATTCAGACCAGTGGTAGGCTAGACTACAGAGTACAAAAAATGAGTAGGGGGCAAATGTGGGCCGAGGAAGAAACGCGTACCCTTGTGGATATATGGGCAGATGTCCACATACCTGAGCTTTTGGAGAGAACACACAAAAATGCCGACGTGTTTGCTGTATTCAGTGAGAAAATGAAGGAGAAGGGGTTCACGCGCTCCCCAGAACAATGTCAGCTAAAAGTGAAGAAACTCCGTCAGACCTACATTAAAATCAGGGACATTCTTTCAAAAAGTGGCGGTACTAGCGACACAAAAAAGAAATTCATCTATTACGATGGATAAGGCGAATATCCCGACACATACCTCCTCCGTCTTGCGTAAAGAGCCAGAACTGTCACAACATGATGTGCGCTCATCAGCACTATGCTCCGTAGCCACCTTGCCCTTTGAAGTCGTCGTTGATAAATTACTTGTACAGCAGCATAGTAATCGCACAATTGTGAAAACAGTAAAAACTGGAAAAAACATAGGTTTGATGACATTAAAAAGAATAACAGCACGGAAAGCCTCCATGACTACTTTTGAACTTAACGCTTTGTGCGCGTGTCGTCTCTGACCAATAGCTGAACGACCTCAGGGCGCGTGGCTTTGTTGACAGATTTTGGTCCGCTTACTAAAATGTACAGTGTGAAAGCGAACCGCACCAAAATGAAAAAAAATAATAATAATTTGGTTCGGACCAAAGCAAGTGAACTATCGAACTATCCTGGTCTGAATACACCCCAAGTTGCTCAGACAACTTTTCAGTTCAATCCACAAATTGCTTTTAAGGAGGAATCAAACTTCTCAAGGCACATAATTCCCCCCCCCCCCAGTTTTTAGTCGAGTTGCTTGAATTTTCCCATGGTATCAAGAGCTTGCTCGCTTGCTTAATTAATCGCTTGATTGATTGTTTTTGACTTTTCAATCCCAGTTGACACCCAATTAAGACTATTGGCCAACCAGAAGTTATTACATCAATGTCTGGAACATTCCAGACTGTTTAACATGACTGTCAACTTAGTGTCTAAATTTGTTGTCCATATTTTTTTTCCCCCTGCTTAAAGCTGAAAGAATAAATCAGTCTCTAATCAGTAGTTCAAAATTGCCTCTGATGGGAAGAAAGTAGAGAATAACGTTCCAAAGAAAATGTGTGGAGTAGAGAAAAATTAAACTGAATATCTTTAGCCCAAATTTATGTAAACGTTTGTCCTCAACTGTATAGTGTTATTTTATTATACGCCAGGATGGACATCCCCAATGTACACTCAACAGCCACTTTAACACGATCACCTTGACCCCAGTTCATTCATGAAATTATTCAATCAGCCAAATCATGTGGCATCTATGCAATACATAAAATCATACAAACAGAGGTCAAAAGTTTGTTAAAATGTTCATATCATACATGGGTCATTCCAAGTCAACTCGCCCAAAATTCGGAACTTTTCCCAGCTCATGTTATGGATTTCCTTGAGGAAAAATCATATAAAAAATGTCTATTAAATTCTATAGCTCTACTCCACAATTTTTTTTAAGCCATCATGTTTCTGATTCTTCATGTGTGTATTTTAAGAATTACCAAATCACTTATATTTCCACTGGATTGGGTTGAAATTTGTACTGAATATCCAAGACACCCTAAGGATAACGTACATGTATTCAAGTACATTGGTTTTACTGAATATTTACTGTAATCAAATGAATGAAATTTTTTTATTTTTTTTTTTTTACCCCGAATGAAGAATCCTTAATTTTCAATAATTAACAGCGCCACTAATTTTCACCATCTTGCAACCAAATCTGATTCTGCGTAGCATTACTATAGTTCTATTACATCTAGAAGTTATTTGGTCATGCATTTAAAATAAAACAAAATAAAAAATAGGCCCACTGATCTTGCCAAATTTCAATTTCAGAGCTGAAAACCAACTTTTTAATGGTGTTTTAACTGTAGAACCCCCTCAAAGGATTATTTGAATTTGCTTGAAACCTTTTTTAATAGGAAAGTAATGTTCATTGGGGGCGCCGTCGCTCAGTCGACTAAGGCGCCATACCATAAATCTGGGGACCCGGGCTCGATTCCGACCCGAGGTCATTTCCCGATCCCTCCCCGTCTCTCTCTCCAGCTCATTTCCTGTCTCTACACTGTCCTATCCAATAAAGGTGAAAAAAGCCAAAAAAAAAAATATGTTCATTGCCAATATATATATATATATTAAAAAAAAAAAAAAGTTATATTTCTATTTAGTCATTTAATTTTTTTTTTTTTTTGAAAACAAGCATTTCTTACAATTTTCAGAATGGACACAGCCAAAGAAACATGAAATAGTAAACACCCAAAAAGGAAATTTTGTTGAAACTGAGAAAACAATGTTATCAGTCTATGCATATAAAACGTCAAGCGAGCAACATTCACAATGCACAGCAAAATGACTGCAAGGTATAGCATGTACAAAATTCAATCACACATCAATGGTGTTCAAGGAAATTCATTTTTTGTCATGGTACAGGTAGTATTGTCGTTCATTTATTGTAGTTTGGGATCAATGATGCACAGCACTTCCTGAAGAGACACCCAACATGTGTCCTCTCTGGCAGGCCAATGGAAAGGTTCTACTAGCCCATGTTGATGCAGGAAGCTGACCAGGATGTCTCCATGACCAATCCAAGGCACCACTTTCCATCATACACACAAGCAAGGTATTTTCCTGGACTACAGGCGGCATGGTGTTGCAGTGGTCAGCACCGTCACCTTACAGCAAGAAGGTTCTGGGTTTGAGCCCAGTGGCCGACAGGGGCCTTTCTGTGTGGAGTTTCTATGTTCTCGCCATGTCTGTGTGGGTTTCCTCCACAGTCCAAAGACATGCAGTTAGGTTAACTGGCTACTCTAAATGGCCAATAGGTGTGAATATGTGCGAGTGCGCAGAAAAGAACTGGCCACCCTACTGCTGCAATTCTGATCAAGTCAACCAAACATGGTTCGCCTCAAGCCTGGATCGGGTTCGGCAGTGATGACAACGATGACACTGGAGTGTATCAGAAATCCTCTACTCAACTGACACTGCTGTTGAGGTTTTCAATTCCTGAGTGATAAAAAGCAGCGTTGTCTCCAGATATCCTCAGTGTTTTCTTAGCAGGTGGAATGCAACAGTAGTGACTATGGGTGCCACAGACTGCTTCTGCATTGAGATATCTGGATTTCAGTTGATCATGCTGAAGTACATCCTCACTTGGAATAAAGAGCTTCACCTTTTGTATGTTTCCATATCCCCAATCATACAACCGTCTTGGAGCAAGTATGTGGCCAGTTGTAACACCCTGAAGCCTCGCTTTTGCTGCTTCTTGTTTTATGGTGTCCCCAATACCATCACAGGCATTCTTGCCATGGCTGGTAGCAAAGAAGTGCCACTCAGCTGAGCGCCAAAAGTTTTCTTGGTGACGTACAATATGACTGAAGTTCTTGTAATTTTTGTCCTCCGATGCAGCACCATCTGAAAAGTGGTACACACTGGAAAGATCCAGACATATTTCTTGAAGATATGAAAGACCTTCCTGTTCAAACTGCTCAATGATGAAACTGATTGCAGCCTTTTATACTCACTGGGCACTTCGCTAGGTACACCTGTTTAACTGCCCATTCAAACAAACATCTACTCAGGCCAATTTCAAAAAATCATTACATGATAAAAGAGAAATGTAACATCATTATTTATATATTGGCAATGAACACTTTCCCATTAAAAAAAAAAGTTTCAAGCAAATTCAAATAACTTCTTGGGAAAGTATACAGTCAAAATACCTTAAAAAGTGGATTTCATCGCTGAAGTTATATTTGGCAAGCTCTGTGGGAATCAAATTTTTTTTTTTTTAAATGCAGGACCAAATAACTTCTAAATGTGATGGAACTAGAATAAACAATCCACAGAATCAAATTTTGGTTGAAAGAAAGTGAAAACATTAATTTTCAAAAATTAAAGACTCATTCAAGTTAAAAACATTATGTGCATGAATACATGTACAGTGGTGCTTGAAAGTTTGTGAACCCTTTAGAGAGTTTTCTATATTTCGGCATAAATGACCTAAAACATCATCAGATTTTCACCCAAGTCATAAAAGTAGATAAATAAAACCCAGTTAAACAAATGAGACAAAATTATTATACTCGGTCATTTATTTATTGAGGAAAATGATCCAATATTACATATCTGTGAGTGGCAAAAGTATGTGAACCTTTGCTTTCAGTATCTGGGGTGACCCCCTTGTGCAGCAATAACTGCAACTAAACGTTTCCGGTAACTGTTGATCAGTCCTGCACACCGGCTTGGAGGAATTTTAGCCCATTCCTCCATACAGAACAGCTTCAACTCTGGGATGTTGGTGGGTTTCCTCACATGAACTGCTCGCTTCAGGTCCTTCCACAACATTTCGATTGGATAAAGGTCAGGACTTTGACTTGGCCATTCCAAAACATTAACTTTATTCTTCTTTAACCATTCTTTGGTAGAATGACTTGTGTGCTTTGGGTTGTTGTCTTGCTGCATGATCCACCTTCTCTTGAGATTCAGTTCATGGACAGACGTCCTGACATTTTCCTTTAGAATTCGCTGGTATAATTCAGAATTCATTGTTCCATCAATGATGGCAAGCCGTCCTGGCCCAGAAGCAGCAAAACCGGCCCAAACCGTGATACTACCACCACCATGTTTCACAGATGGGATAAGGTTCTTATGCTGGAATGCAGTGTTTCCCTTTCTCCAAACATAACTTTCCTCATTTAAACCAAAAAGTTCTATTTTGGTCTCATCCATCCACAAAACATCTTTCCAATAGTCTTCTGGCTTGTCCACGTGATCTTTAGCAAACTGCAGACGAACAGCAATGTTCTTTTTGGAGAGCAGTGGCTTTCTCCTTGCAACCCTGCCATGCACACCTTTGTTGTTCAGCGTTCTCCTGATGGTGGACTCATGAACATTCACATTAGCCAATGTGAGAGAGGCCTTCAGTTGCTTAGAAGTTACCCTGGGGTCCTTTGTGACCTCGCTGACTATTACACGCCTTGCTCTTGGAGTGATCTTTTTTGGTCGACCACTCCTGGGGAGGGTAACAACGGTCTTGAATTTCCTCCATTTGTACACAATCTGTCTGACTGTGGATTGGTGGAGTCCAAACTCTTTAGAGATGGTTTTGTAACCTTTTCCCCCCTGATGAGCATCAACAACGCTTTTCCTGAGGTCCTCAGAAATCTTTGTTTGTGCCATGATACACTTCCACAAACATGTGTTGTGAAGATCAGACTTTGATAGATCCCTGTTCTTTAAATAAAACAGGGAGCCCACTCACACCTGATTGTCATCCCATTGATTGAAAACACCTGACTCTAATTTCACCTTCAAATTAACTGCTAATCCTAGAGGTTCACATACTTTTGCCACTCACAGATATGTAATATTGGATCATTTTCCTCACTAAATAAATGACCAAGTATAATATTTTTGTCTTATTTGTTTAACTGGGTTCTCTTTATCTACTTTTAGGACTTGTGTGAAAATCTGATGTTGTTTTAGGTCATATTTATGCAGAAATATAGAAAATTCTAAAGGGTTCACAAACTTTCAAGCACCACTGTACATTATCCTTTGTGGAGCTTGGATTTTCAGTACAAATTTCAACCCAGTCCAGTGAAAAATAAGCAATTGGTGAGATTTATAATGCACATACAAAAGAAGCTCAAAATGATGCAAAAGGGCCAAACTTAAAAAAAAAATCAGAACTAAAAGTATTTGAAGTAGAACTATCGGATTTTGCAAGGACCCATGAATTTAATGGATATTTGTACATCAAGTTTTTCAAGAAAACCTAGGAGATGAACTGGGAGGCTCTTGAGTTGGCATTGAATGGCTCGCATCAGAATGGGGGAAAAAAACGATCTCTGTGACTTTGTCCATGGCATGGTTGTTGGTGCCAGACAAGCTGGTTTGAGTATTTCCATAACCTTTGGCTGACAAGAGTGGAACCTAATGTGGTTTCCTGCCCATTCACCTCCATGTTTAGTGTGTTGTGTGTACCAAGATGCATTTCTGCTCACCACATTGTAAAGAGTGGTTATTTGAGTTACCTTAGCCTTCCTTGGCTCAAACCAGTCGGGCCATTCTCCTCTCACCTCTCAACAAGCTCACTGGACGTCTGAAGACATTGCAGCTTGGATATTGACTGCATGTCATTCTTAGACATTTTGCCTATTCAAAATTTTTCGTTTTCATAGCAAACTTAAAGTACCATGTAGTTTACTGCTAATCAAGTACTCACACTGCAGCCAATAAATCATAATTTTTGTCCTCCGTTTTGACCTGGTTCTTCATGAGCTTTTTCGGGTCTTTCAGCAATTTGATGGTCATTTTCTTCTGCAAATAACCGAGCAAAATATTTCATTATTGATTTCAAAAGGGACAGAAACGCAAAACACTCCTTTAAAAAAAAAAGATGTTACCTTCTCTTTCTTTTCTTCTATTTTTGGTACAGATGTGAAGACACTCTCCGTCAGCCTTCTAATTCTAATAGCTCGTTTACATTTTGCAGCTCCTTCAGTCCCCTGTAAGAAAATACCACCATGCACTATGTTAAATAAAGATCTTCCTATGGATTAGGTTAAGAATTGGATGTTAAAAATACCTCGTTATATTCGGGTAGCATAGGAAGGGCAAAATATAATAATTGCCATAAAACAGATAACAGGAGTATCCAAAAAGAGCTCTTACCACTGCTAGTGTAAACTCAACTTTCTCTGACAAACTGAGCTTGGCATCATCCATGACCTCAGACAGGTCAAAAAACAGCTGTGGGTCCTGTGGAGCCCTGATGAACCCAGAATTAGTATTCAAGGTTGTGACAATCCCCTGGTGGAAGAAGACATGCCATGATGCAAATTAACCAAATTTCTCCTCATTTAGTCATCTCCGATTTCCACTCGGTTAACTAAGTCTGCCCCTGCTGTATAACAGCTACTCAAATGGGAGGGTTCAGGCTAAAATATGCTTCCTCCAAGACACGCCAAGCCAGTCACCGCATCCCGTCAACCTGCTGTTAAGGTAAGATCACCAGGCAGAGGACTCATTTTGTTGAACAGACAGAAATTCAACTGGCTAGCATCGCATCAACCAACTGAAGGCCAATTTATGCTGACAACCCAGTCCCCGCAGACGGTGTCACAGACAGTGTTTGCGTAGCCCCCCCACCTTCGCAGACGCTCTGCGCGCACCTCCCAAAAATTGTGACCACCGCAGAAGCCTCGCAGACAGCGCCGCAGACAAGAGGGCTCTGATTGGTCCACTCTACCCGCACTTCCGCTTCCCTACTTTCCCGGTTTGTTTTGTTTTCACGACCGGCATTTTTAAAAACACGAGCGAAGATGGAGCAGCATGAAGAGTGGTTGACTGAGGAAGTACGTACATCTATACGACTCCAGTTCTAGTCATTATAAAAAAAAAAAAGTTCTAGTCATTATAAGTAACCGGAGGATAAACACTCCACTAACCACACCCACCAACTACTCCTAGCGACTTCGCGCTCCCTTGCGTTGTGCCGGTGAATAACATCGCGCACGCCTATTCCCCCGCTCAACAATAAATTACAACTGTCTGCGAAAAGCTCTCTGTGAAAGCCTTGTCGCAAGAGCATGCAGAGGCCTTCAGAGAGACGATAAGGCTATCCATTCCAACTACCGAGCAGAATCAGACATTTCTTTGGAACCTGCATTACTGGCCCATTATTATTATAATAATATAATACAGTCATTACTTTGACAGCTAACTGCAATTATTCTATCCATATTCACTGGATATGAGCAATCGTGTGCACCGATTGGCTACTCTACTACGAGGCTATTAGCTCATATACCATGAGTAGAGAAAAGCAAAATGGCAGCATGTGTTGCTGAACCAACCGAGGACAAAATAAAAACTACTCGGAACCCCCCCAAGCAACAAAATATGGAATAAAAACATTTGATGGTAAGAATGTATCTTTTTTTTTTAATAATTAGAGCATTTTTCACAAATTGCTACTGTCATTTCGCCAGTTTGTTTACATTCTAAGTGGAAATGATTTTCATCAGACATTCTGTGAAAGTTTTTATTGATCAAATTTGCAAAAAACGATGCTCTGTTTCTCAAAATCCAGTGAATGTGGAGAGAATAAAACAGTTATTCCACCTCATCTCGTCATACATGGCTTCTAGCCAACTCGGCTATCAGCTCATGGACAACTCCGTTTTGTGGAATAACCGTTAACTGTTTACTCAAGGCAAAAAACATTAGGAAACTTCGTTAACTTTACTTGACATTAGCTTTTTCCTACGCCATAGCAGTGCAAAAGTACTGGACATTTTTAATTTTAGTTTGAGAAAATGGAACAGAAAGCCTATTTATGTTGCAGCCATATATTTAAAATGCATAAACATTTATTAAAATTGCATTAACCTATTTAGAATATGCTCATTTCGTTCAGCATTTTCATGAAAGGCTGCCATTTTGTTAGCTTTTTAGGGCAAAGATGCTACACCTACAGCTTGACTGAAATGTGAGATCATAGCTAGGAGATACAGTGCCCTCCACAATTATTGGCACCCCTTGTAAAGATGAGTAAAAAGTGTTAGAAAAAACATTGCCTTGTGAAGTAGCTTCATCTCACACTGAAAAAATAAGAAACAAAAATCCAACCTTCAACTGAAATTTATTCAGAGAAAGAAAAATTCCTCAAGAAAAAAAAAGGCCACTATTACTGGCACCCCTGCATTTAATACTTTGCACAGCCTCCCACTGTCAGTAAAAACAGCACTGAGTCTCCTGTAACATTTTATAAAGTTGGAGATCCAGAGCAGGACGTCTGAGACCGTTCCTCTTTACATATGCTGTGTTCACACTTATACCGGTACGAAAGTGGTATAACTGTATCGATACAAAGTATACCGGTACAGTTTAGTGCATGTGTCCACACTAGCGAGAAATGTTTGCGGTTTTCTTTCACGGTAGTTGAAATGCGCGTGCACGAAATGTTTCCGTGGTTACCGAGTAACTTCCTTCCGAGAATATGGCGGATGAAACAACGTGTGCGCTTTTTGTTGTCAATGTACAGTCTGTATTTCTGGTGGTCATTTATCCAGTCGAATCGTATAAAACGCACGAGGCAGTTGAGAAAGAAACAAAGAAAACAAATCTTCGTTCTTCACTATTTTATTCAGCGAAGACAACGACTGAGGTGTGTGACTTTGCACATTATATTTGTATCGATACAGAGCCGCTTCATCTGTCCACACTACAGCACCGATACTGTACCGGTACGAAACCCATACATTTGTGGGTTTTGTACCGATACAGTTATACCGCTACAGTACCGGTATGGTTGCTAGTGTGGACAGGTGTTGCGGTACGAAAGTAGTTTCGTATTGGTACAAAATCCCTAGTGTGAACAGGGTAATCTCTCCAGATCACGAGGCCTTCTCTTGTGCTTTTCCTCTTCAGCTCATCCACAGGTTTTCAGGTCAGGACCGAGATGGCCACATGGCAGAAGCTTGATTCTGTAGCCAGAGAACCATTTTTGTGTTGATTTGGACACATGCTTCGGCTCATTGCTCTGCTGGAAGATTCAATGACAACACAGTTTGTTTCCTGGCAGAGGCAGCCAGATTTTCATTTAAAATGTCCTGGTATTTCATGGAGTCCATGATGCCATGTATCCCCAACAAGGTTCTTAGGGCCTTTGGAGGAAAACAGCCCCAAAACATGACAGAACTTCTACCATATTTAACATTTGGAATTGGGTTCTTTTCATTATAGCCATCCTTTTTATGCCAAATCCACCTTGAGTGTTTAGAAGAGAAGAAACCTTTATTCGTCACATGCACACTTCAAGCACAGTGAAATTCATCCTCTGCATTTAACCCATCTGAAGCAGTGAACACACACGCGCGCGCACACAGAGCAGTGGGCAGCCCAGAGCGCCCGGGGAGCAGTCAGGGGTCAGGTCGGCCACCCCACGTCAACCTAACTGCATGTCTTTGGATTGTGGGGGAAACTGGAGCACCCGGAGGAAACCCACGCAGACACGGGGAGAACATGCAAACTCCACACAGAAAGCCCCTCGCCGGCCACGGGGCTTGAACCCGGAACCTTCTTGCCGTGAGGCGACCGTGCTAACCACTACACCACCGTGCCGCTATTTATTGTCAAATAGCTCCATTTTTGTTACTTCAGAACATAGAACACTCAAAGTTGTTGTACCATTTTTTTTTTTTTGATTGGAGTGGTGGGCAAAGCTGTTGGCACTTGGACTGTGGACATTCAGAACTTTAACCACAAAATGGTTATCTCGGAGCAGCTTTCAGCTTTGCAAGGAATACATTTTTCGGAGATCAATTTGAATAAAATGGACGGAATGGACAGATATGGACGAGCAAGGACGTGCAAAGACTGCTTCTGGAAAGACCAAACAATTCATCTCTTATCGACATTCGGCGCCCTGAGACAGAACCGGCCTTGGTTTAGGCAGTTGGTGTGAAAACATTTCCCCCTGAAGGTCAATGCTGGGAGACACTCTCATTCCTCTCCAACTCTCCGCAGTCGCCATTTTTACCCCCAGTGTGACAAGCAGGTGCGTGACCAGCGCGTTCATGGCTGCAGGAGCGGACGGCTGCTTGCTTGCGCTGGATTTCCTCCCCCCCCAAGTCCCGTGTTTAAAGTGTACCTGTGTTGTAGTTGTGCTTATGCAAAGTTTTTTTTTTTAAATGTTCCCACACTGTACTCCTGACAGGAGCATAGTGGGGGGTGTTTTTTTCCCCCGTTATCTCTCATGTTGTGTTTCCTTTTTATCTTTATCCCTGTCTTCCTGTCCTGTCTACCCTATGTCAATTGTATGTTGTATATGTACGGACAGGCTGACGGCCAATTTCGCTGGTACATGTGACTAGTGACAAAGGGCATCATCATCATTTCACAAACTTCAGGTGCTTACGTTTGTGGTGAACTGACAGAAAAGGCTCCCCCCCCCCCTTCTGGGTTTTGTTTTCCTTGAAGCGGTTCTTCACCCATTTCTGAATATGAGTAACTTTCCACAAATAAATAGACATCTTTTGCACTTAAGTTCACTTAAGAAACTTTATGTTCGCCCCATCAAATATTTTTATTCCATATTTTGTGCCTTTTTTTTTTGGGGGGGGGGTTTGTTTTCAAGTAGCTTTTATTTTGTCCTCAGTTGGTTCAACAACTTGCCCTGCCATTTTCTTCTTCTTTAGGGTTCTTTTGGCAGTTGGCAAACCAACTTAAAAGGTACATTACCACCACCGGCTGGGCTGGAGTGTGGAACAGGAGTGAGGTTATTTATTTATTTATTTTTAGGGGGACTGGTTGTCAGGGGCAGCTTATATTGTTTTAGCCATTTGTTTCTTTTAAATAATTGATAAAAAGTGATGGATCTGAGTTTATGCGTGCCACCATTTTGTTTTTCTCTACTCGCAGTATATAAGCCGATATCCTAGTAGTAGCCAATCAGAGCATGTGACTGCTCATATCCAGTGAATATGGATAGAATAACTCCTGATATCTTCATTCTGATGACGTCACTCCCAGCGGTTTCCCACTGACTAGATGTGCGTTGTCAAAATGACGAACTGGCTCAAAATTGAAATTCTTTTGAGTAACTGTTGTCATTTTTTTTTTGTGTGTGTCTGTCTAATATATTGAACATTACACGGTAGCAAAGATGTGAAGTTTATCGTGTTGAAAATACTTTCACTTCACCCACAATATACTGTATACCAGGGGTTTTCAAAGTGTGGGACAGTCAGCCCCCCCTCAGAGAGCAAATAAACAGTGCCCCCCCCCCTACAATTTTTGTTGCTATACTTAAATGTTCCATTTGTATTTAAAAAAAAAAAAAAAAAAAAGGTTGTTGTACACATTTTTTTCCTTTTACACATTTTAAACATGAGCTTTTTTAAAACCTCTTAGACATTTTAAACATCTGTGCTTTTTAAAGCCTCTTTTTTACGTTTTAAACATGTGCTTTTTTTAAAACCTCTTTTTACACATTTTAAACATCTGTGCTTTTAAAACCTCTTACACATTTTAAACATCTGTGTTTTTTAAAAAACCTCTTTTTTACACATTTTAAACATGTGCTTTTTTTAAAACCTCTTTTTTTTTTTTACACATTTTAAACATATGCTTTTTTAAAACCTTTTTTTTTACACATTTTAAACGTGCTTTTTTAAAACCTCTTACACATTTTAAACATCTGTGCTTTTTAAAGCTTCTTTTTTACACATTTTAAACATCTGTGCTTTTTAAAACCTTTTTTTTTTACACATTTTAAACATCTGCTTTTAAAACCTCTTTTTTTTACACATTTTAAACATGTGCTTTTTTAAAACCTCTTACACATTTTAAACATCTGTGCTTTTTAAAGCCTCTTTTTTACACATTTTAAAAATCTGTGCTTTTTAAAGCCTCTTTTTTACGTTTTAAACGTGCTTTTTTTAAAACCTCTTTTTACACATTTTAAACATCTGTGCTTTTAAAACCTCTTTTTACACATTTTAAACATCTGTGCTTTTTTAAAACCTCTTACATTTTAAACATCTGTGCTTTTTAAAGCCTCTTTTTTACACATTTTAAACATCTGTGCTTTTTAAAACCTCTTTTTACACATTTTAAACATGTGCTTTTTTAAAACCTCTAACACATTTTAAACATCTGCTTTTTAAAGCCTCTTTTACACATTTTAAACATCCGTGCTTTTTTAAATACCTCTTTTTTTACACATTTTAAACGTGCTTTTTAAAACCTTTTTTTTTACACATTTTAAACATCTGTGCTTTTAAAACCTCCTTCACATATTTTAAACATCTGTGCTTTTTTAAAACCTTTTTTTTTTTTTACACATTTTAAACATCTGTGCTTTTTTTAAAAAAATCTTGTTTTACACATTTTAAACATCTCATAGCATCGTTAGCTAGCACCTCTTGGCAGACAACACACTGGCAGTGGAGCATCTTCAGATCCAGTCCATGAAAATCCAATCTTTAAATAATCGTGGTCATACTTGCTTCTTTTTTTGCTTGGCCCAGACTCTGTCTCCTCACTCACTGTAGCTTTAGGTACTAAAAATCGATCCATTTTGTCTCTGGCAAAGGCTAGCTGAAGTTCGCTAAATGTCCGCAATAGTAACTTATTCTGGTTTATTTTTCCTCACGTCGCGCCCCCCCCGGAAGAACTCTGGCGCCCCCTAGGGGAGGCATGGCCCACACTTTGAAAAGCCCTGCTGTATACATTCACCATTCGAAAATAAACTTCATATCTTCGCACAACCACGTATAGCCACTATAAAGGATGTCTGGTCCATTAAACCAAATCAAACATGTCCCGTCCCCCCCGTTAGACAGAATTTAGAAGGTAATGCAATCAGAGAAACCTATTGGCAAGAAAACAAAGGTCCTGTTTGAAACATCTCAAAGAGGCCATAATACCCAACGCCCCCAAACAAAGATAACTCACTATCTTGCGTTGCTCTTTGGATTCTTGTTGAAAGGTTTCTGGCTGAATCTCAATGTTGACTGCACGCTCCTTCTTGGTCTGCCGTTTGGTGGCAATGTTGAACTGGACCTTGTCACCGACCATCATGGTAGCCTGTGTGATCACATCACCTGAACCAAATGGTAAGCTTTTCCGTACATCATCCACAGTGGCGTCCACAAGGCCCTGTGGCAGCTTTTTCCCCACCTGCCCAAAACAAAAACATACTTTACCATTTTTAAACCAGAGCAGTAGGCAGTTAGTGTTACTGAAGGCTAATGTGCTTTCAAGCTGTAAATGACATCAAATCTTACACAGTTACCACTTTATCATACCCTATCTACATGCACATAAACTGGACATTGCAGTCCCAAGTCCATGGTGTATGAGGCAGACCAGTGTCTCTAGCACTGTTCTAAACAGTACCTCTATTTGGTGTTCATTTCAGCATTAACTTTTATGACTTTAAATGTGGTATGTTACTTTTCACTGGGCCTGGTCATTCTAGTATTTCTTAAGTCGCTGTTAACCAGCTTTTCACACACAAACATTTTACAACGTTTACCAAGAAACATATTAAAGGAAAAACATTACAAGTGATCAGAGATTGTCTATACAAGATCGTGTCTAATCACTGTTAAAGTTTTTTTTTTTTTTTTTTTAAAAGGGATGGAACAATCAAAATTGGACTACTTATTAGCTTTAAAAAAAAAGTTAGCTGTTTGGATGAACCTCAGTGCATTTTACATCATGTGGATGGAAGAGTCAAGAATTGGGTCACGACAAGGTTAGTCATTCAATTTGGTGTCAAGATATTAGTCCCAGCATAGATTGGTGTGTAAATACTGACGCCTGTAGAAAAACATCTAAATGGTAAAAGGCATCTGCATGGCAGGCTGACCAGGCTAATCTCGTAATCATGTTCATTCACATGTTCACCCTGATATCACATGGCATGGGGGTTACAGTAACTTCCACTGTATCCATCACTATATCTCTGGATCTCGACTCCTTTAAGCATCTTATGCCCCTTTTCCACCAAAGCAGTTCCAGGGCTGGTTCAGGGCCAGTGCTTAGTTTGGAACCGGGTTTTCTGTTTCCACTGACAAAGAACTGGCTCTGGGGCCAGAAAAACCGGTTCCAGGCTAGCACCAACTCTCTGCTGGGCCAGAGGAAAGAACCGCTTACGTCAGCGGGGGGGCGGAGTTGTTAAGACCAACAACAATAACAAGACCGTGAAAGATCGCCATTTTTAAGCGGCGAGAAGCAGCAGCTGTACAAACGCGAAGTCATCCATTATTATTATTACTGTTGTTGCTGCTGCTGCTTCTTCCGTGTTGTTTTTGCTTCGATATTCGCGCCAAAGTTTATGCAAACGTAGCGACGTAACTGATGTATACAGCGACGTAATGACGTGTCTTCCGTTAGCACCGTGAGCGATGGAGAAGCAAACTGGTTCTCAGCTGGCTCGCAAGTTGAACGAGTTGTGAACCAGCACCGGACCCGAACCAGCCCTGGAACTGATTTGGTGGAAAAGGGGTATTAGAGAGGAGGTGGAAATGACAATTTACATCATCAGTTTATTTCAAATCAGCATTCTGAAACCTTCAGTAGACAACTAATCCAAAACGTGATAGAATCCATGCCCAGAGGAGGGAAAAAAAAAAAAAAAAAAAAACAACTACCTGATAAGCTGGTCAAATCAAACACTACTGGACTATAAAGCTGCTCTTTTTTTTAATCAGACTGACTGCAAAGCATATCTCTAGATTTTCTCCAACAGTAGCTTTCATCATTCTAAAGCTCAGTGATGTAGTTTTAATGAATTATATTTTTCAAATGTGTTGCTCAAAAAAAAAAAAAATTTCTCCAAACAAACAGGAAATTAATCCAAAATGACCAGCACATGTAAAATGTGTCACCTCTTTAGCACATTTGGGGATGATTCGGGAAACTGTTCCTTCATATTTCTCACTGCTTATGTCTTCACCAATAGCTGATCCCTGAGAAGTCTACAGAGAAAAGGATCACATAATTCAGTGAAACACTTTTCCACTTTAAAACAATTAAAGAAAAGTTCCTCAACGATATGGTCATGCATCATAAAAACTAACATTCGGTGTGCTAACCACCAAACCATTATCGAAGAGTTAATCATGTCAACATTGTGAAAAACACTTATTACAGATTGATCTGCAGGCGGGTCGGTCACCTTTTCTGCTTCTGAATCGAACTCCACCGACCCCTCAGGAAGCTTCTTCAATCTGATAGCGACCAATTTGTCTTTTATCTAGATTAGAGATCCATGTTAAATTCAGAATATCAAAGAAACATAACTGAAGAGAGAAAACTCAAAGCCCGTATATAGAAGAGTTCCTCTGACTTACAGTTTGAGCTGTGAACTCCACCTCATCCATGACTTTTAGCTGATCGTCTGACAGATACTCACTGACAGAGGCAGAGATGTTTTCATGTTTCTTTGACATGATCGTAAAGACATTATCCTTGATCTTCATTATAACACCCTGTTAGATAAGGAAATTGAAATACAAGACTAGTTCAAAAAAAGATATATATTATTTTAACTCCGTGAACAAAGGATTGATCAGTTTGAGATATATATATATATATATATATATATATATATATATATATATATATATATATATATATATATATATAAATAAATATATAATGAGCAGGGTTCTCGCCAGCGCTTTATATGGTTGCGGCCCGCTACGCTAAAATTTCAGACCGCAACGGTAATTTCCCCCCGCTACGCTAAATTTTTAATATAGCGTAACGGTTGTTTTCAGTTGTTCATCACCATCGCCAAAAGTTTTTTTTTCCTGCGCACTTGAGCAGTTTTCAAGGTGTCAAAATCAGCCTACGTTTGTTAGGAAACCCATGCCTGGAAATCAGTTCCGAGAGAGAGAGAGAGAGATCCTGGCGATAACTTTCTCTTGAGCTGGACTTCGGTGAATGACAATGGATGACGGACCCCCTCGCAAAAAAAGAGACATTCGCTCTTTCTTCACAGTTAGAAATGTAAGTGCACCACTTCTACAGGTTTTCCATCACGCTTGAAAACTTAACCCAAAGCCCTTTGATGAATGAAAACGTCTACTTTGTAAGCAGGTTTAGCAATATGACAGGGCGCACGTATCGGATGATTAGCGCTAATTTACTGGATCCCACTGTGGCTAACATTAACACACTGGTAATCTGCCTGCATGCCATCCATCGTTATATTTCTATAAGGAGACAGGCACAAGAGAGGTTGGAGGAGATGAAGGAAAGGACATAGGAGGCAGAGGAAAGGAGGTAGCAGATAAACGGGCAGAGGATGGAGGCAGGCCTAGTGGGGGAGAGCCCGCTGTTGGAGATAGAGGAGGAGATGGAGGAAGACGAGCAGAGGCTGGAAATTCACAGGTGAGAATGAGGTTAATGATATGATTTTAGTCATGGGATTCAGCTCCAATGTGCCAAACGTGATCGCCCTTGTGGCTTTAAATCAGAGAATTAACAGTGGTTACAATCAAAGTTACTCCCGTGGTGTTAACAGAAGACGGCGAACCAAAACAGGAGAAAATCGGGCATCGACCCGTTGTGGAAACAAGAATTATAAAATTTTATAATTTTAATTAGAATAGTAAATTTTCTATTAAACAAGAAATTTAATAGTTTTAGATTATATATTAATTATTTATTAAGGGGGCTGGGTGTATGTTATGCCTGAATGAAAATGCAATTTGTTTTTTTTTTATTTTTATGTGCTCAGGCATTTCTTAATTTCTTAATACAATAAAACATTCATTATCTCTTTGGTTGTGTCTGAGTTTACATATCTTTTGACAACACCCTTTGTAGTTCAGTGAAATACAACAGTAGGTAACACATTGCCAAGATCCAAAGATGTAACAATTTTCCATCAAGGATATACAACATAAAAAATGCAATTTATCCCCTCCAGGAACGTCAAATATGGCCAATTTTGGGCATGATTTTTCAAAATCTCCGCACCATCCCCCCGCTCGGTCGCTACGCTCCCTCGCCATAACCCATTACGCTAAAAAAAAATCCTGGTGAGAACCCTGATGAGTGATTCCACGCTTATGGGTACTGAAATGGGGACATGAACTTATTCACCTAAAACCATTTCTTTTTTTACCATCAGGTCACAAAACATGTAATCTTTAATGAATGATATGTTAAAAGATAACTTTAATTTTCTGAGATGTAATAAAAACATATTTATATGCCAAAGTCAAGCCTATGAGTTCCAAAATGATGTCTGTTACATTACTTCTGTTACGATTGTCCATCTCGCGTCTGTTACAAATTAATTACAATCTAGCTATATACCATGTTAATCTTATTGAAAGAATGTGTATGTTTATTCTACTACACATGTTTATTAATTATATTTGCTAAAACATCACCTTCCTATGTTTCAAAAAGTAATTCTACATTGTTAAAATTGAGAATATATATGTCCACAACACTTCTGTTACGTTCTGACTTTGGCATATAAATGTGTTTTTATTACATCTCAGAAAATTAAAGTTATCTTTTAACATATCATTCATTAAAGATTACATGTTTTGTGACCTGATGGTAAAAAAAGAAATGGTTTTAGGTGAATAAGTTCACGTCCCCATTTCAGTACCCATAAGCATGGAATCACTCTTTTTTTTTTTTTTTTTTACTGGTTAGAGCCTTTATTTTCATTTATTTAAAAAAAATATCACATCTATTACCTTTTCCCTGACTTCCTTTGTGAGCTGAAATGTTTCTGGCATTTGTGGTGTAATATTTGTTGCTCTGCGAACGTTTGTAATAATATCTGTGAGCAGCTGAAATTTCACTCGGTCATACAGTAGAAGGGTGGCTTTCGAGTCCATCCTTCCAAAGGGCAGTTTTACAGTTTCAGTCGTGAGAATGGTTCTGATGCAGCCCGGATGAGGATCCAACACATAAGTCTGGAAAACAGCAGAGCCTTTTAGCACTTTAAACACTGACGAGTAAATACTGTAAGGAAATTTAACTGTGCAATAACATGAACAGAACTTAAAAACAAAAAAAAAAAAGTTTAATTAGTGAGGGATAATCGCAGAAAAGTTTATAAATTACCATCATTATAAATTGGCAAACATGATATATGAAATATAAATTCATATCACATAGGAATAATTTTTACCTATTCCATATAAACCTATTAAAGATAATGCCCTTAGTGGGCAATAAATTGCCCTGGTATACAAGACAACACCTATATTGTGCCAGAGTAAAATAAATAAAAAAGTCTTGCTGCCCATACTGTCTCTTAATTCAGCAGGATTAAGTCAGGCAGTACTTCAATACCTACCTGTAAATAAAAACACCTCAAGTTGAGCTTTGAAGGCAGCATACACTGCTAGATTACTGCCAATAAACAAATATATCAAACGATATCGTACAATTATTTTTTTAACAACCAATTAGCACATCAGAAGGAAACTGGGAGAGTTGTTAATCAGAAAACAGCACACAACAAAATGCAGCTAAAGGGCAAAGAAATATTTATTGCACTTAAGGAAGTAAGGGGAGCCTGAAAATCTGCGATTTCATGTTTATTATTAAAATTACAACCCAGATATGTATCCCCTTAAAGGCAGAGCTTTTCTACTCACGTCAGGCAGTACTGTTACGACCACACCTTCATAGACCGTGGGTTCAATCTCCTCTGTTCCTCCTGGTGCGATCTTCACATCAGTAGCGCATTCTTTTCCCTACAAACACAATAACAAAGCTTAAAAAACAGCTTAAAAAAAAAAAAAAAAAAACACACCTCACATCACACAATGGCCTGACATTTTAAATCACTCACCAGTTCTTTGACTGCTGTGAAATGCACTTTAACCCCAGGTACCAAATGGTTTCGGTTTCCAAAAAAAGCATCAAATGAGAAAGAATATTTTTTCAGATCCTCACGTTCAACGATCCCGTAGTTGTTCTAAATTTAAAAAGGGCAAAAGAAAGAAAATTGTCAATAACAATCACAAAGACGCATCTTAATATTCAAAGATATGTTTTAATATTACACCACAAATTCCAAAATCATTAACCCATAGAATAAGCATTATTTCTATAAACTAAAACAGTGAGACATAGCTCTTCACGTATTTAAGTCCACAATTAACAAAGCAATGCAAAACAGCCATTATTGTCGTATTGCCCTTGGTCTCCAGGAAGTCGAAAGTCATTTCTCCTATCTGCTATGGGCATTGCGAAACTCCTGCACAAGCCAGATTTGTATGAAGTAGTTTTGGTAATAAAAAGACCAGCATCATACTGCCATCTTACCCTTAGTTCTTCTCATCTGTGCACATTTATTCCATGTAAATAATAGGCAGCTATGTGCTTAGTAGAGGAGAACTCTCTCCAAAGCTGGATATACTTGTGCATGTCAAACAATTTGAATATCGGGAAGTTCAATATTCTCCATTAGTTATTTAAGAAAGGAAAAATTTACTATATTCTAGACTCATTACATGCAAACTAAAGTATTTCAAGCATTTTTCTATTTTTATTTATCGTTATGGCCTACAGCACCCAAATAAATAAATAAATAAATAAATAAATAAATGGAAAAAAGCCAGCAACATCTCAAAATAGTATTTCATTTCGAGTTTGAGAATCAGTATAAATACCATGTATCTTTTGATATAGTTCAGTACACACAACCGCAATCATGGGGAATACTGCTGACTTGACAGTTGTCCAGAAGACGACCATCAACACCCTCCACAAGGAGGATAAGCTACAGGAGGTCACTGCTGAAAAGGCTGGCTGGAAAAGGTGCACAAGCAACAGGGATGACCACAGCCTTGACAGGATTGTCAAGAAAAGTCGATTCAAGAACTTGGGAGAGCTTCACAAGGAGCGGACTGAGGCCGGTGTCAGTGCATCAAGAGCCACCATGCACAGACGTCTTCAGGAAAGCTACAACTGTCGCTTTCCTAATATCAAGCCACTCCTGAACCGGAGACATCGTCAAAAGCGTCTTACCTGGGCTCAAGAGAGAAAGAACTGGACAGTTGCTCAGTGGTCCAAAGTCCTCTTTTCAGATGAAATTAAATTTTGCATTTCATTTGGAAATCAAGGTCCTAGAGTCTGGAGGAAGAGTGGAGAGGCACAGAATCCAAGGTGTTTGAAGTCCAGTGTGAAGTTTCCGCAGTCTGTGATGATTTGGGGTGCCACGTCATCTGCTGGTGTTGGTCCACTGTGTTTTGTCGTCAAGTCCAGAGTCAACGCAGCCATCTACCAGGAGATTTTAGAGTACTTCATGCTTCCATCTCCTGACAAGCTTTATGGAGATGCCAATTTCCTTTTCCAGCAGGACTTAGCACCTGCCCACAGGGCCAAAACTAGTACCAAATGGTTTGCTAACCATCTCACTGTGCTTGATTGGCCAGCCAACTCACCTGACCTGAACCCCAGAGAGAATCTATGAGGTATTGTAAAAAGGAAGATGAGAAACACCCGACTCTCAAATGCAGACGAGCTGAAAGCCACCATCAAAGCAACCTGGGCTTCAGTAACATCTTAGCAGTGCCACAGGCTGATCGCCTCCATGCCATTCTGCATTGATGCAGTAATTCGTGGTAAAGGAGCCCCAATCAAGTATTGAATGTATAACTGAACAGACTTTTAAGAAGTTGGACGTTTCTGCATTGTAAATGCTTTTTGTGATCATCTTAGGAAATATTCTAATAATTTAAGATACTGGATTTCTTATTTTCATGAGATACAAGCCATAATCAAAACAAACAAAAAAAAAAAAGGGCTTGAAATATTTCACTTAATGTGTAATGAACATAGAATATTAAAATTTAAATTTCTGAATTAAATTATGAAAAAAAAACAACACTTTTTCATGACATTCTAATTGTTTGAGATGTACTAGTACTTCCTCTCATTGTCTTCTAATTTAGTATGTCTTCTTGCATAAGGTTTTCCACTGTTGGCAATACTATACTACATTAGCTATTCGCTCAGTGCTTTGCTTGCTAATTGTGGGATAGTCTCATCTCATGATCTGTAGCCGCTTTATCCTGTTCTACAGGGTCGCAGGCAAGCTGGAGCCTATCCCAGCTGACTACGGGCGAAAGGCGGGGTACACCCTGGACAAGTCGCCAGGTCATCACAGGGCTGACACAGACAACCATTCACACTCTCATTCACACCTACGGTCAATTTAAAGCAGGGTGTCTACAGGTTTGTCCAAGTTAAATTTAAGACTTTTTAAGACCATGTTCCAAAAAAAATTAAGACCAGATCTAAAGTCACGCAAAAACATACTCTTTTGAAAAAAAAAACAACTATATAATTTAATGTAACTTATTGTTCTTGTAAACATTCACCAGAAAACACTATTCTAGTAGAAGTACTTCGTTTCTTTTCCTTGACAGGCATTCACACACTCAAAACACAATATAAGGATAAACTTGTAACTATGTGACAATCAGAATGCAGTCACAACATTTGAATCCAAGGCCATCCTTTAAAAAAAAAAAAAAAATCTGTTTCCTGTCCACCGGGTGAGCAAAAAAAAAATTTTCAGTCGGGAGGGAGGGATTTTTTTTTAATGGATGGATAAGAAAATCGCAATGCTGTGTTTGCTTTTTCTTTCAGTACTTTATTACAAAAACAGACACATTTAATAAAATGACAGTTTAATCAACTGAAACTTGTACAAAAACTTTAAGTTAGCATTTTAAATGCTGACTGCAACATTTGCAAAACTTTTACAAAGGTACTTAAAATGTCCGTGTGGCAGCGGGGGCGTAGTCAAGCGCCGGTCTGTGACAGGAGGGCGGAGTCAGGGAAGGTAAGTGGCAGAATCACGACACCCGAGTAGTCTGGTTAACACCAGACCATATCACAAGTGAAATATGGTCTGGAATCCGCCTATTGAATTTCTCGTAGGGGAGGTGTGGTTTACGATTGTCAACGGCCGTTTATTGGACGTTGTGAATGTCTATCATTTGGCGTATACGTAGCCCATGGCCAATCATGGCAGTTGTACCCGGTGACGTAGTTAGAGCAACGAAGAGGCGAAGAGAAGGAAAGAGAAAGAGAAGGCGAAACAAAAATAGGAAAACAATGGCACCGAACGATTACTGCCGTTTGTGCAAGACAAATATGAGAGAAGCTGATCGAAAGTTTGGTTCGTATCGCTCGCCGCCATGTTAAATGTGATCCGTAAACAGTCCCAAATAAACTACAAGCTTCCGTTTGTCGAGTAGTACGCGTCACCGTCTTTCCACCCCTCCCCACTCTCTGATTGGCTCCCTAACTCAGGCGAGCCTTTAGACCATAGTTTCCATGCTGTCTTTTCAGATCGGAACGATTGTGCAAAGCAGCATGGGATTTCCCAGGCTAACACCTGAGAGCAATTAACCTGTGTTTGTGTGTGTCTTCCCAGTGACCGCGCCCTATATAAGGAGGGAGAGCGAGAGCGGAGCTCTTCCTGACCTAGACGCTGAGAGTGTGTGTCTGCAAAGTACACATCGAGTGTTATGCTGAAAAGCGTAGAAATAAAACAAAGAATTTTGTGAATAGCTCCTTTCGTTTCCGTGTAAATCAGCGTTGTTCGAGGAGAGGGAGCTCTGGGAATGCGTAAATGTCAAGTTCGATTTTAGATTTACAAACCCGAAAAAAATGTCGAAAAACTGGCGTTAAAAAAAAAAAAAAATTTCAACCGCACAAATGGCACTCACCCGGCCGGTGGACCGGAAACAGAACGTTTTTTAATAATGGCCTAAAGGCCTGGCAGAGCATTAAAAAGGAGGAAACACAGCGTCTGGTGATGTCCATGAGTTCAAGACTCAGGCAGTCATTGCCAACAAAGGGTTTTCAACCAAGTATTAGAAATGAACATTTTATTTACAATTATTTAATTTGTCCAATTACTTTTGAGCCCCTGAAATGAAGGGATTGTGTTTAAAAAATGCTTTAGTTCGTCACATTTTTATGCAATCATTTTGTTCAACCCACTGAATTAAAGCTGAAAGTCTGAACTTCAACTGCATCTGAATTGTTTTGTTCACAATTCACTGTGGTAATGTACAGAACCAAAATTAGAAAAATGTCTCTGTCCAAATATTTATGGACCTAATTGTATAGCGAATTCTGAAACATAAAATATGACAACCTCATACTGTTGCACACCTTAAAGTGCATATCCTGGACCAAATTCGTTTTTTTTTATATGAAAGTATGTCCCTTTACACACTCATCCAGAAGGGTAATTTTGCACAAGGCCATCTGTCTACAGCAGAAAAAAATAAAACACGTCTGGAAAAATCCCAAGGGAGTCTGGAGCCAGATTCGTGACGTCACCTGCGGAAGCGCCAGCAGGCTGCGAGAGCTTACACGGTTTCAGTGCACAGCCTGCAGGCTTTCGTCTAAACGGGGGAACAGGGGCGCTGCGCCCTCTTACTCTCGGCGTGCGCCCCCTTACCGACTCCGTGAAAACATCCCAGCAACACTACGTGACAATGTGTCTGATCATCAAATACGTTATAATTGCTCCAAAAATATTCCAATCATAGTAGATACACCGCCAGACGGTGCAAAAACAATCTGAATTGGTGTTTTCCAGACTGAGGCGCCATGTTGTTTAGTTGTTTACTTGTCGCGGCTGCTCTCGCGAGATTTGACATGGGTTACATACAAGGTCAGCTGACTTGTAGAGCGAGATTTCTCGAGACTGAATGACCTTTCACCCACCGGCGCGGGAGCTTTTGACAGAAGTAGTTCGCGAGTTGTTTTTGACGACACTTGGGCATTTAAAGATGTCATCCCGCGGCACGAAACGGAAGAAAGCCAAAGACTGTCCGGGGCAGAAGAAGATTACTTCTTTCTTTTTCAATGTTGACAGACAATTTGTTACAATTTCCCTCTCAGATAGCCTCAGAATGTCCCATTGGAGCATTTTTCAAAGGCTTTGCACGGGGGGGGGGAACCGGCACCATCTCCCCCCCCGCTTTGCTCGCTCGCCATGGTGAGCGCCCTCATACTAAATTTTTCTAGAAAAAACCCTGGCCTGTGTAGACCAAGTTTAGTAGCTAGCGATTTTGCATTGAAATACAGAATTGTCATCTAAGCGCAATGTGGGAAACGATGAGTACTAATCCCATCAAGATTGGTGTTGCTACACCCTCCTACGATGCATCTGTTAACCATTTTAATAATTACGTGATAACATTGAAGAAATTTGCAGAAAACCACCAGGTCGTTTTCTCATAAACAAACCAGCGCCGACGTAGGATTCAGAGGGAGGCGTCCCGTACATGACGTCAAGAAAATCAATGTTTCCCGGGAAATCCAAATGCCAAGTTTTTTTCAGAGGCGGATGAATTCGCCTCAAATGGCTTGATTTCAACTGAATTTTTCTGGTATTACGCAAAGTTTCATATAAAATAGGAGAATTACATTGATCTTGCTCCTGAATTTACCCGTGATATGCACTTTAAGACTTATCTGCAAGAATAACGGGACAAAATAACACCTGAAAACACTTCATCACTTGGTGTCTTCAGTTGCTAAACATCTTTCAAGTGCTGTGAGAAGGAATAGCAACATTATAAAGTGATAAATGCTTTACCACCCCAACTCTTTTTGAAATATACTGAATGCAAGAATCTAAATTGTAATGTTTATTTTGAAGAAGCTACAAAATTCCTAAAACATTAACGTGCCATGTTGTTTTGAGTGTAATACAAGTCAAAGCTTGTTTACAAATCATTGAGTTTTAATTTCAACATACCATCCCAACTTTGTGATCTGAGGTTGTACAACATTAAAAACAATAGTTTTGTCCACGAATATAATTTATTGGAGTATTTTTAAGAGCTGCTGCCTTTTCCCAATTTTTTTCCTTTTAAAATCAATTCAATTGTACTGATGTTAATTAAATTCCCTTTTAAAAATATTTACATGGTTGCTTCGCAAATAAGCTCGTGTATGGGTACCTACAGCAATAAACGTGAGGACTCCCAGAGATCGTCCAGGTGGAGGTCTGAAAAAGAGAGTTCGATATAATTTAAAAAACAGTGACCACACAAATTTTGCTTTGAGATAAGTTCATTAAATCTGAGTGAAAATGTTCTTACATGACTGATCCAAACAGGCTCTTAACGACAGATATTTCTTTCTTGGTAGTGCTGGAAGTTTTACTATTTTCATTTTTGCCAGGACCACTGGATTGTTGATTTGCTTTATTAGCTCCTGGGAGTGGGCGGGGAACCAGCAGGGCACCACAGACCTAAAAAAAAAAAAGCAAAAATAAAAGAATTTATCAAAGTAAAGAGGAGTTCAATATCTCATAACTGGTCAAGATTAATAGTCCTAACACAATTATCAAAATTCAGGAAAGTAAGAAAGTGAGATGCAGTTAGACTTATGCGATATACTGCCACAACAGCCAGTGACCTTTTTGCCAACTATATTTTATCATCAGTCCTGCCAACCTTTATGCATTGTGTAGTAGCTGCACAAATACATGAAAGTACACATTTATAAGTTAACGCTCAAAAATACGCCTTTGTCTTGCCAGCAACACGAGAACTGAGCCAACTGACATGAGAATCTGGAATGATTTGAGCAGGCGTATTGAACTTATTAATACCCATATTAACATGGACTTCCTGGAAACCACACCCCCTCCCCCAATCTCATGTGCTCTTATCACATGCAGAGATGCTCACGCAGACCATCAAAGTACACGGAGAATATTTTACTTTTTTTTTTAAATGTGAAATAAAATCTGTGTTCACCTTGAGATAAAATTAGGCAAGTAACAATGGTTACAATGTTTGGTGTTCGGGGGGGATAAAGGATTTTGTCCCGAAAAGATTAAACAGACCTACAACAAAAAGTGTTCAATCATTAAAAGTAATTAAATACACTGAGGGTTTTTTTTGACAGGCTCTCTCCTGCACTGTTCCCTGAACAGCATCAATAGGAAAAATGTTGGTCATGTGGACGTTACATAGCTAATTTCTATAAAGATTATATTGAAAAGTGATGTGTTTTTACCGCATATTACTGCAGAATCACCTCAAAAATCCACCATCCAAAGGCGTTTTCACAATCGCCACAGTTCTTGACTACACACATGGGCGTAAAAATGCGTATGGACGCGTCCATACCAATATTCAGCTGAGTTTAAAACGTCCATACCATTTTTGAATGGAGAAGCCGCGATGCGGGAAACGCTGAATAAAAACACCAAACACGGTATCGCTTCCAGCTGATTTTCAGTTGTGAACAGACCTCTCAAAAGACAGCTGACTATTGGTGGGGACAGCAGGTAAAAAAGCTTTATGAAGCTTTGATTGGCCCACCTCCCGTTGCCTTGACGTTGCTATGGTTTTTTGTTGTCAATGGCTGTAAGCAGTAGCAAGCGGTAAAATCAGCATCCAGCTCGCTGCTACAGCAAAACAGCACACAGGCAGTGATATCGGGCAATAAAAGAAAACGTAAGGAGGACATAAGACATTATTTTACCCAGTCAACGGTAAGCTATTCAAAACAAAATAGCCTTGTTAGAGAACCTCTTCAGACAGTGACGTTTTCTTCTGCCAAGCGCTCGACTCCAATTGTTTAGCTTCTGCCTCAGAAGGCAAAAACACCTTTTGTCATATGATCCTGTAACAGCAAGGAGTTTCTGTTTGCAATCTCTCTATGTCTGTCTCTCTGTCTCACACACACTAATAAATGCTTGTAGGTAATCTCATATCATCTCTAGCCGCTTTATCCTTCTAGAGGGTCGCAGGCAAGCTGGAGCGAAAGGCGGGGTACACCCTGGACAAGTCGCCAGGTCATCACAGGGCTGACACATATGGCCCTTTTCCACTACCCTTTTTCAGCTCACTTCAGCTCGCTTCAGCTCACTTCAGCCCGACACGGCTCGCGTTTCGACTACCAAAAACCGGCACGACTCAGCTCGTTTCAGCCCTGCTTAGCCCCTAAAACTCGCACCGTTTTGGAGTGGGGCTGAAGCGAGCCAAACCGTGCTGACTGAGGTTGGGGGCGTGAGCAGACACTCCCCTGTGCACTGATTGGTGAGGAGGCGTGTCCTCACATGCCCACACACGCCCCGCGAGCGCGCTGGGATCTGTAAACACCGCAAACCCGGAAGGAGAATAATTACGAATTACGAGAATTTCTGAAGCCTTATGCGCCTCGCCTCATCTATACGCTCTTGCCAGTATCTGTCCGCGTTGTCGGTGACAACAAGCCACAGCACCAAGACCAGCCACACTAACGACTCCATGTCCTCCATGTTTATTGTTTACTATTCGGGTCGTGAGACTACCGCTTAAAAGCTCACTGAATCAGTGACATACAGAGCATCGTGGACGAGTTCGCGGAGCGCAAGGCTCGTCGTATGCCCTTCAAATAATGCGCGCAGTAGGCTATTGATGTTTTTATTATAAGCCATGTACAGTATGTCACCTAATGTTTTTTTGTTTCTGAGTTACATGTTCGTTTGAAGGACTTAATGTACAAAATAACATAGTTGCACCCCGTAGTGTTGAAATTGGTAAACACAGTGCATTCAGTGAGGTTTGCACCGCCCTCCTTTTATTTCTGACTCTTCCTGTCACCACTCTGAGCGCTCATTCGTATGCCCTTCAAATAATGTGCGCAGTATAGGCTATTGATGTTTTATTATGAGCCATGCACAGTATCCTAATGTTTTTTGTTTCTGAGTTACATGTTCGTTTGAAGGACTTGATGTACTAAATAACATAGTTGCACCCGGTAGTGTTGAAATTGGTAAACACCGCAGTTGCGGACATTTTGTAGCCTAAAATGATGTTATGATAAGCTTTAATAAAGTGCCCGGTCATTTGCCCCGCCCCCGGCCCGGCTCTGACTTGTTCCGCCACTGTCACTGATGTCACTGTTTGCGCTGCTTAACGGCATCACGTGACGTCCACCCACTTTCGCTAACTCCACCCAATGTGTCCACCCACTTCCAGCCAGCACGGTTCAGCGCGGTTGTAGTCGAAATGCAACTCCAACAGCCCCGCTCAGCTCGACTCGGCACGGCACGGCTCAGCCGCGTTTGTAGTGGAAAAGCGGCAATAGACAACCATTCACACTCACATTCACACCTACGGTCAATTTAGAGTCACCAGTTAACCTAACCTGCATGTCTTTGGACTGTGGGGGAAACCGGAGCACCCGGAGGAAACCCACGCGGACACGGGGAGAACATGCAAACTCCACACAGAAAGGCCCTCGCCGGCCACGGGGCTCGAACCCAGGACCTTCTTGCTGTGAGGCGACAGCGCTAACCACTACACCACCGTGCTGCCCGCTTGTAGGTAATGCTAAATGTTTACTTATATTTACTGTAACAGCAAGGAGTTTCTGTTTGCAATCTCTCTCTCACACACACACTAATAAATGCTTGTAGGTAATGCTAAATGTTTACTTATATTTACTTTTTTCCTTGCTCATTGTTTGCATGTATATGCATATGTATATATGCATGTGTATATGCGTATGTATGTAACCTCTGCAATAAAATGTGAAAGTGTAAAAACGTGAAACAATTGTCACTTAACCCTTTCAACTTAATGAATAAACCTTTTTGCAAAATGCACTACAACTACCAAAACTCTTCACACTTCTACCACCCATACCTACATTACTTCCAGATTCTGAAATTGCAGTAACTCAAAAGGAAGCACATGATGTTTCAAAATGTGTGAAAATAGTAAAAGTTGTGTGATAATGAAGCAGCAGCACATAATTTTGATTGATTGTGTCGTTGTAATTTGGGTAGGTCATCCACTACAGCGAAATTCACAGCAACTTCAACGTCCACTTTCTCTGTGTGATGATGTATTGCCCGTATACATGCAGATGTTAGCCTCAGTCTAAGACTAAGTGTACCTGGTGCTAAAAATCAAAACAATACAAAGGAATGGACAACCAATCATGTGTACAGTGTAGGCCACATTTCGTGCGACAACCATGGTGCACTTGGCCAAATTATGTCCCGACCAATATCAACACCGTTTTTACGCCCTTGACTACACAGCTGGTAATATTATTTAGCTCTCCCTGACTCTCCTGAAGACTGAAATGGTGGAAATGCTTGCTTTTCTGTCTGTTTTAGACCAATTATCCAAGATGATTAAAATCACCAGTTTTTTTTTTTTTTTAAACGGAAATTCATGATCTGGGGAATCAATAAATATCGCACAAAGCAATAATGGGGCGGGGGAAAAAAAATGGTGAAATCAACAACAGTTTGGTTATACTAGTCCGTATAGCTGTATACCTACATGGGCATCCACTGGTCGTATATAATCCACATCATTTACATTATATGCCTTTAATGGGCCACTTCCAGGGTTCATCACTGGACAACCTGGTCCATTCTCAAACTGCGACCGCTGGATTTCTGCCACTGAGGCACACCCTCGTGGTCCATCCCGAAACTCAGGTGGTCCATCCCGAAATTCAGGTGGGACAAAGCCTGGTGGTCCATCCCGAAATTCAGGTGGGACAAAGCCTGGTGGTCCATCCCGAAATTCAGGTGGGACAAAGCCTGGTGGCCGATCCCGAAATTCAGGTGGGACATCCCGGAACTCAGGTGGGACGAAGCCTGGTGGTCTATCCCGGAGCTCAGGTGGGACGAAGCCTGGTGGTCCGCCTTCGAACTCCCTTGGGTGAAAACCAGGTCGACCTTCATATGGTTCTGGGTGAAAGCCTCGTGGTCCGTCCTCCAAATCTGGATGGAGGAAGCGTGGGTGCATCTCAAAGTCTTGCGGGTGAAACCCTGGTCGATGCATAAACCGGTCTCGCATGATAAACTCTGGGGGCTCATCTATAAAGGGCCCATCCCCCATCATGGGTGGTCCAAAGTCAGGCGGGCCCATAGGAAAGTGATCTCCAGGCATCCTTGGTCCACGGAAAGCCATTGGATGTGGCGGACCACCACCACCACCACCAAATGCACCGGAAAGCAGAGGCCTTGGTCCCGGACCCATCCCCATCGCAGCTGCTTTTGCTGCCGCTTTTGCTTTGGCTTTAGCGCGTTTTCGACCTTTAGACATTTTGTCTCCGATAAACCGTCCTCTCCGAGCACCAATTACAAGTTGAAACTAGCTCGACACTATACTGCGCTTACAAACAAACAGGCTAATCTCCGAGCTAATCCTCGCTAAAGCGAGACAAAGCTAAACCCGTTTATCTCCAACAAAACGGTGCCGTCTCAGCAGCAAACTCAAAAACTGTAACTGAAATTTCTGTTATGAAATTAAAGTTTCTTAAGCGTAACATTACAATAATAATAATATATCCCCGAGCTAGCAAAACATTCGTCCTGCTGCGCCATCAATCTGAAGCTAGCTCCAATGACGGTACTGACTTCCGGTTGCAGCTGAATATTTAAAATAAAAGTACGCAACACACACACGTTTGTGTTTTCAACGATGTGGGGTGGAAAATTAAAAATAAAATAATTTAAAATAATAATAATAATAATAATAATAATAATCACTTAATTATGACAGAACAAATGATGATTTGATGATTTCATGAAACACTCAAGCAATATGGAATCAATTTTGTGCCAAAATGTTCATACAATACTTTTGAAATATCAAACAAAAACGACAAATCAAAATACAAAAAAAAAGTCAATTTTTTTAGACTGGCAAACAAATTATTCGTGTAATCGTGCAAAACATCCCTGACTTCTTGCTTGCCGTTTTGGCACAAACTTCACGCGTGGGCGGGCTGTCCAGGAACGCATTCCCATTGGCTAACTTGTGTTTGACTGACAGCTACGCTCAGCCATTCCCTACTCGGATTCTGGCGGACTGTTTGACGAGTGACCGATCCATTGACGGTAAACAAGGATCGAGTGGACTTCAGTGGCGACTATGATATTGAATTAATTCAACAAAGTGTAAGTGCGGGACAAATGTGAGTATGTGTTGCAGTAGTGCACATTATACAGGCGTGTTTAACGTTAGCAAGACAGCTATTATATTGGGTAGTGGAGCTAAGGCTAACATAATGTGCACTACTGCAACACATACAGCACATTTGTCCCGCACTTACACTTTGTTGAATTAATTCAATATCATAGTCGCCACTGAAGTCCACTCGATCCTTGTTTACCGTCAATGGATCGGTCACTCGTCAAACAGTCCACCAGAATCCGAGTAGGGAATGGCTGAGCGTAGCTGTCAGTCAAACACAAGTTAGCCAATGGGAATGCGTTCCTGGAAAGCCCGCCCACACGTGAAGTTTGTGCCAAAACTGCAAGCAAAAAGTCAGGGAGCGCAAACGAGAAAGCTGGAATCGCAACCAAAATAAATTACGCCAAACAAAACTGAGAAAGACGCGGAACAAAAATAAAAGGTTTCTGAAGAGTAATAGACTGATATTTTGCACGATTACACGAATAATTTGTTTGCCAGTCTAAAAAAAATTGACTTTTTTTTGTATGTTGATTTGTCGTTTTTATTTGATATTTCAAAAGTATTGTATGAACATTTTGGCACAAGCAATTGTGTTGAGAAGTGGATTATTTATCACTTGCTCATTAGAGACACCTGCTGGTCAAACGAATAATCATACATACAATACATAGACTGGTGCATACCAGTTCATCAAACCTGTGTTATCTCATCTCATCTCATTATCTCTAGCCGCTTTATTCTGTTCTACAGGGTCGCAAGCAAGCTGGAGCCTATCCCAGCTGACTACGGGCGAAAGGTGGGGTACACCCTGGACAAGTCGCCAGGTCATCACAGGGCTGACACATAGACACAGACAACCATTCACACTCACATTCACACCTACGCTCAATTTAGAGTCACCAGTTAACCTAACCTGCATGTCTTTGGACTGTGGGGGAAACCAGAGCACCCAGAGGAAACCCACGCGGACATGGGGAGAACATGCAAACTCCACACAGAAAGGCCCTCGCCGGCCACGGGGCTCGAACCCGGACCTTCTTGCTGTGAGGCGACAGTGCTAACCACTACACCACCGTGCTGCCCAACCTGTGTTATATAAGGATAAATTTATCAATATATCCTCCTGAGAACCAACCCAAAGACTCGTGTCCTCTGTAGTTGACATTTGTTTTACGTTCACACCTTCTTACTCCATCCATTATCTGTAGCTGCTTATCCTGTTCTACAGGGTCGCAGGCAAGCAGGAGCCTATCCCAGCTGACTATGGGTGAGAGGCGGGGTACACCACGGGCGATTGCTCTAAGACAACGAGGGAGGCTCAGTCTCCTCTAAAAATGACGAACATCGTGTAGGATGAATTGCGCTAGGCTTATGTTATAGCCGACCTTATAACATTGCTATTTCAGATCCAGAATCATAGAAATATATGTGCTCAACCCACTACAGTGCAAAATAATTCCGTTATAACTTTTCCCAGTTCGCCTAATGTGTGCGTGAGTTTTTCCCCCTCGTGACAGCGCGATGCAGCCCAGCCTCAGTGGATTGGGAGCTATGTGCTTGTCAATCTCAAAATGCAAGGCGATTATTGGACAAATACTGCGAAAATGCCCGCCCACGGAGTCTCATGGACTCCCAGCCTCAGTGGACTTCAATGGCATTTGGGAGCTATGCGCTTTTCAATCTCAAAATGCAAGACGATTATTGGACAAATACTGCGAAAATGCCCGCCCACGGACTCCCAGCCTCACATGGGAGGGACATGGCAGTTTCCGCGAGGAGACTGGTGATTGGTGAAAGCGGCCGGATATTTTCTTTGATTGACAGCTCGTTTCAACTATAGACAGGCAGCGGTTAACAGTGTTGCCAGATTGGGCAGTTTTAAGTGCATTTTTGGCGGGTTTTGAACATATTTTGGGCTGGATAATGTCAGCAGTATCTGGCAACATCAGTTCAGTCCCACGCGGATTCGCAAGTGCTGTGGTGTATTGTAAGAGATCAGCTTACATTTCGATTTCATTCATTACATACGGTTTCTACCAGCTTTTTTAGTTTGTATATATTTTCATTGTAAATAAAGTGTAAATATAGTGTTGTCAAGTTTGCTGTCTTAGTTCCAGAAATTTCGTTTATTTGAGTGACTGAACTTGAACTTGAGGGGGCTAGTCAGCTAGCAAGAAAGCTGCGCACGGATGCCAAGCATTGCTGATTTAATTTTGGCGAAGCCATTTGCCAGTCTTCCTTTCGAGGAAAAAATTAAAATTAAAGAGCAGGGTAGACCAACGCCTCAAATTGACTTGGTGAAAAAGGTAGGGAATAATACTCGTTCCTTTCAGCTCTCCTGGTACGAGAAAGTGAATTGGCTCACAGCAAGTGACCCACATCAACAACAGTAAATAGGCTACTTTAGTAATATGTCATGGATGGACCAAAAATATAGAATCTATTTAAAATGTTTATGCTGAGTATATTATATTGGAATATATGTTTTTCTGGATATGAATTAAACACAGCTACAATTTGGAAAACATTTTTAAACAAAAACACAGCCGAGGTCAATTTTTAAACAACATGCCACAATTTTAAAATAAAAAATGTTAAAATATACCCCCCACCCCAACACCACCATCATGTATATTGGACAGTAGGCTAATGGGCCAAAAGAACCTGTTATTTCACAGTTTGTGACACTGCCAACAATCAGCCAGATCAGAGGCAAGCGTATGGGCAAAACTGATGTGTTTTTTCTTTTAAAATCTGGAAATATTGTAACCGACCAGCCTCCCCTGTTTGAAAGACTACCAGCTGCCACTGGGGTACACCCTGGACAAGTCACCAGGTCATCACAGGGCTGACACATAGAGACAAACAACCATTCACATTCACAGCCAATTTAGAGCCACCAATTAACCTAACCTGCATGTCTTTGGACTGTGGAGGAAACCCATGCGGACACAGGGAGAGCATGCAAACTCCACACGGAAAGGCCCTTGTCGGCCACTGGGCTCGAACCCAGGACCTTCTTGCTGTGAGGCGACAGTGCTCACCACTACACCACCGTGCCGCCCTCACCCTCTTACTCTTTCAAGCTATTCACTTGAATCCTGGTGTGTTGTAAAGAGTACATTCTGGGCTTTCCAATGATATATCATGTGACTAGGAGGGTTGCTGGGAAATTCCTAGTAAGGAAATCACAACAAAAGAGAAATTGAGAGACACATTTTTTTTTCTTGGTTCCTAGAAGGTTACACTAAATATTCTGAATAGAACTTAGAAGTTCAACTAGTACAGTATATACATAGATAGAATCAGTATATTTCAGTGTTATGTCTTATTGAGCAATGTAATAGATCATCCATCCTTTATCTGTAGCAGCTTATCCTGTTCTGCAGGATCACAGGCAAGCAGGAGCCTATCCCAGCTGACTATGGGCGAGAGGTGGGGTACACCCTGGACAAGTCGCCAGGTTATCGCAGGGCCGACACATAGACAAACAACCATTCACACTTACATTCATACCTACGGTCAATTTAGAGCCACCAATTAACATAACCTGCATGTCTTTGGACTGTGGGGGAAACCGGAGCACCCGGAGGAAACCCACGCCGATATGGGGTGAACATGCAAACTCCACACAGAAAGGCCCTTGCTGGCCACTGGGCTTGAACCCAGGACCTTCTTGCTGTGAGGCGACAGTGCTAACCACTACACCACTGTGCTGCCTGTAATAGATCATAATAATGGTATTACTACAACTACAGTTGGGCTTTACGAGTAGTAGGAAGCAATGTGCTTGTGAAACTAGACGGAAGTGCTTGTGGGACTGATGTATTTTTGGGACTTATGTGCTTGTGGGACTGGACTGAAAAATCTTATTGATTTTTAATAAGGAATAGAATTTGTTCCATAGTATTGGGGCTAAGACTATTTCTTTCTTTCTTTCTTTCTTTCTTTCAAAAAATCAATTTCACCCACCTTTGGGGAAAAAAAAAACACATTTGCAGGGAACAGAAGAGGCTAGGGTACACAAAAATTTCAAACCAAGGAGATATAAATGTGGGTATACATCCTTCTGTTTTGTCCAGTACTGCAAAGGGTCCTTTGATCTAAAAAATGTATAATATGTACAACAGCCAATATCTTACATATCTTCTGCATGGTTCCAATAGAATGACACCACCCTTAGGTTTATGATTTCCTACCTTGGCTGAGTTCTGCACTATCCTCACTGGTCTCATGGATGGCATGGTAATGCCTCACCCTAAAGGAAGTTTTGTTGCAAGTTAGGTCCTTGACACACAACAGACACTTCATCTTGGGAATAAAAACCTACTGTAAATACTGAACAGATGAAATGGGACTGAAGGTTCCATATAATCCAGTGACATCCAGAGTTGGATGGTGTGGTGGAAAAAGTAATAAATTAACACGTTGAGACTGTTAGAAGAAAGCAAGCAGAAATCCAACTTTATTATACTCTTGCAAGAGCAGGCCCTCAGTAGTGAAAACAGTGAATCACAAAACGTTTCACCCAGAGAAGCGCTTTCTGTTATGACACACATTCTTTAATACAGTCCCGATAACATGACTTGCATATCAGATATCTTCTTAATGTCAGGTTGTTTGGCCTTGACATTCTCTCTATTGCTACCTTGCTATCCTCACTATCTTTACACATACACATGCTTACGATAACCTTGCAGAACAGAACAGTGTGACACGGCAACAACATTCCTTACCTTAGATAAATATGAAACACAGTGTTTCTGTAACATGACTTCTCTAAAAATCACTACTCTGCAATTTTCCTCTACAATGGACAACCATCACCCAAGCAAGACAGAGGTGATCTACATTCCTGCTCCATCCTTTCCACCCCTGGACTTTGCCATCTCCCTGGGGGACATCTCTATGTCACTTTCACCCAGTGTGAAGAACCTAAGGCTGGTGTTCAACGACAGACTCTCCTTTTCGGTAAATATCGCTGCAGTGATCCAGACGTGCAGATTTCTCCTTTACAACATCCGAAAGATCCTCCCCTTCATCACCACCTCCTCGACTCAGCTCCTGGTCTAAGCGCTGACCCTCTCCCACTTGGACTACTGTAATTCTCTCCTTGCTGGCCTTCCATCATCTGCCACCAGACTCCTGTAGCTCATCCAGAATGCTGCAGGCTGTCTGGTTTACAACCTCCCTCGTTCCTCCCATGTTATCCCTCTGCTTGTTGCCCTTCACTGGCTACCTGTCGCAGCTCACATCAAATTTAAGATGTAGGTGTTAGCTTACCAAGCAGTCAAGGGGCATATCTCCAGAGACTGATCCGACCCTACATGCCGGCCAGATCCCTACACTCCACTGCTACTGGTTGCCTAGCCCTTCCTCCTCTCTGCTCCTGCCCAGTCTGCTCAAGACTACTGTCTGTCCCATCTCTCCACTGGTGAAATGAACTTCCCATCGAGGTCAGAACTGTCGACTACCTGATCACCTTCAAGCACAGACTGAAGACCCATCTCTTCAGGCTGCACCCCTCCCCTGGTTCCCTGCCCACTGTGTAATTGCATAGCAGTCTTAAATAACCCAGGCTGTGTACTTGCCAGCCTGGTCATGATGACTTAGTATTAGCCATTGGAGTTTTATTTCTCTCTATTTAGTTGTACTTTGCCAGCTCATTTGTATAGTTGGCTTGTTTTCCTTGGCTGTTTGCTGATTGTTGTAATTTCAACAGAATATTAGACTAGGTGTTATTCTGTCACTTGTTAAGTTGGCAGTGGAACTTTCTTGTCTAGAAGTGCAGCACTTTTTGTACCTGACTTTTGCACTTGTATGTCATTCTGGATGAAAGCCTCTGCTAAATGCCTGTAATGTAATGTAATAATAATCCACCACAATAATAATTATGTTACATTTTACTTTATTAGTTGATACCATTATAAAATGTTGCCATACAGGTGAATATCTTCTTTTTGCTGGTAGCTCCATCTTAAGGCTCTCACAAATAACATTACTTTGGTCTATTCTATCATTACAAATGGCACTAAATATTCCATCCATCCATCCATTATCTGTAGCCACTTATTCTGTTCTACAGGGTCGCAGACAAGCTGGAGCCTATCCCAGCTGACTATGGGTGAGAGGCAGGGTACACTCTGGACAAGTCACCAGGTTATCGCAGGGCTGGCACAGAGACAAGCAACCACTCACACTCACGGTCAATTTAGAGCCACCAATTAACCTACATGTCTTTGGACTGTGGGGGAAACCGGAGCACCCGGAGGAAACCCACGGGGAGTACATGCAAACTCCACACAGAAAGGCCCATGCTGGCCGCTGGGCTCGAACCCAGGATCTTCTTGCTGTGAGGCAACAGTGCTAACCACTACACCACCGTGCCGCCTGCACTATATATTTAAATGTATAAATGAGCAAGAATATCTGTGAACAACACCCATAAAACCAATAGTATGACAATACTTATGTTTTATACAAAAAAATGAGACCAAAGTGCCCTTTAAATACAGTTTTAGGGTAGTTTGCACTTCAGCAACAGTAATACCAGAAACTACTTTGTGCATGTGTGTGTGGGTTAGGGTTAGGTATTAACATAAAATAAATCATGTTGAAACTTTTTTTGTGGTTATTTTGGTGATTTGAAGCCATTTAATGCAATTTTGTGGTTTTCTCGTCCGCTCTCCTCATATATGAACAATAGAGAGCTTGTCAAAAAATATGATGGAGTACTGTCAGTAAAGTGTAGTTGTCCCCAGTTTTATTATATTTAGTCCATCTTACATCCAGTTTTATAGTTGTAAAATAAAAAATGTCAAAGTGTCAGACTGTTCTCATCATGACAAGATCCTAAGAAAGTCCTGTCTCAAAGAGCAGCCCGATGACATTGTATGGTCTTCTGAAATGATGCATTCATTCTGTTATCTTAAACAGCTTCTCACATCAGCTTCAGCACTGGGTCTGCCTGACTACAATCTGCCATTCCACCTGTACGTCTCAGAGGCCAGAGTGGCCTTAGCGGGGGTTCTGACCCAAGACCATGGTGGAAGTTTTCATCCTGGAGCTTATTCATCCAAGACGCTTGACCCTGTGGTCCAAGGTATACCCACGTATTTGCATGCTGTTGCAGGCTCTGCTAGTGAATGACATTGAAAAACTGGTATTGTCTCAAACTCTGATTTTATATGCATCGTATCAGGTACACTCGATTTTAAACAATATTCAGAACCAACATATGAGTGCTCAGCTGTGTTCTAGTTATGAGTCTATTCTGTGTGCCAGTCAAAACTTGTCTATATCACACACCTCTCTTGCCTGTCAGCTGGTACCCCAGCTCTTTTGAACACCACATGATGTCTTCCTGCAGATCCAGCCCAGATCCAGCATGGTAACTTGGAACACGACTGTCTAGATGAAATTACCTCCACCTAATTGCATATGTCTCAGACCCCCTTTGAGCATAGTGTGCACGGCTCTTGTTCAAAACCTAATAATTCAGTTTTCTGTGTGGCTATTCTATTTCTTCTACTGATTCACATTATGCATTTGGGGTAGCTCATGATTTTGGGAAAATCTGGCACTCACTCGGCTTTAAGGCCACTGATGGTAAGCCTATATCACACGCCTCTCTTGCGGCAGATCTTTTGGAAGCATGTTCCCTGCCTAAACAACTGTCTGTCATCAAAACTCAAGATCATGACTCTGGTGACTTGTCTGAGGCCTGTGGGAACCACTTAGTAGACCAAGTCTTTAAATGGGTGGCCAAAGAGGGCAAACCTTGTCCATATGTTTCTGAATGACCCGTGTATTGCGTTCTCTCATTTTTTCCACTTCCTGGTTGTTCTTGGGGGTGTTTTGGTTTCAATTTTGGCTTCAGCAGGTGAAATTCATGTCATTTTTTATATGCAAAACCCTGCAGCCTTCATGTTGTTGATATTTGTACATGCAATTTGCTTTTGGAAAAGTAAGATTTGGAAATATAAAATGTTTTTGTCCTTAATGCAGAAGTAAACATAAAATTTGTTTTAAAAAAGGGTGCCTTAAACGTTAGCATGATACTAGATAGATACATTGGTGCTTGAAAGTTTGTGAACCCTTTAGAATTTTCTATATTTCTTCATAAATATGACCTAAAACATCATCAGATTTTCACAAAAGTCCTAAAAGTAGATAAAGAGAACCCAGTTAAACAAATGAGACAAAAATATGGTACTTGGTCATTTATTTAGTGAGGAAAATGATCCAATATTACATATCTGTGAGTGGCAAAAGTATGTGAACCTCCAGGATTAGCAGTTAATTTGAAGGTGAAATTAGAGTCAGGTGTTTTCAATCAATGGGATGACAATCAGGTGTGAGTGGACACCCTGTTTTATTTAAAGAACAGGGATCTATCAAAGTCTGATCTTCACAACACATGTTTGTGGAAGTGTATCATGGCACGAACAAAGGAGATTTCTGAGGACCTCAGAAAAAGCGTTGTTGATGCTCGTCAGGCTGGAAAAGGTTACAAAACCATCTCTAAAGAGTTTGGACTCCACCAATCCACAGTCAGACAGATTGTGTACAAATGGAGGAAATTCAAGACCGTTGTTACCCTCCCCAGGAGTGGTCAACCAACAAAGATCACTTCAAGAGCAAGGCGTGTAATAGTCAGCGAGGTCACAAAGGAGCCCAGGGTAACTTCTAAGCAACTGAAGGCCTCTCTCACCTTGACTAATGTTCATGAGTCCATCATCAGGAGAACACTGAACAACAATGGTGTGCATGGTAGGGTTGCAGGGAGAAAGCCACTGCTCTCCAAAAAGAACATTGCTGCATATCTACAGTTTGCTCAAGATCACGTGGACAAGCCAGAAGGTTATTGGAAAAATGTTTTGTAGACAGATAAAACCAAAATAGAACTTTTTGTTTGAAAAGAGAAGCATTATGTTTGGAGAAAGGAAAACACTGCATTCTAGCATAAGAACCTTATCCCATCTGTGAAACATGTTGGCAGTAGTATCATGGTCTGAGTCTGTTTTGCTGCATCTGGGCCAGGATGGCTTGCCATCATTGATGGAACAATGAATTCTGAATTATACCAGCGAATTCTAAAGGAAAATGTCAGGACATCTGTCCATGAACTGAATCTCAAGAGAAGGTGGATCATGCAGCAAGACAACGATCCTAAGCACACAAGTCGTTCTACCAAAGAATGGTTAAAGAAGAATAAAGTTAATGTTTTGGAATGGCCAAGTCAAAGTCCTGACCTTAATCCAATGGAAATGTTGTGGAAGGACCTGAAGCAAGCAGGTCATGTGAGGAAACCCACCAACATCCCAGAGTTGAAGCTGTTCTGTACGGAGGAATGGGCAAAAATTCCTCCAAGTCAGTGTGCAGGACTGATCAACAGTTACCGGAAATGTTTAGTTGCAATTATTGCTGCACAAAGGGGTCACACCAGATACTGAAAGCAAAGGTTCACATACTTTTGCCACTCACAGATATGTAATATTAGATCATTTTCCTCAATAAATAAATGACCAAGTATAATATTTTTTATCTCATTTGTTTAACTGGGTTCTCTTTATCTACATTTAGGACTTGTGTGAAAATCTGATGATGTTTTAGGTCATATTTATGCAGAAATATAGAAAATTCTAAAAGGTTCACAAACTTTCAAGCACTACTGTAGATAGTGTTTTGGCGGATACAATTTGTATTCTGCTCTTATGACTTGCACATACAATTGGATATTGCACATTGCTTATACAATATTCTATTATTACCTCTACCAATTTTGTTGGAGGTTATGTTTTCACCTCCGTTTGTTTGTTTGTCTGTCTGTTTCCAATGTAACTCAACAAGTAGTGAACGGATTTTGATGAGATGTTGTGGAAGGGTGGGCCATGGGCCAAGGAACAATTGATTAGATTTTGATGCAAATCTGAACATGTGGCTTGGTGGAGGTATGGATTCTACAGAGTGCCATTCTAGTTACATATTTCAAACCAAATTTGTGCTTGTATGATGATGACGACGACAAAGTTATTCTGTGCCATCCATACCTAATATGCTGGGTAAAGCAAATACACTGTGGGGCCAAAAGTATGTGGACACCTAGCCATCACATCCATATGTGATTCTTCCTCAAATTGTTGCTACAATGTTAGTAGCACACAACTGTATAGGATGCGTTTGTATGGTGTCACAATTTCTTTTCACTGGAACTAAGGGGCCCAAACCTTTTCCAGCATGACAATGCCCCTGTTCACCAAGCAAGGTCCATGAACACATGGTTTGCCAAAGTTGGTGTGGAAGAACACTAGTGGCCTGCACAGAGTCATGAATTCCCACTGAACACTTTTGGGATGCACTGGAACACTGAATCCCAGGCCTCCTCACCTCAGCACCTGACATCACTAATGGCTAAATGAGCATTTCACCACAGCCACACTCCAATATCTGGTGGAAAGCCTTCCCAGAAGAATAAAGTTTATTTTAACAACAAAGGGGGACTAAATTTGGAATGGGATGTTCAAAAAGCTTGAGATGTTCAGGTGTCCAAAAACTTTAGGACATATGTTTAAATTTGATGTTGCACCAGAGCAAAAAGAGAAAATCATCACTAGGGGGTGTATACATTCTATATGTGCCTGATAGGCAAGCTGTAGAGGGGATAGACTGGTACCAAAATTCAAAAAAGTGCTTATTTAAGGAGTTAAAGGCATTTTTGAGACAAAGTCGGCAAACAGTCTTATTTTGTCAATTTGGGTGTGCCGAATTCAAATCTGCAATATGCCGAGCTCTATCTGACCTCTGTTGACCTCTAGAGGTCATTGAACTTTGGGCCTGTAAACGTCTCAGCTGAACCCAGTTTCTCAGCTTTCTAAGGAATGAAATGTACTAAAATGATTAATGAAGTTAGCAAACGGCCTTGTTTGTTAAATGTTTGGGTGCTGAATTCATTTTTCATTTGTAAAATGACATATGACCTCTGATAACCTCAAGGTCATTAAACTTGGCCTATGCATTTAACGGCATTTTTAAACTGACTTTACTCCCCCAAAAAGAATATGAACAGACAAAAAACAAATAGAAAGGAACAAATACAACATTAAATGCCAGTCCATGTACATGTGACTTACTTTTCACAATGAGAATGCCTAGGCGATCACCTTACATAACATTGCATTACATTTAGCGGTTATTGTTTATACAAAGCTACTGAAAAAAGGACAGATTCAGCAGCATACAAAATGTGGGGGCATACAGGGTATACAGGTTAATCAGGGTTAGTATATATGAGTTTTTTTCTTTGTTGTTTGTTTTTTGTTTTGTTTTAAACGGGGTAAAGCCTTTACAAAAAACAAACAACAAAGAAAAAACCTCTCATATATATATACTAACCCTGATTAACCTGTATACCCTGTATGCCCCCACATTTTGTATGCTGCTGAATCTGTCCTTTTTTCAGTAGCTTTGTATAAACAATAACCGCTAAATGTAATGCAATGTTATGTAAGGTGATCGCCTAGGCATTCTCATTGTGAAAAGGAAGTCACATGTACATGGACTGGCATTTAATGTTGTATTTGTTCCTTTCTATTTGTTTTTTGTCTGTTCATATTCTTTTTGGGGGAGTAAAGTCAGTTTAAAAATGCCGTTAAATGCATAGGCCTATAGGCCAAGTTTAATGACCTTGAGGTTATCAGAGGTCATATGTCGTTTTACAAATGAAAAATGAATTCAGCAGCCAAACATTTAACAAACAAGGCCATTTGCTAACTTCATTAATCATTTTAGTACATTTCATTCCTTAGAAAGCTGAGAAACTGGGTTCAGCTGAGACGTTTACAGGCCCAAAGTTCAATGACCTCTAGAGGTCAACAGAGGTCAGATAGAGCTCAGCATATTGCAGATTTGAATTCGGCACACCCAAATTGACAAAATACGACTGTTTGCCGACTTTGTCTCAAAAATGCCTTTGGGTGTCACAATTCTGGATTTTGGTACCAGTCTAGTACTGATCAGCAGTGGCTTGTGACCATAGATTTTGGTGGTGCAGGACAACATTATTAATAACATATCCTGAAGCAAAATTAAGTCATAAGGCTACAACGTTTAATTTGTTCGAGAGGCTACTATCCAGTGAAATTTTAGAGTAACCCTGTAATAGGCAGTGTTTCAAGAACAAACAGTCATTCAGCATGGAGTCTAGCAACTTGTTTTGAGTGGAGCGCATCTAGATGTACCTTTGTTTAACTGTGTTCAGGGTAATATCATTAACCAGGGTTTACATGTTTCAGCAAAACTTCTCGCCCAACTACACGTTAGAAACCACACAAAATACTTGAAACTAGCCCCCAAAAATTGCCCATTGGAAAATGGAAACATATTTCACATATATTTATGATATATCTAGTACAGTTATTATCCATTCCATAATACCTCTTTCCCTCACCCAGGCTTTGCAATATACACTGCCTGGCCAAAACAAAAGTCACCAATTAGATTTAAATATTTAAGAGCCGTTGATTGGATAATTAATGCAGTGATATGTTTCAGCTGGCAACAATTCTTTTAACCCTAACTGATGCAGCGAGCATCTTCTCATTTATTAAACAACTATGTCAGAAAACATATCCAGTGGTCATGGAAAAGATGTTACCATGTTAAAGAAGGGTCAAATTATTAACCTGCATCAAGTAAGAAAACAACGAAGGAGATTACTGAAATTACTACAACTGGGTTCAGAACTGTCCAACACATTATTAAAACTTGGAAGGACAGTGGTGAACTGTCAATTTCACAGAAGAAATGTGGTTGGAAAAAAATCTTGACTGACCATGATCAGAGATCACTTGCACACTTGAAGTGGAATCATAAAAAAATCACCAGTACAACTCATGGCTATCGGCAGCATGGTGGTGTAGTGGTGAGCACTGTCACCTCACAGCAAGAAGATCCTGGGTTCGAACCCAGCGGCCGGTGAGGGCCTTTCTGTGTGGAGTTTGCATGTTCTCCCCGTGTCTGTGTGGGTTTCCTCCGGGTGCTCTGGTTTCCCCCACAGTCCAAAGACATGCAGGTTAGGCTAATTGGTGGCTCTAAATTGACCGTAGATGTGAATGGTTATTTGTCTCCATGTGGCTGACCTGGTGACTTGTCCAGGGTATACCCCGCCTCTTACCCATTTTCAGCTGGGATAGGCTCCAGCTTGCCTGCGACCCTGAAGAACAGGATAAGCAGCTACAAATAATGGATGGATGGCACTCATGGCTATGTTTAATACTGAAAGTAAGAGCATTTCCACATGCATAACGTGATGAGAACTCCAAGGACTGGGACTAAACAATTGTTTGTCCATAAGAAAACCACTTGTTAGTGAGGCTATTGAAAAGAAAATACTTCAGTTTGCTAGAGAGCATAAAGAAAGCATAAAGATTGGACTTTGGAATCATGGAAAAATGTTATGTGGTCAGATGAATCCAGATTTACCCTATTCCAGAGCAATGAGTTCATCAGAATAAGAAGGGAAGTGCATGAAGCAATGCACCAGTCATACATAGTGGCCACTCTCTAAGCCTTTGGAGGCAGTGTTATGATGTCGAGTTTCTTCAACTGGTCAGGTCTAGACTCAGCAACATTATGTGGCAACAAAATATAATCAGCTTTCTACCTGAATGTACTGGATGGCCAAGTTATCCCTATAAATTAGGGCTCATTTACAGGTGAAGAAAAAACTGTCAGATCCCAAACTTGCGAAAATAATATGGTCGTGGAGTTTCTTCATTTCCTCATTTTAATTATGTTTCAGCTCAATCAAAGCCAGGCACCAGTGATGTTCAGCCTTTGGCTAGACAACCTGGCCTGGAGCCTCACAGAGCCAGGAAACTGCTAACTGTGAAAGAGCATGTGCCTTCTGTCCCCCATGCTGGCACACCACCACTCTGGATGCCTTGGGAGACAAAAGTGACTTGATAGCCACTAGTTACTCTGCATTAAAAATAAATAAATCCCTGCACTTATGAAAAACCCTCTCGTGTAGAGGTCTTCAAACCAAGCCAGTTGTTCCAGTGCTGAGATTTGATGACTAGCAAAGCTCTTGTTTAAATAGGTGACTGAATAAGCATCTAACCAACCACATTGCAAATCAGTTAGCCTACCCATTTCTTAATTTTATTTGTAATTATGTCAGCAGTAGCCTAGCCTAACAAACAGGCCTTCTTAAAATTAAAGAATAATTAATCTTAAGCAAAAAAAAGTTAATTGCGAACAATGTTAGAGACTATGTCAGAGAACTATGTTAGAGAGCATGGTGGTGTACTTGAGACCAGTCTCTAGACCATTTTTTTTTGAAGGTCTCAATCTTGTTTCAGAGCCCACCTCATTTTTACTCGGTCTTTGTCTTGGTCTCAGATATAGAGAAGTCGGGATTTTAATTTCAAGACCGGTCAAGACTACAACTGTGGGGATTTCACCAAATTGCCTGTGCACTGTCTGATTTATTTGTTAACATTATTACTGTGCTTGGATATAAAATTTCCTGCTTCAAATACAGCCATTAACATTGCTAATTTGAAAATGTTCTTCCTGTTAATGGCTGTCAACCCGTCCCGACCCCCTTCACACAGACTCAGCTGGCTCTGGTCTTTACTTAGTTTTGCCCCACCTTGGTCTTGACTTGATCTCGACCCCTCAAACTCTTGATTTTGATAGACTTTGGGCTTGACAATAACACTAGTTAGAGATATGACATCTTAGATGTAGGTCTTTACAAGATGCATTTTGCCATACATGACATATTTTTAAGTGATGAATATGTGACTGTATAGTGGTGCTTGAAAGTTTGTGAACCCTTTAGAATTTTCTATATTTCTGCATAAATGACCTAAAACATCAGATTTTCACACAAGTCCTAAAAGTAGATAAAGAGAACCCAGTTGAATAAATGAGACAAAAATATTATACTTGGTCATTTATTTATTGAGGAAAATGATCCAATATTACATATCTGTGAGTGGCAAAAGTATGTGAATATTTGCTTTCAGTATCTGGGGTGACCCCCTTGTGCAGCAATAACTGCAACTAAACGTTTCCGGTAACTGTTGATCAGTCCTGCACACCGGCTTGGAGGAATTTTAGCCCATTCCTCCGTACAGAACAGCTTCAACTCTGGGATGTTGGTGGGTTTCCTCACATCAACTGCTCACGTCAGGTCCTTCCACAACATTTCGATTGGATTAAGGTCAGGACTTTGACTTGGCCATTCCAAAACATTAACTTTGTTCTTTACCCATTCTTTGGTAGAACGACTTGTGTGCTTAGGGTCGTTGTCTTGCTGCATGACCCACCTTCTCTTGAATTTCACTTCATGGACAGATGTCCTGACATTTTCCTTTAGAATTTGCTCATATAATTCAGAATTCATTGTTCCACCAATGATGGCAAGCTGTCCTGGGCCAGATGCAGCAAAATAGGCCCAAACCATGATACTACCACCACCATGTTTCACAGATGAGAAGGTTTTTATAGTGGAATGCACTGTTTTCCTTTCTCCAAACACAACACTTCTCGTTCAAACCAAAAAGTTCTATTTTGGTCTCATCCATCCACAAAACATTTTTCCAATAGCCTTCTGGCTTGTCCACGTGATCTTTAGCAAACTGCAGATGAGCAGCAATGTTCTTTTTGGAGAGCAATGGCTTTCTCCTTGCAACCCTGCCATGCACACCATTGTTGTTCAGTGATCTCCTGATGGTGGACTCATGAACATTAAAATTAGCCAATGTGAGAGAGGCCTTCAGTTGCTTAGAAATTACCCTGGGGTCCTTTGTGACCTCGCCAACTATGACATGCCTTGCTCTTGAAGTGATCTTTGTTGGTCGACCACTCCTGGGGAGGGTAACAATGGTCTTGAATTTCCTCCATTTGTACAAAATCTGTCTGACTGGAGACCAAAGAAGGAGAGAAAGACCTGTACAGACTAGCTAGGCAGAGAAACAGGGAAGCGAGGGATGTACAGCAGGTAAGAGTGATGAAAGATGTAAATGGAAATGTGCTGACAAACAAAGAGTGTGGATTAAGAAGGTGGAAAGAGTACTTTGAGGATTTATTAAATGAGGAGAATCCAAGAGAGAAAAGGTCAGATTCGTTGGAGACAGCAAATCAGGAAGTAGAGTTGGTTAGTAAGGATGAGGTGAGGACAGCCATGAAAAGAATGAAGACTGGGAAAGCAGTCGGACCAGATGGTATCCCGATTGAGGCTTGGAGATGTTTGGGTGAGACAGCTGTGGAGTTCCTAACGAGATTGTTTAATAAGATCCTAGAGAATGAGAAAATGCCAAATGAATGGAGAAAAAAAAAGTGTGCGCTAGTCCCAATATATAAAAATAAGGGAGATGTACAGAGCTGCAGTAATTACAGAGGAATAAAATTGATGAGCCACACCATGAAGCTATGGGAAAGGGTATTAGAGGCGAGATTGAGAAGAGAGGTAGCAATCTGTGAACAGCAGTACGGGTTTATGCCAAGGAAGAGCACATCAGATGCAATTTTTGCTCTAAGAATGTTAATGGAGAAGTACAGGGAAGGCCAGAGAAAGCTACATTGTGTGTTTGTAGACCTGGAGAAGGCATACGATAGAGTGCTGAGAGATGAGTTTCATTTTTCTTTCTTTTGTATGTACAAATAGTTACATACATTTTTATACATGTTCGAAAATAAATAAATTCATTCATTCATTCATGAGTTATGGTATTGCATGAGAAAGAGTGGAATGAATGAAAAGTATATCAGAGTGGTGCAAGACATGTATGAGACCAGTGAAACAGCAGTGAAGTGTGCAGTTGGAACAACTGAATGGTTCAAGGTGAAGGTGGGACTCCATCAAGGATCTGCTTTGAGTCCTTTCTTGTTTGCCATAGTGATGGATAGTTTGATGGACGAAGCGAGGCAAGAGTCACCATGGAACATGATGTTTGCGGGTGATATTGTGATGTGTGGTGAAAGTAGAAAGGAGGTTGAGTTGGGTTTGGAGAGATGGAGGTATACACTGGAACGAAGAGGAATGAAGGTGAGCAGGAGCAAAACAGAATACATGTGCATCGATGAGAATGGGGATGAGAGTGGAGTGAAGATGCGAGGAGCAGACGTAAAGAAAGTTGGTGAATTCAAGTACCTGGGGTCAACTGTGCAGGAAAATGGGGGCTGCGATGGTGAGGTGAGAAAAAGAGAGTGCAGGCAGGGTGGAGCAGTTGGAGAAGGATTTCGGGAGTCGTTTGTGATAGGAAAGTCCCAGCAAAAGTGAAAGGTAAGATGTATAAGAGAGTAGTGAGACCAGCTGTGATGTATAGATTGGAGACCGTACCCTTAACGAAGAGACAGGAGGCAAAGTTGGAGGTGGCGGAGTTGAGGATGTTAAGGTTTGCGATGGGAGTGATGAGGTTAGACATGATAAGGAACGAAAACATCAGAGGGACAGCACATGTGGAGAGCTTGGGAATGAAGCTAAGAGAGATGAGACTGAGATGGTATGGGCACATCCTGAGAAGAGATGCAGAGCATGTTGGAAGGAGAATGTTGAGGATGGAGCTGCCAGGCACACGAAAATGAGGAAGGCCAAAGAGGAGATACATGGATGTGGTGAGAGAGGACATGAAAGTGGCAGGTGTGGTAGAGAAGGATGCAGAAGACAGGGAGCAATGGAGACGAAAGATTCGCTGTGGTGACCCCGAATCGGGAGCAGCCAAAAGAAGAAGCAGCAGTACACAATCTGTCTGACTGTGGATTGGTGGAGTCCAAACTCATTAGAGATGGTTTTGTAACCTTTTCCAGCCTGATGAGCATCAACAATGCTTTTTCTGAGGTCCTCAGAAATCTCCTTTGTTCGTGCCATGATACACTTCCACAAACATGTGTTGTGAAGATCAGACTTTGATAGATCCCTGTTCTTTAAATAAAACAGGGTGCCCACTCACACCTGATTGTCATCCCATTGATTGAAAACACCTGACTCTAATTTCACCTTCAAATTAACTGCTAATCCTAGAGGTTCGCATACTTTTGCCACTCACAGATATGTAATATTGGATCATTTTCCTCAATAAATAAATGACCAAGTAGAATATTTTTGTCTTATTTGTTTAACTGGGTTCTCTTTATCTACTTGTAGGACTTGTGTGAAAACCTGTTGTTGTTTTAGGTCATATTTATGCAGCAATATAGAAAATTCTAAAGGGTTCACAAACTTTCAAGCACCACTGTATATGCTTAGATGCCAGTCAGAATATTTGGTTTAATAACAATTCTCCACTCAGCCAGATTTACTGTGCTGCACCACACATCCACGCTGACTCAAACTTGGGTACATGAGGCGAGACTTGATATGAGATTTGATCGTAGCCTATGCTATACCGATCTTTGCAGGGAAATGTCTGCACACCCATTTTTCTGTTGTACCCTAGTTTCATAAATGAAGGCAACTGCCTGCACGTTATCAGATTTCGTTCTGATGATTTGCTATAAAACAAGATCTTAGCATCCATGAAGGTGTCCCCCCCATGAGCTCACTCACACATTCACTTTCACACATTCTAGTCAACTGTCCGTCCAAATGCCCCCCCCAAGCATGTAGCAGCATGGTTCTACATATTGTTTGGCATCCTTTTGGTGTTTGTTGCGATATAAAACCTTTCAGCTTTGATTAATTTTAGTGCATGAAGATTAATTTAAAAAAAAAAAGCACAGTAAAACAGCTCTCTCCAAGCTCATGTGCACGCATGTGTACAAAGAAATGAATCCTAATAAAATGGCTTAATGATCCCATAATAAACCTCACTGTGATGACATGGATGAAAATGAAATGCAACGCAACAGGGAATTCCATTCATTTCACACAAATTCAGCATTTAATTCCTCAAGATCCACTGCTGATACCGTTTATGTATTTTCCATCAATTGCTTATCAATTGTAGCACAGAATGTTCTCGATAGAGAACACAGAAATAGAAAGCTAGAGATTCAGAGAGAAGAATCAGGTATGGGTCACATGTCCAGGCATGATGTGATCATTTTACATTTCCTAACAGTGCATTTGTGGTCCTCATTTGTACAAACCCAATTCCAAAAAAGTTGGGACAAAGTACAAATTGTAAATAAAAACGGAATGCAATGATGTGGAAGTTTCAAAATTCCATATTTTATTCAGAATAGAACATAGATGACATATCAAATGTTTAAACTGAGAAAATGTATCATTTAAAGAGAAAAATTAGGTGATTTTAAATTTCATGACAACAACACATCTCAAAAAAGTTGGGACAAGGCCATGTTTACCACTGTGAGACATCCCCTTTTCTCTTTACAACAGTCTGTAAACGTCTGGGGACTGAGGAGACAAGTTGCTCAAGTTTAGGGATAGGAATGTTAACCCATTCTTGTCTAATGTAGGATTCTAGTTGCTCAACTGTCTTAGGTCTTTTTTGTCGTATCTTCTGTTTTATGATGCGCCAAATGTTTTCTATGGGTGAAAGATCTGGACTGCAGGCTGGCCAGTTCAGTACCCGGACCCTTCTTCTACGCAGCCATGATGCTGTAATTGATGCAGTATGTGGTTTGGCATTGTCATGTTGAAAAATGCAAGGTCTTCCCTGAAAGAGACGTCGTCTGGATGGGAGCATATGTTGCTCTAGAACCTGGATATACCTTTCAGCATCGATGGTGTCTTTCCAGATGTGTAAGCTGCCCATGCCACACGCACTAATGCAACCCCATACCATCAGAGATGCAGGCTTCTGAACTGAGCGCTGCTGATAACTTGGGTCGTCCTTCTCCTCTTTAGTCCGAATGACACGGCGTCCCTGATTTCCATAAAGAACTTCAAATTTTGATTCGTCTGACCACAGAACAGTTTTCCACTTTGCCACAGTCCATTTTAAATGAGCCTTGGCCCAGAGAAGACGTCTGCGCTTCTGGATCATGTTTAGATACGGCTTCTTCTTTGAACTACAGAGTTTTAGCTGGCGACGGCGGATGGCACGGTGAATTGTGTTCACAGATAATGTTCTCTGGAAATATTCCTGAGCCCATTTTGTGATTTCCAATACAGAAGCATGCTTGTATGTGATGCAGTGGCGTCTAAGGGCCCGAAGATCACGGGCACCCAGTATGGTTTTCCGGCCTTGACCCTTACGCACAGAGATTCTTCCAGATTCTCTGAATCTTTTGATGATATTATGCACTGTAGATGATGATATGTTCAAACTCTTTGCAATTTTACACTGTCGAACTCCTTTCTGATATTGCTCCACTATTTGTCGGCGCAGAATTAGGGGGATTGGTGATCCTCTTCCCATCTTTACTTCTGAGAGCCACTGCCACTCCAAGATGCTCTTTTTATACCCAGTCATGTTAATGACCTATTGCCAATTGACCTACTGAGTTGCAATTTGGTCCTCCAGCTGTTCCTTTTTTGTACCTTTAACTTTTCCAGCCTCTTATTGCCCCTGTCCCAACTTTTTTTGAGATGTGTTGCTGTCATGAAATTTCAAATGAGCCAATATTTGGCATGAAATTTCAAAATGTTTCACTTTCAACATTTGATATGTTGTCCATGTTGTATTGTGAATACAATATCAGTTTTTGAGATTTGTAAATTATTGCATTCCATTTTTATTTACAATTTGTACTTTGTCCCAACTTTTTTGGAATCGGGGTTGTACATGCCCTCAATGCAACCTTTGGCAAAGACGACATTAAAAGTATAATTAATAGCAAGAATAATTTGACAACCAGAACAAGCAATCGAAGAAAAAGTATTTTATTTACTTAGCAGAAGTTGCACAAGTCTAAGAGAGAACATTAAATGAGCAGAATACTACTGTATAAAGAAAGCCGCCTACAACAGATTGTGTGTCACTGCAAGATATTTATCTCTGTATTTTTAATACAACATAAACATTCTTAAAAGGTCAGTTCTCTTATTCTGAGGGAGGAAAAAAACCCCAGCAAAATAAAGTTTGCTCAGCAAATAATATGACCATTCGTAATGATACGTTCAGTTATTTATTGCCATAACAGATTCTTCAACCAGGCTATCTAATGTTTGTACGTAAAGAAACCATATTGTAGACCGATATTCAGATACCTTTTCAAACACCGACTTTCTTTTTGAACGTTTCGACTTAAACTTTCTTCAAATAATACTGGACTCGACAAAGATCTTCCATATTTACCCAGCATTGCGATGGTGAACTGAGAACAGTTTAGAAATACAGTATATTAAAGCATTCAAACGCATTCATAAAATAAATCAAGGCAAACATTGTGTATTTAAAGATCATTAATACATACTGCTTTTTGATACTTGGAGATATTATATCAAATAGGACTTCCGTCCAGCAATGTGTGTATTTGCCTATGCTTTGGCATATCCTGTTGGTAACCTTATCTGTTTTTAAGATGTCAGGAAAAGAAAACAATTAGCATAAACACAAGCTCTTGAATTTTTTTTTCCTACATAATAATGAGCCAACATAAGTACAACAAAAGAGCTTGATACAGAGGCCTAGCTAGCTAAGAAGCCAGAAAGAAAAAAAGATTAAATAAAAAAAAAATGTTGTATTTTAAGTGCTTTTTTCATCCACCAACATATGATGTTGCTAGTGATTGCTTATTATTTTTAGACCAGTGTTTTTAGTCGTAAGGTTCCTGCTGCACTGTACACTTTCCTGCTTTCTCCACTGTTGCACATCTCTGTTGAATTACTGAATATGTATGTTACATGAGGAAAAACACCAATCTCTACAGCACAGGGAGACCTCCAAAACCGAAGCGGATGCATCAATCCACGCACTTTATCACTTTCTCCCTTCCTAGGCACAGTGACTGGTCATTACGTTTTAATTCAGTCATAAGGAACAAAGTCCCTCTCTAGGTTCTCGGATTCATCATCATCATCAGAGAAAAAATCGTCCTCGTCGATTTCCTCCTCATCGTAGTCTTCGTGCCATTCCGGGACGTACTCCTCGTCATACTCATCATCCTCCTCAGCCTCATCACCCCCATCTTCATTGTAGTTATTGTTGTTGTCAGAGTCTCCAGTCTCAGAGCCTCTATCTGATTTGGTCCTGAAAACAGGTCAACTGTTTTACTCTTTAAAATTTCTTACTGATTAGCTAAGCGCATTTCATCTCACCGAAAGTCATATTCTGCACAGAATATTCAAGGTTATTTACTCTACCATTAAATATAGCGTACACTCTGGCCCAGATTTACTCAAGGTTTGTGTGTGTAAGAAATGTGCAAACTTTGTAGCACCTAATACAAAAAAAACAAAAAAACCCAAAACAAAAACCCCAAAAAACAAACAAAAAAACCCCACTACAACTTGCAAATTGATTTACTAACAGGGTCCACATTTGGCTGAATCATTATCGTCATCAACAGTAACCGCTTTATTCCAGTCAGGCATTTGGTTTAATTAATATGCAGTCTGGGGAATTTTTCCGAAATGCAAGGCAGTGTTTTTGCAATTAATAATCCCATAAATCCCTCTGAAAACAGCGATTGCATGCTCAAATTAATGCACTGGGAGAACATACATTTTCATACATGTACATTTGCGTTACTAATGTTTCCACAATTTGAACACGAAATTCCGCAATTTATCAAATTTTAATAACGAGAAGGTTGATCTAAATTATGCCTTCAGATTACAGGAAAATGAGAAACAAAAATAGGTGGTAAACTTCTGTTCATATCTGATATCCATCATCAATTTGCATCTCTGATGCCATCGGCACTGTTGCCAACAGACATTTTTCTTTGTTAAGCAACATGTTTGTTATCCTGACAGTGTTTCTTCTGAGTTTACTGGCTCGGTGTGCGCGTGTTGCTCGATGAGGATGGGTCACCTGCAGGACCCCTCCCCGCAGCTCCTATTACAGAGCATTTGGACCTGAACGAACAAAGTTCAAGAAGTCGTATTTAAGTCTTCACATTTATTTTCGAACAATAATTAGAACAATTTTTACAACAGAACTCTTTTTTTTTTTTTCAATCCAAGTTGGATCAAAGCCACTGATCCTGTGGTGAGGGGACGCAGTTTGAGCAGGAACGCTGGTAGTGTTCTGTTTCGGCACAATTTTGATTTCAAAGGTGGTGGGGAAAAAAGTCGAGGCACAAATACTCAAAAGGGCTCAAGTTTTTCAGATCCCCCTACCTGAGGTCTATCTACTGTACTCCGGTCTCTCTAACAAAATAAATCTTCATCTCAATTAAATTACCTGATTAAATAAAGGTTGTACATAAATGAGGGAACATCTTGGAGGAAAGTTCGTCCCTCCAATACAGTTCCACAGACTTGGCAAGTAGCACTGAAGATATTCTGGAGACTCATGGTGGCCTCATGACTAAGACGCTTCATTTTGGTTTTAATTGGTCATCCATCTGTACCACAGCCTCTTATACCTTATTGTTTGATTTTACAATTTGTAACTGGCTCATCTCTCCACTTTCTACATGCTGTTCCTGCTCCCTGTCTATCCATCACCTGGGCTAGCTGTCCCTGTTAAGTTACAGACAAGAAATTACTTCCAAATAAAAATAGTTTCACGAATGAACGTGTTATACCGTAGTGATTTAGAGATGAAAATGGCATATTTATAGCTTGAACTGATTTATAATTCTAATTAGAAAGTCAGATAGCTCATTTCTTCTTTCTGCTATTTGTTTTCACTCACCTCTCCATTGCCCATCACTACTTGGATTTGTGTTGAGTGAAGTACAGTAGTAGACTGTGCTCATTTGAAATAACGTGTAAAAAAAAAAAAAAAGTCGTTTTCTATGGCTAGCTAACTTGATGTTTACAAAGTGATACCAGATTCCAACATGATTCCAACTATTCCAACATGATCTTACTATGAATATTCGTAACATACAGTGGTGCTTGAAAGTTTGTGAACTCTCTAGAATTTTCTATATTTCTGCATAAATATGACCTAAAACATCAGATTTTCACACAAGTCCTAAAAGTAGACAAATGCCGCTTTTCCACTACAAACGCGGCTGAGTCGGGCTGAGCCGTGCCGTGCTGAGTCGGGCTGAGTCGAGCTGAGCGGGGCTGTTGGAGTTGCATTTCGACTACAACCGCGCTGAACCGTGCTGGCTGGAAGTGGGTGGACACATTGGGTGGAGTTAGCGAAAGTGGGTGGACGTCAGGTGATGTCGTTAAGCAGCGCAAACAGTGACATCAGTGAGCTTTTAAGCGGTAGTCTCACGATCCGAATAGTAAACAATAAACATGGAGTCGTTAGTGTTGCTGGTCTTGGTGCTGTGGCTTGTTGTCACCGACAACGCGGACAGATACTGGCAAGAGCGTATAGATGAGGTGAGGCGCATAAGGCTTCAGAAATTCTCGTAATTCTTCTCCTTCCGGGTTTGCGGTGTTTACAGATCCCAGCGGGCTCGCGGAGCGTGTGTGGGCATGTGAGGACACTCCTCCTCACCAATCAGTGCACAGGGGAGTGTCTGCTCACGCCCCCAGCCTCACTCGGCTCGGTTTGGCTCGCTTCAGCCCCACTCCAAAACGGTGCGAGTTTTAGGGGCTAAGCAGGGCTGAAGCGAGCTGAGTCGTGCTGGTTTTTGGTAGTCGAAACGCGAGCTGTGTCGGGCTGAAGTGAGCTGAAGTGAGCTGAAAAAGGGTAGTGGAAAAGGGCCAAAAGAGAACCCAGTTACACAAACGAGACAAAAATATTATACTTGGTCATTTATTTATTGAGGAAAATGATCCAATATTACATATCTATGAGTGGCAAAAGTACGTGAACCTCTAGGATTAGCAGTTAATTTGAAGGTGAAATTAGAGTCAGGTGTTTTCGGTCAATGGGATGACAATCAGGTGTGAGTGGGCACCGTTTTATTTAAAGCACAGGGATCTATCAAAGTCTGATTTTCACAACACATGTTTGTGGAAGTGTATCATGGCACGAACAAAGGAGATTTCTGAGGACCTCAGAAAAAGCATTGTTGATGCTCATCAGGCTGGAAAAGGTTACAAAACCATCTCTAAAGAGTTTGGACTCCACCAATCCACAGTCAGACAGATTGTGTACAAATGGAGGAAATCCAAGACCATTGTTACCCTCCCCAGGAGTGGTCGACCAACAAAGATCACTCCAAGAACAAGGCGTGTAATAGTCAGCAAGGTCACAAAGAACCCCAGGGTAACTTCTAAGCAACTGAAGGCCTCTCTCACACTGGCTAATGTTCATGAGTCCACCATCAGAACACTGAACAACTATGGTGTGCATGGCAGGGTTGCAGGGAGAAAGCCACTGCTCTACAAAAAGAACATTGCTGTTCGTCTGCAGTTTGCTCAAGATCACGTGGACAAGCCAGAAGGCTATTGGAAAAATATGTTTTGTGGACGGATGAGACCAAAATAGAACTTTTTGGTTTAAATGAGAAAAGTTATGTTTGGAGAAAGGAAAACACTGCATAAGAACCTTATCCCATCTGTGAAACATGGTGGCGGTAGTATCACAGTTTGGGCCTGTTTTGCTGCATCTGGGCCAGGACAGCTTGCCATCATTGATGGAACAATTAATTCTGAATTATAGCAGTGAATCCTAAAGGAAAATAATCAGGACATCTGTCCATGAAATGAATCTCAAGAGAAGGTGGGTCATGCAGCAAGACAATGACCCTAAACACACAAGTTGTTCTCCCAAAGAATGGTTAAAGAAGAATAAAGTTAATGTTTTGGAATGGCCAAGTCAAAGTCCTGACCTTAATCCAATCGAAATGTTGTGGAAGGACCTGAAGCGAGCAGTTGATGTGAGGAAACCCACCAACATCCCAGAGTTGAAGCTGTTCTGTACGGAGGAACGGGCTAAAATTCCTCCAAGCCGGTGTGCAGGACTGATCAACAGTTCCCGGAAACGTTTAGTTGCAGTTATTGCTGCACAAGGGGGTCACACCAGATACTGAAAGCAAAGGTTCACATACTTTTGACACTCACAGATATGTAACACTGGATCATTTTCCTCGATAAATAAATGACCAAGTATAATATTTTTTGTCTCATTTGTTTAATTGGGTTCTATTTATCTACTTTTAGGACTTGTGTGAAAATTTGATGATGTTTTAGGTCATGTTTATGCAGAAATACAGAATGTTCTAAAGGGTTCACAAACTTTCAAACACCACTGTAATGTGAGATAACTTAATATAGAGTGTGTCTGAAGACACCATTCACATTCCCCCCCCCTCCAAAAAAAGTCATATGTTCTCTGTCTTTTGCTGCTTGCAATGTCTTACATTGCAAACTATAGTTTGAATAAAATAATTTTTGAACACACGAGAGGAGGGCGAAACAGATGGAAAACTGACAGCTTGAGCAGAAGATGTTTCTGCATGGTCCTACCGCCTGCACACTTTCCTGTTTTCGAGCAGGTACTCTTTCCGTGTGGTCCTCGCGCCTACACCCATTTTTTTCGGACCTTAAAACGTTCGCATGCGTGTGTGTGTGGGATAGGACACCCCCACAATTATAATGGTAGGGGAAACACTGCCTTAGATTATATAAAGCATTAGAATTGATTTGAATTTGAGTTACTGATGGCACTATGATCACAGCTGTGCTTTACTAGAAAATTAAATCAATCAATCAAATCAATACCTTCTGAATAGCACGTGCAAAAACAATTTAAATATTGTCCCTGCAGTGCCGATTATTTTGGACCTTAGTAAATCAGAGCCTGCAAGTTTGTGACAATTGAGATTACTTTTTTTTGTGCAACTCACTCTTTGCTCTTTTCTGTGTTGTTAGCAACATTTAAGGCTTGTGCAGCCTCGTGATCTGGCCCAGTCTTGGACTGGTATCCTACACGGAAGTCCTACAAAAAAAAAAAAATTTAAACAAGTTTGTCAACATAAAACTGGATATATATTCCAACAGGTGACGCCTACAAACAAAATAGGGCTAGAAAGGGATTAAAAAAAAAAAAGCTGCAAATTGTAGCCCCTTGGTCATATTCTAACAGGTTATATGCAGATGCACTATCAGCTGCACAATCTGATTTGTGGTTTATTTTGCTTACGGCTGTTTCTAATTTATTTTGTTGGTGGTGTATTTGTCTGCTTTATGAAAGCATTTGAATGAGCGCATACCTGGGTAGAGTGCTGCAGGATTGCCACCAGACGCTCCTGGATGCGTCGAATAAGCTCCAACCCAGTGTTAATGTGCTCTGGCTTCAACAGTCGCACACAAGATGCCAAATCTGTGCACTGTAACAGCGTCTCCTCTGCAGAGTGCAAGAACATGACTCAGTTTAAATATTACACTATGGACAAATCAAATATTTGCAATGCTTAGACTGACTAAATTGAAACTTTTTTTTTTTAAATTATAATAAAACACAAACCAAGCAAGATCTGCAGGGCATTCGTGTGAAGGTCCAGGGCTTCAGTCTGTTGCTCCATGACATCCATTTTCTCTGTGTCTTGATTGTAATAGCTGTACACACATGAGTAGGCCAACACCTGCGCAGCAAAAAGTATGAATCACTAACAGAGAATAAAGAACTGCTTTTAAAGCCCGAGACTCCAGCTTGTTCATGCATACAAAATTCAGCGCACTCCTCCATGTGATTTCAGTTAACTTTTGACCCTTTTCAGACCGAGCTACTATAGGTCACATTCGTCTCAGGGGACTGGATCATGAATGGACAGAAGAGAACAAAATCAAAAACACATTGTGATACATCACTCAGACCAGTTGGGAAGGTGGTCTGGAAGGTGATTGTATTGCACTGGTGGTGTGAATGGCAGTGTGTCCTTGACAGCATCAAAGACTGAGAAGCTAGGTTTGTAGTTTTCACACTGAATCAAGACACCTTTGTTTTTTTTTTTTTTTTTATTGCTGTACATGCATTTCGCACGAATCTCTCAATATCAAGCACAATATATTTTCAGAGCTTTATGCAAAAAAATACATAAGGATGTTAATTACTACTTGCTATGGTAGCATTACTGTAGACTCTGGCTATCAAGCCTTGTCCACTGTGATCAGGTTTGTCACAGCCGTGTTTCTGACAACGTGCTCCTGTGCGCTCACTATAGGCAGCAATTGTGTGTCTGCAACTCATTTGACTGCAGCCTTTACTTCCCTCTTTATAATGCGGGGGGTATAGCTATCGCTCCGTCCGTCCGTCTGTAAACATTTTAGCTTCCGGAGCATAACTAACTATAAGGAATTTTTTTCATGAACCTGACAGTTATGTTAAGTGACTAGAGGAGTTGTGCCTTTTGACATTTTGGGATTTCTGTGACTTATTTTTTCCGTATTTCCTTGGCCGGGGGGGGGTTAGGGAACAACACATCTCCTGATGACTCTTGTTCAATTCTGCGGTTGAGGAAAATACAAGAATGTTTAGCTTAGAACAAGATGCATACAATATTGCACTGCCATCGACAGTGGGAGTAATATGGAAAGGCACCAAGCAGCGAAATACAAACATTTTGTTCAAGTTTTGTCAGATTACACATAAGCAGTTCTCTTTCTTGTCTATTGATAGAGATATCTGTTTGGCATGGCTTACAACTGGTTTTGGTCAGTTGGCTAGTTCTTGCGAAATCCTTGAAAAACTTATATTTGCATGCACGTCTGCTCTCCGTTTTCAGAAGGTTATCCTGATGAGCGATGTAATGGTTCATCACCCACATTGACATTACCCTGTCTCATACATATAACTGTTTCTTAAATCACATCTTCCAATCATATAGCTACAACATGCTCTTGAATGTGGATATACAGTGGTGTGAAAAAGTGTTAGCCCCCTTCCTGATTTCTTTTTTTTTGCATGTTTGTCACACTTAAATGTTTCAGATCATCAAACAAATTTAAATATTAGACAAAGATAAACACAAAATGCAGTTTTTAAAGGAAGGTTTTTATTATTAAGGGGAAAAAATCCAAACCTACATGACCCTGTGTGAAAAAGTAATTGCCCCCCCGTTAAAACATAAATTAACTGTGGTTTATCACATCTTTGGAAAGCTGAGTTCAATTTCTCTAGCCACACCCAGGCCTGATTACTGCCACACCTGTTCTCAATCAAGAAATCACTTAAATAGGACCTGCCTGACAAAGTGAAGTAGGCCAAAAGATCCTCGAAAGCTAGACGTAATTGAGATCTATCAGTCTGGGAAAGATTATAAAGCCATTTCTAAAGCTTTGGGACTCCAGCGAACCACAGTGAGAGCCATTATCCACAAATGGTGACAACATGGAACAGTGGTGAACCTTCCCAGGAGTGGCTGGCCAACCAAAATTACCCCAAGAGCGCAGCGACGACTCATCCAAGGGGTCACAAAAGACCCCACAACAACATCCAAAGAACTGCAGGCCTCACTTAAGGTCAGTGTTCATGACTCCACCATAAGAAAGAGACTGGGCAAAAATGGCCTGCATGGCAGAGTTCCAAGACGAAAACCACTGCTGAGCAGGGCCGCGTTAACCCTTGCCGAGGCCCTGGGCAGACACACCCCCGAGGCCCTGGGCAGACACACCCCCGAGGCCCCACCCCCGCCTGTTGTCAACCGCGCTCAGCAAATTCACCCCCTCAGACGTGCCTGTCTAACCAGACACAGAAACTTAATGACAGTGGCACAATTAGAAATACTATTGAACGATAAAACTTTATATCCATCAACACCTATTTAATCGAGAAAAAGCAATGGTGAAATAGGCAATTGCATGGTGAAGAAAATCCATCAGACATCACGGTTAACAAGTCTGGTTAACTAAAGTTTAGCCTCAAGAAGCCTTTGAATGAGTGAGTCAATGAACAACATGTCAAGAACATAACCGAGGCCTACAACAGTTTCTTTAGTATTCAGAACAAGAACATTCATTTGGTATATAACCGTTCATTTTCATTTTGGAATCCAGGCGACTTAACTTGTGAAAACAGAGCGATAACAAAGAAAGAAAAATATCTTGCTTCTCAGAAATAAATATCAAAATGTTAGGCTATGTGAAACATTTCATCCTTTCACACACGTACTGTCCCAAACAGCAGTGGCACACAGCTTTGCGCATTCAGTTTGACAGCCATGGGTCAACTTACAAGGGCACTTTCCTACTTTTCTGGAAAGCAAAGTCATTAATTAAATCATTGAACTCAAGCTGGCGTAGCATGTGAAGACATGGTGGACAGTGATCATATTGACAATGACGGGTGATTTATGCGACGGGACAAGGTGGGCTTCCTTACAGGTAGCGAAATGCATCAAAAAATGTTATCAATATGATCAAAACTTCTGAAAATATCGTTTCATATTTTCCGATCTCACCTCCGAGGCCCCCTAGTGGCCGAGGCCCTGGGCAGCTGCCCATGAAGCCCATTAGGATAACGCGTCCTTGCTGCTGAGCAAAAAGAACATAAAGGCTTGTCTCAGTTTTGCCAGAAAACATCTTGATGATCCCCAGGACTTTTGGGAAAAAACTCTGTGGACTGACGAGACAAAAGTTGAACTTTTTGGAAGGTATATGTCCCATTACATCTGGCGTAAAAGTAACACAGCATTTCAGAAAAGAATCATCATACTGTACCAACAGTAAAATATGGTGGTGGTAGTGTGATTGTCTGAGGCTGTTTTGCTGATTCAGGACCTGGAAGACTTGCTGTGGTAAACAGAACCATGAATTCTGCTGTCTACCAAAAAATCCTGAAGGAGAATGTCTGGCCATCTGTTCGTGACCTCAAGCTGAAGCACACTTGGGTTCTGCAGCAGGACAATGATCCAAAACACACCAGCAAGTCCACCTCTGAATGGCTTAAGAAAAACAAAATGAAGACTTTGGAGCGGCTTCGTCAAAGTCCTGACCTGAATCTGATTGAGATGCCGTGGCATGACCTTAAAAAGGCAGTTCATGCTCGAAAACCCTCCAATGTGGCTGAATTACAACAATTCTGCAAAGATGAGTGGGCCAAAATTCTTCCACAGCGCTGTAAAAGACTCATTGCCAGTTATCGCAAATGCTTGATTGCAGTTATTGCTGCTAAGGGTGGCCCAACCAGTTATTAGGTTTAAGGGGCAATCAGTTTTTCACACAGGGTCATGTAGGGTTGGATTTTTTCCCCCTTAATAATAAAAACCTTCATTTAAAAACTGCATTTTGTGTTTGTGTTATCTTTGTCTTATATTTAAATCTGTTTGATGATCTGAAACATTTAAGTGTGACAAACATGCAAAAAAAAAAAAAAAGAAAATCAGGAAGGGGGCAAACACTTTCACACCACTGTATTTGTCTTTCAGTAAACTGACAAACGTCTCTGATCAGCTGTGTCTGCATCAGTGAATGTTGCTCCCAGATGAATCCATGAGGTCGAATCACTTTGGCAGCAGAGGTCTACATTCCTAGATTATACTGTGTCAATTCAACTTTCTTCAGGACAGACAGCTCAAAGCCCATCAGCGGTCCACTTGTGACAGATCAAAGTCTGAACAAGGCCTGTGATGTTAAACGAAGTTGTCATCTTTATTTAAAAAAAAAAAAAAAGTCCCCAAGCTATGTGATTTGTGTTTTGGAGAAACTAAGTGTTGTGCAATGGGAGAATGGATTTATAGTACCAGTCAGAAGTTTGGACACAATTACTCATTCGTATCAATGAGCGAGTGTGTCCAAACTTTTGACTGGTACTGTCGATACACACACGTGTGCGTGCATATTATACACACACACACACACACACACACACACACACACACACACACACACACCCGTTCAAAAGTTTGGGGTCACTTTGAAATGTCCTTATTTGTGAAAGAAAAGCACTGTTCTTTTCAATGAAGATCACTTTAAACTAATCAGAAACACACTCTATACATTGCTAATGTGGTAAATGACTATTCTAGCTGCAAATGTCTGGTTTTTGGTGCAATATCTCCATAGGTGTATGGAGCACTTGCATGTGACGTCACAGCCGATCCAGATTGTGACAGACACCATCTTGTCGGTCAAACGCCATATTCCGCCTTCTACTTCTGGTTCTACTTCTGCTTTTACTTCTACCTTTTCTTCTGGAAAACCCTACTATATACAATTCTACTACAATGGCTGCGGCTACAAGCTCTCCCTACCTGTGCACGTTTATGTTTTTTGTGTGTATTTTTGCGTGTTGTTCGTCTGTACCGGACTTCAATATCCACTACAACCGTATGGACTTACTGGACATTGGTTTCCAGCAGAAAATGACGGTTTGTAGCGATTTCCATTGCATGCACAGCATTCCGGATGAGAAAAAAAAAAAAACATTCCGGACAAGATAGCGAGACCAGCGGGGTCTCCATGGATTGTTATCGGAAGCAAAGCGGAGGAGGCGGTGCCGGGAGTGGAAGCAAAAGCGAGGCTGCAGGCAGAGCCGGCCTGTTGACTAAGCTCAGAAAACAGCCACTCAAATCTCCACTGCTAAGCCTCTACCTCTCCAACGCCAGATCCATGTAAACAAGACGGACGATTTGGAATTACCTTATTCTATTCTATAATCAGCTGGTCAGCGCTATACTCAATACTTAAGTGACTTACCCATCCAATGAGGATTCTTGTTTACAAGATGCCACATCTGAGTCGCTGACAAATCCTGAATTTCTATAGAGATAACTGTCCAGAGATTTATAGGCACGCAGTGCTTCACCACTGAACAGCGAGGGAAAGTTAATGAGGTAATTATACACGTCCGGGTATTCTGCTGGCAGTTCAAAATCCGGTCGTGAAAACTCCGTCCGGTAAGCCATAAGGGTCACAAATCTGTAGATCGTTTATTTTAGACATATATCTAGTTATCTGTTCATTAGAAAAATGAGCCGTGTAGTCCATCGGTTGAAATTGATCCATTCTGTACACGAGTGCAGCAGTATTCAGCGGTGTTTTTTACTGACAAGATGGCGGTTGTGTACTTTCCGGTCACGTGACTGCAAGATCTCTATAGAGGCCCATTTCCAGCAACTCTCACTCCAGTGTTCTAATGGTACAATGTGTTTGCTCATTGCCTCAGAAGGCTAATGGATGATTAGAAAACCCTTGTACAATCATGTTAGCACAGCTGAAAACAGTTGAGCTCTTTAGAGAAGCTATAAAACTGACCTTCCTTTGAGCAGATTGAGTTTCTGGAGCATCACATTTGTGGGGTCGATTAAATGCTCAAAATGGCCAGAAAAATGTCTTGACTATATTTTCTATTCATTTTACAACTTATGGTGGGAAATAAAAGTGTGACTTTTCATGGAAAACACAAAATTGTCTGGGTGACCCCAAACTTTTGAACGGTAGTGTATATATATTTTAAAAGAGCTCACCTTTCGACCTTGGGCGAGAATCTTGCAAGCATCAATAACAAACGTCAAAGATTTCATCTGCAGGGCTTCATTGATGGAAGACACCTTGTTTTCCAAATTGATCGCAAACTCCTAAACAGGGTCATTAATGCAGCAAAATTCAGCCACTATTAGTATTTAAAGCAGATTACAAAACAAGACATTCTTGTGATCCACAAATCCCAACCTTGGCCTGGTTATGGAAAGTACACCTCTCATTATAGTCCTGGAACTTTTTCTCTTGCCTTGCAGCTTTGCTCACCTGTAATGACAGATTATGATCATTATTAATAATATTTAACAATTATTCGCTGAAGGCGAGGTGAATATCTGAAGAATAAGCAAGATGAAGTCGAGGTTATTATTCGCCGATATTCACAGACCCTGAGGCGGATAATTTTAGTATAAATATACAGGTGATTATTTAAAAAAATTTCAAACTTCAAAAGCAGTATGCAAATGTAATAATGGCGTGACGCAGACTTGTCACTTATCTACGCCGACTCACATAAAATACTTTTTGAAACAGATAAAATAAATCACAATTCCACCTTCCCTTTGAATAGTTTATCAAACTTTGTAGCATCTTTAGTGCTTTTAGAAACAGCATTTTCTTTCCTAATTTGTAATTCTTTCCTCACTTACGGTGACAAAGTGCCATTTGGCCGAGTCGCTCGAGGTGATTATTGAGAAATAGTCCGAATTTCTTGACCAATGAGCGTGCGCGATTTTTTATTTAAAAAAAAAAAAAAATCACCTGCATATTTATACTAAAACTTAATACTAAACAATCAAACAAGCAATGATTAAGCACACAACCAAGCCAGATGTGTAGAGTTTATCTTGAGTGCAATGTGAAAAATCATGACAGGTTTAGTACTCACCATAGCTGAACAGTTGTAATAATCTTTATGAGTAGGTTTCCAAGGCTTAAGACACCTCCAGCAAAATCCATGGTTACATTTGGCACAAGTCATACTAACAAAACAAAATCAGACGTGTCTTGTTTTACGTACATACATAGTCCACTTTAATAGAAACATCTGCACCCCTGCTCATTCACGATTCAGGAGACACGTCAATAATGTGGCAAGAGCGCAACACTCAAAACCATGCAGATACAGGTCAAGAGCTTCAGTTAATGTTCACATCAAACTAGGGCTGGGAGATTGATCAAATTTTATTTTTCAATTATAATTTTGGCTTTCAACAATTATGAAAACAACATAATCGAGATAAAATGATTACTGTACCGCGTTCTGCTTCACGATGATGCTCCCAAAAGCCCACCACCACCCCAGAAAGCCCAAACTGACTCTTAGCTTGACTGGTGTTATTTTTGAGCCTCGTTCAATTATCGGTACTGTCGCAAGCACAAATTATATTTTGATAGAAAGTATTAATTTTGTATTCTCACTCAATGTCTGCTACCGTGAAAACAGCGTGCTTCAGAGAAAGCATGTCCTGCACTTTCCTGAATCAAGATAAAGAGGAAGCTACATATTCAGAATATGAGGCAGAATATGGCCTTAAGTTTAAAACGCTATTTTATTACAAAGTTGTTTATGTTTAGTAGTTTTCAGTAGGCTGTGGAAGTGCACCAACATCACAACATAGTTGATATTATTTTGCTGTAATTCATTACTTTAATATTATTTACTTAAATATAGATACTTTTACATATTTTTATTCAACTGAATTATACTTACAGTTCAAGAAAATACACTGTTAAAAAGACAAGTTTTTTTTTTTTTTAATTTCAATAAAATACATGAGGTTTCCAAAGGCAATGAGTAATTGTGTTAAATAATCATGATCTAGGGTGGCACAGTGGTGTAGTGGTTAGCGCTGTCGCCTCACAGCAAGAAGGTCCGGGTTCGAGCCCCGTGGCCGGCGAGGGCCTTTCTGCGCGGAGTTTGCATGTTCTCCCCGTGTCCGCGTGGGTTTCCTCCGGGTGCTCCGGTTTCCCCCACAGTCCAAAGACATGCAGGTTAGGTTAACTGGTGACTCTAAATTGAGCGTAGGTGTGAATGCGAGTGTGAATGGTTGTCTGTGTCTATGTGTCAGCCCTGTGATGACCTGGCGACTTGTCCAGGGTGTACCCCGCCTTTCGCCCGTAGTCAGCTGGGATAGGCTCCAGCTTGCCTGCGACCCTGTAGAACAGGATAAAAGCGGCTAGAGATAATGAGATGAGAATCATGATCTAAACATTAACCAAAATAACCATGAGATTTTTGCCATAATCGAGCAGGCCTACATCAAACATCAGAATTTACACAGAATAAGCAGAAACACCTTTACAGCAGTGGTGAGTAGAAAAGCATTTCAGAAAGTACAATATATTGAGATTTTTATAGGATGGGCCACAACAGCAGACCACTACTTCAGCTTCTACTTTTGTGAGCCCAAAACAGGAATCTCAGGCTACAGTGGGCACAGGTTCACTAAAACTAGGCAGTATTGCCTGGTCTTTTGTTCAGTCTTTAGCTGTCCAGTTTCTGAGAGACCGTTCCCACTGTAGCCTCCATTTCCTGTTCTTGGCTGACAGGAGTGGAGCCTGATGTAGTCTCCTGCCGTTGTAACCGATCTTACTCAAAGCGTGACGTGCATTTTGAGATGCTTTTCTGCTCGCCCCAGTTGTAAAGAGTAGTTATTTCAGTTACGATAGCCTTCCTGTCAGCTCAAACCAGTCTGGCCATTCGGCTCTGACTAAGCAGTAACTATAGGTAATTATAATACATACAGGACACACTTTTTATGGAATAAAAACACGCATCCTATCCCCTTCTAGCAGGTTCCATTCATTTGGTTTGATAGCATGCAATATTATCCTGTGTATTACGTCAGCCTACCCAATGGACAACGAGCGTTGAATACGGTTTACGATATTGCATAGTTGTCAAGACAACATGACGTCACACGTCGGAGATGTAAAACTTCTGCTCTAGCGAGTGACTGACAATTTGTAAACAAACATGGCTGCCAGGTTTGCTTCGTAAAGAGAAAAACGCATTAAACACCTGAAAGGAATGTATTATAATAATAGCTTTTTTTTGTGGAATATCAGATATATTCCATTCAGCTAACATAACACCAGCCAATATTATTTAAATGTTACATTTCTTTTACGTTGTGTGGTCATTATTTATATTTATGCGTGTGCGCATGGGTATACTCACTGCAGGCAGCCTTCATTTTTCTCAATCTGTGCCTGGCAGCTTGGGCAGCGCTTGGAGATGAGTTTGGCCAAATGCTTACTTTGGGCCTCCATGCTCATTCCCTCATAGTAGCCACCATCATCCATCCACTGGGACATATGACTGCAGCTGGCTGGATAGTGAGCCTTGCAAAAGAAGACTGGTGATTATACTCAAGACAATGTAATTAGATTCAGTCCTTGACAGGGCTTGTAAGTCAACTTAAAATAATGAGACTGGCATAATGAGTGGGCTGGTGACATGAAAACTTCAGCTTACACAAAGAACAAAGAATTATCCTAGCCACATTCACTGGATATGAGCAATCACGTGCTCTGATTGGCTACTCTACTACGAGGCTATCAGCTCATATACTGTGAGTAGAGAAAACAAAATTGCGGCGCACGTTGCTGAACCAACCGAGGATAAAATAAAAACTCTACTCGAAATCAACACCCCAAAAAATACAAAAAGCAACAAAATCTCCCCCCCCCTCCAAGAACTATTATAGCATTTTTCACAAATTGCTACCATCACTTCACTGGTTTGTTTACACTCTAAATGGAAATGATTTTGTTGGATGTTTTGTACATAGTTTTTATTTATCAAATTTGCAATAGAAATACTCTCAAAATCCAGTGAATGTGGATAGAACAGTTATTCCAGTCAGTCAATCTCATCGTACATGGCTTATAGCCTACTTGGCGCTACGTGCCTCGTCGGCCATCAGCTCACGTACGACTTGATCAGGGATGAGAGTGGGTGGGCACCAAAAAAGCAGAAAACAAGATGGCGCCCGAAGCCGGGGGTCTGGGAGGGATACCCCCCCCCAGGAAAATTTTGAAAAATAAGGCCTTACAAACCACTTTTCCTGCAATCTGAGCTGTAGTAGATAAAAAAAAACTGTCGTCTTTATATATTTACATGAAAATGTGTTTCAAATCAATAGGAGTATTGTTTGAATTCAAAATAAAATCACATTCTACATTCAGGGGTATAGTTATAATTTATGATCAATAAAAATGACAAACTAAATTCACATTAAACCTAAGTTTTATTAATTATCAAAATGTTCATATATTAAATAAAATTTCTTAGGGAGAAAAGGTCAGTCACCCTATGTCCTCATTAGTTGCATATGATTTCAAAGTCTTTTGAAATATTTAAGTTTTCAAAACTGTCAGCATTAATTCAGATTTACTGACTATCATATACATGTTCAATGTTTTAAATCAAACGAATGCTAAGTTTATGGGATAATGTTTATGTACACTTTATACAATTATTTATAGTTCACAGTCACTTCTCATTTTCATTTAATAATTTCGACGACTTCTTCAGCCTTTTGGCCAAAGACAAAAGCTTGTCAGTCCTCTCTCTGTTTTTTATACCAGCATCGATTTCATGTGCCTTCGCTTCGTCTCGCTTGTCAATTGTATTCGGCATTTTGAGTAAAAAAGCCGATACGAAAGAGAAACGTATTTTTGAAGCGCAGCGACGATGAACATGTGCAAGTTTCGATAAAATAGAACGATGCGGGTACTTTTGTAAGAACTGTTATGATTGGCTTTTGTTCTCTCCCACACTCTTGTAAGAACTGTTATGATTGGCCATCATGCTCTCGCCAGAGATGTTTTGGCCAATTACATTGTAGATAACACGTATTCTACTGCGAGACTTAAAGTGCCATTCCACCATTGGATGTATTCTTTGGCATAAAATACAATACATTTTATGACAACATGACTAGACAGAGAAATCTTTTAGCTTCAAAATGATATATCAAACGGCCTTTCTCCAAGAAACACATTTACGTCAATGTGATCATAGTAAACTAAGAGGCACCTGGATAGGTCAACTCTATCATTCCAATTTCAACAGTAAGTCAAGAGGCACAGCTATTTTGATAAATAAGAATGTTCCATTTGTAATGTCAAAAGTGGAGGCAGATAACTATGGAAGGTATGTTATAGTTACAGGAAGATTATATGAAACCCCAGTTGTCCTAGCTAATATATACGCCCCCAACTGGGATGACGAGTCATTTTTTTCATCCTTTTTTTCTCGCTTGCCAGATATAAACTCTCACTACCTTATTTTGGCAGGTGATCTGAACTGTGCCTTCTCCCATTTAGACCGTAGCTCAACTAGAATGGTCCCTCAAACTAGAGCAAGCCAAACCATTGATTTATTTCTTCAGACTTATGGGATTACAGATGTATGGCGCTTTCAGAATCCTAACTCTAGATGTTACTCTTTTTTCTCCCATGTTCATAAAACCTTTTCCCGCATAGATTATTTCCTAATGGACAACCGCCTTCTCCCCATAGTGAGTAAGTGTGAATATCAAGCAATTATTATATCTGATCATGCCCCATTATTGATGACATTGGATATACCAACCTCACAAGATGTTTATAGACCATGGCGATTAAATAATTTATGGCTCAGTGATCAATGCTTTGTTGACTTTATCTCATCTGAAATATCATCATTTATGGAAAATAATAAAACACCAGGTATGTCATCATCAACAATATGGGAGTCTATGAAGGCATATCTAAGGGGACAAATTATATCTTATTGTGCCCAAAAGAAAAAGGGTGAAACAGCATATCTTAAGAAATTAACTGAGGATATTTTGCATGTCGATAGGTTACTTGCTCAGGCGCCATCCCCAGACTTATATAAACACAGGCTCATGTTACAGACAGAATTCAATCTTTTATCATCTAAATATATTACCAACCTTCTCAATAAATCACATCATAAAATTTATGAACACGGTGAAAAAATAGGTACAATTCTTGCACACCAGCTGCGCCAAAGGTCTGCAGCCCAAAGTATAACTGAAATAAGTGATGAGACAGGCAATAAGCATATCAACCACCTTGAAATTAACCAGACTTTCCATAGGTTCTATTCTAGGCTGTACAGTTCTGAATCACATCAGGATAAAAATCTGTTTCAATCCTTTTTTCACAATTTAGATATTCCTTCAGTACAGAAGCAAGTTGCCTCTGAACTTGATGAGCCATTCACTGAAGAAGAATTTTGCTTTGCTGTGAAAACTATGCAAAATAGCAAATGCCCGGGGCCAGATGGATTTCCTAGTGAATTTTTTAAAAAGTTTTCTAAAGAGCTAGCACCTCTTCTACTCTCTGTGTTTGAAGAGTCATTCACAGCTGGGTCACTGCCCCCAACAATGCGTCAAGCTGTTATATCACTTATTCCTAAGAAGGACAAAGATCCCTTAATATGTGGCTCTTACCGCCCAATTTCTCTTTTAAATGTTGACAATAAAATACTTGCCAAAATGTTAGCCTTGCGATTGGAAAGAATACTTCCATCACTGATATCAGAGGATCAGACAGGATTCATTAAAAATAGACAATTATCATCTAATGTACGTAGATTGCTTAATATTCTTTACAACTCCTCACCATCCAAAAGCAAAGAAGTTTTGATATCACTAGACGCCGAAAAGGCCTTTGATCGAGTAGAGATGGACTATCTTTTCTTTATTTTAGAACGTTTCGGGTTTGGACCACAATTTATACAGTGGATTAAGGTATTGTATTTCCTACCTATGGCAGCTGTTCGAACTAATAATAACCTCTCACCTTTCTTCAATTTACAACGTGGCACTAGACAAGGCTGCCCCTTGTCGCCCCTACTATTTGCTTTAACTATTGAGCCACTGGCAATTGCACTGCGTAGCAATACTGACATCAAAGGAGTGTTGAGAGGCGGATTAGAGCACAAGGTTTCACTATATGCCGATGATATGCTCATATATATGTCAGATCCTGAGGAAAGTCTACCTAAGATGCTGGAGGTGCTACATTCATTTGGTAGGATTTCAGGATACAAGGTTAACATGCAAAAAAGTGAACTTATGCCTATTGACCCCTCCTATCAGCTTACTACAAACCAATCATTTTCTATCAAGATATGCACACACAAATTTAGGTATTTAGGAATTTGGATAACACGTAGGTTTAAAGATTTATATGAAGCTAATTTTGCCCCACTTTTAAAAAGTCTAAAGACAGACTTAAGCCGCTGGAACCTCCTCCCGCTATCCCTAGGGGGAAGAATCAACGTTGTCAAAATGAATATCATGCCTCGTTTTTTGTTTGTCTTCCAATGCCTCCCCATTTTCTTAACTAAATCTTTTTTTGGAAATATAAACAAACTTATATCTGGCTTTATTTGGAATGGGAAAAATCCACGTATACGTAAAGAAGTACTGCAACGACACAAACAACATGGTGGGTTCTCCTTGCCCAACTTTCAATATTACTATTGGGCAACTAATATTAAAAACATACTTTTTTGGATCCACTCTGCTACTTATGAAAACTGCCCCAGCTGGTTGCAGCTAGAAATAGCATCTTGCAAACAGGTCTCATTACATGCAATAGCCTGCTCCAAAATTCCCCTTGCAGAGCCCATGTCCAAATTCTGCAGCAATCCCATTGTGAAACACTCTTTTAAAATATGGGCACAATTTAGACGGGCCTTCTCTTTATTTGACATGTCTAAGAATGCCCCTTTGGTTGGAAACAATATGTTTACCCCATCTATAAATGATAATGCCTTTAAGGTCTGGTCTGAGAGGGGACTGAAGACAATCAAAGATCTCTATGTTGGTGGGGTGTTTGGATCCTTTGAATATTTCCAAACACAAAACCGCATTCCTAGCACACACTTCTACAGGTATCTGCAGCTCCGTAGCTTTGTTTCTACACACTTTCCATCTTTCCCATCACCACAGACAGATTCTCTTTTAGATACATTAATCAAAATCCTTCCTCAATTTAAAGAAACAATAGGAATAGTTTATGGTGTACTTAATACAAGCAACTTAGGACAATTAACAGTGTTAAAAAGCAAATGGGAGGAGGAACTGGATACAAATATATCTGACACACAATGGCAATCCGCTCTCAAAAATATACATTCATCGTCAATTTGCCTCAAGCATGCTGTTATTCAATTTAAAGTCTTCCACCGGTTACATTGGTCCAAGACAAGGTTGGCTAGGATTATGCCTAATATTGATCCAACATGTGACAGATGTAAAGTTGAACCTGCTACACTCGTACACTGGAGTTGTCCAAAATTATTTGAGTTTTGGAATTCAATCTTTGTGTTTTTGTCTAAAGCTCTGAATGTGGATATTGAACCCTCTCCATTGGTTAGTATTTTTGGAGTAGCACCTGAAGAACTAAGCGGCATAGGCGACTATGGTAAAATTGTTATAGCATTTACAACACTAATTGCCAGACGTATTATATTAATGAAGTGGAAAGACAAATCGCCCCCTACATTTAAGCATTGGATTAATGATGTAATGCAATATCTGACACTTGAAGATATCCGATTTCATATCCAGGGTAACAGTCTCAAATTCTGCTATATTTGGCAGCCTGTCCTCACTTTAGTGGGAAAGCTTGATTCTAATGACATTGTTATGTAGTAAATTCTATGGAAGTCCTCCTCCTCCTTCCTTCTTTATTTGTGTATTTTATTCATTTATTTATTTATTTATTTATTTTTCATTATTGTTTTTTTTTTTTTTTAATTTTATCTATTATTATTATTTATGTCATATTGTTTTTTCTTCTTGTTGTTGTTAATTACTTTGAATTGGGGTGCGACGGGGTTGGGAGGGTTGAATGTTAATGTTTGTTCTGTACTTAACACAAAAATAAAAAAGACTTGAGATTAAAAAAAAAAATGATATATCAAACAATTTTTTGACAACGACAAGTATATTAATTTTGCGACCAAAGTCACCTACCCTTTTAATTTCCGCGCGGTAATGAAACGTGATGTCATCGGCAGGTTCCCCTTCTTGTGTACCACGTCACGTGTGACGTGGCACAGATTATCAGCAATGGCGGATAGAACGCGATTGTCAGCTTCGGAAAAGAAGCGAAGGAAAATAGCGAGTGATGCCCAAAGGAGACGGTCGATGGTGAATATCGGCACAGCAATCAACAAGTGGAAATCGCGTTCTATCCGCCATTGCTGATAATCTGTGCCACGTCACACGTGACGTGGTACACAAGAAGGGGAACCTGCCGATGACATCACGTTTCACTACCGCGCGGAAATTAAAAGGGTAGGTGACTTTGGTCACAAAATTAATATACTTGTCGTTGTCAAAAAATTATGTTTGATATATCATTTTGAAGCTAAAAGATTTCTCTGTCTAGTCATGCTGTCATAAAATATATTGTATTTTATGCCAAAGAATACATCCAATGGTGGAATGGCACTTTAAGATGGCGAAAATGTAAACATCATCGTACGCTTGAGTATCACGAAGGAACATACCCCAACCCCCCTCAATGAAAAAAAAAAAAAATCTCAACGGATTTGGCATAAATATCGATTTTTGCTCAGAAAAAGCGGAAATCCGACGAAAAGCAGAAAACTCTCATCCCTGCTTGATTTCGTGGAACAACTGCTGTCATGAAATCATTTGCATTAGTACCTCAGGAAAGTTACAGCTGAAGCAGGAAGACCAGCAGCACTTGGAACAGGTGCCCATGCTGCCAATGTTCTCCTTGCACAGGATCTGGTCACAGCCCTGAGGGTTGGTGCACCAGGTCAGGTTGGAGCAGCACTCCACATAGCCCCGCAGGAGTGCATTCTCATACTACAAGAAATAGATACAACAAATATTTCAGATTCCTTAACACTGGAACTGAAATAAAATCATTAAAAAGTAAGAAAACAATATCCCCTTTAAGGCTAGACAATATTCCAGTGAACCGGGGGGGGATTTTAGACCTTTGCAATGGTATCCTTGTCAGTCAGAATGCTGTAGAAAAACTTCGAAGTCGGCTGAGCACGACAGTCTGTGATAGGACAGTTGCAGTTCATCACTAGGTTCTGTTCAATCCGAGCAGTCAGGTACTCCTGCCAGCAAGACTGAGTGGGACACGGACATCCATTACAATGTGCTAATTGAGAACTCGATATGTTACTTCAACTAAAAGTCAGTTACGTATTTATAAACACACAATTATTTGCCATTTCAGCACAGAGAGCAGCATAAACACAAACAAACCAACATACATCCTGAAAAGATGCCCTACGGACCAAGTGATGACTTCATAGTTGGTTGGTTATTTGTTACCTCAACTGTCCTCCTTCGTTTTCAAATTATCAAACTTGAAATAGAAATGTTAATATTCTGGACCGAGTATTTATTAGACCCATGTTTCTACTCTAAACAGAGATCAGTTTACACCCACAGATATGATAATTACCCTGCAGCAGTAGTGCATGCAGCTGAGCATCATGGGGTCAGAGTCACTGTCTACACGGGACACAAGACATACAGGGCAGACGCTCATGGGACTAGGGGGCGGTTGAGGGTTGCGGATCTTGAGGCCAGCAGCCAGCACCAGTGCCTCTGGATCATCCGTGTAACGCTGGATCAACATGTCGATGTTCCATTTGCAGTGCATGAGCAGATGCTCAGCTGGTTCCTCTTCCAAGCTGAGCGTGTCAGCCAGCTGCTGGACAGTACGCCGCATCAGATACTTCACCTCCTCCTGAGTCATAGTGCGACCCATGGAGAAGAGCACATTCTCCAACGCCCCATCCTCCGCCCGCTGAGGAGCCATAATAGGGCCTCCCAGGCTGCAGGGGGAGACATACACAAAGCAAGTCACAATGTGTGTTAAGGGGTTCAAATTGACTTGGTACGATTCTGCCATGAAAAGGCAAACTGCAGTATCTGAAGAATCACTGAATTCTCAATAAACTGCAGTTTGCCTTGGTTTGACATGGCAAATTTGCAGTTAGTGCAAATTTTAGACACTCGGAACTCAAAGCTGGAGCAAGGTAGAACCACAGAACCTTCACATAGAATAGAACACTGCCGTATCTGTATGATACGTCACCCACTCGCTATTGGACCGTCTTTTGCCACCGATACAATATGCAGATACTGCAGTTTGCCTTGGCACATATTTTTACTTAAAAGTACCCCATATCAAAAGTCAACGTTTCTTATCAGAACTCTACATCATGTGGCATTAATAATTGTGTAAGTTATAATGCATTTTTCTTTTATATGAGCCAACTGCAAAGTGATTAAAACAAACAAACAAAAAAAACCCTTTCTGGATACGTTTACCCTGGCCATCACACCAATGATCATTATTTAAGGGATCTATGGAAATGATTAAATTTAAGTGTTAAAAGAATTAAAAAAAAAAAAAAAAAAAAGTGCAAACAAACATGGAGAGAGTATGAATTTTATTTTCTTTTTTAATTAATAAAAACAGACTCGTAGGTTTGTCAGCTTCCAAACATCTCCATTTATAAATCTGGTGGTTGGTTTAAGCACCAGACACAAAAGATTCATTGCATAACTTTAATTACAGTAGTCCAGAAAGGCCATACATTTTTTTTTTTAAACTTGTGATCTCAAGATAACAAAAGTTGTTTTCAGATATATCTTGTGTATCAAAATGCATTATTTGACATACATGCCACTCATCAGGGAGCACCTTAACAGAAACTGGTTGGTATAGTGGTAGAATTACAGCCCAAAGGTTAAACCCTACTTTATTCATCCCAAGTCGGAAATTTGGCCGAAGTGCCATCAAACGCCACACGGTCAACATGGATTCAGATTTGAACCCACGACCTTAAAGGAACAGTCCACTGTACTTCCATAATGAAATATGCTCTTATCTGAATTGAGACGAGCTGCTCCGTACCTCTCCGAGCTTTGCGCGACCTCCCAGTCAGTCAGACGCGCGGTCACTCCTGTTAGCAATGTAGCTAGGCTCAGTATGGCCAATGGTATTTTTTGGGGCTGTAGTTAGATGCGACCAAACTCTTCCACGTTTTTCCTGTTTACATAGGTTTATATGACCAGTGACATGAAACAAGTTCAGTTACACAAATTGAAACGTAGCGATTTTCTATGCTATGGAAAGTCCGCACTATAATGACAGGCGTACTAACACCTTCTGCGCGCTTCGACAGCGCGTTGATACGGAGCTCAGATATCAATGCGCTGCCGAAGCGCGCAGAAGGTGTTAGTACGCCTGTCATTATAGTGCGGACTTTCCATAGCATAGAAAATCGCTACGTTTCAATTTGTGTAACTGAACTTGTTTCATGTCACTGGTCATATAAACCTATGTAAACAGGAAAAACGCGGAAGAGTTTGGTCGCATCTAACTCCAGCCCCAAAAAATACCATTGGCCATACTGAGCCTAGCTACATTGCTAACAGGAGTGACAGCGCGTCTGACTGACTGGGAGGTCGCGCAAAGCTCGGACAGGTACGGAGCAGCTCGTCTCAATTCAGATAAGAGCATATTTCATTATGGAAGTACGGTGGACTGTTCCTTTAAGGCTGCAATTCTACTACTATTCCCTGCTTAGATGCCCCCAAAAGGTACTGTATATACAACCAATAACACATTTCAATGTGTGAAAAATAAATTGGCTTTTGTTTTTTTGTATTTAACTGTAATATGCTACAGAGCTATAAAGCATTCATAGTTCCACCAACCACAACTTCCTCAGTAAAATTTGAAGAAACAAAAGTTATTAGATTGACAACACTGCAACAGCAAATAAATATACCTGACTGTCAGCATGTCCGTGTTCAACACATTTTCATCGAGTTCCCTCTATTTATAACAGATCCTATGAAATAAATCTAAGGCACACTTGGCTTTATTCTGGTAAAATGAAATAAGGACATTCCTATATTTCTCAAACTGTTATCCAAGTTTGGTCACTTCAACAAAAGCATTCTGACTAACATGGAGTTGACTCCATTTCAGTGGCACTGAGCAAATCACCAGGAATTAAGTCTACATCTACAAAACTGTTGAGCATTAAAAACACTCAGCCATCATTCAGATAAAGATCAAGCTTTCTTTAATCACGAAATGCAATAAGTCTCTCACATTCAGAAAGTGCCAGTCAAAAGTTTGGACACACCTTGTAATTCAATGTTTTGTCTTTATTTTTATGATTTAAAAGGCACTTCACGTCTTAAAGTACATGATGGATGTCGTTTCTCTTTACTTTAGTTGAGTGATTCCTGACATAATATTACTAGAGTTGTGGAATAGGGCTATTGACTATTATTTACTGTTCGATCTCAAACGCATTAAGGCGGTGCAAAAAAAAAAAAGAGCCTAATTAACTTTTGACAAAATCACACCTGTTAATTGAAAATCATTCCAGGCGACTGACACATACATAAATAAGTTACAGGCATTTAGCAGACACTTCTCCAGAGTGATGTACAACATACCCGGAGCAGCCTGGGGAGCAGTTGTAGGTTAGATGCCTTGCTCAAGGGCACCTCAGCCATTCCTGCCGGTCCAGGGAATCAAACCGTTGACCTTTTAGTCTCAAAGCTGCTTCTCTAACCATTAGGCCATGGCTTCCCCTACCTCATGAAGCTGGGTAAGATAATGCCAAGTGTGCAAAGCATCATTAAGGTAAAAGGTGTCTACTCTGAAGAAAAACAAAATATGAAATGTTTTGGTTTTTAACACTTTTTTTTTTTTTTTTTTGTTTACCACATAACACATGGAACATGTATGGAATTATTTTATAGTTATGATGTCTTCAGTATTGTTCTACAATGTAGAAAATAATTAAATTACAAAAAAACCTATGTACGGTATAAGCAGGTGTGTCCAAACTTTTGATTGGTACTGTGCAACCCCAATTCCATAGTAGTTGGGATGCCATGTAAAACAAAAACATAGAATGCCATAATTTGCAAAAATCATGGAAACCCTATATTTCACTGAAAAAAAAAAAACAGTACAAAGACAACATATCAAATGTAGAAACAAAATTTTATTTTTATTTATGAAAATTTTTGAATTTACTACCAGCAACACATTTCAGAAAAGTTGGGACAGGGTCATGTTTACCACTGAATTGCATCACCTCTACTTTTCACACTAAACGTTTGGGAACCGAGGAGACCAATTACTGTACTTTTGAAACATAAACGTTGTCCCATTCTTGCCTGACATACAATTTCAGTTGCTCAACAGTTCAGGGTCTTCTTCGTCCCTTTATAATGCACAAAATGTTTTTCAATGGGAGACAGGTCTGGACTGCAGGCAGGCCAGTTTAGCACCTGGACTCTTACTACAGAGCCATGCAGTTATATTACATGCAGAAAGCGGTTTGGCATCGTCTTGCCGAAAGGAGGAAGGCCTTTCCTGAAAAAGACGTCATCTGGATGGCAGCATGTTGCTCCGAAACCTGTAGATCATTCAGGACTAATGATGCCTTCTTAGATATGCCAGCTATCCATGTCATGTGCACTAATGCCCCCTCATACCATCACGGATGCTGGCTTTTGAACTGTGCGCTGATAAGCTGGATGATCCCTCTCCTCTTTAGCCTGGAGGACGTGGTGTCTCGGATTTCTAAAAAGAATTTCTACTTTTGATTCGTCAGACCTCAGGACAATTTTCCACTTCGGCTCAGGCTCAGAGAATGCAGTGGTGTTTCTAGATATTGTTTATGGTTTTAACTTGCATTTGTGTATGTAGTAATGAACTGTGTTCACAGAGGATGGTTTTCAGAAGTGTTCCTGAGCCCATACAGTGAATGCAGTGTCACATGAGGGCCTGAACATCACAGGCATCCAATGTTGGTTTTCAGCCTTAACCCTTGTATAAAAAGATTTCATTTTAAATGATCTATACTGGACATGATGTGATCGCCAAATTATTTGCAATTTTACATTGAAGAATGTTAAATTGTTGCACTGTTTACAGAGCGGTGAACCCCTCCCATCTTTACTCAGAAACTCAGCCTCTCTGGGATGCTCTTTTTATACCCAATCATGTTATTGACCTGTTAATTAATTAATTAAAAAAACAAACTAACAAAAAAAAACCACATTACACAAGTTTTCCTGTCTGTTATTGCCCCGTCCCAACTTCTTTTGAAAGATGTTGCTGGCACCAAGTTCAAAATGTGCATATATTAAAAACAAAACAAACCAAAACAAAAACCACCCGTTTCAACATTTGATATGTTGTCTTCGTGCCATTTTCCATAAAATATAGGATTCCCATGATTTTTAAAATCACCACATTCTGCTTTTATTTACGTTTTACACAGCATCCCAAATTTTCTGGAATTAGGGTTTGGTGTGTGCATAAATATGACGAAACAAATTATGTCATCCTTCAGAGAAACAAACAGAAAACACAAGGTGAAGCCAGCTTGCCCTGGAAGGACCACCCATTGGGAAGAATCGTTCCTCTGTTAAGACTGAGAAATGACAAACTAGCCCTGAAACACAACGAATATGCTTCCAATGGGCAGAGCAATAACACCCCAGTCATTGCGTGTCTTCACCCTCCCCATGCTCAAGAGGTCAAGGGTCATCAGCACACCTGGTGTCAGCCTTGCTGCTGCCCATGCTGTTGTTCAGGTCCAGCTTGCTGAAGAAGTGCGCCTGGCTCTTCTGGGGAGTGGACGGGTCTTCTACCAGAAATTCCACAATATGCGGGTTGTCCTCATTGCGGCGGATGTAACCCTTGTTAATGATGTGCATGATGCACGATAGTACGTCTGTAGTGCTGCAGCTAAAGCGCACAGTGCTGGGAGAGCGAGCAGCCTCCTGCTTTTGACAAGCGTCCAACACCTGTAGCGTTAACAGACACAGAATTAGAACACATCAACAAGTACCTGCTGTGAGCAATTTGTTCTGCCAACGGTTTCAGTAGGGCTGGAACGATGCATCGGCGTAATCAATTACATAAATATATTTATCATATGATCTGTACGCACTCTTAATAAAACTATTGGGAAAGTCACATGACCGGGCAGATACAGGTTTTTGAATCTGGTCCGGAAAAAGCCGTACGCGGCCCCAGGCTCGCTTCCCTCGCTTCCGCTGTTTTCATTTTGCTCCGAATTATTTTGAAAAATGAGCGACACAACTGAGCACAGTGAAAGTGAATTTTAATATCCAGATGATTTATCAGACACAGACCTAACTGAACAAGCTGAAACTGTCGAAGAAAATAAAAGGGACCGTCGAGCGAAGAAATTCACTTGTTTATACAAGGACAGCAACAAGAAAACACTATTTATATAAAAAAAAAAAAGAAAAAAAGGAGCTAGACAGCTTGCTATGTAGTTTCCATATACAAGCAAAGATAAAGGGAAATTAGACTACAAATCTGACACCTGTCTTCCTTTTCGCGAAGTATTGAACGAAGTCTTCACTGTTTTTCACTGTGTATGTTAGTTTTTTTTTTTTTTAAAGGGGCCTTAGGATAAAATATTTACTGAATGAGTCAGGTCGGGCCGGACAGGAAAATATTTGGCTCTTGGGCATTTGTGGCAAGACCTTGAGCCAAATATTTTCCCGTCCGGCCTTCCCACTCAGTCAACAAGTACACAGTATCTGCAGAGAATGTGTCAATGTGTCGCACTGTATACGTTCATTCCCAATTATGGTGGCTCCCCACTCCTGGGCATAATGAGAATGAGACCATCATCCAAAGTATGGGAATTCTTTAACCAAAGACCTAATAAAATCGTGCTCTGCTTGCTTTGTAAAACCAAAACGACCTTACACGTCAGCACAACTGCTATGCACGGCCATTTCAGTTTCGCGACGCAATCCGTACAAACAGATGCATTTATGCAATCGATGTAATCGATTATGTCGACGTGTCGTTCCAGGTTCAGAGGAGCAGATTAGCAAGCACACTGTACAGTTATGACTCTGAAAGCTTCACAACTAATAGTCCTAATGAAATCAGACTTGACCTTGAACACCAAGTTGTCTATATGCATCTCCTTCTCGTTCTTCATGATCTGTACAATAAGGCAGTACATATTGTTCCGTTTCCTCTCCAGAGCAAGGGCTGCATCTTCATCCACATTTAGGTAGGTCTGTTTTGGCAGTAGATAGCAATACCTTTGCTTCTCTGAGCTTTGTGCCAAGGACATCTTATTCAACCTGAGAACCCCTAAAGAATTATGGGCAAATTAGTTAACACATCCATCTTTAAAAAGGACCACTACTGGAAACAAGTTCCCCATTTGATAGAGACTTTAATATGCAGTTGCGGTTAGAAGTTTACATACACAGACATGAATGTCATCATTGACACTGTCATGGCATTATTGGACTTTCACTCATTTCATTCTGTTCTTTTTTTGGAGCAGAATGTTTACACAATCATCTAGCTTAAATAATAATGATGATCAGCAGCAGCAGCACAGATTTTAATTTATTCTGGGGTTTCTGAAATCAACAGGTTCAAAATTATACATACAGCACACCTAATATTTGGTTCAACATGCCTCAGCAAGTTTCACCTTGACTAGATACTTCTGGTAGCAGTCAACAAGCTCCTGCCAGAATTCTGGTTGGCTATTTGATATCTTTTCTTCACAGAATGGGCAGAGTTCAATTAAATGTGCGTGTCCTGGCACAGACCACACATTTTAAGCACAGTCCACATATTTCCAATAGGGTTGAGGTCAGGACTTGTTTTAAGCTGAAATGTTTGTCAGCTTTATCCATTCCACAACCAGCTTTGATGTGTATTTGCGGTCACTATCCTGTTGGAACACCCAATTATGTCCAAGTTTCTGATGGTTTGAAGTTATGCTGAAGAATTCTGAGGTAGTCCTTCATCTTCATTATTCCATCCACTTTGTGCTATGCACCCAGTTCCACTGGTAGCAAAAAAGCTACCCACCACCAGGCTTAACAGTTGGCACAGTGTTACTCTGTACCTCTGGTCATTGTGATCAAACAACCATCTTTGTCTCATCTGACCATAAAACTTTCCTCCAGAAGGCTCTCTTTTTTTTTTTTTGTCCATGTGATCAGCTGCAAACTTTAGGTCAAGCTTGAAGGTGTCAATTCTGGAGCAGAGGCTTCTTTCTTGGATGGCAGCCTCTCAGTCCATGGTGACGTAAAACTTGTTTGATTGTAGATAGTGTTCCAGCATCTTCATAGCAGGCCTGTGCCTTGGTGGTTCCTGACCATCCAAACCCGTTTCCACTCAGCTGAGGGTGACGGTTTGGGTTTTCTTTCAGCAAAGTGGCTACACCTTCCAATAACTTGTATACAATTCTTTACACTGATCTTTGAATTTGCAGTTGTTGAGAAATGGCTCCAAGAGACAATCCTGAGTTATGCAAATCTATGATCCTTTTTCTCAGACTTGCACTGAGCTCCTTGGACTTTCCCATTGTACTGTGTCTTGGTCAGTCCAATGAGTGCTGTCAAACAAACCCTTTTTATGTTGGCACAGAGTAGTTCCCAGCTGTAGTCATTCCTGGTCACTAACAGGATTTTAAGAGGCCTTAGCAAGTTAAGACATTTTGGAACTTTCAGCACCACTGAATTAATAATCCAAGTGGGTGTATGTATATTTTTTTACCTTGACCATACAATTTTGAGCCTGTGCTGATTTCAGAAAATCCTCAATAAAGTAAAACATGGGCACCAAATTCTGGGTCTGTTTTCTATTAAAAATGCATGTTGTACAATCATTCTGCCACAGAAAAAGAACAGTTCAACGAAATCCCAATATTGCCGTGACATCCATGTCTGTATATGTAAACATCTGAATGCAATTGCGGTTTATTTCAAACTCCTAAAGAGTCACAATAAAACACTGAATAGTAATCCTTATTAAAACATTTTAAAACACACAAAACAGAGACTAAACAAATAAAAGTACTGGAAACACAGCGGTAAGCTCACCCTTCTGAAGGTCCTGATTCAAGCCTTCATGAGTCAGAATGCCCTTCTCGGAGATCAAAGGTGTGAGAGCCTGGACCAGTACAGGTGGGCACAGGCCAGTGGCCTGCTGCAGAGCCTCCACACTTACTTCCTGAGGAAGAAAAGATCACCAGGAAGGATGCAAAAGATAGTGAGACAGAAATCATATACGGGAATAAGTCAGGTTTTATAGTTGAAATACCAGGTCATAAAACACCACAACATTATGTGTCTTAAAAACTGGGGCTGGCCAGTTACTCTAAATTAGTACCTCTTGGTTATTGAACTGAAGAAGGATGTACATCTGCAGCGTGGAGACGTATAGTGTGCAGGAGCCATAACACAGTTCCGCATGGCCAAGCCAAGTCCACTGCAATCGTCGTGGCTTACTGTTGCTAAGTTGGTACATGCACTGACCTGTAGAGAGACACCAAAAAAAAAAAAAATCAAAAATATTCTATAAACTACTACAAAAAAGCAATACAAAGAATATTAGGGCTGCAACAACTGATGGACAAAACCGAATTTTGGCAATAAAATCTTATTAACTGAACTGCTATTCGTAATGAAGCATGCTGCAGCATGACATGACTTCACTTGGACTAAAAACACATTTGATGGAAATGGTGGACCATGTTACAACAAACAAAATCCAAAATATGGGAAATTTTACTTTACACTGTTGACCTCATGACGCGTTTTCATGCGAGTAATATTTCAATTCACAGTGGGAATGTGAGAAAAGAGGAAGCCTGGTACAGCTCAATGAATAATGCTTATTCATCACTATATATCGAGTTGTCCTAAAATCATCCGGTTTTCTAGCTTTAAAGCACATTCCTTTTCGTATTTACCCATCTTTCCTGCCTTACCAGAAAACGTTACCTAGTAACATGGTCTAAAATTGAATAATCAGTCTAAGAAATGAACATTTTTGTGTAAATGACAAACAATTCACTTGGCATGTGCATATGGCAAGCAAAAATTAATTTAGTATCGGTGTGTTCCAATCATCATCGCTTAATGACGATAAGACATACAACTTTAAAAAGTGTGCAGAACTAGTAACACAGAATTTAGAGTTCTGCAGTAGTTTTAGCTGATTGGAATGCTGCAAAGAAATATTTTTTGGGAAAAAAAACCCCCTCTTAATTAATAAATAAATCATTAGTTACTTAAAAAAAAAAAAAAAAAGGGGGGTGCTGAACTGACTATAAAATAATTGCTACTGGCCAAAACAATAACACCACTCAATAAGTTTGGAGAACACAGCATGTATGTGTCAACTAACTCCTGGAATAGAAGTCCGTGAACTCATCCAGGTAGTTGCAGAGTTTCTGGGGGAAATGTTTGATGGGTTTCTCCAGGTAGCAAGGAGCAGAGACAGCCCAACAACGTGGAGATAAAACCAGCACCTTCACCTCGCACTCGTCTTCCGGCTCCGACATCTGCTCATCCATCATCTGATCAACACAGTCCACAATTACTCACGAACCAATCAGTATTCACTGAGACAAACCTCGTCTCAAATTACAAAGAAAAGCCAAGAGCATACAAATCTACCCAAAATCGAATGAATTTATAAGCTTCGTTCCTTCTGTACTAATATCAGAATAGGAGAGTGGTACAGTGTGATCTCATGTTTCCATTTCCCACCTCCTCATCCATATCCTGCAGACTCTTGTCCAGCTGCTGCAGCCGATACAGGTGAAATTCCTGCTGCAGTTCATCCGATTCACTCAGGTTGCTCAGCATCTGCTGGGGGAAACGTTCAGGAAAACAGGTACCAATCTGCTCAATCACCGCACTCTCTAGCCAGACCTTCCCCTGGCTCAACAGACGATCCCCCAGGTAGTACCTATTTAAAAAAAAAAAAAAATGCATGCAGTTAAAGACATGCGGTTAGGTTAATATGGGGCGGCCTTGGGCTGACGTGCCCTTGAGCAAGGTACCTAACCCCTAACTGCTTCCCAGGCGCTGTAGTATGGCTGCCCACTGCTCTGTGTGCGCACGCATGCATACGTTCACTGCTTCAGATGGGTTAAATGCAGAGGATGAATTTCACTGTGCATGTGACAAAGGCTTCTTCTTAAAGGAAGTAAATAGAAAGCTTTACCATTTTCCTCAACTTATAAAAAATTAAAAGATTTGACTAGCATATTATCTTACATTAAAGATTACATAGAAATCAACATTTAGGAAACCTTAAGCTGGCATGTAAATGTTCGCGGAAGATAAAGGTTTACAAAAAAACCTAGACTAAAGACATTTAAACTCACATTTTCACAACACCACACATTTAAGGTGCTGCATCAAGCAGGGTCTCATTTATTTTAATAAGAGGTCATTTCAAAAGGATTGTGAAGAGAAAAATTTATTTCAGCTTTTATTTACTACATCAGATTTTCACTGGGTTTACATACACTGTTAGTATTTGGTGGCATTGTCCTTTATTTGCTTAACAAGACTCAAACGCTTCGGCTTACCTTCCCCAAGCTTCTCGCAATAACTTGTACAATTTCTGCTCATTTCTCCCGTCAGGACTGGCACAACTCTACCAGATTTGTAAGCCTTCATGCTCAGGACACACTTTTTCGGTTCCGTCCACAAGTTTCCTTTGGGATTTGCGGTGGCTATTCCAATCCTTTTATTTTCATGTCTTTCAGCCATTTAGATGCAACTTCGGAGGGAGATGCAACTTTGGATCCACGTCCTTCTGGAAAACCCAGTTGTGGCCCAAGTTTTAACTTCCTGTCTTCACCATTTCCAGATAATCCTCCTTTCTCTGGCTATCATTTATTTTCTGAAAGGAACCAGCCCCTTTTACAGTAAAACACCACCACATCACAATGCTGCCAGGCCCATGCTTCACAGCTGGAGCAGTGCTCTTCGGATTAAAAGCCTCTCCCTTTTCCCCCTTCCATACACAGCACTGATTATTATGGTCAAACAGTTAAATTTCTATTCCACCTGAACAGAGAACACTGCACCATAAGGCTGGGTCTTTATCCTGCTCAATTAGATTCAGGTCAGGTGATTGACTCAATCGTGCTGTATTTGCGTCATTAACAGGAATAGAGAACCAGTTCTATTGCCAGCCAGATATTCCCATGCCATAATATGAAGTGGTATGCTTCGGATCATGAGCAGTTCCTTCCTTTCCCATAATTCTTGTACAACATTTGTCTCACCTGCCCATAGGATGTTATTTCAGAACAGTAGTGTCAAGTTTTCTCTTGAGTGATGTCTGTAAGACACAGATACGCCTACCTCCCTGGAAGGTGTTCTTCATCTGGCCAACTTTTGTGAAAGGGCTTTTCCTTTAAAGGAACAGTCCACCGTACTTCCATAATGAAATATGCTCTTATCTGAATTGAGACGAGCTGATCCGTACCTCTCCGAGCTTTGCGCGACCTCCCAGTCAGTCAGACGCGCTGTCACTCCTGTTAGCAATGTAGCTAGGCTCAGTATGGCCAATGGTATTTTTTGGGGCTGTAGTTAGATGCGACCAAACTCTTCCGCGTTTTTCCTGTTTACATAGGTTTATATGACCAGTGATGTGAAACAAGTTCAGTTACATAAATTGAAACGTAGCGATTTTCTATGCTATGGAAAGTCCGCACTATAATGACAGACGTACTAACACCTTCTGCGCGCTTCGGCAGCGCATTGATATCTGAGCTCCGTATCAATGCGCTGCCGAAGCGTGCAGAAGGTGTTAGTACGCCTGTCATTATAGTGCGGACTTTCCATAGCATAGAAAATCGCTACGTTTCAATTTGTGTAACTGAACTTGTTTCATGTCACTGGTCATATAAACCTATGTAAACAGGAAAAACGCGGAAGAGTTTGGTCGCATCTAACTACAGCCCCAAAAAATACCATTGGCCATACTGAGCCTAGCTACATTGCTAACAGGAGTGACAGCGCGTCTGACTGACTGGGAGGTCGCGCAAAGCTCGGAGAGGTACGGAGCAGCTCGTCTCAATTCAGATAAGAGCATATTTCATTATGGAAGTACGGTGGACTGTTCCTTTAACAGAGAAAGAATTCTTCGGTCATAGTTGTTTTCTGGTGGTCTTCTGGGCCTTTTGGTGTTCCTGAGCTCACTAATACATTCTTTCTTTTTAAGAATGTACCAAATAGCTGATTTGGCCACACTTGGTGTTTTTTTTTTTCTCCCCCTCTCTGATGGGCTCGTTTTGATTTCTCAGCCTAATGATGGCTTGCTTCACTCAGTGCGTTTACATGCACATAGAGAAAATCGAATTTCTGCCGTAGCTCGACTGAAATCGAAGTTCTAAATGCCAGGGAAACACCTTAGCTCGGCTGAAATCGAACCGAACTGGATTTCTCGTAATCGAGCTACGCGACCTAGATTATGCGATTGTAGCCGAGCTACTTAGTGCATGTAAACCCTATCAAGCTACTTACTTCAGCACTGCCCCTTCCGGAAGTGACAAGACCACAAGCGGGAAACACAACAGCCTCGGTCGGCATGACAACAGTAGTAGAAACGTGCACTTCTGGAGCAATGAAGAGATACAGTTCATGCTCATTCAGCTTAAGGAGTTGAAAAAAAAAAATGTATATGTATATATATATATCTATCTATCTATCTCGATGTTGCTGTCCTCGTCGTCGTTCTTCTTGTGAACACGGAACTGATAACTTTGTTTATACTCTTGAATAGCTCTTCTTCATGACGACAACCGGAAGTGTACCAACACGATGGGGCGTGTAGCGCCACCTGTGGCTTGGGTGCACAGTGTACCTCACATAATAGCTCGATTTCCTTGTGTGCATGTAGGATTGGATTTCTCTGGCACCCCTGCTGGGACCCTTAGCTCCATTACCGACAGTAGCTCGATTTGGATGTGCATGTAAACGCACTGACTGACAGTGACTGCTTTCTGGACTTCATATATAGACTCAACGACCGATTCAAAATGCAAATGCCACACTTAAAAAAAAAAAAAAAAAAAATCAGTTCCAGACCTTTAACTGCTTGCCTGTGAAATAATAAGGAAATTTCACACAGCTAGCCATGGAACAGCAGAGCAGCCAACTGTTCAATTACTTTTGGTCCCTTAAAACTTTTGACCTACTTTTTGATATTTAACTTGATTAATTAATGTAAACGTTATATGGAAAAGGAAATGCAAAGTGTCAAAATACAGAAGTTAAACTTAACCAATAGCCAATCCATGCTTTGCATTCACTATCCTGTAAGATAGAGACCAAGATCCTAAGACTTGCACCCATAATGAGTGGTTTACAAGTAGTTATTAGCTACAAGATGATTCAGTTCAGCCCTCTAACGTAACCCTACATGTCTATGTATGGGTGAATGTTTTTTGTATTTATATGTATTAAAATGTGTTTTTTGATTTTATATGTATTCATGTCAGACTCTCGTTTGCCCAAGATGAATTTCTCCACTTTGGAGACAAAGGCTTATCTTAGCTTACAAAGGTTCTCTGTTAAACCCTAAAACACACCTGTAAAAGTGCTCAAAAGTGTTGGCCAACTCCAGTCCTGAGAGGAACAGCATGGGCTCCAGGAACTGTTGCAGCTTGTTTAAGGTCTCCACATTCCCGGTATCCACTCCGCTCTCCTGGATCATGTGGTCTATGTATTGAGCAAACCGTTCGCTCACCTAGTAAGCAGGTACATATGAGAACCGCAGCTTAGATTAAGAGATTACTGTTGTGGAACACTGCTAAAACAAGCTAATTCCAGTTATGTGATAGCAGTTATAAATAGTTGTCACCGGCATCTCTTTTTACATCTCTCAATGTTAAAGTGCATATCACGGGTAAATTCAGGAGCAAGATCAATGTGATTCTCCTATTTTATATTCAACTTTGGTCATGTGTGTCACATTTTGCGCAATTTTTTTTATCTTGCGCAATAGACCCCTTTCACTGACGTCACCCGAAACCGGAAGTAAACAGACCCTGTGCCATTTTGGAAGACCAACAAACTCATGATAACGGCAGCGGTATGTGAACCCACGAGAATAAAGTGGAGTGGCAAACGACTTAAACAAACAAATCTGAGCTGTTTTATTTATGATTTATTGGCCCAACAGTAGACTTGAAAGAAACCTGTGTGAGACTTGGCAAAAAACTGTGGATATAATGGATAAGTCTGTGCATGATCTGCGGACACTTTGAGGTAAGCAAACGCAAGAAATTCAGATTTAAAACATGCTAAAGTGGCCTCAAGTTGATAACTGTATGAGGAGCAAGCCTCCCAGACTTGTACAATTTAATAATAATAACTATGTGTAGGTTATTCTTAATAACAGCTGTAATATCACGAACCAAGCCACTAACAACATAATTGTAAGCCTGTAGCCCTTTGTAGGCTTTCAAGTCATCAGCAGTGTAGGCACTGGGTGTAAACAACAAATAGTTTACAATGTCTGGGTAGCAAACAGATGGCAGAATTGGTGTCCGGTCCTCCTTATGTATCTGACACGGAGAAATAATATAAATCGTGCTGCCTACCAGATTACAGTGGTCTGTTTTATTGTATCAGTACTAGTATCACTTACTATACTCATCAGTCATAGATTAGTCTAGTACAACATGACCAGCTTGCTTTTTTTCCATTTGACTGTCGCAAGTTTTTTCAGGCTGGTACAGTCAAAAATTGAAAAAAAGTTTTGGCCTCCAAAACTAGTCATCGATTCTACTAGTGTATTAATTGGAGTCGACATGAAAACGTTAGGTAAAAACTTTAAACCAGTATAATCTCTTCTTCAAAGTTTCACCAAATGGTTTTATTTATGCAATTTAAAGCTCATAATACTGTATAACTTTGGTCGAGTAAAAGCACGGAGCAAAAACATGGCTGAATCCTGAATGACTCCTATTTGTTTAAATAGGGGACTACATAGGCGGCAAAATGTAGTTTCTTTTTCCCTGCCATGGAAGCGCACTTGTATACCGAGGAGGAAAGCAATTTGCATTATAGCTGTGAGGCGGCTCGGCTCGGTTTTCCCTTTTGGGCGCTCTCGTTTTCTGTTAGAATTTGGTAAAGAAAAAAAATATATATATTATTTACCAGCTTACCGGGTCCATTAACATAAATCTGACAGCTGACAAGGTCGGGATATAAACGAACTTTTGCGTTAAACTGTGTGCTTGGATTCACATAATTTTTTCTGAGTCTTATCATACGGGTCAAACCCATCAATCACAGCCAGTTTCTCCACATACCGTGCCCTTTCTGCAACTGGTAATGTACTCACATAACCCGAATTATCATCCATCGTGTCACTTTACTCTCGCTCGTACTTTGTTTTATATTGTGAGTGCATGTACTTGGTCTTCCAATATGGCGCCTAACAAAATCTCGCGGCGCGGTGACGTCATGTGAAAGGGGTCTATACCAGAAAAATTCAGTTGAAATCAAGCCATTTGAGGCGAATTGGTCCACCTCTGAAAAAACTTGGCATTTGGATTTCCCAGGAAACATTGATTTTCGTGACGTCGCGTGCAGGACGCCTCCCTCTGAATCCTACGTCAGCGCTGGTTTGTTTATGAGAAAACGACCTGGTGGTTTTCTGCAAATTTCTTCAACGTTATCACGTAATTATTAAAATGGTGAACAGATGTATCGTAGGAGGGTGTAGCAACACCAATCTTGATGGGATTAGTACTCATCGTTTCCCAAAAGACCGGACAATGAGAGAGAAATGGGAGCGCTTGGTCTACACAGGCTGTGCACTGAAACCGTGCAAAGCTCTCGCAGCCTGCTGGCGCTTCCGCAGGTGACGTCACGAATCTGGCTCCAGACTCCCTTGGGATTTTTCCAGATGCATTTTGTTATTTTATTTTTTTCTGCTGTCGACAGATGGCCTTGTGCAAAATTACCCTTCTGGATGAGTGTGTAAAGGGACATACTTTCATATAAAAACAAAATTGGTCCAGAATATGCACTTTAAGACAAAAAGCTGTTACAAAACACCGACCACGAAAATTCTAAAACCGTTAAAATAAATGTGTCCTCTCAGAAAAGTTCACCATATCAATGATTACACATTGTTTTAATCAGTTTTGTAGAGCATCCTTCACACAAGTCCTTGTGTTAGTTATTACTACTGAAATTCTAATACTTTCGAACAAGGGCGTTAATGTAAACCTGACAGCCAAATCCACTGCCAGAGCTGCTATTATGAAAAAATAGTAAATACGGAGGTGATTATAGGAAATCATGCGCGCAGACTGGTCAAGGGATTCGGACTGTTTCTCAATAATCACCTCGAGCGATTCGACAAAAATGGCGGCCAGTCGCTTTGTCACCGTAAGTGAGGAAGAATTACAAGTTATGAAAGAAAATACTGTTCTTAAAAGCACCAAGTTTGGTCTAAAACTATTCAAAGTTAAGCTGGAATTGCGATTTATTTTATCCATTTCAAAACATTTTAGGTGACTCAACGTAGATAAGTGACAAGTCTGCGTACATTACATTTGTATGCCGCGTTTGAAGATTGTAATAAATTTAAAAAAAAAAATGACTCATTTATTTGAAATAATCTGTATTTATACTAAAACAATTATCTGCTTCAGACATGGTGAATAAAAACCTCGACGACTTCTTGCTCATTATTCACCGATATTCACCTCGCCTTTGGTGAATAAATCAACACCTTCTGACCAATCAGAACTGAGGTCAAGATGTTTAAGAAGAATGTTTGCTATAAACATTTACTCATCGTCATACCAAATGGGCACTTTCAGGAAAAATCACAAATTTGCAACCAAATGTGAGAGAAATTCCTGTAGCGCAGTGGGACTCACATGCATGGCAATAAGGATGGAGAGTTGCAGCAGTGCTGCAGAAAACCCCTGGCGCAGTGCCAGCACAAAGGCTGTTTGCTGGCCAAAAAGCTCCTCCATGGCATTCTTCAGACGCAAGTACATATTCTTGTAGCGCTCTACAAAGTCTGGGAGATTGTATGTTAAATCCAAAAACTTCTTCACCTATAAAGCACACAAAGCAAAGTGAATACAAACTCTCTCATCACTTTGAAAAAAACAAACAATTGAATTAAACATTTATTTAAAGTTTACATTATTTGTCGGCAAAACACACAAATTAGGCATTAATACTTTATAAACTTGATCATCAGTCAACATGTAAATAGGTTGGCGCATTACCTGTTGTTGGACGACACCCTGCCAGCAAAGTGCAATGCCAGCAATGCTGCTAGTGTTCTTTACTTTAGGCTTAGCAGCAGATGATGAGGAGGAAGAGGCCACTCCAGATGCTTCCTTGTTCTTTCCTTCTTTGCCATCTGAATTCCAAGAATAACAAAAAAAAAAGTAGTCATCAGAATTCACAAGAAGTGCTCAGACTGGCTGATATGGAAGCAAAAAAAGGAAGATGGAAATCAAAAGCTCAGCTGACAATAATGAAATCTTTCAGACCTGGAAAAGCTGTGCAATTTTAAATAATCTTTATTTAAAAAAAAAAAATAATAATAAAAAAGTATGAAGGTTTCTGTGCTTTATCATCATGGAATAAATGGGTGCATGGAAATACTGCGTTGATGAAAAACCCAATTACAAACAAACAGTGCAACAAAATGCACAAAAGAAAAAGAAATTGCTGATTATTCTCCAAGCTGTTACTTACTCTTTACATCTTTGCTTCTGTTGATACCTTCTGGAAACAAAAGAAAAGTTTGAAATACAGACGCCTGACTGCTTTGAAACAGTGTCTGAAAAACCTGTCTGAGATTATAGTATCTGCTGACCAAAAAAAACCAAACAAAAACCTACAAAATTGTCAGATCAGGCACCAATATATTTGCTCTTTACTATACAAATAGTATTGTTAATCCTGTGCTATTACACAGTACCAGTAAAAAGTTTGGATACACCTTCAAATTCAATTTCTTTATTTTTTATTAATTAAAGACCCTTCACGTCTTAAAGTAATGATGAACTGTCATTTGTCTTCACTTGACTGAGTGGCTCTTGATAACATGGATTACTACAGTTATGGAATTGGGCTATTTACTGTATTATTTATTGTTTTTGTCTTAAAAGATCATCGACAACGGTTTTCAATTTATGCACATTTGAAACTTGTGTTAAAAAAAAACCCTCTGTAATTTTCTTCTAGTCCCAAGAAGTATTGTTAATAAGTAATAATTAAAATAGAGTGCGGATGGCGGCAAATTTCTGTTAGGCAATTTTCGTGACCACTTGGCGCGTGACGTCATTCAAGACAAACAAATCGCTTGAGTTGAGTCCACTTCCGTTTACTTGCATTGCTGTTTGGCTCGAGTGCAGACGTGTGTTCAGGAATTTCCAAAGAAAAACCATGCCTTATTGTTGTGCAGTGACTGTAACAGGACCGGTTCAGGAAGAAGTTTTTACCTTTTTCCGAGAGAGGAGAAGAGGCGGAGCGAGTGGGTTGGCTTTTTCTGAAAGAGGCGGAGAGAGTGGATTGTGCGTGGGAAACAAAATCAAGCAGTCAAAGAAGAAACGGAGCAGCAACGCTCAAGCAAAAAGGAGAAGACGGTCACTGGAGGTAAAACATTTTTACCTTTGCTTGCAATTGACAAGTCAAGAATCCTGTACAATCATTGTGGAAATGAGACAGAGGGATATTTCCTCGCTTAGAGTCGGCTATAAATAGTATAATGCTGGGATGGCAGGCTAATGTGGCCTACTGGCGTGCTGTCCAGTAATCGTTACCCATATCCACTAGGGAGGGCGGTTTAATTATTCTTCAAAAGGGCTCTTATTTAGTATTATGACGAAAGTAGGAATTTATCATAACTACCAAGATAAATCGTTTGGGCGCGAGTCTTGTTGAGGTCCGGGGTCACCGCGATCAGAGTCGGCCGAGTCGCTGTTCGATTCCGAGGCCGCACGGTCAAACCAGTGAGCCGCATTCACCGATTGCTTCACAATGGCCATATATGGTTCCACCTCTCGATATTCGATTTGGAGGAGTTCTCATTCTCATCTCATTATCTCTAGCCGCTTTATCCTTCTACAGGGTCGCAGGCAAGCTGGAGCCTATCCCAGCTGACTACGGGCGAAAGGCGGGGTACACCCTGGACAAGTCGCCAGGTCATCACAGGGCTGACACATAGACACAGACAACCATTCACACGCACATTCACACCTACGGTCAATTTAGAGTCACCAGTTAACCTAACCTGCATGTCTTTGGACTGTGGGGGAAACCGGAGCACCCGGAGGAAACCCACGCGGACACGGGGAGAACATGCAAACTCCGCACAGAAAGGCCCTCGCCGGCCACGGGGCTCGAACCCAGACCTTCTTGCTGTGAGGCGACAGCGCTAACCACTACACCACCGTGCTGCCGATTTGGAGGAGTTCCAACTTCAAAATCGCTATCGCTTTCAGACATTTTACACAACCTCTTGCAACCAAAGTCCATACACGTGTGCTCGGTTCGCAGGTAAACACAGAGCTGCTCCCAGTCTGTTTGGCTTGAATGACGTCATGACGACGCCCCCTGGCGGTGAAAGTGCGCATAAGTGAGATGTAAACAAACCTTCGGAAATTGAGCAAAACAGTATATTTTAACCGTTTTATTCAATTTTAGGGTGCAAATTAGACACTAAGATGATTGAATTTGCTTTTTGGGTCGTTCTTCGAGACAAAGTCGATAGTCTACGTTTCACCTCCGACCATTGCCTAGGACCTTTGAACACATTAAGGCGGAAAGAAATTGCACTAATTAACTTTTAACGACACACCTGTTAATTGAAAAGCATTCCAGGTGACTACCTCATGAAGCTGGTTAAGATAATGCCAAGAGTGTGTAAAGTGTCAAGGTAAACACTGGCTACTTTGAAGAAACTAAAATATGAAACATTTAACACTTTTGTTTACCACGTAATTCCATACACGTTATTCCACAGTTCTGATTTCTTCAGTATTTGTTAAACGATGTAGAAAATAGTCACAATACTGAAAAACCTATAATCAGTAGGTGTGTCCAAACTTTTGATTGGTATTGTACATCACCATTTTTCTTTTTTGTTGCTGTAGAATACCCAGTAATTTATTACTAGGTGATAAACAGTGACTAGCCAATCATGTGCACTTTCACTTCAGAACATAGTTGTATGTTGTCAGGAACTCAAAGGAAATGGTAAAATTTACTAGACAGTCATCTGGATTTGATTTACCATTTCATGACTACATTTAACTGAAAGGAGAGAAAAAAAAATCAATCAATCAGGATTTTTTTGGTATGTTGTCCTCCCACCAGTCTAATGGCTTTAAGTAACACACTACCAAATTAAAAACAGCTGCCTCACATGCTGATGTGCGCTTGTATGAACATAGGATTAGAAGATACTCACTCCCATTTAAAAAATAAATAAATAAATAAAATTTATTAATTTCCTCCCCCCCAAAAGTGTTGCTAAAGTAAAAGCTAATCGACAGGCTTTTTTGTATAAAGACAGAGGATGAGAGAGATTTTTCAGAATTGGGTGTTGCTTCACTCACTGGATTTGACAGGAGGTTTGAGTTCTTCTATATCCACTCGGCTGGTGTCCACATGAACCAATAAGTGGGTGAGGCGACGCACACGGGAGTTAAAGATAGCAGCTCTGCTCTTATAGCATTTTGAAGAGTCTGAATTCTCCAAGTACTCACTGAGCAACCAGGCCAATGGGCTCAGAACTTGGCTGTCTATTTAAAAAAAAAAAACCCACAAGGAGAACATTTGAGTACATGGAAAAATACCACAGATGGAGAAAACATACAAAAAACACACTCACAAAATGAGTAACAAGAAGACGACCACCACTGATGGGGGTGCTCCGCCTACCAACAAGTCTAGTCTTTGTTAGTAAATTTGTACGCCCCAAACACAAAGCTTCATTTCATCTGCAGGTTACAATGGAGATACCAGAAAGATCCTACAAACATTCAACCACTCACTCCTGAGATATCGTATTAACCAGGCTTGTACTACTGGAGTACAGGACTCGGACTCAAGTCTGACTCATGCCCTAAATTTTAAGGCCTCATGACTTGACTTGGACTTGAGCACTGATGACTGGGGAAAAAAAAAAAAAAAAAAGCCTTCACTACATAGTAACACGTATAAAAATGCATTATTCTACATTATGGTTAAGGCAAGCTGACAAATATTACTTTTTGCACTGAGGGATTGTCACAAGACAGCTCACATTTAACCATGATTAATTAAGCCAGAAATTACAAACCATGGGGACCTGAGTATCTACTTTAGTTCTATTTTTGAAAACATTGCGTCAGTCTCATTTTCACTGGGGGGGGGGGGGGGGGGGGGGGGGAGCCCTTAAATCTAGACTGCGAGAGCATTTTGAATGTACAAAAAAAAGGCCAAGTTGACTCTGCTTTAGTATCACATTGATTATCACATTCATTATTCCAAATAAATTAAGATAATTAAGAAAAAAATTACTTGCATTATTAAGTATACAACCCCAATTCAAAAAAAAAAGGAAAAAACTGGAACAGAGACCCCCAAACTGTTTAGCAAATAAAGTCGTATACAAAGCAAGAATAGTAAAGAATTAAATTTTCAAAACTTCAGCGATTATTGTCCTCAGTTCCCAAAACAATGTTGTTAAAAGAAAAGGTGATGGAAAACAGTGGTAAACATACCCCGTCCCAACATTTTTGGAACATGTTGCAGGCATCAAATTCGGAATGAATGTATATTTACAAAAACAAAATGTATATCATTCTGAACATAAAATTTCGTGTCTTTGTATTCAATTGAATATAGGTCAAAAAGGATTCGCAAATAACTGCAGTCTGTTTTTATTTACACTTTATACAGCATCCCAACTTTTTTGAAATTGGGGCTGTTGAATATTAGGGTTTTAAAAAATTATTAGCTTTTAATTTTTTTCAAAATCAATCAGTGTAGCGCTTCCTGAGGGCCTCTTTATTCTCACATATTTTGAGTACCAGGGAGAGAACAGAACGTGGCTGGCTAAGGGTTGCTAGGCAGTTTATCTATAGGTTGACCTTGGGGTACCCGGCACAAAGGGTTTTAAGGAAGATGGTGAAAAGTTAAAGGCAAGATGGACCCGAACACTGAAGGAATGACCTCTGTCTGTACACTGCCTGGTTTAAAAAAAAAAAAAAGTTTGGATTTAAAAAACAAATACATAATCACTGCAGTGATGCATACGTTTTAGCTGGCAACAGTGTTGTAGGGGTTGTTTTACAATCAGGGTACGCAAGCTAAAAATCACATTTAACACTTATCTTCAATATCAAAAGGCTTGACTAAATAAACTTGGTTGTTTATTGTAGCCCTGTGATCGCTCTATTTACCATGCAAAACAAAAAATTTGGTGATAACGTTATTTTTGGTGAATGTATGGCAATGTGTGTCATATTTAGCAAAATTACTCGTGTCATTTAGAAAAAGTGCTTTTTTGACCACAGGTAGCTCCAAAAGGGATGCACTTAAATCATTCTTTATACCATAAAACAAATATTTGGTTCCATATCATTGGAAACATAGTTAAGTTTTAATGTTGAATGCCAGTAAGTTTTCAGACTATTTTGATCAAATTAGTATGTGATTGTGTCAAAAAAAAAAAGTCCTCTCCGAGACAGCTAATTTTTCAATATAAAATAACATATCTAAAATGATTATTTTCATCCTAAAATGTGGTCAAGATATTGGGACATAAATATTAGAGACAACTAACACAAAGCTTACAGCCTTATATTTAACCTCCTAGGGCTTAGCGGTCACATGCGTGAACAGCACTTTATGGAAATTCGGAACAAGAATCCACATATGTGGACATGTACTTTTTCTCTAAAAGTACATCTTATCAAAAGATGATGCTTAGTTTTTATTCTAATCAGGTTCTAATAAGCCCAAATAGCAAAGAGAAATAAAAAAATGCATGTAAAAAAACAGCTTGGGCCTTAGGAGATTAAAAGCACTATGGAAGTAGTGGACTCTTAATTGTCAAAAAAAAAAAATGTTGTCTCCGAGAATCACTTCATTTGTTTCTCCCAGCCCTGCTTAAAGCTACACTTAATCTTCTTTATCTTATAGCAGATTACACAAAACTACCATACACATGTCAAAAAATTACCTGAAATCTGCTCTTTAACTTGTCCTTCACTTAAAAACTGGTACAAGAACCAGTTTGAATCCATTTGAATTTTGGACCCCTGTGACACAAACTTTGGCCCCTGATTGTAAAACAACCCGTAGTCGAGTCACTAGACCTCTGGGCAGTTTATTTAGAGAGGGTTTTTTTTTTTTTGCAGGCTACAATGACCCTATTCCAGAGCAATGGTTGCATCAGGGTAAAAAGGGAAGAGCATGAAGCGATGCACCCATCATGCAAAGTGGCCACTGTACAAACCTCAGTCTGGATAATCTGGAGTCGCTTCAATCGGTCAGGTCGAGGCTCAGCAGCATTACGTGACAATAAAATGAAGTCAGCTGATGACCTGAATGTACTACAAATCCAGGTTATCACATCAATGGATTTTTTCTTCCCTGATGGCACGGGCATATTCCAGGACAACAATGTCAGGATTCAAGGGGCTCAAATAGTGAAAGAGTAGTTCAGGAAGCATCTTCACACATGAATTGGCCACCACAGAGTTCTGACATTAACCCCATTTGAAAGTCTTTGAGATGTGCTGGAGGAGACTTCACAGAGTGGTTTAACTCTCCCATCAAGACAAGATCTTGGCAAAAAATTAATGCAGGAGAAGTGCTGCGACTTTGCATAAGCTTGTCAAAATAAATACCATGATGAACATGCGCCATAATGAAAATTAAAGGCTGTCCAATGAAATAGTGTGCGCAACTTTTTTTGGCCAGGTAGTGCATATTCAAGATTCAATTAAACCCCCGCCAACACCATCTCCAACTCCAGATTTCTGCCTGTCTGAACCTTTTCCAAGAAGATTAAAAGGAAAGGAGTCTAACTGGTTATTGGAGAGTTCAAATTTTGTCTCAGAATAAATTACATGGGGAGGGAGCGAGAAAAGCAACACACCGATTACTCCTCACAATATAATCGTACCATCAAAAAAAAACATTACCTCTCCACTTCTTACTGAGTATGTTGTCTGGAAGGATTTAAATATTCATACTAGACTATACACAGAGATGGTTTACCAGAAAGAGTGATGCTCTGTACAATAGGAGTGATCAGAGCCTCCCAGCAAGTTCGGCCAAGAGCCTCTGCAGCCTCAGCATCAGGCAGGAAACGGTCAGCAAACATTTGTTCATGACGCAGAGCACTGTTCAACCTTTCAAGAAAAGGAGGAGAAAAAAAAAAAGCCCACAGCAAAATCAATGAATCGGTATATAAAAACAGCACAGAAAAATACTTGCATAGGACTGCAAGATAAAGCTTGGATCACAAATTCAAACACTTAAAAAAAAAAAAATGCTCTGAATTAAATCGCAACCTGCAGCATGCGTTTATTCTCAGCTTTTCCTGCTCCTACTACACTCAGTCTGAAACAAAAGTAAACTTCAGGCACTAAACCTGTCCTGGCTGAATGACTCCACTTGGCGTAGGGGAAATTGTGTAAATTTTATTTTTTGTCCAAGAAACCCTTTTACTCTCCTCCTTATGCGTTTTTCAAGGTGTCTCGACCATAGGACCAAAACAGACAGATTAATAAATGCAAGGAATTTTCCCTGCTGTTTTGTAAAACTGACTGAAGAATCTTAAATGAGTGTTCAAAATACACAAATTACAAGTTATCCTGACTTATTTTCTCTCAGCAAGTTACTTGAATGACTAAAACCAAACATTCACAGACAATGATCTGGTTTTACCAGTAATTTAACACTTCCAATAGTTAGCTGTATAAATCAAATCACTTTTTTTTTTAAACAGTTTTAGCTGCATACTTGTGTTTTATGGAATCAATTTTGTGCCAAAGTGTTCATACAATACTTTCGAAATATCAAACAAACAACAAATCAAAATACAAAAAAAAAAAAAAAAAAAGTCAATTTTTTTAGACTGGCAAACAAATTATTCTTGTAATCGTGCAAAATAGTCTATTACTCTTCAGAAACCTTTTATTTTTGTTCCGGGTCTTTCTCAGTTTTGTTTGACGTAATTTATTTTGGTTGCGATTCCAGCTTTCTCGTTTGCGCTCCCTGACTTTTTGCTTGCAGTTTTGGCACAAACCTCACGTGTGGGCGGGCTGTCCAGGAATGCATTCCCATTGGCTAACTTGTGTTTGACTGACAGCTACGCTCAGCCATTCCCTACTCGGATTCTGGCGGACTGTTTGACGAGCGACCGATCCATTGGCGGTAAACAAGGATCGAGTGGACTTCAGTGGCGACTATGATATTGAATTAATTCAACAAAGTGTAAATTCAATATCATAGTCGCCACTGAAGTCCACTCGATCCTTGTTTACCATCAATGGATCGGTCACTCGTCAAACAGTCCGCCAGAATCCGAGGAGGGAATGGCTGAGCGTAGCTGTCAGTCAAACACAAGTTAGCCAATGGGAATGCATTCCTGGACAGCCCACCCACACGTGAGGTTTGTGCCAAAACTGCAAGCAAAAAGTCAGGGAGCGCAAACGAGAAAGCTGGAATCGCAACCAAAATAAATTACGTCAAACAAAACTGAGAAAGACGCGGAACAAAAATAAAAGGTTTCTGAAGAGTAATAGACTGATATTTTGCACGATTACACGAATAATTTGTTTGCCAGTCTAAAAAAATTGACTTTTTTTTTGTATTTTGATTTGTCGTTTTTGTTTGACATTTCAAAAGTATTGTTTGAACATTTTGGCACAAAATTGATTCCATAGTGTTTTGGTTTATGAAAAAATACATTTTTAAAACGATCCGTTTATACTGTTCTCAGACCCTTCTCACAGTTTGACAAGAAAGCATTCAGCCTTCTTTGTTGATTAAAAAGCTTGAAACTGCGTGGTAATTAACAATTATTCACTAAAGACCAAATAAATATCGGTTAATAATAAGCGAGACGAAGATGAGGTTATTATTCAATGATATTCACTGAACCGGAGGTGGATAATTGTTTTAGTATAAATCCACAGGTGAAGATTTTCAAAATTGTATTTTTAATTATTATTTTTTTAATTTCAGTCTTCAAGAGCAGCATGCAAATGTAATAGGTGCACTTGTCACTTATCCATGCGAGTCACAAAAAATACTTTGTTTTGAAAATCACAGTTCCCCCTTCCCTTTGAATAGTTCTAGACCAAACTTCGAACAGTCTTGCTGCTTTTAGGAACGGCATTTCCTTTCATAACTTGTAATTCTTCCTCACTTATGATGACGAGGTGATCGGCAACCATTTTGTCGAGTGGCTCAAGGTGATTATCCAGAAATGGTCAGAATTTCTCAACCAATCAGCGTGCGCAATTTTCTATAATCACTTGTGTATTTATACTAATCTTGGCGTGTACATTTTGTGTCTTCATTCTTTGTTGCTGTTTTGGTTAGTGCTGCCATGCAAATTAGATTTTTAAAGCTAGACGGCCTTTCGATTTCATAAAATCAGCTAAATTTAGTTCCCTCTGAAATTGGGTCATTGTGATACATTTATTTCAGTAATATCTCAAAAAAAACAAAAAAACAAAAAAAACCAGGCCGTTCTGTGGGAAGCGATTAAATGTGAGGGAACTCCTGAGCAAATGTGCATGAAAATTGCCCGCTTTGCGCAGTCAAGCAGACAGAAGAAGTCCATCTGCACATGCACATGTTTTACCTGCTGCTGCTTCTTCAGGGTTTTATGGCAGCTGGCATCCAACGTTGCATTACTGCCATCTACAGGTTTACCTTTACTGTGCACTGACCGTTACAGTGGTGCTTGAAAGTTTGTGAAACCTTCAAAATTTTCTATATTTCTGCATAAATATGACCTAAAACATCAGATTTTCGCACAAGTCCTAAAAGTAGATAAAGAGAACTCAGTTAAGCAAATGAGACAAAAATATTATACTTGGCCATTTATTTATTGAGGAAAATGATCCAATATTACATATCTGAGAGTGGCAAAAGTATGGGAACCTTTGCTTTCAGTATCTGGTGTGACCCCCCTTGTGCAGCAATAACTGCAACTAAACATTTGCGGTAACTGTTAATCAGTCCTGCACACCAGCTTGGAGGAATTTTAGCCCGTTCCTCCGTACAGAACAGCTTCAACTCTGGGATGTTGGTGGGTTTCCTCACATGAACTGCTCGCTTCAGGTCCTTCCACAACATTTCCATTGGATTAAGGTCAGGACTTTGACTTGGCCATTCCAAAACATTAACTTTATTCTTCTTTAACCATTCTTTGGTAGAACGACTTGTGTGCTTAGGGTTGTTGTCTTGCTGCATGACCCACCTTCTCTTGAGATTCAGTTCATGGACAGATGTCCTGACATTTTCCTTTAGAATTCACTGGTATAATTCAGAATTCATTGTTCCATCAATGATGGCAAGCCGTCCTGGCCCAGATGCAGCAAAACAGGCCCAAACCATGATACTACCACCACCATGTTTCACAGATGGGATAAGGTTCTTATGCTGGAATGCAGGGTTTTCCTTTCTCCAAACACAACGCTGCTCATTTAAACCAAAAAAGTTCTATTTTGGTCTCATCCGTCCACAAAACATGTTTCCAATAGCCTTCTAGCTTGTCCACGTGATCTTTAGCAAACTGCAGACGTGCAGCAATGTTCTTTTTGGAGAGCAGTGGCTTTCTCCTTGCAACCCTACCATGCACACCATTGTTGTTCAGTGTTCTCCTGATGGTGGACTCATGAACATTAGCCAATGTGAGAGAGGCCTTCAGTTGCTTAGAAGTTACCCTGGGGTCCTTTGTGACCTCACCGACTATTACACGCCTTGCTCTTGCAGTGATCTTTGTTGGTCGATCACTCCTGGGGAGGGTAACAATGGTCTTGAATTTCCTCCATTTGTACACAATCTGTCTGACTGTGGATTGGTGGAGTCCAAACTCTTTAGAGATGGTTTTGTAACCTTTTCCAGCCTGATGAGCATCAACAACGCTTTTTCTGAGGTCATCAGAAATCTCCTTTGTTCGTGCCATGATACACTTCCACAAACATGTGTTGTGAAAATCAGACTTTGATAGATCCCTGTTCTTTAAATAAAACAGGGTGCCCACTCACACCTGATTGTCATCCCATTGACTGAAAACACCTGACTAATTTCACCTTCAAATTAACTGCTAATCCGAGAGGTTCACATACTTTTGTCACTCACAGATATGTAATATTGGATCATTTTCATCAATAAATAAATGACCAAGTATAATTTTTGTCTCTCATTTGTTTAACTGGGTTCTCTTTATCTACTTTTAGGACTTGTGTGAAAATCTGATGTTTTAAGTCACATTTATGCAGAAAAATAGAAAATTCTTAAAGGTTTACAAACTTTCAAGTACCGCTGTACATCATTCTGTCACTAAATGAACAGCTGATCACACCGAGGTGCTCGCTGACCGCCGATATTTATTAGTGTGGTCCTGCGTTTCCTTTCCTTCGCAACATAACGTCTTTTCTTCTCGCATTCCGTTACTGTAGTTGGTCTTTCACATTGCATTCTCACGCTCATGTCCGCCATCGTTCTCTCCGGTTTCAAATTTGCATCCCGCAGCAATGCCTTGCATGAACGGGGAAAGCCCACCATGTGATGCATGACACAGTATCTTGAGTTGAGCATGGTGAAGCAAGAAAAAATAAAGATAAAATGGCAGCGGAGAATTTACAGCCACATGGCCTTAAAAATTCATTAATTATTCTATTTAAAAAGACACCCTAATAAATTGGAAGTCTGGGATTCGAATTCATTTCGGTCCACTAAACAAAAATAACTGGGTGTCAGGGAAAATTCTTTTTATGATTTTAAAATTATTTTTTTGACAAACCTGAAAGGCAGTATAGCTTTCATCTCAGTCGGACTCACCTGTATAAATAAAAAGCCCTTCCATGCAGTGTATGCTTACCTATTGAAAAGCTGCAGCAGTTGGTTCCTGTCCCCTAGGATCTCCTGGCACCACGTGTGAGCCTTGGTTGTGTAAAAGAGATAAGTACGGCAGCACAGCTGCTCCTTGAACACTGGCCAGAATGTTGGCTTTGGCCCCAGAATTTCAAAGCCATGCACTCGAGTATCAATACCACCCTGATGGGAAAATGAACATGTGGATTAATCCAGCATGATCCCTTTTCAGTGTATTTATAAAACATTAAAAGTATGGGGATTTAGATTTGTTACTAAACATGATACAAGAAGTACAAAAATGTTCCGGCCTGACCTGCTGACACCTCTTTATCCTGATCTGAATTATGGACCAGAAGCGGGTCATGTTCTCCAGCAGAACAACACGGCTAGCAGATGGTGGCACATTTACCTGTTGAACATCATATACAGCTTTCAGAGTGAATGAGACACTGCATTAACACCGTTACTGTAGCAAGGGAGAGTATGCTTTCTTACAGTATTGAGCTCAGTATTGATGTTTGTTGGATCATCTCCTCCCAGTACTACTATACGTGCTGGCATATAACTTGAGTCTTCACTGGCTACCAAGACTGCCAGCTGCCTGCAGGAGGAAAAAAAAACCCCAAACATATAGAAACATGCATTTGTTTAGAAGATTACTTGGCCTTTCTTTATTTCTGTCAACCGAAGGAAAAAAAAATTAAGGTTTTGATGAATTCAACTGGTGAATCAAACAGGCTAATAACTATAAGAATAAATGATAAATATAAATTCTATCTTGTGATTTTTACCACTATAACATAAGTAAAAATAAATAAAATCAATCAATTATCCAAAAAAAAAAATCCAATCATGGATGCCTGGCTATGCATCACCTAACCATCCATCCAGTCTCTGAGAATCACTGCTCTACACACATTGACCATTTTCATGCATAAAAATGTCTCATCTCATTATCTGTAGCCGCTTTATCCTGTTCTACAGGGTCGCAGGCAAGCTGGAGCCTATCCCAACTGACTATGGGCGAAAGGCGGGGTACACCCTGGACAAGTCGCCAGGTCATCACAGGGCTGACACATAGACACAGACAACCATTCACACTCACATTCACACCTACGCTCAATTTAGAGTCACCAGTTAACCTAACCTGCATGTCTTTGGACTGTGGGGGAAACCGGAGCACCCGGAGGAAACCCACGCGGACACGGGGAGAACATGCAAACTCCACACAGAAAGGCCCTCACCGGCCACGGGGCTCGAACCCGGACCTTCTTGCTGTGAGGCGACAGCGCTAACCACTACACCAACGTGCCGCCCCATACATACACACACATACACACACTAATATACATATATATACACATACACACACATATATAAAATAAATAAACACAAACACACACCTAATGACCACTCCCTTGTGCATGAAAATATTGATAAAATGAGAGCCCGTGCATCCATTGGATTCCCAAAACGTCTTGGGATTCTTGTCGGTTAGCTTGTTAGCTCTGTGATGGTTAGAGGAGACTTCTACCTTCTCCCAGCATTTATCTTCCTTCAGCTCCACACTGGAACCTAGGAAACACAAATTAACTCAACTGAACCAAGAATCAAAACACATGTACGACATTGACATTTCATTCCATTCCAAATTGGGAACTTGAAAATAATGTGATACAGATATGCACACAAACATTTTGTTGTTGCTTCAGGTCCCTGAACACAGCCCAGTCTGTCTTAGGTTCAATACTTAACTCAACAGCATACATCTTTACTGTACAATTAAAGCAATTATCACTTCAAAAACATCATCTCTATTGTAAACAAATTCAAAAAGAAACTGCACTTAGCATAATGCAATATATAATCTGTCATGTTCAAGTCAGTATGGTATATTGTGTTGTCAAAAACCTTGGCACAAGTTGCGCAAGAAAACATCAAAGAAAGGGATGTTAATGGGTTGATGGTTGCGTCGATGCTCCTCAATCTGGCCCAAGACCATCTAATGGAAAACAAAAATTATATTAGATTTTGCTTTTTTGGCAAATATTTCTGATCATTATGATGAATTTTGCTTACTCAACCTCCATCGGTATATATTAGGGCTGTCACAATTAATGTGATAATGCACACAATTTTAAAATCATAATGGGTTAAACACTTATTTTTCCGTTTTAAAATCAGTCTACTGTGACTGCACTCAGGTTGTTAAGCCCCTGTCTACTTTTTTACAGTTAAATATGTGGAGAAGAAACTTAACAGCATTCTTTTCATTTTAAAACACTGCCAGATAGTTAAATGGACAACTATGTAGTTTGCAGCCTTTGTCTTGGTGAATTTGAGCATCACAGAAGCATGACATCTTTAACCTACCTTTAATATATTTAAAAAAACAAAAACCCACACCAGTGCACCAGACTACTGAACTTTGTAATACCGACGTAGATTTGGGAGCTAAACAAACAGTGGACAGTTACGTTCATGCATTATTTGAACATAAATTTTTATTTGAATCAAATAGCACAAGTCGTGACCCAAGTATTATACAAGTTCTATGTCAGTTCAGATTGAATGACAGCTACCACCTTAGAATACTACGGTCATGAAGTGTGAACCTGTATAACTGTAGATGGGTATTCCATCTGTCGAAACACGTGTATTTAATTCCTTCATGTTATTTATTGCACTAATGAACACTCAGCACGTCAGGCTGAATTGCAGAACAATGGTCTGCTAGTGTAGTTATAGATTATGTTCTACCAGTGGAAATACATGTGTAGAGTACATGTTATTGCACTGAAAATATATAGTATTTATGCATTTTATCTCCATCACGATTATGTAAGTTGACAGCCTTAGTATATATCAAAAATTTACTTAATTATTTCCAGTACTCTTAAAGTGCCATTCCACCATTGGATGTATTTTTTTGGCATAAAATACAATATATTTTATGACAACATGACTAGACAGAGAAATCTTTTAGCTTCAAAATGATATATCAAACATTAATTTTTTGACAACGACAAGTATATTAATTTTGCGACCAAAGTCACCTACCCTTTTAATTTCCACGCGGTAGTGAAACGTGACGTCATCGGTCGGCAGGTTCCCCTTCTTGTGTACCACGTCACGTGTGACGTGGCACAGATTATCAGCAATGGCGGATAGAACGCGATTGTCAGCTTCGGAAAAGAAGCGAAGGAAAATAGCGAGTGATGCCCAAAGGAGACGGTCGATGGTGAATATCGGCACAGCAATCGACAAGTGGAAATCGCGTTCTATCCGCCATTGCTGATAACCTGTGCCACGTCACACGTGACGTGGTACACAAGAAGGGGAACCTGCCGATGACATCACGTTTCACTACCGCGCGGAAATTAAAAGGGTCGGTGACTTTGGTCACAAAATTAATATACTTGTCGTTGTCAAAAAATTATGTTTGATATATCATTTTGAAGCAAAAAGATTTCTCTGTCTAGTCATGTTGTCATAAAATATATTATATTTTATGCCAAAGAATACATCCAATGGTGGAATGGCACTTTAATAATGACGGCCCCGGTAGGCCTCAAACTCAAAAAAAAAAAAATTGAATAACCTGTATGCATCCAGCCAACACACTGGTGGTCATCTTCTTATAAAGGCTGGCATATTTTTCACAATCGGTAATGAGGTCACGTAGCTCTGTGACCAGTAACAGGTTGGTGCTATGCTTGTCCAAAGCTTTGACAAGTGCTTCCCTAGTGCCCAGACGACACATAACTACAGCATAGTCTTTGTTCAGAGAAGCCAGTCGATATAGGAAACGGATGAACTGCTGCACAGCCTAGACATTGAAAGAAAGATGTAAAAACATTAAAAAAGGAAACACCAAGCTGGCTTAAGAGAGAACCTTTAGCACACATGTACACTACTGTTCAAAAGTTTGGGGTCACCCAGACAATTTTGTGTTTTCCATGAAAAGTCACACTTTTATTTACCACCATAAGTTGTAAAATGAATAGAAAATATAGTCAAGACATTTTTCTGGCCATTTTGAGCATTTAATCGACCCCACAAATGTGATGCTCCAGAAACTCAATCTGCTCAAAGGAAGGTCAGTTTTATAGCTTCTCTAAAGAGCTCAACTGTTTTCAGCTGTGCTAACATGATTGTACAAGGGTTTTCTAATCCTCCATTAGCCTTCTGAGGCAATGAGCAAACACATTGTACCATTAGAACACTGGAGTGAGAGTTGCTGGAAATGGGCCTCTATACACCTATGGAGATATTGCACCAAAAACCAGACATTTGCAGCTAGAATTGACCCATCCCACGTGACGTCACGACAAATGCGCCTGCCATTTTGGACATGAACTACCACTAGTCTACCACAGCTAACAACGAGGAACGACGGCGAAGCATCGAAAGGAATGTAGCCATCAAAGAAAGTTTTTACTTTCAGCAAGACTTCCATCATGCCATTATATTGTTGTGCACCTGGATGTAGTAACCATCAACACACAAGGCAAGATTTATCATTTTATCGGATCCCGACAGATGCTGACCGACGGAGAAGATGGATGGTCTCTAAAATATTGGAAAAATGATTATTGACATAGCAATCGTGTGTAACGGGAAGCATTTGCATATCCGAAGTGTTGTGTTTACATCAAAGATAAAATAAACCGATATGACAACGACTGCTGCTGCCAGGTTGGGGGGACAAACTAGTAGAAAGGAAGTGTGCCAACAGACTTCCTTTGTGGTCGATTCTGCTTTAAGGTAAGATGCATTTAATTATTCGTCTGCTGTGGGTTTGGAATCGGTAGCCTGACCGATTCGTTCATGTTTGTGGTGCCATTTGTTTGTTGACGCGTGTTGAAATGGAAGATTGGTTGTTGACATGATTTCCAGTGATGCTTTGGCGCTGCTGTGGATCAGATGTGTTGAGTAGCCTGACTGCTTTTTTTTTTTTTTTTCTTGCGTGTGGTATCATTGTTGACGCGAGGTTGTTTTTTGAACATGCCAATGCGGACACGATTTCCCCGATGAGTTATGACTTCAGACGCGATGCGTGTGTGGAGTCCACGTGATATGTGCGCAAGATAGGCTTCTCATGTGTTTGGAGATCCACGCTCTGAGACAAGCGCAAGCACCACCACCCCCCAGGGAAAAAAAGGGACCCCCCAAAAATATCGGCATAGTTCGAACACTGGGTTGGAGAAGGTAAAGGCAAATAGTGAGTGCACAAACCATAGAAGGTAAACTGTACACAGTGCCAGGGCACCGTGATGGTATGTCTACTTTTAGATTGTGTTAGCTTATCAATGAACACACTCGTCACTCAACGAGTTTCACGTCTTTACGACGGATACTTAAATGTGTGTTAGGTATTATTGTTGCAGTCTAAGCAGTCATTGTAGCAGCTAGATGAGCGAGAACCGAAAGGGTCTGTGCCATAAACCGTCATTTCTTCATGTCCAAAATGGCGGTCGCGTTTACGAAGGTCACGTGAGTGGGAAGGGTCAATAGTCATTTACCAATGTATAGAGTGGATTTCTGATTAGTTTAAAGTGATCTTCATTGAAAAGAACAGTGCTTTTCTTTCAAAAATAAGGACATTTCAAAGTGACCCCAAACTTCTGAACGGTAGTGTATGTATGTGACGACAAATAGCTACCTCTCGGTCACTAATACAGGCGGTCATAGAGGAGAGGGAAGGTTCGATGCTCTCATGCCAAGGTAGCAAATCTTCCTGATAATGATCCAAGAACTTGTTCAGGATTCTGTTACAAACGCATCAATAAAAAGTGTGTCAGTTCCATTATGCTCCTTTTACCTTCTGAAAACAATCTTGGTGCAAGTGAAGCCATGCCAAAGACTTTTTTGTGCTTTCACATTGCTGACAACCATCTTCCTGTCACGCTGCATTGTCGGATTGAGCAAGTCTATTTAAATACTGAATGCAAACAGTGTGATTTGGCTCGGTTAGAGAAATGCTGCACAACATGAAAATCTGCATATTCATGAGGAACAGTAAATATTTACACCAAGTACAACTCCTTGCCTGAGAATGGACAGCTGCACTGTGCGCTCCACTCTGTGCTGGTCCATGAGGCGCACCAGGTCCTGAAAAGTGTCTCTGCTATGCATCACCTCATTCCTCTCATCCTCCAACTGAGAAGTTTCATCACACAGCAGTTGCTCCAGGGTCTGGATCACTTCCTTGGTGGTGGTCACCTCCTTTAGGCCTACAACCAACATCTTCAGCTCCGTGTCCTTGAAGTTAAGTTCCTCAGAGTCTACAGGGAACCAAACCAATAAATTACTCAACAGATTTTGTTCAAAAGTAAAATATATAACTGCACTTTCAAAGTCACTGAACAAGCACAAGTCCTTCTTTCTCTATACTACCTTTCTTTTCCAGTTTGTGAATGTTGGAGATGTGAGTGAGGGCAATTATAGCCAGCATGCTTTCAGAGCTGTGACCAGAAAGACACCTTCTGAGTACAGGAGTGAGGTCACAGGCCACCAGTTGCTCTGCAAGGCTCTTGTGACTGGAGATCAGCATGATTACCACCAACAGGCCATTTCGTACAGACAGACCACCACTGAATCAAGCAGAGAAAGAAACATCATTAGAAGATCAATACTAAGAAGTACGTCATGTCTCCATTTTCAGTGGGTTATTTGGCAGCTTGATTAAGAAAAGTGTAAAAGCTAAGTGATCTAAAACAATGGCAGAATAAATGGAAAATCATATTATCCCATTCATTTTGGAAGCATATGCACCTTTCTGAACAGCATTCTCAAGTTTCACACCAACATACTGTGGTGGACATCTAAAATAACTTTCAATGTCAAAATATTTAATGGATCTGACTAGAGCGATTTCTAGGGGGGCAAGGATAATGCCACATTACTGTGTTCTGAAATATTTGAGAGTAAAATTATGAATTGCATCATGAATTTATATCAGTGCTGTCAAAAATGTCGCATTATTATCGCGTTAACTTGACTCAATTTTAACGGCGATCATTTTTTTATCGCGAGATTAACGCTCTGTGACATGATGTAGGTTTTTCATAAGCTTTTGAAACTGCCAGGAACTTGGAACATAACAGAGACTTTGCTTAGAAAAACGATAGCAGCTAGACTGTAATGCCACGCCCCGCACAGCCAGAGTCCTCTGCCCTCCCCCCAAAGAACCAGAGCGGGCAGCTCACGCTGCCGCGCCTCGGGACAAAGAGCCACGGTGCTCAGCTTAGGTTTCGTTTTCCCATCGGCGACTCCAGCCCGACTTTGCAGTGGCTGTGACAAGACGTGTTATACGGAGCCGTAGTAACTCGTCCCCTCACTTTTAATTACCCAAGTGCACGCCTTAACGCAAAGCGTGCGTACGGGTTATAACTCGTGCGTGCGCATTAATATCTCGTGCACACGCCTTATAAGTCGTTCCCACCCTTTATTTTTTTTATTCACCATGTCCCCTCTACGGCTCCGTAGTGTTATGCTCTGCAATAAAAAAAAACAAAAAAAGAAACCTTGGTACAAAGCAAGCCCATTCACTTTTTTATGCTGATAAGAGAATTACAATGGTTTTTCATGTGACAAAAATGTGCGATTAAATTGCGATTAATCGCGAGTTAACCATGACAGTCGCGACATTAATCGCGATTAAATATTTGAATCGCTTGACAGCACTAATTTATATATTTTAGAGGCTTGTAGGATAAGACTAGTCATGGCAATGTCAAAGCAATCAAATCTAGTGGCTGTGCACTTTACGAAGAATCTCCAAGGCGATCCATGTTACACACTACCTTTTCAATCATATTAAGTCAGCTAAAGACAATTTCAGGCAGAAATAGGATTTGGTTTACTTTGCTTTTGAAGGATAGAACCAAGTTTGCTTATAGTTGTCCATCACCTACCCAGGGGTGTTGAGCATGAGATCAATAGCAGATGGAATTGCTCCAAGAAGCCCCTTTGATCCTTCAGGTGTTGCTGAGCCAATGCTTGCAAAGATCTCCAACATCATCTGAGTACCAGATTCAGAGAGGGGCAGGCAGCTTCCCACACTGCGCAGGTCATGCTTACTGGCACCAGTGATTACCTTTAAGGTCTGGAGGGAGAAAAACAGATATTTGTGTTCATCCTGTTCTCTTAGCTGCAGACCTCCCGTTGACAAACACACCAACTTCAGGCTGGAAAATTCTTTAAATCAGTAGAAATGAGATTAGGTGAGTAGTTTAGCTGGACTGTGAAGACATTGATGACTAAAATCAGTGAGATGTAGGGCAACATTCAGACTTTGGAAATAGCCCATGTATTGATAGTAAATGTACAATAAAAGAAGCATTGTTTGGACTGCTCTACACATATACAGTGTCTTGCAGAAGTATTCCTCCCCCTTGGCGTTTGTCCCGTTTTGTCGCATTACAAGCTAGAATTAAAATGGATTTTTGGAGGGTTAGCACCATTTGATTTACACAACATGCCTACCACTCTAAAGGTGCAAATTGTTTTGAGACGAACAATAAGATTAAAAAAAACCAGAAATCCAGAGTGTACATAGGTATTCACCCGCTTTCGTATAAAACCCCTAAATAAGAGCTGGTCCAACCAATTCACTTCATAAGTCACAATTATTGGATTAAAATCCACTTGTGTGCAATCAAAGTGTCACGTGATCTGTCACAAGATGTCTGTATAAATCAACCTGTTCTGGAAGGACCCTGACTCTGCAACACTAAGCAAGCAACATGAAAACCAAGGAGCCTCCAAACAAGCCAGAGAAAAAAAAAAGTTGTGAAGTATGGATCAGGGTTATAAAAAAAAAAATCCCAAACTTTGAATATCCCACAGAGCAAATCCATTCCAGTAAAATGCAAAGAATATGGCACCACTACAAACCTGACGAGAAGGCCGCCCACCAAAATTCACAGACCAGGCAAGGAGAGCGTTAATCAAAGATGCAACAAAGACACCAAAGATAACACTGAAGGAGCTGCGAGTATCTGTCCATAGGACCACTTTAAGCCATACACTCCACAGAGTAGAGCTTTATGGAAGAGTGGCCAGGAGAGGGGGAAGAGAGAGAAAAAAAGTAATTGCTTTAGAAAACACGTTTGGAGTTGGCCTACCAGCATGTGGCAGACTCCCCAAACACATGGAAGATGATTCTCTGGACAAATGAAACTAAAATTGATCTTTTTGGCCATCATGGGAAACACCATGTGTGGTGCAAACCCAACACCTGTAGAACACCATCCCTACGGTGAAGCATGGTGGTGGCAGCATCATGCCGTGGGGCTGCTTTTCATCTGCAGGGACAGGAAAGTTGGTCAAGACTGAAGGAAAGATGGATGGCACTAAATACAGGGCAATTCTAGAGGAAAACCTGTTTGAGTCAGCCAGTGGTTTGAGACCAGGACGAAGGTTTACGTTCCAGCAGGACAATGACCCTAAACTGCTAAACATACTGCCAGACCTCAATCCAATTGAGAATCTGTGGATAACTTGAAGATTGCTGTACACCAACGCAACCCATCTAACTTGAAGGAAACGGAGCAGTTTTGCCTTGAGGAATGGGCAAAAATCCCAGTGGCTAGATGTACTAAGCTAATAGAAACATACCCCAAGAGACTTGCAGTTGTAATTGCAGCAAAAGGTGGCTCTACAAAAGTACTGACTTTGAGGGGTGAATACCTATGCACACTCCAGATTTCTGTTTTTTCATCTTATTGTTTGTCACAATAAAACAATTTTCACCTTTAACGTGGTAGGCATGTTGAGTAAATCAAATGGTGCCAACTCCTCCCAAAATCCATTTTAATTCCAGCTTGTAATGCAACAAAACAGGACAAACACAAAGGGTAGGCTTGGCACGGTTATGGGAAAAAACCGAACCGTACGATACGCCTGTTGCGGTGCAATACGCGTATAAACCGCGGTACCCCTATTTAAGACGTTCGCCAAAAAAAAAAAAGCCGAATGCCCGTATGAAACCACGTGGTTCTCTTTCGCGCGAACAGGGGTGATAGCATTCCGGCGCCGCGCCGGATTTCCGGCGTACCGCGGCGCCGGAAAAAAAAAATCTAGTTCGCCCATTATCCTGTGTCATTCTGAGATGCGCAGATAGACAGTAAAGGGAATTCGGAATTCCCTTTACTGTCTATCTGCGCATCTCAGAATGACACAGGATAATGGGCGAACTAGATTTTTTTTTTTTTTCCGGCGAGGGGAGGGGAGGTTTGTTTTAAACAGTGCAGTGATTGGTTTTATTGCAATATTTTATATTGGCTGTGTGTGTATTTTGTTATAAATCGTTCTAAGAATACAGTGGCACTTTAAGATTAGATAAGAAATCCAGCCATACGTTTCAAAACACTGCACTTTAATTTCAAGTGAAAAAATACATCCTCACTCTCAGGGATTAGAAGAGTTTTTGATTCGGTTTTTGTATATAGGTGGTTGGTTGGTCGCCACATAAAAGTTTAAGTTTTAACACACACATCTGTTCAAAAGTAAGCTTTAAGAACTCATTTTTATTTCTTCCAATTATGAAAACTCTGTATGTGACAAAAGACACCTGGTTCCTCTAGATGCCACAACATGGCAGCAAACACTCCTGACACTTTGTATAAATACTGTAGTAAATAAAAAAGCTGTTGAAATCATCCATGTCTTCCCTCTTGCTGTTTCAAAATACTACCTGGCTTTTCATCAGAGATTGTTCATAAAATGTGCTTATGTCAACTCAAACTCAGTTTGTGCATGATTATTTCATTGTAACTATAATTTTAACCTCTCTTAAATGCTGTATCCTAAACTATGTTTACTTAAGGTAAATAGTAGGCTATATGCCCAAATACAGAGTACTTAAGATTTAAAAACAAAAAAAACAAAACAAAAAAAAACGCAATACGTACCGAACCGCAGACCTCAAACCGCAATACGTACCGAACCGCGACTTTTGTGAACCGTGCCACCCCTAACAAAGGGGGATGAATACTTCTGCAAGACACTGGAGTAAATTCCATGCAGTCCATTTCATTTTCTAAACACCTTTGAAGTTACTGTCTACACTGTTATATTGCTTATACATGACAATGGCGTTTGGCTCTATGTGTCACCATGGAATCAGTGCGTCAGGCACATGGACTAGCTGGCAAATGCAGAAGTGACAGGACGAGTGTATGTGACTGTCGATAAGGAACTCACTGCTAATGCAATCTGTTGCACTCGTGTGCAGGTGGGATACTCCTGCATGCAGGACAAAATGGCTTTCACTCCACCCTCTGTAGCAAAGGAAACTCGCCACTCATATTTCAGCATTAGGCTGCGGGTTAGAAGCAAGGCCATGATGGCATTTTGTTTTGGTTGGCTACCAACCATCTCGACCAGTAACTTTAAGACTTTGTCCCTAAAGAAATAAAGGATTGTGTCAGTGGTTAGCATGCAGTTCAGCATTAATTACAAATTTTAGCATCTTACAGAGATTTCAGTTGATTTGTCATATGTAAAACTAAGCAATTTAGTCATGTATAGACAAAATTTTCCTATTTTCAGTGGTGAGATAACGTACTTCAAATATTTCCACAAGCAACTCCAGTACTGGATTCCCAAGGAAAATATTTGAACACCAAAAAAAAAAAAAGTTTGTGATACTAACAATCAACTTGCATTTTTTTTAAACCTGGTCTATTGACAAAAATACATAATTTTATACATTTTACTTATTGACTTATCACAAGTTTTAGTCTAAATTTACAGCAAATTTAAAATCAAAAATCAACCAAATCCAAACTGTTTATACCTAATAATTTCATGCATTTTGTATCTGTTAAGAACTTGAACGTGTATTCTGCATCAAATGTGACTTGGAGAGACATGCAGCTAAATACAGATCAGATATCCTGAAGTGGATTTGAGTGATCAGATTTAAATCCATTTTATTTGGATACATTTACACTTTCAGGTTCATGTGGAAAAGCTCTAACCAGATATAAATCCTGATATTCAAGGCATATTAAATGTGCAAGTGAAAGCCGGGTTCATGAGCCTCACCGGATGCTCTGTGCTGAGTCTGATCTAAGAGTGCTGCGCTCTTGAGGCCCCTCTTCGTCCAGGATTTTACAGATGAACTTCATGCCAGCCAGCAGCTGTCCAGAGTCAGAGCTATTCTTTTTCATGATGTCCACAACCTCGCCGATTTTCTCCAAGGCTGTCTTCTTACCTTGCACTTTTGGGTTATTAAATACTATAAACACAGACACAAGGAAAGGAAAATTGAGTTTTTTGGGGTTTTTTTTTAAAGCGATGGCATAACCACAATAATTAGCTGGTTTGTTGAATTTACACATGAAATTTTTGGATTTGTTCTTGCATGGATAAATACACGATATGGTAAAAGGTTTGTGGACACCGGACCATACAGTGATCAGCCACAACATTAAAAATACTGACAGGTGAAGTGAAGAACATTGATTCTTTCATTACAATGGTACACGTCAAGGGATGGGATATAGGATGCAGCAAGTAAACAGTCAGTTCTTGAAGTTGATGTGTTGGAAGCAGGAAAAATTAGCAAGCATAAGAATCTGACCGGGCGGCACGATGGTGTAGTGGTGAGCACTGTTGCCTCACAGCAAGAAGGTCCTGGGATCAAGCCCAGCGGCTGACGAGGGCCTTTCTATGTGGAGTTTGCATGTTCTCCCCGTGTCCGCGTGGGTTTCCTCCGGGTGCTCCGGTTTCCCCCACAGTCCAAAGACATGCAGGTCAGGCTAACTGGTGGCTCTAAATTGACCGTAGGTGTGAATGTGTGCGCGAATGGTCGTTTGTCTCTGTGTCAGCCCTGTGATGACCTGGCGACTTGTCCAGGGTGTACCCCGCCTCTCACCCATAGTCAGCTGGGATAGGCTCCAGCTTGTCTGCAGCCCTGTAGGACAGGATAAGCGGCTGGAGATAATGGATGGAAGAATCTGACCAGCTTTGACAAAGGCCACACTGTGACTGCTAGACGACTGGGTCGGAGCATCTTCAAAATGGCAGGTCTTGTGGGGTGTTCCCAATATGCATTAGTTACTACCTACCAAAAGGAAGGTGGTCTGGTCTGATGAATCATGTTTTCTTTTACATCATGTACACAGCCAAGTGTGTGCGCGTTGCTTAGCTGGAGAAGACACAGTGCCAGGATGCACTATCGAAAGAAGGCAAGCCAGCAGTGTGATGCTCTGGGCATGGTCTTGCTGGGAAACCTCGGGCCCTGGCATTCATATGGATGTTACTTTGAGACGCATCACACTGCTGCAGACCGAGTACAGCCTTTCATGGCAAATGGTATTCCCTAATGGCAGTGGCCTCTTTCAACAGGATAATGCGCCCTGCCACACTGCAAAAATTATTCAGGAATGGTTTGAGGGACATGATGGAGTTTGAAGTGTTGACTTGGCCTCCAAATTCCCCACAACTCAATCCAATCAAGCATCTCTGGGATGTGCTGGACAAAGAAGTCCAGCCCCACCTCAAAACTTACAAGACTTAAAGCCTAGGTCACAACCGGCCGTACGTGCTCCTACGGCCGGTCTATGTGCAAAAAACGCAAGAAACGCACGGAGGGCGTGCGTGTGACGTGCTGATTTTCGAGCCGTAGACTGGCCGCAGAGGTTCTTTGTCATGTCAAACAAACTCTACGGGCGCTTATGTTTTTTTCAGGTTGCAAGACAAACTTACGGCCAACGTGCGTCTTTCTCCACGAACAACAACAACAAAAAAACGCAGCGATTTGGGAAATGCCAAAAAAATCGTACGTCCGGTTGTGACCTAGGCTTAAAGGATCTGCTGCTGACACCTTGGTGTCAGATACCACAGAACACCTTCAGAGGTCTTGTGGCATCCATGCCTTGATGAGCAAGAGTTGTTTTGGTGGCATAAGGGGGGGGGGGGGGGGATCTATACAATATTATGCAGGTGGTTTTAAAGTTAAGGCTGATGGGTGTGTATGTGTTTTTTTTTTTTTTAAACATTCCATTCCAGATTTAGTCTCTCTTTGCTATTAAAATAACCTCCACTCTTCTGGGACGGCTTTCCACTAGATTTGGGAGCGTGGCTGTGGGGATTTGCTCATTCAGCCATAAGAGCATTACTGAGGTCAGGTGGTGATATGTCAAGCGTGGAGGCCTGGGGTGCAGTCAGCACAAAGGTGTTCAGTGGGGTTGAGATTATGGCTCTTGTGCAGGCCACAGAAATTCTTCCATTCCAACCTTGGCAAACCATCCCTGTGTCCAAAATCACTCAGTCGTTCACTACTCCCTACTCACTATATAGGGAATTACTACAGTATATAGAGGACTATATAGCGAGCTCATTGATCAAATGAAAAAATGCTTTCGGACACTAGCCCGTCACGCTGGTATTTACGCCATTATTGTCGCACAATTAAAACGTGCCAGATCAGTCGGCTGGTGGGTTTCCAAAATAATAAATACATGCCTGTATTTTTGTGATAAATACATATTATACTGAGCGCATTTCCCCACATTAATCAATACAAAGTACTGTGTGTCTGCTGCATCTTTCAGCTCTTTTAAATCAAGGCTGAATGCTTCTTTGTTGCTGCCTTTTATTAAAACAAATTTGAGGCTTTTGATTTGATTTCTTTCAGCGTGACTGCAATGCATGATGGGATATATTGCTTGGTTAGTGACCATTGGTTGTACACTACTTTTCATGATGTATTGTGGGATAGTTTGAGTGCACTATATAGAGTAATAACTCACTATACATTCAGATAACACTACAAAATAGCAAGCTCACTATATAGTCCACTATATCGTGAGTAGGGAGTGATTTCAGACAGAGGCCATGTCCTCATGGGCCTCACTTTTGCCCCTTTTCCACCAAAGCAGTTCCAAGGCTGGTTCGGGGCCAGTGCTTAGTTTGGAACCGGGTTTTCTGTTTCCACTGACAAAGAACTGGCTCTGGGGCCAGAAAAACCGGTTCCAGGCTAGCACCAACTCTCTGCTGGGCCAGAGGAAAGAACCGCTTCCGTCAGCAGGGGGCGGAGTTGTTAAGACCAACAACAATAACAAGACCGCGAAAGATCGCCATTTTTAAGCGACGAGAAGCAGCAGCTGTACAAACGCCAAGTCATCCATTATTATTATTATTGTTGTTGCTGCTGCTGCTGTTGCTTCTTCAGTGTTGTTTTTGCTTCGATATTCACGCCAATGCAAACGTAGCGACGTAATTGACGTATACAGCGACGTAACTGACGTGGCTTCCCTTAGCACCGCGAGCTATGGAAAAGCAAACTGATTCTCAGCTGGCTCGCAAGTTGAACAAGTTGTGAACCAGCACCGGCCCCGAACCAGCCCTGGAACTGATTTGGTGGAAAGGGGGTATTTGTGCACAGGGGCACGATCATGCTGGAATAGGTTTGGGCCTTTTTGTTGCAGGGAAGGGAAAGTGTAATGTTACAGCATACAAAGACATCCTACATGTCAAGCGTGGAGGCCTGGGGTGCAGTCAGCACAAAGGTGTTCAGTGGGATTGAGATTATGGCTCTTGTGCAAGCCATGTGTGTGCTTCCAGCTTTGTGAAAATTTTGGAAAGGCCCACGTATGGGTGTGATGGTCAGGTCTCTAAACTTTCAGCCATATAGTGTAGTTTCAGTGCAAAAATTTTAAACAACTTAAACCATCAACTACATCTACAAATGTAACTCACTTTTCATCTTTTCTTCCAGATCTTCAGGATACTTGGTCTCATCTTCTGCTGGTAACTCACTCTCTGCGTCACTGCTACAGCTGCCATTATCGACAGGAATCTCTTTTTTGGGTTTCTTAGAAACATTCATGGAGAAGGATGAAGCAGAGTGAGAAGCTTTAGGTGCCACTGATGACGATGACGAGGCTCCTTGTCCACCATAGCCGGAGGAGTTGAGGGAGCTGTCGGAGAACATTTCTTCGTCCTCCAGACTGGCTCCACCACGGCGCAAGTAGTGCTTAGCAAAGGTATGTGAACAGAGCAGGTCACCCAGGCACGAGGCCTGCAGGGTCTGTTTCAGGTAGTGCAGGATCTTGCGGGCAACCTCGCTTGACACAGACAACTGAATTAAAGTGGCCTCATCCAGCTCCACCATCTAAAATAACAGATTTGGGGGGGAAAAAAAAAAAAGTTCTAAACAAAGAGACACAATTGAAAAGATCATCTTGTTGGCCATTGAACACACTATAATCTGAAATTCACTCTGATTTCACACACAGGAATCGGGGGGGAAAAAATATATATATATTGCCTGTTCATCAAGATTCTGTCGAAGGATGTTGTTGATCTCTTGTTGCTGCTTTTGCTCCAGCTTCTTAATGAAGAAAAGCACTTCCCACCACTCGGCACGGGTAAGGGTGTCTGCATCGTCCTGCAGGCTGTCCGTTAGATAAGGTAATGAGTACAACCCACCAGGTGGCTTCAAGAAGAACATCTGATTCACTGTCAAACAGTGAAAGGGAGATCGGTTACATGTCAAAATACACCAAAGATCAGCAAGTACATCAATTAGGGAACTCTTTTTACATTCCAGTCAGGTTACTGCTCCTTTACATCCCTCAAATACATTAAAGGCCTCGAGAAATGCATTTTTTTTGCGCTAAAACAGAATAGCAGTTAAATTCGGCGAGGTTTATTGAGTCCCTGGACAGAGGCAAATATCCTCTAAACTGCACGGTAGCAGATATATTTGCAGATAAAAGCAGAGTAAATTTAGCCCTTTTAGAACCGCCCGGAAGTTGCAGACGAGAGCCGCGTGACGTCACTCACTGGTGTGTGTCGGCCACGAACAACGTGATGAGCGAGCAGGAATTTAGTGAGGGAGAAAGTAAGTTTTAGTAGTTTTGTCAGTTCAAGTTGATGACGTACTGACAGAGGAAGAAGTGGCCAGCGATAGGGAAGAAGAGAGGGGTACCGAAGCGTACCAATTCGAGCCAGAACTGTCCGATGACAGCGGGGACAGTGATATGATGAACCCGAGGACGATCATGAAGACCGACTTGCAAATATGGAATGGTAAGCTTTTCAACACGTTCTTAGAATTAGAACAGGTTTTTAAAATAAAATGCTAGCCTAGTACAGCTACAGCCGACAGTCTTCAGGTCAACATTTCCGTGGCCGTACATAGTCTATTGCCGGCAGTACACCGCTCAGTAAACGTGTGGGGCGGGAGTTTGGATGACTGGAAGTTGAAGATGCATTCCTCAAGGTAGTAGTATTACAGTATGTTGGAAACAAAATGCTTTGCAGTTCATTGTAGCAAAGTTTTGACTAATTAGCGATTACCTTTATATTTCGGGAAAAGGAACAGGGCCACTCCCTCCACGGCATTGGTGTTGCGTCGCCTTCCGGGCTCGTTCCCTTTTTTCCCCTCTTCCCCTTCTTCTCCACAACAGTCATAGATTGCAACTTAATGATTTGTCTCTTTTTCTACGTCGTGTTGTCACAAGTTTCCATCAAAACGATAGTAAATCTAGCAGAGAGTCGGATAAAAGCTACACTGTGTGGATGCAAGTAGAAAAACCGCCAGTAAACCCACCCACACTCCTGAGGTCACACGAAAGCCAGCTAATAATGGCGACATTGGTACCGGGATTCCCTTGGCAGGAAATTTAAACTCGACAAATTCTCAATGTTCCTGACATTTACGACGTGGGTTTCAATTCTAAGTTTTCATTGTCGGGACTTGTACTATTCAGGCTTTCGTCTAAACGGGGGAACAGGGGCGCTGCGCCCTCTTACTCTCGGCGTGCGCCCCCTTACCGACTCCGTGAAAACATCCCAGCAACACTACGTGACAATGTGTCTGATCATTAAATACGTTATAATTGCTCCAAAAATATTCCAATCATAGCAGATACACCGCCAGACGGTGCAAAAACAATCCGAATTGGCGTTTTCCAGACTGAGGCGCCATGTTGTTTAGTTGTCGCGGCTGCTCTCGCGAGATTTGACATGGGTTACATACGAGGTCAGCTGACTTGTAGAGCGAGATTTCTCAAGACTGAATGACCTTTCACCCACCGGCGCGGGAGCTTTTGACAGAAGTAGTTCGCGAGCTGTTTTTGTTGACACTTGGGCATTTAAAGATGTCATCCCGCAGCACGAAACGGAAGAAAGCCAAAGACTGTCTGGGGCAGAAGATGATTACTTCTTTCTTTTTCAATGTTGACAGACAATTTGTTACAATTTCCCTCTCAGATAGCCTCAGAATGTCCCATTGGAGCATTTTTCAAAGGCTTTGCACGGCGGGGGGGGGAAGGACGACAACCGGCACCATCTCCCCCCCCCGCTTCGCTCCCTCGCCATGGTGAGCGCCCTCATACTAAATTTTTCTAGAAAAAACCCTGCTATTATTATCCAAGGAGGAATGGGGTACATTTCTCTCCGCCTTAATAAATAAATAAATAAATAAATAAATAAACAAACATTTTAGTTACTTCAATCCTACCTGCAGTAAGTTTAAGTGTCTCAGTTAGAGAGAAAGCCTTTTCCTGAGTTTCCTTCTCAGCTTCTCCACTGCTCCCATTACCCATGATCTCAATCATGTGCCAGTGCACCCAGTATGTTCTGGAGATTGAGTTCCAGTACACCTACAACAATAGCACAAAGTCTGTTAGATATATGACAGCGTTTAAGGAACACACAGGGACAAAAGACCAAATACTGTGTCTACCTGAACAGGCGGTGAACCGTCATTACTGTAGCGAAACTCTCCCTCATCACCAGCACTAACTTCCTCATAATCCTCCAGCATGCGCACCTGCATGCCGCTCTTCAGAGTATCCTGCACATACTCTACATAGGCTGAACGTGTCGAGAAGTCTGTGCGAGTCCTGAAGCCATTTGCCTTCTTCTTTGGTGGGGTAGGTGCTGCTGCTGCTGCTGTTGTTGTTGACAGCGTCATAACGGGAGAAGCAGAAAAACGGGGCTGGAAGATGGAACGTAGGGTGCGCCTGTTCGCCTCTGTCTCGGTCTCTTCTAGTCCCCCATCTGTTGTGGGGGAGGCAACAGGTGGCTGGCGGTTACGGTCCCAGCCCATCACTCGCACCAGCTCGGAGATGAGGTTTGCCATTGCCATGGTGAACTCAAACTCCCGCTGCAGTCGCGATTGCTCCGATTGCTGAGCTGCTGTGGAAGAGGAGGGGCCAGTCTCCTGACGCTCTGAGCTCAACTCCCCCCCTGTGGTGTTGAGCTTGTCCATTAGTGACGTCACACACAAGTAACGCTTCACCAGAGAAAAGAGCAGCTTGCCTGGGATCTATATAGAAATCACAGGCAACGTCAAAAGTGCATGTTAAACATTAAATAAAAGCAGACCATGTCGGTCACACTTGTACTTTTTGTAAACAAAACATGTTTTACCTAACCCACGGAAGCTTTTGGAACGTGATTAATGATTCGCCTCTAACAAATGTGCAGTAATTAAATTCATCATCGCTAAACCTTATTTTGCAGTCAATATTCATTTTTAACAGAAATAAAATTAAACGTGCAAAGTCAATATATCCAAGGTCACATTCGTAGTAATACATATTACAAAGTAATGAGAAATGCACAAATTTATACACTGGTAAGAAAAGAACATCCATGCTGTAAACACGAGTCTGAACAAAAGATCGACTTTCACAGTCCGAGTCGACCTATAGCTAAAGCAAAAGGAGACCACGCTATGGACAGTTTAAACATTTGTGACAGGAAAGACAACAGTTTCAAAAAAGGGTCATCCACACAGTGCCTCCAGGAAGTATTCACTCTTTAGTGATTATTCTTCTTTTTGGTGCAACATCAGTTTTAAAGTATGTTAGAACTGGACTTTTTTTTTTCCCTCCGCTGCTTTGAAGTGACACCGTTTCATTTTATTTCTGTAGAAAGGATTTCACTGTCTTCAGAATTACTTTTTTTTAAAAAATCTAAAAACTGCTTAACTGATAAGTATTCACCACCATTCTTTTGACGGTCTAAATTAGGAGCAGTATTTAAATTTTCTTGAGCACGCAGACTAACACTACGTTCAGACTGCAACCTGAAACGACCCATATCCGATTTGTTGTGAAATCCGATTTTTTTGTTAGGCTGTTCACATTACCAATTATATGAGACTTGTATGCGATCTCCAATATGAACGGAAAACGACCCAAAAGTGTCCCGCATGCACAAATTGACACGTAATAAGCACATCTACCTAATACGTTAACAGAAAAAAAAAAGTGCACTCTTCATGTTTAATGATTTCTTTTTTGTTTGTTTAATTATCTGGTTAGTGTTAAAGTGTGAGGTCTCGTGTGCATTTTTGTTTCTGAACTGAAATGAAAACGTGTAGCCTGGTAACGAGGGTTGACTCCTAAATGTCTCTCTAATTTCTATATAAGTGCACTACATGTTACTAGGAAGTAATGGATTTTTAAACTCTATATAGTGCACTCGAGCTTCAGTAGGCAGTCATTTGGGATACGGCCGCTGTATTACCAAACTCTTAATTCAGGCTTAATAATTTGCACATATTTATTTCGTCATATTAATAAACTTTTTCTACATTTTTATAAATATTTATTTAGATTGTTTATAGCCAGCTGAATTCTGCAACTTCTCTCAGCGCTGGCTCAAGGTGCAGAAACACCAGTGCAGTTTGCTATGGAGATGAGGCGAGACCTAGCGATGTGGTTTTTGTGGCGGCAGCTAATGAGACCGAAGGTGTCAAATTACTGGAAATTTCCAGAACAATCTTATAACCTTGTAATACAGGATGGTTTAAGTTATAAATCAGTTATAGAAACTGTTTTATTTAATCAGGCTAACAGATCAACATCCAGGTCCCTACCAAATCCACCATTAGCTTGATCAATTCTATAAAAGTCTATTTAAATTCTGAAAACTGTACAAATGTTGATGTTTTCCACCAAAGAGGCGGGATTAGCCAACACAGAATAGTGACGTTTGTCTGTTGATGACGTGTAGGTCGCATGAATGCGACCTGTCCGGTCAGACTGCAGTCGCATGTGAAAATATCGGATATGCATCGGATTTAGGACCACATATCCAAGCGGCCTGGGCCGCATGTGAAAAAATCGGATCTGTGTCGTTCAGATCGTCAATAACAAATCGGACACAGGTCGCATATGGGCAAAAAAAAAAAATCGGATATGGGTCGTTTCAGGGTGCAGTCTGAACGTAGTCTAAATGTGTGAAACAGAGAACACCTGTGTTCATGCTAAATCCTTCCATGCCTAATTGTACGGGTGCACAATAACCCTGTGTCCGAAATCGCTTACTCATTCACTATTCCCTACATAGGGAATTACTATATAGAGGACTACCCCCCGCTTTCAGACATTAGTCTGTCGTGCTGGTATTTATGTCATTGCTGTCGCACAATTAAAACGTGCCAGATCAGCCAGCCGGTGGATTTTCAAAATAATAAATACATGCATGTATTTTTGTGATAAATGTATTATACTGAGCATATTTCCCACATTAATAAAAAGTACCTGCATCTTTCAGTTTTTTTTTTAAATCAAGGCTGAATACACTCTTCTTTGCCGCTGCCTTTTATTAAATCAAATTTGAGACTTTTAATTTGATTTCTTTCAGCATGACTGCAATGCATGATGGGATATATTCCTTTGGTTAACGACCATTGGTTGTACACTACTTTTTGTGATGTATTGGGACATACTTTGAGTGCACTATATAGGGTGTAAACAATCCTCACTAAGGTTTCGGACAGCACTACAAAATGGCGTCCCCACTATATAGTGCCCTATATAGTGAATAGGGAGCGATTTGGGACACAGGGTAAAGGTCACTGACTTTGCAAGGTCTCGCAGCTAAAACAGAAGATCAGATCAGTCATGCTGTAATGAGGACCAAGGAGCTGCAGTTAATCTCCAAGATGAAGTTAAGAGGAAAAAGCTTATAAAAGTTTATTTAAAAAAAAAACACACATCTTTGAATCATCCTATGAGCACTGATCAATTCTAATCAAGTAAGACTATTATAATAAAATACAACAACTCAGACACTACCAAAATCAGGCCAAACTGAGCACTCAGGCAATTGTCAGAAGTGTCCAAGTGCACAGTTACACTACTTGAAGATGTTACAGAGCTCGCAGGCTTACAATGGTGTGCAGACTTCAACAATATCATCAGCGCTTCACAGAACCGTCCTCTATGGGAGCGTGACCAGAAGAAATCAACGTCTGAGAAAGGCCAACCTAAAGACATGCCTGGATTTTGCTAGAAGGCAAATTCTTGAGGAGAACCTGCTCTAAACAGCTAGAAATTTGTATCTGGGGGGGGGGGGGGGGGGGGGGGGGGATGCCAGAGTGAAAACCCAGACTCAAATTCAACTGAAAATCTGTGGCATGATCTGAAAACTGCCGTCCACCAAATGTTCTCCATCTAATTTGCTGGAGACAATTTGTGGAAGAAAATATCAAAATGTGCAAAGCTCACAGACACAGAGAAACTCAAATCTGTGTGTACATTTTCATTTGAATACTTATCAATTATGCAGTGTTTGGATTTTTTTTTTAATTTTTAAAATCTGAATAATTATTTTAAATTTTATTTTTGCAGAGTGTCACTTCAAAAGGAGCAGAAAACAAGATCCCATTCTAATAAAAACACTGCCTGGCCAAAAAAAAACATCATTTTGATTTAAATAAACAAACATTTAAGAGCCTCTGATTGGATAATTACTACAGTGATTTATACGTTTCAGCTGGCAAAGGTTATTTTAATGCCAACTGATGCAGTGAGTAGCTTCTCATTTCTTCTCATTATCTCTAGCTGCTTTATCCTGTTCTACAGGGTCGCAGGCAAGCTGGAGCCTATCCCAGCTGACTACGGGCGAAAGGCGGGGTACACCCTGGACAAGTCGCCAGGTCATCACAGGGCTGACACAGACACAGACAACCATTCACACTCACATTCACACCTACGGTCAATTTAGAGTCACCAGTTAACCTAACCTGCATGTCTTTGGACTGTGGGGGAAACCGGAGCACCCGGAGGAAACCCAAGCGGCCACGGGGAGAACATGCAAACTCCACACAGAAAGGCCCTCGCCGGCCACGGGGCTCGAACCCGGACCTTCTTGCTGTGAGGCGACCGCGCTAACCACTACACCACCGTGCCGCCCCGCTTCTCATTTCTTAAACAATGAATCATATTGGAAGATGTATCCTGTGGTCATGGAAAAGATGTTACTGTGTTTCAGAAGGATCAAATTATCAAGCAAAGTAAACAACTGAGGAGTTTGCTGAAATTACTGGAATTGGGTTAAAAACTGTCCAATGCATTATTAAAACCTGGAAAGGTAGTGGCGAAGTGAAATAGTAAAAAATCAACAGTAGAACTCATGACTATGTTTAATAGTGAAAGTAAGAGCATTTTCACATGCACAATGCAACAAGAACTCAAAGAATTGGGACTAAACAGCTGTGGGGCCATAAGAAAATCACTTGTTAATAATAAGTTCAATTTATATAGCACCTTTCTCACACCCAAGAATGATTTACAATTTGGGGGGGGGGGGGGGGGTCCACCCAAAGAGGGTCAGAAAATAATTCCAGTGGCAAAGCTGCCCACAGTCCCATCAAAGGGCGCACGAAGGTATGTCAACGGCACTCGAAACACCACGCCATGGATCCACAAAGCGAGCACAGAAGCACTGGTATGTCCCAAATAGGGATGGCGAAAACTAAAAAAAAATCTTGACCGACCACCGAGCCTCATTAGCCGGTTAACCTATGAGTTTAAACAGGGATGCAAACGGCGCGCCTTTTAGCGGATGCCGCCTTTTTCACGGCTGAATCGTGCAAAGATCCGATTTTTTTTTTTTTAGGGGGGGCGTTGGAGTGTCTGAATAATTTCATCAGAGTAAATTCTGTATGCTCAAAGGAAAGCAATCGGATCTGCACGATTCAGCCGTGAAAAAGTTGGCATCTGCGCCTTTAGTTTGTGTGGAGTAGGGTTGGGCAGTATCCAAATTTTGATACCTTTAAACTGTCTCTGTGTTTTCCCGGGGTATACGGTATTACCGAGAAAAAAATATTTTGTTACGGCCTACTGTGTACGTGCGCCTATACCGGCGGACCTTGTCCAGACCTGCGCCTATGCCTCAAATGTACTATTTAAAAGCAGCATAGCGAATTGTGTGCATTGTGGTATGGATTAAGCAGCAAAGCGAATTTTGTGCATTGATGAATGGATTAAGAGATATTTCAAAGCATCACGCAACTCTTCCTTCATCTTGAAAATAGCATTCAACTGTCGTTTACACATGTCTGCGTTGAAACGCAATTTGCAGCACTATTTCACCTACTCCATCAAAAAAAAAAAAAAGTACACGATGAGCAGGATCATACCCTTTCAAGCATGGGAAATAAAAAAAAAAAAGAAAAATAATCAACCAACACCCAAGTCCGTTTAGACTGCGCGATAAACCATATTCTTCAGCGCAAATGAGGCGAACCTAATTCAAATGCGTGATAGCTGCACAAGGCAAAATCATATGGGCCCACGTCATGCCATGGCGGGGAAATTAATAATCAAATGGCCTTACCTTGCTTAAAACGTTGTCTTGATCTAACATAACTTGTTCCCCTCTCGCGCCGTGACCGTCTTCTTACATACTTTACACACAGCTTCATCTGTGTTTGCTGGCTCTCCCTTTTCGTTTGGTTTGAACCCAAAATACTGCCACACTGCCGATGTTGTATTTTTTTTTTGCCACCAACTCGTTATCTTGACTTGCCATCTTTCAACCGCGGTCTCAGTCTCTTGCGAAGCTTTCTGTCAGACTCCAAATGTCACGCAGGGTTGCCATGGTAACGACATAAACAACCCTGCACGCGATGAGAACTTTTTTAGGAAATTGATAGAATTAGTGAAAATACGATCACACAGTTATTCGGGATGATCTTCAATTTATTATTTTATATTATGACCTCATGTACTCCATATTTATTTAGATATTATATATATTTTTTAAAAATGACGGTAATGAGACCGATACCGTTGGTACTTTTGGATACCTCGGGATACCTTCTTACCGTAATACCGCCCAACCCTAGTGTGGAGAGATATGATCTGCAATAACATGCATTGTTGGCTACAGACTGAAACATACTTTCAGAATGCACTGGCCAAGGCAGGACTAAACTCCGTGTGCCTTCTAATAATAATTAAAAAAAAAAAAACAATAGTAATTTGTAAGCTAAAAAGCCTGTCTACACTTTTTTCTTTCGCCGAGTGGCAGCTGTGTTCAACTGGGGCGGGACATGACTGAATGGGTGTTTCTGATTTGTCAGCTGTCTTTAACTGGGGCAGGAGGGCGGGACATGACTGAATGGGTGTTTCTGATTCGTCAGCTGTCGTCCTTACACTGCATGGCGTGCCCCAAGCGTTTACAACACAGAATTCCAAGTCCTCCGCTCCAAAATCGGCAGCTTCAAAACAATTGATTTTTTTTTTTTAACCAACAACCAAAAAAAAAAAATTAACCGGTTGACATTGATTCGGTCAACCACCGGTCAAAGGGTCATCGGTTAACATCCCTAGTCCCAAACTGCCTGCACAGCCACCACGATAGGGCTGCAGCTATCGAATATTTTTGGAATCGAGTATTCTGTCAATTTTTTCATCGATTAATCGGATAAATTATACTTGTGTTTTTAAACAATTATATCAATAGTGTGTTATGCAACATGAAAGGCCTCTTAAAATGAGCAAGCAATTGGCTGTTATTCCTCCCAAAAAAAGGTTTTTATTCAAACTCAACACTTATTACTGTAGATCAAAGCTTAAAACCTTTGGCTTATTGGCTCCAGAACTAAGCCCATTTAATCAACCTTTCTGTGAAACATTTATGATGTACATGAAAAAAACAAACTATGAAATACAACCTTTGTCCTTAGTTTTATCTTAATAAAAAAAGGAAAAAAGGGGTGTACTTCCTGCAATAGCCCATGAGAATAAAGTATAAAGGCACAAAATAGCAAAAAAAAAAATAATAATAATTCAAGTATTACTAATAATCCAACTTCAACAGTACAGTTCAGTTTCCAATTGTATCCAGATGAGGTAGGTAGAGTAGAATGTTTGTCTTTGTGCAAGATAGTGAGTGCTTGTCTTAGAGCAATGCATATATATATATATATATATATATATATATATATATATATATATATATATATATATATATATATGAGAGAGAGAATTTGTCTTAGTGCATGTGTGTGCAATGCATGTGCAAGGCTTTAAAAGAGCAAATGGTGGTTACAATGCAAAAAGGTCAGTATATGGACATGGTCAGGTCAGAAGGTCAGAAGTAAGGCTTGCCCTACGCTTTGAGGCAATATTCCCAGCAGCAGAGAACAAATGCTCTGAGGGCGTTGAGGTGGCTGGAATACCCAGAAAAGACTTTGCAAGCTTAGCCAGGGTTGGGTATAATGCTGTATTTGCTCTCCACCATGGCAGTGGATCCTCTTTTTTGGAGAGAGGATGTTCACCAAAATATTGTAAGACCTCCCTCTGCACCTCTTGATTTTGCTTCTCATCATCATCCTCTTCATCACTGCTATTGGAGTCTGATGATGATCCGAGAACATTGAGAGATGATCCCTGGGCTTGAGTAGCTGGGTGGCCTTCTTCTATGTTGGCGGTGGATTCATTTCCCCGCTCATTGGACTGTCTTTCTTGCCTTTTGACAGTTAGTGCCATTGTTTGAATTGTGCTTTGGACCTTAAATGATTCTTCAGAAGGCAAGAACTTAAGTTTTCTGAACCGGGGTTCCAAGGCAGCAGCAAGGAGGGCAGTGTTAGGGTCCTCAGGTTTAAATCAGGGTTCTTACACTTTTTCACCAGTTTTTTTCCATGACTTTTCCAAAACCTTCTACTGAATTTCCATGACCATCACTGGTTCATCACTGCTCATCGCATTTATAGCACAGCCCCCAACACTAGTTTACATAGCAGCCCCACTCATGCACAATCACATCATACACATACCTATTTCACGTCACCATTCACAACACTGTTGCCCCCTTTCTTCACACACACAGACAACTACAGTACTGTACCTCATGCCCCTTCACATCACATATGCAAGTACACACCCACAGTCCATCTGTCCCAAACCCATAGCCCATGCTCTCAGCAACCCACCCCCTGCCCAGGCCCAACCCCATAACTTTGTAATTTGTGCATTACAAGTCAAGTCAAGTCTATTTGTATAGCGCTTTTAACAATAAACAATGTCGCAAAGCAGCTTTACAGAATTTGAACGACTTAAAACATGAGCTAATTTTGTCCCTAATCTATCCCCAATGAGCAAGCCTGTGGCGACGGTGGCAAGGAAAAACTCCCTCAGACGACATGAGGAAGAAACCTCGAGAGGAACCAGACTCAAAAGGGAACCCATCCTCATTTGGGCAACAACAGACAGCCTGACTATAACATTAACAGTTTTAACATGAGGACAGTTTCGTTGATGTTATAAACTCTTCATTGATGGAAACTTGAGTGCAAAACTGTTCATGATAACTGCAGTCCTAAAGTTAGCAAGACAACTGTAGTCCTCAGCCATAAAAGCATTTTGGTACTTTGGCACTATGACCCCCCCACATATGCACACAGGCAGACTACTGAAATTTATAGGTGCTTTCACAATAGGCCTATATTGTAATTTAACCATTGCCTAAATGATATCGTAAATGCGGAAATGAAGAGTTACAATTTGAAGACAACATTGAATGTCTATTTATTTCTGTGTTCAATCAGTTTAAATCAACAACATTTACATCCAAATCCAGCAAGGTCCTCAGGGCCCTACACTGAATATTAAGCATCGCCTAAATGGCATCACAAAAAAAAAAGAAAATAGAGGGTGAAAATCTGAAAAAGTGGAATGTCTATTTCCATCCCTTTCCTATAAATTTAAGCAAAATCAAATCAAATCAATTGTGACATCCAAATTCAGAGAATACACAAGATTAAGAAATGGCTGGGCTAATATGGCTTCACCTATTACAAATTAAGTCTTTTTATCCTTTAAAATGCAAAACTCAAGAGTCATAAAACTGAGGATATTATCCAATCCAATATCTTATTTACCATCTGTACACGCAAAAAAAAAAAAATCAAAAAAATCAAACGAGAGCTCCAGGGCTCCAGCATCGTAATTTGCCCCGAGGCGCGCCACGGCGCTCCGCTTAGGTTTCGTTTCTATCCCGGGCTCCAGCCCGACTTTGGACGCTCGTAGCTCGGGCAGGGGAGGTCCCAGCCGCCCCACACTTGGCAGCCAGAGACCTCTGCCCTCCCCCCAAAGAACCAGCGCGGGCGCCTCGGGACATAATTCGCCGCGGCGCTCCGCTTAGGTTTCGTTTCTATCCCGGGCTCCAGCCCGACTTTGGACGCTCGTAGCTCGGGCAAGGGAGGTCCCAGCATCCCCAAACTTGACGCACCACGCCTAGCACGCTACAACTACTAGCACGTCGCACATTACGAGGAGGGTGTGGCCAGGGTTGCCAGATGTGACTGATGATTTCCAGCCCAAAAAATGCTTAAAAACCACCTGGAGGCACTAAAACCTGCCTAATTTGAAAACCGCCCAATCTGGCAACACTGCGTGTGGCAGTCAACAGGCATAGCCAGTAGGCTACGCAGACTGCGCTAGACAACATTTCCAAGACAACTTGTGGCGATTTACATTTTATTACGGCACATCAATTTTATAAAGATAATCGAAACACTAGATAGATTTCCATGACTTTTTCAAAACTTCTGAACAAAATACTTTTTTCCATAACTTTTCCAGGGCCTGGAAATTTAATTTTAAAATTCCAAAACTTTTCCAGGTTTTTCATGACCGTACGAACCCTGTTAAATACAAACAGGTCTTCCCACCGGTCAGTGATCTGTTCAGCTGCAAGACCCTGAAATGCCCTCACTGGTGCGGTTTCAAAAGCTGAACTCAGGATGGATTTCTTGAGGGTCTGTACCAGCTGAGGAAGCGCAGACAGGGTCACATATTGTTCCTCACTCAGCCCCCTCAAAAGGTTCAAGAATCTGAGTCAGCTCTTCAGTCAAGATCCACTGCTCTGGCTTCAGATCCGAATAGTGATGCTTTCCCCGTGGGTTGACTGCAGGATCGGAAAGAGCTGCAGTCACTGGCCATCTCTGTTCAAGGAGCCTGGATGGCATATGAAGTGTACTGTTCCACCGAGTACTGACATCCTGTACCAACATGTGCTGTTGCACTCCCATTTGCTGCTGCTTTTCTTCAAGTTTTGTGCAGGCCAGTTCACTCTTTTTAAAGTGCTCCACCAGGCATCTCGCAGAGGCCACACAACTTGAGATGGTTTTGTTAGTTATTTTTCAGCATATTCTGCACAACCAAATTCAGTGTGTCCAGTTGCATCAGTAGATGTGTTTCCACAGCGCAACAGTGTGTGCCCTGCACATCTAAACAGAGGCCCATCCGTGTCTCTCTTTCAGAACTCTGGCAGCTGCCACCACATTGGCCCCACTGTCATGGACAACTGCCTTCACCTTTTCAAAAGGAATGTGAAATTTAGTAGCAGCCTCCTCCAGCCAATCTGCAATGTTTGTGGCTGTATGCCTCTCCTCTAGAGGCATCGTAGTAAGGGAGAGGGACTTCATTTCCCGATCATCTCCCAAAAAAATGACGTGACCCTCAGATAAGCCTCTGTGGCCACACTCATCCAAATGTTTGTCAGTGCAACACAGTCTGTCTCCTTAAGAACACTCTTTAATGTATCTGTTATTTCTGAGTACTTTTGCTCCATCATATTTGTGAAATATGTTCTTGAGGGAATGGGGTATTTGGGATTGAAAGCTTTGATCATATTCTTAAATCTTGTGTCCTCCACCATGGACAGTGGGCGCATGTCTGTGATGAGCATATTTAAAATGCTGTTGGTAAAAACTGCAGCTTCTTCCACAGTGCATGAGGGGCCTGCCCGGACGAAGCTGTCCATGCACCGCTCTGAAGCTGTCCATGCACCACTCTGATGTACTGTGCGCGTGTGTGTGTGTGTGTGTACGCGCACGGGAGGGAGAAATGAAGAGGGATGAATTACATGAGTGAGATTTTGGGGCATTTGCTCTCGTTACTTATCATGCCTCACCACTATTGACTCATAACACAGGCTACAAATAATTACAAAAATACCGTACTAATGTTCTAACAAGCGACAGTGTTCATATCAGTTAGCAATCGTAAAAATACGTTACCTTGTAGAGGCTCCGAGTCCGCTTGGAGAAGTGCAGTTCATGTGAGGATGCTTTCGGTTCAGGTGCTGCAGCATTGACGAAGTACTATTATGGTAGGCCATAGGGCTGTGCGATATATCAAATATACTCGATATATCGCCGAAAATTCTGTGTGCGATACATAAAATTATTATATCATAACTATCGAGTATTTTATGGTCATCTTCCGACTTGTGTTTGTTGTGTTCGTTTAAAACCTTTTCTGGTGGTTTTCTCCCTGTCCCTCAGGCAGTAACGTGAGAGGCTGCCTAAGGGTTTAAAAAAAAAAAAAAAAAAAAAAAAAAAAAAAAAACTCACGCACTCACCAACCAATCCCGGGCGACATCTCAGTGCTGAAAGGAACTTGCAGGAAGATTTTCTAGTTTCGGTTGTGTTGCCATATTGGGCGGTTTCCCGCCCAATTAGGCGGTTTTAAGTGCATTTTGGCGGGTTTTGAACATATTTTGAGCTGGAAAACGTCAGCAGTATCTGGCAACACTGCCGGCGGGAAGATTTTCTAGTTTCGGTTTACAGCACTGACTCAGTTCGTGCAATCGCTGGTGTTGCATAGGCTACCGTGTAAGCTCTGTCAATTTCAGCGACAGATTAAAAATGGAAGTGGACAAATTGGTTCCTAAAAGAACTAGTAAGGGGTCAGTCATCCGGCATTTTTTGGATATTGCTAGGAGGACGTGGAACAGCAAATGCCAGTTTGTAAAGTGTGCAAAAAAAACCTGTCATCACGAAAGGCAGCAGCACGACATATGTTCCATCACCTGAAAACTCACCCGGTACAGTATGAAGAGTCTCTTAAACTCCGAATTACTTGCCCACGAGCTAAACCCCCCACAAACTAAACAAACGACCATAGTGGCCTCATTCTCCAAAGCCACCCCATATGAGAAAACGAGTCAGAGAGGGAGCGCTATAACAGATGCAATCACTAACGTCATTGCCGAAGACATGATCCCAGTTAGTATAGTGGAAAAACCAGGCTTCCAAAAATTACTAAACACACTCGATCCCAAACATGAGTTGCCTGGTCGCAGACATTTTACAGAGAAGGCAATACCGGAATTATACACATCTGAGAGGCAGAGCCAGAAAACATTCAGTTCAAAAGTGTGCCAAGAGAAAAATGATGTTTTGCAGATCTCTCTTCTCTCCCTCGATCTCTCTCTCTCTCTCTATTGTGAATGTTCCAGTGGTTCTCAGTAGTCAGGTTAATAGCTTGGAGATCTATTTTTTTTTAAGTAATTTAATGAAAGAGCACTTTTCTTATTTAGGCTAAATGTCTCTCAGTGTTGAGCTTGCACTTTATTGATTTGAGCAGCTCTGTATTGTGTTGCCCCTTTGTTGCAACTTTCAAGATTGTTTTTGCAGTTTGTGCCACATCTTTGTTGAATAAAAATAGTCTCATTTCAATTCAATCCCACACTTTAGACATTTTCTGCCTTTTATGCACACCGGTATCTTCGTTTTCCGCCACTGCCAGAGAGCAAATTAAATTGCGCTGCCTTAAATCTTTGAAATGTGCGTCTATTACAGTCCGTGTGAAACAATGATACCGGAGCTGCGCAGTCGTCTACAAAGCAGGAGTGATACGATAACAGACATTTAAAAGTAGACGGACTTTGGTGACATGAGTTACTCGGATAATCGTTTCGGCCCTACACCACGATACTACTGGGTAACATCGCTCGGAACACAGTGCCAAGCACAGAGCGCTGGACAACCCCGATGTTAAAAAGAGCAACAAGCTCACTGCAGTCCATAGCAAGGAGCACAGGCATCACACCCACAGCAGACCAAGGCCCAAAGGGAACCAATGCCAAAACTGGGTCCAGAGCTACAGTACACCACAACCGGCGAACAAAACACCCAAACAAAAACCATTTAAACAAAGAACAAACAACTCCTACAGATCACAAAAAGAAAAACAAAAGGGGGGGGGGGAAGAAAAATAAAAAGCTCTGGTGAGAAGTGGCGGTCAAAAATGTGCACAGTGTACTCGCAACCGGGTCATTCCACATCAATTCAACTGGGGCCCGCACACTTGGGTCTCAAAAAATTGAGGGGAAAAAAAAAAAAAAAAAAAAAAATCACCAGATGTACCCATGTTACCTAGGAGAAACACTGTAAATTTATTTGAATGCAAGATGTATACTTTCCATGTTACAGCCAGTTTTATTGGGAGAGGGGGGTGTCAATTTTGTTCAGACTGTTTTTTGGTCAAAGTTCACAAGCCCACAGCTCAAGAACTAAACCATGTAGGAGGCTCAAATTTTGCATGCTGGTACATAAATAGGAATAGTATGTAGCAAAACTGTCATTTTGGGTCTGGATGATCCTGCATGATCATAGCACTCCCTCAAAGATGATCAAAATTTTATTGGAGTTTTTGGCTGTGCTCTGTTTAGGCCTTCAGAAGACATGTTTTTACCCAACATAGGCTCTTGATTTTTTTTTTCCCTTATTGAGATAAGTAGAAACACTCAAAAAAAAAAAAAAAAAAAAGCAATAAACAGAAAGAAAACTATCAGTGTTTGAACAGAAGACCTCAAGTCTGAAATCATTTTGGATGTCATTTTCAGAGCACCGTAACACCTTGTGGGAATGTGTACAGATTTTTTAAATATATATAAATATATTTCAATGAGGCGGCATGGTGGTGTAGTGGTTAGCGCTGTCGCCTCACAGCAAGAAGGTCCTGGGTTCGAGCCCCGGGGCCGGCGAGGGCCTTTCTGTGTGGAGTTTGCATGTTCTCCCCGTGTCCGCGTGGGTTTCCTCCGGGTGCTCCGGTTTCCCCCACAGTCCAAAGACATGCAGGTTAGGTTAACTGGTGACTCTAAATTGACCGTAGGTGTGAATGTGAGTGTGAATGGTTGTCTGTGTCCATGTGTCAGCCCTGTGATGACCTGGCGACTTGTCCAGGGTGTACCCCGCCTTTCGCCCGTAGTCAGCTGGGATAGGCTCCAGCTTGCCTGCGACCCTGTAGAAGGATAAAGCGGCTAGAGATCATGAGATGAGATGAGATATTTCAATGATTCAGTGATTTTAGGGGCACCTGTGGTTACTCTCAATATTGAGCGTAACCACAGGTGCCCCTAAAATCACTGAATCATTGAAACTGAAAAGGATCCCTCCACCCCTGCACAGGCACTCTCATACCCCTTTTCCACCAAATCAGTTCCAGGGCTGGTGCTGGTTCACAACTCGTTCAACTTGCGAGCCAGCTGAGAACCAGCTTGCTTTTCCATCGCTCACGGTGCTAAGAGAAGACACGTCATTACATCACTGTATACGTCAGTTACGTCGTTGTATACGTCAGTTACGTCGCTACGTTTGCATCAACCTTGGCGCGAATATCGAAGCAAAAGCAACATGGAAGAAGCAGCAGCAGGAGCAACAATAATAATGGATGACTTCGCATTTGTACAGCTGCTGCTTTTCGTCGCTTAAAAATGGCGATCTTTCACGGTCTTGTTATTGTTGTCGGTCTTAACAACTCCGCCCCCCCCCGCTGACGTAAGCGGTTCTTTCCTCTGGCCCAGCAGAGAGTTGGTGCTAGCCTGGAACCGGTTTTTCTGGCCCCAGAGCCAGTTCTTTGTCAGTGGAAACAGAAAACCCGGTTCCAAACTAAGCACTGGCCCCGAACCAGCCCTGGAACTGCTTTGGTGGAAAAGGGGCATCAGGTGATCATGTCAGGGCAAAATTGGCCTTTGGTTATTTACTCTTTACATTAATGTTATAGAAAACATATTGCGTATGAACGTAGCGTATGTTCCCTAGCAAACTGAAGCCTTTTCTGAACCCGGACCTTCTTGCTGTGAGGCGACAGCGCTAACCACTACACCACCGTGCCGCCTCATTGAAATATATTTATATATATTTAAAAAATCTGTACACATTCCCACAAGGTGTTACGGTGCTCTGAAAATGACATCCAAAATGGTGCATTTTGCCCATGTTCAGGGTGGAAAATAAAAAAGAAAGATTCGAGTAAGACAAGCCAAATTGGTGTTTTTAAAAAGAAGGGATCATGGAGAATAAAAAAAAAAAATTTTTTTTAAATCTGCGCACATTCCCACAAGGTGTTACGGTGCTCTGAAAATAACATCCAAAATGATTTGTCAGACTTGTGAGGTCTTCTGTTCAAACACTGATAGAGTTTCCTTTCTGTTTATTGCTTTTTTTTTTTTTTTGAGTGTTTCTACTTCTCAATAAGGGAAAAAAAAAAAATCAAGAGACTATGTTGGGTAAAAACATGTCTTCTGAAGGCCTAAACAGAGCACAGCCAAAAACTCCAATAAAATTTTGATCATCTTTGAGGGAGTGCTATGACCATGCAGGATCATCCAGACCCAAAATGACAGTTTTGCTACGTACTATTCCTATTTATGTACCAGCATGCAAAATTTGAGCCTCCTACATGGTTTAGTTCTTGAGCTATGGGCTTGTGAACTTTGACCAAAAAAAAAAAAAAAGTCTGAACAAAATTGACACCCCCCTCTCTCAGTAAAATTGGCTGTAACATGGAAAGTATACATCTTGCATTCAAATAAATGTACAGTGTTTCTCCTAGGTAACATGGGGGTACATCTGGTGATTTTTTCAGAATTTTTTGAGACCCAAGTGCGCGGGCCCCGGTTGAATTGACGTGGAATGACCCAACCGGAAACAGAAAAAGCATCCAAGTTAGTAAGGCTAATCAGAAGAAAAGGCTTCAGTTTGCTAGGGAACATACGCTACGTTCACACTGCAAGGCTTAATGCTCAATTCCGATTTTTTTGTGAAATCCGATTTTTTTGTGAGGTCGTTCACATTAACAAATATATGCGACTTGTATGTGATCCTCAGTATGAACGAAAAGCGACCTAAAAGTGTTCCGCATGCGCATTGCAGGATACGACAACGTCACACGCAGTGAGCATGGCCAGTGTTTACGGAAGTAAAACCGCCCGGTTGCGGTATGACCCATCCAATCTAGCTTGAATAGCTGCATCCCCCCAAATGGAAATCAGCTCCCTAACCTCTGCGTCCTTCCATTGAGAAGATTCAGAACCTTCACAGCCCGAAGCGTCCCTCGCATTGATGTCATGCGCAGGGGCGCAGATACGGTTTTTGAACTGGGGGGGGGGGGGGGGGGGGGGGGGGGACAAAAAACTGGGGGGGGGGGGGGACAAAGCTGCCAGCAAACCAACCCCAACATGCCTGTCAAACTTGTTGTTAGTAACCATAGCAACCAAGCTCGAGCTCGCAACCTGTGCAGTCTGCGCAGCTCAACCAACCGAATATCAGTCTTTGTTTTGTTTTATGTGAGTTGTTGCAACTATATGTATACACTGCTGTGCACCTCAATAAACCGAATGGTAATTAGTCTTTTGATTTTTCCGTGAGGTTTGCCTTATGCAAAGAAAGACAGCATAGACGTTTTTTCCTCCCTATAAGTAGGGGGGACCGAACGAGGTGAATTTAAATATGACTCGTCCCACCCTCTATCTGCGCCCGTGATTATGCGCCATGTTGTTGTAACTTTTTTGAGAGACCCGCCGCCTACTTCAGTGCAGAATAGTGATGTTTGTGGCTTGTTGATGACGTGCAAGTCGGATGAATGCGACCTGGCGGTTCAGACTGAAGTCGCATATGAAAAGATCGGATAGGAATCGGAATTAGGACCACATATCCAAACGGCCTGGGTCGGATTTGAAAAAAATCGGATCTGTGTCGTTCATATTGTCAATAAAAGATCGGATACAGGTCACATATGGGCGAAAAGATCGGATTTGAGTCACTTCAGCCTGCAGTGTGAACGTAGCCATAAAGACTGGATGCTGGCGCAATGGTCATGTGGTCTGATGAGTCCAGATTTATGCAATTTCACAGCATTGGGTGTGTCAGAGTAATAAAGGAAGGCAAAAGCACCCATCATGCATAGTGGGCATTGTGCAAACCTCTGGAGGCAGTGTTGCTTTAGTTGGTCAGGTCGAGGCTCAGCAACCTTACGTGGCAATAAAATGAAAATCAGCTGAACTAACCTAAAATGTACTAAATGACCAGGTTATCATATCAGTGGATCCATTTTTCCCCCCCTGATGGCACAGGCATAATATTAGGACTCAAACTGTGAAAGAGTGGTTCAGGAAGGAGAATAAATCATTTTCACACATGAATTGGCCACCACAAAGACCTGACCTTAACCCCTTACCTATGAAAGTCTTTGGGATGTGTTGAGTGTTCTCCATGGGCATTTTTAAAGTGGCGCACCGCCACGTTATAATTCTGGCCCACCACCCTTCCCTTGGCGCAAAAACAAAACTTCATCAGTATACACCAAATAAATCGTAAAGTATTTGCTTTATTATTATATAATTTTGTAACTGCATGTTAAATAGAAGGCCATTAAACGAATGCATACGGGGCTACCTGAAGTGGTCATGCGATTGCAATAGAAAAACATCCGGCCAGCTGCATACAGACTGAGACACAGAGCTCTGCAGATTGAGGTCTATCCCTGCGTTACACGACACCGCACCACATTACACTATACTGACACATAGTAACACTGGAAGCTACAAGCTGCAGCTAAATAACCTTGCGGTGCACACACTTGTAGCGTTATTGTGCAACGGTTACGCTTATCTATCGTCTTTTCTGACCATACACAGTTACAGTAATCATAGAACAGCGCACACAAGTTAAGTTCAGGTCTTTTATTTTACGTATCTGTGATTGTGTAGGCGAGGGCTGCATTTTCCCGTTGCTTCACTGTTTATTTACTGCAGGACTTCCAGGTTCCTGGGTCAAAGGACCCGAACTAATGAGGCTGGGGTGGCTTTGTTGTGCCAGTCTCGGGCACCAGCTTGTGCATGGATTGGAGTGGTTTCACCCAATTAACATTGTATTGCTTTATATTTAAAAAAAAAAATGTATTTATTGTAAATGGGTATTTTGTTTATGAATGGAAGTTTTTATTTTTCCTCACACACAAAAAAATTTAATTCAGGAATGCGTAACAGGGGCGGCACGGTGGTGTAGTGGTTAACGCTGTCGCCTCACAGCAAGAAGGTCCGGGTTCGAGCCCCGTGGCCGGCGAGGGCCTTTCTGTGTGGAGTTTGCATGTTCTCCCCGTGTCCGCGTGGGTTTCCTCTGGGTGCTCCGGTTTCCCCCACAGTCCAAAGACATGCAGGTTAGGTTAACTGGTGACTCTAAATTGACCGTAGGTGTGAATGTGAGTGTGAATGGTTGTCTGTGTCTATGTGTCAGCCCTGTGATGACCTGGCGACTTGTCCAGGGTGTACCCCGCCTTTCGCCCGTAGTCAGCTGGGATAGGCTCCAGCTTGCCTGCGACCCTGTAGAACAGGATAAGCGGCTAGAGATAATGAGATGAGATGCGCAACAGGCGCATCAGTCTCAGCTGAAATGTCAAATGAGTCTCTCATTGACAATAAAGATGATATATACAGTAAGAATGCGTTAATTTTTTTGTAAAATTATTTTAACAGTGATTTAGCATTTCCTATCCATTTATTGGCCAGTTTCAGAGTCAAAAAAGCCCAAAGTCCGTCAGCTTCAGGGGGACGAAGTCCCCCTGTGCCCCCACCGGGGCTCTGTCCCGGACCCCGGTGGGGGCCTAGGCGGCCCCCAAACCCCTGCCACGACCTTTTATTTATTTTTTTTTTTGGGGGGGGAGGGAGGAGGAAAAAAAAAAAAAGTTGTTGAACCCTGGTGTTGGAGAAGACTTTACGGATTGGTTCAACTGTCCAGTCATTAAGACAAAAAATTACTGCAATTCTGGCTGGAAATAAATGTTGTAATGTAGCACAGGGTTACTGAAACAACGTCATTGCAAATGCACACCATACTCAAAGCTAAAAGGTGGTCTCATTAAATATCAGCGTGCGCGGCTTTTTTTTTTGGCCGGGCAGTATATTTAAATTTGCTGTTGGTATACAGCGAAAAGAGAAAAAAAATCATGAGGGTGTGAATACTTTCTAGAGGCACTGTGCATGAAGCTACATCAACCATCAGAACAGGATGTCTGCGAGGTTACTCATCACCACATTACAATACCATCCTGACATTCCTGGTGGTTTCAGATTACTTCCCTTCTGGGTAACTGACCTCTCAGTTAATTTTGCAGTTAGAAAGCATGAATTAAAAGGTCTTTAAATTGCTTAACTTATTATGACTAAACAACTGAAAACCAGATTCATGTAAAACAGCAAACCAGGCATTAAATGAGATGTGGGATTTTTACTTGTGGAAGGTGGATGCCCTCAAAAGAAATCCCATGCTCCTCTGAAGATGTGGTCTCTGCAAACAGCTCCAGTAGGGTGTAGCGGTTGTCAAAGTCCATGTGCTGCTCAATGCCATCCTGCTGGCTCAGGGACAGCAGCACGTAGGCACGGCTTCCTGCAAGAGCAACGGGAACAAAAACTGAACACACAGGAAACGCACTGAACGTCTCAGACTTTAGAAATAACATTACTCCCACAGTCAGTCAGAACAAAAGCACAAGTTATTATGCTGCTAGTTCTGTTCAAGCACACGGACATTCAACATTCTCTGAACAGTGTGAGACTACGAGTGAACGAGCAAAATCTCTCCATTAACAAAAGCCTGCCTTTTAGCTAGCATGCATTAGGCGATTAGCTTGCTGTAATTGGTCATTTTGTGCTTCATTAGCCCCTTTCACATGGCCTGTTAAAAAGGTTGTGCCTTTATTTCACCTCAGTGTTCTGTGTAAACGGTCCAAATATGGATTTTTTTTGGGTGTGTGCGGGTGGGTGCATGTCGTTCCGCCTCTGAGCTAGAGTGATTGGTCGTAACAGAGCCGGAGTCGACGTCTGTGTAAAAAGGGGACACGCAGGCATTGTGGAATGGGGCGTGACATTTTTGCCATTGACATTCTTCTTTCTGATACCAGCGCAAATTCAAATGTCTCTCCCTACGGCGCCTAAGATCCATGCACTTTTCTACCTCAAATCGCTTCCGACTTATCTTCAATTTCTCATCGCACAAACACAAGGCACGGTGTATACTTTGTGTCGGTCCCAAGTCCGGATAGATTGGGGAGGGTTGCGTCAGGAAGGGTATCCGGTGTAAAAACTATGCCAAATCAAATATGCGGAACAGATCCGCAGTGGCGACCCCAAACGTACAGGAACTAGAGATGAAAGTGGAGCAAAGAAAACCCCCCTGAACTTTTGAAAGTCAAACTAAGATTTGGGGGAGGGCGCATCCCCCCAAAATATTTTAATAACATAACACGCAAAACCCTGCATTCTTGTGCATTTTAGTCCTTATTTTCACTAAAACAAGTTATAACTTTTAAGCCTTTTTCTTTCATGTACATTAATGATTAACATGTCAAAAATATCAAATTTAATTAGTTAATGAGTAATTTTCAGGAGTGCATTTAGAAAACGCGGTGATTTTCCTGCTACACAGTTCATTACTTTGAAAAAATTAGACAGTTGAAGGTAAACTCAGCAAAATCCCAAAACAGTCCTGTTAAAAAGTAAAGGTCTCTTAGAGTTTCTAAAGCTTTCAGGTTTCAATGTTGGGGACGTTGAGCCTCGTTTATCAATCTTTTAGTAGAGTTGTGCGTTTGCGTAAGCTAAAGTGAACTAAACATTTCCAATTCATATTTGTGCGAGTTGAAGCCAATTGTTTACATTAGTTCGTATTGTCTGTAAATTTAAACACACCAATGAATAGTAAATCAGGGGCATAGCTAGGATTTTTCGGGGGGGGGGTGGTGTCGTCACACATTGACTGGCAGCCTGAGTACATTATGTAACAAAAAATAATTACCATTGCTAGTTTTAGGCAGCTTAGAAACCGGCTCTTCCATTATTGCTGTTTCTTCCACATTTTCTTGATGTGTTCTAGAAACGGCACTAAAACTTAGCTTCGAAGCCACAAAGTGCAACTTTGATGGGAGAAAAAAAAAAATATATATATATATATATATATAAAATAAATTGCTTACCTCTCTTCACGTCGAAAGAAGGAGGAAAGTTTAGCTTGTTTTGACATGGCGAATTATTAACACAAGAGGAAATGCTTGTAATTTGCAACTAAAAAAAGACTGCAGCTACACTGGCAGCTTTAACCTGCTTTCTAGTGCGATTGTGTTGCGCTTGCGCAGAACGGTGTCAGTCCTGCACGCCTTAGCTCGTGCACCTGAAGGCGCGCACGCCTAACGAGCTCCGGCACACGCGCCGTTAACAAAGAACACCTGTCTTTAATCAATGAACTATGTTTGGGCTATTTAAGGACCGCGCCCATGCAAGGATGATGCGAAGTATTATGCCGCGTCTAGGAACGTGAAAAATCCGAAAAATAAATTTCTCCATTCGGAAAACTGGAGATTTTCAAGAGTTTTGTCAAATATCCGGATTTCCGGGTAAATCCGGAAGACTTTCATCCCTGAGGAACAGCCGAAAGAAGAAATTTAACAAAAATAATATTTTGTACAGGGGCAGCACGGTGGTGTAGTGGTTAGCGCTGTCGCCTCACAGCAAGAAGGTCCTGGGTTCGAACCCCGGGTCCGGCGAGGGCCCTTCTGTGCGGAGTTTGCATGTTCTCCCCGTGTCCGCGTGGGTTTCCTCCGGGTGCTCCGGTTTCCCCCACAGTCCAAAGACATGCAGGTTAGGTTAACTGGTGACTCTAAATTGACCGTAGGTGTGAGTGAGTGTGTGAATGGTTGTCTGTGTCTATGTGTCAGCCCTGTGATGACCTGGCGACTTGTCCAGGGTGTACCCCGCCTTTCGCCCGTAGTCAGCTGGGATAGGCTCCAGCTTGCCTGCGACCCTGTAGAACAGGATAAAGCGGCTAGAGATAATGAGATGAGATATTTTGTACATTAAATAAGGATGAGAGTGGGTGGTCATCAAAAAAAGCAGAAAACAAGATAAAAAGGTATGCGGGTACTTTTATAAGAACTGTTATGACTGGCTATCATGCTCTCGCCATCGATGTTTTGGCCAGTTACATTGTAGATAACACGTATTCTACCACGAGACTTAGCGAGACTAAAGATGGCGAAAATGTAAACATGTAACATCGTCGTAGGAATGAATTACGCTTGGCGTATCACGAAGGAACATACCCTAACCCCCCTCAATTAAAAAAAAAAAAACGGATTTGGCATAATATAAAAAGGTTGATTTTTACTCAGAAAAAGCGGAAATCCACCAAAAAGCGGAAAACTCTCATCCCTGAAACAAACAAACAAACAAACAAACAAACAAACAAACAAACATTCTCATAGACCCCCTATAATTATGCCACAGAGCCCTGATTGAGAAACACTGGTTTAAGCTATAAATGCATCCCTTTACATTTCTATAATTCTGCAAACTTCTATATTTTAGGATTTAAAAATCATTACACTTTTTTTGTAAAAGCATGTCCCCCCCCCCATACATTTCCACAGCTACTGAAAACCAGTACTATATAAACTTACTGAATGTTATTTCAACAGTTTCAATAAAACTTAGCTTTCCTTAATGTTCTTATTAAAATAAAAACTTTCAGAGCTAATTATGGGGCACAGGACAGAAGGTATCAAAAGAAATCAAGGTCAACATTCTCAAAGCATATTTAACAAAAGTTAAATGAATATTTAAAAAAAATTAATCACTGATCAGGTTTTAAAGGGGAACTGAAGTAATTTTTAAACTTGCTTTATTTCTTAATTTGTTATTCAATTACGTTTTCAGTTTTATTAACCTTATATCGTGACTCATATTGGCCTATTATATTACACTTATCAGCCCTTTTGGTTTTTAGCCATATTGAATGTACAGTGGTGCTTGAAAGTTTGTGAACCCTTTAGAATTTTCTATATTTCTGCATAAATATGACCTAAAACGTCATCAGATTTTCACACAAGTCCTAAAAGTAGATAAAGAGAACCCAGTTAAACAAATGAGGCAAAAATATTATACTTGGTCATTTATTTATTGAGGAAAATGATCCAATATTACATATCTGTGAGTGGCAAAAGTATGTGAACCTTTGCTTTCAGTATCTACTGTGATCCCCTTGTGCAGCAATAACTGCAACTAAACGTTTCCAGTAACTGTTGATCAGTCCTGCACACCGGCTTGGAGGAATTTTAGCCCATTCCTCCATGCAGAACAGCTTCAACTCCGGGATGTTGGTGGGTTTTCTCACATGAACTGCTCGCTTCAGGTCCTTCCACAACATTTCCATTGGATTAAGGTCAGGACTTTGACTTGGCCATTCCAAAACATTTACTTGATTCTTCTTTAACCATTCTTTGGTAGAACGACCTGTGTGCTTAGGATTGTTGTCTTGCTGCATGACCCGGCTTATCTTGAGACTCAGTTCGTGGACAGATGTCCTGACATTTTGCTTGAGAATTCGCTGGTAAAATTCAGAATTCATTGTTCCATCAATGATGGCAAGCCGTCCTGGCCCAGATGCAGCAAAACAGGCCCAAACCATGATACTACCACCACCATGTTTCACAAATGGGATAAGGTTCTTATGCTGGAATGCAGTGTTTTCCTTTCTCCAAACATAACGCTTCTCATTTAAACCAAAAATTCTATTTTGGTCTCATCCGTCCACAAAACATTTTCCAATACCCTTCTGGCTTGTCCACGTGATCTTTAGCAAACTGCAAACGTGCAGCAATGTTCTTTTTGGAGAGCAGTGGCTTTCTCCTTGCAACCCTGCCATGCACACCATTGTTGTTCAGTGTTCTCCTCATGGTGGACTCATGAACATTAACCAATGTGAGAGAGGCCTTCAGTTGCTTAGAAGTTACCCTGGGGTCCTTTGTGACCTTGCCGATGATTACACACCTTGCTCTTGGAGTGATCTTTGTTGGTCGGCCACTCCTGGGGAGGGTAACAATGGGCTTGAATTTTCTCCATTTGTACACAATCTGTCTGACTGTGGATTGGTGGAGTCCAAACTCTTTAGAGATGGTTTTATAACCTTTTCCAGCCTGATGAGCATCAACAACATTTTTTCTGAGGTCCTCAGAAATCTCCTTTGTTCGTGCCATGATACACTTCCACAAACATGTGTTGTGAAGATCAGACTTTGATAGATCCCTGTTCCTTACATAAAAGAGGGTGCCCACTCACACCTGATTGTCATCCCATTGATTGAAAACACCTGACTCTAATTTCACCTTCAAATTAACTGCTAATCCTAGAGGTTCACATACTTTTGCCACTCACAAAGATGTAATATTGGATCATTTTCCTCAATAAATAAATGACCAAGTATAATATTTTTGTCTCATTTGTTTAACTGGGTTCTCTTTATCTACTTTTAGGACTTGTGTGAAAATCTGATGACGTTTTAGGTCATATTTATGCAGAAATATAGAAAATTCTAAAGGGTTCACAAACTTTCAAGCACCACTGTAGTTCATTTGGTCCACGGCAGGCGTTGCTTATCCACGCAATCTTCACGAGATTTGTGCGAGACTTCAAACGTGAAGTGACAGCGCCGCCATTTTGAAAACTGTTTACACAGCGGCCAGATCACCATATCATTCCAATTTAGATTAATTTCGAGATTTGCCAGCTTCATCAGCGATGGAGATTATTCCATACAACTTCGAACCAACATGGAGTAGAGAAGAGTTGGAAAGACAACAGGATAAGGACTAGTCTGTCACACTGGTATTTACGTTATTACTGTCACACAATTAAAACGTACCAGGCTGGTGGGTTTTCAAAATAATAAAAAACACATGCATGTATTTTTGTGATAGATATTATACTGAGTGCATTTCCCACATAATCCTAAGGTTTCGGACAGCACTACAAAATGGCATCCCCGTTATATAGTGCCCTATATAGTGAATAGGGAGCGATTTCAGACACAGGGAAAACTTCCAACTTGATTACGTCAGCATTCGAAAGAGGGCGCGCGCGTCTTTTGACAACGTTGGCAGATGTTGGTCACTTTGATTTCCGCTGTATGTTTTACTTCCGTCCTACGATGTCTCGCACAGGTCTCAACGAATCTCGCTTACGGCCATTGCTTTGACATATGGACTGATATCACATAGCATATTTCAAAACACTCAACTTGCTATAGCAGTGACAAAATAGCTGTCAAAAATGCATTCCTATATATTATAAAATGAGATAGAATTTTGATTAAAAAAAAATTTGCCTTCAGTTCCCCTTTAAAATTATTTTTACATAAAAGTTGTGATAGATCAGCATACCATCAAATAAGGCAGTGTTTCCCAACCAATGGGCCATGAAGCACCATCTAGCGAGCTGCGATTCCCCCCAAAGCTAATTTTTAGTTGGGTACAATTGCTGGGTTGCAGCTCACATCATATCCACCTCATCAGATACGCAAGACATGAAGTGGTCAGCTAAGCTAACTGTTCACAAAGCGTTACCATCACTGGGGCACCTTGCTAGTTGTTAAAATGCCCTGCGCTTGCATTGTTTTGGGTTGCTCGAAACAAACTGTGAAACTGATAATTTCTTCCGTTTTCCCTGTGATGTGATAAAGGGTGAAAGGATTTTACCAAAAGGTGATAAGAAAGGTGGCTCTTCAGGATTCTCTAGAAAATCTGAAGCTGCTGGCTTAAAAAAGTAGTAGGTGGCTCTGGAATTTGCAGTGGCAAAGTGAAGGTGCATTAATACTAGGGGGATCTGGGGACATGCTCCCCCCGGAAAATTTTGAAATTTACCTGCCTTCTGGTGTATTCTCAGGTAATAAATTACTAACCATTTTCCCATAAAATACTTGCAAAATATGTATGAAATTTCCCTCCAGAAATGTGTGCTTGGCTTTCTCAATCACCCTCCGGCATATGCTGCCTGGCTCTGTAACATAACTATATGGTGTAACATCACTACATACACTACAGTGTGGTCATGTCGTCCAGCTCAGCCAATCACAGCACAAGAGTCAGTCAATCAACAAATATAGCGCTGCTTCCGGTCATGCCGGAATCCGAATCGAAGACAATTTTGTGGTGAAGTAATTGGATTTTCAGAAAATTATGGGCAGTGAAGATGATACAAGATCGCTTGAACATCGAAAGACAAGTCATTATTTTTTTTTCTGGGATTGAGTAGCTGGCACAGACCCGTCTGTGTAGGCGGAGAAAACCACCAGTCGCCAGCGCTTGTGGATATCCTACTCCTGAACCTTTCGCTGCAATGGAAGGGAGCCGGGTCAAAGAACGCTCGAGTTTGCAGCAATCACTCAGCGAAAGGTTTGTAAATTACTCCGATTTATTTCGTTCGGATTCGCAAATCACTTTTCTCGACATTGTCCGTTATTTTGTGATGTTTTGAAGTTCAGGAGATGCTCAAGTCCTCAGATGTGTTTTTGTTTACCGTTTGACCGTGGTCACCATATTGTAAACTAACATGTATAATACCTGTAATACCCAGGTCTTTAAAGGGGTTTCTGTGGATCTTTATGAATGATTTAGCTGGAATTAAAGAGCAGGGAGGATCGGGAATTGAGCAGCTGTGGTCTGATTACATCCGATACTAAAACCTGTAGCATCCTAGCAACCATCGCAAAGACGCGTTCAAAGCCCAGAAATGCTACTTACCCGGGCAAAAACGATACACGATTTATCTTATAGTGTCCTGATCACCAGATCTTTAACCTAGCCACATATATTAAAAAATTTTTTTTTTTTTTAAAGTTGTACTCCTCCATGCTCTCCCAGGTTTTCATCCGTTTGTCCGTGTAGAACGATGTCTGCAGCACCAGGTAGTTTGAGATGTCGGGGAACTCAACAGATGTATAATTTTCGAACTCATACGAAAAATCCTTCTTTGTTAGCGTGTAAGGATCGAATCCCATTGAGTGGTTTCTATAGCCACTTCTTGGTTTTTATAATTTGCTTGTTTGCTGGACACAAACATGGTAATAAAGTTCTTGTGTTAATGGACCACATTAGATAGAACTTTATTGATCCCTTTGGGAGGGTTCCCTCAGGGAAATTAAAATTCCAACAGCATCATTACAGGATAAACAGAGAATAGAAAATAGAGAAAACTTCAATAAATTAAGTATTTACATATAAAAAATAAGATATGAAAAAAGTCCAGACTCCACTTTTGGATCATTAATCCCTTCTGACTGAGAATGCCCTGCATGCAGGGTTTTATGTTGGCTTCTGGCACATCCAGACAGTTTAAATACAATACCTACAATTAAAAACAGTTTTTATTGCATTTATTTAATTTCTGGGCTCCCATCTGTAAACAGGGAGTGATGTTGCATGCCGTTAATAAACTTTACAACAGATTATTAGATTCTAATAGAACAGATGAGCCAAAATAACTGGGGATCTTTAATAGGCCCCGGCTCGTTACATATATGAATAGGTGGGCCTTAAAGTACATATTCTGGACCAATTTCGTGCTTTTTTTTTTATATTAAAGTATGTCCCTTTACACACTCATCCAGAAGGGTAATTTTGCACAAGGCCATCTGTCTACAGCAGAAAAAAATAAAACAACAAAACACGTCTGGAAAAATCCCAAGGGAGTCTGGAGCCAGATTCGTGACGTCACCTGCGGAAGCGCCAGCCGGCTGCGAGAGCTTTGCACGGTTTCAGTGCACAGCCTGTGTAGACCAAGCACTCCCATTTCTCTCTCATTGTCCAGTCTTCGGGAAACTGAGTACTAATCCCATCAAGACTGGTATTGCTACACCCTCCTACGATGCATCTGTTAACCATTTTAATAATTATGTGATAACGAAGAAATTTGCAGAAAACCACCAGGTCGTTTTCTCAAACAAACCAGCGCTGACGTAGGATTCAGAGGGAGGCGTCCCGCAGATGACGCAACGAAAATCAACGTTTCCCGGGAAATCCAAATGCCAAGTTTTTTCAGAGGCGGACCAATTCACCTCAAATGGCTTGATTTTAACTGAATTTTTCTGGTATTGCGCAAGGTAAAAAAAAAATTGCAGAGAATGCAGAACGTTTCAGATATTTGACCCAAGTTTAATATAAAATAGGAGAATTACATTGATCTTGCTCCTGAATTTACCCATGATATGCATTTTAAAGTAGAAAAGCTTGAGAACCCCTGAAATAAGGGACAAAAGCCTTAAACAGTATATATGCAGTGTACTGGAATGTTTTTTTTTCCTCCATTACTCTACATCCTGCTCAAACCTTACACCGTTTCTGCTCCTTGTGGCTAAACTGTTGCTAAGTAACTCCTGAGTAAACAGAATACTGTTTAATCAGCTCCACAGAGCACCAGGTTTTACTCGAGCTTATGAACATAAAACTGCAGATAAAATTCTACTGAAGCGTCCTCGTAAATCCCTCCCTTCCTGCTCCCACTGAATGAGCCTGCTCCGTGAAAGAATCTTTGTGAATGAAACACGCAGCAAGACGGATTCATTTTTATAAACCTGCATTATGCCACGTTTGATTTGAGAACCGTTTCAACCTCGGATTCGAATTCAAAATGCAAGCATTCCTTTGAGCTTTGCATTCAGTCCAAACCAAAAACAGGAAAACAAAATGATCGTACAAGACAAGTCACAGGGTCACAAGTATGCTGAGACTTTGAAGGCTATCATTACTTACAACTGACCTTCAGCCTTGACACATCCCCATCATTACCGCTCTCTGGGTTCTCAGTAACAAGAGATGGACAACTCTCAGCGATTTCTCTTGTGCCAAAATACATTTTTTGGAACATTTTAGTGCTAGAGTATTTCAAGACGTATCAGAACACTGCTAATTCTTAATACATTCCTTAGGGTCTAATGATACCATGTACTGCGAGTTTCATTCAGCTCCCTGGTAACTTACCATAGCTGACAACTAAGGAGTAGCAGAGTAAAATATTATAGCGTGCCAAATACTGCAAATTTGTGTGCAACACGCCAGCACTAATACCACAAACAGCGACAGAGTGAACTGCATTTCCTCACTGATTCTATCTGGGTTCAACAAATTACCGCCGATAACTGCAGAGAGAAAAAAAAAAAAAAACCCACTCAGACACACTCCCTTCATAAGTCATACAAATTAACAGGCAATTCCAGCATTACTCATGTTACATTTAAAGCACGGGACTCTTGAATATATTAAAAAAAAAAAGTCTCCCTATTTTGTGAATGGACTAAACATCCTTATTTTTTCACCATGATAACCATAGGCCACTCTCAAGGTCCACATATGACATTAGAAAAAAATTTTGCTTAATGGTTCTTCCAGGCTGACTTGTCAGCATTACTGACATTACGCAAAACTCTCATGCTGTTTTTTACGCCAAATTTCAGGGCTCCAGACTAACTTTTTGACCTAGGAGCACTGTGCTCCCAACCCCTAAAAATTGGGCGCACCAGCAAAAATCTAGGCGCACCACTATAAAAGGTTGGGAGCACAAGCAAACGTCTTTGCCATACCAAGTATTAATCAATGTTAACCTTCCATTAAGTATTTGTATAGATTATAAAAGAAAAAGCCCACATTGATGGGTCCAAAAGAATTGGCAATGTGTGGTATTTTAGGTGGTTCTTGGGGAAGAAGGACAAATCACACCATTTGTTACAACCAACTGCTTTATTCCAGACTTGAACCTGCAGTCATGTCCAGGCATAACACTGATGATGTCAAGTCAAATACACAGCCAGGCATACTGACCCGACAGAACATCCTATATAGAGTGGTACACAGGCATACTGACCCGACAGAACATCCTATATAGAGTGGTACACAGGCATACTGACCCGACAGAACATCCTATATAGAGTGGTACACAGGCATACTGACCCGACAGAACATCCTATATAGAGTGGTACACAGGCATACTGACCTGACAGAACATCCTACAGAACACAGGCATACTGACCTGACAGAACATCCTACAGAACACAGGCATACTGACCTGATAGAACATCCTATAGAGTGGTACACAGGCAATACTGACCCGACAGAACATCCTACAGAACACAGGCATACTGACCCGACAGAATATCCTACAGAACACAGGCATACTGACCTGACAGAACATCCTAGAGAACACAAGTCAACTGTTGAAAAAAATAGATAAACAAAAAATGATAATAGCAGGCAGAGTCATGTGGAACTCTGCAATGGAGCGCTTCATCTTGTCTGAACAGAGACCACAGGGCCGTAGAAACTTCTGACCAATCATACACCCGCTTACTAACAGTGTTTATCCTTATCAATCTGCTCCTTGATTCGCTGATTACGGTCAGCTGATCGTTTAGCAAGTTGATTCGCCAATCATGATCAGCTGACTCGCAGGATGCATTACATTAAGCTTGGTTTTTTTTTTTTTCAGACGGCGGCTTTGTTCTGCAGCCATTATCTAGGCGCAGGCCTTAATTTTTGCTCTTTTTTTTTTTAAATTGGTGCACCGTGCGACCGTGATTTCAAATATAGTCGCACCCTCAAAATTCTAGTCACAAGTGCGACTAAACCAGTTGCACTCACGAGCCCTGAATTTGCTTTCAATATCTCGTTAAACTACAGCAAAATGATTGATAATATTTTGAACTTTTATTACTAAACTTAAGAGAACAAAGCAACGGGCATAGGTTAATGAACTATTATCTCTACACACAGTTAAAGAAAAAAAGTCACGTTACAGGTACAATGGAAAAACACATGTGCATTGAAACCATTCCCTAGGCCAGCGTTTCTCAACCTTTTTTCAGTCACGGGACCCTTCAGAAGTATGCAAATTCTCAAGGCACCCGCATATAAAATATACGCAGTCATGCGGACCCCGGCAGTGATGTTGTGATATGGGAAAGGGGGCCGTGAGACAAATTTTGATGATGCATGAGGCGGCGATGATCTGCATTAGTGTAACTATTGGTTTTTTGGAATTTTAATTCATTTTATTTATTTCAACGTTAAATTTTGACGGCACCCCTAACGAAGCCAGACGGCACCCCAGGGTGTCGCGGCACCCCGGTTGAAAAAGGCTGCCCTAGGACATCAATTCTAAAGAGTGTTATAAATTATTAAATTTATAGTACTACAAGTAGAGTGATGATACTCAGAGTTGACCCCCCCCCCGATCACGCATTCATCCTTCACCCATGGCAATGACAACTTCAGAATACTGTTGTCATCACTGGCGGTGACTAATAAAGGTCCAATATTCTTTCTAGGTTCCTGGTACTTCTGCTGGATATTTTTCACAGTAGACTGCTCCCTCCCCCTTGATTATTCAAACATTAGTCCTTCACCCATGGCACTAGAAACTATAGAACACTGTTGTCATCACCTGTAACTTATCAGAATCACTTTATTAATCCCCGGAGGGAAATTCAAATTTGCTACCAAATCTCCTGAATCAGAGAAGTAGTAAACATGTCTAAAAATAGAAGATAAAATCATCCGAAAAAAAAAATTTAATAAAAGTTCAATAACTTAAGTAAAAGCAAAATGAAGTGATTTTATATACACAATGATTCCTATATACATATATTGCACCCGAGTTAAGGATACGATAAGTTATACATTAGCGTCCAATATCAGGGTTCTCGCCAGCGCTTTATATGGTTGCGGCCCGCTACGCTAAAATTTCAGACCGCAACGGTAATTTCCCCCCGCTACGCTAAATTTTTAATATAGCGTAACGGTTGTTTTCAGTTGTTCATCACCATCGCCAAAAGTTTTTTTTTTCCTGCGCACTTGAGCAGTTTTCAAGGTGTCAAAATCAGCCTACGTTTGTTAGGAAACCCATGCCTGGAAATCAGTTCCGAGAGAGAGAGAGAGATCCTGGCGATAACTTTCTCTTGAGCTGGACTTCGGTGAATGACAATGGATGACGGACCCCCTCGCAAAAAAAGAGACATTCGCTCTTTCTTCACAGTTAGAAATGTAAGTGCACCACTTCTACAGGTTTTCCATCACGCTTGAAAACTTAACCCAAAGCCCTTTGATGAATGAAAACGTCTACTTTGTAAGCAGGTTTAGCAATATGACAGGGCGCACGTATCGGATGATTAGCGCTAATTTACTGGATCCCACTGTGGCTAACATTAACACACTGGTAATCTGCCTGCATGCCATCCATCGTTATATTTCTATAAGGAGACAGGCACAAGAGAGGTTGGAGGAGATGAAGGAAAGGACATAGGAGGCATTTAATAGTTTTAGATTATATATTAATTATTTATTAAGGGGGCTGGGTGTATGTTATGCCTGAATGAAAATGCAATTTGTTTTTTTTTTTTATTTTTATGTGCTCAGGCATTTCTTAATTTCTTAATACAATAAAACATTCATTATCTCTTTGGTTGTGTCTGAGTTTACATATCTTTTGACAACACCCTTTGTAGTTCAGTGAAATACAACAGTAGGTAACACATTGCCAAGATCCAAAGATGTAACAATTTTCCATCAAGGATATACAACATAAAAAATGCAATTTATCCCCTCCAGGAACGTCAAATATGGCCAATTTTGGGCATGATTTTTCAAAATCTCCGCACCATCCCCCCGCTCGGTCGCTACGCTCCCTCGCCATAACCCATTACGCTAAAAAAAAATCCTGGTGAGAACCCTGAATATAATATGCTTAGTGCAGTTTCTTTCCGAGTTCCTGGTATTTCTGTCATATTTCTTTCAGCACTCTTTCATCCATGGAGAAGGGATCATGTCCTACCAGACAGGCAGGACCACGGAAGATCCTTTCCAACTCTGGTATTGTTTCCTGTTCTCGATCAGACCTTGATTTCTTTGGCCATCGAAACTGGACTGCAAGAATTTGAAGTGTATCCCATTGTCTCGTTTTTCCACTGCCTTACCAATGTAGAATGCACTGCTGAAATAAACAGGATAGTATGCCTGGAGTTCGATCTGTTCTTCCTTGTTGTTTTGAGTTGCTTCTAAGCCGTGAGTAGTTTCTTCCAGTGGAGTTTCTGTGTCATCAACTTGACAATCTTGGGAATCCATGGACTCGTGTGAAGTTTCACCCTGTTGATCATCATCTGAGACCAAGACTGGTGTTGGACTGCCTCTTTCGGTGATATTTTGCAACCTTTTCTCTTCAGCAACTGGGATATCCTTTTGCTTGGTTTGAACGTCCTCAGTGTCCAGGGAAGGTACAGCTTGTGGGTCATCTTCCAATAGTGGCAAGGGATCTTGTGTTCTCTCTTTGGTTAGGGTGAAGAGCTCAACTTCACCATTCACAGTGACACAGTGGGCATCGGCAGCACCAGGAAGTGGTTTGCAATTATTGAAGATGTCTTCCAGGCAAACGTCTTGGTTGGTCTTCCCAACTGACTCAGGACTCATTTCAATGACCTCCACATTCGACAGTGACTGGGCTGCTCTGGTGAATGATGCGGCGTTACTGACTTGATGTTTGCGTGTCTTCACCATCTGCCAAACATGACGTTTCACCACTCCTCCTATTCCATCAACTGGGCCTTTACCGTGGGACGTTGCAAAACAATTCCATGTTATTTTTATACCATGCTTCTTTTCGAGGGTGGCGACTGCTCCAAGAGTGTCTTTGTTCTTAAACTGCAAACATGCCCCATCAGACCAAATTGAGAGTTCTTTCAGGTTGTCTGGTTTGCTTTCAAGAATACGATCAAGGTAGGCAATAACTGTATCCTTCGAATGGGTGAGGTTGTCAGATGTGATAACCATCGAGTGGAGCCTCTCCGAATGCCAAAATGCCGCTGTAAAAAGGCTGACCTGACTCTGTTACCAATGGGCACTTTGTATTTCATCCTGTGCTTGGCAGGTGTAGTTCTTGGAGAAATCCACTTGTAGTAGCCCACCAGATGAAGAACGATGGTCAGCAGTTTCGTGCTGCTTTTGTTAAGATGTTGCCTGTTTCCTCTTCTTCTGGCTGGTCACTTCAGGTCCATGAGGTCTGCTTCTTCCATGCAGGAAATGGGCTGCAACTCCTGTTGCATTGTGGGTGAACATGCTGCCACCTTTGTCTCAGAACAATAACCAATTGCTCCCACTCACTGACAAACAGGAAAGTAAACTTCAGTCTTTAGATCTCAGTGATAAAGTGTGTTACTCGCGTTACAGACACTGTTGCGTTACATGTTACAGAATTTGATCTAGTTCCACTCAGAGCTTATGAGGGGTTTGCCTTATTTTGTTTCATAAATGTAACTAGTGGAGGTAGAAGAGATGAATACAGGAATCTGACAGTCCTATCTAACAGCAGTGTGAAACGAGGGAAAGTTCATTTTTTGTTACTCACGTTACGGAAAGAGACTGCACCATTTCTGTCATCCAGCCCAAGAAAAATCATACTTACTTCCGAAATTTAGATGATGCTCCTAACACTCATTCAATCAAACAATAATCCTGTGGTAAGCTAGAGGCTAGAGTGAGGGTGTAAGGAAGAAAAGAGGTGGTTTTGGGTTGAAAAATTCTATTTTTCAGTGGCTGAAATTGGATGTATAGTACAAATCCTAAGTTCAGTCAAGCTGCTTGAAATCCTTATTTTCCTTACAGTTAGGTAGCCAAAGTACATGACCAATCTGAAGCGATATTTCTAGTTTGAAATTTCAGTTGCCATGAGACCGTTTTGCTGGAATTGCCCTAATGATTTTTTTTTTTAAAACAGCCCAAAAAAAGGACAGTATAATTCAGTCATTTTTCGTGATTGAGTATGAAATCTTGACATTACTCATCTCATCTCATCATCTCTAGCCGCTTTATCCTTCTACAGGGTCGCAGGCAAGCTGGAGCCTATCCCAGCTGACTACGGGCGAAAGGCGGGGTACACCCTGGACAAGTCGCCAGGTCATCACAGGGCTGACACAGACACAGACAACCATTCACACTCACATTCACACCTACGGTCAATTTAGAGTCACCAGTTAACCTAACCTGCATGTCTTTGGACTGTGGGGGAAACCGGAGCACCCGGAGGAAACCCACGCGGACACGGGGAGAACATGCAAACTCCACACAGAAAGGCCCTCGCCGGCCACGGGGCTCGAACCCGGACCTTCCTGCTGTGAGGCGACAGCGCTAACCACTACACCACCGTGCCGCCCGACATTATTCACTGAATATGAAAATTGATTGTTAAAAGCAACAGTTATTTTATCTCTCCCTCCCTCGCTCGCTCCTTGCCCTGTTGCACAACATGCATATTCCATCCAAAATAACCTGAATGGCTGCAAATTGAAAAGTTGAACTGAACAGAATTTTCATGAAAAAAAGAAACATTACTTTTACAGACTCACATGCCTAAATCTAGACATTGTTTTAGTGAACAGTTTAGCCTTGACAACGACCACAAATTAAACAAATGAGGAAACCAATTTTAACGAATCTCTGAACCCAACTTCTCTTGGAAAAACTCACATTGAATATACAGATTATTAAAGGATGCTGTGGAGCCCAGAAACCTCTTGCCATGGAATCTGCATGCTAAGTTAGCCTGCTAGTTAACTAAGCTAATGGCTGATGGTTGTTATTGAATATTTTGCTCTGACTGGCTACAAAATACCGAAAAATATGTGGGTCTTCTCCAAACTGTTGCCACACAGGTTGGAAACACACAACTGTCCAGAACGTGTCTGTAACCATTACAATTTCCCTTCACTGGAACTAAGGGGCCCCAAATGTGTTCCAGCACGACAATGCCCCTGTGCACAAAGCAAGTTCCATAAAGACAGTTTGCCAAGAATGGAGTAGAAGAAATCAACTGACCTGCACAAAGCCCTGACCTCAACCCTACTGAACACCTTCTGCACAAATTTGGGAGCGGACAGCGCACCAGGCCTCCTCACCCAACCTCACTAATGCTCTTACAGCTGAGTGAGCAAATTCCCACAGCAAAGCTCTAAAATCTAGAGGCAACCTTCACTCTTTTGGGAAGACTTCTTACAACAGCAAAAGGCGGACCAACATTTAATGCCCATGCTTCTGGAATGGAAACATATGGTAGGGACTTTAGCTTAAAATTTCAAATGGGTTCAGTTCACCTTAAAACCTGCCCTCTGTTAAAGGACACCCTAAGAAGAACATAGCTTTTGGAATAGCGAAAAAAAGATTTTACAGTTGCAGAGATACGATGATTTTATTAAAAATCAATAGTGCGCTGGACCACCACCAAACGTTATGGACTGTTTCTATTTTGTGCTGCATCAGTGTTTCTCAAACTTTTTCAGACCAAGAACCACTTTATCCATTAAAAAAATAAATAAATAATTTGCAGACCATCTAACCCCCCCTAAATATCCTGGACAAAAAATAATGAGCCTACTTCAACAGTACATTACAAATTACACACTAATGAAATGACAGTTTTACAAATAGTATAGCCAACTCACTCATTGTTTTCCTTCTCTTAATGGGAAGAATCGTGCTGCTTATTCTGATACATCAGTGAAACAATGATTGGCTCCAAACTGGACGGTTTTAATCTCGTATTGAGGGCCACATTGATCTGGTTGCACTGCTTTGTTTTCTCAAAACAATCAATCATCATGTCTTTGCACTTTGTCCTTGCTCGTGTCGAATGTTTCTTGTGCTTTTCTTCTGACTAACCAGGTCTTCAGCCACCGATCCATTACCTTTTTGACAGTTTGATGCCAAGTCTAATTTGGTTTCTCGTAGGTTTCTCCACATTCAGAGGTGACATTGATATGAAAGCATAACCTAAACTGACGTAGCTATAGGCGGTGTCGCAAAACTGTTGGCTTGCTTAATGTCAGACAAATTCAAACAATAGGTTACGATTTGAATTTACATAGGACTTTATTCAACATAGAAAACTTATCTGTGCTACTCAGAACTTTGCTTTTGGAGTCACATAGGCGATTTGAGAAACACTGATAAAACGTGATTTTTACATCAACTCGTGGACCACCAAGGGTCGCTCGCAGACCACACTTTGAGAAACAGTGGTCCTAAATGGTACTGTTAGAACCAGAAAAGGTTGTAGTTTTATGAGCAGCTTAGTTTTGGAGATTAACCCTAACAAATTCCTGTCTACTGCGTGCTCGCTGCACACAATGCATACAGTGCAATGCGTCACCCACTTCTTCTGGCTCCAGCGCCGAACGTGAAGTGCGGTAGGTAGGTGTGACGGCCAGGTGTCCGCATATTTTTGGCCATACTGTGTAGTTTGCTACAAATTAAAATGCAGATCAGCTTCATGGGATGACAAAAGGAAATGTACGCATTTCCACTTAGCATATTCATAGATTCTGGCATCTTGGTGATGGCCAGACCGTAGAGATTTTAGATGCTTTGGCATTTAGCAGTACTATAAAGAATTTTATTACATATTATTTATAACAGTTTATAATATGACACTTAGTAGTACACTGGGATATACAAACAGTACATTCATAGCAGTTGTTACATACCCGCATCATGAGAGGCCAAAGCACGCAACATCTTGCCAGCACTGCGGCGGGTCTGTCGCTCTTTGTTCCCCAGCAGCTCCATGAGCAGGTCTAGTGCCCCAGTCTCCTTGAAGACTCCCACCAGTGAGCCAATGCTTGCATAAGCACTCAGCACATGAATGGTATGTGTGAGGCTAATGGCAAAATCACTGTTCTTGGCCATCTGCTTCCGTGCTCGCTCAACAAGGTTTTTGACATCTTCCTTCATGTCACAGAGGTCTACCTCATCGAAGGTGACGTCGGAGGGGAACTGGCCACTGGGTCTCGCCTTCTCCTCCTGCAGCGGTCGCTTTCCCAGTAGCGTCGGGCAGTTGGCATACACATCCTCAGTAGACATCCACATCAGGATATTCTCCGTCTTACTCTCTCCTGAAGTGCAGCCTGAAGAGCTTCCCACTCTGGAGTTACTGCTGCTGCTGCCTCCTTCATTGCCGCCGCTGCCGGAGCCGGAGCCATCATCCACGGCTTGCAGGCTCCAGCGGATCAGGTACTCCGTCTGGCCATCATGGGTGCGTCTCTGACGGATCAGCTCCTCTGGATAAGCCTGCTGTTTTGGACCAAGCGGAACCAGCAGGTTCCCATTGCGCCGCTCGCCCACCATGACACCTAAAAGAATAAAGACATTAAAGGGCATATCCTGGACCAATTTCATTTTTTTTTTTATGAAAATATGTCCCTTTACACACTCATCCAGAAGGGTAATTTTGCACAAGGCCATCTGTCTACAGCAGAAAAAAATAAAATAAAACGCATCTGGAAAAATCCCAAGGGAGTCTGGAGCCAGATTCGTGACGTCACCTGTGGAAGCGCCAGCAGGCTGCGAGAGCTTGCACGGTTTCAGTGCACAGACTGTGTAGACCAAGTTTAGCAGCTAGCGATTTTGCATTGAAATATGGAATTGTCACCTGAGCGCAATGTGGGGAAACGATGAGTACTAATCCCATCAAGATTGGTGTTGCTACACCCTCCTACGATACATCTGTTAACCATTTTAATAATTACGTGATAACGTTGAAGAAATTTGCAGAAAACCACCAGGTCGTTTTCTCATAAACAAACTAGGACTGAACGATATATCGTTATCGTATCTATATCTAGATATGAAAATTCAAGATATTAATATCGAAAAAGCAACGATATAGATTTCCCCTCCCCGCGCTCGCCCTGCATGTACAGCTCTGGCAGTCACAACAAACATCATTTTTACGATTGCCCTTGAATGCACCGCTAAGGCCAGCCAACCACAACCCTTATTTCATGCTCGCTGTGGATCGACAGCTGAAGCCAACCAATGACAAACATATGAGGGCGGGAGTGAGGGAGACGGAGGCCGACGCGCGCACACTACAGACACAGCAGGGAAATTAAAAAGAAAGAAAGAAAATGAGTGAGGAAGATAATGCGGCCGGTGGCGGTGCAGAATCTGACTTGGTGCCAAAACATAAAATCATCCTCCATTATTTGGAAGTATTTTGGATTCAAAAAGGACGATGTTAACCAGAGTGAGGTGTTGTGCAGGTCGTGCTTAGCAAAAATTGTGATGAAGCAAAGTAGCACAACAAACATGTTTCATCACCTGAAACACCACCATCACGTGCTGCACGAAGAGTGCATGACAATGAGAGAAACACCGGGGACTTCTCAGTCATCCCAAAATAAGCCAAAGCAAAGTTTGATTGCTGATGCGTTCAGTAGCGTTACACCGTACGAGTCGACGTCCACCAGAGAAAGAAATTACAGACGCTATAACATACCACATTGCAAAAGACATGGTACCTGTGTACACAGTCTCGAAAGAGAGCTTTAAAAAAATGGTTCGGACGCTGGACAAGCGTTATAAATAATTTATGTAATTATAATTTACGTTAATGTTGATGACTGGCAGTGAGTTCTTAAAAATAAGACTGCACTTTCCACATTTTTTTGTATTATGATCTTTTTATTTTTCTGAAAAATGCTTGGTTTTCACCGAACCCGTAGTTATATCGTATCGATATCGAGGTATCTGGCATGAATATCGAGATATGAAATTTTGTCCATATCGTTCAGCCCTGAAACAAACCAGCGCTGACATAGGATTCAGAAGGAGGCGGCCCGCACGCGACGTCACGAAAATCAATGTTTCCTGGGAAATCCAAATGCCAAGTTTTTTCACAGGCGGATCAATTCGCCTCAAATGGCTTGATTTCAATTGAATTTTTCTGGTATTGCACAAGGTAAAAAAATTGCACAAAATGCAACAGATATTTGACCAAAGTTTAATATAAAATAGGAGATTTACATTGATCTTTCTCCTGAATTTACCCATGATATACACTACTGTTCAAAAGTTTGGGGTCACTTTGAAATTTCCTTATTTTTGAAAGAAAAGCACTGTTCTTTTCAATGAAGATCACTTTAAACTAATCAGAAATCCACTCTATCCATTGCTAATATGGTAAATGACTATTCTAGCTGCAAATGTGTGGTTTTTGGTGCAATATCTCCATAGGTGTATAGCGGCCCATTTCCAGCAACTCTCACTCCAGTGTTCTAATGGTACAATGTGTTTGCTCATTGCCTCAGAAGGCTAATGGATGATTAGAAAACCCTTGTACAATCATGTTAGCACAGCTGAAAACAGTTTAGCTCTTTAGAGAAGCTATAAAACTGACCTTCCTTTGAGCAGATTGAGTTTCTGGAGCATCACATTTGTGGGGTCGATTTAAATGCTCAAAATGGCCAGAAAAATGTCTTGACTATATTTTCTATTCATTTTACAACTTATGGTGGGAAATAAAAGTGTGACTTTTCATGGAAAACACAAAATTGTCTGGGTGACCACAAACTTTTGAAAAGTAGTATACACTTGAAACGTGCGATTCAAATTATTCAAAACATGCCAGCATGTTCCGGCCTGGTCCAGAGGCCAACTAAATGATGAAATCATCCTTTTCAAGCAAGTATAAATGAGACAAAGGAATCAGGGATGAATGAGCAACAACAAAATGACAGATTCAACTCATGTTATATGAAAGGAAAAGGGAAAAAAAACCTTAGACAGGTTGGGGAATCTTTCAATATCTAGCAAACTTTAGCTTTAATTTAAAAAGAGTGCTCTTAATGACGAGATCTCAGCAACAGACTGAAGCCTGATGTAATGCTAACTGTAATGTTAGATGATTAATTTCTTCCAGTGTGGCTCCAGTGGCGAGCCATTGGGCGTTAACATTAGCTGGGGTACAGTAGGCGAATGAAACAGCACATTCTTTACCCGTTAGTTCATGTCAAACACAGTGGCTCTTGGCCTTGGATCAAATCCTGCTCGACCCACTTCCACTAGGCGTCAATCGGTGCCAAGTTTCAACTCCAGCACAAGCAACTTGGCTTCAGTTAAGACATAAACTCTCACACACGTTTATTAGACTATTAAAACAAAAAGAACATTCATCACAATCATGAACTCTTTTTCTCAGACTGACTTTCGATGCTGACTCACATCTAACCAATTCCTCTTCTGAGCCACCACTCCTCCTCCTCCTCCTCCTCCACAATGCTAACAAACCACCGCAGCCGCCTTTAAGGCTGTCAGAAAACCTTTTTACTTAATAATACACGTTTTCAAATTAACTCTAAATCTAAACCCTCTATCATGGAAGTTTGGAGACACTGTTTAAGAGAAAACGTGTTAACACGCCTGCTAAGTAGCTAGTTAGCTAGCTAGCTAGCGGCCCGACAAGTAGCTTAGCTAGAATACTACATCAAATAAAACCAATAATTATCATTTACCTTCAGTCTTACACGACTTCACTACTTTCTCCCTCACTCGATGAGATTTTCTTTTCCGTGATAATGTATCGTTGCCCAGCCTGAACACCTTTTTTTCCCCCCAACTTAGCTATTTGCTTTACCAATAGAAATCTTATTCACAATATTTCCAGCTACGCTTCTTCGTCAAGACTTATGGGTTCGTCTTCCGCTCTAAAAGCGGAAGTGGAAGGTATTTTTGAGTAGCGACGTCAGTGTGCGCCTCCTAGTGGCTGAACAAGATCCAGACGTTGTTGAACTTGTAAACGTAAACTTTACCGTTATAAAATATTTTAACATATTTTATATTACCATTCGCATGCCAGGTTTTTTTTGGTTAACTTGTGTGCAAAGTATTATCCACATAATATTGCAGCTCTGCTCAGTTAATAGGTTTAATTCTGATTAATTATTGCATCAAGTCTTTAAAGGGGTGGCATGGTTGTGTAGTGGTTCGCCTCACAGTAAGAAGGTTCTGGGTTTGAGCCCAGTGGCCGATGAGGGCCTTTCTGTGTGGAGTTTGCATGTTCTCCTCGTGTCTGTATGGGTTTCCTCTGGTTTCCCCCACGGCACAGTGGTGTAGTGGTTAGCACAGTCGCCTCACAGCAAGAAGGTTCTAGGTTCAAACCCAGCAGCCGGCGAGGGCCTTTCTGTGTGGAGTTTGCATGTTCTCCCCGTGTCTGTGTGGGTTTCCTCCACAGTTTAAAGACATGCGGTTAGGTTAGGTTAATATGGGACGGGGTGGTGTAGTGGTTAGCGCTGTCGCCTCACCGCAAGAAGGTCCGGGTTTGAGCCCCGTGGCCGGCGAGGGCCTTTCTGTGCGGAGTTTGCATGTTCTCCCTGTGTCCGCGTGGGTTTCCTCCGGGTGCTCCGGTTTCCCCCACAGTCTAAAGACATGCAGGTTAGGTTAACTGGTGACTCTAAGGTGGGGTTTACATTAGACCGTATCAGCGGATCATCAGATTAATGTTTTTAAAAACGATTAGCGTGCACACAGCAACGCCAATACACGATTTGCGTGCACACAGCAACGCCAATACACGGATACGCTAATCACATGACTAATTAGACGGCACATAAGTTGAAATGTGTAATGTGTAAATTTCTCCTCAGCGGCTCGGCTCCGCAGGCATCCTGCGCTCCAAATCACTCCGCCCTGAACAGCGAGTGCCCTCTGGAGGGTGCGCACTCCGGCCCTGCGCAGCTCACAGAGCGCGCGAGTGAAGCGCACGAGCAGTGATTCGGGACTGAGACGCTGTGTGTGTGATCCCAGTGCATATCGGGCATGCGCAAGTCACTCACCACTTGCAAGTGGAAGGATGGCAAGCCTAAAGACAATCATAACTACACAATGGGCAGTATTTGCATCAGTATTTGCAGTATTTTCATACTTTTATACTCTTTAATGAAAGGTGATACAAGGCGGAAGTCCGCGCCGTTTTTCAGCAGTCACGTCACATGACCAACGCCAGCGAATCAGGAAGGTGGATGTCACAGTGACGTTGTCCAATGACGACGTCAGCTAGAGCTCAGCACAGCGTATCCGCGTATCCTCAATGTTTACACAGCACCGGACCAGACACGAACTGGGTTGAATACGTGGGCCCTGGCGGATTCCCGTTTCCCGGCGTTTCCCGGCGTTTTAATGTGAACGGACAGTGCATCCGCGAAGAAAATGAGACAGATACGGTCTAATGTAAACTTGGCCTAAATTGACCGTAGGTGTGAATGTGAGTGTGAATGGTTGTCTGTGTCTATGTGTCAGCCCTGTGATGACCTGGCGACTTGTCCAGGGTGTACCCCGCCTCTCGCCCATAGTCAGCTGGGATAGGCTCCAGCTTGCCTGCGACCCTATAGAACAGGATAAGCGGCTAGAGATAATGAGATGAGATGAGAATATGGGACGGCCTTGAGCGAGGCACCTAACTCCTAACTGCTGTTAGCATGGCTGCCCACTGCTCTGGGTATGTCTGTGCTCATTGCTCGTGTGTGTGTTCACTGCTTCAGATGGGTTAAATGCAGAGAGGAAATTTCACAAGTGTGTGATGAATAAAGTTGTGCTTTCTTTCTTTCTTTCTTTCTTTCTTTCTTTCTTTCTTTCTTTCTTTCTTTCTTTCTTCAGTCCAAAAAGACATGCAGGTTAGGCAAATTGATGGCTCTAAATTGACCATAGGTGTGAATGTGAATGGTTGTGTGTCTCTATGTGTCAGCCTTGCGATGATCTGGCGACTTGTCCAGGGTGTACCCCACCTCTCGCCCATAGTCAGCTGGGATAGGCTCCAGATCGCCTGTGACCCTGTAGGACAGGATAAGTGGCTATAGATGATGGATGGATGGATATTGCATCAAGTCTTTAAAGGCCCTATATCTTAATATCCATCCATCCATAACCACTTATCCTGTGCATGGGCAAGCTGGAGCCATCCATCCATCATCCATTCATAACCACTTATCCTGTGCAAGGTCATTGGCAAGCTGGAGCCTATCCCAGCTGACTATGAGTGAAAGGCAGGGTACACCCTGGACAAGTCGCCAGGTCACATTCACACCTATGGTCAAGTTGGAGCCAGCAATTAGCCGAACCTGTATGTCTCTGGACAGTGAGGGAAACCGGAGCACCTGGAAGAAACCCATACAGACATTGGGAGAATATGCAAACTCCACACAGAAAGGCCCTCGTCAGCCACTGGGCTTGAATACAGAACCTTCTTGCTGTGAGGCGATAGTGCGAACCACTACATAATATTTTCAGACATTTTTTGATTATTCCTGTGTCTATAAAACACATTTCAAGTGAAAACCATGTCTGTGTGCCTTTAATAAATCGGTGTAAGACTTTTCTCTGCTTCCTTAATTCATAGCCAGTTTTCCCTGACCTGAGTTATTATATCCTTCACAGAAAAATTCCCGTGCAGGGATTGGCCAAGGATGGCTCACATGACATAAAATAGTTCCACCATTGATTAAGCCATGTATCTCGTGACATCAAAAACTAAAAAAAATATATAAATAAATTAAAAATAATATGTGTGTCCAATGTGGTGTGAGTCAGTCATGGTATACCCTGGGTATACCATGAATTGACATCACAATTTCAAGCTATATGGCCGACTTGAGTCGCAGCTGTGGCTCCATGAGCATTTCTGTGCGTGTAGATCTATGTATCATGATCATGCCTAGTGAGGTAGGTGATAGCATGGTACGTTGCACATGTTCAGGTTGAAGGTTGCTCTGATGTAAACAACAAACATGGCTGCCTCCAGTGAGTTTATGCTGAGATTCAATCTTAACACTTTTAGTTTGGAATTTTTTGATGAGGGATATATACCATATACTGAGAAGCACAGGTAATTATGGATTCTCTTCAGTGACTGGCATAGTACTATGTTCTTCAGGGCGCCCTGGAGAACATAGTGCTATGCCAGTCACCGAAGAGAATGTGGTGAAACTTCAAAAACTTTGCCAACTTATGCTGTCATGCAAAAGACTTTGGGCCACCAGCTGAGTGACATTTCTTTGCCACCAGCAATGGAAAATCCCCTTGTGATGGAATTGGAGGGACTGTGAAGAGGTAAGTCACTGGAGCCAGCCTCCAGCACCCTTTGGAGGGACACATAATGTATACAAGAGAACTGTATGTTTGGGCTATGACTAAAATTACTGGAATCCAGTTCTTCTGGGTTGATCAGCATGATGTGGCTGCTGTCACCGTGTCCCAGTAAGAAGGATTTGCACAATACCAGAGTGTTCCACGCACAAGGGAACACTGTCTTGTGCCTTTATCTGATTGCCATCTACACGTAAAACATGCATCACAGGACACCATAGCATTCTCTTTGCAGACATGCAAAGATGTGAGAAAGTGTTAGCCAGTAAAAGCTTCAGCAGAGGCCTTGGATGAGCAGAACATACATATGCATCCTTGCCAGCCTGAAACCACAGTTGAGATAAGTCCTGGCTAGTATGTAGCTTGTCTGTATGATGGATACTGGTGGATAGCAAATATTATTTCAGTCTCCTCAAAAGCTGAATATGACTTTCTTTGATGACATTATGATGACATGATGAAATGAAAGTAGGCCTACAAGTAAATGTCTACTTGTAGGCTATACTTGTTGATTTCTCAGTATTATTTTATCTGTCAAGCTCTCACTCGGTAACGGTAACCTTACTCTGAGAATATTAACGTTAAGGTAGTTTAATGTCATGAATTTGGAATTGAGTCTCATATCGTAAATGTTATGTTTGGAGTTGTTGGAGTTATGCATTGTTATAAAGGCTAATGGTATATGTCCACATGGCATTTGAATCTGAGCACCAGCCTCTTTTTTCAATTTTTCCCAATACAGAGAGAGCATATGCTGCCACATGTGACCGCTTAGAGAAAAGTACTGCACCCAGCGTTGTTGTTTTTTTCACAGCTCTCTGCCATTTTTTGCAGCCGCTCTGAGCGCTTCAAGTTGAAAATGTCTGAAGTTTTCAGAAAGGTGCTGGTGTCATCACTGCCACACCTTTCCAAACAACCCATCATGCTGTCGCTCCTTTCCAAGCAACCCATCATACTGTCGCTCCTTTCCAAGCAACCATCATACTGTCGCTCCTTTCCAAGCAACCCATCATACTGTCGTTTAGTGTTGACATGTTTCAATAGTTTTTGATGAAGAGCTACCCAATGGCTGCTGGCATTTTTCTGCCATTTTAAGGATTTAGCTTTTCTGATGATATTTGTATTACTGTCTCCTCCATGTAGTTATTGAAATATGGTTATTTGAATATTGATTGTTAGAAACTTCCCTGAGGTAACTTGTTAGGAAGCTGCAAGAGCAAGTAAATGTTGACAATGGTTTATTGTATACCTATTTCAAACTATCAAAATTGTCAGAGCTGAAACCTTACTTTCATAAAACTGTTATAATCATTGACGACACTGCCAAACCCAATCTGGGCTTAAGGCAGACCATGTTTGGTTGGCTTGGCCAGAATTGCAGCAGTAGGGTGGCTAGTTCTTTTCTGCACACTCACACACCCACCTATGGACAAGTTAGAGTAGCCAGTTAACCTAACCTGCATGTCTTTGGACTGTGGGGGAAACCAGAGCACCTGGAGGAAACCCACACAGACACAGGGAGAACATGCAAACTCCACACAGAAAAGCCCTGTCAGCCGCTGGGCTTGAACCTTCTTGCTGTGAGGTGACAGTGATAACCACTACACCATCAGAGGCTCCAACTCTCCCGCTTTAGGGAACATTTAGAAAATCCTCCCGACCTCCCGCTGACAACATAAAAACCTCCCGCTCGCCCTTACTACACATGATTAGTTAAAACAATATATAACTTGATACGTTTATGTTGATGAAAATTAATAGTTGACTTTCCGCTTTTCGTGTGCCTGACATTGTATGGCTGGACTCAAGTGTGTACCCCGCGGTATATGCCAATTCCCTGGTCGGTACACCGATCGGCGTAACACGGGGGGATTGGAGGGAATGCCGGAGGCATGCGCACGCAGATCAAGTGTGCATATGAATGGAGCGGAATTCGGTACGCCACAGGGTACACACTTGAGCCCACCCAATGTCTTAGCAGTTACCGATGAAGCATACAGATGGCGCTATTAATGATGCGCGTGAGAGAACGAGAAAACCTGCGACACTCAACCATTTTTTTTTTTGCTTCTGCATTCCGTCTGCATTTATCCTCTGCTCGTCTTTAACTTTATGTTCTCTTGAATGAAATAATGAAATGAAGTTCCGTTGGTGGAAATGGCAAAAGCCAAACTACGAAGAAAAAATATCAGAAAATCACCAAGATAAAGTTGGGTTCGCCCGTCGCGATGGTCGCCAGGGACGAATGGCGGACTATTTTGGACGGCAGCAAGACGACCCTATATCTGACAAGGTTAGATCACCAGACCAGACGTTAGATTCTAACAAACTTGTCTGACTTTTTTTGTCTGACTTTTACTAACTTAGACTTAGAAACAGAATATTATTAGAAGAACATTATCATCAGAAGGTCTACCACTGGCAATTTATAATAGTCATTATTGACATTAACATTGACTTTAGGCATATTAAAGTTTGGTCTGTAGTCACTGGATTTATCTAGATCTGTTACTATTAATAAGATTTAATTGACACGAAATGTGGTGAATCATTCATATATATATATATATATATATATATATATATATATATATATATATATATACACACACACACACACACACACACACATATCATATATATAAAACTCGCCTTTGCGCCTACGGCACTCTCCCTCCGAGCTACTTGCAGAGAGGGAGAATCTCCCTCTTTGCAATTTCCCAAGTTGGAGCCTCTGCACCATTGTACTGCCCAAATCTGTTAATTTAGGATGCAGCGGGAAGTTGCTCGAAGAAGAGAAGGTTTTTCTGCCTGTAAAAAGTCTGTTCTCTGCAGTCAGCATTTTAGAGAAGATGACTTTGAGAGGACTGGACAGATGGTTCAGATCAGAGGAGGAGTCATTCCATTCTCTTTCCCAGGTCATCTTCAAAGGTTAACTGTAACTCAGTAGAAACCCAGTTTCCTAATTTTATTAAAACTAATTTAATTTAATTCAAAACATATTCGTAATTTTATTTTCCTATCACTTTCTTTGGTTTCTGATTCACCAAACTATGTTTATTTGAAGTTATTTGGTTGGTTTATGTGCCTGTCAAGTGTAATTAATTGTAATTGACCAAATCACCCAGTAGCATAATGCTATTGGAGGGAGGAGGCAAACCCCCCCCCCAGGTAGCAGTCGCAGTAGTACACACACACACCGGAGCAGTGAGAGATGAGAAGTAAATCCCTTGGCAGTTATTCCACAAAACTTGGTTCTAACTGTTTAAAAGTGTTCAGAAGTGATACTGGAGGTGACCTGAAGCCTGTTGACATGGGTTTATTGTATGCAGACCATCTTGGCTAAGTTTTTGATTCCACTGGAAACTTCTTGGGATTCTGGAAACCGGAACTGGATTTTCTTCCTGACGAGGGAGATGGCGAGCCACTGGGAGATTTGATTGCTTCATTCATCACTGAGGGAACTCATCTATTCCTTCTTCACAAGTTTACAAGTTCACTGGTGTGAACACGATTTGACACGACATCCACCTGATGTTGACTAAAAGACACTTACCAAACGTCAATAACCTCTTGGACTACACTTAAAGGATCTGACTGACAAACTATATGAGTTGACTGACCTAAACTGTGCAGAACTATAAGTGGTTTCAAGTACTGGAAGCAGAGAAACTGAACTGATCTGAGTTGAAAACTGAACTTTGTTACAATGTTTTAAAAGTGCACTTATTGATGTATTTCCCTTTCACAGAGATGCCGGTTGTTAAGTTGTAAACTTTATTTTTATTTATTTTATTTATTTATTTATTTATTTTTTACAAGATACCTAAATATAAGGTGTTCCTGGGTCTGTGTTCATCCTTCCTGGCTATTACACAGCACAGCATTTACCTCCACGAACCTAGTCACTGGTCCACTACTCAACCAACTAATCAGAGCTTACTTTTGGTCCTCCACCACTACAGGCAGGTTTGCTGGGTAATGGGTTACATTTTCTTGGCGAGCCAGCCAGGACGTAAATGAATGAATTGGCTATTGTAAATTAAGATTGATGTCGAACCAAAATAGATATCATTCAGAAACATTCTATCAAAATTCCAAATGCTGTAATAGTCAGTGGGATAGCTGGGGATGAGAGAGATGAGGGGATTGCAGATTTCCTGAAACAAAGATTCAAAGATTCTTTATTGTCAATTCACTATATATCCAGGACATATAGGAGAATCTAAATGCCGTTTCTCTCTCACCTTACCTGTAAAAAACAAATAAAGATTACACACACACACACACAAGAATAGCTGCAGTTTTGCTGCAGCTAATGGGGATCCTAATAAAATAAAACAATAAAACACACCAAAAAAAATTATGAAAAACAATATATATAAATATTTATAAATATAGATTAAAAAATTAAGAAAAACAATATATATAAATATAGATAAAAATACACTCTAAAATCAAACAATGTGCAAAATAGCAGTAGTGCAATACAGTACAATAACGGAGAAGGTGCTAGAAGAGCAGCTTATGAGGTGTATATGACAGTAGTGCAAATGAGCAATAGCAGCAGATACAGCAGTAATGCTAATGTTTGTGGTGTGATGTGCAAACGGATGAGGTAGTTTTCTTGTGTGAATGAATGTGTTACAGACCAGGGGTAGGTAGTGGACAGAGTTCAGCATCCTGACAGCCTGGTGGATGTAGCTGTTTAGCAGTCTTGTGGAGCAGGCCCGGAGGCTCCGGTACCTTTTCCCTGAGGGCAGGAGGCTGAAGAGTGAGTGTGAAGGGTGGGAGATGTCACCAGCGATGCTGATGGCTCTGCAGGTGAGATGGGAGTGATAGATGTCCATAAGGGAGGGCTGAGGGGTAATGATGATCTTGCTGGCCGTGTTCACTATGCGTTGCAGAGTCTTCCGGCAGGAGCCACTGCAGCCTCCATACCATGCAGTGATGCAGCCAGTGAGGACACTCTCAATGGTGCCCCTGTAGAATGAGCACATGATGGGGGGTGGGACTCGTGCACTCCTCAGTTTGTGGAGGAAGTAGAGGCGAGTTTGAGCCTTCTTGGCCAATGATGCAGTGTTGTTGGACCAGGAGAGGTCCTCAGCGATGTGCATCCCTAGGAATTTGGTGCTGCTCACCCTCTTCACTGCAGCACCATCAATGGTCAGAGGGGGATGCTGTGAGTGACCTCTCTTGAAGTCGACTACAATCTCTTTGGTCTTCTCCATGTTCAGGAAGAGATTGTTGTCTTTACTCCACTCGACCAGTTGGCTCACCTCATTCCTGTAGTTGGCTTCATCATTGTTAGTGATGAGGCCCACCGCAGTCGTGTCATCTGCAAACTTGATGATGTGGTTGGTGTTGTAGATTGGTACACAGTCATGGGTCAGCAGGGTGAAGAGCAGCGGGCTGAGCACACATCCTTGTGGGGCCCCTGTGCTCAGCATGATGGTCCTGGAGGTGTTACTGCCGACCCGCATGTTCTGTGGCCTCCCTGTAAGAAAGTCCAGCACCCAGTTACAAAGAGAGGCATTGAGTCCCAAATGTCTGAGTTTTTGTATTAGCTGCTGGGGAATGATTGTGTTGAATGCCGAACTATAATTCAAGAACAGCATTCGCACATAGGTATTCTTTGAGTCCAGGTGAGTGAGGGCTGGATGTAGAGCAGCGGAGATAGCATCCTCTATGGACCTGTTTGACCTATATGCAAACTGGAATGGGTGATGAGAGGGAGGGAGAATGGACTTGATGTTCTGCATGACCAATCGCTTAAAGCACTTCATGATGATGGAAGTCAGTGCTACGGGCTGATAGTCGTTATAGTTAGATGGGAGGGGCTTCTTTGGCACTGGTATTATGGTTGTAGCTTTGAAACACGTGGGGACAACAGCTTGGTTCAGGGAGATGTTAAAGATGTCAGTGAGGACATCCCTGAGCTCCATGGCACAGTCCTTCAGAACACGACCAGGTATGTTGTCTGGTCCAGCTGCCTTACATGGATTGATCCTGGAGAGGGTCCTCTCCACGTTGGCTGGATCCAGACATACAGCCTGTTCATCTGGGGGAGGAGTGGTCTTCTGTGCTAGTGTGTTGTTTTGTGTTTCAAAGCATCCAAAGAAGTCATTTAGGCAGTTTAGCAATGTGATATCACCCTCACGGGTCTGTGGTGGGGGTTTGTAGTTTGTGAGGGTTTGAATGCCACGCCAGAGAGACTGTGCATCTCTGGTGTTGCTGAAGTGTCCAGATATTTTATTGCTGTACTGACGTTTTGCCTCCCTGGTGCTGCGGGAAAGGTTGGCTCTGGCTGCTGTTAGACTTGCAGTGTCACCGGCCCTAAAGGCTGTGTCTCAAGCCTGCAGGAGCCTGTGAACCTCTCCTGTCAGCCAAGGCTTCTGGTTAGCACGAACAGTGATGGTTTTGCAGTGAGTGACATCATCAGTGCATTTAGCGATGTATGATGTGACGGCCTCAGTGTATTCCTCTAAGTCTATGTGGTCGTTGTAAGTGGCTGCTTCTTTGAAAATGCCCCAGTGTGTAGTGCTAAAACAGTCTTTCAGAGCATAGGAGGCCCCCTCTGGCCACACACGTACCTCCTTTTGTGTTGGTCTGATGGCTCTCACTCTGGGTCTATTGAGGTATTTCACCCACATGACCAAGTCATGTGATGCTGCCATTTTGGACGGCACGGCTCGAATCAGTTTGAATGCGAGGAAGGCGACAAACGAAAAACATAAAAGAAAAAGGAGCGAGATGCAGAAAACACCTTCACTATCCAGCGACGTAGGGCATTTACAGGGCGAGCAGAGGGAGAGGTATTTGCAAAAATTGAGGTTAGCAGGTTTAGAGAACGACGTTTACCTGCTTCCACCAGGATTGTTCACTGACGTACGGAAGTACACGAAGCCCTCGTCTTTACCTGACTTCGGCCCACATGATCTGTATACCTATGTCGTTAAAAACCCATCGCCATACACAGGTATTGATCTGAAAGTGTATGAGTTTGGATACCTACAAATATTTTGTGTCAGGCTGGGTAACATGCCTACATCAGCGGGTCGTCCCTGGAGCCGGTGGTCGCCATCTGATTACAGCTAAGGTTTGTTCACATTTTCATTTACTTTCGGTCCTCAGGATAAACAAAATGTTATTAAATGTCATTGAAATAACTTCTTAGTCTGTTGAGACATGGCCCGTTATAAATTTGCTGTTACCAGGCAGTGACCAAGAACTGTATTATTAGGGTTGGTGTCTGTGTTGTAGCAGTGTACTAGCAACTAGCTGTTAGCACTAGCTAATGTCAACAACATCATAGCTGGTATGTTACTGTAGCAATGTTTACGTTCAGTCATTTGGATGACTGTTAAAACCTTTCAGTCTCAAGTTTTTCCTTTACTGGATTTACTAGTTTACTGAGCTAGCATGCTCGGGCAAGCTGGGAGCTAGCGCGCACTAGCCTGCCAGCGGCTGGCGCGCGCTAGCCTGCTGGCGGCCGGCGCGCGCTACCCTGCCGGTGGCCGGCGCGCGCTAGCTCAGTAAACTAGTAAATCCAGTAAAGGAAAAACTTGAGACTGAAAGGTTTTAACAGTCATCCAAATGACTGAACGTAAACATTGCTACAGTAACATACCAGCTACTGTTGTTGACATTAGCTAGCTTGACATTCAAAATGGCGGACACCGGGGCGTCACGTGACCCTGTGACGTCAGGTGAAATACCTCAATATGCAGGTCTTAGCATGATGGTAATGTGATCAGAGAGACCCAGGTGGGGGAGGGGGGAAGCCTTGTAAGCTCCTTTGTGAGTTGTATACACCAAGTCCAGTAAGTTGTCACCTCTTGTTGGAAAGTCCACATGCTGATGTAATTTGGGCAGTAAAACCTTTAAATCTGCATGATTGAAGTCACCTGCTGTGATGAGGAATCCATCTGGATGTGCTGTCTGTTGTTCACTGATGGCCTGATAGAGTTCACTGAGTGCCTCACTCCTAACATTGGTGTTAGCGGTGGGAGGTATGTAAACAGCGATGAGCAGAATCGATGTAAACTCCCTCGGTAGGTACAACCCCAATTCCAAAAAAGTTGGGACAAAGTACAAATTGTAAATAAAAACAGAATGCAATGATGTGGAAGTTTCAAAATTCCATATTTTATTCAGAATAGAACATAGATGACAGAGCAAATGTTTAAACTGAGAAAATGTATCATTTAAAGAGAAAAATTAGGTGATTTTAAATTTCATGACAACAACACATCTCAAAAAAGTTGGGACAAGGCCATGTTTACCACTGTGAGACATCCCCTTTTCTCTTTACAACAGTCTGTAAATGTCTGGGGACTGAGGAAACAAGTTGCTCAAGTTTAGGGATAGGAATGTTAACCCATTCTTGTCTAATGTAGGATTCTAGTTGCTCAACTGTCTTAGGTCTTTTTTGTCGTATCTTCCGTTTTATGATGTGCCAAATGTTTTCTATGGGTGAAAGATCTGGACTGCAGGCTGGCCAGTTCAGTACCCAGACCCTTCTTCTATGCAGCCATGATGCTGTAATTGATGCAGTATGTGGTTTGGCATTGTCATGTTGGAAAATGCAAGGTCTTCCCTGAAAGAGACGTCATCTGGATGGGAGCATATGTTGCTCTAGAACCTGGATATACCTTTCAGCATTGATGGTGTCTTTCCAGATGTGTAAGCTGCCCATGCCACATGCACTAATGCAACCCCATATCATCATGCAGGCTTCTGAACTGAGCGCTGATAACAACTTGGGTCGTCCTTCTCCTCTTTAGTCCGAATGACACGGCGTCCCTGATTTCCATAAAGAACTTCAAATTTTGATTCGTCTGACCACAGAACAGTTTTCCACTTTGCCACAGTCCATTTTAAATGAGCCTTGGCCCAGAGAAGACGTCTGCGCTTCTGGATCGTGTTTAGATACAGCTTCTTCTTTGAACTATAGAGTTTTAGCTGGCAACGGCGGATGGCACGGTGAATTGTGTTCACAGATAATGTTCTCTGGAAATATTCCTCAGCCCATTTTGTGATTTCCAATACAGAAGCATGCCTGTATGTGATGCAGTGGCGTCTAAGGGCCCGAAGATCACGGGCACCCAGTATGGTTTTCCGGCCTTGACCCTTACGCACAGAGATTCTTCCAGATTCTCTGAATCCTTTGATGATATTATGCACTGTAGATGATGATATGTTCAAACTCTTTGCAATTTTACACTGTCGAACTCCTTTCTGATATTGCTCCACTATTTGTCGGCGCAGAATTAGGGGGATTGGTGATCCTCTTCCCATCTTTACTTCTGAGAGCCGCTGCCACTCCAAGATGCTCTTTTTATCCCCAGTCATGTTAATGACCTATTGCCAATTGACCTAATGAGTTGCAATTTGGTCCTCCAGCTGTTCCTTTTTTGTACCTTTAACTTTTCCAGCCTCTTATTGCCCCTGTCCCAACTTTTTTGAGATGTGTTGCTGTCATGAAGTTTCAAATGAGCCAATATTTGGCGTGAAATTTCAAAATGTCTCACTTTCGACATTTGATATGTTGTCTATGTTCTATTGTGAATACAATATCAGTTTTTGAGATTTGTAAATTATTGCATTCCGTTTTTATTTACAATTTGTACTTTGTCCCAACTTTTTTGGAATCAGGGTTGTAGAAGGGTCAGCACTTGATGATGATAAACTCCGCCAACAGAGAAGAGTGTTTGTGCACAACAGTAGCATTCCGGCACCAAGCATCACTGATGTAAACACATACTCCCCCGCCACGAGTTTTGCCTCCTTCAACAAAGGCTCTGTCAGTGCAGTAGCATGTCAGCCCAGCTAGCTGGATAGCAGAGTCTGGGATGTTGTTATTCAGCCAGGATTCCGTAAAGATGAAAACACAGCAATCCCTCGCATCACGTAGCACAAATTGCATGAGTTCTATGTGATCTATTTTGTTGTCTAGTGCGCGTCCATTGGCCAGAATGAGGGATGGTATCGAGGGTCTGTGCGGGCTAGCAGCTAGCCTAGTGCAGATACCGCCACACTTCTGTTTCCTCTCAAACCGCTTCTGGTGCCTCCTCTCTGGGTGAGACACAGCAGGCGAGTCCGGTGATGTTGTAGTCTGGCGGAGAAGACCCAGGCCTTGAAGTTCCTCAATGACTTTCTGGTCCAAGACAAGATGTTTGGTCATATTTCCTATAGCTAGAAAGCAGTGGCGACAATATCTTGTGACTGACATTGTCAGTGCACTACTCGCACATGTACGTAGACATAAATCACACAGACATACACTAGAACATGCACTTTTAAACACTAAACACAGAGAGAGAGGGGCCGCTGCATCAGTACGCGCCGCCATCTTGAGCTTGAACAATATGATTCAATTAACAGGATCACAAAAGTAGATTATCTTACCTCAGAGCTTGATCAGAACTTAGTTGTGGAATACAACTCAGGAGCTGCTGTAGAGAACTTAAACCTGCAATTGCCATGTGTTCATGTAATTGATGATACTGATATTAGTTATCACATCCAGAGTCTCACTAGTGTCTACACAAAGAGTGTGAGGAACAGCACAACAGAGTCTTACCTTACTGAGCTTAAACAGTAAGGTATAATCCCTCCCACTAAACTGAGTGGGAGGGATTATACCGACATTCGTAAGGACATGATGTCCCACATTAGTGAGTCAATCACAGATCTTTCAACTGCTTCCCCAGAGGGAGAAGAGTTAAATGGTAACACACCTGATTCACCTATAGTCGAACAACCGCCTTCTGCGGTGGCATCTCCTATTAAAGGCACATCTTTGAAAGTTGATGAGCCACCTCGTGTAGCACAATGTAGTGGATCACAGAGTATCCCAGCTCTCACAGCACAGGATTTAAGCCCCCCAGAAGTACAACATGTGGTGGTAGAGCACATTGTGAAAAGGGACGATAGTGCCCTGCAGACGCAGTCTTCACTGAGACTCCATGCTTTTTCTGGCAAAGTCCCTTGACCTTCACATGAACCAGATGGTGTTCCATGGCGTTCCAGTTTTGAACTGATCATGAATGATCCTTCCATATTAGACATCCAGTGATCTAGGAGAATCCTTGAAAGCCTCTTACCTCCAGCAGCTGATGTTGTGAGACACTTGAGTCCCAATAGCTTACCAGCTGATTACCTCCAATTGTTAGATTCTGCTCATGGAGCAGTCCAAGATGGTGACAAGCTGTACGCCAAGTTCCTTGACACTTTCCAGGATGAGGGTGAGAAATGCTCCACATATTTGCAGCGCCTTCAAGTGGCCTTGAATCTTGTTGTGAAAAGAGGTGGGGCCTCAAGTGATGACATTGACAAACAACATCTCACACAATTCTGCAGGGGATGTTGGGATAATTCTCTTCTTACAGAGCTCCAGTTAAAGCAAAAGAGATCAAACCCACCCTCATTTCCTCAGTTGCTATTGCTATTGTGCACAGAGGAAGATCAACATGCAGCAAAAGACAACATCTTGCCATGAAACACAAAATGACATCACATTACAGTCTGTTCATAGCCATGACGAAGGAAAAGATGAATATGCTGCTTTAAGTACCATCACCCAAGAACTCACTAAGCAGGTAGCAGCCATTCAAAGCCAGTTAGCAACAATAACTGCCAAACAACAGAAACCAAGAGCCCCCAATGCTAAGGGAGCTTACAGTAACAAACCAAGAGAGAAACAGAGATCAGAGCAACAGGAAAAAAGGTCTGTTAACTAGATAACCAAAGCTCTAAACCTAAACCATGGTACTGTTTTCATTGTGGAGAAGATGGTCACATTAAACCTGATTGTGAGTATAATGCAAACCCAGCTCTAGTCTCAGAGAAAAGGAAGCTGTTTAAAGAGAAGCTAAGGCAATGGGAGTTGAAAAATCCCACAGCTGCAAATGAACAGTTAAACTAGAGACAGTCTCAGTTATGGGGCGAACAGGGACTGTAGCAGGTCAATCATGTCTGGCTAGAAATAAGAACAAGCAGTATGCGAACCTTAAAAAGTCCTTCACCAGAAAAACAACCTATGAACTGCCCAAATGTTTAGTAGGATCCAAATGCATGGCTTCAGTCAGAATAGCTGGTGCTGATTGCAACTGTATTCTAGATAGTGGTTCACAAGTAACTACAGTCTCAGTCATTTTACAACCACAGCTTTCCTGATCAAGACATCAAACCACTTCACAACCTTTTAGAGGTAGAAGGTGCAGCTGGTCAGTCTGTCCCCTACCTAGGCTACATAGAGATGTCTCTTATATTCCTGAAACACTTTCTTGAAGTTGACATTGAAATACCCACACTTGCTCTTGTTGTTCCATATGTTCACTCTGACAACCAAATCCCTGTGCTAATCAGAACCAACACACTGGATGTGCTCTATGAGCAATACTTAGGCCTTAAATGCCCAAACTACCTACCTGGTCCTTACAGTTTGAGAGCCTTTCTGTACACACTTCAACTGAGATACAAACAGAACAAGGATGGCAAGGCAAGTTTACTCACTTTGTTGGGCAAGACTGCAGCTGTTGTCCCCGCCGGTCACACGGTTGTTCTTGAAGGGGCAGCCAAGGCTTATCACTCTTCAGCAGACAAGTGCATTATTATTGAGCACCCTACCCAGTCCTCCTTGCCTGGTGGCCTCTGTGTCAAAAGTTGCCTGATCACGCTTCCTGCTCATGCGCCATACAAAGTTCCTGTTGTCATCACCAATGAGTCAGAACAGGACCTCACTATTCCACCTACCTGTGTCATTGCAGAGCTTGGAGCCTTTAACTGTGTTTTGTCTCAACACAGTGTGACCAGTGCAAGTGGCTCAGACAAACCCCAAACATCCAAGCTGAACTTTAATTTTGGTGACTCTCCCATACCACCAGAGTGGAAAGAGTGAATCTCCAAAAAGCTGAATGACATCCCTGAGGTTTTTGCTCACCAGGACCTAAATTTTGGTTGCACGGACAAGGTGAAGCATAAGATCAAACTTCATGATGAGACTCCCTTTAAATATCAGGCCAGGTGGATACATCCTCAAGACCTGGAGGCAGTGAGGAAACACCTCCAGGAGCTGCTGGCTGCAGGTGTGACAAGAGCGTCTCAGTCTCCCTTTTCCTCACCAGTTGTGGTTGTAAGAAAACAAAACAATGATATACACTTATGCATCGATTATCGGAAACTCAATCTACAAACCATAAAGGATGCATACGCACTACCTAATCTGGAAGAGACCTTTTCAGTGCTAAATGGATCCAGGTGGTTCACAGTGCTCAATCTCAAATCTGGGTATTACCAGATTGAGGTAGATGAAGGAGACAAAGCCAAGACAGCATTTGTCACACCACTTGGGTTCTGGGAGTTTAACTGCATGCCGCAAGGCATAACTAATGCACCTAGTACCTTCCAGAGACTCATGGAGAAGTGTGTTGGAGACATGCACTTAAAGGAAGTCTTCGTCTTCTTAGACGATCTTATCATCTTCTCAAGGACTCTGGAAGAGCATGAAAACAGGCTGATGCGAGTACTCACCAGACTCAGAGACTATGGTCTCAAGCTGTCTCTGGAAAAATGTAAATTTTTTCATACAACCGTTTGCTACCTTGGGCATGTTGGATCTAAAAATAGAGTAGAGATAGATCTGGAGGAGATAAAACCCTTAAAAACCTGGCCAAGACCCAAGGATCTGAAGGAGCTTAGATCTTTCATAGGCTTCTCAGGCTATTATTGTCATCTCATTAAGGGCTATTCAGCTATACTGTGGCCACTCAACGAACTGACCCCCGGGTACCCACCACTCTGCAAAAGTTCAAAGGTCAAAGTGAGATCTGATGAGTATTTTGACCCCCAATGACCTTTTGAGGAAAGATGGACACCTGATTGTCAGAAAGCCTTTGAGATGATCATTGATAAACTTACCTCATCCTCTGTTCTCAGTTTCGCAGATCCAAAGCTGCCTTACATCCTGCACACAGATGCCAGCACTACTGGTCTGGGAGCAGCATTATACCAAGAACAGGAGGGTCAACTTCGAGCTATTGTTTTTGCCAGTCAAGGTTTGTCATGAAGTGTGTCACGGTACCCAGCCCATAAACTAGAGTTTCTTGCTTTAAAATGGTCTGTGACTGAGAAGTTTCATGACTATTTATATGGCAGCCAGTTTACTGTCATAACAGACAGTAACCCTTTAACTTACATACTCACCTCTGCCAAGTTAGACACCACCAGCTACTGATGGCTCTCAGCTTTGTCCAACTACTCCTTTACACTCCAGTACAGGGCAGGCAAACAAAATCATGATGCTGACAGTCTTTTTAGATGACCTCATGGGGAACTGCTTAATGATGCCCAGTCAAAGAAAGAGCAAGAGCGCATAAGCTGCTTTACTCAACGTCACCTAGCTGACATGGAAACCTTAAAGGTTGTTAACAAGGATGTTGTTTAAGCAATCTGTCAGACCCAGCTTTTTAAAATCCCAGACTCCTGTTCAAATGATTGTGGTATCACATTGGTTGAGTCTCTTGCAGTCTCTACAGATGCCATTCCTGAAAGCTATGTTTCAGAAAACCACCATGGGTTACCAACCATCCCTTCCTTGTCCCATGCTGAGCTCAAGGACAAACAAAGAGCTGATCCAATAATCAGAGAAGTGATAGCTCAAGTGGAATGTGGAGAGACACCTCCTCCTACTTCACATAAGGAACTCCCTTATCTTCCCCTTCTATTAGGGGAGATGAATCACTTAGAGCTACATGATGATGTGTTATATCAGAGAAGGCAAGACACTGATCAAGTAACAGCTCAGTTAGTTCTTCCAAAAGAACTCAGATCATCAGTGCTACACAGTTTGCACAATGATATGGGGCATATGGGCATTGAGAGAACTTTAGATCTTGTCAGAACAAGGTTCTATTGGCCAAGAATGTCTTCTCATGTGGAACTAAAGGTGAAAACGTGATCACTGCACTTGCAGAAAAACTGTCCCTGAAAAGGCGGCCACCCTTGCGAACATCAGGACTTCAAGACCATTAGAGTTAGCATGGGTTTCTTAAGTCTTGAACCTGATAGCAGTAACACCAAAAATATTCTTGTAATGACAGACCATTTTACCAAATATGCAGTTGCCATGCCTACACCCAATCAGAAAGCTAAGACTGTTGCAAAGTGCTTGTGGGACAACTTCATTGTCCACTATGGCATACCAGAGTGGCTACACAGTGACTAAGGTCCTAATTTTGAGTCTAAGTTGATCAAGGAGCTATATGAAGTTTCAGGGATCCAGAAAATCAGAACATCCCCATACCACCCAAAGGGTAATCCTGTGGAAAGATTTAACAGAACATTGCTGAGCATGCTAGGAACTTTGGAGGACAAGCAAAAGTCGCATTGGCATGATTTTGTTAAACCCTTAGTACATGCTTATAATTGCACTCGCCATGATGTTATAGGGTTCACGCCTTATAAGCTCATGTTTGGATGCAAACCCAGATTGCCCGTTGACCTAGCTTTTGGGTTACCCTTGAAAGGAGACCAGCAACAGTCTCATTCACAATTTGTGCAGAATCTCAAATCCCGTTTGGAAGAAAACTACAAATTAGCTTCCAGAAATGCACAGAAAGTCACTTGCAAAAACAAGGCCCGATTTGACAAAAAGATGACGGTCTCTGATCTGGAACCTGGAGACAGGGTCTTAGTAAGAAATGTGCGACTACTAAATAACTAGACAGGACAAATTCCTCAGTGTGTTCACTGCATATCACATGACTGGCTTGATGTAAAAGGTAACACACAAATAGCCTACTCCAGTGATTGCTAACAAACTATCATATGCAAACACTGCCAAATTGCATTTGACAAACTGTCATATGCAAACATTGTAATATGTGTGATATTCACCAGTTTACTGCAAGGCCTTTTCTAAATCCTTTACATAAGCTGAAAGGAAGGATTCGATAGACAGTTTTTTTCCTTATTCATTCTTAATGATTAAGATTCAGTATACTTAATAATAATAATAATAATAATAATAATAATAATAATAATTAAAGCTGCTAGCGGCCTTGACGGGCCCTCGCACGTGTGGTTCCGCAACCCAGGACATCTCGCCACCCAACAAAAGAGTCACATGTCATATATTCATCAAATGTTCATCAGACAGGCCCATAACGGCTAAAGAGTATCAGAATCAGAATCATATTACAAGATATCGAGTTCAACATTCAGCAATATCCTACAGATATCAAATTCAACATTCAGTAATATCTTGGCATATTATATGTTATAATATTTCAACATATTACCATATATCAAAAATCATTGTTCATTTTGTCTGCAACAAAATGCGCAATGATAGAAGGTCACTATTATTGTGTGTGTGTGTGTGTGTGTGTGTGTGTGTGTGTGTCTGTTCGATTATTTGGTCCGCACCAGGCAGTAAAATTGTTACATTGTAGCATACAGACTGTGTGTGGTCTGCGTTCACACATGCAAACGAACCAATGCATCAGAATCAGAATCATATTACAAGATATCAAGTTCAACATTCAGCAATATCTTGGCATATTATATGCTATATTATTTCAACATATTACAACATATCAAAAATCCCTTAGCAATTCAACTTCAGCAATATCTTGGCATCATGTCTGCCAAGTTTGACATGAATTTGATGAACCGTCTAGGAGGAGTATGTTAAAAATGACCATGTGTAATTTCACTCCAAATGGCCTTATGACATCATCATTCCAAAGTTCTACCCATTCATTTCAATGGGAAATGGAAAAAGGGGCACTATGAAGTCCCTGGGCCATGCCCGGGGCCAAAAGTCTGTGGCTGAGTAGCGATGACAATGACTGATGTGTGTAACAAATTTCATGAGTTTTCGTGCATGGGAAATACCTCAAATAAGGCCAAACGCAGCGAATAAATAATAATAAGAATAAGATTTAAAGCTGCTAGCAGCCTTGACGGGCCCTCGCATGTGTGGTTCCGCAACCCAGGACATTCCACCACCCAACAAAACAGTCACATGTCATACATTCATCAAATGTTCAAAGGTGATGTGCATGTTGCAAATGCCATGACTGCTTGACGGATGAGAGATAGACAGACAAAGACTGTAAGTGTGTGTGTGTTTCTGTGGTGTGAAAATGTACATTTATATATGTACAAAACTAGACATGTGTCTCCTCCTTATCTCTATCTCACGCTGTAATCTTAAGTCATCTTAGCTTTCCTGTGTCTGCAGTGTGTGTGTACATGCAGAGTTTTCATATGTCTGCAACAAAATGCACAATGATGGCAGGTCACTAATATATAGATTTAGGCACTGCCTAAAAGCAGAGCTCCCATCTGTTTCTGGGTTGTAGAATTTTCTTATATCCTAGCCAGTCTCTTTTGTTTTATTTTTTTACTGGCTAGCACTGGCCACTAGGCAGTGTGTATGACTGGTAATTACTAACACTGGCCACTAGGCGGTGTGTATGACTGGTAATTACTAACACTGGCCACTAGGTCGTGCGTATGACTGGTAATTACTAACACTGGCCACTAGGTGGTGTGTATGACTGGTAATTACTAACACTGACCACTAGGCGGTGTGTATGACTGGTAATTACTAACACTGACCACTAGGCAGTGTGTATGACTGGTGGTACACGCACACAGACAAACCACAAAAAATCGACTCGATCGGTTTACCATTTTTTCTTAGGTATGGTGCTCCGCTGGAGCTCCGCTATTATTGTGTGTGTGTGTGTGTGTGTGTGTGTGTGTGTGTGTGTGTCTGTTTGTCAGAGGGAGAGATAGAGAGAGAAAGTGTGTGTGTGAAAGAGAGTGTGCTCATAGATGTTGCGTGTGCATGTGAGTGCATACTTGTGAGAGAGTGTATGTGTGTATGCATAAATATGCATATGACTGTGATTGTGTGTATAAGTGTGCACAGAATTGTATATGTTATATCATCAGACTCATGATATCCAATATTTTGTAAAGTTTCAGATCAATCCATCAATGAATTGAACATTTTTCCCCATTTCCTGCTCGGCCAGATGGTGGTGCTGTGCTAGGCATCTGAATTACACATGTGAATATCATCACAATCATAATACACAATATTTTGTAAAGTGTCAGATCAATCAGTTAAGGCATTCCCAATTTCTGGCACATTTCCTGCTTGGCCAGGTGGTGGCGCTATAACAGGCAGGCCCATTGGGCATCAGGTTATCATAATAATCATAATACCTATTGAAGTGAGAAGTGTCCGACCATACAGTCAATGCACTGTGGCTTTCTGACACATTTCCTGTTTATGTGGCAAGATATTAAAATCATAAGGCCATTTCAACATATTACAAGATATCAAAAATCCCTTCACAATTTAATATCAGCGACATCTTGGCATCACGTATAACAAATTTCACATGAATCTCATGAACCATCTAGGAGCATGTTAAAATTCATCATGTGTCAAAACACACATATTCAAAACCCTATTCTTTCCTTGGCCAGTTGGTGGCGCTATACCAGACAGGCCCATAATGACTAAAGAGTATCAGAATCAGAATCATATTACAAGATATCAAGTTCAACATTCTGCAATATCTTGGCATATTATATGTTATAATATTTCAACATATTACAACATATCAAAAATCCCTTAGCAATTCAACTTCAGCAATATCTTGGCATCATGTCTGCCAAGTTTGACATGAATTTGATGAACCGTCTAGGAGGAGTATGTTAAAAATGACCATGTGTAATTTCATTCCAAATGGCCTTATGACATCATCATTCCAAAGTTCTACCCATTCATTTCAATGGGAAATGGAAAAGGGGCGCTATGAAGTCCCTGGGCCATGCCCGGGGCCAAGTCTGTGGCTGAGTAGCGGTGACAATGACTGATGTGTATACCAAATTTCATGAGTTTTTGTGCATGGGAAATGCCTCAAATAAGGCCAAACACGGCAGAATAATAATAATAAGAATAAGAATAATCCTTCGAAAAACAATAGGGTCAATGGTGCTCGGGCCCTAATAATAATAATCCTTCTTCTCATCTTCATGTGCTAGATTGGGACTTATACAATTCAAAGTTCTACATAGAGTTCACTTAAGCAAGGCGAGACTTGCAAACATATACCCTGGGACAGACGATAGCTGTAATAAGCGCTCTCTCTCTCCAGCCAACTTAACACATTCTTACTGGTCCTGTCCGCAACTTTCGCACTACTGGGGAATCGTTTTCAAAACACTTAGTGAGGTGCTTGGACTGAGGTTGGAACCCTCTGCTCTTGTAGCAATATTTGGTGAGGCAGATAAGGCTTTGAGTTTAAATACAAACCAGTCTGACATCATAGCTTTCACATCCCTTCTGGCCCATAGGAGAATTTTGTTAGGTTGGAAATCTCCCTTTCCCCCGTCAGCTTCTGCTTGGCTAGAAGATGTAATGTATTTCTTAAAGCTGGAAAAGATTAAATTTACATTGAGAGGGTCTGTGGAAAAGTTCTATTCCAAATGGAAACCATTTTTGTCATATTTTGACAATCTGAAAGAATTGCCCATGGACTGAGTATCCCTCATACCTGTTTATCTTTTCTTTACTCTCCTCTTTAATGTTTATTCTCATCTGGTTTTCTAATTCCTCAGTACATATGTATGTATGTGTAGATATACTATGTATATATCTTTGAATGCCTCATGGGATGGCAAGGACTGTCATTATACCACCTAGTTGGTTATGGACATATATGGACCCATGCTTAAAATGAATATTGACACACGACTGTGAAAACATATATCTACATTTGGGAGATGGAACTGTACACAGTAATGTATACTGTACATTGTTTTACTTTTTTATTTAATTTTTTTTGTATTTGTATATATGTTGCATTTATTTTTGCTTCTATTACTATATTTGCTGCAAAAGGTGAATGGGGAGGGTGGGTGAGGGTTGTGTTCGTGTTTTGTCTGTTGATTTAAAAGAAAAACCTGGAGGAAAAATATTTTCTGATATTACCTGTATTGTTTAAATCCTTCAATAAAAATATATATTTAAAAAAAATCCTTCAAAAAACAATAGGGTCTCGCACCGAACGGTGCTCAGGCCCTAATAATAATCCTTCGAAAAACAATAGGGTCTCGCACCGAATGGTGCTCGGACCCTAATAATAATAATCCTTCGAAAAACAATAGGGTCTCGCACCGAACGGTGCTCGGGCCCTAATAATAATCCTTCGAAAAACAATAGGGTCTCGCACCGAACGGTGCTCGGGCCCTAATAATCAAGACATTGCAAACTTTCATGAAGGCCCACAAGACCCTGTCAACTGCCGGTTTAGAAGAAATGGAACCTCTGCCCAACAACATGGGTATTTGTACTAACCATATACAAAACAGCTATGAATGGGATGACAGATATTATTCAAACTAATTTCCTTTCTTTTTTGACAAGGACCATGTCTATGCATTGCATGGTTCCCCCAGTGTTGTGAAGGCCAGGTTCAATCAAGCACTGGCTAGAGTGAAAAGTCTAGACAGAGTAAACAAAGTTTTGTGATATATTGGCAAACAGTGTGTGGCAGTGGGGGCGTGGCTGAGCATCAGTCTGTGAATGGAGGGTGGAGTCAGGGAACGTGAGTGGTCGTATCGCTACACCTGTTGTCAATTAACATGTGTTTGTGTGTCTCTTCCAGTGACTGTGCCCCATAAAAGAAGAGTGAGAAGGGGAGATTGGCGCCGAGGGCTTGATAATAACTTGTGTGTGTGTGTGTGTGTGTGTGTGTGTGTGTGTGTGTGTGTGTGTGTGTGTGAGAGAGTTCGAGTGTTTTGTGCTGAAAAGCCACAATAAAGAAAATAATTAAGGAACAAACAACTGCCTGCCGTGCTTCTGTGCTCCACCCACATCAGGGTCTCACTATAGTGGTACCGAAACCTGGGAGTGCAGAAGGGAACAGCCCCATGGAGTCCTCTCCATTCAAGGACCTGATCCATGCCCTCGCCACAGCCCAGCAGAACCAGCACCAAGTGCTGGTCGCCCTCCGAAAGGAGCAAGAACAACGGTTTGAAGCCTTGGTGCTGGCCCAACAGGAAGACCGCCAGGCGTTCCGGCACCTGCTCGTGTCGGCGGGGTCCATGACCGCCACCGGAGCGGACCCTCCCCACCTCACCCTAACAAAGATGGGTCCACACGACGATCCAGAAGCCTTCCTCATGCTCTTTGAGCAAGCAGCGGAGGCGTGGGGTTGGCTGGTTGACCAGCATGCAGCACGCCTCCTCCCCCTGCTGATGGGCAAGGCGCAGCTTGCTGTACTGCAGCTCCCTGCCGACGGCCGGCTTGTGTACATGGACCTCCAAAGAGCCATCCTCCAGCGTGTCAGCCGCTCCCCAGAGCAACAGTGGCAGCGCTTCTGCTCGCTGCGCTTGGAGGAGGTCGGCCGACCGTTTGCGTTCGGGCAACAACTCCAGGACACCTGCTGGCGGTGGCTGAGGGCAGATGACTGCGACGCCAAGGGAGTTATCAACTTGGTGACACTGGAGCAATTCATCGCGTGACTTCCGGAAGGAACAGCGGAGTGGGTCCAGTGTCATCGCCTGGTGTCGCTGGACCAAGCTATCAAGCTGGCAGAGGACCACATGGCAGCAGTTCCGATGGCAGGAAGATGTGTTTCCTCTTCTTTTCTGTCCTCACCCCATTTCCCCACTGCAAAGGTGGGGGCCGGCTCCCCCCCAGCCAGCCCGGCGCACCCGTGGAGTCCTCCCATTTTTCCCTTCCTGGTCTGTGTCTTCTCCCCCCCAGGTGAGTGATGTCCGTAACACCTGTGCAGAGGGAGAGCCTGGGCCAGTGTGCTGGCCCTGCGGTGAGCTGGGACATCTCCAAAATCAGTGCTCCATGATGGAGGTGGGCGCGGTGGTCCGTGTCCCCGACATGCCAGAAACCGCCCTCGATCGGGCCAGAGCGTATCATATACCGGTAAGTGTCCAAGGGGATACGTACCAGGCTTTGGTGGATTCCGGTTGTAACCAGACCTCAATCCACCAAAGCCTGGTGCAAGGTGAGGCATTGGGGAGAGCACGAATGGTGAAGATGTTGTGTGTGTACGGGGATGTTCACAACTACCTTTTAGTGTCCGTCCACATTCTATTTTGGAGGGAAAAGCATAGTGTAAAGGTGGCAGTTAACCCTTGTCTCACCCACTCGCTGATTTTGGGGACTGATTGGCCGGGTTTTAAGGAATTAATGATGCACATAGTAAGGAGTGGGTCCTGCAGTAATCCATCTGGGGAAGACCCTGGACTAGCATTGGTGGGAGAAGCTGTCACAGAGCCGTCTACGTCAGCACAGCGTCAGGGCGATACGTGGAGTGAGGAGCACCCCGCCCCTCATCCCTCTCTCGGGGATTCCCTTGGGGATTTCCCGTTAGAGCAGTCATGAGACGTGACTCTGCGGCATGCATTTGACCAAGTGAGAGTAATCAAGGGTCATATTCTCCAGCCAAATGCGATGCCAGCCTTCCCCTACTTTGCTATTATTAAGGATAGGTTATACCGAGTGACGCAGGACACTCAAACTGGTGAAAAGATCACACAGTTATTAATCCCAAAGAGCCGCCGGGAACTCATATTCCAGGTGGCTCACTTTAATCCCATGGCTGGATACTTAGGGCAGGATAAAACACTAGCCCAAATAATGGCCCGGTTCTATTGGCCAGGGATTCGTGGAGATGTCCGTCGGTGGTGTGCGGCGTGCCACGAATGTCAATTAGTAAATCCCGCTGCCACTCCAAAAGCGCCTTTAGGCCCTCTCCCTTTAATCGAGACCCCTTTTGAAAGAATTGGGATGGATCTCATCGGGCCATTAGATCGGTTGGCACGGGGATATCGCTTTATTTTAGTTCTGGTGGACTATACAATGTGATACCAAGAAGCAGTGCCTCTTCGCAATATCTCAGCAAGCAGTATTGCGGAAGCGCTCTTCTGCTTTATCTCCCAGGTCAGGATTCCGAAAGAAATCCTGACAGACCAAGGCACTATAGTTATGTCATGCACACTGCATGAGCTGTATGGGTTACTGGGGATTAAGCCTATCCACACCAGCATCTATCACCCACAAACTGATGGCTTAGTGGAACGGTTTAATCGAACTCTCAAAAATATAATTCAAAAGTTCGTAAGCGAAGATGCATGTAATTGGGATAAGTGGCTCGAGCCCCTGTTATATGCAGTACGGGATGCCCCGCAAGCCTCCACAGATTTCTCACCATTTGAATTATTATATGGGCGTAAGCCACGTGGCATTTTGAATGTGCTACGTGAAAATTGGGAGGAGGGACCTTCACCTAGTAAGAATGAGATTCAATACATTCTCGACCTGCGCACCAAACTCCACACACTCACGCACTTAACCCAGGAGAATTTGCGGCAGGCGCAAGAACGTCAAGTCCGACTGTACGACAGGGGCACGCACCTTAAAGAGTTCACACCGGGAGACAAAGTACTCGTATTACTGCCCATGTCGAGCTCCAAATTTAATGCCAAGCGGCAAGGGCCCTTCAAGGTCACACGGTGAGTCAGGGACGTCGACTGTGAGGTGAGGCGAACGGACAGGGGTGGGGCATTGCAAATTTACCACCTCAATCTATTAAAACGTTGGAATGAGGAGGTCCCCGTGGAGTTGGTGTCAGTAATCCTGGAGAAGGCGGACCTAGGGCCGGAGGTTCAAAAAAGAAAATTGACATCACCCAATACTCCGGTTCCCTGTCGAGACCACCTCTCCCCAGCCCAACTTACGGAGGTAGCCCAGTTGCAGAAAGAATTTTCCTTGTGTTTTCGCCCCTGTCTGGCCACACCCTCCTCATAGAACACCACATTGAGATGCCCCCAGGGGGTGGTAGTGCGCAGCTGCCCTTACTGCCTGCCCGAACACAAGAAAAAGGTGGTCCGGGATGAACTCGAGGCCATGCTCGAAATGGGCATAATCAAGGAGTCCCACAGTGACTGGAGCAGCCCAGTGGTCCTGGTCCCCAAGACTGATGGCTCAGTCTGGTTCTGTGTGGACTATAGGAAAGTCAACGAGGTATCTAAATTTAACGTGTACCCAATGCCTCGCATTGATGAGCTGCTCGATCGATTAGGCATTGCTCATTTTTATTCGATACTGGATTTAATGAAGGGATATTGGCAGATCCCCTTGACTCCTCTGTCCCGAGAGAAAATGGCCTTTTCCACACCGCTTGGCTTACACCAATTCGTCACACTTCCTTCTGGGTTGTTTGGGGCGCCCGCTACGTTCCAGCGACTTATGGACAGGGTCCTCTGCCCCCACACCACCTACGCAGCCACGTATCTTGATGATATTATCATCTACAGCAATGACTGCCCGCGGCACCTCGAACACCTTAGGGCCATCCTAAAGTCGCTGAGGTGGGCGGGTCTCACAGCTAACCCAAAGAAGTGTGCAATTGGGCGGGTGGAAGTATGGTATCTGGGTTTCCACATAGACCATGGGCAGGTGCGTCCCCAAATTAATAAGATGGCAGCGATTGCGGCCTGCCCGAGGCCCAAGACCAAAAAGGGGGGTGAGACAGTTCCTGGGGCTGGCTGGCTACTATCGTAGGTTCATACCTAATTATTTGGACATCACCAGCCCGCTGACTGATCTCACTAAAAAGGGAGCACCAGATCCAGTCCAGTGGATGGAGCAATGCCAACAGGCTTTCTCTAGGGTAAAGGCTGCACTGTGTGGGGGGGGCACTGTTACACTCCCCTGACTTTTCTCTCCCCTTTATTTTACAGATGGACGCAGCGGGCAGAGGGCTGGGGTCCATTCTGTCCCAGAAGGTGGAGGGGGAGGAGCGTCCTGTGCTGTACATTAGCCAGAAGCTGTCAATGCGGGAAGGAAGGTACAGCATGATAGAGTGCCTAGCCATCAAGTGGGCAGTCCTCACCCTCCGGTACTACCTACTGGGATGCCCGTTCACCCTCTGTTCGGACCACACGCCCCTCCAGTGGCTCCACCGCATGAAGGATGCCAACACGTGGATCACCCGTTGGTATCTTGCCCTCCAGCCATTTAAATTCGAGGTGGTCCACAGGCCGGGGGCGCAGATGGTGGTGGCAGACTTCCTGTTCCATCAAGGGGAGGGGGAGTCTGCTGCAGGCCGGACGGCTCCCTGGCCTGAGTCGGGCGGTGGGGGTATGTGGCAGCGGGGGCATGGCTGAGCTGTCTGTGAATGGAGGGCAGAGTCAGGGAAGGTGAGTGGTAGTATCGCTACACCTGTTGTCAATTAACATGTGTTTGTGCATCTCTTCCAGTGACTGCGCCCCATAAAAGAAGAGTGAGAAAGGGAGATCGGTGCCAAGGGCTTGATAATAGCCTGTGTGTGTGTGTGTGTGTGTGTGTGAGAGAGAGAGAGAGAGAGAGAGAGAGAGTGTTTTGTGCTGAAAAGCCACAATAAAGAAAATAATTAAGGAGCAAACAACTGCCTGCCGTGCTTCTGTGCTCCACCTACATCAGGGTCTCACTACACAGTGTAATGTGACATGTTTAGAATTAAGAAGTCTGATGGCATCAAGAACAGTTTTTATTATCAGGGCATCAGACTTCTTAACTTCAACACCTAAACATTCCACATTGCACTGTTTACCAATATATCACAAAACTGTTTACTTTGTCTGTAATGTTAACTGTGCAACCACTAATTGGTACTCATATTTAATTTGTCTTTCCCCAATGTGCAATTATTGGTACTCACATGCGTCACTTTCTCCAATGTGCAATACTGGTGTTTATGCTACACCCCTCCCCCCAAGATAATGCATGTACACACTTTCCCTTATATATGACTTTTAATCATTTCTATTTTTATTTTAATTTAATTTCTAGTTTATATTTATGACTTAATTTTTATATCGCTCTACTTAAAGTTCTGTAAGGCTCCAATCCTGAGATACTTATTTCTGTTTCTTCTCTCATGCAATGCATTTCATTGTAAAGCTGACAAGATAAGTGTGGCAGCGGGGGCGTGGTCAAGCGCCGGTCTGTGACAGGAGGGCGGAGTCAGGGAGGGTAAGTGGCAGAATCACTACACCTGAGAGCAATTAACCTGTTTGTGTGTCTTCCCAGTGACCACGCCCTACTTAAGGAGGGAGAGCGAGAGCAGAGGGGCTGATCCCTGAACTAGACGCCAGTTGTGTGTGTCGTTTTGGTGTTGCAATTGTTCACTGCAAAGTGTGGCAATAAAGCCTATTTTGAACCTGATCTCTGTCCTGCCGTCCTCTGTGCTCCACCCCCGCATACAGAAGTGTTACAATAAGATAGCCTTTTATTATCCTACAAGGGGAAATTTGCATTAAAATTTCCCTTTGTTAACATACATATGACAAATCAAAACTGAACTGAGAACTGAGAAATTTGAAGGACAGAGAACAGAGGTCAGGGAGTACTATACATGGTCTTCTGGAGGAACTGAAAGAGAATAATCAGAAAAATGAGGAGCTAAAAAAACTTGTATTTTACTTGGATAAAATTCCCATCTCATCTCATTATCTCTAGCCACTTTATCCTTCTACAGGGTCGCAGGCAAGCTGGAGCCTATCCCAGCTGACTATGGGCAAGAGGCGGGGTACACCCTGGACAAGTCGCCAGGTCATCACAGGGCTGACACATAGACACAGACAACCATTCACACTCACACCTACGGTCAATTTAGAGTCACCAGTTAACCTAACCTGCATGTCTTTGGACTGTGGGGGAAACCGGAGCACCCGGAGGAAACCCACGCGGACACGGGGAGAACATGCAAACTCCACACAGAAAGGCCCTCGCCGGCCCCGGGGCTCGAACCCAGGACCTTCTTGCTGTGAGGCGACAGCGCTAACCACTACACCACCGTGCCGCCCCTTGGATAAAATTAAAAAATAAATTTTAACTTCATGTCTTATGTTTAAACTTTTCCTGATGATTCTTTTAGGTGCATGGAACACTCATGGTTCTTGGGAAAAATAGGAACTGGAAGACAGACTTGTGACAACTTTATTGAGATTAAAAGACTCTTCATATTTTTTAATTAATAAAAATGACTTCATGAACATAATCATGGACTCTTGTTTCTTGTTACTTCGTCGAGCGGTTCTTGACGTGATATGGATTATTACGGTTGTCGAATAAGGCTATTTACTGTATTTATTATTATTTACTCCGTCTCAAACACACTAAGAAGGCAAGAAATCCACTAATTAACTTTTGATGAGGCACACCTCTTAATTGAAAAGCATTCCAGGTGATTACCTCATGAAGCTGGTTAAGATAATGCCAATATTGTGCAAAGATGCCATCAAAGTGGGGCGTTGTGGCTCGGGTGGATAAGGCGCCATGCCATAAATCCGGGGACCCGGATTTGATTCCAACCCAGGGTCATTTCCTGACCTCTCTCCTGCTCATTTCCTGTCTCTACGCTGTTCTATCCAATAAAGGTGGAAAAATCCCAGAAAAAATCTTTAAAAAAAAAGACATCATCAAAGTAAATGGTGGAAAGTAAAACTTTGAAGAATCTAAAATATGGAGCATATTTTGTTTTTTTAACCATTTTTTGTTAACCACATAATTCCATATATGTTCCATATGTTATTTCATAGTTTTGATGTCTTCAGTATCCTATGTAGAAAACAGTCAAAATACACACAAAATTATGCATGAGTAGGTGTGTCCAAACTTTTACAGGTATTGTACATAATCTGAAATTTTTAGCCATCTTTAATGGTTCACACACATGCACACACACATAGCATTATGCTTGCTCTCTGTCTCCTCACTGGCTTCTTTGCAAACGCACACACACACACACACACACACACACACACACACACACACACACCCACATTACTCCGTTGCCAGTGATTACACACAGGTGAGACTCATCATGTGTTACCTGCTGGTTCTACCTGACTCCTCCCTACCCAAAACCAATGCACGATCATGACCCTGCTGCCAGATACCCCCACTGCCTGACTCAGACCAAGGGGCTGTTTGGCCTGCAACTGACTCCCTCTCCAGCGGGAGAGGTAATCAGCCACCACCATCTGTGCCCAAGGCCTGTGGACCACCTCGAATTTGAAGTGCTGTGTAGCTAGATGCCGATGGGTGATCTGCACATTGGCATCCTTCATGAGGTGGAGCCACTGGAGTGGGGCATGATCTGAACAGAGGGTGAAAGAGCACCCCAGCCCTCTGTCCAATGCATCAGTCTGCAAAATAAAAGGGACAGAGAAGTCAGGGGAGTGTAATAGTGGCCCACCACACAGTGCAGCCTTTAAGCCTTTCACAGTCTTCACACAGTGAAAGCCCGTTGGCAGAGCTCCACAGGACCGAATCTGGTGCCCCCTTTTTAGTGAGATCAGTCAGCAGGCTAGTGACGTCTGAATAGTTAGGCATAAACCTACAATAATAGCCAGCCAATTCCAGGAATTGTCTCATCCCCTTTTTGGTCTTGGGCCTCAGACAGGTTGCAATGGCTGCAGTCTTATCAATTTGGGGACGCACCTACCCATGACCCAAGTGGAAGCCCAGATACCATACTTCCACCTGTCCAATTACCCACTTCTTTGGGTTATCCATGAGCCCTACGCACCTCAACAACTCTAGAACAGCCCCAAGATGTTTTACGTGCTGTGACCAATCATTACTCTCTATGATGATGTAATCGAGGTAGGCCACGGCATATACAGCATGCAGGGGCAGGACTTTGTCCATGAGCTGCTGGACCATCACCAGGGCCCCTGAATAACTCGAACAGAAGAGTACCAAACTGGTGTAAACCGGACATGGTGGAAAAGGCTGTTTTTTCATGGGATAGGAGAGTCAAGGGGATCTGCCAATATACCTTTGTTAAATCCAGTGTTGAATAAAAATGAGTTGTGCCTAACCAATCGAGCAACTCATCAATGCGAGACATCGGGTACATGTCAAATTTAGACACTGCATTGACTTTTCTGTGGTTCATGCAGAACCAGACTGACCCGTTGGCCTTGGGGACCAAGACCACTTAGCTGCTCCAGTCACTGTGTGACTCCTCAACTATTCCCATTTCGAGCATGGCCATGAGTTCATCCCAAACTATGTTTTTTTGTGTGTGTTTGGGTAAGTGGTATGGGCAGCTATGCACCACCACCCCTGGGGGCATCTCAGTGTGGTGTTTAATGAGGTGGGTGTGACTGGGAAGGGGTGAAAACAAGTCGGAAAATTTTGCTTGCAACTTGGCAATCTTTGTGAGTTGGGATGGTGAGAGGTGGTCTCCACAGGGGACCAGGGTGTATTGAGCGGCTACATTTGTTTTTACCTTCGGTCCCAGCTCCTCCCTCTCTGGAACTACCATCGCCAATGCCACGGGGACCCCCTTATTCCATAGTTTAAGTAGATTGAGGTGGTATATCTACAGCACCCTGCCCCTATCTGTTCGCTTAACCTCATACTTGACATCCCCAACTCACTGTGTGACCTCGAAGGGCCCTTGCCACTTGGTGAAGTAGGTACAGCGTCACAGTCCATCTAAGAACTACAGATCCCATCAACTAACTTCTGCGTTGACCTACGTCACGGCTGGGCGGGATCACCTACGTCACTTCCTCCCTGACCCCATAAGTGACGGAGCCACGCTTCCGCTCTCTCTCTCGTCTGGACCATCGCGTCTTCAGGCACAAAGAGACCTGCTCATCAGAACACCCAAGATAAAGACATCTTTCTTGCGAGTAAAAGAGATTTAGCGCGCTTTCGTGTTTTCCGCTGGCCACGGTAAAATTACTACCTAAGTGCGTTGTCTCACTCATTTTGAGTTACAACCGGTTGTTTTTTATTTGTTCATTATAAGTAACGTTACGACTGCAGCCCAAAGCAGTTTAATTAAAAGTTAGAAGCGACCGGATTCCTTCTGACTTAATCGCTGTGCACATTGTTTGATCAGAGAATCTTCCTCACGAATGACGAAGCGTCGGACCAATAATTCTCTGCGCTTTTCACAGAAAACAACCCACATTATCTGTGAACTCCAACCTCTTCAGGACATCCCGGCATCCTACACAGAGGCAAAGTACTAGAAAGTAAGACTGGCATTTTGGGCAAAACTAGTCTTAGGAACTAACTTTATGAAGTAGTGTGAATTTAAACTCAGGAACAGTTTAACTGTGCACACACTGTAAAAAAAATCCCGTTGTTTTTACGGAAAAAAACTGGCAGCTGGAGTCACCAGAAAAAATCCGTAAAATATACAGCAAAACGGTAATTGCTTTTACAGCACAGCATGTACATTTTACAGTTTAAAGTAGCAAATATAACAGAAGTCCAGTGTTTTATATGCTGGATTTAACTGTAAAATGTACAAGCTGTACCGTAAAAGCAATTACCGTTTTGCTGTATATTTTACGGATTTTTTCTGGTGACTCCAGCTGCCAGTTTTTTTCCGTAAGAACAACGGGATTTTTGTATGCTGGTTTCAATGATCTACTAGACAGATATTTTTTTGGGGGGGCTTTTTTCACCTTTATTGAATAGGACAGTGTAGAGACAGGAAATGAGCTAGAGAGAGATTGGGAAATGACCTTGGGTCAGAATCGAACCCAGGTCCCCAGATTCACGGTATGGCGCCTTAGTCGACTGAGCCACGACAGTGGCCGTTTTTGTATTTTTTTTAACAGGGCAATTATGTAATTTTAACTATCACATTCTGTTTTAGTATTACAGTTTGTCTGTGTTTAAACTACAACAATTTGTAAATTCTACAAAAAAATATGATCAATTCAACATATTCTTACTGTTAAATTAACAGTGGTATTTGGTGAGGAGTTTTACAGTATATTGATGTAAATTACACACTGCTTCATTGTTTTTGTATTTACAGTTTTTTTATGTCATGATTTTACATAAATTCCCTGTTAATTCTACGGACATTTTTTACAGTGCACTGTAGACACTCAGGGTGTTGAATTGATCATTGTTCTATTTTTGCTATCTCAGTTGTTTAATAGATAGGCTTTTGCATGCTTCTCTATCCTTTCTAACACTTTTAATTTCATTATTACACATATTTTGACCTCATCAAGATTTCAGTGAATTTGGTAATGTTGTAAGCTAGTGAATTAGCAATCTGGGCTAATCCTTTGTTCTCCTCAACCCCACGTGGTGACCCCCCTTCGTCCTTCACCACGAGGTCCTTTGTCTCAACCTTAGATAACATTCCAAGCTCTGATTCATTTCAAACTTTGCAGCGCATTCTCCCGGGCTCACATTCAAACCCTCTTTGTCTCCTTCTTCCCATACTGCGCAGTCGCGCACACACACACACCCTTTTCTCTCTCTCTCTCTCTCTCTCTCTCCTCGAACACACACACATACACACACACTCTCTCACACACACACACACGCTCTCACATATACACACATACCTCACTGTTTGCTGCTGACTTATTGAATGTATTCTAAACCACTATTACTCAATTTTATCATTTTTACAATAAATTCAATTAATTGTTAAACTGTGTCTGTGTTGCTTCTATATATTTTTGAAGTCATCCAATCTCAAAAGACCTCCAAATTGCCTTCAGTGTGCCATTGGCTGTAGCATTTATGTAATTCGGTAAGTGATACATTATTGCTGCATTGGAAGTGATCATAATAATTTGGAATATACCATCATTTAGCTGTTTGGTAATTTATTATTACGCACCAAAATTAATGGTATTATTAATGAGACTGATTTAATGAGACTGATTTACTGATTTAATGAGACTGATTTAATGATTTAATGACATTGATCACTTAAGACCAATAGCACCCTACAGTGATTAATTTAGAGCACGATGTGGGCAATAATATGTGAACCTTATCTCCTGGTGTGAACTCTCACAGGCATGCACCCCTGTTGTGCAGCTGGGACTGATGTTCCTGCACCTGCCGCAAATTCTCCTGGGTTAAGTGATCGAGTGTGTGGAGTTTTACACGCAGATCAAGGATGTATTGAATTTCGTTTTTACTATTAGAAGGTCCCTCCTCCCAAATTTTGCACATGACGTCTAGTACACCACATGGCTGACACCTGTACAATAGTTCAAATGGGGGAAACTCTGTGGAAGCTTGAAGAACCTCTTGTACTGCCAATAACAGGGGCTCATGCCATTTATCCCATTTACGAGTGTTTTCGCACACAAACTTGTGAATTAAGTTCTTTAGAGTTTGGTTAAATTGCTCAACCAAGCCATCTGTTTGTGGATGATAAACACTTGTGTGGATTGATTTAACCTTCAATAACTCGTAGAGTTCATGAAGGGTGCATGACATAAACTCAGTGCCTTGGTCAGTTAGGATTTCTTTTGGAATCCCAATTCGGGAGATAATTTTTAACAGTGCCTCTGTGACATAATGTGCAGAAATGCTATGCACCGGTACTGCTTCCAGGTATCGTGTTGCATAATCCACTAGGACTAAAATAGAGTGCTGCCCTCATGCTAATTGATCTAATGTTCTGATGAAATCCATCCCAATTCTTTTGAAGGGGTCTCAATTAGGAAAAGAGGGTGCAATGGCACTTTTGGTGTGACTGCTGGATTCATCAGCTGGCATTTGTGACATTCCGCACACCACCTACTGACATCCCTATGAGCTCCTGACCAGTAGAAACAAGCCATGAGACAGTTGAATGTTTTATCTTGTCCTAGGTGTCCTGCCATAGGGTTATAATGAGTGGCATGGAATACGAGTTCCCTGCAGCTCTTTGGGACCAACAACTGTGTCACTTTTTCACCAGTCTGAGTGTCCTGCATCACTCAGTATAGTCTGTCCTTAATCCTAAAAAATACAGGCAGGTGAGCACAACGTTGGGCTGGAGGGTTTGACCATCGACTACTCTCACTTGGTCAAAAGCATGTTGCAAAGTCTCATCCCGCCCCTGCTTGAGAGGGAAATCCTCTGAGAAATCCCTGAGAGAAGGGGGGGCTTGGGTGCTCCCAACTCTCCATGTCACTATGACGTGGAGCTGATGTATATGGCTCTAGGACCACCTCCCCAGGCAACGCTATGCTGGGATCCCCTTGTGACGTGTTACTGCAGGACCCACCCACCACTACTCACTCCATTAAATCCTTAAACCCCGGCCAATCTGTTCCCAGAATTAGTGAGTGGGTGAGGCTCAGACTAACCGCTGCCTGCACACTATGCTTTTTCCCCCGAAATTGGATCTGGACAGTCACCAGTAGGTACTCATGAACAATCCCATGCACACACAGAACCTTCACCAAATATGCTGTACCCAATGCCTCACCTTGCATCAAACTTTGGCAGATGGAAGTCTGATTACATTCTGAATCCACCAACGCGTGGTATGTACCCCCTTGGATACTCACTGGTATACAGTATGCTCTAGCTTTATCAGTGGCTGTCTCTGGCACATCAGGAATCTGGACCACTGCCCCCACCTCACGTGGCACTGGTCCTGGAAGAGCCCAGGCTCCCTGCAGCACCAGCACACCGACCCAGGCCTCACCTCTACAATGGTGGCATGGGGATCACTCACCTGCAGGAGAGGAGACATAGATACACAAGGGGAAGGGGGGACCATGGGCTCGTTGAGCTAGCTGTGGGGGTTTGGCCCATGCTTCCATAGTACAGGGACAGGGAGGGGGCAGGAGGAAGAGAGAGAGAGAGAGAGAGAGAGAAGAGGCAGGATGCCCACCTGCCACCGGAACTGCTGCCAAATGGTCCTCTGCCAGGGCAATGGCGTGGTCCGCTGATGCTGGGTGGTGGCACTGGACCCACTCCACTGTTCCTCCCGGCAGCAGAGTGATGAATTGTTCCAGCACCAACGTATCACTGATCCCCTCAGGCCAGTCAACCTCCTCCTGATTCAGCACATGAAAGTGCTGACAATGTTGCTCGGGGGTGTGGCCGATGCCCTGCAGTATGGCTCGCTTCAGGGCAGGATACTTCAGCCTGCTGTTCGGAGGTATTTGTTGTGCAGCGAGCTGTGCTTCCCCGGTCAGAACCTTCAAGCCGCCACACCTTGCCTGAAGAGAGTGAGGAAGGCCTCTGGGTTGTCGTGGGGCCCCATCTTTGTCAGCGTGAGGTGAGGAAAGCCCACTGACACTGCAGCTGGGGTACCTGCCAATGCGAGCAAGTTCTGGAATGCCTGGCAATCCTCTTGTTGGGCCTGCAGCAGCACTTCGAAGCACTGCTTCTGTTCATTGCACAGTGCAACCACTGCCTGCTGCTGATTCCGTTGGGCGGTGGCAAGGGCATGGATGAGGTCTTTAAATGGAGAGGACTCCATGTCTGCAATCCACTTCAGAGTTCCTGATTTCGGCACCAGTGTATTGGACCCTGCAGTGGGGTAGAACACTGAAGCATGGTGACAGGTGGGTGAATTCCAAAACATTTTATTGAGGCTTTTGAGCTTAAATGCACCTACCCACACATCTATCTATCTATCTATCTATCTATCTATCTATCTATCTATCTATCTATCTATCTATCTATCTATCTATCTATCTATCTATCTATCTATCCAGTGGTGCTTGAAAGTTTGTGAACCGTTTAGAATTTTCTATATGTTGGGGTTCACCCAGAAAGAGACCCCGATTCCTTCATGAGCCACCCTCGGATCCGAGGACGATAATGATCAGGTCGAGAAAAACAGACAAAGAATCAGAGATTCACATGCCAGTTTATTCGCACAGTCACTTCGTCAAAGATGAAAGATTACAAACACCTTTTATAACAAATCATAATCTCTCCAAATGGCTATTGTGTCTGTCAAATGTGTGTGTGTTTGTATGTGACCTCAGAGAGGGGTGTGTGTGTGTGTGTATGTGTGTCTGTCTATGGGAGGGTGTGAGTGAGTGACATCATTTTGATATCTGAGTCTATGTGCTAGGTCAGCAAATCACATCTTAATTCCATATGTATGTGTGTGTGAATGAAACCTTCAATCATAAGCAAAATAATATTTCAGCAATTCAGCAATTTCATTTACGTATGTCAAAGCGCGTGAGATGTTTTTACGACAATGTTTTAAACAAAGACTATGTTTGGTCTAACAAAGAAGTGTTCTTCTCCACTGGACGAAGGTCAGGCTACACAGGAACAGTTTAAAATCACTGCCATAGTATATGCAATAGTCCAAAATAATAAAGGATCTTAAAAAGCTCTAAAATATACTATAAGTAATATATACTATAATATATACTATAAAAATATAATATAAGAGTCTTAACTCTTTGTTTAGCAATAAGGCTACCATTACATCCAACATTAAAGTGTGTGTGGGTCGATCTGACACTAAAACAGACCTTGGTGGGTCCTTCAGACACTTCTCTGTTCAAAATACACATTTCATAAACAAAATGTTCCCAAACAATGTCCAGCTGAGACAGAAGGTCATTTTTAACTGAACCTTAAGTTAACTCTTAATTTTGTCACCATTTTAATAATAATACTTATAAGAATAATAAGAATAATACTTATATAACCCTAACACTATATTTCTGCATAAATATGACCTAAAACGTCATCAGATTTTCACACAAGTTCTAAAAGTAGATAAAGAGAACCCAGTTAAACAAATGAGACAAAAATATTATACTTGGTCATTTATTTATTGAGGAAAATGATCCAATATTACATATCTGTGAGTGGCAAAAGTATGTGAACCTCTAGGATTAGCAGTTAATTTGAAGGTGAAACTAGAGTCAGGTGTTTTCAATCAATGGGATGACAATCAGGTGTGAGTGGGCACCCTGTTTTATTTAAAGAACAAGGATCTAACAAAGTCTGATCTTCACAACACATGTTTGTGGAAGTGTATCATGGCACAAACAAAGGAAATTTCTGAGGACCTCAGGAAAAGCATTGTTGATGCTCATCAGGCTGGAAAAGGTTACAAAACCATCTCTAAAGAGTTTGGACTCCACCAATCCACAGTCCGACAGATTGTGTACAAATGGAGGAAATCCAAGACCACTGTTACCCTCCCCAGGAGTGGTCGACCAACAAGGATCACTCCAAGAGCAAGGCAGGTAATAGTCTGCAAGGTCACAAAGGACCCCAGGGTAACTTCAAAGCAACTGAAGGCCTCTCTCACACTGGCCAATGTCAATGTTCATGAGTCTACCATCAGGAGAACACTGAACAACAATGGTGTGCATGGCAGGGTTGCAAGGAGAAAGCCACTTCTCTCCAAAAAGAACATTGCTGCTCATCTGCAGTTTGCTAAAGATCATGTGGACAAGCCAGAAGGCTATTGGACAAATGTTTTGTGGACGGATGAGACCAAAATAGAACTTTTTGGTTTAAATGAGAAGCATTATGTTTGTAGAAAGGAAAACACTGCATTCCAGCATAAGAACCTTATTCCATCTGTGAAACATGGTGATGGTAGTATCATGATTTGGGCCTGTTTTGCTGTATCTGGGCCAGGATGGCTTGCCATCATTGATGGAACAATGAATTCTGAATTATATGAGCGAATTCTAAAGAAAAATGTCAGGACATCTGTCCATGAACTGAATCTCAAGAGAAGGTGGGTCATGCAGCAAGACAACAACCCTAAGCACACAAGTCATTCTACCAAAGAATGGTTAAAGAAGAATAAATTTAATGTGACCTTAATCCAATCGAAATGTTATGGAAAGTCCTGAAGTGAGCAGTTCATGTGAGGAAACCCACGGAGGAATGGGCTAAAATTCCTCCAAGCCGGTGTGCAGGACTGATCAACAGTTACCGGAAACATTTAGCTGCAGTTATTGCTGCACAAGGGGGTCACACCAGATACTGAAAGCAAAGGTTCACATACTTTTCCCACTCACAGATATGTAATATTGGATCATTTTCCTCAATAAATAAATGACCAAGTATAATATTTTTGTCTCATTTGTTTAACTGGGTTCTCTTTATCTACTTTTAGGACTTGTGTGAAAATCTGATGATGTTTTAGGTCATATTTATGCAGAAATATAAAAAATTCTAAAGGGTTCACAAACTTTCAAGCACCACTGTGTGTATATATATATATATATATATATATATATATATATATATATATATATATATATATAAAATGTGTGTGTGTGTGCACATGCGCGCGCGCACACACACACACACACACACACACACACACACACACTCCTATATATAGGTATACCAAAAGGCATACAAAAGGTACAGTATCTTGCAAACGTATTCATCCCCCTTGGTGTTTGCCCTGTTTTGTTGCATTACAAGATGGAATTAAAATGGATTTTTAGAGGGTTAGCACCATTTGATTTACACAACATGCCTACCACTCTAGAGGTGCAAATTGTTGTTTTATTGTGACACAAACAATAATTAAGATGAAAAAAAAAACAGAAATCTGGAGTTTGGATAAGTATTCACCCCCTTTTGTATGAAACTCCTAAATAAGAGCTGGTCCAAACAATTCACTTCATAAGTCACATAATTAGTTGATTAAGCTCCACCTGTATGCAATCAAAGTGTCACATGATCTGTCAAATGATGGTTTGTATAAATCAACCTGTTCTGGAAGGACCCTAACTCTGCAACACTGCTAAGCAAGCAACATGAAAACCAAGGAGCACTCCAAACATGTTAGAGACAAAGTTGTGAAGAAGTATGGATCAGGGTTGGGTTATAAAAAAAATCCCAAACTTTGAATATCCCAGGGAGCACCATTAAATCCATCATAGCAAAATGGAAAGGATATGGCACCACTACATATCTGACAAGAGAAGACCACCCACCAAAACTCACAGACCAAAACTCACAGCAGAGATGGGAGTATCTGTCTATAGGACCACTTTAAGCCATACACTCCACAGAGTGGGACTTTATAGAAGAGTGGCCAGAAAAAAAGTCATTGCTTAAGAAAACACGTTTGGAGTTTGCCCAACAGCATGTGGCAGACTCCCCAAACACATGGAAGAAGATTCTCTGGTCAAATGAGACTAAAATTGATCTTTTTGGCCATCATGGGAAATGCGATGTGTGGTGCAAACCCAACACCCTGAGAACACCATTCCTACAATGAAGCATGTTGGTGGAAGCATCATGCTGTGGGGATATTTTTCATTTGCAGGGACAGGAAAGCTGGTCAGGACTGAAGGAAAGCTGGATGGCACTAAATACAAGGCAATTCTGGAGGAAACCCTGTTTGAGTCAGCCAGAGGTTTGAGACTGGGACAAAGGTTCACGTTCCAGCAGGACAATGACCCTAAACATATGGCTAAAGCTACACTAGAGTGATTTAAAGGGAAACATTTAAATGTCTTGGAATGGCCTAGTCAAAACCCAGACCTCAAGCCAATTGAGAATCTGTGGCATAACTTGAAGATTGCTGTACACCAACACAACCCATCTAACTTGAAGGAGTTGGAGCCGTTTTGCCTTGAGGAGTGGGCAAAAATCCCAGTGGCTAGATGTGCTAAGCTAATAGAGACATACCTCAAGAGACTTGCAGGTGTAATTGCAGAAAAAGGTGGCTCTACAAAATATTGACTTTTGGGGGGTGAATACCTATTCATGCTCCAGATTTCTGTTTTTTTTCATCTTAATTTTTGTTTGTGTCACAATAAAACAACAATTTGCACCTTTAAAGTTGTAGGCATGTTGTGCAAATTAAATGCTGCTAACCCCCTAAGAATCCATTTTAATTCCAGCTTGTAATGCGACAAAACACAAAGGGGGATGAATACTTTTGCAAGACACTGTATGTCCCATGCTGCCTGCACAGCTGCCACAATGCCACCAGGCAACAGCACTTAGTGCGCTGCTCCATGCACACACATTTACACCTGGGTGCAGATAGTGTAGCCAATCCACCACCTACTTGCATGTTTTTAGACAGGGGCAGGAAACTGGAGACCCCGGAGGAAACCCATGGGAGCACAGAGAGAACTTGCACAGAAACTCCACGCAGACAGTGACCAGAGCTCAGGATCAAACCCAGGACTCTACAGCTGTGAGACAGCAATGCTACCCATTGCACCACTGGGCCTTGAACATGTGCTCCAAATAACCAAACATCACTAAAAGGCTAGCAATTTTTTTCTTTTGTATGTAGATAGATAGCGCCATGTGGATTTCAAAAGTTTATCATGTGTTGGGATATCTGTTTTACAAAGGGTTTTGACAAGGTGGTGAATTAACTGTGTGGGACACATTCTCCTTTAGGTCTAACCTTTTCCTACCTAAGAAACATCACTAGGTGGCAATGTTACATTAAGTTAAACGACACCAACCCAAGCAAAGTTTGGAAATTTGTGAGCCTAATTTATCGGATTAACAACTGTAATCAAACAGTGAGTTTTCTCAAACATCATACTTTACACCTCTATGGAGTTGTCCGTAGAACAAGATGATATGCACAGATGAAATGGTGACAGGCATAATTTGGTTTAAATTGGCTATGATTTTCGTAACATGACGGCGTGGTGCGTTTAGGATGTCCCAGAGCGGATTGCTCTTTAGGACCAGGAGGAAAGCGAGCGGACTTATATAAAAGGACAGTACACACGCACCCACACAGCCCCGACACCCTGGATGAAGCGTGTTTGAAATGCAGGAGTGTGTGTAATAGCCTACGCTGAGAAGAAGAAGAAGAAGGAGAAAAACAGTGTCACCATGCAGCATCCTTTACACCGCTTCTACACGAAAGGCGCGTCCACTCCATCTGTCTGATTTTCCATCTCATTTCACAAATAATGACACTTTGGATTGAGGTTTTTCTTTAACCTTCTCTACACACATACAAGACGGACATAAAACAGAAAATTCCGCGAATGAATGTCAAATGGCACGCGCTTGGCTCGGAAGGTAAGCGCTTTGCTTTGCCAGTCAGATCACGAACTTGTACAGCAAATGAATGATTGCACCAAGATGCCGCCGACGCATAACAGCCTCCTGAAGCCAGGTCTATTTGATTTACGTGTTTCAAAAGGTTTGGTATTTGTCTCTTGAAATGTTGGTGTTAATTCATAGCACTGGCAATTTTACGCGTAACTGAATGTAATTGCCAGGTCTGTCTGTGAAGGTACCTATTAGGAATCTTATTCTAGTTTTTCTGTCTTTCTTCCTGGAAGGTTATATTTCAGCACCACGGACAGCTCTCACCGCGGCCCCAAAACGCCTGAGAGTCTGATAGTAAAAAATCAGGCTACTTAACCAAAGCGTGAGGAAGCAATTCATTGTGTGCTGTTTGCATGCATTCTTTTCGTAATGAATCATTTGGTGCAACTACAAACCTACCTACTAGCCTATTCATGTACAGTACTGTGCAAAAGTCTTCAGCATCCGATTTGTTTTTCATACAAACTTTGTTATAGATTTATATTTTATGACTTCTAGAGTTCCAAACATTCATTTTCCAGCATAAAATTAAATGTTACAGAAAAAAAAAATGTTTGTATCTGAGCAGCATATTACATAAGAGACCACTTTTCAGATTTTAAAAAAGAAAACATAATGAAGGCTACTGGGTTTTGCTGCAAAATTAAGAAGCAAGTGTGACAGTCAAAGTGTCCAAAAGAACTGTGGCTGGTTCTGTAAGATCTCATCTCATCTCATCTCATTATCTCTAGCCGCTTTATCCTGTTCTACAGGGTCGCAGGCAAGCTGGAGCCTATCCCAGCTGACTACGGGCGAAAGGCGGGGTACACCCTGGACAAGTCGCCAGGTCATCACAGAGCTGACACATAGACACAGACAACCATTCACACTCACATTCACACCTACGGTCAATTTAGAGTCACCAGTTAACCTAACCTGCATGTCTTTGGACTGTGGGGGAAACCGGAGCACCCGGAGGAAACCCACGCGGACACGGGGAGAACATGCAAATTCCGCACAGAAAGGCCCTCACCGGCCACTGGGCTCGAACCCGGACCTTCTTGCTGTGAGGCGACAGCGCTAACCACTACACCACCATGCCGCCCGGTTCTGTAAGATGCTTAGTAAAACCTACAGCTCATTTCCTTATAAAACTGCACTCACTGTACCTGAGACTACTTTTTTTTTAAAGCAAAGGGTCGTCTCACACCAAATATTGACTTTGTGTCATTTATTATGGCTGACTGCTGTATATGTTCTTTTTAAACATCGAAACGTTTCATTTCATTATTTTTAAGCCATTTTTGGTCTAAAGCATTTCTCATGTGCCTACGACTTTTGCACAGTACTGTACTTTCAAAGTGATGGAACATTATCACAAAAAACTTTCTATTCAAAACGATTGTTGCTATTTGTATTTGTATTAACCCTTTGTATTCAGCTTATTATTTACTTAAGCATTGTAACTAAACTCATTTGTTGTGATCAGTTTCCATCAAGGCTTTATTTGGAATCTTTTCTGTTGTATAACATATAACCTTTTAGAGTTTCCCCCAGAGGGAGAAACAGAACAAATCATTTAGGGTGCTCAGCAGAACCTTTTATTCTAAGAGTGTATAGTGTTACTAAACAGAAAAGGGATTGTAATTACATAAGTAAGCACTGTGACTCTGGACTCACCAATGGGTACTTGAAATTTAAAAGGTTAAGTAGACACTACTATGGCAATAAATATTGTGTAAAGAATAATGTTAATCATTGTCAACTTAAATAGGTCGCGCATCGACATTTGTATTCTTAGTGATGATATGCATATTCCATATCATATTATGTTAAAACACTCCCATGCCTCTTGAGGTCAGAGAATAAACAGAACAAGAGGTAGAGCTGCTACGAGAGATATGATTTGATTATAGTGATATTTACAGACAGGCAATAACCATAACAAGCAACAGAAGAAGTTATTTGCTGCAATAACATGAATAACAATATAGCAGTCCAGAAACTCTGGAGTACAATCAAAGCTCATGGAGAGCAGACACCACCACATCTGACATATTAAGTACTACAGGTGTAGCATTTACAATTAAACTCAATTAAGCACTCATACTTTTAACAAGCCCTATGTTCATGGGCATTTAGTAATTCCTAAATACTTTGGTTTTGCTTTACAATCATAATTACAGCTTACCTTTAGTCACATGTGAACATATTCACTTATATACTCCTGTGTATGAATTTGTACTCTCTACCAGAAGAACTGAATATTGTGGTTTACACAGTGAATAAGTCCAGAACCTTTTATTACCATTTGGCAATTTCTAAATATAGTCATCCTGGATAGCTCTTGATAGAGCAGAATAGTGGAATATACTAAGATCTAGCCTCCAGATCTTGTCTCCATATCTTGAGCAGTATCTACTGAACTAGGGAACTGAACAAGGAGCAAAAGTCAGTTTATGTTCTGTTAGCACCACATTTGAAAAGAAAGACCCACAACTGAGCAATGAATACTGTTTTCTTTTACAAAGTCTACATTTTTTTTTCTTCATAGGATTCAAAAGTAAAACCAACATAGCTCTTACTGCTGGGCTGTCTCAGTAGTGAGTTCTTTATAAAATACTTCTCAACTATGTACTGTATTTTGCTATTCATGAGACCAAATTTAGAAGGCTCACTGACTCATCGTTATGATCTGCCATGAATAACATTGGTATGTTCCAACTGGAAAATAATGAGTATTAGAGCTATTTTGAATTAGCTCTAAGATTGGTTAGAAATTTTATATGACATGTTTACAGTGCACTAGACGCAAAATACGGTTTACATGGAGTGCATTGGGGGAACAAGAGAACATCTCTTAACCTAGAGAAAGGGTTTTCTTGCTGAGCTTAGCAGAAAAGCGTGTGTACATCCCCTGGAATGGGGCCATACAGTTTCAGATTATTCTGAGGCACACAGAGAAGAATCAATGACTTAAGGAAGTATGATATTTTGTACAGCAGAATTTGCTTGACTGAAGGGTTGGATTGTTGTTTTTTTTTAAAAAAAAACTTCAATTCCGATAAATAGTTTTAATTACCATCATATTATTTAAAAATAGATTATATAGTCAACCATACATCAGGATCCATTTTTGCATTTCAGTATTTTTGTAATGAATTATTTGAATAAAATGAATAAATAAAATCGTTTTCATGAATATGGGTGGCATTACAACACAGAATTGCTAACTTGTGCACTGATGTAAAGTAATACATTAACCATAACGAATGCCATTATTGATCACTAATATATCTGTAACATCACATAGCAATAGAAAAATATTGATCTTGCGCAGTCCTGATTATTATGATTGTCTATAACAGACATTCCAAGCACAACTTTTTAAACTCTTAAAAATCAATATTTTTTAAGAGAATAGATAATATATGTTAAGCCAATAGATATTTCTTCTGAAGAATGTATGTGTTGATCCTGGGGCCTCATTTATAAAGATACATAAGACTTGCATAAAAGAAATCTAAATGAGGATGCATGATTGTTCATTTGAAAATCTGATTTATAGAATGTCTATGCACAGAAAAATATTCCTAATTGCTTTTTAAATATGTAAAAATATTGATTTGTATGTCACTTTTTAACAAAAAAACAAATTGGTAGGTAATAGGAAATTTTATTTTATTTACATTTTTACAAATGAGGCCCTGGGGCTGGTGGTAGCCTTGTGATAAGAAAAGACTCCTGACTTTATGTAATTTGGGAGCTACATATAGAAAAATGTCTTCACAATTGAGTTGATTGTGAATATTAAAAAAAAATAAGAAGCTCTAATTCTAAATCATTATTGACCCTGTTTGCTGTGGTTCTATATAGGAGAGAACAGGGCAATGCTTCCACCTCATGTTTTCTCTCATGGATCACTCATGAGGCAAACTAGTGCCTGGACAGGGACCATCCTCAGCATCAGCTCTCACTAGGCCAGAATGGAGACAGGGATCAGAACTGCCTCCAGAGCAGAAGAGGAGAAAGATCCTCCTGCTCAGAGGAAGTTATCAACAGCAGGTGGTGGTGACCTGGGACCTGAGTGCTGCAAATGCAAAGGTCTGATCAACACCCGAAGCGTAATGGTGGAGACCAAGGAAGGACGGGTGTCAGTGTACTCGGCTCCACAGTATCAGGGCCATGTGGTGGTCAATTATTCCCCTGAGCATGCAGGTCAGGACAGAAATGGGACACGGATAAGTGGGCACCATCCGCAACTGCTCAACCCCAGTGCCTTGCCCCAGGCTCTGGACCCTTTTTATAAGCCCAACCTCATCCTGTACCCAGAAGGAGTGCTGAGAGTGTGGGGGGAGGGAAGCGACTGCTGCGAGACCACGTTCATTGAGGATATGGCTCCTGCCAACTCCGCTGCTACCGTTACTAAAGATGGACTCGTGCTCACTGACAACAAATTCCTGGATTTATCGATGGAGGATACCAAGATTCATACACTGTCCTATGATGTGGATGATGACGATGAGTTTCAAGAGCTGGAGGTAGGATTTGGACATATGTTATTGTTATAATCTATAAACTTGATGATGATTTATTTATATATAAAACTTTATTCATATAGTGCATATCATAGTATATAACTTTTATTTATAAAGCACCTTACAGTGAGTGAAAACCAGTATAGATAATAAGCATAAGTATACAAATATAGACACAAAGATAAACATAAAAGTGGAGCATTAAGCTTACAGTTTCAGCATGAAGACAGACTGTGATTTGTCAATTCCAAACAGTACAATTCAGCATTTTTTGGGATCTGAAGTAACTTGTAATTTGTCATCATTTCTTTCTTAACCTTCACTGGGAGCAGGTTTCTTGAAATCTATCCAGATGCCTAGCTGTTTTTGTGTGTGTGTGTGTGTGTGTGTGTGTGTGTGTGTGTGTGTGTGTGTGTGTGTGTGTGTGGTGGAAGAGAGGGGAGGGATCTGAGTGTAGGGGCAGTCTGGACAGCCAGTTTCCTGCTGTTTCCAACCTGTCTCGGCCACATGTTCTGAGACTGCTGCATATTCTGCAGGTTTCTGTGTAGTGACAATAATGTTTGGAGAGGAAGGAAGCATACAGATGTGCTGTGGTGTACTCAGGTTGTGATCTATTCACTGTCATCAAATAACCTCTAAAAAACCTTGAGCTGATGTTCAAATGAGCGTCACACTCATAACCTGCTGGTATTCATATTGGCATATAATACTTACATGCAGGGTTTTGCCGCAACCCAAACAGGATGGATGGATGGATGCAGGGTTTTGTCCAATACTCTGAAAGGTTTTGTAGTCAGGTGCATAATTACTATAAGTAGAAGAAAGGAATTTAATTGTACTTCAGAATGATGTTATGAACAATGCTTAATGTACAATACCTGATGTGTTAAAGGGACACTGATATGCTTATGAACCTTTGTATAGTGAAACCTAACACACAAGTTGAAAATGTGTAAACAATGCAGAATAAACAGAGGTTGCACAAGTACACACATTCTTTGCTTAAGTAGAAGGACAGATACTTGTGTAAAAATACTCTGGTAAAAGGAGAAATACTGATTCATATGACAGTGTATTAGGGCCATTGTAGGTATTAAAAAAAAGTGGAGCTGAGGCAGGGGTAATATTCTGAGAAAAAAAAAACCCTCAGAATTTCCACGATTAAAGTTGTACATTTATGAGAAACCTCGGATATTCTCAGAGATTATAAAGTCATAAATTTGCACTATCATGCTTCCTGGCTGCAGCACATTCTGGAAAATGTAGGAGAAACACTCTTAGCACTTTAATCATTATATTGCGAGCTCCAGGAGGAGATCACGCCTTGCTCCGCCATTTCAAAGTAACAGATTTGGGCAGATGAGAAGAATCCATGCACTGAAAGTAATGAGATACTAGTCCTGCATAATAATTATATGTTTATAAACAGCTATGACAAAAAAAAGGATAAACAAACCTATGTGGTTTATACATTCATCTCCTGTTAAATCCATGAAGTGCAACAATTAATCACATGTGTCCCGGCTGCATTGCATTCTGGGAAATTCAGTTGAAAATCTCTTAGCACTTTATTCTTCTAATATTGCGTGATCGAAGAGGAAAGACTACATTTCCTATAGCTCTTGGGTCAGCTGTGGCATGATGATGTTGATCCAGTCTGGCACAGTGAAGCAATCTGGTTCCTTGACAAACAAGCAAAAAAACAACAACAAAAAACAAACAAACAGACAAACAAACAAACAACCCCCCCCACACACACTATTTTCCCGTGTTTTCCCTGTAAATTTGTGACTTTTTAATCACGGAATTTCTGAACATTTTTTGTGGAATTTCTGGGTTTTTTTTCCTTATAACTTTATGACTTCTTATTCTTGGAATTTCTGACTTTTTAATCCTGGAATATCCAAGCTTTTTCTTGCAAATTTATAAGACTTAATTCTTGGAAATTTTGAGGTTTTTTTGAAGGGTACTGTTGATGTCATACTGTTATCATTGCATTCTAATGGCTTATTGTATTGGCTTATGCAATTTATGAATTGACATGGCCTACCTTTAGTTCACTACCACTGGTAGCTGGGACCCTATTATTAGGAACCTACTAGTGCAGTATTGAAAGGTTTATATGATTTCCTTATTACTGCTGTATCCCAATACAGAATGTTTTTCCAACACTTAAATAGATGAGATTATAGATGAAAGACTGATAAAGAGCCTGTTTGGTATTTTTGTATTAATGTAACATATTGTGACATGAACTGACTACCAGCTGGGATTGGTTCTAGTTTCCCCCTGACAGATATGTGGTATAGATAATGGACTGATTACCTATATTGACAAAAATCAGGTACATAAGCACACATAAAATGTGTTTATATGATTTCAGAACATTTTATATCGATATATGCATCCTTATGTAGAGAGAGATAAATTATATTCAAATAAATGCTACGGTATGCAATGCCTGCAGGTTTATCATTTCAAATGTATACATTCTAATTTTGAGCCTTTTATGTCTCATGAATATATATGAATTCATACTTCACCCTCTTGTCATGTTGAATGGACCACAGTAATATTCATTCTTTACATATACTTTCAAGGACAGATTAATGATTCTCGTAATGAAAAAAAAGAAAATTTCATTATACTGTCAAATAGAAATACTGCATAATTTTACTTACTGTTTGAGTGTCTTAAATGATTTATGTCGTTAACTGCTCTCCGTTTTTATGGACCAAGTGCTCCTGATCGCTGAACAAATTGCATTTGGCGAGTCTACATAGCATTGGTACAAGTCTCTCTCAGTACTGAAAGTTCCTTACATCCTTTAATATATATTATAGAGGTTTAGGATATATATATACACACAGTGGTGTGAAAAAGTGTTTGCCCCCTTCCTGATTTTCTTTTTCTTTTGCATGTTTGTCACAATAAAATGTTTCAGATCATCAAACAAATTTAAATATTAGACAAAGATAACACAAGTGAACACAAAATGCAGTTTTTAAATGAAGGTTTTTATTATTAAGGGGGGAAAAAATCCAAACATACACGACCCTGTGTGAAAAAGTGATTGCCCCCTAAACCTAATAACTGGTTGGGCCACCCTTAGCAGCAATAACTGCAATCAAGCGTTTGCGATAACTGGCAATGAGCCAGTTCCTCCACACAGCGCTGTGGAGGAATTTTGGCCCACTCATCATTGTACAATTGTTGTAATTCAGCCACATTGGAGGGTTTTCGAGCATGAACCGCCTTTTTAAGGTCATGCCACGGCATCTCAATCGGATTCAGGTCAGGGCTTTGACTAGGCCACTCCAAAGTCATTTTGTTTTTCTTAAGCCATTCAGAGGTGGACTTGCTGGTGTGTTTTGGATCATTGTCCTGCCGCAGAACCCAAGTGCACTTCAGCTTGAGGTCACAAACAGATGGCCAGACATTCTCCTTCAGGATTTTTTGGTAGACAGCAGAATTCATGGTTCCATTTACCACAGCAAGTCTTCCAGGTCCTGAAGCAGCAACACAGCCCCAGACCATCACACTACCACCACCATATTTTACTGTTGGTATGATGTTCCTTTTCTGAAATGCTGTGTTACTTTTACGCCAGATGTAATGGGACATACACCTCCCAAAAAGTTCAACTTTTGTCTTGTCAGTCGACAGAGCATTTTTCCAAAAGTCTTGGGGATCATCAAGATGTTTTCTGTCAGAACTGAGATGAACCTTTTTGTTCTTTTTGCTCAGCGGTGGTTTTCGTCTTGGAACTCTGCCATGCAGGCCATTTTTGCCCAGTCTCTTTCTTATGGTGGAGTCATGAACACTGACCTTAACTGAGGCAAGTGAGGCCTGCAGTTCTTTGGATGTTGTTATGGGGTCTTTTGTGACCTCTTGGATGAGTCGTTGCTGCGCTCTTGGGGTAATTTTGGTCGACCAGCCACTCCTGGGAAGGTTCACCACTGTTCTATGTTGTCGCCATTTCTGGATAATGGCTCTCCCTGTGGTTCGCTGGAGTCCCAAAGCTTTAGAAATGGCTTTATAATCTTTCCCAGACTGATAGATCTCAATTACTTTGTTTCTCATTTGTTCCTGAATTTCTTTGGATCGCAGCATGATGTCTAGCTTTTGAGGATCTTTTGATCTACTTTGTCAGGCAGGTCCTATTTAAGTGATTTCTTGATTGAGAACAGGTGTGGCAGTAATCAGGCCTGGGTGTGGCTAGAGAAATTGAACTCAGTTTTCCAAAGATGTGATAAACCACAGTTAATTTATGTTTTAAGGGGGGGAGGATCACTTTTTCACATAGGGTCATGTAGGTTTAGATTTTTTTCCCCTTAATAATAAAAAAACCTTCATTTAAAAACTGCATTTTGTGTTTACTTGTGTTATCTTTGTCTAATATTTAAATTTGTTTGATGATCTGAAACATTTAAATGTGACAAACATGCAAAAAAATAAATCAGGAAGGGGCAAACACTTTTTCACACCATTGTGTATATATATATATATATATATATATATATATATATATATACGGGCGTCTTGGCTTGGCGTAGTGGTTAGCGCTGTTGCCTCACAGCAAGAAGGTCCGGGTTCGAGCCCCGTGGCCGGCGAGGGCCTTTCTGTGCGGAGCTTGCATGTTCTCCCCGTGTCCACGTGGGTTTCCTCCAGGTGCTCCAGTTTCCCCCAAAGACGGTTAGGTTAACTGGTGACTCTAAATTGACCGTAGGTGTGAGTGTGAATGGTTGTCTGTGTCTATGTGTCAGCCCTGTGATGACCTGGCGACTTGTCCAGGGTGTACCCCGCCTTTCGCCCGTAGTCAGCTGGGATAGGCTCCAGCTTGCCTGCGACCCTGTAGAACAGGATAAAGCAGCTAGAGATAATGAGATGCTATATATATACAGTATATATATAATAAAAAGATAAATTTGAAGTTCATTTTGGCATCTAGTTAATGAAGCAAATACCATTCATGGTATGCAGCCTCACTTGTGAATCTATGGTTACTGCAATGGTCATTTCTTTTTATGACTGTCAGTAAACCTGGTGAGAACATCCAAACTACAAACATGGACACTGAACTGTAATCCCCAAGAACCACAGCACCCTCTGTCACCAGACTATTGATTACAGCTGCCACTCATCTCCCTAGTTACCTCTCTCCCTACTTAAGCCACTCTCTCATGCAACTCCAGTGCAAAGTATCATTCTGTTTCATCCAGTTCATACCAAGCCTTGTACTTTCTGTCTGCCTCTCAACTTTCTGACCTTTGCTTGCCCTATTTCATTTATGCTCTTTGTCTTGCCTCTACAACTTTGTTTGGTGATCGCCTGACCCTCGCTACTTTCCTGACCTTGCTTCCTGTCTCTCGTCTTGGCTTTGTCTACAGTCTGCACCCCACACTCCTCTGCACATACATCCGTAAGTGCCTGCACTCTGGCAGGATACTTCGCCGACCATGGGTGTAGCGGAAGAGGCGAAGCAGACTGCTCTGAATGCTCAGGGATGCTTATTAGGAGAACATCAACAGATGCTAGCAGACCTCAACACCTGAATGATGCAACTAGCAACCGTGATGTCACAGGCCCTCCTACCACACCCTGAGTCCATTCCTAGCCCCAGTCTACAGCTCCCTACACCAGAGAAATTCGCCAGAGATGCTCTTGACTGTAAAAGTTTTTTACTTCAATGCTCCATGTATTTCGCTACCATGCCAAACCTTTCTGATAAACACAAGACCGCTAAGTTCCTTTCCTTTCTCACAGGTAAAGCACTCCACTGAGCAAGTGCCATGTGGAACAAGGACAATGAGCAGATGACATCATATGAGCAGTTCCTCTCTCTGTTTAAGAGAGTGTTCGACCATGAACCTGAAGGGATTGAAGTAGATGAAAGTTTGCTCACCATTTCACAAGGTTCCCAAAGCATGGCTAAGTATTTAAGCCCTGAAAGCTATTTTCCGCCAAAGTCTGCACCCAGAGATCCTTAGCCAACTAGCCTGCAGAGATGAACAACTCACGCTGGACTCTCTCATCGACTTAACCATTCATCTTGATCATCTATTAGCACACTGACCCTCCATTCAGGAAAGTGCTAAGCCGGTTACAATTTCTGAGGACAGCTCACCCATGGAAGTAACATGCACCCAATTAACATGCTCAGAGGGTAAAAGGAGGAAAAGGGAGGGTTTGTGCTTCTACTGCGGGAGCTCCGAGCATCAGCTCAATCACTGTCCTATCTGTCCATCCCCTGCAGCTCCAGCAGAAGGTCCAACACACACTGTGAGTCCGGTGAGAAAGTTCAATGCCAAATCATTTAAAGTTCCATGCAGTGTTACTAAAATTGACATCCTCCACACGTTCTTTTGGCTTTTATTGATTCAGGGGCAGAGGGGAACTTTATCAGCCGCACTATCGTACAGAAGTTCAACCTGCCCACAACCTCTCTGCAAAGCGCACTCAGCATTAGGACCATCAACGGAGGACCTCTAGGAGATGATTTCGTCACTATGCATACCACACCAATTCATATCCAAGTGGGAGTCCTACATTCAGAGCATATCTCCCTTTATGTCACCACCACTGTAAGTCATGATCTCATTCTTGGTCACCCTTGGCTTCAGCTTCACGACCCCTTGATATCATGGCAGAACAAGGAAACTCTCCAATGGTCGTCCACTTGCTTTCAGAACTGTATTTCTCATCCCCAAGTCAATCTTTCATCCACCTCTGTGGAGAGTCCTCAACCAGACTCCATGGATAAGTTTCCTGAATGTTGCATGGACCTGCAGGAGGTCTTTAGCAAGGGAAAGGCTTGCAGGCTACCATTACATTGGCCCTATGACTGTGCTATTGACCTACTGCCAGGCATGTCACCACCACGGGGGCGTATATATCCCCTGTCCCAGAAGGAACAGGCAGCCATGGAGGAGTACATTCAAGAGGCCCTTAAGCAAGGATACATCCACCCTTCTAAATCTTCAGTTTCTGTGGGCTTCTTCTTTGTGGAGAAACAAGGTGGTGGACTTTGACCATGTATTGATTCCAGAGGTTTGAACCAGGTATCTGGCAAATATCCTTATCCCCTTCCTCTTGTTCCTGCGGCCTTAGAACAACTCAGATCAGTAAAGATCTTTTCAAAACTAGACTTATGCAGTGCGTATAACCTAATCAGGATAAAAAAGGCAGTGAATGGAAGACTGCTTTTAGCACCACTGCCGGCCATTTTGAGTACCGGATAATGCTGTATGGCCTTTCTTTGGCACCTATAGTGATCCAGTGTCTAATTAACGATGTAGTACGGGACATGCTAGGTAGATATGCCATCGGGTACGTAGACGACGTCCTGATTTACTCCCCAGACAAAGGAAGTCACCAGGAGCATGTCTGAGCTGTTCTCAAACGCCTGCTAGAGAATCACCTCTACGTCAAAGCAGAGAAATGTGAGTTTCATTAAGTTCGTATCTCCTTCTTAGGATACATTATTAGCACAGATGGAGTTAGCATGGATTCATCCAAGGTCTCTGCGGTTATGTCCTGGCCCACACCCTCATCCATAAGGGATCTTCAGTGTTTCTTGGGTTTCATGAACTTCTATCGTCGGTTCATTAGGGGTTTCAGTAGGATAGCTGCTCCCTTAACAGCTCTGCTTAAAAAGGGACCTAAGCGCCTCCAGTGGAACCCCATGGCCGAAGAAGCATTCCAGCGTCTCAAGCAGGCCTTCACCTCTGCTCCGGTCCTCCATCATCCTGATCTAACCAAACCTTTCACCTTGGAGGTGGATGCATCCAACACTGGAGTAGGGGTGATTCTGTCTCAGTGTTTTGGGGAGAAACAGAAACTTTATCCAGTAGCCTTCTTTCCAAAACCCCCCCCCCCCATTTCTGCAGAAAGGAACTATGATGTTGGCAACAGAGAACTGCTCACCATTAAACTAGCCCTTGAAGAGTGGTGACATTGGCTAGAGGGAGCCACTCACCCATTTGTAATTCTCACTGACCACAAGAACCTTGAATATCTCAAGAAAGCCAAGAGGCTAAATCCTTGCCAGGCCAGGTGGGTGCTCTTTTTTATGAGATTCAATTTCACAATTTCATTTCGCCCTGGTTCTAAGAATACCAAGGCAGATGCCCTATCTTGAACCTTCGGTCCTTCTCACCAAAATTCTCTCACTGACCCCATTCTCCCACCCCACTGTTTTGTACAGTCCATCACCTGGGACCTAAACAGAAAGATAAGAAGTTCTCAACTGCAAACTCTCCCCACTAACCTCCCACCTGGCTTACTCTATGTGCCTAATTGGCTTCAAGGTTGACTCATCACATGGGCCCATGTATCTCCCGCCATGGGACATCCTGGTAGTCAATGTACTCATCAAATGCTGAAGAATAAGTATTGGTGGGAGAACATGCTCACTGAGATTAACCAGTTCATTGCATCATGTTCTATTTGTGCCCAAACAAAGGTTCCTAGAACCCTTCCTGCCAGCAAACTGTGCCCCTTCCCTATTCCTCAGAGACCCTGATCCCATATAGCCATTGACTTCATCACTGACCTCCCTCCCTCAGAAGGTAACACTAGCATTATGGTAACTATTGGCTGTTTCTCTAAAGCTCTCAAGCTCATCCCCTTACCTGGCATCCCAACGGCATCCCAAACAGCAGAACTACTCTTCTAGGAAGTATTTAGATACTATTGTATCCCCAAGGATATAGTCAGTGACTGGGGCTCTCAGTTCATTTCACGTTTCTGGACCTGCTTCATGGAAAGGTTAGGGGTATCAGTGAGCCTTACATCTGGCTACCATCCTCAAGCAAATGGCCAAGTTGAGAGAGCCAACCAGGAAATTGGTTGCTTCCTGAGGATCTTCTGCATGCGTAACCAGGGGGACTGGGCACATTTTCTCCCATGGGCTGAGTATGCACAAAACTCTCTCAGACATTCTGTAACACAGTTAACATACTCAGTCATACTCGGCTATCAACCGCCCTTGTTCCCCTGGGACAATATAGCAAGTACAAGCTGTGGAAGACTGGTTTGCATGTAGTCAGACAGTATGGGAGGAGGTACACCAACATCTGGAGACAATCAATGCCAAGTATAAAGAATATGTGGACAAACACAGAGGAGACAATCCAGACTTTTCTCTGGGTGACAGATTATGGGTGGCCACAAGAAATCTCAGAGAGCCCAACACCTGCAGAAAACTTCAGCTACATTACATTGGGTCACTCAAGGTACTGCGTCGCATTAATGAAGTCTCTTATTGCTTAGAACTCCCCCCTCACAGCAGGTTATCTCCCACGTTCCATGTCTCCAATTTGAAATCGGCTATCCTGGGCCCTCTTGCCAAAAACGCACCGGTTCAAGAACACCCAGAACACTACTTAGAGGGTGAACCCATCTACCAGGTAAATAAGATTCTTGACTCTAGACGTAGAAGAGGGCAAGTCAAATACCTGGTAGATTGGGAGGGTTATGGACCTGAAGAACAAAGCTGGGTTTCCACCAAGGACATTCTAGATGTAGGTATCATGCCGCCATCTTGTGTCAGAACTACAATTCCCAGGCAACTTCCGTGTGACCTACGTCACGCGTGGGCGGGATCACCTACGTCAGTCTGCCATGCACGCATAAATCCAAGCGGAAGCTCCACCATCTTTGTCTCTCACGTCTGGCTTCCGATGAATCTGGACGTATAAAGAGGCGCTCTCCACCCAAAAAGACGTCTTCTTTCTTGCAAGATCCATCACTCAGCGCGATTTTTCTTTCTTACCCTTGGCAAAGGTAAACTCTAGAGTCGCGCGATCTTTAAACTCAACCTGAGTTACAACCGGTTTACTTGCATTAGAAGTGACGTCACGACTGCAGCCCAGGCAGTTAAAAGTTAAGAAGCGATTGAATCCTTTTTAACTCAAAAGCGCTGTGCATCTTATTCTGATCAGAGACTTTTCCTCACGAACGCTGAGGTTCGGACCAAGAATCCTCTGCTTTCCACGGGACCCACCCAAGTGCTCCGCTGGACCCGAAAGTTTCTACGCCTCCATCACGAGCGGCTCACGTGCTCCCACGGCGAGGCCTGAAACTACACCGGCGAATAGTTCTTCATATTTTGCTAAAGGCAGGATTAAGTAAGATTTTGGCATTTGGGCATAATTAGGATAGTCTTAGGAATTTGCTTTTATTTGAAATAGTGTGAATTTAAACCCAGGTTTATTCATTACACTATTAGACACGCAGCGTGTTTTATTTTGGTTCTATGTTCTCTCAAGTGTTTAATAGATAGGCTGCGCATGCTTCTCTCTCTCTCTCTCTCTCTCTTATTCTGACTAACACTAATTTCTTTATCATACATTTTGACCTTATCAAGGTTTCAGTGAGTTTGGTAATGTTGAGTGTGGAATCTTTTGTTACTGAGAGAACACGTGCTCACCAGGCCTGATACACTTTAGATAGCTTCCCTTTGTCTTTAGCAACACGTGCTCAGTAGGCCTCACCAGGCCTAACAAACACACTTTAGCTAGGCCATAGGGCCTTTAGCAAACTCACACTAGCAACACAAAGCTAAACACAGAGCTAATCCTTTGTTCTGTTTAGATAACATTCTTTTGTTTAGCTACCAACAAGCTAGGCCTCCACCACGTGTAGTTAGCTACACGGGGCTAAACACATGGTCAAGTCCTACACACACACACACACACACACACACACACACACACACACACACACACACCCCTACCTCACTGCTTGTATATATTGATTTATTATTTTATCTTTTTATCTTTGTATAATTTCATTTATTAAACAAACTGTGTTTATTTGTGTGAACAACAATATCTGAAGTCCCCAATCTTCTCAAAGAATTCAAAAAGGGTGCATATGTTATGTAATATGGTAAGTGATCGTAATAATTTGGAAATATACCATAATTTAGCTGTTTGGTAATTTATTATTAAGCACCAGGATTAATGGTATGATTCACTAAACGATTCATTGAATGATTCACTAAATGATTCATTGAACGATTCACTAAATGATTCACTAAACGATTCACTGAATGATTCACTTCAAATGAGACTGATTCTATGGTATGATTCAATTCAAACGAGTCAAATTAAACGATTCAATGGGATTGATTCATTTTAATTATTAACCTTCAAAATTTAATGAGACTGATTTAACAAGATTGATCACTTAATATCAATAATTAACTGATTGCACCCACAGTTAAATTGGTGCCCCGTGTGAGGCAGATCGGTTTGTTGACTTCTGGAATATTGTTCAACAACAAATAAAGTCAGTTTAATTCAGCAACTGCTAAGGTATATCCCCAGGTGTGTTAAAACGGTTAACAGTAGTGTGATAACCATATCACCAATACTCATAACCTATTCAACTTAGGATAAGAGAGCATTTCCAAATAAACCTTATTAATTAATTACATAGTTAATTAATAATGATTAAATTAATAATTAACTTGATTAATTATCTAGTATCCAGCCTAAGAAAAATGGCATCCCCTCGTGTCTCAAAAATGGAAGACAACGCTCAAGACGTGTCTCTCCTTGAGGTCATCGCAGACCATATTCACTGCTCTGCCTCCGAAACGGCAAACATTAAGTACACGAGTGAGAGTGAATGCCAAAACAACTTAGATAATTCAAACAAACATACGAGAGATCCAAAAAGAACAACTATTAGTGTCCAAGCGGCACTAGGTAAGCTATTCCTATCATACTTCCAAAATGCTGATTCAGAAATCAGATGCCTTCGCAGAGAGGTTGAAAGGCTGACCACCAGCAACGCCAAGCTGACAGCCGATAATAATGATTTACATAGGGAGTGTGAGCTCTTGAAGACCTCCCTTGATGATTGCACCGAACGGCTAGAGAAAGCCGAAATGGTTGCTAAGAGGGCTGCCCAGGAGCAGACCCCCCAAGAGCAGCGCGAGGGGCATGAAAGACCCCCAACAATGCGCCAAAGCTCAGAGCGGAAAGAGGCATCCGAACCGGACACTGTAAATGATCTGGTCGAGAACCAGACACCCCGCCAAACTCCAACTCGCTACACGACTCCGTCGTCTAGCCAAGATGGAGCCATCCTGCGCTCATCCGGAGCCCAGGCCCGTAGCACACCTAGGTCAGTGCGCTTCAGTTTCCCTGATCAATCTCCAGATGAATCAGATTATGAATCTAGTGCGAAACGGGAACAACACCAGAGTAGCTTAGATAGTGAGTGCTCAGAAGAGCCAAGAAAGTCGCACAAGGACGTGCACCAAACCCTTCGCTTACGGCAAATTGACCTACTTGCCCAAGATATCGAACAATTCGATCCCGACAATCAAAGAACTAACGTAAATGATTATTTACGAGGAATTGACCGATGCCTGATGGACCTGCCGAATGCCACAACACGTGAAAAACTGAGACTAATCTGGAAGACCTCCAGTAGTAGCGTTCGTGCCTTTTTAGAGACACTACCCCCAAACATTTGCGATAGTTATTCGAAACTTCGCAATTACATGAGGGAAGAATATGCGCCATACACGGACGAAACCTCCACGATATTGTGTGCATTACAAGTCAAACAAAAACGGTCTGAGGCGCCTCGTGAATATTACAGACGGCTACGTACCGCCTATTTCCAAGGTAGTAGCGCACCAGGGTTGGAAGAAGATAGAGGTTTCATATCTCTCTTCTTACATAACCTCCACCCAAGCGTGCGGACCCATGTCACACTGACGTGTCGACAAGGTCGCTATTCGATGAGGGAAATTAGGCGACTAGCCCAAATGACCTGGGAGACCATCGTCAAAACCGCAAACGGAAACGATGATGACCCCAGAGTCCTTAGGCTCCAGGATGCAAATGGGCCCCCGCTAACCTTAGGAGGCGACGCTCCAAAAGGGGGACCTACCTGGAAAAATTCCGGTCCAGCCCGATCCTTGCCGAGCCATCACAAGGGTGAGTGGAAAAATTGACAAGGTAAGGCCAGGAGGGACCGAGGGCGAGTCCACAGTGACGATGGCAATCGCCCATCACATGAAAAGGGTCATAGGGAACAAAACGGTTGGCAGCAAAACCGTCATCCCCACTCTGACCAGAAACGGCAGAAGCATTCTGACCGTAGCTCTAAACGCAAGGGTAGAGACGACCAACACAGTGACTCAGACCAACCTGGTGAGTTCCACTCAGAGCTGGACTCTTTAAAAGCCCAGTTGGCTGAGATTAAAGAACTGTTACAGGAGACGTCAGACCCCTCAACAGATAAAACAAAAGAGCCCAAGAAAAATGGCAAAAAGCTATTTGCTGGCATGACTAGGCCAGGAACCACGGGTATATCTCGTGAAAGGGGGAGGAGATCCCTCTGAAACAGCAGGCGAGGGTCAGGATGTAGGGCCCCCCCCCGGTGGCGAAGGCAAACACACAAAACGCACCTCTCATGTGCGCTAAAGTCTTCACCACCATTTCTCAGACACACGGCTCTCACAAGGCGACCCAATCCCAACCAAGCCCTGTGACATAAACTTAGTCAGCTTCACACAAAACCCCACAGTCGTTGGATCCCACAAAATATGCACAAAACCGTTGTGACGAGATTAGTGCGAACACCGATCAACCGAGTGCCACGCAAGATCAAATTTCTGATGAACTTCAGTTCATGTCTTTGCGCACCGAGTCCGGTGTCGAAACACCCGACATCGCGATTCCCCCTAGTGGCCACAACTCTTTGAAAAACCTCCCTCTATCCATCGACTCAGAAACAGACACCCATTTCACCACTGGTGTAATGGCTGCGCTGTGGAACATGTTAGGTGTCGAGGCGAAATTCCATATCGCGTACCACCCTCAATTCTCTGGTCAGACTGAACGAGCCATTCAAACCATTGTGAGCATGCTGCGAAAGTATATCACAAACCATGGTAAAATTTGGGACGTGAAACTTCCCTTGGTGCTAAGGACCATTCGGTCCACCCCTCATTGCGCCACTGAAGTCACACCCTTTGGGATGATGACTGGGCGAGAGTCGGTTCTTCCCCCGCATCTCCTATACAAACCAGAGGCCATGAGCGTCGCGATTGCATACACCGCACGTCAACATGTCGCCGACCTACAACGCCACCTACAGTCAACCTTTACAGGTGCCCAAAAGAATCTCGATTCGAGAGTAGAAGGACACAAAGCCTACTACGCCCAAATCTCAGAGAAGTTCCTACCACCCTGGTCGAGACCTTTCGATCGTGGGAAAACCGTTCCCCGTCGCGTATCACATTAGGACATCTAGGCCTAATCAAATGCTTTCATGTCGATTTCCATGATAATCAAATCAAACCTTTTGAACAGTCCTCACTCCAAAAGGGGGTGGACGACAGCTAGGCCCATCATGTCCACCTAGCTTGTACGCATCACTCAACCATAAGTGTACGCTAACATTCCCGGTCAGACTTCACCAACACAATGAAGTAACCCTTCAGTATAACATGGTAGATAAAATACTAAAATCCGCTATTATTACTAGTGTGTATTCATCGCAAATACACCTGGCATATAGTCTTGGCAGTGCTATCCTCACTTTTGTGAATCCACAAAACTTAGAGATGTGCACCTTCACGAAAGACATCCACTGGGTCTGCCCAGGCAACCCATACATAACACTACACACCTAGCTAGATAAGATGGTCTGTGTCCCCGACAGCTAGCCGCAGTAGCGCACGCTTTCTAGCCAGACCCCCCACTGCTATCACCTTCCCAGAAGATTAGGTTTGCCAACCCAAACACTAATACTTCTTTCCTTCCTTCATTTCTTCTCTTTTCTTGTTTTTTTTATGCATAAGAAATTGAACACTACATGTTTCATGTTCCATGTTTAGTTTTTTTGATGTGGTTTTGATCTAGTTAGTTAGTGATTATATGCCCAAAATGCCCATAGTGATATGCCCAAAATGCCTCTGTCTCCAACTGTCTTACTGGAACTCACAAGTTTACACAGTCTCCGCAGGACACCATGGACTGTGCAGAGCAAGTCTACCTCAAGGACTATGGACACGGCGATGATACGATACGGTGCTCTCAGTGCTACGACTCCGTCATACCCCTGAGACCAAAAGGGGGACTGTAGGTATCATGCCGCCATCTTGTGTCAGAACCACAATTCCCAGGCAACTTCCGTGTGACCTACATCACGCGTGGGCGGGATCACCTACGTCAGTCTGCCATGCACGCATAAATCCAAGCGGAAGCTCCACCATCTTTGTCTCTCACGTCTGGCTTCCGATGAATCTGGACGTATAAAGAGGCGCTCTCCACCCAAAAAGACGTCTTCTTTCTTGCAAGATCCATCACTCAGCGCGATTTTTCTTTCTTACCCTTGGCAAAGGTAAACTCTAGAGTCGCGCGATCTTTAAACTCAACCTGAGTTACAACCGGTTTACTTGCATTAGAAGTGACGTCACGACTGCAGCCCAGGCAGTTAAAAGTTAAGAAGCGATTGAATCCTTTTTAACTCAAAAGCGCTGTGCATCTTATTCTGATCAGAGACTTTTCCTCACGAACGCTGAGGTTCGGACCAAGAATCCTCTGCTTTCCACGGGACCCACCCAAGTGCTCCGCTGGACCCGAAAGTTTCTACGCCTCCATCACGAGCGGCTCACGTGCTCCCACGGCGAGGCCTGAAACTACACCGGCGAATAGTTCTTCATATTTTGCTAAAGGCAGGATTAAGTAAGATTTTGGCATTTGGGCATAATTAGGATAGTCTTAGGAATTTGCTTTTATTTGAAATAGTGTGAATTTAAACCCAGGTTCATTCATTACACTATTAGACACGCAGCGTGTTTTATTTTGGTTCTATGTTCTCTCAAGTGTTTAATAGATAGGCTGCGCATGCTTCTCTCTCTCTCTCTCTCTCTCTCTCTCTCTTATTCTGACTAACACTAATTTCTTTATCATACATTTTGACCTTATCAAGGTTTCAGTGAGTTTGGTAATGTTGAGTGTGGAATCTTTTGTTACTGAGAGAACACGTGCTCACCAGGCCTGATACACTTTAGATAGCTTCCCTTTGTCTTTAGCAACACGTGCTCAGTAGGCCTCACCAGGCCTAACAAACACACTTTAGCTAGGCCATAGGGCCTTTAGCAAACTCACACTAGCAACACAAAGCTAAACACAGAGCTAATCCTTTGTTCTGTTTAGATAACATTCTTTTGTTTAGCTACCAACAAGCTAGGCCTCCACCACGTGTAGTTAGCTACACGGGGCTAAACACATGGTCAAGTCCTACACACACACACACACACACACACACACACACACACCCCTACCTCACTGCTTGTATATATTGATTTATTATTTTATCTTTTTATCTTTGTATAATTTCATTTATTAAACAAACTGTGTTTATTTGTGTGAACAACAATATCTGAAGTCCCCAATCTTCTCAAAGAATTCAAAAAGGGTGCATATGTTATGTAATATGGTAAGTGATCGTAATAATTTGGAAATATACCATAATTTAGCTGTTTGGTAATTTATTATTAAGCACCAGGATTAATGGTATGATTCACTAAACGATTCATTGAATGATTCACTAAATGATTCATTGAACGATTCACTAAATGATTCACTAAACGATTCACTGAATGATTCACTTCAAATGAGGCCCTGTCCACACGGCAGCGGATTCGTGTGACTCCGATACAATTGCTTATCGTTTAGGCCTGGCGTCCACACGGCACCGGCGTTTTGGGTGCCCAAAATGCAATCTTTTTGAGAACGGGTTCCAGAGTGGAAAGATCTGGCAACGTTGCCGTTGTGAAGTCGTCTGGATGAGTAAAACGGATTTGTTTACGATGACGTCACAACCACATGACTGTGAGTGCTTCACGCCAGGTAGAAGTGTAATGAATATCACCAGGAAAAAGCCTTACAGAGCACTAGTGAGAGTGAAACATGAGCTTGGATATTATTATTATTATTATTATTATTATGTTCAGTGTTAGTGCACAGTAGTAAGGCAAGAAGCAGAATAGTGACAGTAATAGTGAAGCAAAAACATGCAATTGTACAAACACTGCAGCTCTACAGCAAAATATTCATTTATAAAATGGTCTGATTCTTAACACCAGTAGTGCCAATGATCTCATTGCGATGCGAGTTGTCAAGAAATCCTATAACTTGGTTCATGAAACGCGCTTACAAAATATTTTCACTGTGAATATTTATTGTGTAATGCCTGGTGCAAAGTGAGAGAGAGAGAATAGCCCTTAGGGCAGAGTCAATCCCGCCAGCAAAAATAAGGGGAAAAAAGGAGCGATCTCACCTCTTCAGATGATGGTTTAAGTCCTACAATACATTCCTCAAAAAAGGGCGTAGAAAAGCAAATTAATCCATCAACGTGTATCATTCAATTTATTCCGGACAATTAAAGACGCCGCCTTCCGCGTACGTCATCCTCGTCGCCATTTTGGAAAGGTCAAAGCGGAGAATAAAGATTAGCTGCGTT